>NC_142893.1:23273500-24690500 GCF_054131105.1 Drosophila navojoa | reverse complement strand
ATTTTCGATTCGTATGGACGCGAAGAGTTGTATCACTAACCAGAGAGGCTCTCTGGTTAGTGGTTGTATTTATCTTTTATAAAATATGGCATTGAAATATTAAAATATATTGGACGAGGAACTATAGTTATTCAGGAAGCAGTCTCTAAGATGAAGCAACCGATTTCAGGGATTCGGTGAAATTGGTTGAAGAACCATTTGCAGTCTATATCATGATGCTCAAGCTCATATTGATTGTGACTATTTCTCCATGGCATCCAATTAATTCTACTTTCATACAAGTGTCAACAACTTGGTTCGATATCAGCCTGTAAAAGCAAAATGTTTCTCACGACTATACAAAACTCACGTGGAACAATTCTAAGAACTTTTGATTTCAATGCATTGACTAGCTGAGGAGACTGTAACAGCTCCTTTGTCAGTTACTATTGGAGTTAAGTGCGTAATTGCTGACAAGGCAGCTCCTGCCAGATCAAAAATGCGATCGCTCATTACCGATTGGAAAACCGAATACGAAAAATGGAGATTGAAGAACAGCGCTTTGAAGCCATGCCGAAGATCAGAGCTGGCCCACTGTTATTTAAATTCAAGTAGACAAAATGGGAGGGTGAGAAGGAGAGAGAGATAGCGAGAGAGAGAGAGAGAGAGAAAGAGGGAAGGTGTAATGAAGATCGAAGGAGATGGGGCGATCGAGAGGGCGACACTTGAGGAACGGTAGTGAGTCTACTGGACACAGTAATAGTAATGAGTATTTCTCTTTCTTGTATTGTTTGAGAATAGAGGAAAACTACATGAAATTGGCGCTTAAATATTTTCCTGGCACTGTGGGAAACAATAATATTGAAATAGAGAAACGAAAGAGGAAAGCGTATTTGAGTCGCGGCTCCCTCCTGCTCCCGCCTCTACCCTACTGCTTACTTAAACTGTAAACTTGATGGCCACTTGAGTTGTGAAGCGTTAAGTGGAAATCAATGGCGGGTCCAAGGTTTTCGAGGGCCAGGTTAAAAAAAATCGAGTGAAGCAATTGACCAAAAAAAAAAAAAACCGTCGAACCTCTGACTTCATTTTCGTTGTACGACTGACGATCGGCAAGCGGTACACTTGTTCGGCTTTGTTGTTGACCATGTTTTCTACTTCTCCTTCCCTCTTTTAACTGTTCGGTATTTTTTCTCGAGTTTCTAGGCGGTAGGTAAAAAATGCATCTGAGATTCTTTACGTTGTTGTTGCTGTTGCTGTTGCTGTTGTCGGCGGCTCTTGGAAATGTGTTTGTGCGCAACGGAAATGCATTTATTTGTCCACAACTTGGACAGCGTTTAATGAAGTGACCGCCTCTCGACACCACACCGAACCACTCCAACTCCAATACCAATACCAAAATTCATACCAATACTCCAACTGCAAGTCCAAGTCAGGGCGTTAATTGATGAATCTGGTTGGGCAGGTTCAATGACTACCCCTACACCTAAAACCCCGAGCCCTAACCCTACCTGTGCTCGCCATGTGCTATTTCTTGGAATTTTCACGGCATGATTTCCTTTTCTCAGTGTACCAAACGAAAAAACGAAAACAACAACAACAACTTTTCTAGTTATTTTCATGTTAAACACATCTATTTAAATTTTAATGATGTTTGTAATGATGGTGCTAAATATTTCCCACATTATTATCACCTATCAGCTATCGTCAGCCACGGCCAACAGCCAAAGTCATTCATTAAATATTTTTGGCTGTGCCGTCTTGCTCATCTCGTCTTGAATCGATCTGCTGTATATCTTCTAGAGTTGATGTGACTTACTTGACATTGAACTTAGCCTTCACACAGATTCTGAAACACTTCATGGCACGGCGATGCTTTGCTTGATACAAATTTGCCTAGTATTCCAATATTTCTTTGCAGACAATATTATTTCGTTAGACTTGAAGCGACGAATTGAATTTGTTCTTGTTTTTAAATGAAAAGTGGAAGCTGATAAATGTTTTTGAATAAGATAAACAAATTCTTAAAGCCAAAGGCCATTTGAATATGGTAATAGAATTTGTGTACATTGTCCTGAATAATTCCAATTTTGTAGAGCTGTACAATTGAAAAGTACATGAGAATTATATGAGGGCATGTTTCAATCGACCAATGCTTAGTGAAGATCTACGATTTAAGTATTCGGCATTAAGTTGCTGTGATATTATATATAATGCTCAAACAGCTACAAAAATAGAAATACAAATATAGATTTTGGAGATACATTAAATATTTGCTGAGCATACTTCCCTTTCGGGCAGCTCTGTGGAATTTTTGCAATTGCTTTTGTATATTTGCAGCTGTGATTGACCGTTGAGGCTCGACGAGCTGTTAAACATTCTTTATAAACCACAGCAAGCACGCATTTGAATAAGAGGAGAGGACTCAAAGACCTCCATTAGAAATCTGTTGAACACATAAGACAATTATCATTGTGGACATGGACCGAACCCTTGTCTATTATTTGATTAAGAAATTATCAGACAAGAACTTATTACAGCAGCTACGCTCTGGGGCGGAGGTGTTGATTGGGCAACGCCCTGGACACCGGACCAAATGTTGTTGTGGTTATTTCAGGGAGAATGGGGGTAGGTGGGAATAATAACGTTCTCAAATTTATGGGCGCCCATAATGAGCCATAAAATGTTTTTATGGCCAAGGGGCAAGTAGCCCTAATTTTACTATTGCTACCCTTTCGACTCGCGATCGAGGTAAATGCGACCTCAACATATCTCGCCTTTAGTCCGCAAATTAAATCATGTGATTTATTGCCGGGTTTCCTGATTTTCCCCGATGAAAAGCGCTGCAGTTGCGGTTTGATGCTTTGCGCGGATCAGATGAGTAGGATGGGAGAGGAACGTGCCGGTGTGTGGAGGGTCGTTGATTGAAATGTCAAGATTCATTAGGCACGAGTTTAATTGCGTCCCAGCACAGGAGCGGCTCAACAACAGATGCGGGTACTGAGTAAATACTCGAGATTGATTGATGTAGATAAAGGACAAATGTTTGCATATATGTATCTGACCAGGCATAAATTTATATATGTATATATTTTCATGCTTATATACATATATTCGGTCTTTTCTATATCCTGTAATTACATCAGCAACAATCGAATATGCATCTTCTTAGTACACACTACTCTTTTATAATATACGTCCTGTCATAGCTACCCATTATTATTATTATTGGCTGCTTTAAGTAATTCCTGCTCAACCGAGTCAGAATTTGTAAGCCGTGAACAGTTATTTCGGATGGGAGAATCCCGGCAAATTGTGTGTGCACAAGTGCACATCGGGCTTAACCCAGCTGCCAGCGGCTTAGTGTTGCATAGAACATCATAAAACCCGAACCGAGAGATATAGTTGGCCGTGTACATAAATTGTTATTCATGAAAATGCTGAGGCAGCTTGGGTACCCGGGCATGTGAGCTTCCGCCTGAAATACCACAGCTCATGCAAATGATTGAAATAGTCCGGGATGCATCCGCAGTGGGCGTGTGGATTGACAAAGGAATTTTTCGCACATTAGGCATAAATGCTGTGGCCTTTTCCCTTTGGCCTGCGACTTTTCTATGTACACAGATACAAATATCTATATTTTTTGTAAATACCAGGTGAAAATTTTCACGCGCAGCTTGCACCTGTTGTGTGGCATTTGTTGTGCTGCTTGAAAATGTGCAAAAACACGACGGCGACAGAACAATGGGCGGTACTTTAGAGTATATTTAAGGTCCTGCTGGCATAGCTCGCGCTGCGACCCTTCGAGCCGCTATCCCAGTTTTTGGAACAGCTGCGGGCAATCAGCCAAGCGGCCATTGGGTCATTCGCCCATTTAACGAAGGCATTCAGGCAGCCGGGCTGCAATTAGCCACGGCCGGACTACGAAAATTGACCTGCCCAGTGAAAGTTACGCATTTCGATTTATTTTTTCGTCCGTCCGTCCGTCTGTATGAGTGCGTCGATCTTAGAAGTTACAAAAGCTAGACAGCTGAAATTTGGCATGCATACTCGTGTATACCATACGCAGACGACTTTGCGATAACTTTTTTTTATCGAGAATAATAGAAAATTTGACTTTGTTTTTTCAGTCTCATTTGAACACTATTAGATCTGGAAATTTACCGTGTATATACATATGATGAATACAAACATTTTGTAATTTACAGATTTTGGATACCACGCCCCCTTCGCCACAAATTGTAAAATACTAGAGACTTGTGCTTTGGAATGTACATACATTGGAACATTATGATTACGTTCTGAAAGTTTCATTTAGATCGTACGTCTAGAAATTCAATTATTTAACAAGTCAATTCTCATAATATTGCCCACTGTGCAGCGCAGCCCAAGCACAGCCGCTACTTACTGCGCAGTTAGCAGGGCGCGACCGCGTGAGGTGGATGCATATGTATGTATGTGTGCGTGCATAAAAGAAGTGAAGAATGATAAAATATCACCTTGCAAGGTTCAGGGCATCTCCTAGTCGAGCAGTCTCGACTAGAGCCTTCTTACTTGTTTATTTTTATATTTCGCTCAACTCGAGAGTCCCATAAAGTTGGCAATTTAAGCGCCAAAAGAGAGCTCCAAAGCCTACCAAATTAATAAATTTGGCTTGAGATTTAGCGAATTGGGTCTTGCGTTTGTGGCAGTTTCAAATTAAAATTGCAGAGCATGGAAATGTTGTATTCTGTTCTCCATAGAGTCTAAAGATACTTTTGAGTGGGCTTTGAAAAATGCTTATATCTTGTATTGTAGATAAATAATAAATACCTCATTATTATTTCAATATCACTTTATTTGTCAGGCAATCAGTCAGTAAATCAATCAGGCAATAAATGTAATCCGTCAGTCGGCCAATTAATCACCAATCAGATCATAAGTGTGATCAATCAAAAAGTCTGGCATTAATAATTGACTTACTCAATCTAGCGATCAATCAGTCAATTTGTTAATAAGTACGTGAATCTCAGGTCAAACAGTTAGTCCGACATGAACTCATTCAATCACTCTGCAGGCCAGGAAGTTGTTAATCAATCATATTCCGATTTGTGTTCTGTTTGCTAAAACACTGACTATTAAGTATGCATGGCGCATCAATCCACGGCACAGTTGCACTTGTCGAACGGAATATGAAGGTTTTTCTAATTTATGTTGCCGATTTGACAGATAGATGTAACATAATTGATTGACAGTTTAAAAACGTCTGAGACCCAACAAATAAGTGAGAAACATATTGAACAATATGTTGACTTGATTGTAAATGTAATGTCAGGCTTTTGGTCAAGTGACTTGCTGGGTTCGGGAATGACTGGAGAAGAGATGAGATGCTTCATTGTCATGGAAATGAAAGCAACAACAATAATAATAACAAGTACTTAACATTGTTGATGAATGTCGTTGTCGAATGTTATTGTTAGTGAAAGGTGGTCGGAGAAAATGTTAACTTCAAAATGTGATGGCATTTCCTACAAGACAGTCGCGTTATAAACAAAATTGCTTGATGGAGAGCGAGTGAGAAAGAAAGAGACAGAGAGAGTAGGGGTGGGGTGAGGGATTGGGAGAGAGGACATAGAGAGAGAGAGAGAGAGATAGATATATAAGATCTGTGTAGTTTTATTTTGTTGTATGTAATGTTTGTATATATGGGATTCGAACCCTTTTAGCTTCAATAGGTGGGAAGTTGTAAATTGTAATTGATTTAGTACTTACGAATCTGTGAAATGTCTGTCACTGAGACTGTTCCTTCCGCAGCTAGGTGTATGGCTTTGTTGTGTGCACACTGTGACATTATTACGTAATCTTCTACTGTACATAATGCACCTGAAATCACCACCTGAATGGGACGGAGAGTGAGAAAGAGAGATGGCATTAGAAAGTGTTTGCTTTATCAGAGGCGCTCTTATCGCACATATCTTGCGTATCTCAAAAAGCCAATCAATAATTGTATCTAAAACAGATACAACAACCTAAATTGCATACTAGTGTTTACACCTTGTCAAAATGCGACTCACACACACCCGCACTCACACACAGACACGCTCCCTCACAAAATCACGCCTTTTTTCGACTTCCTCTGCGTTTCCCTCCCTCTTTGGGCGTAGCTCAGTAGTCGCCTGCTGGTCCATTTATCATGTTTGATTTGTTGTCTCTTTTGTTGTTATATAACATTCATTCATAATCGCGTTTTCGATTTGATGAATTTATTGGATTTTTTATACACAGCGTGGCGGCGCTTGTTGCTTTGATTATTGTGCCAGGTCAGGTAGTAAATTATGGGGCAAACTGGATCCTAGACTGTCAGAGGCAAACATGTTTTAAGGCTCATCTACAGCCACATGTAAATTGTTATCATAATATATTTGTGGATTGAAAAATGTGCGCAAATATTAGAATGAGTTAGAATGGATCAAATAATACATGTGTATTTCATAATTTGCATTTCACATACTTAAATAATAAATATTTACTCGATTTTCTCAATATTAAGCAAGTGTCCAATTGACATTTCTATTAAATATATATATAATTATATTAAATATATGTACATATATATATTTAAACTTCTCAACAATAATCAGCAGTTCTCGAGTCGATGCCAAAATTGTTTGCCTCGCTCTAAATATTTTGGTTTAGTTATCAATAGCATATAAATGAATTAAAAATTTCGATGTCCAATAGAACCTTCTATCTCCTAAGACTTTTTGCGCACCGCGGTTGAAATAATTGCTTAGCGCCACAAGAAACCCCTCAAAACGCCGACGACCACCCAAAGCGGACGCCTTCTTGGAGCCTTCCAAGCACATGTTAACCACTCCAGAGCGCACTTGACTTCAGTCAAGGCCTCTCGAGATTGGAAACGACTTCGCTTACAGCCTCATTCACAAGTAGCTTCCACAAATTAGCCAAGTTTCAAATAATCGAAATCTATTCGTCGCCCGCTTCTCGCTTCCCGTTTCGCTCATTGGCTTCCTCCTAAACAGAGACAACATGATATATAACTGAAACTGAAAACGAAACCTATCGAAATCTTATCGCGCTCTTTGTTATGTTTTGGGTGGTTAACGGTGCGGTAGAAGAGTACGGAGGTGGGGGAGGCCATCTTATTGCCTGAAAATTTACGCTTCGCATAACCTCGTTTTATACTTCACTCCATAGTGTGTTCCCAAGCATAGTTAACGCTACTTCAGCACGGTTCAAGATACCAGATGGGACGAATGGGTGAAAGAGTGTGGGTAGGGGCGGGTGGTTGGTAAAACGCATTATTTTGTAATTATCGACAGAGTTCTAATAAATAAATCGAGTGTGCGACGTACACCTAAAAATATAACAAAAGCTAAAGAAGGAACGTCGCAATGTTTTGATTGGGCTATAATATTTTTCCTTTTCTTCTTTGCTTGTTTTCGTTAGTAGGTTGATGAAATTATGAATGAAGATAAGGTATGACACAAGACTTGAATGGGTGTGTAGGTGGGTATGTGTGTTAGAGTGTGTTGTTATGTGTTTGTTGTTAAAGCAAGTGTTTGTGCTTGTCGTTGCCCAAGTTGTTTGAAGTGCTACCAATATTGAGGCCCATTAAGAGAAACATTTCAAAGGCCAGGCGGGTATACCTTGCATACCCTATAAAAGGCGTGGTCCAACGATTTTCAATCCGCATATGTCAACACCATACCAATTATATTTGCAACTACAAATCTTATTTTGTCGGTTATGTTTATTTGTAATTTACAGATTTTGGATACCACGCCCCCTTCGCCCCAAATTTGTAAAAAACCTATTTCATACATTTGAACATTATGATAACGTCCTGAAAGTTTCATTAAGATAGTACGTCTAGTAATTAAATTATTCAACAAATATATTCTCATAATATTGCCCACAGTGCAGCGCAGTCGCTGTTTACTTCGCAGTTAGCAGAGCGAGGGCTTATGCGTGTGGATGCATGTGAATGTATGTATGTGTGCATAAAAGAAGTGCAGAATGATTAGAATATCAGATTGGAGGGCTTAGGGTATCTCCTAGTCGAACAGACTCGACTAGAGCTTTCATATTAGTTGATTATTCTATCTGAAGAGAATAGTCTAGTCATAATAGCTTTTATTTGTTATTAAGACTTAGTAACAGTATTCTAGTCAATAATATGAATTTTCATCCGAATGTTTTTCTGGGTTGCTAAAGATCATACGCTCAATTTAGAAATTTGTAAGAAATGTGGAGTGGATCACAGTAACTTATTTCCAACTGTAGCTAATGGAGATTTTTATGCCAAATTCTTTAGATTCTAGACCAAAAAGTCATAACTCTTTTTATACCCTGAACCCATTGAAAATGGAAAATCAGGGTATAATGGTTTCATTACGATCGTACGTCTAGAAATTAAATTACTCCAAAAATAAGTTCTCAAAATATTGCAAACACTGCAGCGCAACCCAAGCGTAATCGCCTATATATGCGTGTGTGTGTGTGTGTGTGTTTGTTTGTATGCGTGTGTGTGAGTGTGCGTGTGTATGTGCGAATTATTATTGAAATATCAGTTGCTCGAAGGGTTCAGGGGATCTCGTAGTCGAGCAGTCTCGACTAGAGCTTTCTTACTTGTTTTTTTTTTTTTTTTGTCATACATTATATAGAAAATGTTAGTATTGTAATAAATAACTAGAATTTTGTTTTCAAAGTCGTGATTCCTGACTTAATCGAATTAACGGTAAATAGTATCTATAAGGTGGTAGTATCTAAAACTTGCAGAATATTCTAGAAAGTAATCATATTTGTATTTTATTTTGTTGTTGTCTTTATTGAAGCTGTCTATATTGTAGTTTCCGCACTTCAATTTGATTTAACACTATATATGTACTTTTATACATATCGTTTTGGCTATAAGTATACTTACAATAAAAAAGAGCAGTCTTTTTAACTGATTCGACATTCATTCGGCGATTAATGTACATAATTTTAACCCATTTACTGCCAGCTGAGCAGCAAATTAAAATTTCGTCCTGCTTGCGGTGTTGCCCACGGCCACGTTTAACAATTTGCCAACGCCGTTAGATAACGCTGACATTGAGGTTTCACTGAGAGCTGGGGGAGCGGCAAAGTGGGCGTCATCAATAGACAAATCCGATTGCTGTTGCCAGGAATTTCAAATTGATCGCGTTCGATCGCTTGTTATTTATTCTCGCCAATTGCTGTGTGCTCATGCACAAAACTAATAAAAACAACAGCAGAACAGCAGCAACAATTTCAGGCGGCACAATGCACAATGCACAGACACTCATACACACCACACACGGGCTCGGGACATTGGGCGGGGGGAGGCTAGGGCGCGAGAGGCGCTTCCGTTTCCGCTTTGACAAACAATTCGCAGCGGCTGTCACGTATTAATTTATTTTGTTTTGCTTTGTTTTTACTTTAATGAACTATTTATAGGCGCTAGCGTTGCCACCTGATTCGCAAATGTGGCGTGCGTAACGGTGAATTCGCGAGCGAATACGAAATGCTGGAGACTGTGCCAGCGAGTGATGAAGACAGAAGGAGACAGGTGGAGACAGAGCGTGAGCGCGTGCGACAGAGAGAGAAAGAAGTCCGCAGTTGAGTTGGCAGCGACGTTGAACGTCTTTGCAGGGCGATTGAATTATCGAGACTAACCGAAACGAAACGTGCGACATTTTCTTGTTGCTGTTGTTGTTGTTGGATACGGATACGGCCAACAGAGCAAGCGACCGACACTGGCAGCACCCGCGGCAGAGGCAGAGCCAGCGACAGCAACAGAGGCAGCAGCAACAGCAACCGAGAGTTTGTGGCAGACAGCTGCACAACAGACATGTTGCATGTCGAGCCCCGCAGCATGGCCAATGAGAGTTTGATCCAAAGAGAACCTACACACATCATAAATATCTGATAGTTTATATTTGTTTCAGATTCGATATTTTTACTAGGTCAATATATGAAAGTAATCAATGATCTATTTTTATTTTATTTATAAATTTTAGTTTATAATCATATTATTATTACTATTGTTAACATAGTTTTTTTAAACATATTTTTGTAATATCACAGATTGATGTTTATTTCCAAGATAAGCAATAAGCGAATGTTTTATTGTAAGAAAAACAAAACTCATATTGTATGCCAACCGTTATCATGTAGGAAAAATTACAGAAAATGATAGATTGCATGTTTAATGCTTTATTAATTTATTTGGCTAAGCTTTAATTCAATTCAAATCTTATCGAGTCTTATATAAAACCTTATCAAAATGTGACAACCCGCACAACCTAATCGAAGTGCCCAACCCGAAAGAGCATAGCGGACAGCTTAACATTTTGATGTAGCATGCGAGAAAACCTATTTAACAGCTATGCTTTACAGCTAAGACTACAGAATACGTAAATATAACAGACCTGCTGGCATCGAACCTGTTGTATGAGCGTTAAAAGCAGCAGCGGTCGCTACTGTTGTTGCGATGTGACTGAACATGCGCAAGCGCTGTTAAGCTAAATGTTAATGTAAAGTAAAGCCGAAATTACGTTAGCGATTGAGAAATGGTTTTTTGGTTATTAATTTTGTGTTAGGGTTAAGGGAAATAGAAAATGATTGAAACCGCCATTATGCAAATAAATACAAATTGTTTAAATTTAAACTATATACAAATATTATTGTACGCTATTAAATTAAAATTTACATTAATTTGTCGGAGGATTTATATGTACTAAAGTGTGTGTATTAACATGAGAAAATGATATGCTTTTATTTTTTGCACCAAGAATTTAACTTATTTAATTTAACTCAAAGACCTATAAATAAGCGAAATCCAAATAAGTTATCTTTAGAAGATTTTATGATATTATTGATATTTGTTAGTGAAGTTTTTATGGTTTCAAATAATCAGAATGACTTAAATCTCATGAATGGTCTCAAGGAATATGTTGTTCTTACTCTACACTTCAACAAATTCAATAAAGCAAAGCAAATCTTAAAGTAATTTTGTTGGAATCTATTTCCCTTGTTTGAATAATAAAATATAAAAGACAAACTTGGAAATTCGAGTTTTATAGAGAACTATTTTTTTTTGTTCCACCCATTAAAATCATCCATTAACACATTTCGTGCTACATTCCAAATGGGATACAATAAACTCGGTGTCCTATGGACACGCGCTTCTCATTAATGAAAACTGCAATAGTTCCGGATTGTACATAAAACTGGCGAAACGCCCACGCAATAAAAACAGGGAGCAACCCCTAACTGTGTGTGTGTATGTAAGTATGCGTGTGTGTGTGGGTCTGTGTGTAACAGTTTAAAGCGATTAGGGTCAGAACAAAGGAGGGCCCGCATGCAGGAACTTCCGCTATGTCTGCTAAATGTGTTTTGTGTCTTGGGTCTTTCGTTCTGTGTCCTGTGCCCTATGCCTTGTGTGGGTGGCAAACTCATGGCTCAGGAAGTTGCCGAAAAACCTTTGATTGAACGCTGATTGACAGTGGCTGAGCAGCTCGCAAAGTGTTCCATACACTGCAGCAACTGGCAATCCTTGTGCGAAATTCATCGACATGGACATGCGTCCACCTTCATTGTTCTGCGCTGCCATTGAGCACTTTCTGTCACAGCCCCTCCCTAGAGCTCTTCCTCCTGTACGCCTGCCCCTTTCCCAGCACTATGCCCACTCGGTTCGTCCTTGTAATCCTCGATAATGGACTATTGTCTGGGCAACTGCTGGTTGACGTCTGGCAGTGTGACAAGCGCTGTTGCGACAACAACAACTCCTGCTTGCTTCTCATTTCAATGATTCCTTCTGTTGCCCTCCCTGATCTGGTTAGCTGACTTCCCTTGGTTGGCTGATTGGCGGACACTCGATATTGGATTGCCCCCTTGCTGTGAGGCCGCAGGAAATAATCTCGAACCTTATTAGCAGAAGATTAACTATATTATCAAATCTTAGACTCAGAGTTACAAAAAAATCTCTCTTTAATGTATGTTTCTATGTACAATATACCGTAAAGGTATATCAAAATGAAATGAAAGGAGCTGCTCGAGAAATTAGCATGCATATGGAGAGTTCTATAAGTCATTTCCTCATATTAATTAGGAAAGTTGTGGGTCAAAATATTGCTTTTTTCTTTTCTATTTTTTCTTATATTTTGTTATTATTTTAGATATTTGTTTAGCCCAAAGAGGGCGTTCAAAC
The DNA here is from genome assembly GCF_054131105.1 of Drosophila navojoa. NCBI lineage: Eukaryota > Metazoa > Arthropoda > Insecta > Diptera > Drosophilidae > Drosophila > Drosophila navojoa. Next base: position 24,678,307 of record NC_142893.1, on the reverse strand, counting down.
AATCTTTAATGTTTAATTATGTTTTCATAATTGCCAAGGCCGTAAGTTTCTATTTGATAATAATACATTGTATATATGGTACTCAATAAAGCTAGTAGGGCCAAGTCTCATATCGAAGAGCCAGTTGCTAAAAAAATATTTGTCGAGCCCATATTTGCACTTTATTTTAGTTTCAATAATATGCTTCAAATCTGAAATAATTTATTAAATATAATAAAGTCTAGAGTGGATGATTAATAAGATTGCATGGCTGTAATAGCTGCATAGATCTTTGAAACGGTTATCGATTATAAATATGCTTATCGATAGACAAATGTAAATGCCATATCCAGCAATGAATCAATCAATCACTTTACAATGAACGCTCGGCTTTTTGCCTTTGGTCATTGGCAACCCCTGCAATTATCAAGGTTTAGTTTTTATCAGATTCTGTTTCTGACCGCGCCGAGTCATAAAGGCAAGCGACATGGCGCTTAGGCAATACGTATGAGTAATGCGCAATCTTGATAGTGAATAAAAATATAATTAATTTCCCAATCACTGCCATTATTTGCACTACATCTATGTCGAACGCCGACCCATCTGATTTGGCTAATCCATCACAGAGCTGACTTATTGCAAAGGTCAGTTAGCTACAGGTTAGTTAATGGTCAGTATTACAGGTAACCTTATTGAGAGCTGTTGCCAGGTGACTAATTAGGCATGATTACTTGCAAAATTGCAAAGATACCCTCTTTTTTCCTCTGCCTCCCGCACTTTCCCTTATCGTTGGTGCTGTGTCGTCACAAGAATGTGAGTTACGACAGCCAGAGATTAGATTGTTGCACATATAAACAAAACTATGTTCAGAACGTTCTATAGTAAGTACTCTAGTTTTGCATTCCATCGTTGCCAAGCAAGAGTCGAGTGCTTGTTTTTCTGATAGAAATCGGAACTGTGGGTCCCTTTCAAGTGACACCATGTGCCATCATAAGTTGCCAAAACAATATTAGCGATGTGAATGTTATGTGGATGGAACACGCCCTTCCTTATGTTCCCGGCACTTACCTGACGGGGAATCCACGCAAAGCGAATAACAAAAATAACTCGTGACTGGGAAACAAGTCAAATCAGTTTTATCACTGGCGTTTGGCCTAAAGCTCAACCACTTTATAGTCCTTTGATTTCAGCTGAGTAAATCTTATCAAATAATTTGCAGACTATGTCAAGTTTGGTGTGTGCACCTAGGTATATAAAATATGTGATTTTAGTTTAAATTTTTGCTTTTTTTCACTTCTGTTTACGAGTGCTAATAACGCAATCCACTCGCATACTCCAGAGCACGATGACTGGACAAACATTCTCGAGTGCAGGCAGTCGTATAAACAAACTTAACTGAAGGGTCGCCAGCTTGTTTTATTCCTGGAATATTAAACCCAAGAGCTCCCTGACTAGTGGCCCACACAGACAAGTGCTTCAAGGCTTCAAAGGGCTATAAAAAGTCTGCATTGCTCCACTTGCTCCACTTGCTTTTGAAATATTACAAATGGTTGTGGTTGTACTCAATTCTTTAAAGCAATATATTGCAGCTTAAATATTTGTTATTATGTAAACCGTGAATTGTTTTTTGTGAATATGAATATATGTAAAGTAATTGGAAGAGTCGGCCTAGCAAAAAGAGCTGAAGTAACAAGTAAGAAAGCTCTAGTCGAGACTGCTCGACTACGAGATCCCCTGAACCAATCGAGCAACTGAGCACACACACACGCATACAAACAAACACACGCACACACACACACACACACACACACACACACACACACACACACACACACACACACACACACACACACACACACGCACACGCATATACAGGCGATTGCGCTTGGGTTGCGCTGCAGTGTTGGCGATATTATGAGAAATTATTTCTGGAATAATTTAATTTCTAGACGTACGATCGTAATTAAACTTTCAGAACGTAATCATGATGTATAAACGTATGTGTATACCGAAGCTCAAGTCTCTATATATATTTGATATACGACTTCTACAAAGATGAGTGTGAGGGGGTGGATATAGAGGCGGGGGGTAAATAACAAAATCCGAAATTGTATTTAATACGTCTTAATATATATTTAAAATTTGGACACTGTAGCTATAATGATGTAGGAGATATAATTTTTTAACTGACATTCGATAAGGTTTTTTATCGATAAAAAAATATCGGAATGAGTTATCGCGTTTTAGTGATAAACTCGATATGCGCGCGATATATACGGACATTTTAAAAAAAAGTTGAAGTCTCTAGCTCTTATATCTTCTGAGATCGACGCGTTCATACATACGGACAGACGGACGGACGGACGGACGGACGGACGGACGGACGGACGGACGGACAGACAGACGGACAGGGCCAAATCGACTCAGCTCGTCGTGCTGATCAAGAATATATATACTTTGTGGGGTCTGCCACGCCTCCTTCTGCCTGTTACATACATTTCAACAAAACCATTATACCCTGATTTCCCATTTTCAATGGGTTCAGGGTATAAAAATAAGTATCTGGATAGGCTGACCCATCTTAGCTGACAACAGCAGCAGGAATAGATGATTGAATGATTGCCCTTTGCATACTCCTTGCATTCCATTCAAGCAATATATTTAGACCACTATAAAAGTTACCGGAGATTTCATCATACTGCTTATGACATACTGAAAATGATTGATAAGACAGAAAATTTTCTATAACTTTTTTTTTGTTTTGGCTGCCCGTACTCTTATTTCTGTTGATATTCCGACTCACAGTTTTTTGCTTTCCTCGAAAACTTAGCTGATTGGATATAGTGAAAGGGAACATTTTTGCGGATAAGCTATGCTATAAATAATTTACTGAATATTGCATATAACAAATTGATTAATTTGTTGGCCGGACAATATCTGAAATGTACTGCTCGTAAGTCCAATCATCGAACTAATTGGCCTTGTGGGCGGCTGGTTTTGCGGTTGTGCATTTTCACCAAATTGCCTTGCCAAAATAAAAACAAAAGCCCCGAAAAGCAACAAAACATTAAGATAACCCGCTATTTAAAAGCGCAGCTTATCGTCTAACTAATTGCCTATACCCCCCCCCCCCCCCCCCCCTTTCCCCCGCCACCGTCTCTTTATCTATCTTTCTTTACAAGTACAAGTACAACAACAACGACCCACAACCACAGTGGCTGGCGTTTTGTGTGGCCAAGCCCACAAAAATTGTTAGCTTTTTATACCCTGAACCCATTGAAAATGGGAAATCAGGGTATAATGGTTTTATTAAAAGTATGTAACAGGCAGAAGGAGGCGTGGCAGACCCCACAAAGTATATATATTCTTGATCAGGGCGACAAGCTGAGTCGATTTGGCCCTGTCCGTCTGTCTGTCCGTCCGTATGTATGAACGCGTCGATTTCAGAAGATATAAGAGCTAGAGACTTCAACTTTTTTTTAAAATGTTTGTATATATCACGCGCATATCGAGTTTATCACTAAAAAACGATAACTCATTCCGATACTTTTTTATCGATAAAAAACCTTATCGAAGATCACTTAAAAAGTTATATCTCCTACATCTTTCAAGCTAGAGTCTCCAAATTTAAAATGTATATTAAGACGCATGTCATACAATTTCGGTTTTTGTTAAAATTTACCCCCCACCCCTAAATCCACCCCCTCACCCTCATCTTTGTAAAAGTCGTATATCAAATACTAGAGACTTGTGATTCGGTATACACATACATTTTAACAATATGATTACGTTCTGAAAGTTTCATTACGATCGTACGTCTAGAAATTAAATTATTCAACAAATAAGTTCTCATAATATTGCCAACACTGCAGCGCAACCCAAGCGCAATCGCCTGCATATGTGAGTGTGTGTGTGTGTGTGTGTGTGTGTGCGTGTGTGTTTGCTAATTATTATTGAAATATCAGTTGCTTGTAGGGTTCAGGGGATCTCGTAGTCGAGCTGTCTCGACTAGAGCTTTCTTTCTTGTTATACCCTGAACCCATTGAAAATGGGAAATCAGGGTATAATGGTTTTGTTGAAATGTATGTAACAGGCAGAAGGAGGCGTGGCAGACCCCACAAAGTATATATATTCTTGATCAGCACGACGAGCTGGGTCGATTTGGCCCTGTCCGTCTGTCTGTCCGTCCGTCCGTCCGTCCGTCCGTCTGTCCGTATGTATGAACGCGTCGATCTCAGAAGATATAAGAGCTAGAGACTTGAAATTTTGTTTCCTAGGTCCGTGTATATCACGCGCATATCAAGTTTATCACTAAAAATCGATAACTACTCCCGATATTTTACTATCGATGTATGTATGTATGTGTGCCTAAACGAAGTGTAGAGTGAGTAGAATATCAGATTGGAGGGTTCAGGGTATCTCCTAGTCGAGCAGTCTCGACTAGAGTTTTCTTACTTGTTTTTATTATTATTTTGTATGTATTTTTTTCTTTTTGGCAGAATCGTTTAATAAAGTTAACTATTTAATTTACTATTTCGACTTTCAATACTCCGTTAGTGAGTTTGTAAGCCACCAAATGTTAAGGTCTGGAAGGATATATGTCACGAAAGCTATAGAAGTGTAAGTATTTCCTAGTTCGAATACTAATTAAAGAGGTTTCAATAATTTTAAATTATTTTATTAAATAATCAATCGTGATATAATAGGAAAAAATGTTAAGTTAAAGAAAAGCATATCTGCTATGCGATATCCTAAGAGTATTTGTAGTTCGCTTTGGCATTGTTAGCTACTATTTCTTGTTATTTATTTGGCGATCGTGACAGCAAGTTGGCAGCTACGACTTTCAGCCATTTTAACTTCGTGCCAAACGGATGACTGCGATTGACTTTTGCATGGAATTTCGTTTCAATAATCTCCGGAACTGCCAGAAAGCGCGGTGTCCCGTGTTATCGACATATAAATCAGTAATACATCCGGGGCTTGTGACGATTTGTTTGTACTTTGGACCTTCTGGTCAAATGGTCAGGCAAACGAGCTAGAGAAAAACGATTAGCACTGTTGTGAAATCGCCAAAAATAAAACTTGGACTTTGAGTCCATGTATTGACTTCTATTAAGTTGTTGATTTGCCAAAACAAAGATAATCCCTAGTAATAAACGGAATAATTATTTGGTCAATAGTATACAAATTATAGATTTTTTTTGTAATTAAATAAATGTAAAAAGAATTTTGAGCTTTTGACAAGTATAAACTTATATCAATTAGGCATACAATTATTTGGAATTCTTGAATGTGCATTGTCAATAAATAAATATTTAGATATTAACTTTAAATAATCTTTTCAGTCTTGGTTTAGTGACAACTTAGCCGGTTCTCTAGCTAGCTGTTTTCTTTTTCTTAGTTTTCGATCTGTGTTGTCTACATTTTTATACCCTGAACCCATTGAAAATGGGAAATCAGGGTATAATGGTTTTGTTAAAAGTATGTAACAGGCAGAAGGAGGCGTGGCAGACCCCACAAAGTATATATATTCTTGATCAGGGCGACAAGCTGAGTCGATTTGGCCCTGTCCGTCTGTCTGTCCGTCCGTATGTATGAACGCGTCGATTTCAGAAGATATAAGAGCTAGAGACTTCAACTTTTTTTTAAAATGTTTGTATATATCACGCGCATATCGAGTTTATCACTAAAAAACGATAACTCATTCCGATACTTTTTTATCGATAAAAAACCTTATCGAAGATCACTTAAAAAGTTATATCTCCTACATCTTTCAAGCTAGAGTCTCCAAATTTAAAATGTATATTAAGACGCATGTCATACAATTTCGGTTTTTGTTAAAATTTACCCCCCACCCCTAAATCCACCCCCTCACCCTCATCTTTGTAAAAGTCGTATATCAAATACTAGAGACTTGTGATTCGGTATACACATACATTTTAACAATATGATTACGTTCTGAAAGTTTCATTACGATCGTACGTCTAGAAATTAAATTATTCAACAAATAAGTTCTCATAATATTGCCAACACTGCAGCGCAACCCAAGCGCAATCGCCTGCATATGTGAGTGTGTGTATATGCGTGTGTGTGCGTGTGTTTGTTTGTATGCGTGTGTGTGTGTGTGTGTGTGTGTGTGTGCGTGTGTGTTTGCTAATTATTATTGAAATATCAGTTGCTTGTAGGGTTCAGGGGATCTCGTAGTCGAGCTGTCTCGACTAGAGCTTTCTTTCTTGTTATACCCTGAACCCATTGAAAATGGGAAATCAGGGTATAATGGTTTTGTTGAAATGTATGTAACAGGCAGAAGGAGGCGTGGCAGACCCCACAAAGTATATATATTCTTGATCAGCACGACGAGCTGGGTCGATTTGGCCCTGTCCGTCTGTCTGTCCGTCCGTCCGTCCGTCCGTCCGTCTGTCTGTCCGTATGTATGAACGCGTCGATCTCAGAAGATATAAGAGCTAGAGACCTCAACTTTTATTTAAATGTCCGTATATATCGCGCGCATATCGAGTTTATCACTAAAAAACGATAACTCATTCCGATACTTTTTTATCGATAAAAAACCTTATCGAAGATCACTTAAAAAATTATATCTCCTACATCTTTCAAGCTAGAGTCTCCAAATTTAAAATGTAAATAAAGATGTATTTTATACAATTTCGGTTTTTGTTAAAATTTACCCCCCACCCCCAAATTCACCCCCTCACCATCATCTTTGTATAAGTCGTATATCAAATACTAGAGACTTGAGCTTCGGTATACACATACATTTATACATCATGATTACGTTCTGGAAGTTTCATTACGATCGTACGTCTAGAAATTAAATTATTCCACAAATAAGTTCTCATAATATCGCCAACACTGCAGCGCAACCCAAGCTCAATGTATATACGTGTGTGTGTGTGTGTGCGTGTGTTTGTTTGTATGCGTGCGTGTGTGTGTGTGTGTGTGTGTGCGTGTGTATGTGCGAATTATTATTGAAATATCAGTTGCTCGAAGGGTTCAGGGGATCTCGTAGTCGAGCAGTCTCGACTAGAGCTTTCTTACTTGTTTATACTCTCGATTCGTTTGTTTAACTTAATCTGCTTGTCAAACAATAAAATAGGTCTAAGATATTTTACAAGCACTTTTTTTCGTTGCCACCTAGTGTTTAGTGTTTTCAATAAACAACCCTAACTGCTTGTGAAATTTTCATAAGAATAGAAGTTACAGTATTACAAACACTTTCAGTGAATGATGATTTGCTACGCGAGACTCCATTAAGAAACCAATTTCCAGATTTCAAAGCCTTGGTAATAATCGCAGCAAGGAAAATATGATTTATGCTTTGTACAATTTTTTAACGGAAGCTTAAAGCTTCATTTTTATTCCCAACATCTATAAGATGGGCGAACAACCCAGGAAGTGGCACCATAAATGTATTTAGCTACTATATATAGTAGACTAACAGTTTTTATCGCGAAGTACTTTTTTCTTGAGAGACAATTGGAACCATATCCACACCGAACTTTATATATATTATAATTTGTAAAAAGGTTATCCGAAAAATAGATGTAAAGTCCCTGTACCTAATCAAGAACCTTTGATTCTATATATACATATATCCGGCACATCAACCGCAATTTGAAAGGGCTCCCATCAGACAGTCAATTTGCTTATATTTATCACCCAAACTGCGTCAACTGGCCAAACACTTATTTATAATGGTATACTGAAGAGCTGGTACGTACGATTATATATACTTAGAGCGCAGATTTATGGCCTGAGTGGCGGCCTAATTGAAATCATAAAGATTGTGCGCGTACAAATCAAAACAAATCGTAAATAAATCTGAAAAATTTAATATATATAATTGTATATATCTCGTTCGCTTGATATTTATTGTAACACGAGTTGAAAATTCCATTTGACCAGTGGCACTTGACGATTTGGCTGGCTACTATCGGCCACGTTTGATCCGGCACCAGCGCTACTGACGCCTGCATTGAACTTTGGCTATGCATCGTATATTTAGCACCGTCCCTGGCGACAGCTCCACTTATCGTTGATCACATGGCCAACAATGGAATGAAAGGGGCCGGTGCTTGAGTTTCTAGATTGAAAGAGCTAATGAGCATTAATTGATTTCGAGTTCTGTTCGCCAAACACGCAGTGTGAGATTTATGAGACAACAAGTTAAATATGATATACATTTTGTACAGGATCTTGCGGTTTCCCTTCCGTACCTTCCTTTTGCTTACATACATTTTTGCACTTTGCCATAATACTGTTTGCCCACCAACCCACAGTGACGCTTACTAATTTTTGGTAGCACAACCAAAAACCGCAAAGTCAACCAAATAAATCCCACAACAACATGTGTTAAAGTGCAGCTGACGCGTGGCCGGTGGGCAATTCATGTTTAACAAGTAATAAAAATGATTAAAACAAATCTAAACATCGACATCGACATCGACATCGGCCCGGTACCGGCATCCATTTGTTAATCAAAATTTAGTCAGACCATGCAATATGCAAATATGTGTGTGTGTAGCAAACAGCTCATCGTACAAAGTAATCAATAGGACGGAATCTTAAAACATGCGAAGGGATTTGATTTGGTTGTTTAAGTAATTACATAATTGAAAACCTCCCTATTAACAGTGGTGCGAAATGAGATTGATAAAAATTACAAATTTAAGTAGAAATAAATTCTAATAATACTAACAGTAGTATGGTAAACTAATTTACATTTACATTGTTATATTGATATAATGTTATACTGTCATACTGATTTCATATTTTAATGTAATACTGCAATACTGTACTGTTAAGCTGTTATATGTATATTTAAAATGTAATATTTTCTTACTCCATTGTACTCCTAACCGTTTATTCAATTTTTGTTGGGGCTATTCGTAATACCATTAGCTATAGCAGTACCCAACCTATACTTTCATACCATGCTTGTTGATTTGTTGTTACCCTCTATGCAACCCTTGCTCTGACAGTCTCTTCCGCTTTCACGTTGCATGTGTCATGTTTCTCACTCCTTTCTAAACTTTTTTTGGTCTTTCGGCATTTCCATTTGCCATTTTCTAACGGAAATGTGCGCCAAAATGTTTGCGTGCTCGCGAGTTATGGATATATATATATATATATTTCAAATATTTGTAGCTACTCGCATACACTCCTATACACACATATGTATATATGTACGTATACATTCATATGTATATAAATATATATATAAATCTCTTTTTGCTGAGTATTCATATATATATATATATATATATATATATATATATATATATATATATATATATATATTTATATACATATGAATGTATACGTACATATATACATATGTGTGTATAGGAGTGTATGCGAGTAGCTACAAATATTTGAAATTTAAGAAAGCAGAAAAATCCATCATGAAAGGGCCATTGCAAGGGTTTAGGGTTGCGGGCCCCCGACGCCTGCAAACGGGGCACCAAATGCGTCCATTGAACTGCCGCGAATGCAATAGTCAACAAATGTTTGTAAAGAAAAATATGTATATATATATACGTAAGGAGAGTGAGGCGAGGTGGCCTGATCCAACCCAAGACAAGCAATCTAGCACAGATTTATATAGCCCGGGTAGAAAGGCAGCCTATGTCTCCATGCACTACAGAGGAAGCGGAAAGACGCGCAACTTGCGACTTGTGGCATACAAAAAACAGCGCTCCACAGGACACGAGCTAAGACCGCAGCAAGGAAGCAAGGAAGCTGTCAAAAGGCTGGCAACCCTGTGGCTTTTGTGTTTCATATTGGTTGTTAGTCTGCCAAAAAACGGAAACGAATTAAGTTGCCTTATGCGACAGACTGGGGCTTCAGGACGACGAAATGAAATCGATATGCAGAGGCACACCCAAGCTTGAGATACAGATGCACACAAATGCATACCCGATTCAGATACACATACGATACCCTCATATATGTGAGTGTCCTTATGCAGATCCGTCATCAACTCATGCCTACATGAACGGATGAACGGATGATGGCTCTCCCCCTCGCTGTTTAATGTGGCGAAAATGTAATAATGTAACAAGCGCTGAGCAGTCTTGGATTTGTGTGTTTATTGCACCACATTATTCACAAGTCGATGGACAGCAGCAGCGGCAATTATTGCAAAAGCGGGCACAACATGGCGTATTGTGAATATTTCTTCATACTCGTCCAATAACTTACAAGGAAATTGATCTACAAAACGGCAGTAATAACCATTATAATCACTATAAACGTGGCCAGAAGCCAGAAATAATGAGTACTTCGATTTGAGCGATGTGGCATTAACGAGACGTTTATGAAAGACAAGCGAATGGGCGAGGCATTGGGTAGCTGGTGTAATTTAATAAATAGTTTTTGTGGAGGTATAACAGAACTTTTTTTAAACTTATTCTGATACATGTTTTAATATTAATACAAATATTTTTTTTTTTATTTTATTTATTTTTTTTATTAATTTTATTAAGTTTAGAACCACAAAAAAGAACAGGACCATAACAACACAGGGAGGTAAATTAATAAATGAGCCGAAACCCATATCGAGCTATGGGGATATTAAAATATGGAGGTTTTACTATTGTCCAATAGTTTTGGCAAATCCTTGCCGCTTGAGTCGTCGTAGAGGTCTGGCAGGTAATAGACCTCTTGTAAGTAGGTTACGGTGCCTTTGCAGTCTATCACTGTACCTGCTTGTATGCCGGCCAATCTGTTCTTCGACAGTATGCAGCTTTAAATCCTTGTGTAGTGTTGATCCGCGTACATACCAGGGACAGTTAGCCACAAATATTATTAACACAAATATTTAATATTTATATAAAACACACCTTGTCCTCTGTCCTAAAAGTATGCTACAATATAATTAGATAATTTTTTATAACTTTTAGATAGACAAAATACAATAAAATAATATGTAATAATAATATAAGGTTTGACGATGACTGCGCTATAGAGTCGAAGACAGAAGCCGCAATAAATAAATTAAAAAAAAAAAAAAATTTACAATTTTGTAAAAAACTAAATATAATAGCAAAACCTATTTACGATTACGATATCTCCCGGAAGCAGGAGCAAAGTAAAGCCTTTTCAGACAATGCAGTTAACCAGGAAATTTGGTATTATTTAATATCTTATCTTATACATAGTCATAGTTGTGTAAGCCTTTAGATCAGTCCTCCAGTCATTTCACATCATTCACATATAAAAATGCTCGCCTCTCTTTAGATCAGATCCAGTTTTAAGAAGTTAAATATATTAGCTTTTTGACATGTTCACAATATCTCTGAGTACGACCTCTTTTAAAATATGTTAGTTGACATAAACAGTTCATATCACATATTTGTAGCTAATTTATTGCCAAAAATAAATTTGGATTCTATTTTTGCTGCGATTACCAAGCAATTTGTGCAGCAAGAGCAAGTGGAGAAGTTTATCAGTTGAATTCACTTTTAATCCATATGTAAGGCCACCCATAAATTACGTCGATCAGCACTAAGCAGCGATTCAGAGCTGTCACTTAACATATTTTTGTTGATGTTAAAAGTGAGAGTGAGCGATTTTCTTGTCAATCACCCGATAACAACCAGAAAACGATATTGGGATTCTCTTTAAGTAGCCGACGAAGTTTGATTGTTTAACTGATTGTCAGTAAAAGCTGCCTGAGCTCAAGGCCAACTAATATTTACTATGTTAGCTGACTTTTAAGAGATCTTTGATCATACTGCATTTCATTAGATAAGCCTTTGAACTTTCATTTAGACAGCACAACGGATTTCCAACTGCATTGAAAAAGGCTAATTTATATTTGATGGGAAGTTTTCTTGGGAATCCTAAAACGAGAGAATAGTCTACTTTACGATAGTTTATAACGACAAGCAATAATTAATAAAACACAATAAAAAAAAATAAATTAATAAAACTTTCCTTCAGCATCAAATGATTTGCTATTGACTTTTTATGTCGATATTTACAAGTACGAATATTTGATTTTCCTGGTTGTTTTGTGTGTACGTTTCACGGCTTTTGGGAAGTTCCATCACGTCAAGCCGTTGAGGCTAAGGTTGGCATTTGAAGCAACTGGCACCTTGCAATTAGGTGGGAGTTCCGCTCACTAACCGACTTTAAGTAAATTTAAGAAAATTTTGAAAAAAAATCTAAAAAGGGGGAAAAAAAGCTGAAAAGGGGAATAATGAAAAACGAAAAGAAAACCAACTTGAGCGAATTGTAGCATGAGGCACGCCCCTGTATGGCAATTTGGTGCGCTTCGCTGCGCGTGAAAATTATGATTTTTGCTTTTGGGAAAATCTCATTAAGTTAAAGGCTGAAAAAGGATGCCGACGGGCGATGCCTGATACAGGCGCGGACTATTGCCTATGCCATAAATACGGGTTATGCAAGTAATTTGCATGCAGCTGGGCGGACGAAGTCGGCGGCATTTGACTCAAATTGAAAAGCACATTGCCCGCCCGCGATACTTGCAGTAAGAATGGAAACAGCAACAACAAAAACAACAGCAACAGCAACTGCGACAGCAGCAGCAGTAGTACAAGGAGTAACCGCAATAGCAACACGAGCAAAATTAGAAAAAGAAACAACAATCCTGGCGGACCAAAAGTATTTAAACGTATGCTACGTAGTGTTTTAATTAAGCTCACATTTTTATAGGCATTTCTTAATGGTGCAACATAAATTTTGCGGTCTACCTAGAATTGGCATCGCACAGGGATCAAACCACTGGACGGGGACTCTTCTCCAAAGGGTAACTGGAGCTCGGAGCATAGCTTATAAAACGCACGGCAGGCGGCAGAGGCGGCGTCTCTGCTCATAAATGGAAAGTGAATTTAATGCCATGTATTAAACAAAGTTGTGAAACTGAAACGTTTTGTATTCAAGTTAAAGGAGGCGGCACACACATTCAACAGACGCTAAGGCAGCCACAGCCTCAGTCTCAGTCGCTGTCAGCGTCGCCGTTGCCGTTGCCGTTGTCGTTGCCGCCGCAGTTGCGTGATAACTTCATTGCGGCTCGCCACTTGCTGTCTCTCTCTAAAGTTCTGCCGATTGTTGCATGAGGCAACTTTGTATAGCCGCCTTATCGATGCAGCGACTGATAAATGTGTGACACAGTGTGTGGCTTATTTGAGTTACAGTACGTCCTCGTTCGCACCGTCGCACCATCGCACCGTCGCACCGTCGCACCGTCGCACCGCCACCTGCTCCACAGCTCATGAACACACTCAGCGTGTCATTCACCCGGCAAACAGGCAATTGCAATTGAGCAGTAGTTGCACTCAGTGTGAGTGACTATGATGTGAGTGTGAGTAGTGTATCTTTATCTGTTAAATACGTTTTATGGCCAGCCATTTGTGTGGCAACCGTTTAAGCTCTGCTTGTCCACACAACCACACACACAAAGATATATATATATATATTTATATATACATCTTTTGTATATTTGTGTTCGGAAAAAAAATCAAGCGTTTTGTTTGAACAAGCAGTAAATGCTTCAGTTTCTCATAGGCTAAGCATTATGAATGAGAGATAAACAAAGAGGCGCAAAGTTATGAAACGTTGCAAAAAATATTGCGAATTATGGCTGCTTTGCGAAATAGTCAAAATACTTAGTCCTAAAGTCTGAGACTGGGACGAGGAATGAATGTAAAGACATTTAGAGTATGTGAATTATGGATGGGCTTTGATATGAAGAAACGAAGTTTTAAAATTTAACAAATTAGATGAGACTAAATGTTGATTTATTGTAACTTATATAAAGTCTTTGATCAATGGATCCTATCGACAATTCTGTTTCTTACTCACTCTTTGTCATATTGAAATAATTATTGCAGTGCAGTGCTCAAGCCCATCTCTTGCACTTCCATTTGGTAATTAGCTCAGAAGAGTAAGATAATTGCATTTTTATTTATGTAATCTGCACTTAAGTATTATAATATATATTGACGTTGGGGCGCAAACACTCGAGAGATATTTACTTCGAGTGTTTTTGGCCATTGTGCAACAATTCAGTTCAAAGTTGAGCTGTGGAATATGTCGCATACCTCATCTGGTAAAGGCGCTGCGGATTTGTTTCCATTATTTGCATATGCAACATCGAAATGCACTCACCAAGGCTCCAAAATGAGGTGACTTTTAAGTGGCCGGCGGCCGACTATTGACTGAGCATTACATACATACATCCATATATATGTATGTATTATATATGTAGCTGCCCCTTTCGGATATACCCAAAAACTCTCGCCAAGTGCTCCATTTCTCAGACAAAGCACTTTGGTGCAAAGCTTATTAACGAAATTGTATTTATGTTGTTTTTGTTTTTGGTATTTTTGTTTTTTAATTCTTGCCTCTTGCGCCGTTCTTTATTATCGAGTTTAATGGATTTTTAATGAGTCTTAATCGCAGTTATTGACGGCATTTTAAAAATGTGCAGTTTCATTATCCCTTAATCCTGTTTAAAGAAGCTCTGCAGCGTTTTGTCATCGGTCTAAAATCGAGTTCCCTACACAATCTCGCCTTCGCCTTCCTCTCTGTCCCTCTCGTTTGCTCCCTATGTCCCAGGCTCCTAGGTTGACGATCACATGACGTCACTTCCAATACATGTATACCTTGAATTTGTTTGCTCAGAATCACAGCATTTGATGCAATCAATTTGTCAGCTCGTCATAGAAGGAGTTCACCACTAACATGGCATACATGAGTATACCTACGAAACGATAATGCATCAATTTAGGTACGTTTATCGAGAGTCAAATGGAAAGTGAGAACAAGAATCAATATCGATTGATTACAAAAATGACTTTCGATTGTACAATCGACAAAGAATAGTTGCTGGAAAATAACTAATATTTCTAATTGAATCCATACCAAATGTTCATATATCTATAAATTCTATAAATTATCGATAACCGCAAAGTGAATCGATGCTATCGCTTGTTATCGGTCGCAGTGCTTACCAATTCTTAAAACCGCAATGGCACTCAGCAGAGCCGTAGCTATAGTACAAATTAGAACAATAAAATTTACTATAAGCCAGGGTCCCAAGCAAGAAGTGTTTTTCTGTGGTAAATGTCTTTAGTAAGAAGATTGCTGCGATTTGTCCAACTCACTGTCATTGCTCCAGTAATCAGCAATAGATCGCTGAAGGCCATTAGGTAGAAGATTACTGAGAACCAGAACACACAGTACCGTGCGTCCATCTTATCAAAAAATTTAACAAATACTTGTGGCATCTTATCACGGGTAACATAATAGACGCCAAGAGATCCTAGATAAAAGTCCATAAGCCCAAAAATGCAGCCGAATAGCATTGTCCCGAATTGCAACGATACGCAGCAGCAACATTTCATCAGCCGCATATTGATTGCACCAACTTCTCTATTTCCGTAACGATATCCCTCGAATTGAACTGAGCGAACTGAGCGCTGTATTAGTATAACGAAAACTGAACTGAGCTTTCGTTGCCTACGGATCGAATTTTGATAGCAGCACTAAAAACCTATCTAGACTTCGGAATTCTTCCTTTGGATTTCCTATTCTATGTATAATAAATGCCTATGCAAATTTCAGGTAGTTTTCGAAATCCCAATTGACAGATATTTCGAAGGAAAAACTTTATTACCATGCCTGAAGTATCCTTTCTTCTCTTGCCTGATACACTGAGCCTATACATTTTAATATATGTAACGGACAGATAAATATACTTATACAATTATTAGTCAGCTCAGCCGATCAACCATTGTTATAATTGTTCATTAAATCTAATAGGAGAGCTTGTTTACAACAGCAGGAAGGTAATAATTTGCTTCACTCTACCCCGACTATTTCTGAGTTTACGGCTTTTCGGATTCGGAAGAATCAATCAATTCATTTTATGGCGCAAAGTTCAAAATATGGCATGCTTTATGGGTTATCAATATGATTTGGCCAACTGTATTGCGTGAAAAGGCGACAAATCACCTTTCAAGAGAAATTAATAATTCGTTTTGTGTGTCAGTAAAGACTTTTCGTTTATCAGCTCGAGGCAATCGTCTCGAGGGCTTGCGACCAACCTCAGAAGTGCTTTTCTTAAGTGCCAGCGGGCGGCTCGAATCCGCCCTGTGACAGTTGAGGACATCAAAGTATATTCTTTGATCGATTATGGTCCCAATTATGCCTCGTCAAGACAGTGGAATGGATCCAAAGTCCGAATCTGCTTGGTGTCTTGCATAAGAATTCTTGGTCAGCCTCGCTGTCGTTGACGGTGCAATTTTTTGAGTGAGCCCTGGACAAGGTCGTTGGCACTATGGTATGTTGTTATGTCGGTTCTATAGTATTCTATTTGATAACAATTTTGGCACTGCAAATTGAGCGCGTGAGTGGCGGTTAGTGTTTTTGAGTGCTTTTACAAGCCGCAAGAATTTCTGTTGATTCTTTTCTTTTTTTTTTTTTTTTTTTTTTTTTTGGTGTGGTACCTGTGCTCTACAAGCAGCCGCTTCATTTATCGGCAATGGAATTTTAATTGAGTTAGCATGTCGTGTAAGTGTCAGCAGCGGCGTCTGGGCGCGCAGTTGTGATTCAGATATTAACACAATTCTCCAGCACACATGGTACAGTAAGGGCCGCACTGAACTGGTTCATAGTTCATTTCACCATCTCATATAGATTACTATGGATTTTTAGTAACTTTTTTGCGCTTAAGTTTATCATTTTGTGATAATTACTAATTAACAAAAATAAATTAGATTTAGTACAGTTGATTCCGCTAGTTCGTGTTCGCTTTTCTACTCATAGCTTTAGAATTATATGGTTGCCGCTGTCTTAAAGACCCCAGGCGGTTTAACATCTTAGTTCTACTAGATAAAAGTTAATGAAATACTGATATTCAAAATTGGTATTTGTAACTGTAAAATTCAATTGAACAAGTATCTGTTCGAGTATTTAATCTAAATGATATCTTCAGTTGACAACCCATAAATCATTAGATATGCTCTTACCCGATTTACACATGAACTAGTTCAACAACATATTAGTCGTTCAACTTTTAATCTTCTAGACTGTTGCTTTTGCCAACACGAAATATAGATCAATTTCCTGAGCGTAGCACATCATTTATTTGGCAAATCCCTTGTTTTGAATAGGTTCCACTCATGAATCTTCGTCAGCTTTAGTTTGAAATAAAGTAGTCCACTTGTTTAGCTTTCGGAGCGGGTAAGTGATTCACTTTGGATCACAGGAAATGATAGATGTACAAACATTGAAACGTGGGCAACACACTTGCTGGTTCCTTGTCTCATTTATCTTCGTCAAGAATTTGGATACGTCGTAAGCCCTATGCAGATCCAGAAACAACATGTCCAAGCTTGGCTACCCACTGACCGAAGCCGCAATACGCTACTGATAAAGTTTGGACAGTCGAAAATGAAGTAGGAGCCGATCGGGCATAGTTAAGCGGGCGTTTTGGCTTCAGGCTATTTGCAAAAAAAACCTAAGTCTAATGAATAGGTTTTTAAGACCAGCCCGAAATAGAATCGATGCGCTCAGTATGCTAAAATAGATATGGTCAAAGTTTGGATCCTCTGGTGCCTGGCGGTATCTATGGACATTTTTAGCTGTATCCGCTAAGCGCCCATCAGACCTGGCAGGCATGCGTTTTGACAAGCCGCTGACAGGAAATTAACAGTTTCAATTACACGTAACTAAGCGAGATTATTGGAAACGCTGCCGCTGCCTTTGGTGCTGGGGCTGGCGCTAACGTGTGGCAGAGCTTAAAGCATTTTGTGGACTTTCATTTTTATTTTCTTTTTATTGTTTATTAAATTTTGTTCTACTCTGAACTCGCGCGCTTTTTATCGCCAAACATAAATATTGCTAGGTTTAGTAATCCACGATAAAATAAATTATTTGACAAGCGCGTTAATTGATTCTCGTGCGATTCGCTTCTGCCTCCAATCAGTAGCAGTAGTAGCATGTTCCGATGGACGAAAGACAAATACACTAAAAATTTTGATCATTTGAGGGTTTGGAAGAACTTAATTAAGACTCAACTGAGTCAAGTTCTGAACATATGGACACCATATTTAAGCCTTTAAAAAATTTCTAAAATCTTCGATAACTAAACTTTAGGAAACTAGTTTTAAGCAACGTTTTTAATGATTATATTTATATTCAGTATAAGTTAATTGATATGCTTATTTCAAGGGTATTACAAAAGGTGCTTCACATGCAAATTCTTCACATATTTTCGGCCTGACGGGGACGCTTTGTCCGATAATTTAAGTCACGGTTATCTTGATGATAATTGATAAACAATATAGTAAACATCAAGTAAACCAATGTATAGTAATATATATATGTACATATTGACAGACACGCATTTATGTGGGATTCACAGTATGTAAATTGTTATCCGAAACTTGTTGATCGTGCAAATAGACTAAAAATCCAGCTATATAGTCAGCTGATCTCCGTATGGCATATCTATATATGAGGTATATACCCTTGAATTTCATATATCATATCAGCGGTCTATTATTTCTACACAATCACATAACTAGAACAGTAGGGTGTTTATGGAAGTCGAATTTCGAGTACTCTTCTAGGCATTTCATAGTCTGGACAGCTATGTGATAAAAATAATATTGTGGTACACGGAAGTAAAAATGGAGTATTAAATATATTGTGATAAAACCACACTTCGTAAAAAAGTTAGTGTTCCAGCTGCTTCTATAAGGACTGTAACATCCATATATTATATACATATTTATTCGTTATATCAATTATCTTCAGTTAGAAGATGAATCGATGCATAGTTGGCTGATTAAGACTGCAGCGACATAAATGATGAATATGAACTTCGCATTCTAGGCTTGCCCTGATTGTGTTAATACCCCCCTTCAGGGTATACAAAATATACTTCGCAATAGAATTTGTGGGTCTTTATGGTATTTAAGCGGATGTTACCACACATTGGGTCGATTCAACGGGCCACGAGCCACACAAGAAGATAACATAAAATGCGTTTTGCAATGTGTCTAGATGTGTATGTATGTGTGGGTGTGACTGTGAGTGGGCCCTTCTATACAGGTAAGACATATTCTCTGTTTGTTGTAGACTAGTTAGACATTGCCGCCGGCATTCGTGTTGCATGTCACGGGAAATAAACAATATGTAATTATGCACTCGCATTGCTGCCAGCTCAAGTGATCACCCATGGGCAAGGTGATTTTTATAACGGGACGCCTCCCCCGCTCTCCCGTTCGGCTGTACTTTATGGATGCATATATCTTCATGACTCGACTGCACCAGAAACAATCATCATAAACAGCCGGTTCTGACTTGTCAACAAAAAATATGCCGCTTGCCAGACGCAGCGGTGCGATTGGACGGGCGGGGGCGTCTGTAGCGGCTCTGGCGGCCTCCTCCGTGTCTACTTCCCGCATGCACTGAACGGAAGTTTGAGTTTTGATAAATGCCCAGCCGCGAAACAAAAGGGAGAGTGCACCACAGCCAATAGCCAACAGTCAACGGCCAACAATCAAAAGCTTCTTCCTGTGTCTCGTCTTAAGTGGGTCAACTGCAGCTGACATAACTCGGTTGCGTTTTGTGGATCCGATCTGAGCGGCGTCTCTGTGGGTGTGTCGCATGCAGCTTTAAAGTCAAGAATAAAGTCAACTTCAAGAACTATTTACAATTCGTGTTTAAGCGAATTCGACAATATGAATATCATAATATTATCTCTAATAACAGATTATTAAACTAAGTTTAAACAATATACATATGTACAGTCTCCATACATTTTAAAATATCAAATATTTTTATAATACATATTCACATTAAAATGTAATTTAAAAAAAAAACAAGTAAGAAAGCTCTAGTCGAGACTGCTCGACTACGAGATCCCCTGAACCCTACAAGCAACTGATATTTCAAAAATAATTAGCAAACACACACGCACACACACACACACACGCATACATACAAATACACGCACACACACACGCATACAAACAAACACATGCATACACACACTCACATATACAGGCGATTGCGCTTGGGTTGCGCTGCAGTGTTGGCAATATTATGAGAGCTTATTTGTTGAATAATTTAATTTCTAGACGTACGATCGTAATGAAACTTTCAGAACGTAATCATAATGTTAAAATGTATTTGTATACCGAAGCTCAAGTCTCTAGTATTTGATATACGACTTTTACAAAGATGAGGGTGAGGGGGTGGATTTAGGTGTGGGGGGTAAATTTTAACAAAAACCGAAATTGTATAAAATTAATCTTAATATACATTTTAAATTTGGAGACTCTAGCTTGAAAGATGTGGCAGATATAATTATTTAAGTGATCTTCGATAAGGTTTTTTATCGATAAAAAAATATCGGAATGAGTTATCGTTTTTTAGTGATAAAATCGATCTGCGCGTGATATATACGGACATTTTAAAAAAAAGTTGAAGTCTCTAGCTCTTATATCTTCTGAAATCGACGCGTTCATACATACGGACGGACGGACGGACGGACGGACGGAGGGACGGACGGACGGACGGACGGACGGACAGACAGACGGACAGGGCCAAATCGACTCAGCTTGTCGTCCTGATCAAGAATATATATACTTTGTGGGGTCTGCCACGCCTCCTTCTGCCTGTTACATACTTTTAACAAAACCATTATACCCTGATTTCCCATTTTCAATGGGTTCAGGGTATAAAAAATGAAATAAATAATATTTGCTTTATATATGTGTTTTATATATATGTATTATAGACATTTATTTCTACTATGTGAAAGTGTTCCTCAAATATGAGAGTATAACTGTATAATACTTGCAGCGTAAAAGTAGATGGAGAACATGGCCAGTTTCAATAGTTACAGGCGATTATTTCTCTCCCTCCAAGAGTGCTTTTATCATTTAATGGCATACCAAATAAATAAAGCTCTTATCTAAGTGTGCAAATGAAGCAGCCAAAGCGTTCAGTCTTAGAATAATAATATATTAATATACAATATATGTTCGATATGAATTTTCACTGAATCTCGTGCCGTGTAGGAGGAAACATCGGGAGGTAACTATTGGAGCTGTCGATGTCATTCAATGCCACCCACTTTATCAACGTCAGCGACGACACGGCGGCGTTTGAAGAAATGCGTGTCAGATACAGATAGCGGGAAAAGGAGTGCGCCGCAATCTTGGCCACACACCAATACTATAGCCATAACAATAACAATGCCAATGTTTTTCTATTTGCCTTCCAACTAGCGCCAGGTATTTAAATAAAACTTCAGTCCGACAGCCCGACAGACAGACAGACGGACAGGCAGACAATCCCACAACCGGACAGTCGGACTGCCGGCGCATGGAATTGTCAACCCAGCGTAGATACATAATTTAGTATCAGTATCATATTTTTTGTTATTTTATTATATTTTTTATTAATCAATAAGAGCGCTGCCTTTTTTTATATTTTTACTTTGATAAGATTACAAGACAAAACACAACGCAGTTCCAAGCGCTGGCCAAAGCACTGCGGGACCGTAGCGCGGTGCCGGAGGCTAATGAAGATCTGCGACCACCTGGTAAAAAGCATTTGACCAGCTTTTTGGCAATTGTTTAGAACGCGCGATAAGCTAGACAAAAAATAATTTACAGCGGTAATTTAAATATATATTTTATATATAAATATTTAAATATATTCATTTGAATGCATATTAAAACTGTTTTAATTCTGATAAATAGCTTAAAATATCTTTATGGATATATACATATTATATATTGATCGATAAATTGATCGATATTTGATATTTATCAGATATACTCAGTCTATTCTTAAATAATATTCATATAGTGGGAAGGAAAGGCGGATATACATGGGTTACTTAAATAGTTGTCAACGGTATACAATAATTCATACACTTTATGAACGGAGAACAGGGCCTCCCCTCCCACCTGCCATAGACTGGAATCACTCCCAGTTGAATGAACAAAATAATAAAGTGACAGCGCCATCCGCACTGACAATTTGATAAATCTAATGTATACTCAAAATTTATTATTTTATGAATTATAATTACCACTTGCGCTTTGCATTTGGCATTAAATGGAAGAGTATCAATACCGTATACAATGATCGTCGAACAGAGTTTAGCCTGAAATGCCAAATATAAGCATATACTATAAACATGTCAGACCCATTATTTGGGCTCCACTGCCCAGCCCCCATCAATTTACGCCGTTCATAAATATTTACATAAACCAGAGCGTTAGGAAAAAAAAATCATTTGCCAGGCCAATTTGTTATTTTTTACAATTAGGTCTTATCTGACAGAGTGTGCTCGACTGAAGATACCCTATACATATTAAACATGGTTCTTGGAGGATCGCAAAAAAAGGTAAGAGATTTCTTTATATAATAGTCGATGGATAATAATCTTTAAATGAAATCCCTTTAGAGATCATATTTACATTTGATCGATTCTAGGATCCCGATGGAAATGTGTGAAAGTTGCGTGGAGCGGACAAATGTTGATATTAATAATCGGATAAAGGAGATGCGAAATGTTAAGTCTTTATTCATTCTAGTTTTAGGCAACTTTTATAGGGTATCAGAAATATATTCATAAATAATAATAAACCATGTACGAAGGAACATATATATTGTAATTGTTGGGGTTTTTGAATGCCTTGTCGGAAACACATGCGCAATTCGTTTTAATTAACACCTTGGGGCCTAAAACCGTTAACTTCTACACACACCCTAGTATTTACCGCTACCTAAGCATTGCCGTTTACAGGGCCAGACGA
This sequence comes from Drosophila navojoa, assembly GCF_054131105.1. Taxonomy (NCBI): domain Eukaryota; kingdom Metazoa; phylum Arthropoda; class Insecta; order Diptera; family Drosophilidae; genus Drosophila; species Drosophila navojoa. The sequence goes on along the minus strand of NC_142893.1, from coordinate 24,655,493 downwards.
GAACCCTTAACTTAGCCGTTATCTTAATGATCCACAGCAGACAACATTCCAGGAATGCATGAGAAATACACCAATCGAACCCAAACTGAGTACTCTTTTTATTTCGAAAACTCTTGACCAAATACTATAATATCATTTTATTGAATTTATCTATATCAATAAACTGAGAGTGCATTTGTTTTTAACTGTATATTAATAGACATCAACTCGATAAGACAGCACGCAAATAGCTCATGTCAACATGGGGCCACAAAACGAAGTCAAGAATTTCTATTATTTATACAACTTGGATGATTGGCAAATTATAAGCTTCCCGATATGATAGCAACTGGGATGGGTTGGCTGGTTTTATTTCAGGCTGATAGATATAACTGGAAACGATAGCTGTTTTCCGATAAGCAACTAAGATTTAAAATATACTTTTGATATTTATCAACCCGTAACGGTTGGATATATTCAATGCGAACATAATGTATAATGTATGCGAACATATGTATATATAAATATATATACTCAGCAAAAATAGATTTCTAATGCATAGAACATAGTTTGGTATAAAAGAGTTTATAACACATTGGTATATAACAGTTTTTTGGCAGACATCATTTTAGAACATATCAATTCGGTATATCAGATATATAACAACTAAGTAGACAACAGAAGGTGTGCGAGTTTTGCAACCAATCTGAAAGAGTTTGGTTTAAAGGATTCAGATGTTTGACAGCTCTGCGTAAAACAGTTATAACAAGTAAGAAAACTCTAGTCTAGGGACTTCTCCAATACGAAATCCCTTGAACCCTTCGAAGAATTGATATTTCACAATAATTCTTCGGGTCTTTCTGCTTACACAAGAAACATACACACTCACGTACAGAAAAACATAGGGATGCAACTATAAACACGCATTGGCTGCAGTGTGGGCTTACTATGGAAAATTAATTGCTTAATAACTTTTCTCCTTGCTGAACTATGATCATGTAACTTTCAGGTCGTTATTATAACATTAACATTAACATTGCGTATATACGGCAAAGCACAAGTCTCTACTATTTGAAATTCGCCTTTTACAAAAGTGTGGGTGAGACGGTGGACATAGAGGTGGGAGTAAATTATAAGAAAAATGAAATTATATAACATACATAAAAATCTACTTTTAACATTTGGAAGCTCTAGGTGTGGGATATGTAATTATATAACTAGCTATCGATAAGGCTTTTAATCTATAATTAAATATCGGGAATAGTTATCGATTTTTAGAGAAAAACTAGAAAAACACGGATTTAGGAATATTTCAAGTCTGTAGCTCTTGTATCTTCTGAGATCGACGCTTTTATACATACGGATGGACAGACAGGCTGACAGGGTTAAATCGACTCAGGTCAGGGTTCAGGGTATAAATATATAAAAACTAATAAGATAATAATTTCTTTTGTAGAAATACAATATTTATAAAACTTTCAGGTCGTAATCATATGTTGAAAATGTATACATTCCAAAGTGCAAGTTTCTAGTACTTGAAATACAAATTACAAATTTGTGGTGAAGGGGGCGTGGTATCCAAAATCTGTAAATTACAAAATGTTTGCACTCATCATATGTATGTACACAGCAATCTGAAGTCTACAGGTCTAAAAATGTTCAAATGAGACTGAAAAAACAAAATCAAATTTTCGATTATTCTCGATAAAAAAGTTATCGGATGATTTATAGAAAAAATAAAGGAAACTCGTACTGCGTATGGTATACATGAGTATGCATGCCAAATTTCAGCTCTCTAGCTTTTGTATCTTCTGAGATCGACGCACTCATACAGACGGACGGACGGACGGACGGATGGACAGACGGACAGGGCAATATCGACTCAGCTCGTCGTCCTGATCAAGAATATATACACTTTATGGGGTCTGCGATGATTCCTTCTGCCCGTTACATACTTTTACATTCACAAAACCATTATACCCTGATTTCCCATTTTCAATGGGTTCAGGGTATAATAAAAGCTACCCTATATGTGTGATGAAAAAATAGCCGCTTACATATGTGGACACCAATCGGGTGGGCAAGGCCAATAGAGAACTCAGATATCCCACATAATAAGCCACAAAAAAAGTTAAAGTTTGTCTAGCTGCACTATCAGCGGCGACTACTGACAAGCCATCAACCTCAGATATGAAAGGTTCCTCCGGCCGCCTCGAGACCGTCCCTTTGCTCACTTCTGGGGCCCAATCAACCGAACAAGAAGAAGAAAAGTGCAATATTTGCGCAGACATTAGCAGAGTCAACAGCGGCATATTTTAAATGGCTCACAGAAGAGAGAAAGACGCCGCCTTTTCGTCTTTCGCCCTTTTTAGTAGTGGCCAGTTGCCCATATTGAAACGGAAACTGTCCTGTGATAGCCGGAAAAGTTTTTCAAACAGCAAAAGCCTTTTAATGCGAAAAACTGATTCTACAATCAAATGTGCCGACGCATAAATCAAGCACTTGGACATCAGCTGGGTCTTAAGTTTTCAAATGTGTTTCTTTTTGTTTCTGGTTTGGTTTATGTTTGTTGATTCCAATTTTAAATTCCCCTGAATAGCCAGAACAGGGAGCGATTCGGATCATATCGTGTATCATATCGATAGGGAAAGAGAGAGGGAGAGAGTGAGAGAAGCCTGTCCAACTGTAACAGTATCTATATAAAGTTCTCATTTCTGTTTGCTTGATTTCGTGAGTCAGAGTGGAAAAGTCGCATTGACGCCGGTGAATCCCACACAGAGGTTTGGCCCGCTTTAGCATCTGCAGGAGTCCCACCCAAGGCTGCTGGCCCACTGTAATTATTGAGTATAACGAATGGCTCGATATGCCTCATTTATCAATGCCCGTCATGGCGATCGTAAAAAACACGTTTTATACTCGTGCATATATATTACTTTTTTGGGTATTATCTTTGTGCACGTTTTTAAAACGCGACACTTACGCTGAATAACAAAAACTTTCCGCTTTTAATCAAAACATTGTTAAATTGGCGCTCCACTGGGCGTATAAGCGCGCCCGCCATAAGCAACAGCAACTACAATGGAAAACAACAACAACAACAATAATGAATAATTAAAGCAGTAAAGACACTGAGAATTTGGAATTGCTTTTGCGAAAGTTTATTTTATATAATATAATGTGTATACACAGAAAATCTGAAGTCTACACGTCTAATAGTACTCCGATGAAGCTCAAAAAACAAAATCAATTTTTCGATTATTCTCGATAAAAAAGTTTTCGGATGAGTTATCGAAAAAATGAAGCAAACTCGTACTGCGTATGGTATACACGAGTATACACACAAAATTTCTGCTCTCTAGACAGGGCTATATCGACTCAACTCGTCGTCCTGATCAAGAACATATATACTTTATGGGGTCTCTGATGATTCCTTCTGCCCGTTACATACTTTTACACAAAACCAGTATACCCTGATTTCCCATTTTCAATGGGTTCAGGGTATAACAAGACGAATTAAATAGTAAGTAAACACGTCTATTTATTCCACAAGAATAAACGTTATGACATCTAATTGTTGATTGCATACATGCCAAAGGTATACCATATAGGGTATGCAAGCATCTGTTTTAAGTATTTGAATCAGAATATTTTCAAATTATATTAGTCGATATTGCTGGGGCAGCTTTGCGTCAAGAGCTCAACTGTGTGGCAACTCTTCTAAATGCGTGTCAAACTCAAAGTTCTTATCTGGGCAAATGCAATAAGAGTCAAATACACGACGACACACTAACATATAGCAATGGGAATTTATAATGGCAATACATAGAAGAACATGTGCTTAATATCCACAGCTATCTTTCTTCATATTGTTGTTGCTAATATTAATGTTGTTGTTGTGGCTGCTGGTATCATTGGCTTGTTGCCAATGGCAACGTGGTTATACCACAAAATGGTTCACATATTGACAATTCAATTAGCGTTTTGAAATAATTTCTTGATAAGCTTGGCTGTGGGACACCTTTTCGCGTATACCAAAGCCACAAGCACAACCACCCAACAACAAACCGTAAAAGTTAATAAAAAGCACACTAGAAACCTGAAAGCAGAGTCTGCATGCCCTTGTCGAGAAGAGGAGATATACTTTGGAGTTTGGAATTTGAAGATATTCAAGCTTTGAAGCACTGTACAGATATTGTAAACTTGGAAGTTCAAAATAGATTATTTTAAGCCATTGCGAATAATCTTAAACATGCAGGGAATAATTTAATTCTAAATTAAATAAATAATTTACTATAATTCATTGTTTTGATTAAGGTCTCGCTATAGGTAGATTGAAACTACAAGGAGTTCCTTTTGTTTGGACATTCATTAATTACTGTGGTGTTAGGTTAATCGTTGGTATTTAACAGAGCCAATGAAGTCCTATAAAAGCTCCGAGAGTATCTGGGAGAACTTCAGTAGAAGTTGTAGATGACAAGCCAAATGGAGAAAATTATTTTTCTGCTTCTCATCGCCACTTGCCTAAATACAATGGCCAAGAGCCAAGAGCTGCAATCAGTGACTCCGGAAGCAGAGTCGAGCAATCTGAACAGCCAGAGATACCCTGGAACTGCTGCAGTATACGCACGTGTGCAATGGATTTGCCTTGGAAAAGTGTGGGTGCCGAACGCTATGCAGTCGGGCGATCTTATCTGGGGTGCACAGATTGCAATTTTGGGTTATACCCTGGCACTGTTGGCCTTCGGCGTCGAGTGGGTCCTCAGGCATGCCCAATTTGCATAAATGGCGCTGCTTTTACAAGCTGTAATTTGGCTATGTAAATCACTTTTTATCAGACCATTACAATCATGGGCTATAAAAACTTCAGTTTCGCTGTGAGAAAGCGCAGTTCATTGAAGAATGTACGATAAGTTGGCGGATTGTGCAGTCATAGGAGCTTGTTCAGCATTAAAGCAAAATGTATTTGTTGTGAATGTGTAGAAATAGAACTGTTTCTATGGCTAATGCAAATAAGGTGTGCTATTGATAAATAATAAAAATAGGCAGACTTTGTGGACAACTATCTTAGGACTTCTGATAGGTCTCACTTCACTTCATATTAGCGAAAAAACAGTTATCAGAAGATGTGCAACTCAGAGAACTGATGCTCTGTTCATATAGATTTTTAGAAATCGAAGAAGGATTCTAGTGGAACGTGATAATACATGCAGAACTGACGGATTTACTTTACAGAACCTCAAATGAGCCCATAACATATTTATATCATGTTCCTTCAATATATAAAAATAAATTGTAAGTTCTATGAAAAGAGCAGACAAAAATTAAATCATTTTTTACATTTTTTAAACAATGCATTAAATATTAATGTTATCATATATTAATATTATTAATTAATATTATTATTGTGCAGCACAAATCTTCAAAACAATTTTTTAAATAATGTTATAAAATCGCAGAGTTGTTTAATAAAATTTTCCATCCGTTTTCCCTGTTTTAAATTGCTTATGCATTTTTTTTCTCGTTTATATTATTATCAGAAATAGAGCTGGGAGCTTTTTTTGAAAATTAGCGCGTGGCATTGTGAAATTGGGAATCATATCATTTGTATATGATTACTCAGATAGGAGACCTAAAATAGATATGGAGGCCTGAATCGTGCCTCCGAGGGCCATGAATCACATATATTATTTATATGTGGATATATTCAGATGCGCATTGCAGATAGCATTTTTATCAAAATTAGGCGCTTTAAAACTTCTCCGAATTCTCTATGTTGTGCTGCGTGTTATCTGACATCGAATTTACAGTGTGAGAGAGACTGTCAGAATTCTTAGTGCTGACTCATCCTGGAGCTCTTGATAAATTATGGCGCAATCAGAGGTCTTTGCTGAGCTCTATTAAAATTGCTGCTAATATAACCCCTGATTGCCCATTATTTGTCCAATTGTGTACTCAAAGCACGCCTAATATTAACCCCTTGGCATTAATAACAGACCCTCTTGCATTAGCTTTATTAAAAACAAAGCGTCGCCTCTTTGCTGTGCTTCAGTCTGGAATCAATTCAATTCGATTCGACAAAGACACTCGACCAGACATTGAATTTATTGTGGCTGCATAACTGTGACTTACGATTTGGCTAGAGGTTTCAATAAAGTCAATTCGTTATTTATGAAATAATTTATCTGTGCCGTATAGCAAAAAGTGATTTTGTATCTTATAGCCGTGCGCGCGCTCTCTAAAATGTGCATTTACTAAGTCATAAAAAGACTTAAATTACATATAAATTGTAAATCGCAAACGCACCATAAATTGCAGTTGATCGGGTAAAACTTGTTTATACCCTATTATAAATTAAATAATATATTATTCTCTCAACTTAGACCATTATTGTTCTCAGAAAAAAATATATCACACTTGGGAAAGAAGTTTAAAAATTATTGAGGCATACAGAATACAATTTTTTTACCCTGAACCCATTGAAAATGGGACGACGAGCTGAGTCGATATAGCCCTGTCCATCTGTCCGTCTGCCCGTCCGTCCGTCCGTCCGTCCGTCCGTCCGTCCGTCCGTCCGTCTGTATGAATGCGCCGATCTCAGAAGATACAAAAGCTAGAGAGCTGAAATTTGGCATGCATACTCGTGTATACCATGCGCTGTACGAGTTTATCTTATTTTTTCGATAACTCATTCGATAACGTTTTATCGAGAATAATCGAAAAATTGATTTTTTTTTTCAGACTTATTTAAACATTATTAGACCTAAAAGCTACCGATTTACTGTGTATATACATATGATGAATACAAACATTTTGTAATGAACAGATTTTGGATACCACGTCCCCAATTTGTAAAAAACGCATCCGGCACATTTGAACATTATGATTACGATCTGAAAATTTTATTATGATTGTATGTCTACAAAAGAAGTAGACGAAGTAGAGAAGTAGAAAAATAATATTTTTGTATTTATATCTGGTGTATGTATATTAAACTTTATATTTATAAATGACTTGATTTAGCAGGATAATTGTTTTCCGTTAATATTTAATTTTAAATGATTTATATTGAATTAACTATTTATTTGTAGTTGTATTCATTTTGATTATAGCTTTATAAAAATGTTTTAGGTTTACCCTTCTTAGAATAATTAAAGGCTGTCTAAAATCGGGTTCGATTTTTAGAACGTAGTAAAAATATTTGCATATTCATCTGCGCACTATAAATTGCTTTCCGCTTAATTGAGTTTGCAATTGTTTTCTAATTTTGGTCAGCACTTGGATCTCTGGTCTTTGGTCACTTCTTCTGTCCCCTTACCCTTGTGAAAGTCATTTTCACAATTGACCAATTTGAACTGAAGAGGTTCAAACATTTTTCACACACTCAGCAATGTGCCCCGGGCGCTGCAAATTTTTTAAGAGTGCTCAAAACACTTGAAAGTGTTGAATAATTCAAATGGATTGAAGAGGAAGAGTAAGAAGAGCTCTGAGAGAGACGAAGCCTCTGGCTAGCTCATACCGGAAAATAAATAAAAATAATTTGCGAAAAGCTCATTTCGAACAAATAAATTCGAGTTATGAGTTTGGCAGACTTCACGCATGGCTCATCCAGCAGAAAATAAAAGACGGAATGACAAATATTGTAAATTCATGGCCAAGGAATTTCAGACATCTCAGTTATTTATTTCGGCACATTAACAATGCGGAGACAGCCCCAGACACGAGCCCAAGCACAAGCCAAGCTCTCTGGCCCGGGGGGGCGGTCCGCATTTAAAATTGATTGTAAAATAAATTGAAATCAAACACAAACAAGTAAAAAGACTTTAGTCGAGACTGCTCGACTAGGAGATACCCTGAACCCTCCAATCTGATTGATATTCTAATCATTCTATACTTCTTTTATGTACATATGTATATGTACATACAGACACATGCATCCGCTCGCATGTATAAAAACGCGCGCTGCTAACTGCGCAGCAAGCAGCGACTGCGCTTGGAACAATTTGATTTCTAGACGTACAACTTTAAAACTTTCATGTATATACACAGTAAATTTGAATTCTCCAGGTCTAAAAGTGCTCAACTGAGGCTGAAAAAAACAAAATCAATTTTTCGATTATTCTCGATAAAAAAGTTATCGGATGATGCCAAATTTCAGTTCTCTAGCTTTTGTATCTTCTGAGATCGACGCACTCATACAGATGGACGGATGGACGGACGGACTGACGGACAGGGCTATATCAACTCAGCTCGTCGTCCTGATCAAGAATATATATATTTTATGGGGTCTGCGATGATTCCTTCTGCTTGTTACATACTTTTACACATAGCCATTATACCCTGATTTTCCATTTTCAATGGGTTCAGTGTATAAAAGAGGTAAATAAATGCGTATGTGAAATTAATACGTAAAGAGCTTTCGCACAAACTGTATAATTTAATTAGCGAACACTTGTTGGTCAATTATAATTATTTACTTCAAGTTTCCACTGTACTTGCAAATATTCCTTATAATACCCTGCTTAAGTAAAGAGTATGTAAGTAAGGAGTATGTATGTATATGAACTCGGAAACTCTAGGAACCGAACTTGGATAGTGTACAATGCTTCCAAAGACAAATCGAATTATATTTTATGACTGCGAAACTCCTCTTGTAGCGGCATAGCAAAAAAATAAATAGTAAAGGCAACAATTATTCCAAAGAGTGATAAGAATGATATAGAAGTTCCATTGAATTTCTACGCGTACTCTGTTTACAGGGTATTTGCAAGAGCAGCTACTTTTTTGTGATTGCTTATTTTATTGAGATTGATAAATTTGGCAAATATTTGCTATTGCCCAGTGCAAGTGTCAATTTATATCGTATTGTATTTTCATTTCCATTGATATTTTTTAGGGCAATGCCAATCGAATCCGATAAAATACTTGGCATAACTTTGATGGGTTATCACCATTAACTGCGAATGGGGTTGGGGCTGGGTAGAGTTTAAATTGTTTACAGTGACATAACTTCTGATAAAGCTTGGCAGCTTTTTAAATACGTCGGAATGTTAAGTAGATGAGTATCAAATATTACGTTCCTCAAATAGTATACGATAATATTAATAAACAATAGAATAGAATGGCACAAACAAATACAATGTAACGAATCGTATAGGCACTTCCTTTAGATAATATTACACACGAGCAGAGAAACATATGTTTCCCTGTACATTTATATATATGTACTTGTTTACCAAGTAGAACTTCCCTTTCGAATAGACAAATTATTATAGCCAGATTTCTCATGGAGAGAAAATTTTTGAGAATAATTGCCCTAGCCTAGCAGCTCAACTAAAAAACTCAAAGTCTTTAAAAATATTAATTATTATTGAGAATTACTCACCATCAGGAGGTAAATAATCTTGGCATAGACCGTAAACTGTGGTAACCTGAAAGTAAACGACAAGCTTAATATGTGTATACAATTATTATTATGGTATATAAATAGTTTAACGTATGTTCAGTTTTTTCGTTGTCGAATTGTACTTCCCCGTAGGGGCGGAAATTTAGATGTCACTTGACATTTGCCTTTTACGAGCGTATTTAATGAAAATGCAGCAGAAATTACGTTGGGGATTTGAAATTTAAGCTTCTCTCTCAATTAGCATTATTTTTTTTTTCAATTCCAGATTTTTTGACGGGCTTCCGCAGACTCCGATACTGCCGCCTTGTTGGGTAAGTCGAGCACATAACTTAAGCAGCTGGCGCTAACGCCCACATATAACAACAGTCATGACAAGATACCACACCACAAAGCACAAAGCGTTCGTTTCTCAACTTTAAGTCAGTTGCTCTGAACGAGTGTTTGACGTTTGCTAAACGGTTCGCCCAGTTAAATTGTAAACAATAAATTCACTGGAACAACAACAAAACAGCATAAATCTCACACTGACCGACAAAAGTATCTCGAAAGGAGTCAAAGCCCCAGCTGCTGCTCCTGTCAGCGGAAAACAAAGCGCCAAAGAATGTTTGTTGTAAAAACTGTAAAATGCTGCATCGCGGCAAAACCTTAGGACTCCTATGTAATCGAAATTGTAGACAAGTGTTGTTAAATACGTCGGTAAATGTGATAAGTGAATATATTTTATAAAAAATTGATTTAAAATAAATAGTTAGTAAATTTGTAACTATAGGTTAGCTTCTTATCCCATGGCTGGCCCAATATCAGCATTCAACGTGCCTCAAGAAGAACTTGGTCTTTCACAGTCTCACTCATCCTAACACCAAATGTGTAGGTCCACAGGACCTACAGAAATTCACAAATTTTTAACTTAAAACATAGATGTTACTTGGGCGTACTGTGATGATGACGTGGAGTAGCAAAAATTGTGTGAATAACTAGTGGGCGCTGACGAGCTATGATAGTAAGTTTAATGATAATTGGCGAAAAAGTAGGGAAGAAGGTAGATGTATGGATGGATAAATAAAACGAATGTGTTATGAATTCTTTTGGAATAAAATGACGTTTGTGTTGTGGAGTCGTGCTGCAATTAAATATATACATATATTATATGTTCGATTCTGCTGAAATTAATAAAAAGGCGTCTCATATAACTTTTAGTTTTAGTCAATGAGAGGAGAAGGAGGAAGAGATCTACTGTCACGCAAACGCAACAAACTTGGCCGGAGAAAACTTGTTAGCCCTACCCCCATGCCAACTACTAACACACTTGGCCAATAGGCTGAGAGTTCAGTTAAATGGAACGAAGCTCATAGGCATTTGCTTTGAGGACAACTTTAATATAACTGCATTTGCAAAATGATAGTGAAGACGAGGCGACACTGCTGGATCTTGGCATTGCTTTTCCCATAGTAGTTTGTGTCTTTTACGCGTTAGTTGCCCGGGCGTAGGTAGACAGGAATGCTGTTGTCCTCTAAATGAAAATTGCGCAGGTCGTAGTATCCCTGGAATATGAGCATCGTTAATTCTGCTTTCCTCTTGGAACGGAGACCCACCTACGACTTTCATGGGACCGATGGTAGATAGATTTCCGTACTTGCGTACATTGCGAAACCAGAGGCTGGGCAGGCTGCTCACCGTGTGACTCTTGACTGACTGACAGGTGTCTACATCGTAGTTAAACAGAGTGTGGTAGTTCTTAGAGTTCTCAATCTGGAACTGCACAGTTATGGACGCGCTAGCGGGAGGGATCGGTCTATATAGACATCCCACATTCAGGTAGCCCTCGGCTGTCAGCCAACTCTTCATTCTCGGAAAGTATTCGCTATTGTGTTCGTAGCTGACGTTTGTAAACTTACTTCGTGGCGCCACGGCTTCAAAAGCAGAATGCTATGGAAATCGGTACTCTATTTCGATATTGATTTAGTTCCACTTACTCAGCGCTGTCTGCATTGGAGTTGTAGCAAACAGCAGGACGTGAACCAAGAGCAGATGCATGACTGCCCCATTGCCAGTGCACAGAATCAATGAAAATGTGATTCGCTAAATGGAAAACTACCACGGCCGTAATGAGCCAATAATGGGAAATCAGTTTAATATTAGATTAGGGAGAATCTTGATCAGTTATTGGATTGATATTGCATAAATTATATGACTCAAAGGTAATGGAGTGTATCGAATGAAGTTTTATAGCAGTGGCTTTAGAGATGGGAAAAATTTAACTGTTACAACGTACAATAATTTCTCTATATTCAGTATTATATATTTGGCATAAAACTTACTAGAATGTAATGTTTATATTACTCTAGAAAAAGCTCAGAGTTAGTTTAACTCAACTTGCCCATATCTCCGTAATTTGAGATAGTTTGCTGTCTTTAGAGCTGGCTTCAATCATACTTGGACCAGTTTCATATATGAAACTCGACTCGAAATCAGCTGGGCAAAATCTGTGAATATTTCGCAATATAACAGCAAAAACAATTTTTACAACAATTTTTTCTGCTAACGGCATTTTGCGCAGTTGACAAGCCGATGGGAGCAATCCATTGAACAAGTGTAAATCTAGCAATCAATCAAATGCTTTCAATCAGCCAATCAACAGCCTCAAATTGATTGACAACATGTTGACAGTTGGAAAAACGAATTGAGCTGCTGCCATCTAAAGTTTTTGGGCACGTGTGTGATTCAGTGTGCGTGTGTGTGAGTATGATTGTGTGAGTAGACCCCCCATATTGAGTTAAAGCGCCTGCCACATAAACATTCAAGTTCAATTTCTTTGGCTCTATGGCAGAGGCAACTGCAGCTAACAACTGACAAGCTAACCGTAAAGCAAACTGAAAGTTGTTGCATCTAACACATACAACTGACGTTGATGCTGTTGTTGTTACTGTTGTGGTTGGTGTTGATATTGGTGTTGTTATTGCTGATGTTGGTTGGTTGCTGTTGGCGCTGTCATTGTCGTTGTTTGTCAAAGCGGAGTTTAATTGGAAACACAGTTGGGTGTTGGTTTTGACCGGTTCACGGCTCCATCTCTATCTCCAGCTCTGGGTCTGGCTCTGGCTGCTGCTGTCTTCATCAAGCACAACGGTAAAACTGTAAAGCGCAGACAGCTGATGGATGCGGACATTTCGATTCATTCTCGAGGCCAGGCCAGAACAAACTTGTTTCACAAAATAATCAAATGTTATATTACGCATACGCCGCGGCTTGCAGCCGACTTGAAAAGAAATGCTTAGCAGTTTGTTTCTGTTTATTTTTCCTTTTACCTTTTTTTTTTACTCTTGATTGCTCCAACTGAATTCAGAGCTTGCAGTTTAATTGCAAATTATTCAAATGCTCCACAGACGGCGGCAAGTCGCGCTTTGCAGCTGCCGTCACTGTTGCCGTTGTCGTTGCCGTTGCCATTGCCGCCTGCTGCTGTCATAACTAGTCGCCCGACAGCCACTGCCACGCTCCGAACCCTCCCCTGACTCGATTGTCGCTTTGCAATTATGTCGGAAATTAACAACAGCGCCCGCAACTGCCGACCCAAAAGGCAAAACAAAAAATAAATAATAAACATAGACACTTATATACATATTTACTATACATTTATTTAGCATGTGAAATGCGCAAAAATATTTCAATCTTTTTATACCCTGAGCCCATTGAAAATGGAAAATCAGGGTATAATGGCTATGTGTAAAAGTATATAACAAGCAGAAGGAAGCATCGCAGACCACATAAAGTATATATATTCTTGATCAGACGACGAGCTGAGTCGATATAGCTCTGTCCGTCTGTCCGTCCGTCCATCCGTCCGTCCGTCTGTATAAATGCGTCGATCAAATAAGATACAAAAGCAAGAGAGCTGAAATTTGGCATGCATACTCGAGTGTATCATACGCATTACGAGTTTATCTTATTATACCCTGAACCCATTGAAAATGGGAAATCAGGGTATAATGTTTTTGTGAAAAAGTATGTAACAGGCAGAAGGAATCATCGCAGACCCCATAAAGTATATATATTCTTGATCAGCACGACGAGCTGAGTCGATATAGCCCTGTCCGTCTGTCTGTCCATCTGTCCGTCCGTCTGTCTGTCCGTATGAAAGCAGAGATCTCAGAAGATATAACAGCTAGAGAGCTGAAATTGTGTGCATACTCGTCTATACCATACGTAGTAAGAGTTTGCTTTATTTTTTTGATAACTCATCCGATAACTTTTTTATCGCGAATAATCGAAGAATTGATTTTGTTATTTGAGCCTCATTGGAATACGCTTTCGTGGACACTTCACATTTACTGTGTATATACATATGATGAATACAAACATTTTGTAATGAACAGATTTTGGATACCACGCCCCCTTCACCATCAATTTATAAAAAACGTATTTTAAGTACTAGAGACTTTGGAATGTACACACATTTCGACCATATGATTACGCTCTGTAAATTTCATGGCGATTGCATATCTACAAAAAAAGTTATTCATCAAATAATTTCTCATAGTATTGCCCACACTGCAGCGCAGCCCAAGCGCAGTCGCTGCTTACTGCGCAGATAGCAGAGCGCGGGCGCGTGAGACTGGATGCATATGTATGTATGTGTGCGTGCATAAAAGAAGTGGTTAATGATAAAAATATCAGCTATATATATCCAGGCTCTAGTCGAGACTACTCGACTAGGAGATACCCTGAACCCTCCAAGGTTCATATATATATATATATATATATATATATATATATATATATATATCTAGGCTTTAGTATATGTATATACAGCTTAATCAAAGCAACAGTTTCTAATATGCTTTACGTAGCCGTGCCAATGCATTGGCATTATGAATTTTAGAATATGAGAGGGTATCTTTGAATCGATCATTTCTCACAGGTGTTGCATAGTGACTATTTTATGTGGTTAATGTATTTGTGATAAAAGAACTAGGCACACTAGAAGTCCAACACGTTTACATCGCCAATGTGCAGCAGTTATTGTTGCAGTTGTGGCTGTTGTTGTTGCTGCTGTTGCTGCTGCTGCTGTTGTTGCCTGCATCTTAAGTTGCATTTATATGCAAATAACTTAAATTGTTTTCAATTTGCCTTGGCCACCGCATTCCTTGAGCTGAGTTGCAGCTAATTTTATGGTTAATTGTCAGCTCGCCTGTTTTCCTCTCCTGCTCCTGCTCCTGCTGCTAGTGCTGCTGTTGGTCGATTGTTGATTGCTGATGAAGTTGTGATATTTGCGATAAAAAATGTATGTGATAAAAATTATAAAGCGTCGATAGTTATGGCCAAGAATTTCTTAATTGCCAAAGCAAGTTAGCCAGCGAGACAGCAATGCAGCTAGCCGGCCAAGCAGGCGGTCGAAGCCAATCAATTGGCTAAAAGCTTTGTATTGAAAACAGGACAACAGCCAAAGTCGCACAAAAAATGTCAAATGCTTTTAAATAGATATCCACGTTTAGTAATTTTGGAAAGTTTGTTTGCTTAACCTAGTTTTTGCTCAAGTCTCGAAAAGTCTCAAGTTTTGACTTAAAAATGCAATTTTTAATTGACATTTTAAGAGCCTTCAGCCTTGAGTCTGAAGGACGAATTGGCCAGCCTTTAGCCACATCTAATTGGAATCTATTCCTACATAAATATAAATTTTCAATTTCCTTAACAGATAAAATAATCGACTCGGAAATAAGTCAAGTCAAACGCGATGCAGAAATTCATTTCTTGCTGCCTTCTGCTTCAGTTTGCAATTTATCCAACAATGTGATAGATGACAAAACATATTTTCAGAATTATTCATGTAAAAAACAAGTAAGAAGGTTCTAGTCGAGACTGCTCGTCTAGGAGATTCCCTGAACCCTCCAATCTGATATTCAAATCATTCTATAGTTCTTTTATGCACATACATATACACATACACATGCATCTGCACGCACGTATAAAAACGCGCTCTGCTAACTGCACAGTAAGCAGCGACTGAGCTTGAGCTGCGATGCAGTGTGGGCAATATGATGAGAATTTGTTTGTGGAATAATTTAATTTCTAGACGTACATTAATTTAATTAATTAATTAAACTTTCAGAACGTAATCATAATGTTCAAATGTATGTACATTCCAAAGCATTCTAGTATTTGAAATGCGTTTTTTACAAATTGGTTGCGAAGGGGGCGTGGTATCAAAAATCTGTAAATTACAAAATGTTTGTATTCAACATATGTATGTATATACACAGGCTGAAAATTTTTTTTAAAAAAAGGTTATCGGATGAGCTATCGAAAAAGTAATACAAACTTGTACTAAATCATCCGATAACTTTTGTATGGAGAATAATCGAAAATTGATTTTGTTTTGTAACCTCATTTCAACACATTTAGACCTGGAAAGGAATATATGAACTTTATAGATTCTGCGAATATTCCTTCCGCCCATTACATACTTTTCGCAAAACAATTATACCCAGATCTCTCACTTTCAATAGATTCAGGGTCTGAAATGCAAGTACCCTGAACCAAACCAACAAAAACGAACATTTAGTATGTCACAACGCCACTTTACTTTTCGGAATTGTGATGGCAAAACTGAAATAGATTCACTGATCAGCGCCATCTAGCAAATCTATACTAAACCAACTGTTGAGAACTCTAGCACAACAACAGCAATGTGATTCAAAGAATATGCTCGAATAAGTTTGAATGTATGTGTGCACACATTGGAAAACTGCTGTAGCTGCTGCACGTGCGTTTGTTAATTGGCTAAATATTTTTTTATTTTTCAACGTCGATTGACTTAACGTAATTAAATGAAACTTTCAGCATATGATCTACATATTCTATTGAATCAAAATAGTCTGAATATATATTAAAAACAAGTAAGAACGTTGCAGTCGGGCGCTACCGACTGCGGAATACTCATTCACAGTCCGTATACATGATGCTATGTTTACAAAGGGGCATATATTCTTATTTCAAATTTAATTTGGCTTTAAAAAAAATGTAGTACAAAACAATTATGCTTTTCGATTATACTGTAGCTTTTGGTAATTTTTATCAAGTAATCGATAATTATTATATTGATCGTGCACTTTTTGAATACAAATGTATAGTAATTTTCGTTAATAGCTTTCGGTCACACCTATTGCAGATTCATAAGCGTTTGCTTACATTACAAAAGCGCTGTTATTGTAGTTTTGTCAGATGACTCTCTGTTATTAGGTTATTGTATTTTAGCTACCAGATTGTCAACCAAGACGATAGCGTGGGTTATGTTACAGCGGCGGAGGTTCAAAGCCCCTTCAATGTTGTGTGTTTTTTTCTACATATTTCGTTTTTTATAAAATAGATACTTGTTTTATTCTTTTTCCTAATTGAAAAATTTTATAAGTTTAAATTTGTTTCTAGCCCTCATATACAATGTATGTACGCATATATGCATGTATATGTATGCACATAAGTCTGCACGCATATGTAGCATCAAGCATTCCCGCCTTTCTTATGCACGCACTCATTTGTATGTGTGTATGTATGTACACATAAATGCATACTCTAGCGTTGAAATGAGACTGATTTGTTTTTGCTTTGTTCTTGAATTTACCATCCGCTACTCTCATAACAAGAATCTTATTTTTGGATTTCATTTTAATTAGTAGGTGGTGGCGCTGTCGGCAAAGGCGCCGGGTCAAATTTGTTTTGTATTTTGACAAACATGGCTGGATGCGAGTTCAAATCCCGGGGAAACTCTTTTTTGTAAAATGCAAATTTTGTTATTTTAGCTTCTTTTATATTTTTTAAATATCTAAATTTTATTTTTAAATTTTATAAAAATCTTTCCTTCCGTGTTATCAATGCCTATTAAGCTTATTTGTATATACATGTAAATACATAGATAGCTCAAGCATATAAATGTCGCAATTTGATACTACAAATGCCGATTGCCACGCCCCTAGTGGCCGTAGACACCTCATTTTTGGCCAGTTCTTAGAAAGAGCTAACGGTAACGTAAATGCAAAATTTGAATGCTTACGCTCAAAAATGTGAAAATTACAGGGTATTTTTCGATATGCCACGCCCCCAAAGAGGCGTGACAATTATTTTTGGGGCATCGATAGAGGAGGTTACCAGTAACTCAACTATCCAAATATGACGCTTCTAGCTCTTAAACTGTAGGAGATATAAAGCTTTGCGGTTTGCCACGCCCCCCTTGGGCGGACACATATCCACTATAGCTTGTTCGACTTGGGAGGTCAACTCGCGTATATATACCAAATTTCAAGTCTCTAGCATAAATAGTGCCTAAAATATAGCCAAATTTGAAAAATCACTATATCTTCAGGTCCGATTTGCCACGTCCCTAGTAGGCGTAGACATAAAATTTTTTCATCAGTCATTATAGAATTATAGCATTAGCTCACGTGCGAAATTTCAACGTTCTAGCTTTAGAACTTTAGGAGATACAGATTTATCTGATTTGCCACGCCCCCAATAGGCGTAGATATATCCACCATAGCTTTTTGGACTTGGGGGGTCAACGCGGATCTACATACCAAATTTCAACTTTCTAGCTCTTCAACTAATATGATTTCTGGTATATCGGAAAATGCATTTTCCGATTTGCCACGCCCCTAGTGGGCGGATCGGGAAAATTTTAACACTTTATAAATCGGAGTTATACACGAGTATGTGTTCCAAATTTCATTTTCCCATTTTCAGCTTTAAGTTTATGTGTATTAAACAAAATATTAATATTAAACAAATATTAATTTATTTTATTTTCATCTGCGAGATGATATGTAAACAGATAATGCGAGATGATATATAGATCAACAAATTATTTAATTTAAACGAAACATTGTAAACAGCTCGAGAAAAAAATAATAATTAATTATTAGCTATTATTATGAAACTTTTACATATATTATATATAAAGGCCTCAATGAATTTTCCGCACTTAAAGACTGATGCAAATCAGTATGCAGTTTCTTTCAGTGGTCGCTCTCGGAATTCCATACAATGAAGTGTTGAACCGGTTGGCAGTAAACTTATATTTATATTTTCTTAAGACACTGGACACTCTGTCTCCTCGATTTGCTGATCGACTTCTATGGAATTGATATTCATACACGTCCGTAAAGTTGTCATTATGTCAGCGGGGCTGAGCAATCTACTAAACTAAAGTAAAGTTATAATCAGATAACCGCAAACAATATCAGCACAACAGCCACACATTGTAATTACAACTACAACTACAATTACAATTACAATTACAATTACAATTACAATTACAATTTAAATTACAATTCCATTTACAAAGTTGTTGTTGCCTCATAAAAATAGCAATCACATTTGCATTACATGCTTTCAGTTCAGTTATGTTCTCATCCCATTCAATTACCGATTACCCACTTGGGGTCCCCCCTTTAGTTACAGTCAATGTAAATTGATATGGTTTGTACCATTCGATTCATACTGCGCATTTTCGATTCGTAATGCCCACTAGTGGGCGGCTTGAAACTGCACCCAGGGTGTGCTCTGCCCTCGGACCTATCATCGTCGAAGGGCCATCGAGCAGCTATCTGTTAGATTGTCAATGGATATATAAACGTGCGAGCCTCATGATATATGTATACAACGCAATTTACACGTAATGCATAGCTTCAAATAAACGATCATTGGAACTGTGCTCTGTCAAGTGGTTATTGGTGACATCTAAGCACTAAAGCTATTAATTAATCGTCTTTGCGCTTTAAACAATGTTACATGATTTTTGAATTCAAAATTCAAGCACGAAAATACCATAAAAAAGAAAAGAGCTCTACTTAGGTTTTAAAGGTAAGAGTGCACACAGAGGATAATAGGAATTTAAAAGCTAGGGATAATATGGAAAGTGGAAAGATAGAGAGAGGGAGAGGATAGTATAAATAGAGATAGGTAGAGATAGAAGGAGAGGGAGAGGGAGAGGAGAGGGAGAGGGAGAGGGAGAGGGAGAGGAGAGGGAGAGGAGAGGGAGAGGGAGAGGGAGAGGGAGATGGGAGAGGGGAGGGAGAGGGAGAGTGAGGAGAGGGAGAGAGAGAGGGAGAGGGAGAGGGAGAGGGAGAGGGAGAGGGAGAGGGAGAGGGAGAGGGAGAGGGAGAGGGAGAGGGAGAGGGAGAGGGAGAGGGAGAGGGAGAGGGAGAGGGAGAGGGAGAGGGAGAGGGAGAGGGAGAGGGAGAGGGAGAGGGAGAGGGAGAGGGAGAGGGAGAGGGAGAGGGAGAGGGAGAGGGAGAGGGAGAGGGAGAGGGAGAGGGAGAGGGAGAGGGAGAGGGAGAGGGAGAGGGAGAGGAGAGGGAGAGGAGAGGGAGAGGGAGAGGGAGAGGGAGAGGGAGAGGGAGAGGGAGAGGGAGAGGGAGAGGGAGAGGGAGAGGGAGAGGGAGAGGGAGAGGGAGAGGGGAGGGAGAGGGAGAGGGAGAGGGAGAGGGAGAGGGAGAGGGAGAGGGAGAGGGAGAGGGAGAGGGAGAGGGAGAGGGAGAGGGAGAGGGAGAGGGAGAGGGAGAGGGAGAGGGAGAGGGAGAGGGAGAGGGAGAGGGAGAGAGGAGAGGAGAGGGGAGAGGGAGAGGTAGAGGGAGAGGAAGGATAGGAGAGGGAGAGGAGAGGAGAGGGAGAAGGGATGTATGAGAGGTGAGAGAGGCGTGAGGGAGAGGAGAGGGAGAGGGAGCGGGGAGAGGGATGCGGGAGAGGGAGAGGAGAGGGAGAGGGAGAGGGAGAGGGAGAGGGATAGGGAGATGGAGAGGGAGAGGGAGAGGGAGAGGGAGAGGAGAGGGAGAGGAGAGTGAGAGGGAGAGGGAGAGGGAGAGGGAGAGGGAGACTGGAGAGGAGAGTGAGAGGGAGAGGGAGTAGGGAGAGGGAGAGGGAGAGGAGAAGGTGAGGAAGGGGGAGAGGAGAGGTGAGAGGGAGAGGAGAGGGAGAGGGAGAGGGAGAGGGATAGGGAGAGGACGAGGGAGAGTGGAGAGGGAGAGGAGAGGAGAGGAAGGGATGAGGGAGAGGGAGAGGAGAGGAGAGGGAGACGGGAGAGGGAGAGGGAGAGGGAGAAGAGAGGGAGAGGGAGAGGGAGAGGGAGATGGAGAGGGAGAGGGAGAGGGAGAGTGGAGAGGGAGAGGAGGGAGAGGGGGAGGAGGGAGAGGGAGAGGAGAGGGAGAGGGAGGGAGAGGGAGAGGGAGAGGGAGAGGGAGAGGGAGAGGAGAGAGGGAGAGGGATAGGGAGAGAGAGAGGGAGAGGTAGAGGGAGATGGGAGTAGGGAGAGGGAGCGGGGGAGGAGAGGGAGAGGGAGATGGAGAGGGAGAGGAAGTGAGAGGTAGATGGAGAGGGAGATGGTGAGAGGGCGGAGGGAGAGGAGAGGGAGAGGGAGAGGATAGGTAGAGGGAGAGGGAGAGGGATAGGGAGAGGTATAGGGAGAGGGGAGGAGAGTGAGGAGGGATATGAGAGGGAGATGGGAGAGGGCAGAGGGAGAGGAGAGGGAGAGGGAGATTTATATTTATATTATATTTATATATATATTTAATAATATATTATAGATATATAATATAATTATAGAATTAATATTCACTGAGTAAATATACATATATTTATATATATATATATATATATATATATATATATATATATATATATAGGATATAGGCGATACGGCATTAGCTTGAATGATAAGATTAAGGGAAGCTTTTATTCAAATATCTTATATCTCAACTGTCCTGAAATCAGGTCGATCTTCAACTAAATAACTATATAAATGACAATATTATTTTATCCGAGTCGACTTAAACTAATCGTTATACCATTTCCATCATACTGTCTACTCTCGTTTCTGTTTTCCTGAATTTTCATTTTCAAATCAATGCTGCTTCTTTTAATTAACCACTTTTATCTAATGGCATAATTTATATACCCTGCACCCATTGAAAATGGGAAATAAGGGTATAATGGTATTGTGTAAAAGTATGTAACGGGCAGAAGGAATCATCGCAGACCCCATAAAGTATATATATTCTTGATCAAGACGACGAGCTGAGTTGATATAGCCCTGTCCGTCTGTCCGTCCGTCCATCCGTCCGTCTGTATGAGTGCGTCAATCTCAGAAGATACAAAAGCTAGAGAGCTGAAATTTGGCATCATCCGATAACTTTTTTATCGAGAATAATCGAAAAATTGATTTTGTTTTTTCAGTATCATATGAACATTATTAGACCTAGAAGCTTCAGATTTATTGTGTATACATATATACATATACATATATACATATATACATATGATGAATATAAACATTTTGTAATCAACAGATTTTGGATACTGCGCCCCTTTCGCCCCCAATTTGTAAGAAACGTATTTCCATTATTAGAGCCTTATGCTTTGGAATGTACATACATTAGAACATTATGAATACGTTCCGAAGAGATTGTATGTCTAGAAATTAAATTATTCAACAAATAAATTTTCATAATATTCCCCATACTGCAGCGCAGCTCAAAGCGCAGTCGCTGCCTACTGCGCAGTTAGCAGAGCGCGTTTTTATACGTGCATGCGGATGCATGTGTATGTATGCATATGTGCATAAAATAAGTATAGAATGATGAGAATATCAGATTGGAGGGTTCAGGGTATCTCCCAGTCGAGCAGTCTACTCTGGAGCCTCCTTAGTTGTTTTTAATTTCTTTTCGTGTCCGTTTTCCCATTCATAAGTTATTTGCCCACAGAGTTCAATGAGCTGTCTGTTATATAGCCATTTAATTGCTTCACTTAATTGTGCAATACAACAAAAACAACAACATCATCAGTAATAACAGCTGTATAATAGTTTGTTGAAGGGCGCTTCGGTTCGCACATGTTGCTCGTAATTACAGCAAACATTTAGACGCCAGTTATTATATTATACGATATTTATATGCAGTTCGCAGTGCTTTGATGCCAAGTAGTTTCCCAGCTTTCGCAGCGAGCTGGCAGCCAAGTCATGAACTCGTTTACTATTAGGAAATGCCATTGAACAACACACGCACACACACACAGAGACTCACCCACCTACACAGTTATACATAATGGAAACCCCACCCACAGTCACCCTGGCATTGAAATGTATCCATATTAATGCGCATCTAACTGTTAAATCGAGCTGTCAACCAGACCCAGTCTGAGACCATGTTACAGTACCACTCACTATTTGAGACCCACTCGCAGTCGCCCTTCCATCTCCATCCCCATCTGTTTATCAGGCACTGTCATCGCTTTTGCATTGAGTTGTCAGCGTCTGCTCTTAGCACTTTATTAAATGATAGTTTATCGAGCTGTTTACTCGGCTTTGTGTGTGCCCGATAATCGTGAAGTTGCTGTCTATGACTTGTAGTTCCCCTAAGTGCTTGTTGCACTCGCAAGTTGTGTCGGCTCGCCTAAAGTGGGGATTAGAAGGCGTGTATTACATCCGGAACAGCCTCTGGGCATGTCTCAGTTTATTGATAAGAGTAGCAAATGGGATGACTACCAAAAATATATTTAAGCTAAACGATAGCTCCTCTTACATACTTGGGTATATACAACATGTATGTATCTATAAAATTGTTGAGTAGATATAAATCTGTATATATACCATGTTTTACGTTTATCATCTTACATAGATTAATAAATGCCGTTTTCCTTTTCTTGACGACTAAAAGGATTTACTGATCGCTCTGAAATACAAAAACAGTTAGCTCTTAACCCCATAATAGCTATCATTCGACCAGTAAACGCCTTATTTGTAAATTCCGAATTCCTTCAAATAGATTAATACCAGAATGAATCCAGAATTCGCATTCACTGTTAATACGCATAATTATGCTTCAATTGGCAATTTAATTGTATCGCAAATGGGGTTGAGATTAATTCTAAAAAACAATCACGTCGGTCTCTAGAGTAAAAGCTCCAAGCACTTCAATGCCAGCAGATTGCCCTTTATATAAAGCGTAACCTAATATTACGCATATATCTGTCGAAGTTATTGTTTCTGAATTTCAAACTTAATAGATCAAATATATTTTTTTAGTATTACAGTAAAATATACTAGAAAACAAAATAAATAAAAAGAAAATCATTTGATTAATAATTAATTATTTATTCATTGGCGAGTTCCAGTCAGAGTCCCCAACTTGGTCAGAGTTGCAGTTGTTATTCATTGTGTGCCTCGTGCGTATAATTGATTTTGTGCTGGGGCATGGGCATTGTGTGGACTAGCGAGTGCCGCCTCCTTTGCCAACTCCTTTTGTTGTCATATTAATGTCAGAAGATTGCACTTGATCATGAATTGTGGAATTGTGAAAATGTGAAAACTGCGCGGAATGGCGAATTGCGTGTTTGCCACTTAACGTTTTATGCACCATTACCATAGTTAATAATGGCTTAGCTTCAATTATTCATATGATCCAATATTTATATGATATTACTAAGAACCCTCATAGTGGACGTATCGGGAAAATCTTAAAACTTAACGAAGGTATACGTAAGGATATATTCGAAATTTCAGATGGACGGATGGACATTGAAACAAATCAATAGACTAATTTAATATTCGTGAATTAGTATTATTAAACAAAAATAATTTTATTACTATCATAATTTATTTGGATGCGGCCTAACTTTCTTCACCTTGAACCTCTTTTCCATTTGGTAATATATATTAAAGTAGCTTAGGTAAACCTTGATAAACCTCTGATAAGCATTTGTACTTATTAATTTTAAACAGCGGCGAGACTTCGGCCGGGGTCCTGGCCAACTGCCTCTGACTGCTTACTGATTACACATGAGTCAACATTAAGTCGATATTTGCCTAGAATCAGAATCAGAATCAGCAATAGCGACGCTTGTTGGAAACGCATTTTAATTTGCAGTCGAGCCAGAAGATAAAAAACAAAATTATTTTCCCATGCATGTCAAAGCAAGTGTCACGGCACGCCCACAGCCTACGGCACGTTCAGCCGCCAACAAATAGTCTAAGCTAAGCAGATGCGCATCCTTTCACCCAGAGGCAGTTGCAGTTGCTGTTGCAGTAGCTTTCCCACAGTTGTTGGTGTGGCACTTGAGTGGGTCGGCCAGCAGGCGTGATAAGTGCATAAAACGTTAAGTGGCAAACACGCAATTCGCCATTCCGCGCAGTTTTCACATTTTCACAATTCCACAATTCATGATCAAGTGCAATCTTCTGACATTAATATGACAACAAAAGGAGTTGGCAAAGGAGGCGGCAGTCGCTAGTCCACACAATGCCCATGCCCCAGCACAAAATCAATTATGCGCACGAGGCACACAATGAATAACAACTGCAACTCTGACCAAGTTGGGGACTCTGACTGGAACTCGCCAATGATTGAGCATGCGACAGGCGCGCAGTGACAGGCGCTGATACAGCTGGGTCCGCAGCAGTAGCAGGGGGGAGGAGGTGGAGGAGGAGCAGCAGTAGTAGACGTTGCGCCGGCGCAGAAGCATTTGCCATGCGGCTTGATGAATGTCTGTCAAATTGCTGACACGTACGCACTCCTCCTCGTCGTCGCAGTCGTCGTCGTTGTCTCTGACATTGACACAATGTTGTGTGGCTGTGGCTCTGGCTCAATCTCAAGAGCAACATTGTTGTTGGTGCGCTGCTGGGGCAGGAAAATATTTCATGGCATTTAATTTCAACTCGCATGCTGCCTGTCATCTAATTGAGTTGTTTCGCCGCACAAATTTATCGGCATATTAATGCAGCATATTTCAAATGCCACGATGCCAAGTCGCTTGACTCACTTCCTTCTGCTACTCCGCCTCCTTCTACTCCTCATAGACAGCAGCAGCAGCAGCAGTTCCTCAGCTGCTGTGGAACATGTTTATGCAATTCGCTGGTGTGCCAAACCGTATAACTGGAGGATTGGACTACTGGCCGATGCCTCCTTGGCTTGTCTTATCAAATGATTTTATTTATGCTATGGGCGCGCATGTGTGTGCGATAATTGGATTATATACTTTCGCGGCTTAGCAGCCAACAAAGTTGTGAAAATTGTCGGGTTTTCGCTTTCTATAAAACTTGGTCGATCTTTGCTGGTGGCAGCCATGCCAACTTGTTATTGTTGTTGTTGCTGCTTCTGTTGTTGTGGTTGGCTAATGGAGTCGCCTATTGGTTTATGTTAGTGGCAACTCGACTTTGGACTAAGCACTTCAAGTTTAGCTAAAATCCAAGTCCCTGCCTCGCCTGCCATAGAAAAATAATTATCTGTGGTTTTACGATTGTTTTGTTTTTATTTTTCTCTTTCCTTCTTGATTTATTTATGTGTAAGGCTAATGGCATATAAAGTTGAGATTAACAAACAAAACTGCAGAGTGCGACCTGAAAGTTTTCCCAAAGAAATCAGCGTCAGTGTAATTTTCTCTTAAAGAAAGTTATTGCTTGTCGAAGGGAGTCGCCTGGGGATTGTTTCAAGTTAACTACATTGAAATTATTGTCAGGTCAAAAAGCACATAATCAATAATGATAAATTTTTGTATGATATAACTTTTATTTTCTTATTTTTTTTATAAAATAATTTATTATCATGAAATTGCATTTTTGTAAATGAGTCGGTCCCACATCATGTAAATAGATGATTAACTTATTGAAAAACAAATCAACAAATATTAAAGAAATTAATTTTTAAGATGAATAGTTTGAGAATCTAACAGTGTTATTATTTGCAGAACAACTCAGCTCGTCGCCTTGATAAATAAAAAAAAGTTGCTTCAGTAAGAGGTTAATTGAAGAATTTTGAGACTACGAATGGGAAATGGAATTGTGTAGAGTTTGAATTGTTTAAATAATGGTTTCAGCAAGCCTTCTGCTATACCATTCACCAAGTTGAGTCAAGATTCGAGGAGCTTTGTCTTCGAGCCGAAGCTCTACTTAAACTCAAATCGAAATCGGCTGCTGTTGCCGCCTTGTTGTAATCCGAGACACATCGAGGCAGCTCGGTGCAATACCCCACAAGAATTGAATAGCGGGCTGTGGAAAGTACAGGTCCAGTCGCTAGTGTCCATTAATATGTATGAGGCATGTCAGAAGGCAATGCCAGAACGCGTTTATCAATCGTTCGGCGCGCTCGCTCTCGAACGCTGCCATTAGCTTCCGTCACCTTAAATCGCGTTGGCTGACCCAATTAACAGGGCATTATAGAGTCGTAAGGCATAGCAGACGTGTGATGCCAGAAAATTAGCAAACTAGACAAACCCCACAGCCAGAGTTGCTGAAGGAGCTGGCGGTAGGTGGCAGTAGCCAGCGTGTCCCGTCCGCGTTTCCAGTCCCGTGCGCCACATCGCATTAAATGTGCATGAAAATGCGACTGAATTCATAAATCACAAATCACTTAGGCGAACACAGTTTGGGAACGTGAGGCGTGGAACGTAGCTGTGGATGTAAATGTCTATGGCTATTCGGCTTTTTGGCTGACGGTTTGCGGTTGTCTGTTGCCGTTTCCATTTTGAATCTGAGTTTGAGTTGGAGTTTGGATCTTGGGCTTTGGTTTGGGGGCATGGGCTTACAAATGTTCATGTTTGCGCGATAATATTGACAAATTGTGCAAACATTCGCACACAATTAATAAAGCCAGACCCACACGACCTGCGCCACCACGTCCCACGGCGCACGACCCACGGCCCACGTGCGGGCAGCGCGTGTCCGCCAAAGACAAAGCTACCGAGATCAGAGCAAGACACGACCGCGACAGAGAGACAACATAATTTCGATTCCACGCGGCACTGAAGTTGCCTACCTAAATACGAAAATCCAAGAAGCCAAAGTGTCACTCTTCATTAAGTGTCGAAGCGACACAGTGGGCCGAATCGCATGGGAAATGGAGTAAAATTAATTGATAATTTAGGCTAACGAAAAGACTTCTTATACTCTCTTACTTGCTTTTTTTTTTTAAGTTATAAAATGAGATAGATTCCCAAAAAAGGAAAATAAAATACAAATAGTAATCAAATCAAAAATATAATGAAAATTATGGATGATGCAAGTCTTCAAATATGGAAACATTTTTGTCAACTGTTGAAATTGTTGTTGAATTAAATAAATAAAATAAACTTTTACTTATATTAAACGTCATTGTCATCATATTATAAACAATGTACCAATGTAACATATTATAACTATAGTACAGTAGTAGAAGTACAGTAAGTATAAAAATTATATATATATTTTTTTTTACATTTATATAAAATTTTATTTACTTTTGTTACTTGGGGAAAAAAATCTATATTTGAGCGTTATTTTCATAAATATTATCACGGGAGATATATTTTACGTAAAAATTCAATAATGCCAACGGACTCGACCAAACGGTTTGGTTTTTGTAAAGTATGCGAGAATTTAACATGGTGATGGGTGGAATTTGTTGAATGAATCAGATTATTCAACAGTTAAAAAATAAATATATATTTATATATGTATTTATTAATGTTGAATAAACTTAAAAGTATGAAATACACCAGAGTTTATAAATAATTATGCAAAACAAATAGATAAATTCAGTGCTTTAGACAGTTATTATTAGCTTCTGGTACATCTGTAATTTTTGAGCTTTTCGACGGTGTATCAAATTCAGTTGGAAATTTTTCTGCCGTCTTTATTAGCACGAAAATATTCTTTAATTCATTTACTGAATACTAGCATGTTAAATTTTAGTTAGAAACTGTTAATAATGATGCACAGTGCTTACTGTGCGGACTGCTTCTGCAAACGCACAATGCCTAATGCAAAGTTCAGCAATCAATGCACGTTCACACAAGCTGGCGCCCACACACACACAATCCCGTAGGCTCGAAGTGGGGCTGGACCTCAGACAGGGCTTGGACTGGTGCATGGATCGGATCTGGATGGGATGGGATTGGATGGGATCGCCCACGGCAGGGCCTAGGCCGGCCAGGCAATGAGCTTGCGACTTTGCTGATTGAGTTGAGGCAGTTGCTGTTGCTGCTACTTCTGCTGGGGCTGGTGGTGCAGCAATCTAGTGGCACGCCACTTCAACGGGACAGCAGGCGCTGTGATTGATGATTGTGGCACTCGTCGTTGTCAGCTGGCCTTTGATGTGGCACCACAGCAGCAGCAGTGGCGGCAGCAGAGAACGCTTCCTTTGGCACTACTCCTTCCACTTTCGTTTTCCAACTAATTCGACAATTTATGCAGCATAACTCGTGTATTTAGACCCGAAACGTAAGCGGCTTGAGCAGTTTCGTGTCTCTTAAGCCGCTTAGCAGCCAGCCAGGAAGCTGCGACAGACATTTTGTGTTGACAAATCAATTAAATGTAAAATTTAAAGGCGCACAGTAGTACCTGAGTCGGAGTCACAGACTCAAAGTTGGAGTCCAAGTCCGAGTCCAGCAGCAGCTCAGCACGAATTAGCTCGTCTACTCGCAGGTAAACGATTGCTAACATGCAACGCAGCCCCGTGGGCTTTTGCCCAGCTGTGGTCAGGGCCTAGAACTGGCGCTTATCGAAATGCATTGATTGCCCCGGCCCGGCTGCGAGCCATGCAAATCGTAAAGTGTGAAGACAAATTGCAAGCTCCGTCGGAGGTGCAGTGGTGGCACAGCGAAGGCATCGCGGAGGCACAGGAAACTCATTGCAGTCGCCAGATAATTGCACTCGATTTGTAATTCAAGATTAAGGGCAACCCAGAGCATTCGAGTTGGCACGGCATACTCCTTAGCTAGAGGCCTGTACTTTTCGATCTTTGTTTTAATTTATGTGCACTTGACGGTTTCTCCTCTTTGCCTCAGATTATCTCAGAAAATGTGGGCCATGAGTTAAGTGATTATGTAAATTTAGCTGGCAGAGGGCGAGGGGCGGAGGAGGAGAGAGATCGCAGTATGTCAATGTCATGCCTCCTAGATGTGTATAGCCTTCAAGAGAGCTACTGGGAGAGATTGGTTAACAACTTAAAAAGCTCTCAATTTATTATTGGCAATTCAAAGTGAAACCTTAACTGAGAAATTAAGTAAGCCGTTTATAATAGAGTATGTATATTATATAAAAGAAACAGTTGTGAAACATTTTGCTACAAATTTATTTATTCATTTACTCCATAGAGAATAGGACATAGGCGAAAATTATAAACATATCACTATATAAGCTCTTTGACCTGGATTACACAACACTCGCAAAGCCAGAGCTTGATTTTAGATATTATCTGTAATCATTAGTGTTGGAGTGGTGGCGTCAACAGTAAGTACAAAGACCGGCTTGTAATTTCCTCGTCTTTATTTTTGGGAAGAAGGTTCTGTTGCTTATAAATAGTGTGTAAAACTATGTAGATCCAGAAGTGGTAATACCTGTGACAAGTGAGCGGAGAGGTGTGTGCAGAAGTACCCTGCGAACCAGTAGGAGAACTGTGGTTATGTTATTAACAGAGTGCTCTTAATAGCATAACATGGTATGGTGCGGGAGGAGCAATTCTTGTTAATGGGATCTGGCATTAACAATTAGATATTTACATGTGAGCAAGGTAAGCTGAAGTAAGCCGATTCTTATTTCGAGTTGAAATCAGAAATCGCTGAACCCAGTGAAATTTGGATATCAGAGTGGCAGACCCCATAAAAGTATATCTATTTATATTCTTGATGAAGCTATTTCGAATTAATAATTATAATGTAAAGTATATCAAGAAATAGGTTCCGCAGATAAAAGTGATATTAATTATAATAATATATCAATAACAGAAATATATAGATATAGAGAGGTTAACTGTAATACTTACATCGTATTTACTTGACCTCATTTTACCCATTTATTTTGCATCTAATTTACATTCGTATTTCGGCTACGCTTTTTTGTTAGATTCAATCCGAGCGACCATTTGATGAGCGTAACAGAATTTTCGTAGCTTTGAATGGATTTCGCCCTCGATGCAGTAGATTTGTATATATATATATATTATATAATATATATATACATATATATATATTATATAATATATATTTATATATAATATATAATAATTTCGAAAATTACTGTTCATTCATATTCGTACGATAAGATTGGCTTAATTTCGTAAATTAAGTTTTTGTTAAGTATAATATGTTACATTTATTGATTGATTTACTCAAACAAACAACTTTTTATCTTAGAATTTTGAACACTATTTGTTAAGCACTTTATTTATTGATTTATCAAATATTATTCACTCGCTACGTATAGAATTTGACCAAATAAATTTGCTTCTATTTTGCAGTTTTCTTGCATATTTTGATATCGTTAACAGTCTTTGCGAATTTGTATATTTTAAAAGTAAAAAGCTTCGGGTATACAACTGAAAATTAATAAGAATTCGGTTTCAGCTCGACTTCTATTACCGTAGCTTTATATTGAAATATTACGCATACGCCACGTGTCACCAATCGCTGCTCGATTGGGAATGAATGTGCTCTGCCAAAGTTTCCCTTTTGCCGAAACACACAGAGTTCTGGGGCGAACTTTTCTGCCAAATGTGCTTCCAAGTGTTACTTTAGGCAGCTCTGCTCAATTTGATGTTGTTATTTTTTAGGAAAAATCGTTAGGCTGAACCGAAAAACAACAAATGCTAAAAGTGCATGAACAAAAGGCTAGCTAGCTGGCCCGCTCGGGAGGGCAATTTAGTTGCCTGTTAGGTGGATGGTAAAAGAAGGGGGCAGAAAGCACGTGAAAAAATGCCGGAAACAGAAATCGATTTGCACCAAATGAACATATGTATGTGTGTGTGTGTGTTTCAATAAAAGAAAAATGAGGCAGAGACAGCCACAGAGGACAGGCTATGGACAGACTCAACTAAACTAGTTTGTTTATAACGATTGACCAAGCTAGGCTCTGTTTAATATCTAGTGAACTTTACACACACACACACATACACATACACACACACACGTACACACACACACAAACACAAACACCGAAATTATGTCACACACATGCTGGACACGAAAGTAGGCAACGATTACGTTTTGTAGCTCGAAAAACATGCGACAAACTCTCCTCTTTTTTTGTATCCCTCACTTGAGCATCGACAATATTTTTATACGACTAAGTTACGGCAACAATAAAAAAATTGTAGAATTTATCAAGTTAATTTGTTGTTAAAATTCTTTTCAGTTGTTCAGCGTTTTTACCCGTCGCTGCTGCTGCTGCTGCACGACGCGCTGAAAATTCACGTAACAATTGATTTGTGTGTCAAAAATGTCACAAGTGTCAAAAATTGTATGGAAAGACTGCGTTGCTCTTAAGAGAGAAATAGAGAGAGAGAGAGGGAGAGAGAGTGAAAATAATAGAGACAGAGAGCAGCACATGTAATCGCACGTGTAATTGCACAGCCCAAAGAGAACGACTACGACAGAGAGTGGCTGTAAGAGTGAGAGTCAGAATGAGAGAGAGCATTGCTGCTGCGCGTCAGTTTGGGCCTCAAAAGAGATGCATATCCTTGTGTAAAGAGCACTGCATAGAGAGCTTTAAAGCTCTGCTTGCTTGTGCTTACATTTCAAATGTAACTGTTAGTTTCGGCCAGAGCCTAAGCTGATCTCAGCCATCAAATGGTTAAGCTTATTAAGAGAGATGGCTAATTATTAATTTGAGTTTTATATAATCTGAACTGAAACGAGTTCCAGAGCTGATGAATTTCTACCAAATGAAAGAGTATTTCCACATGTCTTTTGCGATAGTTCGACAAATTGATGCAGAAGTTCTAGTTATGTTTTTTAATTAATTTCATTAATAGCATTAACACATATATGACAGACTTTGCTTATTATTATGAGCTATGTGGCATAAAAGTGGTTTTTATAAATTCCATAAGCAAGTGGCTGTCAATAGTCAATCATTCCAGGAAATTCAGCTGGTGTCAATTTTTACTACCATCAGTATAATGTACATTTTATTATTGTACATTCCTATATCTCCCAATTAGAAACCTTAGAGTAAGGCGTATATACCCATAATGTCATTTATATGCGGTATCTGATACATCCACTGAAATGTTTCGAACAAAGCAAAGTAAACAACGCTGATTATAAAATAAATAAATTGTTCAATGCACTGATAGCATGTGATATTATTTCTGGAAACGTCGACACAAGTTTTCGAAGTAAATAATCGCCAATGATGCAGTAACTGCAAGTCCATCCATTTTTTAGCTTCATACAAAAAGCTAGAGTACTTCATTTTGACCACCATTTGCTTTAATCTACAGCAGATTACAGCCCTTCCTTGCTAGTCTTGACTGTGTTCACAAACACGGTATGATTCACTGCCTCAACGATCCGGCCAAATCACAGGCAACTAAAGACTCTAGTTGGCGAAAAGGTTTCGCTTTCAACTGTTCCTTGTGTAACCGCTTGTCTAAATGGCTTAAAGGGTTTAAGAGGCTCAAGTATGCTCCTGTGGGACATGAATGCCTCGCACGAGAAAGGGAAGTAGTTAGCAACGTCCCCATGCAGCAACCCCTTCCACCCTACCCCTAGCTACAGTACCTCAAAGTAATTGTTTACAGCTAGTCTATTCATTACCGAGAAGTCTGTTCAGCAAGGTGTTCACACATACACACTCTCACTCTCACACGTAGGTAAACACACACAATTCCAGAGGATTGTCTATTAGTTAGTCATAATTTTTGATTTGATTGCTTAAGTGAATTTGCATTGGACTTTGATGAGCCGTGACTAATTGAATTGGACTGACACTGCTCTCTTTGAATGCGCACAGAAAGTTATTAATTAGTTAAACTCGGGGTGACCGTGGAAATAGTTAGACTGTTAAGTGATACGAATATGCACGCGAGACGGCGAGGCATTCACATATTCGCATTCGATTCTCGACTCGACTTTGACTCGCGGCTGCGGTTTTT
Organism: Drosophila navojoa; assembly: GCF_054131105.1. Lineage (NCBI taxonomy): Eukaryota > Metazoa > Arthropoda > Insecta > Diptera > Drosophilidae > Drosophila > Drosophila navojoa. The sequence goes on along the minus strand of NC_142893.1, from coordinate 24,622,235 downwards.
GTAGTGAACCCCACTAAATGCGATGCCAAACTGGCCGACCAGGCAGAGCCGGGCGCTGACGTTGGTTTCTTATAGGAAGAGACCCACACTAAGCGAGAGAGAGTGACAGAGCAAGAGAGAGACAGAGAGAGGGAGAGACACAGCGAGAGCGCGTACAGTGGGGCAGCAGGAGACCGCAGCAGAAGCACGCGCAGCAGGAGAGGGCGACGCAATCGGAGACGGACACAGAGACCGGCCAGCGTCAGCTGCGTCGCCTGCTCTGGCTATGGGCAGGACGGTCGGGGCAGGGATTGGGTGGCTACTGGAGCAACGATATTGCGCCGACATGTGTGTGTTTGCATACATGTGCATGTGTATGCGTGTGTGTGTGTATATATGCGTGTGTCTGGGTGTGTGCGTGTGCACGCCACTTGAGGCTAATAACAACAAGAAACGAAGAGCCGAAACCAGAGCAGCGGGCGAGCGAGTCGATTGCAATTCAGCTGCTGGCCAGGAGCCCGAGCCCCAGCCAAGAGAAATTGCCGCTATCAACGCCGCACAGTTGCAACAAAAAGAGCCAAAGAGCGGGAGAGAGAAGGAAAGAGTTGTTTTGCCTCTCTTAGGCATTATGCGGAAGTGTGCAAGAAGAGCGATTAAGTGAGGGTAAAACTGAGAGAGAGATGTAGAGAGCGGGCTGGTGGGTAAGAGTGACAGTAATAGAGGTAAGCAAGGGGGAGGAGGGACGACTGCGGCGCATAACGGTCAATCCGGCTTAGCATGAGAATCGCATGCAATAATATTGGGCTTACGCCATGCTCTTGCTCAGGCCCAACATAAGGGTGAGAGGGTGGGGGGGTCGACCGCTAGGGGTTGCTTTCCATTCGAAAAGCCATAGGAGTAGCACGTAATGTCGCAATACTAATGGGGTGACCGTTTGAATAATTACAGTGAACACACAAGAAGCGAAATAATTGAGCTTTGAAGCTTAGCGAAAATTATAGAACATGAATGCTCGAATACAATAGTAAAATGCCAATAAAAGTTAACAGTCGTTCCTCCTTTTCTTAAAGGAAATAAACGATTTATATTAAATTATAATAATTTTTTCAGATGCTAAATTAATATTATTAGTAAGCAAATAATATTTTGGAAATGATTAAAACCCTTTTAAATTTATGGATGTATTGTATTCGATAAGTTGGGAGTTGATAATTAGGTGTAATATTATTCCTTTTTTCTTTTATAGCCAATAACTATTGTAATTTTCAAAAGATTTTACACGTTAGGAATTCCGAGTGCCAGCTGGTCACCTTTGTGAAGCGGAGAGTAGTCCCATCTCTTTCAGACTATCTTTCTCTCTTACTGTTTCTCTTTTGCTTGGTGCTCTGTCTTTCCCTCTATCTCTCACTTTAATGCCTGGGGGTTGCTGCTTACCCTTTGAGCCGAATGTTCCATTGTCTGTCGAGCACGCTCTCGCATGCGATACAGCCGCCATGTGGGCTATGGACACAGTACAACAGGTTTGAGGTTGGCTGCAACAGCAACGCAGCAGCAACATGTTGTAGCACTATGTAAATAACATTGCCAGCAGCAGCGTGACAGTTGGCATTGGCATTGGACGGGGCAGGACCATCAATGCAGCCACAATGCGCTGATTGCTCACGCGATGCCCGCACAACGGCATTGGGAGGCGAGAGGAAAGTGGGATTCCGAGTACAATCGGTTATGCGCATTGGTGTTTTGTGATATATTGACAGCATTACGAGTGCGATAGCTGCGTGTCATTAATCATAGATCTTTAGCCCGAACATGCGCTATTAATTTGAGCAGCACAAACAAAAGTCGGCCGGCTTAATGGTGTGAACACGTAGCGGAGAGTAACAAATTGGCGAAACAAAACCACAAGTAAAGCCACTAGCCACCAGCCCAACCACTGTTGACCACTGGTCAAGGGGCAGGCACAGTGGGGCGCCGCACCACCCGCGCCACAACAAAAGGAGCGTATCCGCCGAAGGACACCGAGAGTCTTGCATCATAAAAACCCGAAGAATAAGAGGAAAACAAAATATCAGAAAAAAAAGTTACACGCATGCGCAGCGGGTGGTGTGCAGTCTTGTAATAAAAAAATGCGAGCCGCACAGAAAAGAGCGCGCGGGCTGTGGTGCGTGGAGCTCTCACATATCGAAGCTTTCGATCAAATTGCCTATCAGATAGGCCCAGCCGCAGTCGCAGCTGTTGGACAGTTGGAGAGGGCGGGTAGCAGCCGCTGTCTGGGAGGGGTGTTGAAAAATTCATTTTAATAAGCGCCCGTAAAATCCAGCACGCAGTATCTGAGCAATAAATAAATGACAATTATGAATTGCCCGCAGGGATCGAGAGCCGTAGCCCAGTCCCCGTCCCGGTTCCAGCCCCAGTTCCAGTCCCAGTCCTAGTCCTAGTCCTAGTCCTAGTCCCAGTCTCAGTCTCAGTCCCACTTCCAAATGCCACAGCCTTTTGGCTCCGGCGCCCACTGCTGGTGCTCTATGAGACAAAAGCCACCAACGATAGCGAGTGCAAGAGCGAGAGCTCATCCAGTGGTGGCTGTCGTCGTGCCAGGCCATTAATTTGTTGTTTATCGCACCTTGTTAAAATCGCATTGGCTATAAGCTTTGCAGGAGAGTGACTGAGTGTGTGTATGTGTGCAAGAGCTCTGACTAGATTGAAATTCCATAAATGCCTTCAGCGCATCTCAACTCACAATAACATCAAATATAGAAGCAAATATGAATATATTTGGATAATTAGCGGCAAGCAACATCTGTTAGAGAAAATCAATAATAATATTCATAATATACTAATAAGCTATGAAAATTTCTATTCAAAGTACAAGGGCCAAGATCTTAGTAGAAGTAGTAGTAGTAATAAATGTATAAATAGAGAAGTAAACGTAACGGTTGTAGTAGTATAAAAAGTATAAAAAGTATTCGTAATAAAATAATAGAAGCCTTAAGATAATAGTAGTAGTAGTTAAAGAAACTGTAGCAGTAGTAAAATTCATAGTAGCAATAGTTTAATAAATAGTAGTAGTAGTATTAAAACTAATAGTAGTAATAGTATAATTCATAGTAGTAGTAGTATTAAAAGTAATAGTAGTAATAGTATATAAGAAAATTTTAAAATAATTTTTTTTTTTTTTAAATTCATAATTGCAGTTGAAGTAGTATAATAATTAAAATTAGTAGTATTTAGTAGTAATAGTAGTAGTTAAAGTATCCAGTAGCAGTAAAGTTGTAGTAGTACCTGTCAAAATAACTGCTACAGAAATAAATAATATAGCAGTGTTATTTACAAATATCTTATAATAGTATTAGTTATTTACTACTATTATTCTTATCGGGATCTTTCATATTTCTATACAACGTTCGTAGCTTTCACTTGAGACGCCACAATTAAATCGCAGATTATCTCTAGCGACCACTTTAGGTGCAGGAAATATTGGAATATAAAAAATCAATAATACAACTTCCTGAGATTACTTATTGATTCATCAAATCTGATAGGTTTACTTCAGAAGTCGGTTCGCTTATCTTTTTTCTACAAATACACAAAAGTCGTGATTGAGATCGCTGGACTAGTATCTCACAATTCATTCATAGCTTTTACAGTAATCTCAAGGTAATGAAAAAAAAACAAGTTAGAAAGCTCTAATCGAGACTGCTCGACTACGAGATCCCCTGAACCCTACAAGCAACTGATATTTCAATAATAGTTAGCACATTCACACGCACACGCACACACACACACGCATACAAACAAATACACGCACACACATACACATACAAATAAACACACGCATACCCACACCCACACACGCATATACAGGCGATTGCGCTTTGGTTGCGCTGCAGTGTTTGCAATATTATGGGAACTTATTTGTTGAATAATTTAATTTCTAGACGTACGATCGTAATGAAACTTTCAGAATGTAATTATAATGTTTAAATGTATGTATGTATACTGAAGCACAAGTCTCTAGTAACTGATATACGACTTTTACAAAGATGAGGGTGAGGGGGTGGATTTAGGGGTGGGGGGTAAATTTTAACAAAAACCGAAATTGTATAAAATTCATTTTAATATACATTTCAAATTTGGAGACTCTAGCTTGAAAGATGTAGGAGATATAATTATTTAAGTGATCTTCGATAAGGTTTTTTATCGATAAAAAAGTATCGGAATGAGTTATCATTTTTTAGTGATAAATTCGATATGCGCGTGATATATACTGACATTTTAAAAAAAAGTTGAAGTCTCTAGCTCTTATATCTTCTGAAATCGACGCGTTCAAACATACGGACAGACGGACGGACGGACGGACGGACAGACAGACGGACAGGGCTAAAACGACTCAGCTCGTCGCCCTGATCAAGAATATATATACTTTGTGGGGTCTGCCACGCCTCCTTCTGCCTGTTACATACATTTCAACAAAACCATTATACCCTGATTTACCATTTTCAATGGGTTTAGGGTATAAAAAAAAGTTTATTTAACTTTTAAGGGCAACGAAACGGATTTTTATTTGATTTTTTTTACTTGCGCCTGGAATTCCCAAGCGAATGCCAAAAATAAATCCAACTCAATTTAGCACATTCGTTTGCTTTAGCAACTACGCATATCATAAATGTCACAGACTACAGACTACATATTACTTATACCCTAACACTGGATAGCTCCAATCCCAAACAGAGAATTTATGGAGGCCCAATCATTAGTAAATTCATGAATCCGGTGGATGGGATCTAAGACAGAAAGCTAGATTAATTTCTCTATCTATCCCTCTATCTATCTTTCTACTTCTCCCTCTCTCTCCGTAGCCCTCAATTTCCGTCTACTTTGTTATTTGTACACTCAAAAATGTACACTCCTTGAGTCTGATCATTTTTATCTGTTTCATATAAGTTTAATATCAGATTATATTGTTTATGAGTCTTTATGTCAATGCAAGTATTTTAATTGTTGTATGTATTTATGTTTGACTTACTTGTCGGAAAGCCTATCAACGGCCAACGAATACTAGATGACAGTTAATTTTAGCTTTTCAAATCTGTGTTGGATTTTGAACAATTTGTGTGTGTGTTTTTTTTTATTTAATTTTTTTGTATTGTTTGTTAAATTCCGCGCATATTATTTTGTACGGTCTCTCATGCTTACAGCATTGGCTGTTGATTTATGTAAATTAATAAACGTTTTCTAATAACTCATTATGCCGCGTCAACAACTAGCCGCTTGACTGTCGGTTAGAGATGAGATCCGAGAAACCCCAGACTCTATGCTCGAGACCCGAGACTCGAGATCCCGTGCCACTGGAGATGTTATGTGCCGCGCGTCTCGATATACGATACTCGACACTTGGATCCGGCACCTGAGCACGCAGTCTTCAGACATACGTTAGTACAGCCTCATTTTCATTACACGTTCAATTTACAGCAGCCCCTTAAGAGGCGGAGAGCCGGCAACTACTGTTGCCTCTTTCTGGCTAAAAGTCAACGTTTTGTTTTCTAACACTTAGTTTTGCCTATTTCCATAACTCTTTATTGTATTTGTTGTATTTCTATAGTTGCCTGTCAGTTTTCGCATCTGCTGCGTCTACTGCATCGGAGTTTCGTAGCGGCCAGCTATCTGTTAACGTTTGAGCGTGTCAATATTTTCGAATTGGTAATTGATCAAATATTTTGCCTCGACCATGATTTGCATTTTAGCTTGTTTTCTTGACCTGCGTCCAATGAGTTTTTCGTAGTGGTCCAGCGGCTGTTGTGCAAGCTTTTACTTTCAGTGTGTGTGTACTCAATTACTTAGAATAGGGTTTCCGGAATCGCTGTGCTTAAGCGCGAAACAATGATCAGCAGATCAGTTAAAGATGATCTCAACACTTCAATTAGGCCTATTGTTTACCCTAAATATCTTACAATTAGATGTTGACCCATTGAGACTCTGTCTAAAACGCAATTTAGTGAAGAATTTTCGCCGTCAGATGTAATACACTGTACAAATATAGGGCCATATACATATAGTATTGCAAATGTAGTTAAAGTAAATTTAGTGATGATATATTGCTAAAATACGCAAAGTCATTAATTACCGATTGTTTTTATTGCTTGTTTATCCATAAACTGGGATACTCTATTGTACTAAAAAATTTAAAATTTTAATATAAATTTAAATATACAATTACTCCTATTTTGCCCATGGCAACAAATAATATATAGTTATTTGAAACAATTTTCTGGGCTGATTGTATTTATATAGAAGAAAATAATAGTAGCTCAGATTCTTAAAAGTTGTATCAAATTTATTTCAAGCCCACTATTCTCGCAGTGCATCGAAAGGCAACTGCATTGACCAGGCTTGCAACAGTTGTTAATGCACTTGCAGAGTTGCAGTTGCATTTGCAGATGGTGTCCATGGCTGGACTTTGGCTATTTGCATTTGCATTTTAGCACCTCAACAACTGTGAAGAGGCTCGGAGAGGGGTACGGTGTAGCTGACGGCGGGGTCTGTTATGCGGCGGGGTGTGGCCGCTCGGAGCCGGCACTGTGCTGATTGCGCATGCAAAGTCACAGACGCAGTTTGCTGCACTCGCCGTTGCAAATGAAAGTGGGCAACTCTACGTTCTACGTTCTAGCATTCTTGGCGTTTGTGTATAACTTAATTCTGTGCGCCTATGACAGCCACGCCCACAAAAATAAAGCGAACAAGATTGCAAAGCAGCGTTTCACCTGCTCAGATGGTTGTTGTTGTGGGGGGATGTGTGGGTTGTCGCTGCGAAGCGCGTATCTAATTACAAAAAAAACGAGACAGACGCTGATTTCAAAGATAAATTGCCGACGCAGAGGCCCAAGATGTAGCTTAAGCTGGAGTTGGAGCTGATGCACTGCAGCATTTACTTCTGCCAGGGCTTGATGGATGTATTTATGCGCTGCTGCGACGCCGACGCCAACGAAAATAAACAACAGTTTATTGGCTTTGCCTGACGACTGCCTCGAACTGGGATTCGCCTCCACACAGGCACAGGCATAGGCATGGGCATAGGCACAGGCCCTTGGGTTGCCTTAACGTATGCCCGAGGTCTGTTCCAAAAGTACTGCCAATTTTAATTTTTCTTTCGTTAACTGTTTATTCATCCATTTCAATTTTATCCATTTCAATGAAATAGCCATTTAAAATTTTACACTTGTTTTAATCTTTCCTTTAATCGTCGAAACACTTCAAGCTCCTCGACCTGATTGTCCTTTCATGGGCCTTTCAAAGGCCAGATTCCAGTTTTAGAATGAAAATCTCTAACAAGTATCGCTCATTGGAATACATCAGGGAATCGAATATACCAAGCCTGAAAGAATCTAAAATGTCCGATACGGTATAAGCAGCCCTCTCACATACATACATAAGTCTATGAATATATATTTAAGGTATTTTAATTGTTTAACAACATTTGCGCGACTCTCGATGTATGGAAGGTGTCGCTTTAAGGTCCAGAACTTTGGCTAGCTCTACAATAATTCACTATAGCCATTTCTATATATTTTTATGGCTAAGCGTTTTTTATGGGTCTAGCCTTTGACTGACAGCGGCGCTTTTCCTCTGCACTTGATTTATGTTCGAGTTTGACTTACGTATTCGCAATTTCTATGAGTTTTTCGTGGTAAAATGTGACCTGAGAAGCAGGAACTTACAGCATAAATCTGTATGTTTAAGCTCTATAACTTTATTATAATACATTTTATTACATTTGTTCCAAGAGTCCCTTGTATGCTCTTTTCCACTGACCTGATTATTACTAGGATTAAACTATTTTTTTTTTCATACTCTGAACCCATTGAAAATAAGAAATGAGGGTATAATGGTTTTCTTGAAATGTATGTAACAGGCACAGAAGGGTGTGGTAGAGCCCACAGGGAGACAAGCTGAGTCGATTTAGCTCTGTCCGTTTATCTGTCTGTCTGTCGGTCCGTCCGTTTTAGCGCGCCGATTTCAGAAGACATAAGAGCTAGAGACTTGAATTTTTATACTCATTCACGAAAGTGAAATGAGTATATTGGTTTTGTGCCAGAAATCATGTTAGGTGAATAGCTAGAAAGCTGAAATTTGGTATGTAGATCCGAATCGACCACCCAAGATCACCAGCTATGGCGGATATATCTCCGCCCATTGGCGGCGTGGCAAATCGGGTAAAACTGTATCTCCGAAAGTTGTAAATCTAGAATGCTGAAATTCTGCACGTGAGCTAATGTTTCGATTTTTTAGAGGTGGGTGCAAAAATTATATATCTACGCCTACTAGGGGCGTGGCAAATCGGAGATATAGTGATTTTTCAAATTCTGCTATACTTTAGGCACTATTGATGCTAGAGACCTGAAATTTGGTATATATACGCAGGTTGACCTCCCAAGTCCAACGAGCTATGATGGATATATTGATTCCCCAATAATATTGTTACGTCTTTTTGTGGGCGTGGCATATCAAAAAATACCCTGTCATTTTTTCATTTTTGGAACGTAAGCATTCAAAGATTACGGTGAGCGGTAGGGACGTGGCAAATCGAGGAAAACTGAGCTTTTTACAATATTAGAGCTAAACCTGGCTACTGAATTGCTTATGGGGTGTCAATGAGTATTCCGCACTCGGTAACAACCGACTGCAACGTTCTTACTTGTTTTAAATGACCATATAATCAAGTGGCATTATAGATAATTTTGAATGATTTGTCATTTTTTAAATTTGTCAAATACCAATAGAATATGTAGATTATATGCTGAAAGTTAAATTGAATTCCGCTAAGTCAATCTACGTAAAAAAATAATAAAATGGTTGGCTTATTAACAATCACACGTGCAACATACATATACAACAAATATACATAGATTCAAGCATATTCCAGCATTTTGTATACCCTGAGCCCATTGAAAATGGGAAATCAGGGTATAATGGTTTTGTTAAAAGTATGTAACAGGCAGAAGGAGGCGTGGCAGACCCCACAAAGTATATATATTCTTGATCAGGGCGACGAGCTGAGTCGATTTGGCCCTGTCCGTCTGTCTGTCCGTCCGTCCGTCCGTCCGTATGTATGAACGCGTCGTTCTCAGAAGATATAAGAGCTAGAGACTTGAAATTTTTTTCCCTAGGTCCGTGTATATCACGCGCATATCAAGTTTATCACTAAAAACTACTCTCGATATTTTATTATCGATTAAAAACCTTATCGAAAGCTATTTATTTAAATTAAGCGCCTACACCTTTTGAGCTAGAGCTTCCAAATTTTATATGTAGATTTATGTGTATTTTATATAATTTCGGCTTTTGTTAAAATTTACCCCCCAACCCTAAATTCGACCCCTCACCCTCACCTTTGTAAAAGGCGTATTTCAAGTAGTAGAGACTTGTGCTTTGGAATATACATACATTTGAACAATATGATCATGTTCTGAAAGTTTCATTAAGATTGTTCGTCTAAAAAATAAATTATTCAACAAATAAATTCGTTTAATATTGCCCGCACTGCAGCGCAGCTCAGGCACATTCGCTGCTTGCTGCGCAGTTAGCAGAGCGCATTCTAATACGTGCGTGTGTATGTTTGTGTGCCTAAATAAGGTGCAGAGTGATTGGAATATCAGACTGGAGGGTACAGGGTATCTCCTAGTCGAGCAGTCTCGACTAGGTCTTCTTACTTGTTATTATTAGAATCACATTGCGAATGTTGTGCTAGAGTACTTAACAGTTAGTTTAGTTTTGTTAGATGCCGCTACAGCAGTGAATCTACATACATATGTATGTATTTCAGTTTTGCCATCAGACTTCTGGAGACTGAGATGGCGTTGTGACTAGCAACGCGGCGATTGATCGATTGACTCCAGAGCACGCAATTTATATTTATTGGATGAGTTATGAGTTATCGGATGAGTTATCGAAAAAATATTATTGTTAACTTCTACTGCGCATAATACACACGTGTATGCATGCCAAATTTCAGCTCTCTAGCTCTTATAACTTCTGAGATCTATACGTTCACAAAACCACAGACGACATACGTTCACAAAACCATTAAATCCTGATTTCCCAGTTTCAATGGGTTCAGGGTATAAAAATTAGAATACAAGAATAGCACTAAACTCTTAAATATTTATTGAAAATTGATAGAGAAATATAGTATATATATACTATACATATATGCATGCCTTTATTGATATTGATTTAACAATGTTAGCCATATTTTTGTGCCATTACGAACGATCCATAATTGTATTGAAAATATTTTGGGTTATGAATCTGTAAAAAAGGCTCGCCACAGTCATGAATGACAGATCTTGCATAAAAGCTGTTTAAATACATAGAGGTGTCGAGAGCCGAAGCTTTAGGCGAATTCTTCTGTTTGCAGCAGCACTTGGCGGTCGGGGATCACCCTCTATTGCGATGACAACAGCTTCCACTCACATAATTCAATATTCAAACACAACAGTCTGCGAGAGTGAAACAGAAGGTGGAAGCAGCAACTGAAAATATTAAAAAACTGCTCTTGACCTCCGTGGCAACCCCATCCACTGGTCAGTGCCGTGGCCAGCGTTCAAGTGGCTCATACGTGGCTTATACTAAAGAGAGAAGGAGAGAGAGAGAGGTGTGCAAGAGAAAGGAGCAGAGAGAGACGAGTGGCGGCAGTTGGCTCAGGGCGCATTCGTTAAGTAAACATGCTACGGTACGACGCCTTCCTAAAAACTTGGAAACCATTCCTAGTGGCAGTTCGCATTCTCATTCCGTGGCGTCAGTGAGCTCCGACCAGGCGAACAACAACAAACAAAGACAGAAACAACAAGAACAACAACATTATCGTCATCATCAGCCAAGTATGCAAACAGAGAGTCCACATACATATATATTTTAAAGTATATATGTCTATATATATCTATATCTGTACAATAATATATTGAGCAGTGACGATCGTGTCGGCTTCGCTTTACATCTTTTGTTCGTTTTAGTTTAAATATTGATTGCTCTTTCTATTTCTCTCTTTTCCCTATATTAATCTCAGTCTCTCTCTCTCTTTTATTTGCTCTATCTCTTTCTTTTCGATCTGTCCAGCTGCCAGTAGTGCAGAGTATTTCATCCACTTTTCATCTTTTTCAATCAATTGAACATTTGAATGTTCCCTTGGAAGCTGAAAGAGTTAAAGACATGAATGAAACCGAATGTAAGCATGACTAAAAAATACCCTGTTTTGAACTGAAACATAACAAGAGTTCACTTTAAGAAAACGTGTTTTTCTCTAAAATACATACATATTTATATATAGTATTTGATCTAGCCCTCCTTTATCTCCGGTCAGAACAAACAGTCAGCCTACCTTCTTTAATTATATATTGGAAATCTCATAGATTCAATCAGTTACAGGTTTATTGCCCTGCACAATGCTCTCTAAAAACAAGTAAGAAAGCTCTAGTAGGATTGCGCGACTACGAAATCCCCTGAACCCTTCGAGGTACCGAAATTTCAATAATAATTCGCACATATACAGGCGATTGCGCTTAGGCTGCGCTGCAGTGTTATCAATATTTTGAGAATTTATTTGTTGAATAATTTAATTTCTAGATGAAACTTTCAGAACGTAATCATATTGTTCAAATGTGTGTATATTCCGAAGTCTCTAGTATTTGTACATTTTAACAAAAATTCAAATTGTAGAAAATGCATTTTAATACACATTTTAAATTTGGAGGCTCTAGCTCTAACGATGTGGGAGATATAATTTTATAACAGATCATCGATAAGGTTTTTTATCGATAAGAACATATCGGAATGAATTATCGTTTTTTAGTGATAAAGTCGATATGCGCGCTCTTATATCTTCTGAGAATCATACATATGGACAGACGGACGGACAGACAGACCGACATGGCTAAATCGACTCAGCTCGTCACCCTGATCAAGCATATATATATACTTTGTGGGGTCTGCCACGCCTCCTTCTGCCTGTTACATACATTTCAACAAAACCATTATACCCTGATTTCCCATTTTCAATGGGTTCAGGGTATAAAAAGCAATATCTTTCGCCTTCTGAGGGCGCTAGTTTCAGATCTGTCTTGGGCACCCAGTTGACCAACTTCTGTCGTTTATTTGTGTTTTTTAATATTTCTGTTAAATGTTTCAAGAGCGCGTAAATTAATCTCGAGCTAAATTGCTTTCCGTTTTCCCTCTCTCTCTTTCTGTCTCTCTGTCTCTCTCTCTCTCTCTCTCTCTCTGCCTCTTTGATGGGCTTTATTCTTTGCATGCCGCTTCTTCATTTTAGCAGAGTGCTGCTGCTTGGCCTCGTGGACGTTCCTCGGACGCCCTTCGCTTCAGTCCCAAGTGGTTATAAATATGTTTTGTCTATTTTTAGAGCTACCTCTTTTGGCGCTACGTCCACTGTCATCGGTGATTGCTTCAACTGTGGCTCAGCCTTTGCTGACTGACTATTTAGATTATGGAATTGCCCATTTCATTTAGCTTTCATTTCAAGTTGGTCAACAGTCATCTCTAGAACACGCTAAAGCTTTAAATGAAGATTTCAGATTTATTGTCTTCTTTGTCAAATGCTAACTAAAAGTTTCTATGAAACATTCAATAAAATAACATTATATAAAAGAATCAGAGTTTCATATAATAAATAATTTTGAAATACTGGGCGAAAACATATTCTGAATTTTATAGGTACTATTGACACGAGACACATAACACAAAACTATCACTATACTTCAAAACTATCCAAATACTACATCAATAATTTAGCTTACATGCAGATCCTTGCTTATTAAGAAAACTAAAATTAACTCTACATTGCATGTTAACTCGTTTCATTGGTATTCAATTTGCAGCATCATGAAGGCCTTGAAACTAAAATATGTCATCAACGCAATTCTTGGACTTTGCTATTAAACTCTCACCTCATCTGATGAAACTTGCACTATCACTTGCTTTTGGGAATATTCATCCGTCAGAGGGGCCTAACTTGAACACTTGCCTGACCGCATTCTTGCGGAATTCCCACGCTAGTCCATAGTTCATTGTGCATAGTCTCATGTCATATTTAGTCCTCCATCATGCTCTTATCAGTCTACACTCACATCTTTTGTGACATAGTTCACACACCTTTTAATATTATTGTAAATATCTAGTTCTCTTAAAGTTTGAAAGTTTCATTAAACATAAAGTCGTTTGAAGAACAATAAAAATAAACATTAAAATGCTCAATAATATTTGTGAGGTCCAATGTTTAGTTTATAATTGATTTATTTATAAAATTATATTTTCTCTGCTCAGTATTGCTGTAATCTAGAAGCATGAGGGCTTTGCTCGATGGACCACTTGAGTTCAGTTGGAGCTCTAGCGCATTCTCACCCACCTGTGTCCAGTGGAGCTCTGAGGCCGCAGTTGCATTAAGCACAGTCGAAAATCCTGCTATAACATTTTCCAGCTCAGCTGTCCACTTATGCCAATTTATGCACTAGTTTCTTCCACTTGATCGCTTGCGGGCGGCTGCGGCGGAGGCGAACGAAAATACCATGGCCATAGCCAAAATGTGGACGCCTTCAGCTTCAGTTTTAGCTTCAGCTCTAGCTGCAGCTCAAGCTCCAGCTGGGCAGCCGACTTGGCACTGCTCAATGACCAACTGCGAAGCGGGCAAGCTAAGTAGAAAAGCGATACAAAGGCCGCCACGAGCCTCCGACTTGTACGTGGTGGTGGACCTGCACCGAAGGAGACTGGCAATTTGTGTTGGGGCGCATGCGCACGATAACAAGATTAGAAAATAAGATTTATCTTATAGATTGATAGATTCGATTACACGCAGTATAAAGCGGGGCCAGCGGCAGAGACTGAGACTCAGAAGGAGACTGAGAAACTGCGACTGGGGCGGGCATACGGCGGCGTGTAATTACAACAAAAGCAACAACGTCGAACAAGAACAAAACGAGCCAAACAACGAGCAGGAGATTCAAGAATGGGCGGTCTCTGACTAAAACGTTGTAGCACATCATAGGATTCGACTATCGAGACACCCTGTAAGTCAGAGAAGACAATCATATTAAAGGACAAGAGTTGAAGATATACGGAAATCGAATGTTCCTTGCATCTGCAGCCAATTCAACGTTTATCTGTGCAAATGAATCCTGATGAATCTCTTTGAATCTACTCCCTACAGGGTATCCATGGCCTCTCACTCGCGTTTACGTCACTCTAGAGCTAGCTCTCTCTGGCGTTTTAATGGACTTTTAACTGGTTTTTCTTTCTTTCTGTCTGTTATTCGTGGCTGCGTCTGCGCAGCAGCTGCACCTGCAACAACTGCACAGATCGCAGACAGAGTCCCGATTGAAGTTGGATCTAGCCGGGCGTTGCATATTTACTAATTTAATAATTCAAAAGCATTTAAATTCCTAATCATATCTGTGCAAAGCGGCCGACCGACTGGCTGTTAGTTCGCTGGATAAGCCTCGACTCTGGCCTAAGCGCAATTTGTGAAAATTTCTCACCATTTCATGCCGCTAGCTAAAGCCGAATGCCGAAAGCCCCCTCGACCACAGCGACTCTGCCTAGTCCCTCAGGCCATGGTCGACTGTGTGTTAGATTTCCACTTTACTGCCTATGCAATTTGTTGGCTAACTAGATGGCTATCTGAAGTCCGTTGTTGTTGTTGCCGTTGTTGCTGTTTTGCCTGATGCTGCTGCTGGTTGTTCCTCGTGGCTCGCTGCGCTTTCATGTTCTTTTCATCTTCTGAGGAGGCTGCCTTCGCATATTCTCCTGTCTTCTGTCTGCTGTCCTCCGTCTTCTGTCTGCTGCTCGGCATCTTTTTGGACGATTACTACTGCATTTTATGCATCGCCTGGCGTTAGTGTTTTACTTCTTATTAGACTCTAATTGTATTGCCAGTTATGGCCGCCTGGTCAACAGGGCATGCACCAATTGGAATAAACAGGCTGCATTTCGCTTAGATCTTTCGCATTGAGGCGCGTTTTCAAAAAGGGTTCGCAAATTGACTTTCAACTCGTATCAGCATATTTAACCGCTATTTGGCCTACTTGCATAGCAAATGAGCTATGTTGGGAGTTTATAAATACTAGATGGCCAGGCAAACGTTGCATTGCCCTATCCAGGCTATGTTGTTCAGGTTGGGATACACTCTGATTAATTTATTAATCGGATTTTCAATCAAGCAACTTGTGGTGAACGACATTCTTTGTTTTTTGGTCAGGTGCAAGAACAAATAATGCGGATGGTTTTCCAACACGTGAGCATGCCACGTACAATTGACCATGAGAAAAACACGCATTTTCTAGATTGAGGCCACAAATAGTCAAACATTGGCCCTGTGATTTGTTGATCGTCATTGCGAAGGCAAGACGAATCGGCAATTGTTGGGATCTGTTGGGATCATCGGAATCCTAGGAATAACAACTTCCTCATCTTTAAATTTTCCTTTGAGTATCGACGCGTGAATCACATTGCTCATTAGTTTTCTTGTCACCAAACACGTTCCATTGCACAGATTTGGTTGGTTTAAATTTCTAAGCAAGATAACTATCGAGCCAACCTTCAGTTGTAAATTGTGCGGTGGTAAACCAGGCACGTCCAAGGAGTTCAAAAATTCAGTTGGATAATTAGTGGCTTCTTCTACGCTTGTTATACAGTCGATCGATTTGAATGAATACAGAGTACCAACGATTTTATTTTGAATTATAAAATTAAGGTCATTCACATCTTTATTTTTAGCCGAAAAAATTGCTCGCTCACTTAACCATTTAGTATTTTTGTGGAAAACAATGATATTCGGAAATACTTTGTTGATAAGCTCATCTTTTAATGAGACGAAATTGCAAAAATTTTGAGGAAATGAAATCAAGCCACTCGATTCGTCAACAGGAATACGGCCCTTACCGATATTCAGAAATTGCTTCGAGATATCATCAGCAAATAGATCGTTCAACAATGCAACTCTCATATTTACAGACAGTTGAAGTTTGATTACATATCGCCACAGATTTGATGTTTTGAGGCAAGCGTTTATTTCGTCGGCAGCAGTAGATCTTGGAATTACTGGTAGTTATCGCCAGATAATAAAATCCTTTAACCATTTCTTATTGCATTTCACGGGCTGCCTCTCTTTGAGAAGCACGAACTAAGGCCCTTCTTTGCTGGGACTAACGCGGCGTCTTTCTCGGGCGATTTCTCATTCTTCGCCAGATAATTGACTCGCGATATTCCGTTGCCTAATTGCATCATGGGTCCGCCGGGAAAGATAAGATCTTCTAGGACGCTGCATTTTTATTAATAGTAATACTGAATATGCGCTCGCACAAAACCACATAAAGCCATCGAGAAATATAAATATAAATATAATTTAACAGTGGTTATCAAGCTTACTGAGTATTAATGGAAATTTGAATCTTTAGGGAAAAAATCGCGTTTTTCAAGTATTCGTCAAATTTTTCCAGTATTTTTAAGATCTACTATCCTACTCGTAGCGGATACAAATCCAACAAATCAAAAACCATGAAAATTGGTCCAGCAGATCTCGAGTTATAAGTGTAGAAACTCTTTTAACAACTCTCTTTTATATATATAGATATAAATTGAGGAATAATTCAATTATATAATTAATTTCACAATTTATACAGATTATTACAAGCTCCAAGGGATTTGGCCTTGAAATTAAGATATATATGTAAGCTTTGTGTACATTTACATTTCTCTAATCATATGTTTGTGAGTTTTACATGCATATGTGGGCCACATATCGATAAACACAAATAAATTATCGGGGAGATCAGCTGATAAATAAGAAGATGAAAAAGAGAGATTTGTGATACAAGTGAAGTTAATGAGCTTAATAATCAATTAATCAATATTAAACTACTTTAAAAATAATTAGATTAATCTTAAGTTAAAAAAAATAATTATAATAATTAATAATTGAAGTTCAATGGAATGCATAGGAGCATAAACATTTAATTGTTGATTCGCTTATTTTAGGTTAGTAACCATGTGCTATTATCTTTTCGTTGTAATAAAAGAACGCTTATTTTAGATGAATCAAATTGTGTCGTTGCTCCAAGGGAGTACCAACGTATTATAAATCAACAATTAGTACGTTTATGGGAGAATAATACAAACAAAAAAAGCACACTATGGCAAAGCTACAATTTGGGTTTGAATTGGCTGCTGACGAAGATCAAAAATCAAACACTATTCTAATAAAATCTATAACAGACGAAGATGGGAAGAAATACAGCATTCCACAAAATTACCAATCATGCAAAGTTCACCCTGAACTTATGAAGTTACCAGAATTCCGGAACGTTGCAAAATCATTGCAAAAACGGGGACAATTCAGGAATGTGTGGATGAAACTAAGTGACGAGATTTTACAGCTATACAGAGATGGAAGTGGTAATATGGTAATCAATAACTATCTGCTACAAGATATTTCGGGCATGGAACAAAGCAAAGCAAACACCTCTGCAGATCAAATAGATACAACTTTATTGAAGCTTCTTGAAAAATTATGTGAAAAAGAAAGTGACTCTATGAAAGATTGTAAAAGCACAAATTTGAATAGATTATGTGACAAATTTGTGCTTGATAGATTTGAAGGTAAAAAAATGAATTCAAACCAATGGTTACAGACATATGAAAGTGAGTGTAATAGGTTAGGTATTATCAAAGATGTAGAGAAAATTGAAGCTTTAAGACTATTCTTAGATGAGTCAGCGGAGGAGTGGTTTAACTCTATGTTAATTAAACATACAATAAGCTCTGAGTGGGCAACATGGAAAGAAAATTTTTTACAAACTTTTGCAGATAGAGGTTGGACTTCTGTCACCTATGCGCTGAATTACAAATATATCTCTGGCTCACTTCTGGATTATGCATTAAAAAAAGAACGTTTATTACTGGAAACTGATAAAAATATGAATAATATAACTTTAGTAAATCTAATTGTCCACGGACTTCCAAAATTGATAAGAAATAAAATTGACAGACAAGATGTCACAGTTCCAGTTGCTTTATTTAGTGAACTGAGAAAATTTGAGGACATTCTCGAAACAAAATATGTCAAAGCATATGAAGATAAATCTAAAATATTTAAGACAGAAGTGAAGCCCAAGTTTAAACAACCTTGTAAGATTTGTGAAAGCAGAGGGAATAAAAATAGATATCACCCTGTAGATTTGTGTTGGTTCAACATCAGAGAAAACAAAAGCACCGAATCAAATAAAAGAATAAACTCAGTATTGGAAATTGACACTACTGCAGATCCAAAAAACTAAATATTCCCCCACTAATTGAAGTTAAAGTAGTACTAAATGGGAAAACTGAATGCAGGGGTATTTATGATCCTGGCTCAAATGTCACACTTATAAACTCTAGTTTAGTGAAGATTAAACATTTGTCAAAAGATAACCATAAAAGTACAATAAAAACAATTAGTGGGAGGGGTAAGACTGACGGTTTGATAGCATTAAATGCAAGAATACTCGGTACGGAAGATAGAATCAATGCGTTTGTATACAACAATATCGATTTCAATTATGATATGATACTGGGATTAGACACTATAAAAAGATTTGGATTGACCCACGACTCAGATTTAAACATCTATTCACTTAAAGAAGAAAAATCGAATGTAGATAATAAAAATAAGTTGAAAGATATCAAAATGACTAAAAATAATAATAATAACAAGAGTCAAAATAAAAAAGAAAATAAGATTGAAAATGCATTTGCTAAAATTCAAGTAAATTTCAATGAAGGCATTAATGTAAATGATTTCAATATTAATATTAATCATTTAAATAGTGACCAAAGAAGTAAAATAAATTCCTTGTTAAATAATTATAAACATATTTTTGCCAAAGATAAGTATGATGTCGGCAAAGTAAGGAACTACGAAGCGTTTATAGACCTACAGGTGGAAAAATACTGTTACAAAAGACCTTACAGATGTTCGTTAGAAGATAAAGCTGAAATCGAAAAGCAAGTGGCTCAATTATTGAAACATAACCTAATTGAGGAATCCTATAGTCCATTTGCAGCACCAGTCACATTGGCTTATAAAAGAGATGAAGGGAAGAAGAGTAGACTATGTATTGATTTGAGAGATTTAAATAAACTGATAGTACCTCAATCACAACCATTCCCTTTAATTGAAGATTTAATGGTTAAGACAGTTGATTGTAAATTTTTCACAACACTGGACATAAACTCAGCCTTCTGGTCCATACCATTGAGAATTCAAGATAGGCCAAGGACTGGATTTGTGACACAAGAAGGTCATTATCAATGGACATGCCTCCCTTTTGGATTAAAAACATCTCCTGCAACATTTCAAAGAATTCTGGTGAATATAATTAGAAAGTACAACTTATCAAATTTTGTTGTAAACTATATAGATGATATTATGATATTCTCAAAGACGTTCGATGAACACCTAATTCACTTGAGACAACTGTTAGATGCTATAGTAAAGGAAGGATTCCGGTTAAAGTTAACAAAATGCAATTTTGCGGCAAGTTCAGTCAGATATTTGGGTCATTTTATCGCAGAGAATTTGGTGACTCCTCTAAAAGATAATTTAAAATCTATAATAGACTTTACGACAGTTCTTAGGTAAAGTGAATTTTTATAGGAAATACATCCCTAACGTCTCAATTATGCTCGATCCCCTACACAACTTGCTCAGAAAAGATGTAAGGTTTGTCTGGTCAACTGATTGTGAAATAGCCTTTAGTAAAGTAAAACAATACTTGTGCTCAAAACCAATTCTGGCCATCTACAATCCAAAAGCTCAAACTTTTATATACACAGACGCAAGCATAAAAGGTATTGGAGCGATCTTAAAACAAACACAAAACGATGGTACCCAAAAACCAATAGCTTATTTTTCAAAAAAATTGAATGATTCGCAAAAAAAGAAGAAGGCAATTTTTTTAGAATGCTTGGCAATTAAAGAATGCTTAAAATTCTGGCAACATTTGCTGATTGGAATCAAATTCATTGTTTACACAGACCACAAACCACTAGAGCACTTAAACATAAAAAACAGAACAGACGATGAGTTGGGTGATATGACACACTACCTTTCTCAATACAATTTCAAAATAATATATAATCCCGGAAAGGATAATAAGGAAGCTGACTGCCTTAGCAGAAATCCTGTCTACGAATGCGATGAAAATAATGATGATCAATTACAAACGGTAAATATTATAAGCATAAATGATATAAAAAATGATCAAAAACAAAACGCAGATTTAAAAGACAAGAAACATATTATTATCGAAAATGATATCTATTACAAGCAGAATGGAAATAATAAGAAAAAGATAATTCTGAGTGAAGAATATAGTAAAATACTTATAAAGAGAATACATAATGAGTTCTGCCACATTGGAGTAGGTCAAATAGAAGCGAAAATGAAACCGTTTTATACAGCACCACATTTATCAGACAATATAAAAATGATCTGCAAAATATGTGAAACTTGTATAAAAAACAAAACAAGACTAAACAAGAAGTTTGGATGTTTGTCATATTTAGGTCCTGCAGAGAGACCATTACAAATAATGTCTTTAGATACAATTGGAGGCTTTGGTGGACAACGATCGACAAAAAGATATTTACATTTATTAGTAGATCATTTTACTAGATTCGCATATATATCATGTTCGAAAACCCAACTCGCTTGCGACTTCGTAAAACTAATTGAAAAAGTACCGAAGCATCATAATTCGATTGAAATCTTGCTTGCAGATCAGTATCCGGCCATAAATTCAAATGAATTCAAAAGATACCTTAAGGAGAAAAATATAGAATTAATTCTAACCGCAGTAGATGCTCCCTTTTCTAACGGTCTGAACGAAAGATTAAACCAAACCTTGGTAAATAAGATAAGATGTATGCTCAATGATAATGGTGCAACAAAAAAGGCATGGTCGAAAATCGCAGAAGAATGCGTAAAAAAATATAATAGAACATTGCATACAGTAACAGGATTTTCTCCTATCTATCTGATGAACGGAGAGCTCACTGACTTACTACCTCCGGAACTAAAAAATATGAACAACTATTCAAGAAATTTGGAACAAGATCGGAATTTAGCACTGCTCAGATCAAAAAAATCCCATGAATATAATAAAACACTATTTGATAAAAATAGGAAAAAACATGATTTTCAAAAAGGCGATATGGTCTATATAACCAACGGCAATAAGCTAAACAGGAGAAAAATGGATGAAATAAGAATTGGTCCTTTTGAAATAGAAGAAAAAATCTCTGATTCGATTTGTAAAATAAACACGGGTCGTGGAAAAAAATCTATATCTCTTTACCATGTCACAAAGCTCATTCCGATGGCTGCTTAATTCATAAGTTCTAGGCTTAATTCATATTTCATAGAAATTAAGCGACTAGGGGGTGGAGATGTAAGCTTTGTGTACATTTACATTTCTCTAATCATATGTTTGTGAGTTTTACATGCATATGTGGGCCACATATCGATAAACACAAATAAATTATCGGGGAGATCAGCTGATAAATAAGAAGATGAAAAAGAGAGATTTGTGATACAAGTGAAGTTAATGAGCTTAATAATCAATTAATCAATATTAAACTACTTTAAAAATAATTAGATTAATCTTAAGTTAAAAAAAATAATTATAATAATTAATAATTGAAGTTCAATGGAATGCATAGGAGCATAAACATTTAATTGTTGATTCGCTTATTTTAGGTTAGTAACCATGTGCTATTATCTTTTCGTTGTAATAAAAGAACGCTTATTTTAGATGAATCAAATTGTGTCGTTGCTCCAAGGGAGTACCAACGTATTATATATACATATATGAGTTCATCTTGAGAACTTCAATAGCAATCCTTGTCCCTGGTAATCTAAGCTGACACACAGCCTCCACGATCGGCCCCACTGGATAGCGATTGGGCAGCCGACCTATCGTGAACTAATGTGTGCAGCGACCTTAGAAGAAATAGAAAGATGGAACTTACTAATGTGAAATCTTCGACCGACCCTTGACCCTTGGAAATGTTCACTCCTGGGCTGACAGGTGCTGCATTCTAGGACCTCAGTAAGCAGGAGTGACATCCTGCGGAAATGGCTCCTGGGTCAATGCTGCAGCTGCCCCCGTCCCGTTAAAGCCCTGGCAGGCCTCCAAGTACGTTCGAAGATCGTCACCAACTGAATTTTCATTGGTGGTACAGCTCTCAGTTGATATACATCCTTAATTTGTACAAGATCCTGGCTCTGAACATTAACACCCATAAGGACCAACGTCAACCCTCACATGGCCTCCCTGCTACGCACAGACAACCATGAGGATCGCTTGAGTGACTGTACATCCGATCTAAGATAGCGGCTTGGAGTCGGGACCCTTAAACATGGAATCTAGAAAGACCCCTATAACAAAAAAAAAATATCAGTGGAACTCCACAAGAAGACAGTGAGGCTCGTTTCACGGACCCAAGATTGGGCTTTGGCAAAAGCTCAAAAATGCAAAGGATCCCTAAGCACTACTGCAGAGTCGGTAATCTCTCCAAGGCACATTTTGAAGCTCCGGGCCGAGGAAGAAGATGCCATTTTAAAATGTCGCCAGGCGCTGCGGCGTATAAAAGCCGCTGTCGCTAAGCAAAAAAACATCAGTCTGGATGTTAAAAGCGGGGTATCTGACTTAGACGAACTGCTCGATATTCTAGGACACTGCATGAAGTCCTGGAAGAAGCTGGAAGCTGAAGCAACTAAGCAGAAGCAATTAGAACCAGCAGTAGAGAGAGAGGCACAGATCTTGGAAACGGTGGAAACACCTACCATTCAAAAGAGACAGGCCCCTAGCCCCTTGGAGTCTGAGTCCGGCAAAAAACTTTTCAAGGGACAACAGAATCTGTGGCAAAAAGTCACCAGAAAAGAGCCTTCGAAACAAAGAGCGGAAAAGACTACTTCGGCACCTGCAGTGAAGCCGAAAGCAGTAGCACAACCAACAAGAGAGAAGAAAAAACCTCCCGGCACAGAAGCAGTCCTCATAAAACCAGAAAGTGGACAAAGCTACGTAGATGCTTTAAACATACGCAGCACAATCCAACAGGACGAAAAGGCAAATATTAGAGGCATAAGGAAAGCCCGATCCGGGCACTCCTTGTAGAGCTGAGCAAAGGGGAAAAGTTACAACCGGAGCTGGTTGAAAAACTAATAACTACCGTTAAGAAAACACCTACGGTAGCCGAGTTAAAGCCTACAGCGACAGTGGAGATCCGAGATCTTGACTCACTAACTGTAGAGTCTAAGGCAGTGCGAAAAGTCCTTGATAATCCATCACCGGACTTGCGCATAAAAGTCACTGCACCAAACAGTCGAGAGCAAGTAAGGGCTTTTGTAACTTTAGAAAGCCAATTAGCGGAGACGTTGCTGAGCTCAGACATTAAAATTGGATTTGTCAGGGCTAGGCCCAGTATGTGTAAGCCCATCCGCAGATGCTACAGATGCTTCGGGGTCGGTCATCTGCAGACCAACTGTACAGGACCGGACCGAAGTGGTGGTGGCATCTGCATTAAATGTGGTGAATCAGGTCACAAGATGAAAGACTGCACAAAACCACCAAAATACTGCATTTGCACGGATGCAGGGCGCACTTCTGTTGATCACATGCCGGGATCGCAGAAATGCCCAAGCACTCGACAAACTACAGCAAAATGTTGAAAATTCTCCAAGGTAATCTACACCGGAGCAAAATGGCGGATGCACTTTTGACACAGATTGTAGCAGAACATGCTATTGATGTAGTGATCATCAGCGAGCAATACAAGCGAAAAGAAATCGGTGTCTGGTTAAAGGATGACACTAAGATTGCTGCCATATGGATTCCCAGTAGTAGTGGACAACGGCCACTAGAAAGCAGGATGGGAAACTGCTACGTCTACGCACGCTTCAGAGAAGTCGTAGTAGTCAGTTGTTACCTAACTCCTAGCGATGACATAAACAGCTTCCAGAAAAAACTGGATGCAGTCGAGGATCTGCTCGTGGATCGACGGCAGCCCTTCATTATGGCAGGCGATCTGAATGCACGAGCAGTAGACTGGGGAATGTCCTCTACTAACTCTAGAGGACGGAAAATCATGGATATGGCCGCTAGGTGCGGTTTAGTGGTAGCAAACCGCGGAAGCAGAGCTACCTTTCATAGGCCGGGATGTGAAGGCACAATACCGGACGTAACCTTTGGATCCGAACACATCGTAGATCGGATAAAGGACTGGAAGATACTCGATGACTTCACGGGCAGCGATCACTAGCTGAACTAGATATACGTGAACGACACTTCGACGGCACATTGACTCGAAGCAAGTGGTCGAAAGAAGCCTAACAGCTATGGAAAGAGCGTGTAACGTTTCGATGCCAAAAACGCACAGCAAACACGGAGGTAGACGACATGCTTACTGGTGGAACCACGATACTGCGGAAAAAAGGAAAGTATTCATACAATGTAGAAGAAGGCTAACACGGGCACGACGCTCTGGAAATTTTATGACGGAAGCGTTAGCAGCTAAGATTGCGAGTAAAGAACTGTCGATTGCTATCACACGCAGTAAGCATGATAAGTGGAAAGAGCTCTGCAAAGATATAAATAAAGATCCTTGGGGACTTGGCTACAAGATAGTCATGAAGAAGCTGAGAAGCTACGGAGCAGTGCCAAGCGTGGATGATGAAACGATGGATCACATAGTGGAAACACTATTTCCAACACACATCCACGAGACGCATGTGCGGACACCCGTAGAGTTCGATGGTTCAGTCCCTAATTTCACCGTGGAAGAACTCAAGATTGCGGCTCTCTCCCTAAAGAATAAGAAAGCGCCGGGACCAGATAATATACCGGCAGAGATAATGAAGGTGATAGCATCAGGACGGCCTGCTTTTCTCCTTAGGATGTATAACGCATGTCTAAAAGAAAGAATATTCCCAGAAGCGTGGAAAGAACAGAGACTGGTGCTCATTAGCAAAGGCAAAGGCGATCCCAACTCACCTTCTTCTTATCGCCCATTGTGTATGCTGAACACAGCGGGGAAGCTGTTAAAAAAGCTCATAAGACCCAGTCCACTCGCCGCAGTAGAGGCCGCTGGAGGACCCCAGGCAACACGGGTTCAGAGCTCGAAAATCCACAATGGGAGCTATCGATGAAGTGGTTCAGGCAGCCAGAGCTACGCAAAGAGGAAATGCATACTCGCGCTCAGTGGTCCTGCGAGCAATGCTGGACGTTAAAAACGCCTTTAATAGTGTAAGGTGGACCGATATGCTTACTTCCTTGGAGCATCGTTTCCATATACCGGAGTACCTGATGAATATGATCAGGAGCTATCTGCAGGATCGAATACTCCTGTACTCCACACAGACTGGTACGAAACGGTATAGAGTGACTGGAGGAGCTGCACAGGGGTCAATCCTGGGACCAGACCTGTGGAATATCAGCTACGACATCCTAAAACTGGATATGCCTGAAGACACTTTCTTAATTGGTTATGCCGACGATATCGCAGCTATTATTACTGCCAGAAACACCGTAGAGGCCCAAAAGAGACTTACCCAAGTCATGATCCGCACGCAGACATGGCTCAGCTCTCGAGGATTGGACCTTGCCACCCATAAAACAGAGTTACTTCTGTTCACGGGGAAGCAGATCCCAACCGAAATAGAGATGCGAGTAAGCGGAAACCTTATGAGGACTCAGAGAACAGTGAACTATCTAGGCGTTAGACTAGACAGTAAACTTACCTTCTGGGAACAGCTGAAGCATGCCACGCGGAAAACAGCGACAGCAACGGGGTCTTTGACTAGACTGATGGCAAACATCGACGGCGCGACGGCAGGAAAACGAAGACTCATGAAAGCGACAAATGCGATATTGCTATATGGAAGTGAAAGCCGATGTTATCAGTGCAACGAAGAGCAGCCTTAAGGATAACATCGGCGTACCGCACAGTCTCCGGGGCTGCCGTGACTGTGATAGCAGCAGTCATACCGGTTGACTTGCTTGCCCAAGAGCGCAAAAATATATGGAATCTTCGGCAAAGAGGAGAATTCTCAGAACAGGCAGCAAAGAGTATACGACAGCAAACCATAGTCTCGTGGAAGCCGAGATGGTCATGCGAAAGGTATGGAAGATGGACCTCTAGAACAATCCCCGATCTAGAGAAGTGGATAAATAGAAAACACGGTGAAACGTCGTTCTATTTGACACAACTACTCTCCGGACATGGATATTTTCGAAAGTATCTAAATAAGATGGGAAAAACTGCTGAATCCAGCTGTATAAATATATATATATATATATATATATATATATATATAATTTTAGGCCTGCCTAAATAATACCAGCAGATCAACCAAATGTTACAAGCCATTTCAACCAAGGATTAAATGAACTTGGATGATAAGCCAGAAATGACTAGGATAAGAGATAAATGGATAAAAGTCCTGCTAAGCTTTACGTATTGACATTAAAAGTTAAGATGAAAGAGATAGCTCCTAGTAATCTGGCATCCTTATCGATTAGTGATTACTAATTCTGCTAATTCAAAATTTGGCAAATACTTACCTTGACTCCTTCAGATGTATCGACGGGAAGGAGTGGAGGTCCTCTCTGCGCAGTCCTGTCACAGTTGCAGTTTTGTCCGTGTGCACTCTGTCGTTTTTATACCCTGAACCCATTGAAAATGGGAAATGGGCGTGGCAGACCCCACAAAGTATATATATTCTTGATCAGGGCGACGAGTTGAGTCGATTTGGCCCTGTCCGTCTATCTGTCTGTCTGTCCGTCCATCCATCCGTCCGTCTGTCCGTATGTATGAACGCGTCGATCTCAGAAGATATAAGAGCTGGAAGCTTTTTTTAAAAATGTCCGTATATATCGCGCGCATATCGAGTTTATCACTAAAAAACGATAACTCATTCCGATATTATTTTATCGATGAAAAACCTTATCGAATATCAGTTATTAAATTGTAACTCCTACATCTTTAAAGCTAGAGTGTCTAAATTAAATATACATATATTAAAACGCATTTAATACAATCTCGATTTTTGTTTAAATTTACCCCCCGCCCCTATATCCACCCCCTCATCCTTATCTTTGTAAAACTCGTATATCAAATACTAGAGACTTGTGCTTTGTGCTGATTACATTCTGAAAGTTTCATTACGATCGTACGTCTAGAAATTAAATTATTCAACAAATAAGTTGTCATTATATTGCCAACACTGCAGCGCAACCCAAGAGCAATCGCCTGTATATGTGCGTGTGTGTGTGTGTGTGTGTGCTTGCGTTTGTTTGTATGCGTATGTGTGCGGCGTGCTTATGTGCGAATTATTATTGAAATATCAATTGCTCGAAGGGTTCAGGGGATCTCGTAGTCGAGCAGTCTCGACTAGAGCTTTCTTACTTGTTAGTAAACGTCTTTCACAGAGATTTCTCTCGTAAGAGGCACTTCGGCTGCTGACGCTGCGGAGTCTGCAAACAAAGATAAATATGCCGACCAATTGAAAATTCCTTAGTAGGTGCAGCATTTTGTTTTGTTAGTTTGATTGGCGCAAACTTTTACGGTTTGCGTCATCGAAGTGCCGGAATTTATACACATGAAGTATATATAATCTTTTTTGACAGTGCCCGTCTCCTAATCGTTATTGAAGGTCACGCTGAACACGCGAACTCTGGCGTCATTAACGGTGCCTGGACGCACTTTTGTCGACGTCAGCGGTGCAAAGCACGGCCCAAACGACTCCAGCCTATTTGACTGTTACTATTTTTAGATGCATGAAAACCAAAATAATTTGGTTTGAGCTCGAAAGTGAGGCAACTGTTTGTGATAGGCGGCTTGGATATCAACTCATTTGAGACGGGCTGGAATGTATGAGTTATAGTTTAGCTGACTAAAATAGATTTTTGTAATTATTTCTACTCCAACTCACTGTGACAGTAATTACTCGAACTTCTCCTTTTTGAGTGTCGCAGCCTAAAAAGAAATATATCGAATAAAGAATTAAATCTGAAATATTGATTTGTACAATTAATTAAAAAAGAGTACGAATGAAATATTCTAGCTTAAAGTAAAATCTTTAAGGAATACTTTGCGTGTTATTTCAGTAATTTACCTAAGTTGTTTTGGATTGGCTATTTATGTGTATGACAAATAGGGTAATACTATATCTCTGGAGAGATAAAAGTAAATATTTAAGGCACTATGTTCTGGAATTATAATTTTGGAATCTAGTATATATACATATATATATATAGTAGACCATATAGTCGGCCCTAATTTCTGTAGATATTCAAGGGCTATTAATTAACGTCTTCCAATACGAATCAATACGAAAGCACATAAAATTCAATGCTATAAATACATAACGAAAAACAATAATCTGAGGGCAATCCGCACAGTGGCCCAGCCAAATACGTCCTCCCAATCCCAAATGTAGTTACGTATTCATTCATTCATGGAATCTCTTCCTTTTTTATGGGTGTTTGTGTGCGCTTGTGCGTGTATTTGTGCGGCGACTTTTGTTGCAGGAGACGCGGCGTCTGCCAGACGCAGACAGAAGCCCAGATTGAGGTCGTCCTGGCTAGCGGCATGTTGCCAAGTGGCTGACTTTTTGGATACAGGAAATCAGAGTGAGACTCGGAGTTCGTATTTGGGTCGAGCTCGCTGGAATGTATCAATGAAGTTTGATTGCTTGGCAATTATCTGCTGCTGCTGGTTGGCCGGATTGGCTGGGCAACCATGTCAATTCGTCCCTTATCCCTTGGCATTATTTATAAGCTCGCTGCAGGAGTTCAGCCAGGATTTTCCCCAACTGCAGCTTCTACTCAGATTATGACGACTACCCGCAGCAATTTGCCACAAAAGTTTCGCACATAAAGTAAAAGTTTTTCTTTCTTTGAGTGCTTGACGAAAGAGACTAATTGAAAGATTGAGATAAGAGATTCTTATATTTGTATTCGTCCATTCAAAGCGATTGCAAATTTATCGCCTGTTAAATGTTTGATGTTCTCTTGAATTGGTACTTAAGCTACTGGCCATTATGATCCATATCTGTATAAAGGGGTGCTGCGTATGAACTTCAGACTATATTAAAGGAGGATATATAAATAATTATTCGCAAATAACAATACCTAATGAAAACTTATTTTATAATGAGGGCAATGCTCTCAATTGCTTTAAATAATGCCCTTTTCAAGACAATCAAAATGTATTTCGCTATTCTACTTTATGCTAACAGCAACCTCTGCTTGATTGCGTCCTTCAAGTTTTCATTATGATCTGGGAGTTTGCAGTTATAATTACTAATCTACAATCCTCACACATAAGTAAATCTTATCGACAATGGCCAATGACAGGAAGAACCCTCGTCTGTAACATGTCATATGCAGCTAGTCAGGTCGAAGCACTCGATGTGTGGGAATACCCCAACCGCATGAAAATTAATTACAGAAAATGAAAAATTTAAATCAAAATGCCATCGAGTTTATGGCAATAAAAACCGAAGAGTATTTTATGGCTGAGTAAAATTTATGCAGGCTGCTTAAATTCACACACTTTAGTGGAAATTGAGAAAGTGGAAAATGAAAAAGCCGAAAAGTTAAATTCTCCGTTTGCATTGTAAGCCGAAAGTCCTGTGAATCCCTGCTGTTGTTAAATTCTTGAGAATGTAGGAATGTAAGAATAGAAAATGGCTTTTGGCGGCGGCAACAGCAACAGCAACAATGAATTGCAATTCCCTTTTCTTTCACTCAGCTCCTCTTTGCAGACGGTGCAGGACAATAGCGTGAAAATAGCATAAGCACTTCTCGCCGCCTGCAGACTCTACCCTCCTCCCCTGAGTGCAACATTTAACGTAGTTTGCACAACTACTGATGGTGCTGCTGTTGCCGCCCTGAGAGTTGTTGCCACACGAAATTGTTGCTGCATATTTATGGTCGAAATTGTTGGCACTTTTGGTTTCTTATTTATTTTTATTATGCTAAATGCGTCGCCATGAAATTTTAATCAAGTTTTTGCTTCCGTTGTTGTTGCTGCTGATCCTAGCTATTGCTCCTGCTGCTGCTGTTTATTCGGTTGCTGTTGTTGTTGTTGTTATACTCATTCACGAAGTGAATTAGTATATTGGTTTTGTGCAATGTCCGTCTTGCTGTCCGTCCGTCTGTCCGTATGAACGCAGTTCATTTCGCCGCTATTGAAGCTAGAGACTTGAAATTTGGAACACATACTCGTGTATAACTACGATTTATAAAGTGTTAAAATTTTCCCGATCCGCCCACTAGGGGCGTGGCAAATCGGAAAATGCATTTTCCGATATACCAGAAATCATGTTAGTTGAAGAGCTAGAAAGTTGAAATTTGGTATGTAGATCCGCGTTGACCCCCCAAGTCCAAAAAGCTATGGTGGATATATCTACGCCTATTGGGGGCGTGGCAAATCAGATAAATCTGTATCTCCTAAAGTTCTAAAGCTAGAACGTTGAAATTTCGCACGTGAGCTAATGCTATAATTCTATAATGACTGATGAAAAAATATGTCTACGCCTACTAGGGACGTGGCAAATCGGACCTGAAGATATAGTGATTTTTCAAATTTGGCTATATTTTAGGCACTATTTATGCTAGAGACTTGAAATTTGGTATATATACGCGAGTTGACCTCCCAAGTCGAACAAGCTATAGTGGATATGTGACCGCCCAAGGGGGGCGTGGCAAACCGCAAAACTTTATATCTCCTACAGTTTAAGAGCTAGAAGCGTCATATTTGGATAGTTGAGTTACTGGTAACCTCCTCTATCGATGCCCCAAAAATAATTGTCACGCCTCTTTGGGGGCGTGGCATATCGAAAAATACCCTGTAATTTTCACATTTTTAAGCGTAAGCATTCAAATTTTGCATTTACGTAACCGTTAGCTCTTTCTAAGAACTGGCCAAAAATGAGGTGTCTACGGCCACTAGGGGCGTGGCAATCGGCATTTGTAGTATCAAATTGCGACATTTATATGCTTGAGCTATCTATGTATTTACATGTATATACAAATAAGCTTAATAGGCATTGATAACACGGAAGGAAAAATTTTTATAAAATTTAAAAATGAAATTTAGATATTTAAAAAATATAAAAGAAGCTAAAATAACAAAATTTGCAATTTACAAACAAGAGTTTTCCGCGGGATTTGAACTCGCATCCAGCCATGTTTGTCAAAATACAAAACAAATTTGACCCGGCGCCTTTGCGAACAGCGCCACCACCTACTAATTAAAATGAAATCCTAAAATAAGATTCTTGTTATGAGAGTAGCGGATGGTAAATTCAAGAACAAAGCAAAAACAAATCAGTCTCATTTCAACGCTAGAGTATGCATTTATGTGTACATACATAAACACATACAAATGAGCGCGTGCATAAGAAAGGCTGGAATGCTTGATGCTACATATGCGTGCAGACTTATGTGCATACATATACATGCATATATGCGTACATACAATGTATATGAGGGCTAGAAACAAATTTAAACTTATAAAATTTTTCAATTAGAAAAAAAAAATACAAAAATATCTATTTTATAAAAAACGAAATATGTATGAAAAAAATACACAACATTGAAGGGGCTTTGAACCTCCGCCGCTGTAACATAATAGCTAAAATACAATAAGCTAATAACAGAGCGTCATCTGACAAAACTACTATAACAGCTAGAAAATCCAGAAATCAATCGCAATTCTTAGAATGCTAGCGCGCTTTTGTAATGTAAGCAAAGGCTTAAGAATCTGCAATAGGTGTGACCGAAAGCTATTAACAAAAATTACCATACATTTGTACTCAAAAAGTGCACGATCAATATAATAATTATCGATTACTCGATAAAAATTACCAAAAGCTACAATATAATCAAAAAGCATAATTGTTTTGTACTAAATTTTTTTAAAGCCAAATTAAATTTGAAATAAGAATAAATGCCCCTTTGTAAACATAGCATCATGTATACGGACTGTGAATGAGTATTCCGCAGTCGATAGCGCCCGACTGCAACGTTCTTACTTGTTGTTCTTATTGCTGTCGTATGCAAATGGCAGACATGTCTTCCGCCTGGCACTTCCGCAACGTCAACCTTTTTGGAGCCTTGGGAGATGGCCAGAGCAGTTGGGGTCTGGCTATGATTACATCCACGGGTTGGTATCTCACGTCGTGTCCGCAGGTGTTTATTGAGTTTAACGAACTTTGTTCGGAATAGGTTGGCGATGCGTACTGAAACAGCATTTTATAAAGGATAATAAATAAATAAACAAGAGTATAAACCCGGCAAATATACCAAAGGTAAAGTTTACTACAACGACAATGCTCTACATATTTATCTAAGCAGCAAAAATCAATATATCATATAAATATATTTGCTATTTAAAATTTAGTGATGCCATTTGCAAGTTCCGTTTTGTTTTGTCATGTCATGCCACGCCTCTGCATGGCCCTCCGTGTGACACCTTTTTAATTTGAGCCCAACTGACACAAATTTCATATGAATTATGACACTTGTGAATACACAAATCTCAACTATAATCCATTATGCTATTCAGAATACACACATACGGGGAGTACAATATTTGGAGAATATCTTTTGTGCGTCCTCTTTGTGACACATGTCCCTGATAAGCCAAAGCCAAATGCGGCACGTGATGCCGTAGCCCACATTGTGACTCTGACTGTCACTGTAAATGTGACTATGAGACATTATATTAACGTTGATTCTTCTTATGACAGCTCTATAAATATTGCTAATATTATTTTGTACGGCATTCCCGACGGGTTTCTTCGTGTGCGGGTGAGGGTGCTAGTACTGTCCGCTTGCCCTTCTCTGTGCTTCTCACGCCGCCTTTTTCGCCGCGCGAACTGCGCCAAAGTCACGTGCGGCTGACAGTCGAAATTGACAATGTCATTAGGTTCAGCACAACAGAAATTGCGAAGAGTTGTCAGGAATTGTCCTCTAATTGCCAGTCATTTCTTTTCTCAAATAAGACGCACACTTATCAGCGGCCAGAACGTGTCCATTAGCAAGTTCTACTTGAGCAAACGGCACTATGGAAGTTCTCGAATCAAAAGTGGAAAGCGTAGGTCAATTTTATGAAATGTACATATACATAAATACAGCTCCTTAGAAGAGAAGATACTTATACTCATTCACGAAAGTGAATTAGTATATTGGTTTTGTGCAATTTCCGTCTTGTCCGTCCGTCTGTCCGTCTGTCTGTATGAGTGCAATCTTTTTCGACGCTATTGAAGCTAGAGACTTAAAATTTGGAACAGATACTTCTGTATATCTCCGGCTTATAAAGTGTTCAACTTTTCTCTATCGGCCCACTAGGGGCGTGGAAAATCGGAAAATGCATTTTCCAATATACCAGAAATTATATTTGTTGAAGAGCTTAAATTTAGTATGTAGATCCGCATCGACCACTTAAGATCACGAGCTATGGCCGATATATGTATGTATCTGCACCCATTGGGAGCTACTGTTATGATTCTATAAAGATAAATAAAAACAAGCAAGAAAGCTCTAGTCGAGACTGCTTGACATGATTCTATAAAAATAAATGAAAACAAGCAAGAAAGCTCTAGTCGAGACTGCTTGATTACAAGATCCTTTGAACCCTTCAAGCAACTGATACTTCAATAATAATTCGCACACACACACACACACACACACAACCGCAAATACACAGGCGACTGCGCTTGGGCTGCGCTGCACGGTTGGCAATATTATGAGATATACATTCATTTGAACAAAAGCATTATACCCTGATTTCCCATTCTCAATGGGTCAGCAAAATCAGCTTTTCCTTTGAGCCATTAAATCAAATTTTTTCTGCTTGGCTAGGCTGCCTGAAAGTATACATCTGCAGTCGCTTTCGCCTGCCAAATGGCAAATGTTTGCGAAAAGTGAAAATAATTGCATATTTTACCGCAATAAACGCATACGCCCACACTCACATTCAGACACTCTCGTATAGTCGGATAATTTATAGCCTGACCGCAAAATGTAGCGCCTAATGCAACTTTAAATCAATTTAAACTAGCTGCAAAATGGGGCGTGCCGAATGCTCACATGGCCCATATGCCACATGCCACATGCCGCATGCCGCATGGCCAAATAGCTCGTAATTCAGCATTTAAAATGCATAAAATTTCATTTTTGCTCATAATTTATTGTCAACTGAGAGAAAGGTGTGTCCCAGCTCGAGCCCGAGTCCATGTCCTTGCCCAGCAGTCGCCTACCTGGCCAACACACTCATTGTGCAGGGTACGGAATGTGAAAGGTTTCGTTGCGCTTGGCTGGTTGCCGCTCCGAGCCACACTTTCACCTTTTCCCTGCAGCCGCCGCCTCGCATTTGCACTTTTTGGCCCATTGTGGGGCATCCTTTGTTGATTCGCGCAGCAGCAACGGCCGCAATGGCAGCAGCAGCTGACACAGCTTACACGTGGCCTTGGCACGGGTCCCCGGGCCAATTGATTTGCTAGTGGCGCGAGGCGTGTATGTGCCCCACTCTGATTTCAACAGCCAGTTGTAGTGAATCACCCCCAGCGGCCAGCGCATGAGTCACATGCAGCGACTCGAGCATCTGCGGGTCGACTTCAATATTAATTCACAACGAAACGAGAATCATCAATGAACCGAATTTACATATCGAATTGAGTCTAAAATACATCCGTATGTACATATGCACACGCACCTATATATGCATATGCATATGTATTTCTATACATATACGTTTATATCTGTCGGAACTGGCGGTGGCCTTATCTGGGCCGCCGTTTGAAGTTCATTTTAGACGCATTACCTGGCAATCGACTGAGAAAATTGAAAATTCTAAATTGAAAATGCGAGCATCATGACTGTTTCATGTGCTCCTGCTCTGGCTGTGCCTCCTGCCGCACGCTCATCGTGTTGCTGTTGCTGTTGCACTAACGGACGCCAAAAACATTTAGTGGCAAGTCTCGCAGTCTTATCAGGAAAATTGTGTAAGCCACTTGAGACGACTCGACTCGAGACGAACAGAGGGTAGAATTGGGTGTCTGTTTGTTCTCTTTTTGTTGCCTTTTTTTATACCCTGAATCCATTGAAAATGGGAAATCAGGGTATAATGGGTTTGTTGAAATGTATGCAACAGGTAGAAGGAGGCGTGGCAGACCCCACAAAGTATATATATTCTTGATCAGGGCGACGATCTGAGTCGATTTAGCCCTGTCCGTCCGTCCGTCCGTATGCTTGAACGCGTCGATTTCAGAAGATATAAGAGCTAGCGACTTCAACTTTTTTAAAAATGTACGTATATACGGCGCGCATATCGAGTTTATCACTAAAAGACGATCACTCAATCCGATATTTTTTATCGATAAAAAACCTCCAAATTTAAAATGTATATTAAGATGCAATTTATACAATTTCGGTTTTTGTTAAAATTTACCCCCCACCCCTAAATCCGTCCCTCACCCTTATCTTTGTAAAAGTCGTATATCAATTACTAGTGACTTGTGCTTCGGTATACACATACATTTAAACATTATGATTACGTTCTGAAAGTTTCATTACGACGGACGGACAGACAGACGGACAGGGCTAAATCGACTCAGTTTGTCGCCCTGATCAAGAATATTTATACTTTGTGGGGTCTGCCACGCCTCCTTCTGCCTGTTACATACTTTTAACAAAACCATTATACCCTGATTTCCCATTTTCAATGGGTTCAGGGTATAATAATAATAAAACAAATCTTTTTCTTTCGAGAATTTCTTCCCCCGATTGCTATTTGTCATTACTCTAGTACTAGTTAAGCGGTATATATTTATATTATAATTAATTTCTACATTTTTGAATAAATTTCATTAATCTTTTCCCTAGTCACTCA
Source organism: Drosophila navojoa (assembly GCF_054131105.1). Classification (NCBI taxonomy): domain Eukaryota; kingdom Metazoa; phylum Arthropoda; class Insecta; order Diptera; family Drosophilidae; genus Drosophila; species Drosophila navojoa. Next base: position 24,586,262 of record NC_142893.1, on the reverse strand, counting down.
TGTGACCTTTGTGTTTAGTTTGCTTTCACATTAAGCCTACCCACAACTTTTTGTTTTCACTCACTTTCGGTGGCCACAGGCACCTGGTGCACACACACTCACACACCGTCACCTGCAAGGTCTCATTAGTGTGCTCACACACAAAAGAGATGAAAGAAATACAGAAAACAATTTCGTATAATGGCTGGAATATGATTCTCTCTGGGTTTACCCACGCTCAACAATTGGAATTATGATTTACGTTTGTTTTGATAGAGGGCGAATTCAATGAGCCACAAATAAAAAATAAAGCATTGACCGATTTATGAGCTAATGCTTGATTAATGTATGTATTTCCATGCTCTAGTATATCTTTGCGTGTCCTTCACAAAGGCTGCGCTGGTCGAAAAGGACAAATGCCAAACGCTTCACGGGGACTATTCATTGATTAGACGCGGGACCCCACGCAATGTTTGGACACAATTTGATTTATCGCCAGCCTAGCGAGGAAATTAGCTAAGGAATTTTGGGAATTTCGATATTGGAATTTCGTCTATGTGGATATTAGAGCTGGCCACACAGCAAGTAGCTGCTGCTAATTGGCCAAAGACTGAGACATAATGAAAATAAAACACAAAGAGAAGAGAAATGAGAAAAGAGAAACCTGCTGCCAAATAAAGTGCTCAAAAGGATCTGTGCCTTGGGCAGCTACTTAATATATGCAGGCATTCCCTACTGCTGCTCTTCCTACTCCACCTCCTCCGTGGTCTTCTTCTGCCTTTTTTAATTAAGTACAACAACGCAGCAAAATTGATTTCACATGACTCGAACTGGGCACTGGCTCAGCTGCCTGCGCCGGCTGCTCTCCGCGATAGAGATCTCTGAGAGATGCGCTCGCCAGATAAGGCCAAACGCTAGAATTTAGCCCCTGCCTGGGATCATATTTAATATAGTTTGTAAAATATTTATAATCGCTTATCGCTGGTAAAATATCAGTCGCAGGATTGGTATCGTCGGCGTAGTCAGTAGTTGCCAAGTCATTAGGCCACGATGGAAACTTGTTGGCCGGTTTTATTTGGCGTGCGCGTTTCGCTAGCGTTTTTCGCGCGATTTCCACGCCATTCCTATTATTTCATATGGCCGACTCATAAAGCACACGTGGGCCGCGTGGAAAATGCGTATTTCAAACTAAAAGCCCATTTGAGACGCTATGCATAAATTATTTGGAAATTATTTCGAAACCTGGCTCCCAGATTCCTATCGCCATAAAAGCCAAAGCCAGCAAACGGAGAGCCACGAGAAATAGGGAACTGAAAGACATTGATCACAGCAACGATAATATAAATTCCAATTAAGTTATCGGCCATAGTTCGAGTGAGACATTCAACGGTAAACGGCAACTGGCAATTACAAAAGAATAAATTTCCCATATCCAGCTTTATCGGCGAGAAACTATCTAGTCTGATGTCGACTGCTTCTCAATGTCTCTATAAAGTGCATTCAAATTATGGCATATCTGCTGACCAGACTCCCATCTAGCAAGCCCCAGGCCAACAACTTGGCCATTGCCCAGCGGCTACTTCGCTGTGGCCTAATGAAATTATTAAAAATGCATTTTAGCCGAGTTCACAAAAACAACAGAAACTGAAAGAGAAAAAATGCATTACATGCATAAGAGGCAGATCCAACAAACATAAATAACCTGAACTTGGCTGAAGTCCCAATCTCAGGCCGAGCTCAGAGCGCTCGCTCCCCTCAGATCCTCCCTTCCAGCTGCTCAGTCTCTTAGCTTCTCAGCTTCTGGCATGCCTTTGACAAAACTAATTATGCATTCATTTTGTTTGCCAACAATTAAGTGGCCCAAGGGCGTGGCGCATTTTTCATTTTGCTTATTAGTAGTCGGTGCCCCAGGATCGAATGGAGATCCTACCCTTGATTTATGATGCCCAACTACTTGACTTAGCAACAATTAACAACGGAATCGAATGGCTGAATATGATGCAATCCTAGGAATTAACGAGAATTCTGTAACGTATATATATACATATATTGTTCCGGTCAAATTAAAAAAAATCAGGTAATAATATTAACACGATATACGTTATACTATTACATTTTCGTGCATATATTTACTCTAAATTGTATGAGCGCCATAATATATAATAGTTATTAACTATTGTTTCCATGTAACTTTCATATATGTGAATTACCCTGGAAACATATTACTATTTATAGAAATTAGTATATAAATAACTTATTCTCATTCTCAATGTCATTCCCTTTCTCCATATCAACATTATGATTACGTTCTGAGAGTTTCATTACGATCGTACGTCTAGAAATTAAATTGTTCAACAATTAAGTTCTCATAATATCGCCAACACTGCAGTGCAACCCAAGCGCAATCGCCTATATATGCGTGTGTGTGTGTGCTTGCGTTTCCTTGTATGTGTGCTTGTGTTTGTTTGTATGCGTGTGTGTGTGTGCGCTAATTATTATTGAAATATCAGTTGCTTGTAGGGTTCAGGGGATCTGGTAGTCGAGCAGTCTCGACTAGAGCTTTCATACTTGTTTTTTAATTGTTTCAAAATTTTTATATATTTAGTTTTCTATTTCATTTATATTTTTAAATACATCGAAATTGAGATTTTAACCATACTAAATGTGCGTTTTTATTAGTTTGGTTCAGGGTAGTATCTAGTCGAGCACTCTCGACTAGAGTTTTCTTATTTGTTACTTGTTAATTAGCTTGCCTTCCATAAAATTCTTTGCCTCACTTACTTATATTTGCGATTCACGGTCAACTTTTTCGGCAGTTGCAGTCAATTGCACGTGAATAAATTAAAGAAAGCTGTAAGAATCAAGTCGAAAAACTGTGACCGCTACTTCCAAATAACCAAATAACTCATTGCTGGTGTAGGGTGGCAGGTGGCAGGTGGCTGGTGGCAGGTGGCAGGTGGCAGGTGGCAAGAACTGGTTCGACAATCAAATGACCATTTATAACAGCAGCAACAACAACAACTACAAGTGGGAAATTGGCAAGCGGCAGATTCAAATCGAGGTCCACATCCAGAGCCACCCACACGCTGCTCTGCTCATTCATGCCACAAATGCCACAATTACTTTCTAAAAGCGAGGCCAGACTCTGTTGAGTCTTTGCACCAAATTAGGCGCCAATCTGAGAGATTTTCAAGAAGCAGCAGCCTAAGGAATTTTCATGGGCGTTTTTCCAATTTCTGGGCTAGATGCAGAAAATACCAGCCACTAGCAAAGTAATGTGAAAAACGCCTTATCCGGTGTGCTTCTCCAGAGCTCTATATGGAGGAACTGTCAACGCGGCTCCTGCTGCTGCTGCTGCTTCTGCTGTCGCCTGGTGGTGCTTGAGTGAGCAACGGCCAGTGGCCACCCATGTTGCAGCTGGTGGCTGCTGCCCTGACAAACATTGACAGCGGCGACAATGTCTCGGCCCCACAGTCCCTCAGATCACAGCCCGGTAGCGTTGCAACTAGCTATTGACGTTGCTGCATGCGGCCACGACTGGCGACAGGCAACAAACTTGATTTCTTATTTGAATATGTATTCATTTCTGCAATAGCACCACAGCACCACTAGCTCGCCATCGATCGTGACAATCGCCAGCGCAAGTGAAAAACTCTTCACTTCATGTGTCGCAAGCAGCGAGGGATCTATGAGTCGCCACTTGCCACTTGCCACTTGTTCCCAGTTGCCACTCGGCAGTTCCCAGTTTCCAGCGCCCAGTTGCCATTGCTTTTCAATGTGGCCTATCAAAGGTGATTAAAATTGACGTTTGGCAATGTGCTGACGCTTGCATCTCAGCCTGTCCAGCCTCTGTCTGCCGCAACACTTTCTTTGGTTAAACGTTTTCATCATTTTATGAATTGATCAATTTGTTGTTGTTGGTGCCCTGCCAGCATCAGCTGCATCGTTTGCTTTGTTTGTTGTGGCCATTAGCGTCACTTGATGGAAACAGCATCCCAGCATCGCCACATCCCGTCCCAGCATACCATCTGATGGGAGACCGCACAGCTATTGAGCATTGAGTCGTGTCGGGTCTGACTTAATTTATTTCAAATTGTTGCAACTGCCAATGAAGGCTGCTTCATATCAGCTTCATTGAAGCCAGCGATACACTGAAAATTATTTACACAACCGATTTATGCTCTTTTCAAAGTATTTCAAACTAGTTCAAGTTCCCAATAAAGCAGAAGCAGAGAAGCACGAATTCAGAAATTCAACTCTGGCTCCAACATTACGAATCAAGTCAAATATTAAACAAGTAAGAAAGCTCTAGTCGAGACTGCTCGACTACGAGATCCCCTGAACCCTACAAGCAACTGATATTTCAATAATAATTAGCACACACACACACGCACACAAACAAACACAAGCACACATACACGCATACAAGCAAACACAAGGACACACACACACGCATATACAGGCGATTGCGCTTGGGTTGCACTGCAGTGTTGGTGATATTATGAGAATTTATTTGTTAGATAATTTAATTTCTAGACGTACGATCGTAATGAAACTTTCAGAGCGTAATCATAATGTTAAAATGTATGTGTATACCAAAGGTCTCTAGTATTTGATACACGACTTTTACAAAGATAACGGTGAGGGGTGGATATAGGGGTGGGGGTAAATTTTAACGAAAACCGAAATTGTAAATGCATCTTAATATACATTTTAAATTTGGAGACTCTAGCTAGACGGACGGACAGGGCTAAATCGACTCGGATCGTCGCCCTGATCAAGAATATATATATACTTTGTGGGGTCTGCCACGCCTCCTTCTGCCTGTTACATACATTTTAACAAAACCATTTCCCATTTTCAATGGGTACAGGTTATATCAAGTAAGACGGCTCTAGTCGAGACTGCTCGACTAGGAGATACCCTGAACCCTCCAATCTGATATTCTACTACTCACTCTACACTTCTTTTAGGCACACACATACACACGCGCGTGTAAAAACGCGCTCTGCTACATGCGCAGTAAGCAGCGACTGCGCTTGGGTTGCGCTGCAGTGCTGGCAAAATTATGAGAATTTATTTGGTGAATAATTTAATTTCTAGACATACAATCTCAATGAAACTTTCAGGACGTTATAATAATGTTCAGTATATTTGTAGTGTTTGAAATACGACTATTACAACTACGAAGCTGAGGGGGTAGTCTTGGTCTTTTGGTCTTGGGTGGTTGGCCCGAGTATATATACCGAATTTGAAGTCTCTAGCATTAATAGTGTCCAAAATTAAGCAGAACTTGAAAAATCACTATATATTCAGGTTCGATTTGCCACGCCCCTGGTGGGCGTACACATAATTTTTTCATTAATCTTTATAGAGTCATATTATTATAGAGTCACATTAGCTCACGTGCAAAATTTTAACGGATGGTTGACGCGGATCTACATTCACCTTTCTAGCTCATCAACTAATAAGATTTCTGGTATATCGGAAAATGCATTTTCCGATTCGCCACGCCTCTAGTGGGCGGATCGGGAAAATTTTAACACGTTATGAATTGGAGATTATGTGTTCCGAATTTCGAGTATCTAGCTTCAATAGCGCCGAAATTAGCTGCGTTCATACGGACAGACGGGGAGACAGACGGACAACAAGACGGACATTGTACAAAGCCAATATACTCATTCCACTTACGTGAATGATGGAAGCTTAATAGAAATAATAATATATTAACAATTTCAAATTGGAAGGAAAAATAAGTTAGCTTTAAGCAACATATAATAATTTGGAAATAACAATTTGGAATTGCATTGAAAAATTAAAAGTGAAAGGAAGAGATCGATTAAAAAAAGAATAAAGCAATTCAATAAATAAACAATGAAAGTAAAACATGTGGCATGCTTTGTACCTGCTCACACCTACACACTTCTAGTGATTTCCGAAAAATGAGCTGAATGCAAAGATTTTGTTTTTGCTTGTGTATAACTTCGTAATTTGTCTTGAACAACCGCTGAAATACTCTACTTAGATATAAATTATAATATACGTTTTATAACAAAAACAAATAAGAAAACTCTAGTCGAGACTGCTCGAACTTGAACCCTTCGAGCAACTGATATTTCAATAATTCTCACAGACACACAACGCACATACGAATAAACATGCAAGGACTGCACTGTGGGTTGTGGATGTACGTTCTTCATGAAACTTCAAGATTTTGATTATAATATTAATATGCGTATACTTTCCAATGCACAAGTCTCTAGCATATTAAATACGCGTTTTAAAGATTTAATGGTGAGGGGATGAATATAGGGGTAGGAGGTCAATTATATCAAAAATCGAAATTTAAAACAAGTAAGAAAACTCTAGTCGAGAGTGCTCGACTAGATACTACCCTGAACCAAAATAATAGAAAAGCACATTTAGTATGGTTCAAATTTCAATTTCGATGTATTTAAAAATATAAATTAAATAGAAAACTCATTTAATTAAATAAATAAAAATTTTGAAACAATTAAAAGAGATAATTCCGACACGCTCCGGGTTTGAGCCCGAACCTTGTGATCAAGCGCCGCGCTTTCTACCTTGACGCCACCCTTCTGTTTTAATTTTCAATGTCAAAACTGAAATAGATTCACTGCTACAGCGCCATCTACCAAATCTAAGTCAAACTAACTGCTGATGTGACTTTAAGAATGTGCAAGAACAACCAAACTAATAAAAATGTTAAAATTTCAATTTCGATTTTTGAAAAAATATAAGAGAAATTTAATCACAAATATATAAAAGTTTTGAAGCAATTAAAAGAAAACTACAATACGCCCACCAGCAGGATTTGAACCGGGGACCTCGCGATCGAGCGCCGCGCCCTCTACCATGACGCCACTCCTCTGTTCTCATTTGCAATGTCAAAACTGAAATAGATTCACTGATGCAACGACATCTAGCAGAACTAAACGAAACTAACTGCTGATGTGATTCAAAGAATGTACTAGAAGATGTTTGAATGTATGTGTGCACACGTATTGGAAAACTGCTGTTGCTGCAGCACGTGCGTTTGTTAATTGGCCAAACATTTTGTTATTTTTATACCCTGAACCCATTGAAAATGGGAAATCAGGGTATAATGGTTTTGTTAAAAGTATGTAACAGGCAGAAGGAGGCGTGGCAGACCCCACAAAGTATATATATTCTTGATCAGGGCGACAAGCTGAGTCGATTTAGCCCTGTCCGTCTGTCTGTCCGTCCGCCCGTCCGTCCGTCCGACCGTCCGTCCGTCCGTCCGTCCGTCTGTCCGTATGTATGAACGCGTCGATCTCAGAAGATATAAGAGCTAGAGACTTAAACTTTTTTTTAAAATGTCCGTACATATCACGCGCATATCGAGATTATCACTAAAAAACGATAACTCATTCCGATACTTTTTTATCGATAAAAAACCTTATCGAAGATCACTTAAAAAATTATATCTCCTACATCTTTCAAGCTAGAGTCTCCAAATTTAAAATGTATATAAAGATGTATTTTATACAATTTCGGTTTTTGTTAAAATTTACCCCCCACCCCTAAATCCACCCCCTCACCGTTATCTTTGTAAAAGTCGTATATCAAATACTAGAGACTTGTGCTTCGGTATACACATACAATCATACAATCATACACATCATGATTACGTTCTAAAAGTTTCATTATGATCGTACGTCTAGAAATTAAATTATTCAACAAATAAGTTATCATTATATTGCCAACATTGCAATGCAACCCAAGCGCAATCGCCTGTATATGCGAGTGTGTGTGTGTGCGTGTGTGTTTTCTAATTATTATTGAAATATCAGTTGCTTGTAGGGTTCAGGGGATCTCGTAGTCGAGCAGTCTCGACTAGAGCTTTCGTTCTTGTTTAACGTCGATTGACTAAACCGAATTTAATGAAACTTTCAGCATATGATCTACATATTCTATTGAATATTTGGCATTTAAAAGAAAACATCAAATCAAATCATTCACAATTAGCTATACTAGAATCTGACCTTCACTGGGGATTCTGGTGAATTTGGAGCCGGTATCCAAAATATAACAAAAACCGAAATTGTATAAAATGCATTGCAATATACTTTTAAAATTTGGAGACTATAGCTCTAAAAATGTAGGAGTTATAAATTTATAACCTATTGCTCTTGGGTTGCGCTGCAGTGTTGGCAATATTATGAGAACTTATTTGTTGAATAATTTAATTTCTAGACGTACGATCGTAATGAAACTTACAGAACGTAATCATGATGTTTAAATGTATGTGCATACCGAAGCACAAGTCTCTAGTATTTGATATACGACTTTTACAAAGATGAGGGTGAGGGGGTGGATTTAGGGGTGGGGGGTTAATTTTAACAAAAACCGAAATTGTCTAAAATACATCTTAATATACATTTTAAATTTGGAGACTCTAGCTTGAAAGATGTAAGAGATATAATTACTTAAGTGATCTTCGATAAGGTTTTTTATCGATAAAAAACTATCGGAATGAGTTATCGTTTTTTAGTGAAAAACTCGATATGCGCGCTGTTTTTACGGACATTTTAAAAAAAGGTTGAAGTCTCTAGCTCTTATATCTTCTGAAATCGACGCGTTCAAACATACGGACGGACGGACGGACGGACGGACGGACGGACAGACAGACGGACAGGGCTAAATCGACTCAGCTCGTCGCCCTGATCAAGAATATATATACTTTGTGGGGACTGCCACGCCTCCTTCTGCCTGTTACATACATTTTAACAAAACCATTATACCCTGATTTCCCATTTTCAATGGGTTCAGGGTATAAAAAATTCATCTGATATATATCTAACATTTGATATATATCTAACATTTGAAGACTCTAGCTTTAAAGATGTAGTAGATAAACATTTTTTTCTGATTTTCGATAAGTTTTTTAATCTATAAACTTGATAACTTAATAAACTTGATTTCCGCGATATTTATACGGACATTCTAAAAAAAAGTTAAAGTCTCCAGCTCTAATATTTTCTGAGATCGACGCTTTCAAACATACGGACAAACGGACGGACAGACAGATAGACAGACAGGGCTATATCGACTCAACTCGTCTTCCTGATCAAGAAATAAATACTTTATAGGGTCTGCGATGATTGCTTCTGTCCATTGCATACTTTTAACAAACTTATTATACCCTGATTTCCCATTTTCAATGGGTTCACGGAATAATGATATGTGGGACTTACGAAGAGAATACGTATAATATGAAAGTTCCCAAAAAATGAATAGAGGGCGCTTTGCGTTGTAGCTCGTTAAAGAATATCAATATTTAGCAACAAATATTACTTCACAATTCAACACATCCACCCCAATAGACAATTAGAATATATATTGCACGAATGCATTAAAAAAGCCAAAGTGCTTTCTACACTTATGAATGTTTAGTCGCGCTTAGTCAAGGTTGCCTTGATGCAGAGTGTGGGTAGGAGCAGGTGTAGGGGCTGGTGCCTTTAGCAGTTTCATTGACACACATTTGTCAACAAGCACGCGATGCACTGCGTCAGCCATTAATCAAAGACCAGCCCTTGGCAAACGAGCTCTTTGAATCCCAGAACAAAGTTGAGCTGAGCAGAGCATGGAGCAGAGGAGGCGGGAGCTGTGGCAGAAGTAGCTAGAGCTAGAGAACTTGACCAACTGGCCCAACTGTTTTAACTGACCTGGACGGCGCGCTGCTGCTAATAAGTAGCGCAAACAATTTGAACGGCAATTAGTGGGCAGCTGCTAATTTAGGACAGAGCCCACTTGGATCGACTGAGGCGCCTGAGGGGACTGAGGCGACTGTCTGTGCTGTTGGCTGTGGAATGTGCGGACTACGGATGGACAGCGGAGGCGGCGACCTCCAGGTGTTGCCTCGACTTTAAGCTGTGAGCATACAAAGACACGTGAGAGGCTCCCAAATCCACAGATCCAAATGGAGCTAGGAAGGCGGCTAGACTTCCCTCTACCCAGGGCTCCGCCCCTTGTGCCAAACGGTTATTCTATATTAATTTTCAACCACGTTGACCGCAGGAGAGAAGCGTCTGGGTTCGCCTGGCCTGAGCCACCCAGTTTTCAATTGAAAAACCGCAAGGCTGCAGGCGGCTCGTCGTGCGCCTTTGTCCTGCCAACTGCACCGGAAGCCACGGCCACGGCCGTGTCCATGTCCATGTCCATATCCATGTCCTGTGCTTTGGCTTTTATTTAACATGACGCAACAAAAAGCGAACAACATACAAATGTCCGGTCAACAATCTTTTGATCGTCTGCCACCTCAGGCAACTTGTCTTTGGCATTGTTGTTGTTCTCGTTCTCATTGTTGTTGTTTTTTTTTTTTTATTTTGAATGCCCTTTTAGCCGCCGGCTAACCGACAACTGTGACGGGATTTGCAATGACTTGCAACATTTTATTGTCGGCATTTTGCGTGTACCAGCTACCCTCTCTCTCTCTCCCCCCTGCCCCCTCTGGCCAAGGGCTTGCCGGCTGTGACGTAACAGACAAATTGTTTGACCAAAGTAATAAAAACTCAGGCCACAAATGCCAAGATTACAAATTTTGACTAACAGAATTTCGATTTAGTAAAGGAGCAACCGACTACAAAATACCAGTCCGTGGTCCACAAACAAACTAATTTCCTACACATGCAGATTTATAGAAATTATATCCGAGCAGGAGTTTAGCAGGAATCCAGTTGTGAAATTTGTGAGCATGCAGCAGATCTTGAGACTGATCTTGGAACTGTTGCTCCTAAGCCTCTGGCAAGTAATAATAAATCAGTTCGATTTTCACAATCTTGAATATTATGAATCGATTTTGTAATAAAATCTCTTTTATTTTATTTTTAAGTGCTCAAATTTTTTGTTTTCTTTTATTTCTTGAGTTAACTTAAGTATTTATTATTTCGGAAATGCGATTTCAAGTAAACTAAGCACTATCGGAAATATTGATAAGGTTTCTGGCCAAAAATTCGGAACTGTTCAGATTAGATAAAAATGTTATATACAATGAATTACTTTAGTAATCGATTTTGTTTAATAGCTTTCACTAATAGCTTTCTCTCGTCATATCCGTTATGCAAACCCTAAAATTGCACTGGGCTATCTGGCATTCCTGTCACTCAGCTCAAATTGATAGGATCAATAAAAATGTCGTAAAGTCGTACGTTTTCTCTTGGCAAACGTCAATTACTTTCCTGGAACAATCAATGAAATCACAGTTCGAAAATATTCCCAGTCACTTCTGATATCAGTCAAATATCGTCGAGATATAGTCAAGATGGCATTTCCTTAATTGATTCGCTCAACAACGAGACGTGTCGCTCAAAACAAGAGTCCCACTCGCAAATATTTAAGCATTTGCATAATCGGCTATCGCCTTCGCATTCCATTGCGGTCCGCGTTACTTATCTGGGCTCGCTGCTTTAACTCTGATCTCTTCGAGGGTCTCTTCGAATAGTCCACGCGCACTCGCAATACTCTTAGCCGAAAATGGAAAGTGTAGAATATCTGATTGCCCGCAATAGGCAGAGGCAATCGGCCCAACCGTGACCTACTACAAACCCGCAAGCCGCGAAGCCAGAAAAGCCTCTACTAATCGCAAATATCATATTTTTGTTGTGCCGAGCAGACCGATAGTACTCGGAAATGTTGCGTACATCGTCGTATGGCGCAATTGGTCGAATGCGGTTCGTTTGTGACGGATTACTGAGTGAAATCTTCGGGGCTTAATCAGCAAAGTGCCCGCCTGCCAACTTTGCAACCTGCCCAAACGGCCGAATCTTGATCTAAGCCAGGCGGCGTACACAAACAACCTATGCCTCAACGTGGTCTTGGCTTATTACAAATACGTGCTCGCGCACCTCATGATTCCTTAAATGTAGCCCATGCTTAATTAGGAACATCTGAAATCTGAAAAGTGCATTCTGTATCATACACACCTACATGAAAAAGATCAGGCTGGCGATGCTAATAACCGAAAGTTTAGTTCCCATTAGGAAAGATTGATTACCTTATTAAAATATTATATTATTATATTATTCCCGTTAGTTTAGACTAGCCGAGAATATTCTAGACTATTTAGGCAAATAATAATTATACTGGTACGTAAAACGTAGCTATATGATATAGTAATGATATACTATTTAATGAGACGATTTTTTATATATTCTATATATAAAATATATTCAAGTCATATATATACATACGTATATAGTCTGTTCCAGATACAGTAGAATCCGCTTATAGCGACGCTCAAGGTAACGTCGTTATAGCCGCAACACTGTAATCATAGAAGCTGGCTCATGTAAATTTATCTGGGGACCAAAGCTCGCATCGGGGTAACCGGATCTTGTAGCCGACGAGCATTCTCGTTTCTTATAAGTATATATAAACTAGCAAGCAAAACTTTCTCTATGTATCTAGCGATACGACAGACAGTTGAAAAAATTTAAAAGCTTTCCAGAGTTAGAGACATAATATAAATCAAATCATAGCTAGTTCTAGATACTTTAGGAATCTTAAAAATAGTTTTATATCTCAACTAAATTTTAGCATTTAGTTCATTGCATCCGTATGGTCGGATAACACAAATTGCTCCGGTAGAACCCTAAATAGCACAGCCTTGATTCACTTCACCTTGCAATCGGACACAGAGTTCAGTTAATAAACTCGCAAAAGCATTTATTGCACTTCAATTGGGCACGTTTCGTACGCCTGACACGTTGGCTATACTATTTGGGTCATAAATATCCCTCTGGTATCTTGGCCGATATAAGACTAAGCATGACTCTATTCTATTTTTGAATAGTTTCTAGCTTTAGGTGGGTGTGCCATTTCGTCAGTTGGTGCCAGCATTTTATTTGTAAATGACCAATGCGAGGGCTAAGTCCCTAAGCCTTGCCAGTTGATAATTCATAAGTGGCAGGCAAAGGTCCAAAACTTTTCCATTGCTTGCTCCAAAATTCCTTGGCGATTAGTCATATCGTCATGGACTGACCATAGCTAGGTTAAAAGAGTCTCTTATCGGCGACGATTTGTTCTCGGGCCCAGCTAGTGGCCAAGTCCATGACATCACTTTCTATGACCTGCGGTATCGTCTATCGATAAGGCTTAATTTGCCTATCGTAAATACCAGAGACTGACTATCAGAGAGCTCACTTGGTAGTATGTATACGTATATGATAAGCGTGGGGATTGAGGACTGGCTTATTATGACCTGACATAAGCAGTTGGGGGCCTGCTTCGCTGATTAGCTGATCGCTGAAAGTGCGCAATTTCACAGCTGCGAATTGTTTAATTATCGCCTTGGACGTTTTGAAGGAATCTAGCCCTCTCTCAATTATCATTACTTCATGATAAACGTACTGTAAATATTTTCGAAATTTGCAAGTCTTATCTGCTGGCCAGAATTATAGCTGCTTGCTTGTGTAGTACTAGGTCAAGGCTATATCGTGGCAGATTCCTTATCGATATTCAATACTTTTTTGGAATCGATATCCTATGGAGTTTTTTCATACTTATAGACCAGGAATTCTAATTCTAGAAATGATCATTAATGCCTTTGGAATCGATAAGTGTGTTGCTCAGACCATTCGCAATACTTCCGCAACTGCGCATTGGAATCTATTTAATCGAGAACTCCGATTAGGCGATACATTTCCTAGAATTTTGATATTATTGGCTAAGCTATCGCATGTTACAAATTTAAAATTCAGGAAATATTTGGGATTCTTTGGCCGAAAGGGTTCAAAACACATTTGTTGCGTTCTTAATACTTATAAAAAAAAATAATAATAATAATAAAAAACAATTTTATTATCACATAATTTTCTTAAAAAAAGATTTCCAAGAAATTGGTTTTAACTATTATAATGGGTAATATAACGCGAGTGCAAACCAGTGCGAACCTGTTTCAGCTCTAATCAATTCTAGTAGTCTTTGTAGTCTTTGCGTCGTATAAATTAGATAGGAAAATAAATGGTATGGGTAATTGGGAAGGAATGTGAGCTATAGATTAGGATGATATCAAATAGATTGATATGCGAGCGGGCGAAATGGAATCTAGTTACATAATAAAATGGATCATAAATGCTAACAGAATTAAACAGAATAATGAAGCAAGAAGCAAGAATAGATCTCAGCATATGAGTGGAATTGTATACATATATTATTACACACACATATGTGGAATGGAATGAAACAGGACGAAGTAGAACGGTATGGTAAGGATAGTGATAGAGAAATGTAATCGTATGAAAATGATTATAGTGGAATAGAATGTTATGATATGAAAAAGTATAAAGTGGACTGAAATGAAAAGTATCATAAATAATATGGAATATAGTGACACGGAATAAAATGGACTATTAATTAATTGGAATGAAATAGAATGAGTGGGATGAAATGGATTGAAACGACGAGGTATTTAGTGGAATGCTATTGCAATAGTGAAATTGAATGGTACTTCACGGAATAGAATGGGATGACGCGGTATCAAGTGGAATGAAATAGGATACGAATATGGCATTGCTTAGCAAATATAATGAGATTATGTGGATCAAATTGATCAAAGTTATATAATTAAGAACGTAGTCGCAAAACGACACGCTTCTGCGTTCGAGAGCCACTTGTTATTTTTATGAATGTCACTCAAAACGTTGCGACTGACTTTATCGCATTTCCTTAATACGGCGCCATATAACCATAATGAATTTCTTCTTGCATCGCTCGCTGTTATCATCAATGCGGCACGCCGATCGCTTCATCGAACCTGATATTAATCAAACAAATGCCTTTTACATGCTCATCAAATCATTGAGACTCCAATTTCGGGCCGTTTCGCAGCAACCTTGCCTCAGGCTCCCGGCGCTAACTAATTGCCCACAATTAGAGCAATTACAGTGACTGTGAGTGTGAGCGTGAGTGTGAGTGTGAGCGAGAGAGAGAAAGAATGAGAGGGAGGAAGATACTCGTAGATCATGCTGTCAACGGAGCTACGAATTGGAGGGGGCGACTGACGATTGACAAAGCAAATCGGAACTGACAGGCAGCTGTTAATTGGCCCAGTCTATAAAAATTCTGGTAGTCAATGAATTGCTTTTGCGACCCGCCACCATATAAATCACTCTCGCAGGACTTTGATATTGACCGCACCAGCAATAACATATCTACCTACGAGTCTCTCTCTCTCACTCTCTCTCTATGTGTGTTTTTGTGTATCTCTCATATAGAGCGGTATCTGTTTCGGGTATTGGCACACGACGCAGTTTATTTGTAATGGCCAAAAAATTACATAGCTATTATGCCGCCGGTCCGATGCATGCTCCTGCCTCTGGCCCTGGCCCTGGCCCTGCCACTACCCTTTTGCCCCGCATAGAGTTACCTGGAAAATGATTATGTTGCAGCAGCCGAGATCGCTGCAAATGCAGCCGCAATTATGCACGCACCGGGCACATAAATTGTCAATTTGCTCAAGATCTGCTGCAGCTCGTGTATCCTGATCACCTATCGTGCTACCTGCGCCATCTTGCACGTTGGCTCTCTACGCCGCTGCCCGCCGCACGCTGCGTCCTGCGCCCGATTTTCGCAACAGTTTTGTGTAGCCTACGACTACTGGGTCCTTCCCATTGATAAGCTCGTCCCTTCTGCTCGTTTTTTACCTCCTTTTTTGCCGAAGTGTTTTATCTGTCACTTTTTTCTTTCCTGCAATTGGCCACGCTGATAACCGTAGCTCGACTTGTCCCTGCCCTGGTTGGGTGGGCGTTCACTGATAGACCTCCACGTACTGATTCAGCAGAGTTCATTAGAGAACTAAGAATGTTTGTAGTGCCTTAGTAATTGAGTCTCGGTCATGTACTTTTAGAAGAGAGGGATTCCTTATACTACATCCGATCTAAATAATATTTCGAAATTTAGCCATATTATAAACTTTTATTAGAAGCTGTCTCTGTATAATATATATGGGCTTTGTATACCTCCCTGCTTTGCAGGCTTTCGACTCATTAGCTTCCCTACAGATATTCTTTACACCACAAATAACTATTAGCCAAACTTTCTTCGAAGAAAACTTTTCCTCAGCAAATACATTAAGTTAATGCAGGCTGGTTCACTAAAAAGTTTTTTTATTTACCTTAAAGAAAAAACAAATAAAGTTTGTTTTGTTTTTGGGGAACGATTAAATGCTCTGTAGAAGTTTTACTGCGCGTATTGGCTGACGACTTCCTCTTGGCATCATACAATAGAACACCCTCCATGAACTCCGACAGCTCGGTGTGTAATATCTTAACGCCAATAAACGCTCATTAGAAAGATGACCGAAGCTCGTGTTAGGCGAGAGTCATTAAAATCATGTCAAGACACGAGCAACAACTAGCTGCTACAGCAATAGCAACAGTAACAGCAACACGTGCAACATGACAAACAACAACAGAAGTGCATTTGGTAAATTTACATATTTAAGTAGCAGACGAGGCGAATTCCTACTTTATGGTGGTTGTCACAGAACCTTAAATACTTTCTAACTGGACCAAAAACTCGAACCGAAGCTGAAACTGGAACTGATCCGACGCCCAGCAGTGGGTCGTGGTCGTGGGTGTGCGGTCAACTGGCTGAGTGACTGACTGACCAACTATTTAAAGATCATAATGAAAATGCAGCTATGTTAATTTTATTTTTATTTTCCGGAGGCCCGTTCAGCATTATTTATGGCCACATATCTTTAAAAGTTTATGGCAGAAAATATTCACATGACGTAGACAGAGTGACGGCACACGAAAATACCCACTTTTTCCGAATGACTCTCTGACTCTCTGACTGACAGGCGATGCCACGCAAAGAGCTACTCTTTCAGCAAGTAAAATGAGCATTTTGGCTTTGGGGATTAATCCCGAGATAGTGGGTTGGAATTAAACGATATCAATCTTTTTATAAATATTTGGGAAGGGGATTGAGAGGGGGGTGGATAAAATAAATTAAAGTTAATCAAAATACATATGCATTTAAATTTTTAGCTTTAAAAATGTAGCTTTAACAAGTAAGAAAGCTGTAGTCGAGACTGCTCGACTACAAGATCCCCTGAACCCTACAAGCAACTGATATTTTAATAATAATTAGCACACGCACACACACACACACACGAATACAAACAAACAAACGCACACACATACACATACAAACAAACACACGCATACACACACACTCACATATACAGGCGATTGCGCTTGGGTTGCGCTGCAGTGTTGGCAATATTAGGAGAACCTATTTGTGGAATAATTTAATTTCTAGACGTACGACCGTACTGAAACTTTCAGAAAGTAATCATAATGTTGAAATGTATGTGTATACCGAAGCACAAGTTTCTAGTATTTGATATACGATGAGGGTGAGGGGGTGGATTTAGGGGTGGGGGGTAAATTTTAACAAAAATCGAAATTGTCTAAATAATATACATTTTAAATTTGGAGACTCTAGCTTGAAAGATGTAGGAGATATAATTTTTAAAGTGATCTTCGATAAGGTTATTTATCGATAAAAAAGTATCGGAATGAGTTATCGTTTTTTAGTGATAAACTCGATATGCGCGTGATATATACGGACTTTTAAAAAAAAATTTTCAAGTCTCTAGCTCTTATATCTTCTGAAATCGACGCGTTCAAACATACGGACGGCGGACGGGCGGACGGACGGACGGACGGACAGACAGACGGACAGGGAAAAATCGACTCAGCTCGTCGCCCTGATCAAGAATATATATACTTTGTGGGGTCTGCCACGCCTCCTTCTGCCTGTTACATACATTTCAACAAAACCATTATACCCTGATTTCTCATTTTCAATGGGTTCAGGGTATAAAAGCAGGGTCTTAAATTAACTAAAATATGTATACATACATACATTGACACTAAACATTGACTAAATATATCATAAGAATTTTTGAAAAAAAAAAATAAAAGACCGAATTTTGACCATGAATGAGAACTATGCAGTTAACGGTCTTCCTGCCTTTATCCCGTTGGCCAGACTAGGAGAGATTCGAATGTCATCTATTTATTTATTAATCAATAAAAGTTAGTAAAAATTTGAGAATATTATTAGGCAGCATTGTTCGTCTTAAAAGCTGTTTCGAACACATATATATATATTATTATTATTATTTTTTTTTTTTTTTTTCAATTCTTTACTTTATTCAAATGCGCCCGTGTCATTATACATGACATTCCGATTGACTGCCATGAAGTCATCAGCGTCAACAACGGCGTCAGCCCCATCAATTTGATATGCCCAAAGAGAGGCTCCAATCTCGAATCTGAAATCTCGATTCTCGATTCATTTAACTTGATCCGTCAACTTGGGACTTGGCTTTCGGCCAGACTCTTGAATTGTCGCCTACTCGCAGGAGGGGTGGCAAACAACAAAACAGGCCGACCTCTGAGTCGATGTGGCAGACGCATGATCTCAGTACTGCGCTCAGCTCTGAGATCGGCCTTTGACTAGAAGCGTCAATAGAATAGAAGCTTGACACCTGTGGCGCCTCAAATGTGGAAGCATTTGGCTTGGTGCCGGATCTCGGCTATGGGAACCAACCAATCCAATGGCACACCAGCTTAAGGTCGCACACATGATCGAAATCATTTTCATACAAATGGGTATTTGATTTAAATTTGAATTTGAAGACGACATTTTCAGTTCAGGTAGACAACTATTTGCATAATATATATAATATACAGTACTAATACTTAGAGAAAACTATTGTGATACCTCAAATATTATATATTGGATATTCGGGAATTTAGATTATATGTAAATAATTATAGTTATACATTCAGGATGACTTCCTTACTGTCTATACTATATGTGCTTTAGAACGAACGGGTTAGCTATAATATTTTCCATTTCCATCAAGACACATATGTCTTCACACACTATTTGATTAATATTATTTAGATTATTAAAAGCAATTCTTACTTAATCTCGGAATGTTTCCTCTATATACAATATAATCATTAATTAAATAAATATATTAGTTTTATTATTGAGAACTTTTTTGCTAATTAATTTGGTCTTAGCTAGTTGAGGTATTAAGCTAGCTTCATGTAAGGAAATTCATTTGTTTTCTTTTCCTTCCTATAAAGTTAAGCTACTAAATAGTTACCTTAGTTGCCACATTTGGAGCGAGCAAACTCTGTCTCACCCAAGAGAACTTTTTAGGAGGGGGCATAAATCTCAGAAGGTAACTCATTGTATTAGTTCCATTTGTGTTAATTTGCTATCAGTTCCATCCAGTTGAATTCGTACGAATCATGTTTTCAACTTCCCATGACGTTGCCGAGCTGGTAGCATTTTATTGGCACATGCTAAGCAAACTGGATTTTCGCTTGGGCCTGGGCCAGACGCTCATAATTCAAATGATTTTTGTTTTGTTTTGTTTCTGAGTGTTTTGTGTGGTCTGAACTTGTATGTTAATCTTCGACACGTTGGAGGGATCCATGGGTACTAAATGCGATGTAGGACGGAGGGGGGAGAGAATATGTCTAACGGTTAACCATGTAAGGTATAATTCAAACGGAAAGCCTTTTGCCTTATCTCGGTTTTGGGGGGAAATTAATCAGAAATGCTCGAGCCCAACCCAAAAGCGGATCCAATCAAAAACGCATCAAAATCAAAAGGCCGCCAAATACCAATACCAAATAAACAAAAACAATTTGTCAATGTGGCAACAACAATCAACGCCATTTAATTAGATGCCATTGATTAGAAGATGCTCCCCAGCCACACACTTTGTCCAACTGTATGGGTCAGACGCCCCTGCCTTCCCCTCTGGGCTTAGTCTTAGCCTTCACTCTTGCTCTCCCTTTTGCTGGAAACCACTTGAAAACTTGTCGAGCTTGACAAATTTGACAGACTTGATTGAAAATGAAAAGCGTCCAGCTTTGAATAATGTTCGACAGTAGAAAGGCCAAGCCGACTCGTATCCAAGAAGAATCTTTACACAGCTCTCGCAGCTCTGCTCGACTCTTATAGTGAGGAAGAGCCAAGCATCACCTCTTCAGCTTCAGCTTGGAGTTTTATTTATATATTTTTCTTTTAGTTTTGAAAGTCCCAACTGACGACAAAGGCAACTGTCAAGTGCCTTGGCACTTTCCAAACCGAATTTCTCAGAGAGCGCTTTGCTCTGCAGAGGTGAGAATTTATTTAAATTTTTAAAATTTTTGTGTTTTCTTTCTTTTTCTCTTTGTACTTTGTATTTTGTATTCCACTTCGCTGCGGCCCCCTCCCTGCGACTATTTGTCAAAATTGTTTAGTCTTTAGTCGGTTACCGATTGACAGGCCGACTAACTAGCCAACAAGCCAACTGGCTGCCGTATTGGCCGTGTTGGTCATTCGTCCCCCAACTTCCAACTTGGCTCTTTGCTTTTTATTTTTTTATACAATTTTCCAAGAGGCTGGGCGCAAGTGAAGAGGGGCAGCGGGCCTGGTATCTGACACCGATACAGGCCGTGGCTGTTGCTCTCTGGAGCGCCTAATGATATTGTATGCATATTTTTTATCTTTTTTTTTTTTTTTTTTTTTTTTTTTTTTTTTGCTGCATTTTTGAGTGTGATGTCGCTGCCACGTAAACAACCCGCTTAGCTGAGCTTGCTCTCGGCTATTGGCTATTCACTATTCACTTGGCCATTGCAACACAGTAATATTTTTGTTTTTTGCCAGGTGTTAACAGATACTTGAAATATTTTCAGACAGGATCGGCCTATGGCCGAAAGGTGTTAGCCGCTGCAAATGTTATTCAGCGGCTCGCTTTACACCTAGTTTGTTCAGTTGTAGCAGATTCCAGAGGGACTTGTTATCGGACCCTGAATTGTATTTCTAATTATAACATATTACAATATTATATGAATGAAATATAAATATTACAACTGTTCCTTTCTTTTGAATGGCGCATCATGACGTGTGAACAACGTTGTTCCTCGGGCTCACAACAATATATGTAAGCTTTGTGTACATTTACATTTCTCTAATCATATGTTTGTGAGTTTTACATGCATATGTGGGCCACATATCGATAAACACAAATAAATTATAGGGGAGATCAGCTGATAAATAAGAAGATGAAAAAGAGAGATTTGTGATACAAGTGAAGTTAATGAGCTTAATAATCAATTAATCAATATTAAACTACTTTAAAAATAATTAGATTAATCTTAAGTTAAAAAAAATAATTATAATAATTAATAATTGAAGTTCAATGGAATGCATAGGAGCATAAACATTTAATTGTTGATTCGCTTATTTTAGGTTAGTAACCATGTGCTATTATCTTTTCGTTGTAATAAAAGAACGCTTATTTTAGATGAATCAAATTGTGTCGTTGCTCCAAGGGAGTACCAACGTATTATATATATATTTATTGTTACTCAAGATTAGTATATGCATATGAGGGATTCGTATATGCAGTACATTCTACACCACAAAAACTTAAGCTTTTGACAGAAGGCAAATCAACTGATGTCATGCCGGTCCACAGCGATTGCTCAGAAATGATCTTATCCCAAGATAGCTTGATTTCAGTTTTGTAAAGTGGAACGAATCTTCAATAAAATTTGTACTCGTGTCCCCGAGCTATCTTAGCATATGCAATAAGCTGTTTTTTAGACGGAGACTAATATACTTCCATTCATTTAATAAGGAGTACTGATTCATCTATAAACAACATTATTCCGAAATATTTAGTCCTTATCATCATCGCCCATAAAGACACTTTAAAGAAATTTATAGACTATTCCTTTTTAAATATTCGTAAACTCCAAACTTATTCGTACACCCTTAAGGTTTCGCCAAGTGTTCTTGGACTTGTACTTCTTTAGGTCTTAACTGTTAATAGTTTGTGACCCATTGGGAAAAGCCGCTAAAAACCTTGAACGACAGCTGAAAAAGCGGCTGTCAAGGCGAACATTGAACATTGCAAGAACTCAGCCGCTGACGGCCGTTTGTAGGTGGCTGGGTTGCTAAACCGCTGGAACGGATCTGTGGAGCGAAGTGAAATGAAACGGGCAACGTAAAGGTCGGCCAGCCGTTTACGATTGATGAGCGAGCGATGCAGTGGGGCAGGGGCACACTTGACCCTGGCAAGCACCCGCGCGATTGGCGTTGTTGTTGATGCTGTTATTCTGGGTTTTTTTGTTGGTGTCATTAACAGCCGGCGAGCTGGCCTGGCAGCTGGCATTCCATCATTTTTAATGTGCTTGCTCATAAAAAATCAAGTGCAACAGGTTGCCGAAGATACGAAAAACGAAAAGCGAAACAAAACAAAGCGTCGAACTTACAGATGCATTCTAACTGTTTGCAATTGATGGGGCATGGGGCATGCCGCAAATTGACAAATCATCTTGACACCTAGCACGCCACACTATTTGGCATTGGATGTCATAAAAATGGGCTACGGACATGATTTGCAATGCAATAAACTTAATTGAGTGCGCGTCAGTTTTTAATTTTAAACCGTCAGGCTGTGTTCCGTGGGGTGAACCGGTTCTCCACACACACACACATACACATACAGAAATAGAAGAAATATTGAAAAAAAAGAATATTTTTATATATATAAGTAAATGTTTATAAATAATTTGGTACAAAGCGTCGATATGAAGGCGAGAAGTATCTTTGATGCCGTCATGGGTTAACATACGCTGTTTTCGGTCATTTTTAATGTTGCCATTAAAATCGCTGGCTTATCACATATATACATTTATATACAATGTATGTATACTGTTTCTTTTGGCTGTTGCTCAGATTTGAGTTGAGGTTTAATTATTGCATTATAAAATTCCACTTTTATTATATTCCGTTTAAACGGCGCCAAAACACACTTCGTATAATCGACTCGGTTCGGTCATCATTAATTTCGAATTTGCGGTCAGCGATAAATATTCCTTATAGCAGCCATAAATCGGCCTTACGAGACTCTGATGTGACGCACTTCATTCGCAAATTTTTAGCTACTTTTGTGCTTTGTAGGTTCTTCGAACCGCCCCACTTGTTTTGCCTGCTCTCTATCTCGCTCTCTCTCGCTCTCTCTCTCTCTCTCGCTCTTTCTCTCTCTCTCGCTCTTTCTCTCTCTCTCTCTCGCTCTCTCGCTCTCTCTCTCTCTTTCTCTCTCTCTCTCTCTCTCTCTGTCTTTCTCCTCGTCGCAACTTTTTGTCTTTCTTTCCCTAATCAATGTGAAATTCTTAGGCGTGTGTGTGTACTCTAACTTTAAGATATGAGATAACACTATTCGGGACTACTGGACTACGAGATCACCCAAAATTTTCTAGTTTGTGATATTTCAATAATTCGTCGTTTCTATTCCGAAAAACAATGCGCGCAAACACGCTATTACTTTAAGAACTTTTCCTAAAAAAGAATATCTTCATTCATACCAAAGAATTATTTATTTATATTACTAACAATGGTACTTTTATATTTAGCTTTTTAGTCCCCATATATAAGTTGATCGATTCCAGCATTGTTCTAGTATATGTATGTATATATCTATACTGCAAAGAAATAAATAGCTCCGATTTGGAATTGGAATATTATTTATTTACCACTAACATAAAAATGACTATTTGTAATGTTGTTCGTAATTTTCCGTTTTAAGTACTTAGCTTAGTTTTAAGTTCATCCGGCTATGTAAAACTAATAACGAATATGTATTTTCATTTTGTTAACATTGTGACAGATTGCAAACAAATTAAAATTATAAAAATGTTTATAATATTTGATTTTAAATAATTTTTCTATCTTTCGTAATTATACCCTGAACCCATTGAAAATGGGAAATCAGGGTATAATAGTTTTGTTAAAAGTATGTAACAGGCAGAAGGAGGCGTGGCAGACCCCACAAAGTATATATATTCTTGATCAGGGCGACAAGCTGAGTCGATTTGGCCCTGTCCGTCTGTCTGTCCGTCCGTCCGTCCGTATGTATGAACGCGTCGATTTCAGAAGATATAAGAGCTAGAGACTTCAACTTTTTTTTTAAAATGTCCGTATATATCACGCGCATATCGAGTTTATCACTAAAAAACGATAACTCATTCCAATACTTTTTTATCGATAAAAAACCTTATCGACGATCACTTAAAGAATTATATCTCCTACATCTTTCAAGCTAGAGTCTCCAAATTTAAAATGTATATAAAGATGTATTTTATACAATTTCGGTTTTTGTTAAAATTTACCCCCCACCCCTAAATCCACCCCCTCACCCTCATCTTTGTAAAAGTCGTATATCAAATACTAGAGACTTGAGCTTCGGTATACACATACATTTTAACATTATGATTACGTTCTGAAAGTTTCATTACGATCGTACGTCTAGAAATTAAATTATTCAACAAATAAGTTATCATTATATTGCCAACACTGCAGCGCAACCCAAGCGCAATCGCCTGTATATGTGTGTGTGTGTGTGTGCATGTGTTTGTATGCGTGTGTGTGTGTGCGTGTGTGTGTGCTAACTATTATTGAAATATCAGTTGATTGTAGGGTTCAGGGGATCTCGTAGTCGAGCAGTCTCGACTAGAGCTTTCTTTCTTGTTAATTAATGTTTTTTTCTAATTATTCCAATTAATCTTCATTTATCGTGTCTGTAAAGCGAATAATCTAAGAAATTAGTTCCACATATATTTTTTTGCAGATTCGGATTTTTCCATTATTGCAATTTCTAAAATTCTCAATATCATAATATACTTCCTTTAATTCTGCCTGTCTGTCTGCCCACCTTATAATATTTGTAAGTTAGGAATAGCAAATATTCAACTTAACATGTTTATAACATGTTTTTCTTGTAAATATTCAATAACTAATTTTCATATCCAGGAAGCTCTTAATATTATATTCGCATTTAGTTAGTTAATATACATTATCTTGAAGTTGTGTGAGTGTCTGCTGGCTAGTTGCCTTGAAATATAAGCAAAAATAGTTCTTCTTAGCAATGAATGGAACGAATATAATTTTTCCATTGAGTATATATTTTTAAAATAGAAAAGAGAAATGTTTGAGAATCTTTTAGTCGATACTATTGTTATTGTAACAACAAAAACGACGTGAATTATGCATATTTTATTTTAATTTTGAACAATTAAAATAAGCCCCATTTAATGCGCCGTAATGTCCGCCGTGGACAGCATGCGAACAGCAAATCTCGTCGTAAGCTGCACTTGGAAAATGACTGAAAAGTCAACATGATACGATCTGCGATACGGGCTTAGAGATACACAGATACAAAGCGATGCAGATACAAAGATACACCTGACTACAAAATCAGTCAGAATGGAGGAGTGTGCGAGTATGTGTGAGTGTGTGTGAATCTGTGGTATTTCCGTCATTTAAGCAGCGGCTTAAAGTGTTTCTTCATTAGAATAACTGTCATAAAAATAAACGCATAAAATTTCAAAAATACTCACCGTAAGCGGATCTAATCATTTTCCCATAAAGAGACGCAGCTGCTCAAGCAAAATCTGCTTAAATTTCACCTGAAGCGCTAATTTGGCCAATAAACACAGCAAAAATGCTCAAAAATAATAATAATAAACCCAATACAAATAACAATAAGCAACAAAGATTCGATGGAAGCCATCAAACGTGCGAAGCGAAGGCGCCATTGAGCCCCCGTGTTGGATTAGTGTGACAAAAGCAGTGCCAAAGTCAACAAACGATAAAAAATGGAATACCGAAGAAAAAGTTAACTATAACAACAAATTTAAATAAACAGACAGTAATAAAAGAACACCTATTCCGATCGAACTATAACCAATGCGAATACAGTGAGCCGAGATCTTCGTCATGTCGAATTCTTTATTCCCTTTCTAATGGAAGAGATATGAAAAGCATATACATAGCAGAAGACCTGCCTGTTTTCGATCTTGTGTTAAAATATCCTTTAAAAGATGGATACAATGAGATATTTTATGAAGTGAAATTCTATAGTGAGTATAAAATTGATCATATCATCATATCAGAACTAAATGTAAAGGAGGCGAATGCTCTGACACCTTGCAGATTGTTTTGATTAATTCATGATCGAATAGTAATATCTAGTACAAGCGGATGCAATCGTGACATTAAACAAACATGAAACTATATTCCACATTAATAACGAAGGTCGTAAAACATCATTTCTATAAGAATAAAATTGTTGTTAGGGTATCTCATATTTAGACACTGAGCCACCTTCTAAAGAGCTCTCTATTTTCACGTTTCGTGCACGATTCATATATTATAAAAATCTGATTAACAGTGATATATGTGGATACCGTCAAGTCGCGTTATGCAAAGCGATTGTATTTGGGTTATTCTGGAACTGCTGGGCATATATTATGGCTAATTGGAGGAGGGGCTTGAGGTTGGCTGCAAGTTCGTAAATGTTTGAAATAGAACCGAGCTCTTAGTGTGAGCGAAAATTGGGAAATCTTCTGGACTGATCAATCGATCAGGTTGCGCAATCTGCCTCTGGACAGCATCGGCGACAATTGATTTGTGTATTTCAATTGATTGCTTAACGTATTTATTTATTTATATATTTTGTTAAGCAAATTCATAAATTATTACTCTTGGCGCATAATAAAATTTCATTAGCGAACGTCGCCGACGGCGCGTTGGCGTTGTGTTTGAGACGCGAGCAGACGGCGCCAGGTTCGTAACGTTGTTGTTGCTGTGGGGACTTTGCGCCTCCGCCTCGCTTTTTGGCCTTTGTTTTGGATAGATCTGTCAACTGTTGCTTGGTGGTGTGTGCAGACAGGGGTGGGGAGCGGGGCTGGATAAATCTGAACAACAACGGCAACGGCATCTATTTTGATGGTTTGGATTTGATTCGATTGGATTTGATCGGCCTGGCCACTCGTCGCACTTGCGCTCGATTTGCATATCGTTGACTGAAAAAAAAAGCTTAAGCATTCACACACACACACATGTACACGCACACGCACAATTTTGTTTCTCTCGTTGGGTAATTAATTTTGGACAAGCCATAAATCTTGTATACTTTGCATATATTATTATTAATATTACATATTTCTCTATGAGTTATCCGGCGTGTCAACATTCCAGCAAATCGTACGTATCAAGAGTTTTCCCTCGCTCCACAACTCGAACGCCTACGCGATCCGAGCTCGTGGCCTCTTCGCTTTTTTTGCTTCTTTGTTTTCTTTATGACAGCCGCTCGGATTGAGGTCATAGATGGAGATAAACTCATTGTCACATTGTTGGAGATTCTTATCAATTGTTACACGATTTTCGTATTATGCTCATGGGCTGCCCATTTGTGAAACGAAATTCTATGGGACGCTCTTTACTTTTGCCAGATGACCCCGCACCTCGGATGTGATCTAATGTCAGCTTAAAAGTAGCAAAATAAATCAACGAAATTTTTGTTTAAAACGGACAAGTTTTCTTCTTTACGGCAGTTTCTGGTAAAGTAATTTACGGATCGCAGATATATGCAGATCTCGAGTATTTAAGCTCAAGTAGAATAAATAGAACGATGTGTCTGCATTGAAGTCATCGAATTAGGAAAGCGATATACTAATATCTAATAGAATATACTACTTATCTAATAGAATAAATAAAAATCAATATAAATTACTTAATTTAAAGTAAAAGAAGATGGATACTATAAAAGAGATATATAAAGATTTTTGAATCAAATCGAATGGAACATGCTCTGTCGTCTGCCTAATGGCTTTCGAAGTTTAATATTGCTTCAAATTGTGTATGTTTTAAATATTTAGTCAATTGAATTCGGCTGTTATATCATCGTCTAGAGCCACCAACTATGGTATGTTAATTCTTTTTAATTATAAATAATATATAGAATATCTTAAACTTTGGAATGTAAATTGTCTTCGAGTATCATAGTATACACGGCTATTTTAAATTTGGGCATGTGAATTCTCCTGGAGTTTTAATTATATTTACAGAAATATTTTGATCTATCGTATGTGAACTCTCTTCAAGTATAAAAAAAGATATAGAACTTTCTTTAACTTTTGTTTGGGATATCTTGCTTTGGAGTTCGAACTCTCATTTGTAAATAAGATATAGTATTATATTGTAGAGTATAGGAATATCTTGAGCTTAGCTATGTGAATTCTCCTTGAGTGTAAGTAAGGTATAGAGTAATGGACTAACGCAATATATCGAAGGAGGTACATATACTCACTTTTTACTCTTTGGAAGTCGCATTCTCCTCTACGAATTCCAATTTTCAAATCTTCGCTTGTGCCAATTAGATTTGATTTCCTGTCAAGGAAAACTGCCTAGCCCGTGTAAATGAATACTGCAGGTTTGTATTGTACTACATGTGTTTCATATTTATTTTGAATTCGTATCGTTTCATCGTCATTCGCAAATTGCTCATTATAATTACTATTATGGTTATCATTGGGCTGCAGCGCCGCATTGTTATCATTGCGACTATCGTCAACAACATTAATATTAGCATCATCATAATTAATATTAGGTTGTTGCTGTTGCTGCTGCTGCTGTGCCTCTTCCTGTTGCTGCTGCTGCAATTCTAGAGCCATAAAGTAGTTCTCTGCTTTCGGGCTGCCATTGCTGTTGCTGTTGCTGTTGCTGTTGCTGTCGTTGTTGCTATGGCTATCGGCGCATATAGTATGCTCAACAATATGATTGCGATTGGGCGCAACAACATTTGTTGCTGCAACAGTTGGTGCAGCTGCGCTGCTGCCTCTGCTGCCGTTGCTATCAATTCGATCATTTATCAACTGCTTAAGATTATTGTCAATGGTATCATTGAATTTGAATTGAAGAACGCCTCCCTCACTACGGCTATGGCTATGGCTATGGCTATGGCTATGGCTATGGCTATGTCTATGGCTATGGCTATGGCTACGGCTACGGCTATGGCTATTGCTATGGCTATTTGGACTATAGAACTTAGTGCTAATTTCTAAACTACTAGAATCAGTCGTGCTACTTTTAGTATTCATATTATAATGCTCGTTACTGTACAAGTAGTTGTAGTTTTTTGGCAAGGCAGGTATTGCATTATTAACATTAGGGCTATTACTATTTAAATTTAGTTCTACGTTTAGTTTATGTTTCAGTATTAAGTTTAAATTACTATTAATATAGGCTTTTGAGTATTCATTTTGTTGTTGTTGCTGTTGCTCCTGCACACCCTGTGTCTGCTGCAGCTTTATTTCCTGCTGCTGCTGCTGCTGCTGCTGTTGGGAAGACGTCTCCACCAGCTGCATGTCCATGTCTGCCGCATTGTTGCCAGCGCTAGCCGCTGCTGCTGCTGCTGCGCGTTTTCGGCGTCCGCGCTTACGCCGACTCGCCGCCAGCATGGCGAACAGGTTGAGCGCCGAGGGCGCCAGCGAAGCCGTCGCTGTCAGCGCTGTTGAGGCCGCAGTCGCTGTGTAGGAGGAGGATGAGGAGGACGAGGCCGTGGGCGAGGGCAACTGTTGCTTACGTTGCTCACGCTGCTCACGTTGTTCACGCTGCTGCTGCTGCACGAGCTGCTGCTGCTGCTGCCGTCGCTGCATGCGCCGGCGTCGTCGACGCTCCAGCAACGTCGCATTGTTGTGATGATGACGCACCATCAGGTTCTTCGGCTGTGGCTTGACCATGGCACCGACGGCTTTGTGTTGCTGTCGCTGCCGCTGTCGTTGCCTGTGCATCTGCTGCTGGTGCTGGCGATGCTGCAGACGTCGCTGGTGTTGCTGGTTGCGTTTGATGATCTTCTGCTCGCGCAGCGCATCCTCGTTTGCTTTCTTGTTGTTATGGGACTTACGACTATGGTTGTTGTTGTAATTACTATTGGTGTTGTTGTTGTTGTTGTTGTGGTTAAAAGAACTACCGCTATTAATACTTGTGTTTGCTGTTGTTGTTGTTGCTGGCTGCATGCGATGCAGTGGCTTGCCACGTGCGCGTTTTGTTGCAGCCACTGGTCTCGGCGTTGTTGTTGTTGTTGTAGTTGTAGTTGTTGTTGTCGTCGTCGTTGTTGTTGTGGACGTTGTTGATATTGCTGTCGTTGACACCTTGCTTCGCCAATTGGCCAGCTTACTGTGGAAATCTTCCGCCTTCACGCGATTAAAGAGGAAACGGGCACGTCGATTGTAACTCTGCATCCCCTTAGGCCCAATCGGACGAAAGTTCGATTTGATGCCCACGCGCAGCACCGGGTTGTAGGCATTCGTGTACTGATAATATCCTCGTTCCATTGACTCTCTGAAGTGGCAATCGTTTGTGGCGTTTCTCTAAGGGGAGGCAATTAAAGAATGAAGAAGAAGAAAGTTACAAATGAAGCCAAGAAAGTGGGCAGCATAAAAGAACAAATTTTCTGCTAGATCAATAAATATATCATAAAGTACTCTCCATTTTTTTTTGCAGAATATGTATCATGATTTTATATCTAAAATTATTTTTATAATATATCTTTTAATCCATAAAATACTTTAACAAATGAATACATTAACAAATGAAAATCCCTTTGCTTACCTTTCCAACAAGTTTGCCTTGGGCAAAGCATAAATAGTAGTCCACATCCTTGGCATATATTGTGATTTTGAAATCCTCGCTGAGTACATCGCCAACACTGTTCATTGTTAGGGATTCTGCAATGGATATTATCGAGAGAAGGAAATCAAATTTAATTAATTATAAACAAAGTTTTTCTTTTCATACTGCTGCTTAAGTAAATATTTAATGCTAGTTGAGCCAACTTATTTGACTGGAAAGAGCGTGTGGGGGTTGGGGACTGCACACACACACACACACACACACACACACACTTCACTGGCCAGATAACCCCATTAATTGAAAGGTTTTCGATAAAGTTATGAAAGGTTTGATTAGGCTGGCAGGGGGCAGAGGGCAGCGGCGCTACTAACGATAGAAACAAGAATCAAGCATTTAATGAAATTAAGGGAGCGTAGTTTTACAGCAGCTCTCTGCCTGCACAGCAAAGAGTCGAAGCTCTGCGCCCCGACTTCACTCCATTCTCAATCGTATCAGCAAGGTGCGTGTCAGTCAATTACCTTACTGAACTGAGCTCTTATCAAGCTGCGCCAATCATGAGGCCCACGATAATTTGTGAGAGCCTCGTTGAGTGGGCCAGAAGTGTTCTCCCTATGGCCGTGGATTTGGGTTTGGTTTTGGCAGATGGATAACCCTGAAAGCCATTCAGCATCTATCTTCAGACATCGATTGAGTCGTACCTTCTCTCTAGCAATGCATCAGAGTAGTAAGCATAAAGCGATCAATTTAGCTAGGCTCTGCCCGTTTAAGTCCAAGCATTCCCTTCGAATCAACCGAAGAACCAGAACAACAACAGCAATGCGCAGCACTTGCTCCTACAATTCCATATGAGATAAGATAAAATACCAAACTGACATTTTTCGTTTAATTTATAAGGAGACTGACGCCCAAGCAGCTCTAGAGTGTATGTATCTCACTCTCACTTGCTCACTCTCCCCCTCCCTCTCGCTCTATTGTTTGACCAGCTACTCTGGCGAATTTCACGTGCGAAGAATTCTAGACTATTATTTATGCGATTTGAACTTTGTACTGCTCAAGTGGCCAGCGATTGCTGAGGTGCGTGACGCAATCTAAAGAAATTTCACAATGCTCGTCGAAAGCGGTCAAAATCGATATGATTTGTACGAATTGTTCGGTTACTACATCTGCATATGTATACATATATGTTCATATAACCCACACCAGATCATGAAATGAGTTTTTGGTTTGTATAGATCTAAATCTATGTCTGAGTAGACTCCTCCTCTCTTCCTTGATCTGCGTGTTGCTATAAACATGTCTGGACTACATATATGTATGCCGATTATATATTAGATATTTTCATTCTGATACATCTCAATGTTTCATCAGGAATAGTTGAATCTGCTATACTATATAAGTCGTTAACTTCTCACGCTTATTGCTTGGGGCTGTCGCTATAGCGTATATATCAACCCATTTGTGAATGCGGAGCGCTGCTCACTCTGAACTTCACCCACTGAGGCGGCCTGATCGACGGGCAAATAAAAAACCAACTAGAAGAAAATTAGTGGGTGGAAGGGCGGTGGCTCGAGAGGTAGAAGAACCGCATGAATTCAAATAAATTGTAAGAAGAAGAGCAGACAATGGAGAAGAAAGAGCAGAAGGCGGCGGCTGTCTTGAAACCGCAATCGTAGCGCCCATGGCGGACCACATAACATCAATCAAATATTAAATTACCAATAATTTAATTAAGCCCGCAATATGCACAGACAGCGCCAGAGTTCAAAATAAATGCCAATTCAATTTAAACGCCAGTCGAGCAGCTCTCGCTATACAAAGGGAATTGATGGGCGCCGAAACATACCATAAATCATAGATATATATATCATATATATGTTTATCACATGCAGAGAGTGCGAAAATGATATCAGCTATAGCTGTACTTACGTGCTAGCGATATATCCTCGGCCGTTACCCAGCCGTGCGAATTGATATGCAGCGCCCGATTGTTGTCGGTCTTCAGGGTTAGAATGTATTCCGTTTTCTTTGCACATGTTGTAGATACAAGAGCCAGCATTACCTGCAAAGGAAGAGAGTTGCGAATAGAGTATCTGGTATATGGAATATGGTACATGGGCATATGGCAAATATAACAACATAAGCCCCAAAACTGCAACCTTAATCCCGCCCATAAATTTCAATTAAATACGCTCAACTTTTTAATGTGGGGCCCGGCAAGAGCAACTGCACCTGAGTCGGAGCCAGCGACTGTGCACACCTGTGCCACAAAATGCCATTGCCATTAAAGCAGCTCTCGGCAAATTGCCTTTTTTCGCATGGGACATCAGCTAATCCTGCACATTGTAGCCCCAACTCTGCTGAGGGTCGCGACAGAGTGTGTTCGACTCGAAGTTGGAGTGTGGGAGCGACAGCCTCATGGAGTGAAGCCTTTACCCATTCAACAGCTGCTCAACTGCCAATACTCGATATCAATTTGTTATCATTTTATTGCCTTTCATTCTGTCTATTCCTAATTCAGATATATATATAATTACATTACAGTTATACGTAAAACTATATTCTGATATAATTGATGTGCAATCTAATGAGTCATTAGCAAAGCATCTATTGGGATCCTCAAATATGAAGAACTCTGTATACTCATCATGTTCTTCATCTTCATTAAGCTCGTCTGAGATATATATGTAATCATCTGCAGGCTAGCCCAAAGACCAAATTAAATGGCTTATCAGCGGATAGTCGAAAGCAAAAAACAAAGTTACGCATGCGACGCGACGCCCCAATCGAGCATTTAGCTGCTGTTGCCAACTGCCTTGCCTTGGCCGACACGTGTCTGGGCCATGTCTGCCTGGTAGTAACATGCTTCATAAATGTATTTATTTATTTCTTGCACATTGCCCAACTCTCAAAGCATTTGCATAAGCGACTCCTGTGCGAGGGAGGGAGCACGTTGCGAAAAGCTGTTGAGATCGCGATTTGCCGTGGAACCCAAAAAATATGCGTGGTCAGCAAAACAAGCTGACTACAAAATGTATATGTAAAATTGATATGTTCTGGTATCACAAGCCAAAGGGACGGAGGTTGCCACACGGCACTATAGCTCCGGTTGCAAGCAAGTGATGACAGTTATTTTGGTCGAATGGCTAAAAATATGTGCGTGTATCTAAATCGGGGGCTTATTGAAAGACTTAAGCACATAAGTGATTGCTAACAATTAGCGGAAAACAGAAAACAATATGTGAATGCGCAATGCGAAACAAATTGACCCAACTCTAAGAGGCCCCTTTTAAGTCAACGCCCCTGGCAAATGCCACTTGGCACTTGACGGAATTCGTGAACTTTACTTCTCAACTGCTCGTTAGACGTTTCATCATACTTCAAGTTGACACCAAATCAAACACTGTCAGTTTATTTCTTCTGGCCCCTACCCCTTGCTCCACCCTTCTTGGAGGCCTTCTGTTTGTACTACTCGTAAAAAACCAAATTGTTTGGCTGTAGTTTTCGGAGTTTTCAAACTTTTTTGTGCTGGCTGCTTTAATGATGTGCGACCTTTTCCATAGTTCAATGACGTTTCGGCGTGCGTGTGCGAGTGCGTGTGCGAGTGCGTGTGTAATAATAATTATTATTATTATTTTTGTATTTTATTACTATGTTGCTTGGCTCAAGTGGCTATGCAACAGCGCCCTGCCAGACCCTGAGCAGATCCGAGCAGACGTAGCCACTCCAATGTACACACCACGAGCTGACCAGTTCAGATATCAGAGACCCCCACTCCTCTACTGCGCTGACGCTCCTCCATTGACGCCGCCCCCTAGCTCCACACTCCACTTCACTTGATTACACACTCGATCTTGTTATAATAATCAAACGGACGGAAATACTACACACATATTGATATATATATATATATATATATATATATATATATATATATATATATATATATATATATATATATATGAGTTTTTTACGATAATTATTTCGAGTGCTGAAAAATAATTGTCACAACAAATTTTATTATCTTCTTCGTTTTTTCGATTTCGTTTTCATTTTTTGCTTTTAAAAACTCGATAGATCCAACAGATATATACACATACTTAACAGCCTGTTAACAGAATGTCAATACACTGTCTAAAAAACGCTAATGCTATTTTCTTATTTTTTCCAATTGAATATTCATAATAATTAGAAACACCGTATCGTATCGTAAATCACACGTCGCAATCTGATCTTTAATAAAATAATACGTACACGCCCATTTTCAAGTGAGTCGGAGATAAAGTGCGAATGTGCGAAGTCATCTTGAGGTACTTGGTATTTAATTAAGTACAAGCACAATGGGAAACTATTTGAGATATTAGTCACGACTGTGAAATACCCTTTCAACTAAGTTGAGCCATTTAGCATTGACCTCAGTTGAACAGAGAATGCTGATGTGATGTTAATCGGGCAATACTGTTATATAAACTGTTATACTTAATACTATTTCAGCAGCCTAACTTACCATCAGTATAAAAATAATTCTGACATTGAGCAGCATGAACTGTAGTAACCTGTAATGACAGAGAAAGAGATGATGAATATCATTTAGAGAGGATAACATGCGACTTACGATATCTACTAAAAATAAAGTGTTATATGCCAAAAAGAATTAGCATAAATCATACAGATTATTAATGATTATTATTTGTTTTATTGATTTGTTTTGTTTTCTGTTGTTTTTATCATCTCGTCGAGTACAACTTCCGTCTCGGGGCTGGGATGGGATGGGATGGGGAAGCTGAAAACAGCAATTAAGTCATTTCATTTGATTGCCTGATCGTGAGCTCTTTAAACAAAAGCGTCAATATTATTGAAAGCTCAAAAAATGAACTACTAGCTTTGTGTAGAGTACACCAGTAACATTCATTTGAGTAGTACTCACGAGTAATATTCATGAATACAAGTATTCCTCTGGCTCAATGTCAATGGTTATGGAAAAAGCCAAGAAAACGTTTCAGATTTTGTTTTCTTTTTATTTTTATTTTTTTTAAATTTTATTTTTGTTTTCTCATTTCTGTTTTTGTTTTTGTCGCGTCTATCGATTGGATCATACACATATATATTTGCATGTATATGATATGGTATATATACTATATTTATATTTTTAGTGCATATATTTTGTTTCAGGCGTCGCTGACTAATCCCCTTTAGCAGCAGCAGCGGTAGAAGCAGACACAAAAGGTCATTGATTTCAGCTTAGAGAGCTGCCCAGAGCCCAAGAGGCATAGCTCGAGAGGGTAGTTTCTTTAGACGAAGGTCCCTTGTTCTCGGCTCTTGGGCTTGTTCTTATTCTTGTTCATTTTTGTATTTCTTGCCTCTTCTACTTTTTGCTGCCGCAGCCGCTGCCGCTGCTGCTTTTGAAAAGTGAAAATCGCGCACAAGCCACAATGGAAACAAAATCGACTTGAAAGTGCACGAGAAATCAATAGAAGGGACCATCGAATAACCTGAGTAAGCGACAAGCCACAGAGCAAAGCCAAGTCCCGGCCAGAGGCAAGAGGCCAATGCCATGTGCAAATTACTGGGCCCAATTCCCAAGGCGTTTCGCGTTCACAGTAGGCAGTCCCCAAATAAACTATATAGAATATACCACATGTTCGTATGTACATATATATATATGCATACATACATATATATTTGAATGTATGTATATTTTAATGTATGTGTGGATTGTACGCGTGAGTCTTGCGATTTTGATCATCATTTTTCAATTTCACAGCAGACAATAAAAAAGTTCAATTCAAATAAACCAAACAAACGCCATCACAATCGCCAATATCTCCTCAAACATTCTCGTATCGATGAGGCTGTTCTGAGGTTCTGGTTCCGAGTCTTGAATCCCAAAGCCAAGGAGCAATTAAATTATATATATATATATATATATATATATATATATATATATATATATATTTTTTTTTTTTTTTTTTTTTTTTTTTTGCATTTTTATTGTATTCTTGTATTTTTGCATGTGTTTAGTTTATGTTTAGCTTGCATTCGACACAATTTTGATTTGGCCAGTTCACATTTCAATGAACTGCTGCTGACGATGGAAATTCGATAATGGGTTATATGATATACAAAACGAACTTGGGTTTGATTCAAAACTTTGTTAGTCTAACATGAAGTTTATGGCCTTAAATTAGTGATAATAATTATAATAAAAATAATTAGTGAAAGCTGAAATATATTTTAGTTCGAATCTTGATTCATGTTTAAATGGTATAAGAAGATTTACTCGAGTCTTTCAAGTGAAGATTGTAAGCCCAGTTGTTTTTTATTTTTCTATCGGGCCATCAAGACGTCGAGCCAACATCAGCTCATGTTCAGCTAATTGTTTAGCTTATCAACCCTAGCGCCGCAATTCCTGGCGAATTGAGACCGAAATGGAACCGCGTAGGCTAGTTTCTAATATTCAAAAGCTCACATAATGCCGACATGTGACCCGTAGCTGAGGCACAATTGTTGTTGTTGTTCCTGTTGCTGTTGTACTCTACGCATACTCTATTCTTCTTCTTCTGCCTCTTCTTCTTCTTCTCTGTTGACTGTCTCTACTATGCCACATTTCTCATGTATGTAACTTGATATTGGCTCCTTCTATGACCGTCTGTGCTTTACTTTTGTTTCCCCTTACAATGCGGCTCATAATTACCTTTTTGGTATGCAGACAGAAGCGCACTGCAGACGCCCAAATGAACTCGAGTAAAGTTTTTCGTACGTTTCGGATCTTCGGAGCCTTTTTCAGCTACCATCAGCCCAACTCGCAGATTGTGTCTGACGCAATAGACGACACGATATGCGCTATGCATATTAAAGAGCTTTTTTTCCAGTCCGTATTTTCCTTTTTATTTGTCTGCCCATGAGAGATGGAGGAGTATTTCACTTGCTGCACGAGCATATTTCAGTCATTTTATTAAAGCCGTTGCAGCAATTGAGGAATTTGGTTTTGGGCCAAGACGTGCCATGCACAGGACCACACAAAAGGTGCTGCACGGCAACTTCGACTTGAAGCGAAGCAAAGAGCTTTCACACGTGCAGCACAGCAAGCTTGCGGCTTGAGAGCAAGCCAAGCAAAGCTTTTAAAAGCTCACCAATACAGATGCACTGCATTGGAAATCTACATTCGAGTGAGTTAGTGTGGCACGTTCCTTAGAGTTGGGCGTACTTGAGCGACGTACGTCACAGGCTATCTAATCGTGGCAGCAACTTATTGCCAGCCGTAATTAGTTTGCAAAATGTAAATCAAATATGACAGCGCCTGAAATGCCAGACGTCAATTGTCCAGGCAGGCAAAGCCAAAGAGAACTCTCAACAGATTGCCAGATTAAATACTAAACGCAACTTGTCAACTCGAGCCACTTATTTCAAATCAGATTTAAATAGTTTCTTTTTGTCTTGTTTTTTTTTTTTTTTTTTTGATTTTAGCTAAGCTCGTCAAACGTCAAAATGCTGTTTGCTTTTCGAAATTGAAATTGATTTGCCTTTTGGCCATCACGTGCCGCACGTTTTGCTCGTTCGGGGTGAACTTGTTGCTTTTGGCTAATCGGCCCAGCCACGACAACTCAGAGAACCAGTTACTGTGGCATGCAAAGAATTCGTGCTCGATTAGATTAGGCCACGAGTAGAAGTCCGACTGTGTCGCGGGTCAAGATCCGTGATAAGCGTGCTGGCTATCAACTGTAATAAAGTCTGTGAGGACTATTTGCCAGGACTGCTCTGCATGTGTCACAGTAGACTATATGACTGTCTGATTGCTGCCACGTGCCACGTCTCTCTCTCTCTCTCTTTCTGTCTCTCTGTTCAGCTGTCGCATCAATCATGTAATAGCTTAATAACAATTACAGGAGCAACATCGTTTTCCTCTGTTCCCTCTGACACGTGGGTTTTATTTTTATTTAATTTTTTTGTTTTTTTTTTGCGGCCAAGTGTGAAATTTCCTGCTGTCAATTGTGCGTATAACGATGACGATGATGGTCACCCTAATGCAATGATACCCCTGCTGCAGCAGAGCCTCCTACCCCCTGCTATATGCTTTTCCCCATACTGCACTTAATGCAATTTTCGTTTACTTTTGCTTTAGGGGTTGCTGCTGCCACGTAACTTTATGTTATTTAATGCCCTTGCAACATCCACCTTGCGCTTTTTTAGTCCTCCTCAGTCAACCCCAACCCAGATCCTGTTACCTATGTCCTGCTTCACCCTCGGCCCCTGCCCTTACCCCTTGTGCTGAGTCTGTCCTGCTGCCATTGCAACTCTTGCCTTGTTCCTGGTTGTTGCTTGTTCCCTTCCATGTTGCTGTTGCTGCTGTTGTTGCTGCTGCTGCTGCTGTGTATGTTAGGGGCGTGCGCTCTAATGAAGTTCCAGAGGGAAACATTTTGCTGAGTTTACTGACTTTGGCAGTTGGCAGCTTGCTCTTTGTTCTTGACGGACGGGCGGCGGGAAAGGCGTGTGTGTTATATGAAAATATTTATATAATTTCCATGAAACTGGGAAGACTCTATTAAAAACGTTGGAAAACTAAACCATAAACATAACATAGTCGCAAATCACAAAATATGTATAAAAAAACATATTGTGCTTTAGCTGTAATTTGATTACCAGAACAGTGCTTTAATTTTATATTCATAATCTCTAATAAATACAGAAATAATATACGCCAATTTATAAATTTTGCTTGTCTTACGGCTTACAAATTTGTTTTACATTTAGCTACTAGACTAGCTTATATATAAAGAATATATTTCACGTATCTCAATTTAATCTTTCGTCTCTAGAAAAATCCCTGAACGTTAGCATACTTATAGCATAAGATCTAGAACACAGTCGAAATCTACTTTGTTCGATGATTCACATACATCGAACTTGAACTTACAGGAACAACAACGCCCCACATATGGAATCGCAACTCGAGTTGGCTACAAAACAACAATTACAGCAACAACAACAACATCAACAGTCGATTCAGAAGTTCAGCGTACCGCAGAGATAAGCTAATGATGCCGCTCGTTGCAGAAGCGCATCTATGTATCTATCCATCAAGATACGATAAGTACGATGCTGATAGAGAAGGTGCTATAGGGAGTGTGGCTGATGGAGGATGGAAATTGGCTGTGCTTAAGCTGGTGTCGTGCCGGTACACAAATCTGGGCTCATTAGCGGTACCCCTTCTGGAATGTAGCTCGGTCTGTTGCTGCATAATTCTCAAATAGGCGTGAAAATAACACAGCGACAATTGCCGCTGGAGTGAGAGTGAGAGGGATGAGCTAGAGCGAGAACGAGAAAGAGAGAGGGAGAGGGCTTGTGCAGTGCTTATATCTAATGCGATTTTCGTACAGGCTCGGGGTGTTGTGGAACAGCTGCTGGGCTGATAAGCCGCTTTTACTGTCGCACTATTTTGTTATTTTCCTGTGTTGCGCTCTCTCTCTCTCTCTCTCTCTCTCTCTCTCTGTCTCTCTTCATCATCTTCTTCATCTTTTCAAGGAATGGGAATGGGGTGCGGGCTGTGGTGGCGAGCTGATAAGCCAAACAGCCAGAGGCCACTTAAGTGGCAGCAGCGTCCAAAATCAAACACATTTTGTTGTGCTAGGCAAGCGCAACTTTCCCAATCTGTCAATATTGGCCAGACAGCCAGTGCATGGGCGGCGGGAGGGGCTCGGCTAGGTCGCAGACGATCGCAGATGCTGACAAGTCCACGGTAAACACACATAACGCAGCTGCTGCATTGAATGGGCCCACAAAATGGGTCGACTCTAAAGCGAATATGGCCCAACTAAAGACCCCGCGCGAAAGCGTGCGTACTACCAAAAGCAACTGATAGTGCAGGGGCAAATCAAGTGCTGCAGGCACTACTATTATATATATTGATATGGCATATTAAGGAACTTAGCAATTAGGTAATCTTCAGATAGAAAGTCGCAAGTAGCTGGAGTAAAATCAAATACATGTGTAGACCTGGAAATTCCATATATTTCCACCATATGTAGTATAATTTTATTTATAGTGCAACCAGTTGGCAGTTGGAGTAGGTCTTATGTAATTAGACTAAGGCGTAAGCTATGCATGTTTTATTTAATTTTGTGCTGCTTAAATTGTAAAGAACTACCGCTTGCTGTAAAAGCTCGAAACTTTCCAATTTTCACTCGACAATTTTACCACGGATTTGGTTAGCGCTGATTTTGCAATGCAGCTTGATCTTTTGATCGCTGTGCATGTGCGTGAGTGTGCGTGTGTATTAAGAGGGCGTGTTTGTTGTGTTTTACAGAAGAGAAGAGACAACAAGAGTGCGCTGCGCATTGTAGGTCAGGTGCAGCGGCGATCATGGCTTGGCCCTATGCAGCTGTCTAGCTCTAAGGGGAGGCAGGGGAGTCAGTGAGTGCTTGAGTGAGTGGGATGGGATGGGAGGAGGGGTACGGGTGCGGGTACGGCTGCGGCTGCGGGTTCAGTTTTAGCCCTCGACTTGGTAATTTGTAATGCAAATATTTGCATAAATTGAAAAATTTTACAACCACGTATTCGACTTTGCTATGATTTATCTGCCGCTGCATGCGCTTGCCGTCTCCCTCCCTCTCCCTCTCGCTATTTCGTTCTCACTCTTACGTTGCATTTCGGCAGCTGTCTTTGTCGCACAGCTGAAATATGTCGATTGTTTTATAATAGCCGCGCATAAAAGAATAAAAGAAAAAGAAAGCACAAGCAAGAAAACAAATAAAACACAAAAACAAAAAAAAAAACACACACACACACACACAAAAATAAACAAAACGTAGTAAATCGTAAAACCCAAGCAGGCGATACTTGCTCTATAGCGAATCTGCCATAGACATACACTTATACTTACACTTACACACATAGGTACACACACAAACATGTTTAAACATGTATTTAATAACGCCCAGTCTAAAGTTTCAGTTGGCAGTCGCCAAAGCAACAACAAAACTACAGACACTCGAGGGCCGTGACTTTATTTCTTAACCAAAAATAAATACAAAAGTTAATAACAATATACTATTTTTCGCTCAAAGCATTTTTGGCGCTTTTGCTATTGTTATTATTATTTATTTATTTATTATTTATTTTGTTTTTTTTTTTTATTTTTGTTTTTGTTTTTTAATTTTATAGTTGTAGCTTGTAGTAAGCATTGTATACTACAATAGCGTAAATATTGAACGTGTTTTCGATAAGATAAAAAATATTTTAAAAAAACAAAACAAAACAGTGCGTCGCACTTGTCGTACGGGCTATCTGGCCTCACAGCTAGCCGCTAGACTTACTTGTCTATAAGTAGACAACAATTCAATACCAATTCAAATCCAATTGAAACCGAAATGAATACCAACGCTGCATAAATTCGATTGTCTCCGAATTCGAAAATGTTTCATCCACGCATCCAATCGACGTCTCAGCGTGTTCAATATTTATGACATATGCATAAAAATGTATTTATGATCACATTACAGAGCAATTGCAATTCCAGCCTAGTCGTGGGCGCGTTCAAAAACGCTCGAAATGTATCTGAGTCACATCTCGAATACGAGTCATCTAGTTCTATATACTATATGCTATATATGCTATATCCGATATGCTGCATCGTGAAACGTGACTTGTTGGGTACGCTTCGACTGCGTCACGGCTTTAGCTGATCCCTTCCTGCCCACGCCTCTGCCTCA
The DNA here is from genome assembly GCF_054131105.1 of Drosophila navojoa. NCBI lineage: Eukaryota > Metazoa > Arthropoda > Insecta > Diptera > Drosophilidae > Drosophila > Drosophila navojoa. The sequence goes on along the minus strand of NC_142893.1, from coordinate 24,544,029 downwards.
GCCTTAACGCGCGCCTTCCAGCATCCCATATCAGCAGCAGCATATATCCAAAAATAATTTACGTATCGTATAGTATACTAATGTTGTATATATGCTTTCTCTGATTCCCACTCGAGGCCCCTCCAAGTCGTTGCAGCTTTTCGCCACCCGCGCGTAACCTAATTATAAAAACTTGAAGTGACATTTTTTTCTGATTTTTATTGTTTTCTATTTTTCATTATTTTTTGTTTTGTTTTGCTTATTAAAGTGCGCCCGCCCGCCATAGCCGAGTAGAGTGTGAATGCGCTGTTTTTTTTTTTTTTTTTTTTTTTTTTTTTTTAAGTGGATCGTCGAGTCGTGTGTGGAAAGTTGTCGACAGGTAGTTTTGCTCTGCGTTTAAGTTACGCTTGAGCCCGTCAAATTTGATGCACGACACGTCCCAGAGTCAAAGGCGAAGGGGCACACAAACCCCCACAACCCTCAACCCAGCCGATCAATGGGTAGTTGAACCAGCCCTGGATCAACGGCGAGCACCTGTGCTACATCACAACACTGGACGGTAGATCTTGCGTAATTGTTAGCAAACGGCGAGCGAGACAGAGCGAGTGAGAAAGAGGGCGACGATAGAGCTGAGCTATAAATAGCCAGAAATACGATTACATTGCCTAAACTTCGAGTTACGTATGGCTGACTATGCGATGTTTAGCTCAAATATGACATACATAATTTAAACTCGGTTTGCATCTCCAGCTAACTGAGCCGAGCTTAACAAGAACTTTAGTAAGTTCTTCATCCTCATTTTGTAATTTTTAATCAATAGTATAAAAATTAATTAAATAAATAAAGTTTTAAATTTAAAAAAAAAAACATAAATGTAATTATATTATATAATGTTTTTTATTAATAATATTTATACAAGTTTAATAAATTCAATTTAATATTTTTGTGCTATTTGTCTTTATAGTTTGGCATCTCTATATAACAAGTTTGCCAATATTACATATATGTATGTATTTATGTGGCTTTCTTTGGAAAATAATTGTTTAACTACTTAGGTTTTATGGTTTTTTAATGCATTTCCGACTTGTTTTCTCAAGTTACACGCTCTTATATATAGTATATACATATAGAATATATAATGCATATGTATGTTCCTCTTCTCTACACTTTAAATAATTAGCGCATTGGCATTCATCATTTGACATTATGGGATGTTAATGATCACACAACTGCAGTTGTCGTTCTTGTTATTGTTGTTGTTGCTTAGCAAACCCTCGACTTAGTTGCTAATGCGTTAAGGTCGAACACAAAATGCTGCACCCTTTAGAGCTTTTAGCTGATCGGCACATCATCAACTGACTAATCGACAAGCTGACAAGAGTTAAAAAATTGACCAATTTGCCAGAGCGGGCGTTGGCTCTGGCTCGTCTGTCTAGTCACAGTTACTATGGTTATTCCGTTGTTTATTGGCTGCATTAATCAAAGCTGCAGAAATATGTGCCAAGTCATAAAAATATTTACGCTCTTCAGCTACCGTTCTATTCCGTATCTAACATATCGTAAATTTCAATAAATCCAAGTCCAACTGTTCAATTTCCCATGTGACTGGATGATGGAACGAAAGTTAGAATGTCTGGATTGTTGTTGTTTTATAAATATTCTAAGGAAAGAGTGACTCCTCTGAGAATTGTCTATAAATGAAATCTGTTAGTTTTATAGGCTTCTTTATACGAAGTACTGAGAGCTCATTAAATTCTAAGCTCTTAACCACAAGTATATACACTCGTGCCAAAGATTAGAGTTTCTTCAGATTACCAAAGGTACTCCAAGAACCCGCAGATATCACCCAATATTTGCTGTGTGGGAAATTCGTGGTAGATAATACCGTTATCGAGCTTCCTTGAAGAATATTTACTTAACAGATATGTATATCTGGCGACGCAAGTCAAAGTTAAAAGAACTAGAGTAAAATCTTCTCATTTGAAGAGCTTCGATTTATTTTGCCTCTTTGCATGAGCGATCTATCATCGAGTATCCGAGTTTCGATATCGATTTGCTTTAATTTACAAGTTAGTCATTTAGTGGCCTCGCTTATATATCTTGAATATATCTTGCTCATGAGTTTGCCACCTCAGTTGAGTGTTGATCCACATGAGATTAAAGGGCCGTAAAGCCAGGCGGCGCTTATCAGAAAGAGTAAAAATAAATGAAACTGAAATACTTTGGTTTATTGTCTATCAGTTTACAGCACTTCTCTGTGGGCGTGTGCGTATAGGTGTGTTTATGTTTTATCTCTGTGCTTTTCCGTTTAATTAATAAACGAATTAGACTCGCGTTTCCAAACTTAAATGCCGAAAATCCCTGATGTGCCCATCATATACATGCTATAAAAAGGGGCGTGGCTCTATGAAACAATTGGAATTTGAGCCTAGAAGATGTGGGGGATTTATATATATGTACGGGCAATTCAAAAAATTCTCAAAATTCTTGAAATTTGTTTGATTAATTGACACGGTTTCGGTGCGTTTTTTATCGCTGGCGACTGGCTGGCGATTGCCGTTGGCTGATGCTGTTGTTGTGGCTGTTGCTGCTGCTGTTGCTGCAATTGATTTATGGCTCAGGTAAATGTCCTGAGATCAGGACACGCCACAGCCAAAGCTGGCGACCCTTTGCAGCAAAGTTCTTTTTACTTTTTATTATTTTTCAAAAGGGGTTGTGCTCGCACTCACACACACGCACACACACTCACTCATGGAGAGTGCGTTTGTGCGCGAGAAAGAGGGAGAAAGGGAGAGCGGGAGAGGAGAGGCAAGGTTTTTATCCTGGCATTTCGCATGTGTTGGTGCAATAACAAGTTATGAATCGCAATTATTGCCACGTTTGTTGGTTTCGTTTTTTTTTTTTTTTTTTTTTTTTTCATTTCTCACATTTTGCTTGAAACATATAATTGTGCTTTTTATATGTGTTATGTTTGAAAACTGTTTTTAAAATGAAATGTGTGTGTGAAACGGATATATTACTTGCCAAAGGGACTAAACGCACGCACACACAGGCACACACACACAGGTATGACCTGGTGTCCACGTGCTTTTTAACTGTCTTCAATTGAGAGTTTTGAGCCTCTGCTGCTTCTGATTATGATTCTGGGTTTAGTTTTGAGTCGGTAGTATGGCGTGTTTAGTTACCTTGTCATACGTTGCTTTGAAACGTGGTTTGTCTGGCATCTTACAAATGTATCCTTCATTCAAATATGGTTCAGTCGAAGCTAAGCAAATTAATGCTGCGAATCTGATTATGAATCAAATAATTGATGGTCTTCTCCTTTACAATTCAATGAAAATTACATTTTCACAATCTAACAAGCTAACTGAATATTTAATACAAATTTGTATCGTTAAACTTTTTTTCTTTTTCAAAATGTAAATTTCAAACCTTTTTATATTTTAGATTTCTCAATTCAAAACGTTTACTCTGCTTCTCCCTCTTTGACCACTTGAAATGGCGTATTCATAAATATATTTATAGTTAATTAGACTTATAAACGAATTTGTTTTTAATTTTAGACCAGAGCCCAGGTGTTTCTTGGCATTAAAAACTTCCGAAAATTATGCATTATATTGTATCATAAATGGGCGCTGGAATTAATTCGTTAGCCCCAAAATCGAATTTCGATTTTACCGGGCTGACATAATTTTGATTCCAAAGCTATCAGTGCGCCCATATATTATAAAGAAAATCCTATAAATATATATTTATATATATGACTTAATTATATTTAAGTGCAATCTTAATCGATTCTATTGTGCGAGTGTAGGAGGCGTGGCATGATTACCATGAGTGTAGGTGTATGAGTGTTTATATGTGTATGTATGTGTTTACATTGTATACTTACATTGTATATTTCTGGCCGCATTGTAGCCCCCAAATTTAAGGGTATAAATTATAATCCAACATGGGTTTGTGCGTATTGCCTTCTGTAAGCGAATGAGCGACGAGTTGAAGTTGCGGCGTATCACAAATCCAAGCGGAAATCAAAAGTGCAAATGCATGTGATGTAGGTGTGTAGGGAGCACACATTTATATAAGTATATATATACATATGTATATATGAGCATATATAAATATATAGTACATCTGTGTGTATGCTTAATTACATTGCATGCAAATTGTGCCGCGTTAACATAAAAAATTACACAGCGAAAAAATTGCAACAAAAGCCTAAATCAATTTTGTTTTGCTTTTCTTTCCCTTAATTTGTACAGCACTTTTGATATTGTTATTCTTTTTGTTGTTGTTGTTGTTGTTGTTGTCGTTGTCGTTGTTGTGTATTATTAAACAAAAAAATGTTATCTTTTATATGTTTTATATTCAATATATTATAATATAATATATATATATATATATATATATAAATCAATTTATATATATATGTAGGTATGTATTTATATTTAATTATGTGTGTATTGCACTTTGTTTGAACTTGTATTCGATTTGTATTTTGCACAATCAATCATGAAATTTTGTATGAAATTAATTTCTTTTCAATTTCATTTTGACACTGGGACTATTTTGTTTAGGGTAGTAGAACTGGTTAGGCTTTATAATAATATAATATTAATTATTTTAATTTATTGTGTAAGTCGATTTTTAAAACAAAATCAGTTAATGGGCTTTTCTCAGGCACTGTTCACTTTCATTTTCATGCACGATTTTTAAATAAAACTTGCATTTTCTTTACGGTATTTCAAAATATTTCCTATAAATTTTGTTTTTATTTCAAATTTCGAATTTTTCTTGCGTACGGCGTTTATTTCGAATTCAATGTAACGCATTTGTTGTGTTTCGGTTTGGTTCTCTCTGCTCATTTGTTATTTTTGTGTGTTTTTTTTTTTCTTTTTCTGTTAGCTTATTATCCGCTGTGTTCGCGTCAGCGATCTTGAACCGACGAAAGGCACACACAAACTCAGATACAGCTACAAATGTGCGGCCGTTGGGGCTGTTAGGTCGGCAGAGCCCTGTTAACTAATCGCAGCTTCTGTTAATGTTAACTCAAAATGGCAGCGCACATGTCGCACTGTTAACAGACTCAGTCAGACGACTATCACCCAGTCGCGCACATGTCGCAGCGGTTCGATGTTGCAACTGATAGCAGATGCTGTTAATGAAAGCCAGTTCGAGAATGGCTTGAGGCCAGTCGAAAAGCAACGCAAAACTTAAAACACATGCCAATTTATACTATTAACAATTAGTCAAAGAAACAGCTACGTTTTAACTAGTTTTTAGTTCAAAACAAGCCATGCACAATCACAATGATCGCATTGAGCAAGGTCCACTGGTCCACTCTCTATTCTCACACTCTCTTTTTTCGGCAGATCAGTGCGAGTCAGCAGTCTAATCTATAAGGCGTCTTTCCACGAGCTATTTGTCTGCTGAGATCTTGAAAGCCTCTACAGATCATTGCAATTTGTCAAGGCAGATAAGCGAAGCTCGTGCCATGCTGCTCAGCAGCATCCGAGCAGTCTGCCAATTCCCTAATATCGTGGAGGTAAAGTACTCACGGAAATACCAAATTTTTTGCTTTGGACTTTGAACGCATATCTCAATTTTCAATTAGGTCTAAGCAGATATCGCATGCGTTCGACGTGTATGTCCGTCCGTGAACGTGATGCGTCGATAGGCAGGCAAGCAAATCAGTTCAATTAAAAAAAGCATCTGACATCAATGAAATATTTTCGATAATGGTTAGTTAGGTGCTGTCAATTCGGTAGCTACGCTTATCAAAAACACTAAAATATTTTCTGTTTTCAGTTCTCTATTTCCCTTTTAAGGTCTTTTGTTTACACAAAACTGTGTCAAATATCGCTGACTCATAATCGGGCATCATATCGAATGCGAATTCCGTGAATACATTTACCAAGATGTTTGATTACAAAATATTGCGCATATTTCCAACTCCGACATTGATAAAAACAATTTGAATGTGATGTTAATTAACAGTTCATTGGGCGCCTTAACAATGCGCTGTTAACGTACAGCACATCGAACATGTCGCGGCTCGTCTCGGCTGCTCCGTTCAAACAGCTCGCAACCAGCAAGCAGTGCACGAGGCCATTTCAAATAGATGATGTTAAGATATGAATCTTCAAAATAATATAAGACATTTTTAAAATAAATCTTTAATTTATGTTAAAATGTGAGTAAACAGCGAAAAGAACCTAAGAGTTTTGAAATATTCCTTAAAAATTTTACTTATTATCGTCTCCACTTTTTGACCTTTCAACTGCACAATGTATTGTATTTGGCAAAAATCAGTCGGAGCCTTCGCAAAAGCAACTCGAAGATAGATTAGAGGCCCGCTGATTGAGATTTATGCGTGGCAAAGGCGTCCGAAATGCCAGAAATGACAATGATATATTAAATGTCAGAGCACTTAAGAACATAAAACATTAAACAGATTGTGTGATTAAACTAATTATTCAAAATAAAAATGATGAAGTGAAAAAACAATAATAAAAACAGTGATAAAAAATGCTTGTCAAATTTTTAGCTGGCGCCCATAACTTATATTATTGTATTACCTGTATAAATAAATAAATTATGTATATATCTCCTTTATTTGTATATATTTTATTCATACTTACGTACATATAATCTGTTTCTATTCTTTTCAGATCGGTTCACTGGCAATTACACGGTAAACGTTTTCATCGTGGATCAACCTCATATTGTGACACAACACGTCCATCCGTTAACATATCAATTTCACTCTAACCCAAAATTATCCTTAAAACGAAAAGCAAGATTAACCAAAGCCAACCAGAATCCCGAATATTCCAACCGCAATTTTGGCCAATCAAAATTTTGTCTCACGCCTCAAAGAATTCCAACAACTACCAACTGAGTCCACCAATTCCTACGTGTGTGTGTGTGTGTTTTGTCCTTTTTGGCAAGCGCAGCAGGACATGCAACGAGCTGCTGGCGCCATGTAGCTTCCTCACCTAAGAAATATAGATGTTTCGCAAGAGAAACAAAAACGTGTCAAATGTTAACTGCAATTGAATGTGAGATATTCAGATATGCGTGAAGAACAATGGAATGGACAACTACAACCACTAAAACAGCACAGAGAATAAGAAAAACAAGTATAAACTATTTACGAGCTGTGATGCCACCATGTTGGCTGTGATGCCAGCATATGACTATGGTGCGACAAGTTCATTTTCTCTTCTCTTTCATTACTTTTTTCCATGTACCACTCGGTGGGTCTTTAAGTGATTTATTAGCCACTATATATGTATGTATACATGTGTGTGTTTTGTGTTGTTGTCCTTTGACACGTCATATCTGATGCAAATGTGTCACACTCACGACAGTCAAAGCAGACCGAAACCCAAAAGCTCTCAAAGTCCTATAAAACTAAGCTAAAGCATAAAAGTGAAAAAGACCCTGAGAAATATTTTAATTAAAATTCAGTGCCCCAAAAGCCGAAACAAAAAAAAAAAAAAAATAACAAAGCACATAACAAAATTACCAAAAACCTGCCATGCAACTAGGCTGCCAGCCAGGCAGGATAAGCCCCTGCCTCAGCCTCAATCTCAGTCCCAGTCCCAGTCCCACTTCGCGAGGTATCCGTGCTGATCTTAACTGATAAACGCAAAACCAACAAAGCAAAACTCAGCAAATGAGCAAGCCAACACGACTATTGAATATCCTACAGACATTAAAACTCCAAAGACTTTAACTACAGAGAGCTAAATAAAATTGAAAGCTGAAAAGCAGTTCTTCACAGTTCTCACCTTTTAATACATACAGTTCTTTTGAGCTTACCACATAAAGCAGTATTAGTACTAGCCGGAGTGCATCGGCACTCGTATAGGACTACCCGATAAAGTACAGCGAAGCCAGGCTCTTAAGGCGAACCGCAACGGAGGTGGGCGTTGGCGAAAAGGGAATATCGAAAGACATAAGTGTGGAGCCGAGAGTTGTTCCGAGGAACTGCTGCTCGTTCGCAGCGATGCTCCCAATGGAGCAATGGCTTTTCAACGCGGATGGTGCCGCTGATCAAGTCCAGGCGAAGTCCCTTGGCCATGATCAATCGATGGGCACAGCTATGGCCGAAAATTTACCGCTGCGGTGGCAATCGCACGCATCTTTCTCCATTTGGCCTTTCGTTTGCTTTGCTCTGTACCCTTTGTCGTGAGCTGCAAATTCAATTAAACAAACAAAGCGCAATGAACACTTACATTTGGTGTGGTAACCCTTCGCCTGATCGGAGACGGGTCTCGTTCCCACTTGCAGATCGCCTTAATTGCTCAGCCGCCCCTATATAGAGGGAAAGTCGTTCGACAACTGTCTGCTCGGCTTTTTCCCCTCAACTTAATGAAAACGTTCATCCGTTCGAGCCGTTGACAGACGACAAGCCTGGCCAGTCCCTCATCGAAAAGTCTCACTAATTTATGCTGCGATCATTTCCTTGATAGCGATCGCAATCGTTTGAATAATAATATAAAATGAGTATAAAAATAAATACCTTTTGTTAAAATAAATGTCATAACGCGCAGGGAGGGAATGTGTAGAGGGCAACAAGAGAGCTGTGAGTGTAAGTAAATAAATAAATAATCAACAAAAACTAAGAGGATCTAATAAGGTTTAATAACTAGAGAAGCCTTTTCTGAATGGTTTCTAAATTGTACTATAGATCAAAATTGTATGCAGATATTGTTCAACTATTATGTAACATTACTAGATCTTTGTTTTTATCTGTATTATAAAATTGGTAATTTATTTATTAGATATCATGCAAAAGAGTTCCAATTTCCACATATTCCTAATTTTTTTAATAACGAAGTTCGTGTTTTACATCAACAGAATTCTTATTTACTTAAGTCTTTTTATACCCTGAACCCATTGAAAATGGGAAATCAGGGTATAATGTTTTTGTGATCAGCACGACGAGCTGAGTCGATATAGCCCTGTCCGTCTGTCCGTCCGTCCGTCTGTCCGTATGAACGCCGAGATCTCAGAAGATATAAGAGCTAGAGTTTGTGTGTTTACTCGTGTATACCATACGCAGTACGAGTTTGCTTTAATTTTTCGATAACTCATCCGATAACTTTTTTATCGACAATAATCGAAAAATTGATTTTGTTTTTTGAGCCTCATTGGAATACTATTAGATGTGGAGACTTCAGATTTACTGTGTATATACATATGATGAATACAAAAATTTTGTAATCAACAGATTTCGGATACCACGCCCCCTTCGCCCCCAATTCGTAAAAAACGTATTTCAAGTACTAGAGACTTGTGCTTTAGAATGTACACACATTTGGACTATATGACTACGCCCCTCATTAAGATTGTATGTTTACAAAAGAAGTTATTCACCAAGTAAATTCTCATACTATTGCCCACCCTGCAGCGCAGCCCAAGCCCCGTCGCTGCTGACTGCGCAGTTAGCAGAGCGTGGGCGCGTGAGGGTGGATGCATATATATGTATGTGTGTGTGCATAAAAAAAGTGCAGAATGATAAGAATATCAGCTTGGAGGGTTCAGGGTATCTCCTAGTCGAGCAGTCTCGACTAGAGTCTTCTTACTTGTTTATATCTGCTTGTTTCAATATTATTATTATTAGTTGAGAAACCTTTTTCTGCTTTATTTATTTATATGAAACTATATTATACAACTGTTGTTTAAGTAATATATGAATATTACTTAAATATAATATTTATAATATTTTATTGTTGATTATCTCTATGTTTTTTTTTTTGTTTTGTTTTTTTTTTTTTTAAATTTATTTAATTTAAAAAGCCTTTTTTACTACAAAATTGGCAGCTTAACAAGTTGAATATAAAGGCACGAATATTAACAGTAGAACACTACAGAATCTTCAATAACAATTTACATAAGCATCAATCACAATTTGGTAATTATTCACATTCAATTTTACTGATGATACAGCCATACTATTAAGTAGTAGCTGCATTAACAAGGCTACAGACTCATTACAGCAATATGTGAGCAGTTTTGAAGCCTGGGCCCGCAGATGGAACATTGGGATTAACGGGAGCAAATGCGTAAATGTTACGTTTGCAACAAGGCGTGAAAACTGTGGTCCCATTAGAATGCTGGGTTCAACACTACAAACACTACACAAAAGAAGCCACAAATATCTGGGCGTAATGTTAGACAGAAGGCTTACGTTTAATATGCACACCACGATGGTTAAAAAGTCTGTAATGACCAAAAGCGCTAAGATGGCATGGCTTCTAAAGCCGTCCAATAAATTGTCACTTTACAGTAAAGTGACAATTTATAAAGCAATTCTCAGTCCCATATGGAAATATGCGCTTCAAGTTTATGGAATTGCGGCAAAAGCAAACTTAAACAAAATAAGAGTTGTGCAAGCGAAAATCCTCCGGCAAATTTGCAATGCTCCCTAGTACATGCGCACCAGGGACATTGAAAAAGATCTCAAGATCCCCAAAGTTGGAGTCGTATTGCAAAAGGTAGCTGCTAGCTACCTTGCAAGACTTGAAGGCCACCCAAACCCTTTGGCGAGAAGGCTCAACAAAGAAGCCAGGAAAAGAAGACTGAGGAAGTGCCATCCTCAGGACCTCCCTGCGAGGTTCCTATAGAATAATGTTTTAAAAAAAAAATGGAATGTGATTTAATTACCTAATTGTTACTGTTATTTATGTTAATTGTTATTGTTGTTGATGTTTATTCTGTAGTGTCCTACTGTAAATAATCCTGCCTTTATGTCCAACTGGTTAAGCTGCCAACTAGGTAGTAAAAAGCCTGTTTAACTAAAATAATACATATTTTTACAAAAAAAAAAAAAAATATTCACACCTCTTTATCAGCATATATCAACTAATGAAGATGATGAAGATGATGATTCTGTTGCATACTTTTAGAGTGTTTGATATATGAATAGAAACACAATCAATAGTAAAACTATGGACTGATTATATAAAGTCTGCAATAATATTTAATAATAATATTTTCGATCTAATTTTTATATAAAAATTGATAATATTTAATTAATAGCTCTTATTTGCGGTCCCTGGTAGGAAAATCCAGATCTTTACATTATTTAATGCGTTTATAAGTTTATTAACATCACTGAGAGAGTTCTCAGTGAGAGTGTACGGTCGTTTTCGTTTTCTGCTCCGCAAATTTGACTGATTTTTTAATTAATCATTTTTATTAAATTGTTCACACAACTGCGGTCGGTTTGTTTAAATATTCCTGTGCAAAGTTTGATCCGTGGTTTGCTGTGTTTTCTTTTAAAATTGCTGTTTTAATCTTGTTGAAGTTTGGTGCAGCGTCGTATTTACATTTAGTTTGCACTTTGCTATAGTCATCTATTTTCTGGCGCTATCCCTGACTTTACTCTTTACACGTTAGTTAGTGTGAGTGTGAGCTTACTTGCTCTCTCGATTTCGGTCGTCGTGCTGTACAAATAACTTTCTGTGTTTCTTTCGTTACGCTCTGTAAAGGCTGTTTTTGTTGTTGACTATCTCTCTCAACATAATCATTAGTTCTGCTCTTCAACGGCTGGTTGTTGTTGGACTCGCTCTGTCAGCATATTTTACTCTCTTTGTTTTTTATTTCTGTTGCTTTTCTTTAATTTCTACTGTAATCCCAATTGCCAATATGAGCTGTTGCAAAAAATCTTGTACGTTCAGGCAGGCAGTGGACTCTGCACAAGCGCAATTTGTCAATTGCTGGTTGTGCGATAATATGATGCATATTAAATGTGCAGGTCTCACTGGTCGTGATTACGACAAGATTATGTCCACGGTAAAAATTGGTAGTGGGGGTGTACGCTGGTCTTGTCCGATTTGTTTAGAAAGACAGATCAACTTTTCTAAAATGTACAGCGCTGTAAGGGCTCAGTTTTTAAAACTGAAAAAGATTTCTAAGCAGTTATCCAGTGATATGGCTGCTGCTGAAGAAATACTAACCCAGTATAATTTCGAGAGTCCCCCACCTCATTTGGAGTCTTTATCGTTGTACGACCTGTGAGGCAGTATCTGCTTTTATAGCAAGCAAGACTTCGGCTAAGGTTTTTATATCGAAGTTTAGCTTCGCAGCTCCGCGTCAAATTGCCTCTTTTAAGATAAATGTGCCGATAGAACATTTTAAAACTTTATGTGATCCAAACTTCTGGCCACCTCATGTGGTTGTTCATGAATTTAGACCTAAAAATCGTTACAGATCTACTCCTATTTCTGTAGATCTACCTTCGGTACAATCGTCATCTAACACTGTACCAAAAAACTAAATTCTTTCCTATCTTCTTCTCAGCTGTCTCTGCTTTATCAAAATGTACGCGGCTTGAATTCTAAACTTAAAAGTCTATTCTTACACAGTTTTAGTGTACAATATGATATTATTGCAATTACTGAAACGTGGCTAAGTAATAATATTCATAATAGTGAAATCCTTTCAAATAATTTCACTATTTTTAGACTCGATCGTTCAATGCGCAGAGGGGGTGGAGTGCTAATTGCGGTTAAATCCAGTATCCTCTCTGATGTGTTTACCTTTTCGTCCCTTTATGATGCGGAGATTTTAGGTTTTTCTAAAAAAATGCAAAAGGATGTTATTTATACTGACTTCAGTAAAGCATTTGACTCAGTACATCATCACATACTAATTCTTAAGCTTGAACGTTTAGGATTTTCGCCTAGACTTGTATCTTGGATTTCATCCTATTTAATTGGTAGAACCCAAAGAGTCCAGCTCAGAACAGCTATGTCTAAAGTTATCTTTGTTTCGTCTGGTGTACCTCAGGGTAGCCATTTGGGTCCATTACTCTTTTCCCTTTTTATAAATGACCTTCCTAGTTGTATCTCGTATTCTACTATGTTTATGTATGCTGACGATGTTAAACTTTGCCTTCCATACTCCAGTGCAACTGGACATCATCACCTTCAAGATGACCTAAATGCATTTCAACATTGGTGTGTGGCAAACCAGCTGGACTTAAATTGCTCAAAGTGTATGACAATGACCTTCAGTCGTACCGTTCCTCTAATTGTTGATTATAAAATTAGCAATATTTCCTTACGACGCATTCACACAATCAAAGATCTTGGTGTTTCTTTCGATTGTAAACTAAATTTTAATCTGCATATTTCTACCATCATTAATGAAGCCAAAAGTGTGCTTGGCTTTATTAAACGTTGGTCCAAGGAATTTAAAGATCCTTTTATCACCAAGCGCTTATTTACGTCGATTGTGCGTCCCATCTTAGAGTATTGCTCTGTTGTTTGGTCTCCGCAGCATAAACTGCATCAGGATCGCATCGAATCGGTCCAAAAACAGTTTCTTCTCTTCGATCTTCGATGGGACAGTAATTTACGATTACCGTCTTATCATAGTAGGCTCCAGCTTATTGATCTTCCATCGCTAACCAATCGCAGAACAATTTTAGGAATTGATTTTCTGCATAAATTGATTAGTGGTGATATTGATTCGTCCTCTTTGTTGGGTCGTCTAAACTTTTCGGTTCCGTCCCGAACAACTAGACACTATCGTCCGCTTCATTTACCGGTGTGCACTAGGGATTATTCTTTGCACAGTGCGTTTCATGTTCTCAGTGGTAATTTTAATAAATACTATCACACTTTTTCCTTAGAGCTCTATCTTCCTAAAATAAAAAGTTTGCTATTAGCTTATCTTAGGGAAATCACTCACAATGTCCATGCATAAGCATTGGTATCCATTTTCGTTGTCAATGTTGTGCAGTGATTTCTCAATTCTATCCTATATTCTATTCTGTGCTCTTCCTTTAATCTTTTCTTTTAACTATTTCTTATTTATTTATTTATTTATTTGTTTTTTTTTTATTATTAACTTTTCTTGCAATTTCTTTTAATACCTTACTTTTTCTTTTTCTGTACTAATTCTTATTTATTACATATTTTCTTTTTTTTTAATATTTTTGTTTTTATTTTTTTATTTTAAGAATTATTTTTTATTTTATATGTAGTTAATAAATCTACACTTAATATTTTTTTCTAAGTTTTCTTACTAACACTTCTTTTTATAGCATCATTAGTTTCACTGACCATATTTGGCTGTGAGACGTGGGCATAGCTGGCCGGACTGGCAAATAAAATACCCCCTTCGGGTTGGTGTTACTATTGATATTATATCCTGTACTTTGTTTAGGCTTTTTTTTTTTAATTTAATTTGACTCTCGTTTTTGTCAATAGCTTTAAGAAATAAATTAATAAATAAACGAAGCCTCGTTCAGATTTCGAATTCGAATGCCGAAATCAGTTAACAATACAAATATGTGTTCATGAATTACTCCCTATTTAGTCATTTCTGATTATTACAGGGCATATAAGATTTATTAGAGAACTATTGGCAAACACCTTGACTGAAGTCAGCTTTGCTTGGACTTCTCTATTGAGTGCAGAGTGAAGCAGTTGGCCCTTGGAGTGCCGCTCATCAATTAGCAGAGTATTTAAAACCACATTAACCCCATCGACCCTGGCCTTAACCCTTTGTTCAGACCCGCTAATTTGCAGCTCAAACAACAACAAGGCAGTTTCTGTAGCTATTGCTATCTGTGTCTGTTGGAATTCGCACATATTGAATACTCCCTCAACTTTCCATATTCGACAGGAAAATGATTCACGGCCGACGCATAAATTGGCGATAACGAAAAAAAAAAAAACAAAAAAACAAATTTGAATCTCCTAAAATGTATTAAGATTTATTATTAGGATTCTTTTTTCAGTTTCATTTAGCAAAATTTTTTGACGAATTTAGCCAAATGTTTTCTATTTCCAATTCTGTTTTTGTTTGTTTTCGCTTTTTGCGCAAATGCCAACTCGAATTTTACACATTGACACGCATAAATTTTGTACTGTATTTTTTGATATATACATATATATATATATATTTCACTTTCGTTCTTCTTCTTTTGTGTGCTGCTAATTGTTAGCGTAAACACAAGACATACATACGTGTGTTTCAGCTACAGACAAAAGCGAAGGTATTGCTATCATAATCTTGTGAATATTTTTGCATTTGGAATCGATTTGCAAATAGATTCGATGAGCCCCTCGATGAGAGGCTCGAACACTAAGTCAACTTAATTACATTAGTCGTTAAAGCTACGAAAATTAAAGGGAATAATGAATGGATTCTATTTTCTATAAGTAACAAATTTAGCTAAGGTCTGAAATTACCTTAGATTATTTTTAAAATTTGTTTAGCTAGTCCTTAGTTCACAGATTATAAAATTGGCAAAGTTATTAATTTTTTGCCTTAAGATATTTTAAAGTCAATTAATCACAATTTCTTATACTGTGCAGGTTTAAAAAAATTAAAATTATTTGTGGCATAGTTAAGCCTATTTTTATATAAAACATTATATCTATCACAATATCAATATATCTTTAGCTTTTTGTTGAGATGGTAGAATATAATGCCCAATGCCTACGTCTAAATGCTTCTAATGATGTCTCCATTGTGCACAGACGTGCCTAATATGCGATTAGCTTTCAAAGTTGCGCGAGAGTTGGCCATTTGGCCAAGACGTGTTGGTCGCTTCATTACCAGCCATTAGATGCACAATCGTTCATCATAGGAAGTGGATGTCTGTGTTTATCTTATTTCTTTCGTAATTTAATGCGCAATAAATTTGCGCTTCCCACCAACTCTCGAGCAGCATTCCTAACGAAATTTAAAATCAAAATAAAAAACCAAATAGCACTCGGCCAAAAGGCGGGCGAAGACAAACATTTTCATTAGGCCAAGACGCATGACGCCCACTATCGAGTGTGACGAGTGTATGTGTATGTTTGTGTGTTTGCACTCTTATAAGAAGCGGGCTCATAATTTATTGAGGCAACAAGCTCAGCCTCGAGATCATCTCAACATCTGCAGCAGCAGCAGCAGCAGCAGCATCTGGCCCCACAGAGATAACTTCAACTCGTAACTGTTGAATGAATCGCTTTTTTCGAATTTGCACTACAAATTTGCGGGCCCATGTGAAATGCGACAAGCGGCGGCAGCGGCGGCAGCTAAGTTACGGTAATAACAGCAACATATAATTATAAAGCATATATAAATATAAGTATAAATATAAACACAACACTCGTCCAGCTGCCGAATTTCGCGCTGTGCGACGTCGAATCTGTGAGCGAATTTTATTTTTGGCTGGCGAACTACCCAAGCTTGAATGCATGTGCAAAGCACAGTGGATCTTTAAAGAATTCTGATCCTTCGTTTTAATCATTTAATTTAAAATGTAAATTAACTGTTCTCATTGTGCAGCAATTCGATAACGATGAACAGCAGGCTATGAAAACAATACATAAAAATAAATGTTTCAAATTTAATTGAAATGTTCATGAACAAGTTTTAAGAAGAATCTTTAATCTCAAATATTTGAAGGTATCAAAATATATGAAATTTATAAAAATGTATCTTTTTGCCCATTCTGCTGCCATTCGATAACTATAGACTGCCGAAAACGTTATAATCTGAATCGTTTGAAGTCATCACTATATGAAATTTAATTTAGAATGTGTCGCCCCACTGTGCAGTCATTTTACTAATGGTTCGTGAAAATATTTATACGTTCAAAGTATTCGTTAAACATGCAATAATTACTTATTTCCATACGCCCATTGTATCATGTCTTTCCTGAAACGGCACAGATCACAGAGCTTCATCCATTTTGCGTTCCCGGCCTAATTAGGCGAATTTGCCAATTTGCACGCCGAATTCTCATGACTATTTGAGGATCGCTACTCGATGATATTTGCATACAATTTGCAAATATTGCAATTAACTGGATAGTGTTAGACGTTAAGAAGAAGAGAAGACAGTCTGTTTGCTTCCTAAATAATTTAATTTGTAGTAGAAATATGTTTACCTTCTTTTATTATCATTACCTTTATAATCCTTTATAATCTTGATTATCATTTATTTCATAGCACTATCAGCAATAAGAATGAACGCAATGACGAATATATCATGGCTTCAGTTCATAGTTCACAGGATGCCCAGTTGCTTAAGAGTTTGAACCATCGCTATGTAGCTACCTCAATATGCGAGCTCCTTCCGTTGGTTCGCCTGATATTTTCAGCAGGTCTTTGCTTGGCTCTTACTCACTGATTAATTCAGACCGTCAAGGGCCGAATGAATCATATGAATGGTTCCCAGCCCGCCCTCGCACCGCCTGCACACCCATCTCCGCCACAGCCACAGCCACAGCCACAGCCACAGCCACAGCCTGAGCCGCAATTGCAGTCCCAGTCGTATGAATGAGTGCACAGTCGAGCTACAGGGCAATCAAGTGCGAAAATTAAAATTACATGCCGTGGCCTGGAATGCCATGGATGCTGCCAAGACAGTGGTGCTGCGCCTGTGCTGGTGTGCTGCTGCAGTGGCCACATTTAAAGGTTCATAACTTCCAAGTCAATTACGCAGCGCATACGCAAAATCCCATCTACGTTTGCCCTGTTGGTCTGCCGCTCAGCTGCTCAGTTGCTCAGTTGCTCAGTTGCTCAGTTGCTAGCTGACTGAACTGAATTAGAAGCATTGAATTGATCGCATTTCGCATGCGAGACTGTAAAATACCCTGTTCAATTGAAAGGCAGAAACAGCTGCACAACATTGATTATTTGTTAATAATATTTTAGTAATTTACCGCCAAATCAAAGCGACGTTCAATATTAAAAATACCCTGTAACTATAAAATGCACCATTCCATTTTATACGCTATGGATTATTCCATAATGTTCTTTCAGAAACTTAATCAAGACTTTGATTCATATCTAAAATTAAAATGTTTATTTAAACTTATGCACTGCATATATTTACAATTTAGATTTATAGATCGTTAACTAGATATTCAAGCTCGAATTATATAAAGAGTAGACGGATTGTAAGAGCTCTTTCTCTCTCTCTCTCTCTCTCTCTCTCTCTCTCTCTCTCTCTCTCTCTCTCTCTCTCTCTCTCTCTCTCTCTCTCTCTCTCTCTCTCTCTCTCTCTCTCTATCTCTACTGTATTAACCATATACCTAACGCATTCACATTTGATAGCGGGGTATAAAAATTACATGACCAGGCGTAGAGGCTCGCGGTATCTAGATTCCGAGTCCTGCTTCAGCCTCCACACAGTCAGGCTGTCTGTCATAACTCACGAGTGCGCTGCCTCCGCATCGCGAAGAACCGCTGCGCAGGCGCAGGTGAACTAGTAGACAAGAAGCTGCATCTGAAATGCAGAAGCAACAGCAGCAGGAGCTGCAACAACTACTGTGGGAACCATACCGATCTGCAGCTCCAGCGAATTAATTTGTGACGCGCGCTGCCTCGCTGCAGTCCGCTTCTGAGTGCTCGTTCCACACTGTGGCAGCCGCCAGGCAATTTACTCGCACGCAGGGCCCGGCCACTGCCAAGCAGCGTGAAGCAGCTTCCACCTGGGTCTCCTCTTGGCTGCAGCTCGTGACTGCAACGTCGCGACGTTTGGCAAGTGGCGGCTGCTGTAGCTGTTCCTGTTGCTGTTGCTTTTGCCGTTGCTGTGGTGGAGGCAGCTCTTGGCGGCTTTGGCGCTGGTGTCAAACGCTTTGTAATCTGTCACGTCGCATCGTTTTAATATTTTCTGCACTCATGGGCCCTGCTATACGAGGAAATGCAGACGCTTGCCTGTAAAAATAGGCGTTGCCCTTTGGTATTTATGATCGTTTGCCAGGCACTGCCCCCATCTCTGTCCCCGCGACCAACCGGCCCGCTGCACCATCTGGGATGCATCTTAGCCGCGTTTTGTTTGGTTTATCATCAGCCGCAAGGCAGAGTCTGCTCTGCTGAAGCACGTCCAGCTTCGTGGCGCTGTCCCGCTGCACTGACTGCGACTTGGTTTTTGGGTAGCCTCGTTTTATTATCTAAATCATTATTAGTTTGACCTTCAGCCCGAGGTATTCGGGGCGGTTTGTGTACATGCTCGAAGTGGTTTCCTTATCTTATTAATTATGCGCCTCCCGCAATATCCGACTACTGTGCGTGCGTGAGTCACTCGGGAGAGCAAAGAAATCATTGTGAATGCATTTCACTAGGTGAAAAGGATGATGGGCAGCTCAAAGAAGTTGAGATAGGGCCTAGGATGACAGCAATAGCTAGGAATCACTACAATCAAGACAATGAGGAACATTTATATCTATTTATTTTTAATAAAACAAGGATGAAAGCATAAACACTCTTCTGTGATACTCAATCGGATCGGATCGAATCGGATCGAACCTGAATCCAATATCAACTTCATTCAAATATCAACTTCTTATCCCCAGATCCCATTGAAAGTGGGAAATCAAGGTGTAATGTACGTAACAGGCAGTGGGGGCGCGGCAGAGATGACTTAGACATGTTTCTCTGCCTAAAATCATAACTACATATATTGATTTAGCGATTGATTGATATCCGATCGGGCAGATCCTTTAATGATTTTTCATTAGAAACACTAAGCTTATATTTCCTATGTATAACAACATACATACATACATATGTATGTGCTGCTATTACTGATCCTGCAACATTAATTATATATTATTAAAGTACCTATTAAGTGCTTAGCCTGTCCAGTACACGTTGCGATTACGCTGACACACTGTTCACGCTGCCGTTTAGCATTTACCGTTGCAGTAATAAGCGCTAATTGCTACGGTTAACATTCTGTTAACCCATGTCAATGCTCCAATTACTGGCAGTTTAAGCAATACATTTGCAAGATCTGCGGTGCACTGACCCACTAACTGACTGCCGCTGTACATTGCAGCTGACACATAGCGGGTACAGTGACTCATCGCAGAAAAGATCGTTCTCACAAGGCGAAAATCAAAGAAGTATAAACGAAATGAAAATAAAATTCTGCATGCCCATTAGTGGGCGATTCGCCAACCCTACTCAAGTACACATAAGCGGGCAGTCAGCAGGCAGTTAACATGCGTGTAACATAACAGCAACAGCAGCAGCACAAGCAACAACAATATTAGCTGGAGACGGAACCGGTACAGCGGCAGCTAAGTACCACCAGTACTGACAACCGTTAATCAGGCGCCACAAATCAGACAGTGACTGCACCTCCTCCTAGCACCCCACAGCTGTCTGTTGTTGTGTGGCATTCTGATTGGCTGCACTGCGCGGCCGTACTGAGTGCTGGGTGTTAGACAAAGGCAGAGATAGAGTGCGAGGCTACATTTGCCGCTGATGGCATCTATTTTTAGCAGCGATCGTCGTTGCTCAGCTGAAAATGGCGCCACAGTGCCGAATGGCTGGGTGCTATCAAAAAAAGTCTGGTAACTCTTTCTAAGTGTCGCGACGCAACGCGAAGCGCTAAAATTTTGATATCATTGAAACGCCTCAGACCCTAACGTCAGCAAAGGGAAGAACCGTAGCTAGGGGACAACTGTTGTTGTTGTTCTTGTCGTTGGCATCGTAGTACTTTGGCATGAGCATGAAAATTATAAATCAAAATACAAATTTGAGAGAGATCGATAAATAAATACGACACATCAACGGGGCCCAATAAGAGAATAGTACACATGGAACAGGATGTGATGATGCGTGGGCGGGTTGTTAATTGCCAAGTGTACCAGAAAGCTAATCAGCTGGCATGGAATATTAATGAGGGTTGAGCAACAAATAAATATCGTATTGCAAACACCTAAAACGTTCTAATTAAAGCAATTGGCGACAATCACTGAGCCAACCTCAATCACAACTGCAATTGAAACAATCTAGAGGTCTAGACCAAGTCAAATAACAGTAATTGGTAATTAGTTAAGTCGAATATTGCTTGGTGTACTCAAGAATTAATATCTCTCAAGAAATTTGGAACAGTTGACAACAATTGATAGTTCTTGATTCGGAGCTGTCCAAATTGTATTATATTTGGAATTTATGATATTCAGAAGTATAATAATAATAATATTGATCAAGCAAAGTCTTAAATCCATTGATAAACCTTTCATCTTGTTTATAAATATTTTTCTAAAAACTAAATTCAGGTGGGTATATTTTTATATCGCATGAAATGAACTATAAGTACCCCTCAAACTTTTATTAATTACCTCCTAGCTTACTTTATATTTATTTTTATACTTTTAATCCAGCTGCTTGTAATATGGGGCACATGTTTGATTTAAATTATCAAATTTTGCGTTTGGAATTCTTGGAAATGAAGTCCGTAACGTGCAGAGTAGCAGAGTTTGCCGCATTATTGTCAACGGTCGAAAAGTTTGCCAAGTTTATGGATACACGATATTGCAGTAAATCTTAGAAATAGTTCTACACATTTTCTAGACTCAAAAAATTCCTTTTGGATCTACACAAATGTAAATAAGTGTTTGAATTGTAACTCTGTCACCTTAAATTATTGATCATTTACCATTGTAAATACCCCTACAATCACTGATAAAGCTACCTTTTCTTATGTATGACAATTCATTCATTGGAATAAAAGAAGTATGAAAGCTATAGTCGAGACTGCTCGACTACGAGATCCCCTGAACCCTTCAAGCAACTGATATTTCGATAATAATTCGCACACACACAGTCTAATACACAGGCGACTGCGCTTGGGCTGCTCTGCAGTGTTGCCAATATTATGGGAATTTATTTGTTGAATAATTTAGTTTTTAGACATATGTATGTACAATGAAACTTTCAGAACGTTATCACAATGTTCATATGTATGTATATTCCGAAGCACAAGTCTTTAGTATTTTAAATACGCCATTTACAAATATATATATTTTATATATATAAATATGGGTAGGGGTGGTTAGGGGTGGGCGGTAAGTTTTAACAAAAATCGAAATTGTATAAAATGCATTTTAATATCTATTTAAGGTTTGGGACTCTAGCTTTAAAGATGTTGGCGATATAATTTTATAACTGCTTTTCGACAAAGATTTTTATGGATAAAAATAACAGGATGGGTTATCGTTTTTTAGTGATAAGTTTAAAATTAAAAAAAAAAATTGATATCTGATATCTTTTGAGACCGACGCGTTCAAACATACGGACGGACGGACAGACGGACGGACAGGGCCAAATCGACTCCATTATACCCTGCTTTCGCGTTTTCAATGGATTCAGGGTATAATAAGGAAAACCTTGCAGTAAAACGTTCAAGTAGTTTATAGAGCACACTTTGAATAAACCTAGACAAATATCTCTTGCAGATGGCGGGCTTAGTGCGTTTGTTTCTATTTCTGTTATTGACAATTAGAGAAATCAGCTCTACAGACTCCGCAGAGGGACTACCTGCTGTAATAGATGAGCTGAGCACACAGATTGGCATCGAAACAACCATTGTCTACAATCCCCAGCGAAAAGGACTAAGTTATTTACCCAAACTGAAGCCAATCACGCAGATACTAGTGAATTCCATAAACGATTCTGTTTTCAATGCCACAGAACTAGTTCGATTTTTGGGTGAACGAATGCTCTTTGTGCTGCTTGTTAAGACGCCTCCAATCGATCTATTCGAGAAGCTCCATTTACAGTTCCAGACAGCGGACTTTTTGCTGGTGCTTAACGAAAGCCCAGTAACAGATGTGTGGCTAGAGTTTGCCCATCGAGCATGGCAGCTGGGCTACAATGGCCTGCTATTCCTACATATATCGCAAGATCCGGTGCTCTACAGAATGCGCTTGTTTCCACAAATCAAGATCCTACCCACCAATGTGAACGAATACGTACAAAGACGGGGTCGCATTGGCAATATGCAGGGCTTTGAGATTCGCGTTGCGGTCTACTCCAACCCGCCCCGCTGCCTCCTCTACAAGGACAGACACGGCAGGCAGAAGTATGGCGGCTATTACCTGCGCTTCCTACAACACTTTGTGGAGGTCCACAATGCGACCTTTGTGCCCGTTTACACGCCCAACGACTCGCCCGGGCACTGCATTAGGGCGCTGCTCGCGAGGCGAGTGGACCTGTGCGGCGACTCGCTGGCTCAGGGGTCGGACAAGGCTTTCGTTGTGACAAGGGCTATTCGCATGGCTTATGCCAATATCATGGTGCGCAATGCCAAGCCGTTGAGTTCGTATCGCTATCTGTTGGCTCCATTCCACCCGACTGTCTGGATCTGCCTGTTCGTCTACATAGCCTTCATTGTTTTCTTCATGAGCTGCATCCACTGGCAGCAGCAGAGGCGCTGGATCTTCAGCACCTTTCTGCTAGACGCCATCAGGTCGCTACTATTCACGGGCTTCTCTCTAAAGCACCTCCATGGACGCGAGCGGTACATACTCTTTGCTGTGCTCTTCATAGCCGGCTTCATCTACTCCACGTTCTACCTGGGATACCTGAAGAGCATATTGACCACGGAGGTATTCGAGAAGCCGATCAACAGCTTTGCAGAGCTGCTGGAGTCCAACATCAGCATCATGATAGACGAATATAATCGCAACTTGTCGAGCAGATACAATCTGCCGGATATGCTGTGGCCAATCATAAAGGTGGTTCCCGACGAGACGCTGAAGAGGCATCGCAGCGGCTTTGACCAGGAGTACGCCTACATACTCTTCAGCGATCGCATGGACCTGTATGACTCTGCTCAGAAGTACCTAAGGCATCCGCGCCTGCGTCGCATACCCATCAACATATTCTTTCTGTTCTCCGGCTTTCCGATGCGCGAGAGCTACTTCTTGAGGCACTCGCTGAGTGACGCCTGGGCTTATGTCTTTGAGAGCGGATTCCTGAAGAAGCTGGAATCGGACGCCGACCACGACACGATGACAGCGAACGTGGGCTTCGAGTTCCTCGTCACTGACTACTACGAGGCGCAATCGCTGAAACTCGATTATTTCGTCATGCCGGCCATGTCGCTGGCCTTCGGCTACGGCCTGGCTTTGCTCGTCTTTGTCATTGAGTTGACGGCCTGGCGCAGGCACAGGCACAACCAGCGCTAAGCGCTGATGATGAGGATGAGGATGAGGATGCAGTGCCCACCACTTGGCGTTGATGGATTGATGTAGTGTAGTAGCTGCTTGTTCCTGAACACTTTCTAGCATCCGCATGTGTGTCTGTAGTTGTAGTTTTTTCTTCCACAAATAAAGCAGCAATCTAGTTACACTGAGAAATGCTATTGTGGAATTGATATGCAAGTCCTTAACGTTGCTGTAGATATTATCTATAACTAAAATATGAGACTCAGCATCCTGAGCATCCTACCCAATCCGCCACAAATTACCGCTTCCATGCTCTACTATACACTAAAAAAAACTCACATTTTTCCTGTGACTTCTCTATTTGCTTAACACCTAGATCTAAACTATATGTGCACAAGCAACGGCGTCCCTGCACTAAAATGTACAAAAATAGTTAAGTCCTATCCTTTCCTTCTTTTTTCCTTCAACGCTCATCCTTTGCCATCCTAGGCTATCCTATTACTCTCCATACACTGCTTCCTCGCACTTTATTCAAATTATGCTTATGCTCACAAAACTAAAACGCTTTTTGCTTCCACAGCTTGCTTCACAGCGCTACAACTCGTATCAAGTAGTCGCCAATTTGAAGAATGCCTAAGCTTATATTTATGCTCTGTCTCCTCACTAACGTAGACTCAAGCACCTATGATCTAAGCTCAAGTATAGCTGCACTCAATCGGGGACTGCAGAGCAAAACCAACATTATCTACACGGAGCCCGCACAGCCCTCAGATATCTATGAACGGATTTGTGAGGCCCTCAGCCATGTTCCTAGTGTACTGTTTGATAGAACCGATCAGCGCAGCCTGAGCAGTATTAATGACCTTCATCTGCCCAAGCCCCTTTTGATGATACTGCCAGAGCCCAGCCCAGACCAAGCCGAAGCTCTGTTCGAGCAGCTGCCCACGGAAATGCAGCAATCGGATTTTCTGATCGTAGGCTGCGACACTGCAGCAAACTGGCATCAGTTGCTTGCAGCTCTCTGGCAGCAGGGCTTCCCGAATGTGCTGATATTCAACAGCACCGGCAGAGGAGGGCTCCGGGGTGAGTTTTATACCAGCGGCTTTTATCCGCAGAGAGAGCTGCAGCAGTGCAGCATCGAGGATTATTTGTGGAGTCGCCAGCATTGGTTCGACAATCTAGGAGGCCTGGAGGTGCGGGTGGCGCTCTATAACGATCCGCCACGCAGCTTGGTTTACCCCGAAAATGACATGTACGCTGGATATGCTCTACTGCTGCTGCGTGAGTTTCTGGCCCACCGCGGGGCCAAGTTTGTGCCCGTGCTGACGCCCAACTACAGCGTCTTCTCCCCCCACGACTGTCTCAAATACATACACAACAATCTGTCCGACGTCTGTGGGGAGCTGTTGGCTTACTACAACGAAGTTAGCTTTACCGCCAGTTATACGTACCTGTACGTTAATATCTTGATTCCCAATGCGCAGCCCAAGTCCAAGAACTACTATATTATAGCTCCCATGCAGCTGAACACTTGGCTGTCCATGCTTCTCTATATAGCCATTACCTGTAGTTTCGTCAGCTGCGTTTGCCGGCTGCAGCAGGGGCGATGGGAATGCGGCCGATTTCTACTAGATATAATTTCCAGTCTGCTCTGCGTGGGCTTTCAGCTGCGTCTCATTACGGGCTGGCAGTACTACACCTTGTATTCTAGCATTTTCCTAGTGGGCTTCATGATCGCCAACTATTACCTGGCGTACCTGGCAACCATTCTCTCGACGGGTGTCTACGAGCCCGAAATACGCAGCTTCGAGGACATGGTTGACCGAAATATTAGCATCCTAATCGGGGACTACGACAAGAAGGTGTTTGAGATCTACGACTTTCCAGATATCCTATGGAATATAACCCGTCTGGTGTCCTATCCCTTCATACAGGCGCATCGGCGCATCTTTGATCCCAAATATGCCTACTTGGCGCATAGCGATCGCCTGGTACTGTTCGCTTTCCAGCAACAATATATGAAAAAGCCCCGCATGCGTCCCCTGCCTATAGACCTGCAGCACTCGCTGCCGGGTTTCCCAATGCGTCGCCACTGGCTGCTGAAGCACAAGCTCAGCGAGGCGGTGCTCAACAGCTTTGGCAGTGGACTACTGGACAAGCTGGCCGACGACACCAATCAACAGACGATACACATTGGCTACTTGAACCTGATACCCTCGGAGCCATACGAGGCGAAGCCCTTGACATTGGACTACTTCAAAGTCCCGCTAATTATGCTCGTCTTCGGTCTAATCATTGCATTTGTCTGCCTCATCGTCGAGTTACTCTGGCGACGTATACACGATCCGTATACACGCGAACGGTGCGAAAGAACTCGAGAAGCTGAAAAGGAAACACCTGGGGAATCTTAAAGTAAGTATTACAGCCTATTGATGTCATTACTCACACTTTTATGAGATTATAAGAGACTTTATTTATAGATGAAAAATTATATCATTACAAAATTGTAATAATTTATAATATGTATTTCCCAATTTAGCAAATCGATTTGGAGTCATTAAGACTCTGCAGGATTCGGGAAATGCATTAAATTGAATTGTCTATTAAGACGAAGTAAGACGAAGTTCGGTCAAAACTTAAACATATATCTCTCAAGAATTCATCGATAATTGCTTTTCAGCTAATAAATTAATCGGCATGACTCACTATTATTAGCTTATGAGAGACTTGATTCGTTATTCAAGAATTAAATTTTCATTTGGAGCTATCTATCGTCAGGTGGTTTAGTTCATTTTTGAAGCGCGATAGTTTTAATCAAATCTAGACAGGCGTTGCTCAAGAAATTCAACTCAATACAGCATTTCGGTTTTACGAAACCTCTGCAAAAATATTTATTGATCAATAAGCATAAAATGGAATTGTGTTCCAGTCGTTCGAGGCCAACCCTTGAAAGGTGCTCTAGAAGCTTCCTAAACGGAATTCAAAATAAAAACCGCATCAAATCTATGCGAAGCACCCTCTAAAAGATGAGAGAAGCTGGCCATGGCTCAGCTCGAGCTCTTTGACAAGCGAGCAAAATAAATAGCACTTGAGATATGTTTCCAAAACATTTGTCAGCTGCGAACTTTGGGTCCGCTTACCCCTCCTGCTGGCCGCCTGCAAGTATGCAACGCAAACGATAACACAAAACATGCCAAGGAAGTGGTACAGCCACCCATCGTCAGCTTCGGTCGCAGATGCTGACTTGCACAAATATTTGGCGAAAAGAAAGAGCAAAAGCCGAAGATGGAACAACATCAAAAATTACTTTAGACAGAACAGAATAGAGGGTTGTGTGGGCGTTGTCCGCTACATTTTGCCAAGGGGCGTGGCTCGACACATTTTGAAGTTCATTGACTTGTGCCACGGTTCTTGGCGCCGCAAAGTATGCAACCCAAATGTGGCGACAATAAAGTTTATGTGCGTCGCCAGCCGCAAAAGAAATAACACTCTACAATTGCAGCTGTGTGTGTGTGGGTGGGTGTGTGTGTGTGTGGGTGTAGATAATCACCAATTGCCGGGCGGTTGATGAAAATAAAAATGATACACATTGCCTTGTGCGGGAGCGTTAACTTTTTGACAGCACTGTTCGAGGCGGGAGACACAAATTTCAAGCAGGCCTGGGTAACGCCCACCTGAAATCCAGGCGAAGGCTCGGGGTTCGAGTCACGTGCGTGCCTGGACCCAATATCGCTGCTGTCGCCGCAACGAGAGATAAATAAAAATTCGAAAAAAAAAAACACATACATGTATACATACAAATATGTATGCCCTTCAGTCGCTTAATTGCTGATTTCGTGTTTTCATCGCGACTTTAATCGATTTCGTGCGCAATTTAACTGCCCACGATTGTCACATGTGGCATGCCCCCCTAGGGGTATCGGGCCGGCCAGTCAGTCGCAGTCCGATTACAATCGACTTTAAAGTAAACATTTGTTTTTATTTTTCCAGCAGGGCGGCTTTTAATTAAGATTGCGTAGGGCGATAAGTGGCAAGTGTTGTGGCGAATCGATTCCGCAGAATGGGGCGGATCAAGACTCAATATAAATTCCGGATTCTCTGCGCTCTTGATGCACATATTTATTGTGGCTTTAGCTGTGGCTGGGGCCGTATCTGTGGCTGTGCCATTGTGCACGTTTATTCAAGAGAATTCGGCTTTCCCTTGCCCGGTAGGGCTGCCATGGACATGAAAGCCTCAAATGAAACATTTCTATAGACTTTTATTTTCTTACACCATGTCCTGCCACATTTATTTTTATAGAACTGGGATATTATGAACACAACTCAAAAATCATTTAAGCTTAGAGATAGCTGCATGATTTTACTACCAGATATTTCATATCGTATTTCATTTTCCTTCTTTCTTTCCCACTGAGCACCCAAGTGAATGCCAAATATGCGCAACTGTAGATGTTTAAACAAGATTCAGTTTGGTTACCTCAAAATAGTAGGCCTTACCATCTCTAGCTAAGCAATGTGCTATCCAGCAAGCACAGCGTCTTTAGAATAGCTTGAACTATTTTAACAAAGTCCGTATCCTTATTTCTATGATATATATTGGCATACTTTAGTCTCTATTGAATTTAGATTAATACTAAAATGAGTTTTGGAACATTCGTATTCATACTTTTACCTCTGTTTACACTGCTTAATAGTCCAGTTATCCTGGGAGCTAACCCTCAATTCAAATTTCACATTATAAATCTAAAATTTCGTCAATTGTGTAGCTTCAAAGCCTTTAAGTCAACCGAGTGTGTAAGCGAAATGACAAATTTAAACGTGGACCCCGGCGAGCCCTGGGCTCTGACGACAATAGGGGGATTATCTGGTGCGCTCAGCTGTATGCGACGTCTGACCCTTTTATCAGGCGGACATTTGAGCAGCAAATCACAGCCCATGATGCACATATCACAGCCCCGGCTGGACACACACACAGTGGGAAGAAGAACAATTGAAAGGCATGCCCTAAGGGCAATTGCCTGATTCGAATGCCACATAATTGACTGCATGCTTTGTGGGTTTGCTTTGCCTTGATTTGGCCTGACTCGGCTTGGTCCGGCTCAGCTCTGCTCCTCTTCTGGGGTCCAATCAAAACTCCCAGGCTAATTGCAGTTTGGCTCTAAGGTCTCATTGTGTGCTTAGGGATTGTGTGGCATGTGGCATGGGGCATGGGGCATGGGGCATGTGGCGAGAGGTTAGGCGCTAGCTCCGGCGACCCGGTCCCGATATGCGAATGCTCTTTAAATGCTATTATTTAAATCAATGCTGTGGCATCGCCTTAAGGCCGGCTCAGCACATATATGAGGTGGATATTTATGTGCCATGTCTAATTGTCGGCACCGGGCTTCAAAGTGGCCTCGTTACCTCTAATTCGCCCCTCCACTGCTCCGCGAAATGCATTTATCGCACTCCAACTTATGCTAAGATAAACGACCATCGCGCAGCCAGGGAAAATTGGCCACACTTTCCAGACGCTCAGACGCTCAGTCTCTCAGTTTCTCAGTACCTGGGCTTGAGCTTGGGTCATAAAGAAATATACCTGACAATTGGCAATTTTTGGTTGATTTTGCAATTTATGGCCACAGCGAGCAGCGGGAGCTGGCCAAGAGGCAGCGGCATGTGTCATTGGCGGCATGACCAAAAGACCCAAATATATATGTATGTATGTAGTATATAACGACGTCTTGTGCTCGGGATGAGGTAGATTGCATCTCATGAAATAGTTCGAGCAATTCAACTGAATTTATGAAACGCTTAAAAAACGTCTTTGAAAATTTTATAAAAACCGCATAAAATCTCTCTGCTCTTTCAGCATGGAACTGCATCGGATTTCTATTTTGAAAATCATCCAGTCTGAATGTCTGAAGCGATACTATAAAAACCACTCGAATAATTTATGTATTTATATGGCTGCACTTCAGTTGATTATACAAAAAGAAAAAACAATTTTTTAATTTATTTGCACACAATACGTCTGCAAGTTATTCGATTAATCAGCACACAATAAATAATATTTTCATTGTTTTTAAATTGGATTTACGCTGAAGTTTTTGAATTGATAATAGTATTAATGTCTGCTCTGACATTTGAGAATTTTCTCAAAACATTTATTTAAATTGCTTTATGAACAACCTTCAAGAGATCGTCGACGAACGATATCAAGGTAATCGATGAGCTATACGAAAAAAATATATATATATTTATAGTTATTGTAAGCAAATATGTATTTCTACATATTCAAAGACTATTTATATACAGGTAAGTTATGCTGATAAGTTGTTTAACTCATCCGTAAGATCAAATCGTGAATGTATGAATCATTTCTCAACTCTCTCACTCAGAACACTATTGTTGTTATGGAGGTAAGTTAGCATTGTCTGCTCGTAGGCATAGCTTCCAAGTCCAGCTGCCTCGAGTTGCTAAATATAGCTGGGCACAGAAACCCAAACGGAACCCAATTAAGCGCAACAAACAACTTCACGCCACATGCCACAGCCACTTATCAGTCCCATCCGATCAGATCCAACATCAACATCAAGTCGATTGCATTGCCGCCGGTGTGCGACGCTGTGCCTGCTGCTGTTCCCTACTCTATCTCGCGCGCTCCTTCTCCTTCTCCTTCTCCTTCTCCTTCTCCTTCTCTTTCTCTTTCTCTTTCGCTCTTGATCTTGCCAATTGTAATGGCCAACGATTTGTCGCTGTCGCAGGACCTGCGGCCACAACAACAGCAATTGACGATCGTCGCGAGATAAGATCGCACTGCGATAAGCGAGCCGAGAAACGGCGACAGCAGCCACATTTATGATAATAAGTTGACATTTGACCACCATGACGAAATAATGAAACGATCAGGAGGCCGTCCGCTTGACAGGTAGGACAGACTACCAATCGCACATGCCAGGTGAGACACTTTATATAACGATTCAAAGAAATATATAATTTGGCATATTCCTGTTTTTGTTTGTGATTCTGTTTTCATACCCAGAACCAGAAATCAGGGTATGTTTTTTCGTGGCAGACCCAAACTATATATATTCTTGATCAGGAAGACGAACTGAGTTGAGTTAACCCTGTTCGCCCATCCGTTCATCCGTCCGTATGTCTGTCAGTCCGTCTGTCCGTACCATATTAAAATAACAGTTGGTCGAAGGACTCAGGGGATCTTATGTCAATATGTTTCGAATAGAGTTTTCTTACTTGTTTCTGGATGGATTTTCAATCTCATGGTAGTTTTCTGTTATAGTTAAAGATCTCGAAGATCTATTAAATCGATACTGAGCATTCTTCTAATCTCTTCTGATTATAGCTGTACAGGTCGAGCGATCTTATAGGTAAATTTAACAATTCAGTCTTATGTGCCCAACTAAAAGCTAAAAGCCAACCAATTCAGAATCTGTTAAGTACTTTATTGAAAGTATTAGAAAATCAGAGCAATGAACTCACTGTATTAATCCAAATCAAATTCTCAATTCAATTCACATAATGCCCTAGAAGCTTAAATTACACTTAACTGATTTTATTTTAATGGGTAAACATTTCAAAGCGATTATCTGCCAATCTAATCATAGGGCACAACAAAAACTCAACACAAAAATTTGATAAGATTTGGCTTTGAAAACCCCCTCATTGGATACGAAAAACGTTCATGAATGCCTTTTTAGAAACAACGTAGAAATAATGAAGCAAATTTTAGCAAATGTTTGCTCTATAGATTTCAAATTCTTAATTTCGTACAACAACCAAATTCATAAGTAACGTAGTGGAGCCTAGGCGGCTGATGAATACCCTATGATATATATCTACTTAGCAGAAGGCTCCAAATATGTGTTATGTAGTCTCGAATTTTATACGTTTAAAAGAAATAAAAATACAAAAACTTTATTTTCGATAGTGTATGATATCAAAATACATAATTATAGAGGAAGCTAAAGCAAAGTGAACTAACCATTGAATTTTAACTTTATAGCTCTAAATTTATAAGATATCTATCTATTACTCCAATTTGTTGGATAATAAACTGTGTAGATCTATCTAGAATATTCTTTTGATACTTCCTCTATACGAATATATATTCTAATTTTCGAACTACAAACATGCTGGGCACAAAACCAATATACTCTTTTCACAACACGGACGACTATGCTATATTTTGGATAGTCACCGAATCTAGCACAATATAACTGTTTGCAATGAGGCATCCGATAGAAGACGGCAATAACTACACAAATGGGCCTAATAAATTAATGTATTCTAAATTGGTTATTTATTGCACCAGCGATTTTATGATACCATTCTAGACTTCTATAAAATGTTCAAACGATTCCTCCGAAACAGCCAGTTTCACTTGGTTGCCCATGGAACACACAACTGCAGAAAATCAGGCGATCAAATATGAGCGATAAGGATAGACTTGTAAAGACATTCAGAAATAATATGGATTTGGAACTCTCTATAAATTTACGGACATAATTCGCAGATATTGCAGGAGGCTGGCGAAGGCTCAGCGAGCGAGAGGATCGAGTGCAATTCGAAATTAAAGCTACCGTGGTATTTCGCAAGCGGATTCCTTCTGCTGTGGGTCCTATTGTATTTTGCAGTGGTTATTCCTTTGTTTTATCGCCTGCCAACATCCCTGACCATCGAGGATGATAATAAAGGAGAGTTCATTGGGGATCGAGCCTACGACGTCCTCAACAATCTGGTCAACATTGGAACTAGGGTAGCTGGCAGCGATGCCAATGAGCTCGAAGCAGTAGAATTTCTGCTAAATGAAATATCAAAGATCCAAAAGGATTTACTTGAGGATTATTTTACCTTAGAGGTGGACGTACATAAAACCTCTGGCTCACACATCTATCACAACCTACTTGAGATGTACCAAGGAGTCCAGAACGTGGTAGTCAAACTGAGCCCCAGGAACTCATCAAGTGTGTCGTACCTCCTGGTGAACAGTCACTACGACACAGTCGCAACTTCTCCGGGAGCGGGTGACGATGGCTTCATGGTCGCCACTATGTTGGAGGTGCTGCGAGTGATGGCCACAACGCCACAATCCTTAGAGCATCCCGTCGTCTTCCTGTTCAATGGAGACGAGGAGATGGGCATGCAAGCCTCACATGGCTTCATTACCCAGCACAAATGGGCACCCAACTGCAAGTATGAATCCGAGTTGTTTCGATTTTAAAGGAAAATCCTATTTAGAAATTGTATTTACAGGGCTGTTGTCAATTTGGATAGCGCTGGAAGTGGCGGACGCGAAATTTTATTTCAAACTGGCCCCTCTCATGCGTGGTTAGCCAATGTAAGTTCTGCAAGAGAAAATAGTTCCAAGTACGATTTCAACTTGGTCATAATCCGCAGTATTACAAGAAGAGTGCGAAGCATCCCTTTGCTACAACCTTGGCTGAGGAATTTTTTCAAATGGGACTTATACCTTCCGATACAGACTATCGCATTATTACGCAATACGGACAGATTCCAGGTAAAACTAGATATAGATATAAATCTATTGCTATTCTATGGACTTTTCACTGTGCAGGCGTTGATCTTGGCCAAGCTATCAACGGTTACATATATCATACAAAGTACGATCGCATTGATGTAATTCCTCGAGGCTCTATTCAGAACACGGGAGACAATGTTTTGAGTCTGGTGCGCGCCTTGGCTAATGCACCTGAATTGCGCAATGTACAGGTGGGTTATGAGCACGTGTTATCCTGAAAACAGATTCTTAGCAATCCAACTATAGGCGTATCAAGGAGGAAATTCTGTGTACTACGACTTTTTGGGCCTCGCTTTCATCACCTACTCGGAGGAAACGGGCCAAATTCTGAACTACGGCGCAGCAGGAGTCACGCTTATTTTAGTTTTCATATCTGCGTGGCGCATGTCCGCTGTGTCCCAGCTGCCCAGCAATCAGATTTGGCGGCGTTTAATCATTCTC
Source organism: Drosophila navojoa (assembly GCF_054131105.1). Classification (NCBI taxonomy): domain Eukaryota; kingdom Metazoa; phylum Arthropoda; class Insecta; order Diptera; family Drosophilidae; genus Drosophila; species Drosophila navojoa. The sequence goes on along the minus strand of NC_142893.1, from coordinate 24,510,136 downwards.
TTGATTCTTCAAATCATTGCTTTTGTACTAGCCTTGGCTCTGCCCCTAGTTGTGGCATACATCCTCGACAACTTTGGACTGTCGCTCACCTTCTTCAGCTCTCTTTCACTTGTGATTGGCTTGTATGTCTGCCCGGCACTAATTGGGCTATGTGTTCCGATCACTGTGTACTATCACACACAGGGGAATGTGAGTATACGAGATTACATTAGATCGAGCAATCGACTCAATGTTATCTGCTCTAGAGCAAATTGCCTTTCAGCTATCACGTTCAACTGGCCCTGCATAGCTGGGCCATCCTACTGTCTCTTCTGGCCATTGCCGCTACTGCTTATGGACTGCGCTCCATCTATATCGTCACGATTTTGATCATCTTTTATGCTGTATCGTTGGCCATCAGTCTATTGAGTACCTCCCACGATCGCGGCTACTCCTGGAGTGGACTGGTCATTGTTAGTCAGGTGATCCCTTTCCTTTATAGCAGTTACCTCTTCTACACATTCATCGTGGTGCTGACGCCAATGAATGGTCGTTCTGGCAGTGCGTCCAATCCGGATACGATCGTTGCTGCTCTAGCAGCGGCGGGTGCGATTTTCTCCTTTGGCTTTCTGGTAAGTTCTCTATCCAGCCCTAGTTCCTCAAAAGCTTATAACATGTCTCTTCAGCTGCCCTTGACCAATGCGTTCCGACGATCGGGGTCGGTGTTGCTCACCCTACTTGTGATTACAGGCGTTACGATTTACCTAGCCTGCGGCACAGAAATGGGCTTCCCTTATCGCCCAAGGACCCATAGTGCTCGCGCTCTTTATCAGGTACTTCTTAACATATTGATTGATATGAGTTGATAATTATTATATTCCTAATATAGCATGTGCGCAGAACCTTCTACGATTACGATGGATCCGTGATCAGCGACGAGTCCGGCTATTTATTCAACTTACAGGATAGACGTGAAACGTCAGCATTTTCCGGCGTGAATTTCACGGGTGCAATAAGCCAGGCAGAAAATTGCAAAAATCATATGATGTGCGCTGCGCCTTTATTTGATGAGCGTTGGGTTGAGAACCGATTGCAAGGAATTTGGCTGCCCCGCAAGGAGCCCGTCATACCCAAAATACCAACAAGTCTGGAGCTGCTCAGCAAAACAGTCTTGGCTGACAAGAGGACGATGCGGTTCAGCTTTCGACTAACTGGACCGCCCTATTTGAGTTTGTTTATTCAAACCTACGAAGATGACTTTGTCACCGTGAGCGACTGGTCCTTCTCCAAGACCTACCTGGAGCAAAAGCCAGCTTCTCCGCTCGCCTATCACATATATATTACCTACGGCAGAAGTGAACCCCTTGAGTTTTATTTGGATATTACAGTAAGTACTCAATGCTTAGAAAGTCGACTTCATTCCAATATTCTTCAATTTCAGAAGCCTAACGGAAACTTTGACGTGCCTCTGTTCCAACTGGGCATATCTGCATCTAACATTGGCGATAAGGGGGATGAGCACAGCAACAAGTTCGCCTCAACGTTTCCCTCGTATGCCATAGTAGTCGATTGGCCCTCGCAATACACAAGATATATATTCTAAATCGCGCACAACAAAGCATAGCAGCCGTGTTTGTCCTTCGGTTTAGTATAGATAATGTATAAAGAATCTAAGATAGTAATAAAGTTCTATTGGATAAAAAATTCGTAGTGATAGGACTCACGCGCGACCAAGTAGGCAAAAAGATAAGCTCGCTGGGGTAACCTGTTTTCGTGGAATGGTGACTGATTGGGCTACACCAGACAGACATGGCCTAATCGAAATCGGGAAGAATGGCAATCTGAAAGCTCTGATTAAATCTGATTATGGCCTATACTTTATGGCAGTAGATTATGGCTTATCTACATGATCTTATGGAGTGCGAACAACAATTCACAATGACTCTGCCTGCCTTAAAAAGCGTGCTTCCTTCAATGGCGATTGTAAATCTTTTTAGCGAGGGCAGCTCAAAAAGTTTTTGTCACCTAGGGGGTGTTCCACTATTCTCTGGATATGCACAGTAGAAATAAATCACAATAAAAGTTAACTATGCGAAATATGTACTTTACATAAAATTGTCCGTTTTAATCACATTCTGTTGATCCTTTAATAGCTTATATTGCTTATTCATTTGTAGCCCCTATTGATAGATACGAAACTGCCCGCGCTTTTATTGTTATCAAACATATTTTGAATCATTAGCGTTATAAAATTATATATTTCTGAAAAATATGGATTTCTATTTCCATTTTTTATGACTTTCTATCTACCCCTATATAAGGAGGTTCGATTTTTTGGCGAAATATTAGTCGACCAACGAAAACCAACTAGAGTCACTACGAAAAAAACAAAACAAAAAAAAAACTGTTTTCGAAAATGAGCGATGAGATTACACTGGTATGCGAGTGCGCAAATTAAATGTTTTGGATTTGCTAAGTTTACATAACAAATTCGCAGATTCCGGAGGAGGATAACCTAGATGTATCCAATAAAATACAGGAAAGAGATATCAAAGATGATGCAAAACCACCATGGTACCTCGGCACCGGTTTCTTGCTCTTCTGGGTGCTATTATTTTTCGCAGTGGTCTTGCCACTCTTCTATCGCATGTCCACGTCGCTGACCATCGAAGATGATCTCAAGGGCGAATTCATTGGCGATCGTGCATACAACACTTTGAACAATCTGGTTAACATAGGACCCAGGACGGTGGGCAGCAATGCAAATGAGGAAGAAGCTGTGCTTTTCCTTATGAATGAACTGGCAGCGATAAGAAAAGTTCTCCTGCACGACTACTTCACCATGGAAGTGGACATTCAGCGTGCCTCGGGCGCTCTCAGATACACCCATATGCTCAACATGTACCAGGGCGTTAAGAATATTATTGTTAAGTTGACCCCAAAGAGTTCGACAAGTGACTCGTACCTATTAGTGAACAGTCACTACGACACAGTCGCAACTTCTCCGGGAGCGGGCGACGATGGCTTCATGGTGGCCACCATGCTGGAGGTGTTGCGCGTGTTGGCCACAACTCCACAATCCTTCGAGCATCCCGTCGTCTTCCTCTTCAACGGTGCCGAAGAAACAGCATTCCAGGCCTCCCATGGCTTCATTACCCAACACAAATGGGCACCGCACTGCAAGTATGCATAGGAAATGTTTTTATTATGAGCGAAAACTGTGTTAACGAACCGCCTTTGCAGAGCTGTTGTCAATTTGGACGCCGCAGGCAGCGGAGGACGCGATATTCTATTTCAAAGTGGTCCCTCCAATCCCTGGCTTGTCGAAGTAAGTTTCTGAGAATGAGTCGCGAGATAAATTAATAGAATCAATTTCGATCTTCAAGTACTACAAGAAGCATGCCAAGCATCCGTTTGCCACATCTTTGGGCGAGGAGATATTTCAATCGGGTGTGATACCGTCGGACACCGACTTTACCGCCTTTGTTGAGCACGGAAATATTCCAGGTAGATAATTGGATAATTCGTTGATTGCTTACAGAAAAAGATTAATCAGTTTGTTGGGTGTCTAGGCTTGGATATAGCTCAGATCATCAATGGCTATATATACCATACTAAATATGACCGAATCGATGTGATTCCCCGAAGCTCTATGCAAAGCACGGGCGACAACGTATTGAGTCTAGTGCGAGGCTTGGCGAATGCAACTGAACTACATAATCCGCAGGTAAATCTCTGCCACTTGACATTAAAAAATTCATTATCATTTTCTGAATATTAGGCCTACGAACAAGGACACGCAGTTTTCTTTGACTTTCTGGGACTCTTTCTCATCAGCTACTCCGGGGATACTGGCATAATATTAAACAATTGCGTTGCTGTAGTTGGCATAGTCCTGGTTTTTGTCTCCCTTTGGCGAATGTCCTCTATTTCTTCCCTCTCTGCCAGTCAAGTGTTGCAGCGAGTGCTAAACCAACTGATTCTTCAGATCATAGCTTTAGCATTAGGCCTAACTCTGCCTCTTCTGATTGCTTATATGTTCGACAGTTTCGGGTTGTCTCTGACATACTTCAGCTCTCTTTCCCTTCTGATCGGTCTTTATGTGTGTCCAGCGCTCATCGGACTGAGTCTTCCCATCACAATTTACTATCAATGGAAAAAGGATGTAAGTATTTCAAAAATATTTTCATTTAAAAGCCCACTTAACATTCGAATTCCCTAGGACAAGCTACCATTCCCGTATCGCCTACAACTGGCTCTGCACACTTGGGCCATTCTGCTGTCTATGCTGACTATAGCACTCACCGCCTATGGGCTTCGGTCCGCCTATATTTTCACAATCTTGAATAGCTTCTATGCCATATCCTTGGCGCTAAATCTCCTGACCACACTCCACGATCGCGACTATAACTGGACGGGTCTCGTAATATTTAGCCAGGTAATACCTTTCTTGTACTGCACCTACCGCACCTATCTCCTGCTGGTGGTGTTGATACCGATGAGTGGACGTTTGGGCAGCGCGATGAATCCGGATCTTGCCATCGCTGGCGTGACTGCTTTGGGTACTATTTTCGCTTGGGGGTTCTTGGTAAGCGAGCGTACACGATCGTTTGTAGTACTTTATATAAAAAGCAAAGGATATACTTACGTAGATCCCGCTGATCAACATGTTCCGGCGTCCCTATCTGATAGTCCTCAGCATCCTTACAGTCACTGTGATCACAGTGATCCTCGCAAGCAGCACTCACATCGGATTCCCCTATCGCCCTAGAGCGAGTAGTGAACGAGTATCATTTCAGGTATTTTAAAAGATCTATCCCTCAGAACAGTGTCCTTTAATATGTGCCGACTTTCAGCATGTGCGCAGAGTGTTCTACGAGTACGACGGCTCCATCAGCAAAGACGAGTCGGGCTATCTGATTAGTTTCCAGGACCGACGGGAAGCAAAGCCAATGAAAATGAAATCAATAACAAATGCGAGAAGCATTAGATCCGACTGCGAAAAGCACATGATGTGTGGAGTACCACTATACGACGAGCGCTGGGTCGACAATCGGTTAGGGAGTGTATGGCTGCCACGAGAACAGCCGGTTGAACTTCCAGCCAAGGCAAAGCTGACCCTCTTAAGTAAAAAAGTACTGAAGAACAATGCAACGGCACGATTCGAGTTCAAGTTAGAGGGCCCCGATCACATGAGTTTGTTCATTCAGACCTACGAGGATGACTTCGCAACACTCAGCAACTGGTCCTTCGATCGCACTTACCTGGAGAACCCGCCCGCTTATCCGCTGTCCTATCACATCTATTTCACCTACGGCACAGATCGGTCGCCACTAAACTTCAGTCTTGATATTTCGGTAAGCTTCAATAATTGCATTACTCCCAGAGTATTTGATGACATCCTTTCGGCAGAAACCCAATGGGGATTTTGAGGTACCGCTCTTCCAGTTGGGCATATCGGGCCATTATGTGGAGACTAAACGAGATGCACTCACCGAGCAGTTCGCAGCTTCATTTCCTTCGTACGCAGCACTTGTCGATTGGCCCTCATCGTATGACAGATACATATTTTAGTGATCTAAATGAAGCACTCGAAATGAATTACATTCAAATGTAGTTAAATCTAATATACATAGACAGCTACCGCTAAAGGAAGCTGAGCTCTAGAGCACACGCAAGAAGAGGACGAGGTCCCAGTCGGGTTTTCTTTGGCTTTGAATGTGGTGTCTAGAGCGGGCTTCCAAATTCAACTGCTACACAGTTTTATTAACAGATATTTATGTAACTGAAGGTAATGAAATTACTACACACAATATTCAAGCGAGGCATCAAGCCAAAAGCTGCTGCCCAAGAAATTATTCAAGAAATTATCAACCAGCTGGTTTACTAGAGCAACTCATCAGGCATTTAGTCCGAGCTGTGTGAGGCTGGAATGAATGTATTTAGCCGAACTAGTTTGACGACTTGTTAGCTGCCTGTCAGCTGTGTGGGGCTTTATTCAAATTTTGAGCACACACATACAATGTGTTACCCACTGTGCAACCTACAGTGTGCGCGTGTGTGTGTTGCTACTCACGCATCTCGCATAACTTTTGACATTTGTTTGACACAGGAGCCGCTTGCCGCCGGCGACGCACTAACTTCCAGGAATTGCACGCCACTCTTCGCTCTGTGCTTATCTTCCCGGACCAGGTCTGGCCTGCCTTGGCGACTCTGCTCGGCTGGCCGTCATAAAAGCGTATGCAAATTTGGAGCATATCTTCACACGATCTGCCGTGTGCGATCTGCAGCTTGTTAACTGCCTACAGATTGAACTGGCGGCACCCGCGGCTTCTGGTCATGTCGAAAATGAATTTTAATTGTCGTCGCTGCCCGCTGCCTAATGGACAATAATTTACAAACAAATTAGCCAACAGACGACTGCAATTTATTACGAAACGAAACTTTTGCAAAAAGCACAGAATCAAATTGCACTAATTACATGAACGTTGCAAGGTAGCGTCGCCAGGAGGCGGGCAACCGGTCAGTCCGTTTCAAAGCACCGAAAGCGAGTTGAGTTACTGCGACGTTCGTCTCGCCCATAGTTCTGCTCATTGTAGTGGCTGGTGTGGTTGTTGCTCCTGCGGCTCCTGCTGTGGGTGCCCCTTCTGTAGTTGTCATCGTTGTTGCCTCTGCTGTTGTAGTTGTTCCAGCGATAGTTGCTGCTGTTGTTGCTTTTGTTGTAACTGCTGCTGCTTCGGCTGCTGCTGTTGTAGGCGAGCCTATATTCCTCTCTGGGACAATGGCCGGCAGTCTGCCTTGACCGCCAATGGTTTTGCTGCTGATAACGGGCATTATCCGAGTGGTAGTCATTGTAGCGTCTAGTCTCTGGAGCTGATTCCTCGCTGTGCGCCGCCTGGCGCCAGCACGGCATTTTCCGTTTCAGCGGCCTACGTTGCGGGCCATGCTCTTGACTATGATAAGTATTGGTATTCCGCCATTGACGGCTCGGCAGCGACGGCGGCTGCTGCTGCCAAGCGTTGTGCTCCTGCTGACGGACTCGCCAATTGACTGTCGCTTCCTCTTGTCTCTCGTCCCGCACCTGCCATTGGCTGAAGCGGCGTTCGCCCTCAGCGTGGCTGGGCTTGCAGGGTCCCTGTTCAGACGTCAAGTGCTGCAGCGACTCGGTATAGTTTTCACGTTCAATTTTGTGGCCACGTGCATCGGCAAAAGCTGCGGATCGAAAGGGATTATTATAGAGGCTGATGCTTAGCTCTCCTCTTTTTTGGCTGCTAATTTACGCACTCTGTATAGCCAGCTTGGGCGACATGTTCATCTTGGTGATCATAAAGTAGCAGATCAAATAACCGGTACGATTTACGCCGTGTGTGCAATGCACGCCAATGAGTTTGTCTGTAAAATGGATTTGAGAGATCACGTTTTTTCTTTTGGAGTTACATTAATGCTTCTATGACAATAATAACAATGACAAATCAAATACAATACATGTTAGCCTCCTGCCTAGAAGGGCTTGCTAGATGGTCGGGTTCGGTTCAGTAGTGGAGAAAGCATTTACCTGCCGCACAATGCTGTAGATCTCATTTGAGAGGCAGCCACAGGAATGCGCCTCGCATCGCCCACGCCGAGCTCTGGCAAACCGGCTTGCTGCAACTGCAACTCGGCTGTGTTTGCTGGGGCAATTGGCATAAAAGCAGATTCATTCGGCTGCAGCGGCGACCTGAGGTACATCTAGAAAACAGCGCGCTTTGCCAATATGCACAACATTGGCAATAAATTTAATGCGAGCAAAAGAGAAAAACATGTCAGGTCAGTCGATCCGTCGCTCTGTTAGGCGGTCGGGCCGGCAGGGGCATCAAAAAAGTCGTTTTGCGGTGGTGCGCTATGCGGGTGCTCAACTCAGCTCAGCTTTACTCTGCTCTGGCAGCAACTACAACCGCAGCCGGTCGAAACTGCCACTTGTACGTCATGTATTTAGGCTGAGCTTACAAACAATATCCTTGTCGCAATATGGGGCACAATGGTATTTAAGTGTACCTTGGCCAAGGCAATATACACATATGTATGTATATATGCGCTAACTCTTGTGGGCAATTCTGTCTGGCTGAGTCATAATAAAGTTAACATTCACGTTTTAATGAGAGGGATAGCATAAGGAACGATTCGTGCTGCCAAATCTAGTATGATCAAACTGGGTATTTATGTCAGTACACATCCGCAGTTATTTGTCCCACTGTCCGCTAACAGCAACCGGCTACTTCGAGTTTAGGCATTGGTTTTTGACCGCAGCTTTAACATGGTCAATGGGATATTTATTATTGGGATGGTTTTTAGTGCTTGTCTTATCTTTTAACATAAAGCAGACACGATAATTGGCAATCAAATTATTGACAATTGCATGAATCGCAATAGCCAGCAGCCAAATACATATATGTAAACCTATTATATATATGATATATCATAGAAAAGTAAATACTAAAGGTCTTACTGAATTTGGTAATATGCCTGAGTAGAAAGTCTCTTTTTTTCTGCTCTGTTTTCAAATGAACAATTATATTCCCTACTTTCACACGACACAGATTACGATTCAGAGTCGCTGACATCTCCTACGCTGACAGCAGGGTATTGCAGGGTCAGTCACATGGGAGATGCATAAGCAACGTTTTCTTAGCTTAAGTGAATTGTTTGCCTGGCACTTGGAACTTGCAACTGAGACTGAGAACTAACTCTAACAGTTGGAGTGGGCGCGTCCACCGTCTCGCATGTGCAAGTTAAAGGTTAACAAGAAATTCCATGCGATTCTTTTGTTCATCGCCATTTTCTACTACATATTGCTATTTAAGTAAAGGGTATGTTTATTGTGCGCTTGCCAACTGATAGGCATCGGCCGCCGCCACAAGGTAATTGCATGGTACACATGGACGGCAACTGGATTTTGATATGATTTCTTTGTATATCTCAGGCTCTAATTGTGTTGACAGATCTGTATGCTGCATGGCTGAGATGATTGGGGAAAGCGTTCCCACGGCACTAGCGACAGCGAGCTATGCGTGGGTGAGCGATTCGAGCACTTACCATTATCCGGGTTGGCATCCAGAAAGTCAGTCACATACTCGCAGAATCTGAAAGAGAAACAAGTTGAAGAGATGTTTGAAATAATAGTAGACTTGGCATACCTTTGTGCCAGCTGCTTGGTGGGAGTCTGATGGCCAGGTATCATGAGTTTTTGGTGCGCCACATTCAGGTCCAGGAAAGTCTGCAAGAGGTTCCATTGACATTATCTGTGCAGTTAAAGTAGTAGACTTGCCTGTGGATTGTAGTAACGATTCGTGTTGGTCAGGTCAACGATCAGTCCTAAATTTGGCACCGACTCCAGCAACGAGTGTGGCGCCAGACGAAGTTGCTCGTCGTCCACACTCTCATTAATATTCTGCGAAGAAATACAACAGAGAAAATACAAGGCATACGAAAAACATGCAGAAATTGCTCAATTTATGCAGTGCCCGTCGGCAGTACAATTTATAAGGAGAAGCAAGGGCAAGTGCAAGGAGCAAGGATCAGCGCCTGTACAGTGTTATTTAATTAAGCAAAAAACAATTTAATTTAATATTCATGCTGCTTGCGTGGGGTCCAGCTGCTCCTTGCACTGCTTGTACCTGGCTTGTACGAGTTGCCACTTTTATGCATAATTGCATCGAGCACAAAAGGCAGATCCCTTTTGTTATTTATTTATAGAGCTGGCCCGGTGGTCGACATTTCAGCATCAATCAAATGGCTGGGACTACAACGGTAAACCGGTTTGCGGGGTCAGCCACACACTCACCTTACGCAACGGCACTTTGAATGCAATGAACCGCGTTCCTGCGATACGTTCCCCAATGGGCCGATAATTAAGCCAGCTGCAAGAACAAAACAAAAACAATGCCAATATTTCCGTTTACACATAAATTACTATCAAATTATATATACATACCGATCTGGTATCGCTTTACCCATTTTTGCAATTACTTTTGATTAATATACAACGTTCATATCCAAAAAAAATAATACAATTTCTCTACAAATTTTACCGCGTGCTATATACAAAATAATACTTGTATACGCAATTAGACATACATACTTACGTTCACAGCAGACGCTATGGCGTTGCCACTGCGATCGAATTTTGTGCCAGCTATGCTGTTAATAGTTAACAGCAGGAGAATATACTAAATAATGCCAAACGCAAACAGCTGGCAAAACGACTTTTGGACTTTCTGTGTTTAATACTGCGGCAGGTAGTTTCTAATCAATTAACATTAATTGTTTATAATTAAACTAAATACTTCTTACAGTTTTTATTCTTCGCAATACGCAACATGTTTGTTAACAACACCCGCAATCTAGTACGCAGCAGCTTTGTAAGTGTAGATAAGAATCGGCAAAATAAAATGGCGCACGATCACTTAAGAATTTTATATGTAATTAAATAATCAATTTTTCTATTGAAGTTGCAGCGTTGCAAGAGCACCTTGGTCGTGGCGGAGCATAACAATGAAGCACTCAACCCTCTTACACTGAACACCATCACGGCAGCCAAGAAGATCGGCGGTGACGTCACAGTTCTGGTAGCAGGCACGAAATGTGGACCTGTAAGCTGATGTGATTCTTGTTGTTGTTGCTGATGGTTTGCATAATCATCCGATTTCGACATTGATTTCAGGCCTCTGAAGCTGTAGCCAAGGTGGAGGGCGTTACTAAAGTTTTGGTCGCTGAAAATGCCGCATTCAAGGGTTTCACTCCTGAGTCCTTGACTCCCCTAGTCCTGGCCGCCCAATCGCAATTCAAGTTCACCCACATTTTAGCCGGCGCCTCAGCCTTTGGCAAGAATGTTCTGCCACGTATTGCCGCCAAACTGGACGTGTCGCCTATTTCAGAGATTATAGACGTCAAGTCTGAGGACACCTTTGTGCGCACCATTTATGCAGGCAACGCCATCCTCACGCTCAAGTCTAAGGATCCAGTGAAGGTTATCACAGTGCGTGGCACGAACTTCCCCCCAGCTGCCACTAGTGGCGGAAACGGAGCTGTGGAGCAGGCGCCAGCTGGCGACTACGCCAGCAGCCTGTCCGAATTCGTTTCGCAGGAACTGACCAAGTCAGATCGGCCTGAGCTGACGGGCGCCAAAGTCATCATCTCTGGAGGACGTGGCCTGAAGTCTGGGGACAACTTCAAGCTGCTGTATGACCTGGCCGACAAGTTTGGCGCTGCCGTTGGCGCCTCTCGTGCGGCTGTCGACGCTGGCTATGTGCCCAACGATTTACAGATTGGACAGACTGGCAAGATTGTGGCACCTGAGCTGTACGTAGCTGTGGGCATCTCTGGAGCCATTCAGCACTTGGCTGGCATGAAGGACTCTAAGACAATTGTGGCAATCAACAAAGACCCCGAGGCGCCCATTTTCCAGGTGGCCGACATTGGTCTGGTGGCCGATTTGTTCAAGGCTGTGCCCGAGCTTACTGGCAAATTGTAAAAAAGTGCCCTATAGTCTATAAAGCTAATTGATTCTATCAAATGTAGATTTTGATGTGTTGCATTTATTTGAAACTAGTTTCTTAGAGTCCGCTGTCCGTCGGCTGTGCACTATCATAATTGTTTTCTGTTGCCTTTTTTATTGTGTAATAAAAACTAAACCGAATGTCTGACTAAATATTTAGGTTTTTTGATTTTTGTTTGCGGTTGTGTCTGCGGTCAAGAACTGGAAGCTCTTATCTTGGGAAATTGTGACATTGTTTAGGTCGAATCAACAGTGTGCGTGCTTCTTCTGTATCCTCATGTTATGATAACAGCAGGAATGCTTGTTGCCATGTTAATGTGCAGAAATATACTGTGCGATTAGGCAACAGGTGTTTATAAAATTTTTTTTTTTTTTTTTTTTGATTTGATATAAAAGTAGTAATATATTGTATGTATAATGTATTTATTTTTATACATTCACACTATTTATAGTAGATAATGACCGAAACATTCATTTTTGGCATTTACTGTGTGTTCATTTCGACAGATTTTACTATGAAACAGAAACTGAAGAAGATAACCTTTTCTTAATCTCTATAAATTGAGTTAACAATAACTGTTAATGTATAAGAAAATTAAAGTTGGTCAATCTTTGATTGTTTTTTAACTAACCAACAAATCAAAATGCGAAAAAAAAGATTGCGCCCGCAGCTTATCTTAGTCTACGTTTTTCATCATGCCGAATTCAAATACCGCCAAAATAGATCCCTATTTGCAGTATATAGAATCTAATTACCTAATCTAAGACATTATTGTAATACGGTACCTAGATTTACAACTAATGCTGCTTATATCATTTCCTTAAGTTTGAGTGTCCTTCAACAAATTTATAACGTTTTATTAGTGCAAAATTGTATATTGAGTTTTACTTCACTTTTTGCATTCCCAACATACTTTGAATTGTTTATAAATGTATAGCATATGAGTGTGTGTATACACATAAAACTACGATTTAATAGATCTGTCTTTATTTTACGCGTTTGTCAACTCAACTGATAATCAAGTTAACTGTGTTAATAAACTGATATGACATAATCTTTGTGCAAGCTATTCAGTAAAATATATGTATTTTGTCCCATATATTTATAAATGTATATAATATTTATTTTGTGTGTTTCTATATATGAATGTACATATACTCCTCTTTGTCGTTTAATTGTGACAAATGGAGAAAATCATGCTGCAAAAAAGAATCGAACGGAAACTTTGGTAACGAGTGAAAGGGAAAGATTAAAGCATTTGCTAGAAAACGAGCCGAGACGAGCCTAGCGTCCCGTCTTATCAAGCCGCACAGGGCACAAGCATAGAAACACAAAAGTTCCTACTGCATTCATTACCTTGTTGTCTGCCAGCGCTTTTATTCACGCCGACGCCGACGCTGACGACAACGTTAACGCCAAAGCCGACGCCGACGCCGACGCACATGCCTTTGTGTACGCCACTGTTATGTGACTGAGTTTATATATACAGAAATGCTTAATCAAGTCGACTCTTCAATACACTACAAATAAGCATGTGCATGCATCTGTTACATATGAAACCGTAGAACAATTGCCTTTTGCAATTTTGCATTTTCAATGCGAATACTTTTTATACCCTGACGAGCTGAGTCGATTTGGTCCTGTCCGTCTGTCTGTCCGTCCGTCCGTATGTATGAACGCGTCGATTTTAGAAGATATAAGAGCTAGAGACGTAAAATTTGTTTTCTTAGGTTCGTGTATATCACGCGCATATGGAGTTTATCACACAAAATCGATAACAACTCCCGATATTTTCTTATCGATTATAAACCTTATCGAAAGCTAGTTATTTAATTATATCCTCTACACCTTTAGAGCTAGAGTTTTCTTACTTGTTGAGTATATATTTATACAAAATAAATAGTATTATCAGGAAATCAAATATTGCTCTAGTAGGCGACACTCTAGATTGGTGCCAAGCTAATTATGGAAACAGATGTCTACAATGTGTTCCCATATTATATCTCTCAACCATTAGAGAAATTTATATTTTAGGGTTTTATTTTTAAAATATCAATAAAACTATAATAATGTCAAAAACATTTACGTATCAACATATCTAATGAGGTTCAAACTCAGAATCTGCGATAATATACGACACTCGATTCATTTACATATAAGAGCTGCGATGTATTTTAAGATATTTTTTTATTCAAGATACAAATACTGATTTCAATTAGATGTTAGCATAGTGACCTTTCGGCTGTATCCAAATGCATGGCTTAACAAGAATGCCCACAAAATCCGTTTCGCATAGGGTATTCGTCTAGCGCGAGCTGTGAACGTTGGGGCACATGCTGGAAACGCTGATCGAATGAGCTAGTTGTCGTAGTCACTTATCAGTCAGCGAGCTGGAGAGACGCGTCGACGGAGGCTGCCGAAATAGGAAATACGAAAAAAGATTTGCAGACAACGACGGAGAGGTTGAATACTACAACTCATAAAGATGAACAAGACGCCAATGCAGGAGATGCGTCGCGTGTGCGTGATTGGAGGTAAATTATAGCTATAGAGACGTATTTAAAACAAGTTGAATTTATCGGGGAATATTTATGAACATGTCTAGCTGGCACCGCTGGATTAAGCGCCTTGAAGAACTCACTGCAAGCGGGTCTGGAGGCTGTCGCGTACGAGCGAGGTGCAGAAATCGGAGGCACCTGGATATTCTCGGACGAGTTGCCCAAGGACGAGCACGAAGAGGTTCACAGCAGCATGTACGAGGGCTTGCGGTAGGTTAACAATCAACTAGAAAGCAATGGCGATTGGTCTAAAGTAAGGTCTATAATCTATCTTCAGAACAAATCTGCCCAAGGAAGTCATGGGCTATCCGGACTACCCGTATCCCACAGAGATTGAAGACTCGTTCATCACATCGCAGCAGGTCCTGGAATTCCTGCACTCCTATGCTGATCACTTCAACCTACGACCGCACATCAAGCTGCAGCACGAGGTGATTAGGGTGCGTCCAAGATTAAACGATTGGGAGGTGAGTGCTGACGCCATGATTCATTGCGTCACTTTTATTCACATAACATTGTTAAACGATCAATCGATCGATCTCATATGCTGACACTTCTTAAAGGTCTATGTTTGGGATCACAATAACAACACTTGCGATCCGGTTTACTACGATTTCATTTATGTCTGCAATGGCCACTACACGGAACCGGACATGCCCACAATCGAGGGCATGGATCTGTTTGAGGGTCCGCAGATCCACAGTCATGTCTATCGCAAGGCGGAGAAATTTAAAGGTGAGTCCATGTGAAGATCAGACAGGGCAGCGCATAGTTTGTATAGACTGAATTTTGATAAGATATAGATAGATAAGCGTATGAACTGTCACTCCCGTCAACGTTTAGCCTAGTTACAGTTCGTCTTTGCCATTTGTATATTATAGTATAAAGAGTGAACGCTTATCAAGCACTCAGCATGTTTGGCTGATGGGGTTTTAATCGTGGAATAGTTTTATAACGCCCCATGGAAATACACTAACTGATAAAAGGGAAGCACTTCAGCTAGGCTTTTCTAGAGATTTATGAATGTACATATAAATATAACGGGAATTACTTCAACTATTTTATAACCGAATAACAAGCAAGAAAGAATCATTTTGTGAATAATCATCATGATACTCTAACTTCTGACATGTTTGTCATCATTCAAACATTATTTCTGTGCGTGTTGTGATAACAGCAGAAATGTTTATCTGTGAAGTGACCAACTTTCAATCTGTAATGTCGAGGTAACATATATGTGTGTTAATATGTATAAATATTTCGTTTATTATAATTATTTTTTCATTTTTATACCCTGAACTTATTGGAAATTAGAAAATCAGGGTATAATGGTTTTGTGTAAAAGTATGTGACGGGCAGAAAGAATCATCGCAGACCCCATATTCTTGATCAGGACGACGAGCTGAGTCGATATAGCCCTGTCCGCCTGTCCATCTGTCCGTCCGTCCGTCTGTATGAGTGCGTCGATCTCAGAAGATACAAAAGCTAGAGAGCTGAAATTTTGTGTGCATACTCGTGTATCGAGAATCATCAAAAAATTAATTTCGTTTTTTCAGCCTCATTGGAATACTATTAGACCTGGAGACAACAGATTTACTGTGTATATACATATGATGAATACAAACATTTTTTATTTATAGATTTTGGATACCACGCCCCCTTCGCCCCCAATTTGTATAAAATGCATTTCAAATACTAGAGTCTTGTGCTTTGCAATGTACATACATACATTTGAACATTATGATTACGTTCAGAAAGTTTCATTAAGATCGTACTTCTAGAAATTAAATTATTCAAGCGCAGTCGCTACCTACTGCCAGTGCTACTGCGCAGTTAGCAGAGCGCGGCTTATGCGTGCGTGCGGACGCATGTGTATGTATGTATATATGCATAAAAGAAGTACAGAATTATTAGAATATCAGATTGGAGGGTTCAGGGTATATCCTAGTCGAGCAGTCTAGAGCTTTCTTACTTGTTTTCATTCATTTTCACTCATGGAAGTAGATAATATCTGTAAAGCAGTTATTTTATATCTATGTGGTCTAAAAATATTGTATTTAATTATTATTAACTTGCCATATTTATAGTAAATAGCGGCTACGGATTAACCTATTGCTCATCGAGAGATTTTAAGTTTTGACACTTTCATAGCACATTCAAATTTATAAAATTTTCTGAAAAAGTGCATAGTAAAGCTTAAACCCACTATTATCGAGATATATTATGTAATTATATTCCTTAATTTATTTATTTATGTCTATAGATCAGAGTGTGCTGATTATTGGTGCCGGTCCCAGTGGCATGGACATTACAAATCACATTCGCAAGGAGGCCAGGCATGTGTACCTGAGTCATCATCTCCCAACCGCGCCCAACACCGGCTTTATGGGCAATGTAACGCAAAAGCCGGACGTAGAACGTCTAACGAAAAATGGGGCCATTTTTAAGGATGGCAGCGAGGAGAGCTTCGATCACGTGGTCTACTGCACCGGGTATAAGTATAGTTTTCCCTGTCTCAGCACCGATGTTGGCATTCAGGTGATCGATAACTTTGTGCAGCCACTGTGGAAGCACTGCATCAACATCAACAACCCCACAATGTCGTTCATTGGGCTACCCTTTAATGTGATACCCACGCACATATTCGATATGCAGGTGCGCTTCACACTCAAGTTTTACACGGGACAGCGCCAGCTGCCCACAAAAGAGCAGATGATCGCCGACCTGGAGAAGGAGCAGGGCGAGCGCTGGGACTGCGGCTTTGTCAATCGTAAAAAGGCCCATCAAATGGGCGAACGACAGGTAGGAATTAATATTGATACTTCTCAAAACATACTCATATAAAATGTAATAATATCTCACATCTCCAATAGTTCGATTACTATAACGAGTTGGCCAATATGACGGGCATTGAGAATATAAAACCCGTTATTTTAAAGCTAATGAAGGATTGTGGCAAGAAATATATATTTGAGCTGGACACGTACCGCAACAATCGGTATACGGTTATAGACGATGAGCACTTTACCAAGCGCGCTCTATGACGAACTTGTATTGTATTTTGTATGTTTGTAATTTAGTTTATTTTGCATTTAATTATAAAATAATAAATAAATACATAAACAAGTAAGAAAGCTCTAGTCGAGACTACACGACCCCCTGAACCCTTCTAGCAACTGATATTGCAATAATTCATTATGCCTTTCAGCTTACCCAAGAAATACACACACACTCACAGACATACATACATAGGCGAAAGCCTACGTAGAAATACGGGAATTTAATTGTTTACTAACTTTTCTTTCAGATTCTGATTATAACATGCATATGCCAAAACAAAAGTCTTTAGTTTTTTGAGTTCGCCTTTAAAAATTGATGGGTGGGGGTGGGGTGGGGTGGATATGAGGGTAAATTTGACCAAAAATCGACATTCTACAAGGTACATACATATGAATATACACTTAAAGTTTGGCGACTCTAACTTAAAAGATGCAGCAGATATAATAAACATTTATAAAGTTTCGGATTTTCGAGGCTTTTAATCGATATCAAAATAACGCGACAAGAAATCCATTTTTGAAGAAAAACTCGATATGCGCGTGGTATACACGGACCTAGGAATACAATTTTAAGTCTAGAGCTCTTATATCTTTTGAGATCGACGCGTTCAAGCATACGGACAGACATACAGGACTAAATCGGCTGAGTTCGTCGCCCTGATCAAAAATATATATGGGGTCTGCCATACCTCCTACTGCCACGAAAAAAAGTGTGCAAAAGCCTTACACTACCTGTCCGCTCTGTGTCTTCTAAGGTTATTGGTTTTACAAATTCAAGCTAAGCAAGTGAGACAAGTAAGAAGGCTCCAGTCGAGACTGCTCGACTATGAGATACCCTGAACCCTACACTCAGATATTCTAATCATTCTGTATTTATTTTATGCACATATACACATACATACATGCATCCAAAGCACAAGTCTCTAGTATTTGAAATTGGGGGCGAAGGGGGCGTGGTCAGGTCTAATAATGTTCAAATTAGGCTGAAAAAAAACTCAATTTTTCGATTATTCTATGGTATGGTATGGTATGGTGTACACTACTATGCATGCCAAATTTCAGCTCTCTAGCTTTTGTATCTTCTGAGATCGACGCACTCATACAGATGGACGGACGGACAGACGGACAGGGCTATATCGACTCAGCTCGCCGTCCTGGTCAAGAATATATATATACTTTGTGGGGTCTGCCACGCCTCCTTCTGCCTGTTACATACTTTTAAGAAAACTATTATACCCTGATCTTCAATTTTCAATGGGTTCAGGGCATACAAAGGAAACAAGCTAAAATTTACAAAAACCTTTGTTTTCTGATTCACAAATATATGTATGTATATAAAACTGATGATAAGTCGCATATCTAATTTTATTTATTCTACTAGACTTAAGACATACAAGTTTAGCGCGCGCACCATTCTGTGAAACAATGACGTCACGCTTACAATTCAGCTGTTCGCTTTGCATAACCCACTATCACTCAATCGTAATCGTGGAGTGACAGCACTATTGCTGTTAATCACTCAAAAGGAACTTGAAAGTTGCTCTTAACTGTTTAGCCATTCTGCCTAAGATGTCTGTTAACTTCACAGTGCTGAGTGTAAAATTAAACGTTAAAACACACTGCCTTACTTTATTTACATATGTATGTACATATGTACATGCATATGTATATGTATATGTATATGAACATGTATATGTATATGTATTTTTAATAATTTATTCATTCAATTAACTTTTGCTTTTATTCATGCCTGCACTATGTGCCACAACATTTCATTGTTCATTATTATTATGTTTATTTAAGTCAGCACGCATACATTTATAATATAAGCTAATATTTGATAAGGGCTACTGCTATTTCTACTACGCTTTTATACTTAGGCCTAATACACTACTTTTTTGTTTGTTTAGCACTGTTGTTGTTGCTGATCATATTGCACACTTCTCTCTCCTCTTCTTGTTTGCTGCTAACATTGTTGTTATTGTTGTTGCTCTGATTGCCGCTGCTGCTGTTGCTATTGCTATTGCTGTTGTGTGCATCGACTGCATCCAGTTCTCGCAGCGTAATCTTTTGGAAATCACAATCGATTATTCTTTTGCGCTTGCGCAACGG
The DNA here is from genome assembly GCF_054131105.1 of Drosophila navojoa. Taxonomy (NCBI): domain Eukaryota; kingdom Metazoa; phylum Arthropoda; class Insecta; order Diptera; family Drosophilidae; genus Drosophila; species Drosophila navojoa. Next base: position 24,490,894 of record NC_142893.1, on the reverse strand, counting down.
CCGAGTGCTCTCCGCCGCAGCAGCAGAGCCGTTGCTGCCCCCCGTTGTGGGCGATGTGGGAGTGGCCTCCCTGGTCTCTTTGGTTTGGATGATCGTGCGTTTGGACTGCAGTCGCGTTATCTTTAACTTGGGCAGCTTCTGGGTATCCGCCTCAGCCGAGCTGTTGGCATTGCACCCGCCCTCCTCCGACTCAACATTGTGCAGAACGACGCAGTGTGTCGTCTCGCCCAACATGTCCTGCGAGGAGTCTGTGACGGGCGACGTCGCTGGCGATGGTGTTGTCCTAGTTGTCGTTGTCTTTGGTATAGATTTCTGTTCCTCCTCCCGCTCCTGCTCCTGCTCCTGCTCCGGCCCCTTTTCCGAATCCAATTCCTGCTCCTTTTGCTGTTCCAGCTCCATCGGCCGCTCCGTTTCCGTTTCCAGCTCTGGCTTGGCCTTGCTGCAGTCCAACGGTTGTGGCTGCTCCTCAGCTGCCGTGTTCGCACGCTCCTCATCGAAGCGCTTGCGGTGCTCGGGAGTCAGGTGCGCCTTGTAAAAGTCCACGACGGGCAAGGGCACAGGTATGGGTATGGGGAGCGGTATGATAATGGGATACGGCACCATCACCGTCACTGGCGGAGCGGCGCCGAGCAGAGCACCCAGCGCTCCAGGCAACTCCGGCTGCATCTGCGGAGGCGGTCCGAAGTGAGCGCCGAAGCCACGCGGCAGCATGCCCGGCAAAGGACCGAGGAAGGGATGGGGCGGCGGCGGTGCAGGTCGGGCGCCAAACGGATGGCCCAGCATTCCGTTTGGCGCTGAGGCGAAGTAGCCGGCAGGCAGACCAGCGGTAGGCCGACACGGCATAGCCGGCGGCAGCTGCTGTTGATGCTGCTGCTGCGGTGGCTGCTGCTGCGGCTGCGGCTGCGATGACTGCTGCTCCTGCATGGGCGACAGGGGAGGCAACGGCACACTGGAACCGGCAAAGTCGGTGCTCAGCGTGGGCGGCTGCTGCTGCTGTTGTTGTTGTTGCAGCTGTTGCTTCTGCAGCAAGCTGGCAACAGTCTCCGTGCCGGCGCCGACCACACGATGCGGACGCTTGCGTCGGCCTGGCTTGGAGCCGGAGTTAAGTGCGTGGTGGCGCTGCAGCGGAGCAGCCGGCGCCTGGGGAGCCCCAGTCAGGGGGGCTGTCTTTTGCGCCAGCAGTTTGGAAACGGGTGCCACTGAGATCAGAGGTTTGCTTGGATGGGTGGGCGATGTGTGGCAGGGCGAGCTCCGCTTGGAGGCGGACGCAGAAGCGTTCGCAATGCACACAGCCGGCGGGCCAGGCGACACCGAAATGGTAGACGCGGGCGAGGCCGAGCGACTGCGACAGTTGCGCAGCCACAGATCGGGCGTGATAAGGCCCGCTCCGTCACCAGCGGCCGCGGCCTCCAGGCCCTGGTCCCGCAGGTGCGGATTCATGTCCAGGTGTGCCTGCGTCTCGTTGCAGAATATCTGCATCTTGTACTGGTTGAGGCATTTCTCCGAGCAGAACTGCAGCTGCGATGCGCCGTCCTGGAAGTCCACATAGCTTACGGCGTGTCTCACGTGCTTGCACCAGTCGCACGTCTTGGCCTTCTTGAAGGACGCCCGACGACTCTGCGCGAAACAGGACTCGGAGCAGTAGCGCGGCCCATCCGTGCTCGTCAGATAATCCGGCGCATTCTCTGCGATCGGGCGATGGCACCAGCAACAGTTGTTGTAGTCTGCAACACAAGCCAAAGAGAAATAGAGAGGTTAGCACAAATAAAGTATTGAGAAGCGCATAGAGCGGCAGCATGGCACAAGTTAACTTAGATTGAATTACTGGAAATGGGAAATTGATTTGTGAAAATGTATGTAAGTAACAAGCAGAAGAGGACGGTGCGGTACTCATATTTTTGACCAGAAAGAGGATTTTGGTTCCGATTTATCAAAAAAGTTCTCTGATTATAAAGCAACATGCAGCAAAAGCTAGATCGATGCAGGTGCTTTATGCTTTCCATGTATGGGTATGATAAGCGTACAACATTTTGCAGTACTCAGGCAGTTCACGAGAGTGAAATGAGTGTATTGATTTTGTGCAAAGTCCGTCCGTCTGCATTTTCCGATATCCAAAAAATCATATTAGCTAGAAAGGTGAAATTTGAAATGTAGATCCGCGTCGAACCCCCCCAGATCAAAAGCTATAGTAAATTTATATCTCCTACAGTTTAAGAGCCACCAGCTTCAAATTTGGATAGTTAAGTCTCCTCTATCGATTACCCATAAATAATTGTTGCGCTTTTCAGGGGTGTGGCATATCGAAAAATACCCTGGGATGTGAATGAGTATTCTGCAATTGCTGACGGCCCGACTGAAACGTTCTTAATTGTTTTTTTATACCCTGAACCCATTGAAAATGGGAAATCAGGGTATAATGGTTTTGTTAAAATGTATGTAACAGGCAGAAGGAGGCGTGGCAGACCCCACAAAGTATATATATTCTTGATCAGGTCGACGAGCTGAGTCGATTTAGCCCTGTCCGTCTGTCTGTCCGTCCGTCTGTCCGTATGTTTGAACGCGTCGATTTCAGAAGATATAAGAGCAAGAGACTTCAACTTTTTTTTAAAACCCCTAAATCCACCCCCTCACCCTCATCTTTGTAAAAGTCGTATATCAAATACTAGAAACTTGTGCTTCGATATACACATACATTTTAACATTATGATTACGTTCTGAAAGTTTCATTACGATCGTACGTCTAGAAATTAAATTATTCAACAAATAAGTTCTCATAATATTGCCACACTGCAGCGCAACCCAAGCGCAATCGCCTGTATATGTGAGTGTGTGTGTATGCGTGTGTTTGTTTGTATGTGTATGTGTGTGAATTTGTTTGTTTGTATGCGGGTGTGTGTGCATATGTTTGTTTGTATTCGTGTGTGTGCGTGTGTGTGTGTGCTAATTATTATTGAAATATCAGTTGCTTGTAGGGTTCAGGGGATCTCGTAGTCGAGCAGTCTCGACTAGAGATTTCTTACTTGTTTTTTTTACAACTTTGTTTGAACTAATACTCTCGGGCAGTGCATAAGCCTATTACTAGTTCAGGATCCAAAAATACGACTATATTTAAGACTATCAATAAATCAATAGGGAGAAATGCGACTGTTTCAACTAAACCACAGATTTTGATAAGTCGGAAAAATTATGAGGCTTATCAATAATGCAATTAGTAGTAATATTTCCGAAGTGAGTAGGGAGGTAGGAGGGCATTTCACAAAATGCAATTTACTTCATTCTATGCAGAATAGCAATAGAAACATCCACAAAGTTTCTCTCAACTGACGCAACTATTAAATTTCGTTACCAGGGTGGGCTGCCTTTGCATTGGTCTGTGCCTAGCTCCAAATTCCATTTTCATTTGCTGGCAAGCACAGCCCATTCAATAGTCGATTTTTCAAATTTGTAAACCATCTCTGGGTCTTAATGAATCTGTTGTTTGATAATGCAGCATCTATGGAAAAAAAAACACACATACACACGAAAAGAGGAAAAGGAGTAAAAAAACAAATCTGCCAAAACCAGTTGATGGTAAAGTTAGCAAAGTTTCAAGCCTGTCTGCCCGCAAAATTCGCATAATGATTGACTTTCAGTTGTGAGCAGTCGTCGAAAGTGGGAAAGAGAAAAGGGAGGAGCAGGCGAGGGGAACTTTTCATGCCGAGCACAAGTCGAACTTATCAGATTGCAAGGAATAAGGATAACAGCAGCAGCAACAACAGCCTCAAACAATGCGGAGGGCACGGAATTTATGATTTAGTTTTTTTCTTTGTCTGCCGCCCAAGACAAACTAAATAGTTGCGTATTGAAATATCCAGCATAATTAAAGAAGTATGAGTGATCTAGTCGACACTGCTCGACTACGAGATACCCTGAGCCCTCCACTCTGATATTCTAATCATTCTGTACTTCTTTTATGCATAAGTATGAACGTGCTCTGCTAACGGCGCAGTAAGCAGCGACTGCGCTTGGGCTGCATAATTTATTTTGTAGACATACAATCCTAATGAAGCTTTCAGAGCGTAATAATATGGTGTAAATGTATGTAAATTCCAAAGCACAAGTGGGCGTGGTATCCAAAACATGTAAATTACAAAATTTTTTTATTCACCATATGTATATACAGTGGCTCACACCTTATTTCGTGCAGCAGCATAGTACAACTTTGAAACCGTATTCCCGCTAAACCAGTAAAGATATCCAAAAAATTTAAATGAGGTTTTATTTATTGGTTATTCATTATGTATTAACACTTTCAATTATTTTTATATTATAATTAATAAGATTTAAAACTAAAGAACACTAAAAAAACAGCCCTTTTCCATGTCACAGCTTATTTCGTGCACTTCACTTTCAATGACTTTATTGTCCAAAAATTCTTAAATTAGGATAATATTTTAACTAATTTTTGTTTAATCACCTCTTTGAATAGTGATTCCATCGAGTTTACTCATTTTCAGGTGATTCCGCTGGAGATTTTTGGCCAATCCTCCAACAGGGCTGTTTTGAGGTCATTTTTATTAAATATTGACCATTTCCGAATGGCCACGCCCAATTTTGCCCACAAATTTTCTATAACGTTCAGGTATGACCACTGGGCCAGCGGATTTACCACATTTAGACTGTTCCAGATCAGCCAGGACTAGTCAATACCAGGTTTATTGTGTTGGTCATTTGCCTGATGCAATCGGGATCGCCCTTCTAGACCCAGTTCTTCTGCATTTTGGAGCAAATTCTTCTTTAAAGAGGATTGGTACATGTTATTGCTCATATTACCATCAATGAAAACTAAGTATCCAACTCCCAAACCCGACCTTCAGGCCCAACCATGCAACAGCCACAGCCATAGCTCATATTTGGTTTTAGTTGCTGATCTTGGAGCTCAGTATTTGCTTAGCGGCAATCATATTGGAACCCATCCGACGCAAATATATTAAATTTCGACTCATGTGCATATATATGGGTCGGATTGGAAGCAATCTGCCTGGCGCCCACCAAATACCGAGCTCAAAGATCTGCACCTAAAACCAAATATGACCTATGGAAGTGGCTGTTGCATGGTTGGGCCTGAAGGTCGGGTTTGGGAGTTGGATACTTAGTTTTCATTAATGGTAATATGAACAATAACATGTACCTATCCTTTTTGAAGAAGAATTTGCTCCAAAATGCAGAAGAACTGGGTCTAGAAGGGCGATCCCGATTGCATCAGGCAAATGACCAACACAATAAACCTGGTATTGACTAGTCCTGGCTGATCTGGAACAGTCTAAATGTGGTAAATCCGCTGGCCCAGTGGTCATACCTGAACGTTATAGAAAATTTGTGGGCAAAATTGGGCGTGGCCATTCGGAAATGGTCAATATTTAATAAAAATGACCTCAAAACAGCCCTGTTGGAGGATTGGCCAAAAATCTCCAGCGGAATCACCTGAAAATGAGTAAACTCGATGGAATCACTATTCAAAGAGGTGATTAAACAAAAATTAGTTAAAATATTATCCTAATTTAAGAATTTTTGGACAATAAAGTCATTGAAAGTGAAGTGCACGAAATAAGCTGTGACATGGAAAAGGGCTGTTTTTTTAGTGTTCTTTAGTTTTAAATCTTATTAATTATAATATAAAAATAATTGAAAGTGTTAATACATAATGAATAACCAATAAATAAAACCTCATTTAAATTTTTTGGATATCTTTACTGGTTTAGCGGGAATACGGTTTCAAAGTTGTACTATGCTGCTGCACGAAATAAGGTGTGAGCCACTGTATGTATGTATGTATGCAGTAAATCTGAAGTCTAATAGCTTTAAATGAGGCTGAAAAAACAAAATACATTTTTCGATTATTCTCGACAAAAAATTATCGCATGAGTTATCGAAAAAATATGATAAACTTGTACTGCATATGGGTCACACGAGTATGCATGTCAAATTTCACCTCTCTAGCTGTTATAATTTCTGAGATCGACGCACTCATACGGGCGGACGGACGGACAGACGGACAGGCCTATATCGACTCAGCTCGTCGTCCTGATCAAGAATATATGTTCTTTATGGGGTCTGTGATGATTCCTTTTGCCTGCTACATACTTTTCACAAAACCATTACCCATTTTCAATGGGTTCAGGGTACAAAGAAGAGACTGCTAGACTACGAGATCCCCTGAACCCGTCAGGCAACTGAGATTTCAATAATAATTCGCACCCACACACGTACACACACTTTCACATACTCAGGCGACTAACTAATGCGCAATCATGATTTTTATAGGAGCCAACAACGATCTCAATATATGGATATAAATAATAAGAATCTAGTCGATCTATTGCTGTCCGTTTATCGCCCACGTAGATCTTTCATCTGGTAAGATATATCTGACTCCGGCTCCATGCGCTCAATTCAATATAATAATTGAGTATATGTTTGCTGTGTGTTTATGGAGCGAGTGTCTCCAAATTTGACATACTTATTCTTTAGGCTTCCAGAATGGACAACAATATTGAATATTCAGACTGTTGTTTATATTACAGCCCTAAACAGTAAATGCCAAACTACATATTTAATCGTTCTTGAAGTGGTATACAGTGGTCGGACATCCACACTCACCTATCTTATCATCAGTATGCGATGTCGTCAGGACTGTGGCCGACGGCTTGCCAATTGAATGAGGACTCTTGGAGTCATCCTCGCGCGAGCTGCGGGTATCGTGATCCGATGGAGTTGTCGTATTGCTGTGGCAGTTCGAGTTGCTCGCCTTGCGATTGCTGCAGCTGTTGTTGTTGTTGTTGTTGTTGTGGAAAGCTGTTGCCAAAGCACTGCTGCGACTGCTGCGAAGATGACTGCGTTGCTGCTGCTGCTGCTGCTGCAGTTGCTGCTGTTGTTGCTGTTGCTGCTGTGTGGCAACCGCTGCTGCTGCAGCGCTCTGTAGTAGACGCGACGTCTTGGCCGTCAGGTCTAGGCGATCCACATCGACGCCATCGAAGCCATACCAGCCGAGTAGCTCGTTCATCGTGTGCTGCGCGAATTCCTGGAACGAAACAGAGCCAGAGACGAGGAATGATTTATAGATTGTGTGGCATGCCAAGGGTATACGGTGTCGCTGTTCAGCCGAATGCTGACACAGTTTCGGCATTTCCATTCCTAACTGCTGAATATAACTGAACTGAACAGCATTCAACACTTTCTGGCTAGCTCCAAAGCTGGCTGAGAGCGGGCCAAGCAGACCTATCTTTTCGTTTCGGGCAATTCAATACGACAGAGAGAGCGGGAAAAAAAGAGAGCGGGAGAGAGAGACTGATTCTCTTGAGAGGCGCAGGTGCAGCCCACTGAGCCTCATAATTGTGGCTACTTGGGTAATTCTTGCCGCGGCAGCAACCACAACCTGATGGGAATGCAGTGGCAACTAGCATATGGATATGCCCTAGCTTAGGGCTTTTTATCTGGTTTAATTTATTTGTATCGGTCAAGTATCGAGGAATGGATTATAAATGCGTCTGCTATCCAAACTGTTTTGCTTCCAATTTCAGCGTATCTGGGGAAGAGAGTATAATTGAACTAAATAGGTTAACTATCAGCTACTTAAAAAAAATTTTAGACGACCACTTCTTAAATTTATAAATAACTTGCTGATTACATGCATTCATGAAAATATGATACTGAAATCCAGAAGAACGGATACGTCACACATTGGGTTACAAGTCGAGTAAGTGGACTATTACAATAAGGATCAATTGTAGGATTATAGGACACTAATACACAATTATAAAAGACTTAAAAATACAAACATATCAATATATAAATATTTCAATATATCAACATATCAATTCATCATTATATCAATATTACAATATGAATCAAAGAAATACGACTATTCGCTTTTTTTTGTTAAAGTACTCAAACTCTACTGCAAATTGTCAGAATATGCACAGCGCATTAATATATCAGTATATCAAGCAAGTACATCTATAAATTTTTCTTGAAATACTTAAATTCTATTTAAGATTATTTAATTTCATCGGAATATTCATTATGCAACATAAATCAAATCGATACTTTTGTTGAAATACCTCTTAAGACACGCTGAACGTGTGGGATCTTAAATTGAAGATGCAATTTTAATGCAACTTTTGAGAGCACTTCTGAGAGTGTATTTTTAATAAGTTCTTCTCAATCAGGTGAGGCTGGCATTAAACCCCATTTGAAATTAATAACTTTGATGAAACTTGCAGCACATGCACACACACACACACACACACACACAGAGACACAGGCGCTTACATAAGGATATCAACTAACACACACGTAGCCGCAAAACGAAAGTTTATAATGGAAGCCAAGAGGTAAAAGGGGCGTGGATAGGATGGTAAGGGACAGGGGCAAGGGCCGGGTGGGTCGGAGTGACTGCCACAAATTCCAGGTGAGTTAGAGGCAAACGTACTCCCGTATAATCCTTTCTGTTGCTGCTGCTGTTGTTGTTTCTTTTCCTTTTTGCAATGGGATCTGGCTCTCGGCAGCTGCAGTTCCCGCACTCAGATGCTGGGCATGACATTGATATGCAATGGGCCAATGAATATGAGTGTGCATCTGTGTGTGCGTGTGTGTGTGCAGGCTTTTTGCATATAATACTCTTTTAAAATTGAACAACAACCATGTGTGTGTGTGTGCGAGAGTGTCTGATCGAATTGGAGAGGCAGTTCAAAAGCGCAAGGAGCTTGGCTGCGGCTTTTAAAGTTTGTTTCGGGCTTTTCGTTTCTTGTTTCTCGTTTCTTGAAATGAAACAAACCAAAATGATATATGTATGTATGTATGTTTGTGCATGAATGTGCTGTCTCTGTGTGGATACAGAAACATTTCACACAAGGCTACGCAACTGCATTAAGACGTATCAAATTACATTGAAATGCTCAAATTCAAAGTCGTCGATGTTGTTATTGTTGTTGCTGTTGATTTTATTCCAGTCAAAAGTAAAATGCCAAAAAGAAGGCAGAGGCTTTGCTTAAAAGGGGGCAGATATATGTAGCTGACAAATGTCGACACGACAGAATATTGACGGAATATGTGGTGAAATAGAAAAATAGATTCAAGAGTTCGACATTTTTTTTATAAATGTAAATGAATTGACTCTCAGGCCCATTTTCGATTCGCTTCCCAAAAATTTTGTTTGTCAATTGTTTAATATTAACATATAATTAATAGATGTGAGTACTTGAAAGAAAAGATTCATTGAACATTTGGAAGCTACAGACAATTTCCTAATCGTGTTTTGGGTATTTAATGGAGAGTATACTTATAGGCAATGCAACTCGAGCCCCTTTTCGGGCTACGCCACTGCCTTCGAAGGCAAGGCGAAAACATTTTTGGTGCTTCTGAGGAATGCTAAATTACTCATACGACATGTGGCCAGTGCTGACACGACCGCTGACAGCTCGAATGCGACAAGAACAACATGCAACTCGTGGGCGTGGCAGCCGACTGACATTTGTATGTTTATAAGTAATTCTTTTGTTATTGTTTTCGCTTCTTCTCTTTGGCAAATCTTGCGCAAAGCGTTCATTGTGTAAATTATTAATGGCGAATCGAATGAATCACTGTGCGGTGTGAAATCTATGCCAATGTCTCTTGACGGCTAACTTTGTTCACAAGCTGCAGCTTGGCACTTGTCATGCGACACCGAGATGCAGTGAGCCCTTCGACGTGGCCCACTGTACCCGCTGCACAGTGGGCAGGCAACCGTGGACCTTAATCACGCAAAAAGATGCCCAATCAGCGACGGCTGCGCGTCTCTGGCAGCGCCTGGAGCTGCGGCGCTCACACGCTCGCTTGACTCAGGCAGCAGCTTCGGGCCAAGTTTATTGTTGTTGCTGTGACTGCTGCTGTCTGCAGGGTATTAACAATTCGCACGATACAAATCTTGTGACTGCGCTGCAAGGCGTATCGATTACACGCCTCAGGTGCGACCTCGTCGCTCTGTGCGTGAGGGGAGCGGGGCCAGGGCAGGAGCTAGCAGGCGACAGAGGGTAGGAGGGGCTTGGCAGGGTGGGAGACGCACGCCCGGCTCAAGTTCAGCTCAGTCGCAGTCGCAGTCGCTGTCACACTCACAGCTACTCGCAGAGTCAAGTCCGACTGTGCGGTAATTGGAGGCGCGTTGCTGTTAGCTCTTAGCATATTATTTCCACCTTTTGATACCTCTTTCGCTCTCTCGGTCTCTCTATTATAATCTCTCTCTCCCTCTCTCTCTCTCTATTTCGTTCTCTCTGCCCCTCTTATGTCATTTTCTGTGGGGTTTTAATATCATTTGACTGTTAATTTATGTTTGGTTTTTAATTTCTGATTTGTGCGTTCGCCTGGACACTGTGGACTGGAGGGATTGGGAAAGGGGATAGAGGGCGGCATGATGGCCAACGGAAAAAGAAAAACAGGGTATAATAAAGGCGTGGCAGAAACAGTGTGAAGAGGGGCGGGGGGTCAGTCTCCAGCCGGGGGGCAGCCTCCAGCTACGACACGACGGCGACGACATTTAAGCTTGCGCTCAGTGCAAGCGCTGAAATTCTAAACCGAAATGCGAATAAAAATCAATTAATTAAAAAATGAAATTGTATGGCCTTTATTATTGTTGCTGTTGTTGCAGTATTTGTTGCCATGGAGCTTTATCTGTCTGTTGGCTATTCTCTTGCCTCCCGCCATATTTCCCCTTTTTCTTGAATTTTCATAATTAATGCTGAAAGAATCTGCCAGATACAGTTGGCAATTGCAATACTATCTCTTTCTCCCTCTCACTCTCTCCATCTTTCTAGCTCTCTCTCTCTCTCTTTCTCGCTTCTTGACGCTGTCTCACTGTCTGTTGAATTTCGCAAAATCTCAACTTACAAAAACATATCAAATTTTCGTTTTTATTATGAATCGCGAATGAACTGGAGCTGACTTGACGAGTGTTTTTTTTGTTTTCTCTTCATTTCGTTGTTATTGTATTTCTTTTTTTTTTTTTTTTTTTTGAGCCCAGTTCCAAGTAGCAATTCCCGTTGCTGAAGCTATTGTCTACACTGAGAAAAACGGTGATTTTGAATTTGATGCTGTGTTACGAAAAGTGACTGTGCCAGTCAAACAAAAAGTAAGTTACATGATGAAACAGGTAATTAATTTGAAATTTTTGGAGTCAGCCATATATCAATCATCAATCGGCCAACATTAAATCGTTAATTTTATTACCATATATTTTATTAAAATATATTATTAATAATTTGCAGCAAATACACTAAATATCTATTTATGTCAGACATCATAAAATCAGATATCAATCAATCATGTACCAAAATTATATTAAGTAAATGTTCAGTCAATCATAATCATAATTTAGAAATCATAAGTCAATCAATCATCGATCGTTTTTAGAAATTGCATAAAGTGTATGTCAGTCAGTCAGTCAGTCAATCACATATAAACTAAAACAATCAATTATTAATTAAACTCTTGGATAAATTCGGGAAACTTATAATCATTAAATGATTCAATCGATTGAGAACTTTGTATTTAATTTATGGTTAGTCAAATACAATATTTCATTCAATTATTCACAATGGCATAGAAAGTCCTTTAACACTCGAATGTAAGAAGTAAATCCTGCTCCATTTGGTTTTCATAGATTTAACCACAGGCAGTGCACGGGGCTTGGGGCTTACAGCTCGAAACTTGGGGTCTGTATGTTATGCGAGTCGGCCACATTAATACATGTCTACGGTTACTCAAAAAGAAACCTAATAGAATAATGTAAAGTATACTCTGGCAATGGCTAACGACGGAGACGTTGGGCAACCCAATACGCTTATAATAACTCACCCTGAACCCCGTAAACTGAACTCGGCTCAGCTTAGCTCAACTGAGCTACTGCTGCTGCTGCTGCTGCTGCTGCTGCTGCTGCTGCTGCTTTTGCTGCTAAAGCGAACTAAACCAAGCTGCACTACAGAAGAGGAAGGAATCGGAGGCGTTGCTGGGGCCACACCACCAGCAGCGCCACCAACAGCACCACCCCAAAAATAACAGCAATAACAACAACAAATTCTAGAATTACGCTAGTTTTCTCAACGTTAAGACACATACATGACTGTGAGTGCTACGTGTATGTGTATGTGCATGTGTGTGTGTCATGCACAAAGTCAGTCGGTTTTTAGTTTGTTGTAATCGAATATCGATAGCTCGGGATTGAATGACGCGCGTCCTTCTTTTGAATTCTTACATGACATACTTGGGAGCTAGCTATCTCTCTTTCTCTTTCCTTATCATTACTGTCTTTGTTTCTGTCTCACTCTATTTGTATCTGTGTGAATTTTCAGTTTTCCTCACATGTTCTTGTTGTTGCTGTTTCGCAACTCAATATTTTATTTCATTTTAATGTGTGTACATCAGATATGGGTTGACTCTATATGGATCTGAATGTGTATTGAATGACAAACATATACACATACATACATGCATGTATACTCTATTACAATGACCTTTCTGCTGTAGAGAAGATTGACTATTAGCTAAGTATGCTATATAAAACTTTTTATTTTATGACGATTTTTTTATTATTTTTTGGGTATTTTTCTAAATAATAATATTAGCTATATTTTTATACCCTGAACCCATTAAAAATGGGAAAATAGGGTATAATGGTTTTGTTAAAAGTATGTAACAGGCAGAAGGAGGCGTGGCAGACCCCACAAAGTATATATATTCTTGAACAAGGCGACGAGCTGAGTCGATTTGGCCCTGTCCGTCCTTCTGTCCATCTGTCCGTAGGTATGAACACGTCGATCTCAGAAGACATAATAGCTAGAACCTCCATTTTTTTTTTTTTTTAAATGTCCGTATATACAACGCTCATATCGAGTTTATCACTACAAAATGATAACTCATTCCCATATCTCGACTAGAGCTTTCTTTGAAGATCAGTTTAAAAATTATATCTCCTGCATCTTTCAGGCTAGAGTCTCCAAATTTAATATGTATATTAAAATAAATTTTATGCAATTTCGGTTTTTGTTAAAATTTACCCCCCACCCCTAAATCCACCCCCTCACCCTCATCTTTGTAAAATTCGTATATCAAATACTAGAGACTTGTCCTTCGGTATACACATACATTCAAACATTATAATTATGTTCTGAAAGTTTCATTACGATCGTACGTCTAGAAATTAAATTATTCATCAAATAAGTTATCATTATATTGCCACACTGCAGCGCAACACAAGCGCAATCGCCTATATATATGTGTGTGTGTGCGTGTGTTTGTTTGTATGCGTGTGTGTGTGTGTGTGTGTGTGTGTGTGTGTGTGTGCGTGTGTGTGTGTGCTAATTATTATTGAAATATCAAATCCTTGTAGGGCTCAGGAGATCTCGTAGTCGAGCAGTCTCGACTAGAGCTTTCTTACTTGTTTTTTAAAGATATATTAAGTCATATATTTATGAATATAAAAATAATATTTTTTAATGATTTAATGCCTTATTTTTAAATCCAGATTTAGGATAATTTTAAAGCTATTAACTTAGTTAATAACTTTTGTTTTTCTATAATTTCTAATTTGTATACTTGGAAATTGTTCTTTTTATACCCTGAACCCATAGAAAATGGGAAATCAGGGTATAATGTTTTTGTGTAAAAGTATGTAACAGGCAGAAGGAATCATCGCAGACCCCACAAAGTATATATATTCTTGATCAGCACGACGATCTGAGTCGATATAGCCCTGTCCGTCTGTCCGTCCGTCCGTCCGTCCGTATGAACGCCGAGATCTCAGAAGATATAAGAGCTAGAGAGTATGTGTGCATACTCGTGTATACCATACGCAGTACGAGTTTGCTTTATTTTTTCGATAACTCATCCGATAACTTTTTTATCGAGAATAATCGAAAAATTGATTTTGTTTTTGAGCCTCATTGGAATACTATTAGACGTGGAGACTTCAGATTTACTGTGTATAAACATATGATGAATACAAACATTTTGTAATCAACAGATTTTGGATACCACGCCCCCTTCGTGCCCAATTCGTAAAAAACGTATTTCAAGTACTAGAGACTTGTGCTTTGGAATGTACACACATTTTGATGTGATTACGCTCTGAAAATTTCATTAAGATTGCATGTCTACAAAAAAAGTTATTCATCAAATAAATTCTCATACTTTTGCCCACACTGCAGCGCAGTCCAAGCGCAGTCGCTGCTTCTTTTATATGTGTATATGTGTATATATTTTCTAACTATATGTATATTTAAAATTTAGTACAAAGCAAATTTTAAGTTCACTATTTTTTGTTTTAACTAGTTTTTGCTATAATTTTGAAACTATTGATGTTACAATCATACTTTATTATGATATATTTAAATATATGTATATACATTTACTTCCCTTTATATCGATTATTGGTCGCATTATGCTTTATTTATGGGTGGATTCCATAAAGTTTATCCATCTATGTATAATAGTCAGCTACTCGGCCTCTTCCACCTCGAAATCTACGCTCTGTCTTATCCATTGCTTTGTGCATTTCTATACTCACTCATCACAAAGATCCACTCATTGCACTTGATGTCAGAGGAAACGTCAACGCAGCAGCAGCTGCTGCTGTTGAACCCGAGCGCCATCTGGCGTATGACAAAGTCAACAGTAGCTCGTAGCAGGTCGCAGCGTGACCCAACGCTACTCGTCGTCCTTCTCCTGACCGTTTCTATACTATCCCCGCATAATGTCGCCCACTGAGTATCTCAAATTAATTTAACGTTATTTTAATTTGAGCTGCTGCCATTTCGCTCTAACTAACGTGGCACAAGAGCGCCACCTGTGAAGTAGGGGACATCTGACTGATGCTGCTGCCTCCACAGGGTGCTTCACGTTACGCTCGCCCAGCACCCGCTATGCGCGTGTGTGTGTGTGTGTGTGTGTGTGTGTGTGTGTGTGTGTGTGTGTATGAGTGTGTTGGCAACTGCATTTGCTGGTGTTTTTGTCTAGAATTTATCATATTCTATTTTGTTTGTAATACAATATGAGTCGCTGTTATTAAAGTTCTGCTACTGCCGTGTCATTTGAGCTCTGCCTGCGCCTAACCCCACCCGCACACACACGACCTCCACCCCACCTCTCCCTTGCTGCTGCTGCTGCTGCTGCTTATCAATAGAGGAGAGAACTTTGAGTGGCTGCTAGGTCAGCGCTGTCATTGTACTTGTAACTTAATACCCTGCCCTGCTGAAGGCTATACGTACAACTCTGATATGAATGTGCGTGGGCAAGTGTAAGCAAATAGTGGAAGAACCTTGGGGCTTACCTTACCTCTGCATGATATAGAAATATACTATGCTATTCCTATCAATCCACTAATATGTAAAGAGAGAAAATTTCCAGATGTTTATACATTTTTTTTACAATATTAAACCGGTTCATTTACCTTAACATCGCTAACAATGAACTATAGCTGAATTATTCTTGAGCTAGCTCTCTATTTCTTATATTAATCCCTGAACTAATTGAAAAAGGGAAATCATTTATTAACACTGGTTCTTTGGTATTATGGTTCTTTAGATAGGATCACAAATATTACAGTATCAATAAAAGTTCTAATCTAATCTAAATTCTTTCATTTTGACTGTAGATTACCACATCATAATTTTTATTAAACTTTTAATTTGTTATTTATATAATTTTTTTAATTACTGATATTAGAAAAAACAAATTTCAAATGGAATTATTTTTTTTCTAATTCCAAATTTAAAGGACTTACTCAAAGAATAAAAAATGACTCGTTTAAAATGTCATCTGAATAATATTAATAATAAAAATTAGTTTTGAATATTTTACTCAAATCCATCAAAGGGAAACCTCCCTCTCATATTCAACTCGATTGGATGCTCGCTCCAGTAATAACCAATGTACTAGGTCATTCCGTCAAGTTTGTAGGAGTTCCAGCTTTGTGTTCTGTGTCTAGTTGAATAACTGTTATATTTTTCAATACCGATTACTACGCCCATTGGCCGTTATAAATAGAATACTACCTCAACATTAGCCTTTCGGCTGAAATGCGCAAAAAATGTCAATACGCGAGGGTAGTCATAAAAGTTAATATATTTACGTAATGGAAAGCTAAGCCAGTTTGGATTGAGATAATATTTTAAATGTATATGTATGCAAAAATTTATAATGGACCCTCAGTTAACAAACGCCTCGGATAACGAACATTTCGTATAACCAACTAAATGAGTTGGGAAATATGTTTTGCTCACCGATGATGAAAAATTTCTGTCTGTGGCGTAAATTCGGCTTCGCTTAACGAACAAGATTCTGAAACAGTCCATTTTTATACTCATGCACGAAAGTGAAATGAGTATATTGGTTTTGTGCAATGCCCGTCTATATCTCCGACCATTGGGGGCCTGGCAAATCGGATAAAAGTGTATCTCCCAAAGTTCTAAATGTAGAATGCTGAAATTTTGCACGTGAGCTAATGTTTCGATTCTTTAAGGATGGGTGGAAAAATTATATATGTATCTACGCCTAGTAGGCTATATTTTATTTTAGGCACTATTGATGCTAGAGACCTGAAATTCGGTATATATACGCAGGTTGACCTCCCAACTCCAACGAGCTATGATGGATTTATCTCCGCTCAAAGGGGGCGTGGCAAACCGCAAAAGTATTTTTCTCCTAAAGCTGGAAGCTTCAAATCGATTCCCCAAATAATATTGTTACGCCTCTTTAGGGGCGTGGCATATCAAAAACACCCTGTAATTTTTTTATTTTTGGAGCGTAAGCCTAAAATTTTTGCAGCTAGGTTACGGTTAACTTGTTCCATGAGCTGACCAAAAATGAAGTGTCTACGCCTAGTAGGGGCGTGGCAAATCAAGAAAAACTGAACTTTCTACAGTAGTAGAGCTAAACTTATCTACTAAATTGCTTATGAGATGTGAATGAGTATTCCGCAGTCGGTAACGCCCGACTGCAACGTTCTTACTTGTTTTCAATTGATAATAGATAGTTTTGAATCATATTGGGAAGGGAATGGAAGATTGAAGAATTGAAAGAATAGTTAAAACAGTAATTGTAACTAAATATATTAACTGCATTATAATATAATATTCCCTATTTGAAACAATGGTAAAAGATTACTAGCTTTTTGTTGAACAATTTTCAAGTTGTATCGAGTTATAAATTACTTAAAATTTTTGTACTAGTTTTGTGGAACTACTTGGACTATAAATAATTTATCTCTGACGCTCTAGAATTCCTAGAATAAATGTTATTTACTTTTTATTTTCTGTTCCACTTAGAGTAAAGACAGTGAAGGTTTGAAGCCATGTTGCCTTAGACACTGTGCCCTGAGAAACGTTGTCTTTGTAAGTATATCTATGGCACACTGTGGAGAACTCTAGCAGCACCCCACGGCGGTCTTTGTTGAGACTGTCCCTTTTCGCATATCCTTTCGAGACATTGTGCTCGGCGCGAATGAGTTCGGCTTGGCTTGAAGCGGCAACGAGTCGCTGTTATAAAGCGGAAACCTTGAAGCGTATCGTCTTACCACAGTCCTATCCAATTGCACCCATGAGACGCGTTAATGTTGCTCTTGTTGTTGTCATTGTTGGGTTTTAATTATGTTGTCTGTTATGTTCACTTTTCACTCTCCATTAAATTTGTGCCGCTCTCTTTGCAACGAATGTAGCTCATGATTATGCCACGGCCATTAAGCCCGGCTAAAGGAAAAACTCCGTTCGATTTTCACACTTAAATTCAATTTCCATCAGAGTGAAAGTGTTGCATACTTTTTGGATCGGCAATTCGTAGATGTGTCACAGCTTATCTCTACTTATCGTCTCAATAATTAGTTTAGCCAATTCAGCAATATAATAATAAAATATAAGAATCAAGTAAATTTTATTGTATTTTTAGTACGATAATTATCCATACAATTTATCTGCGAAATTCAATAACATATCTAGGACTACGAATGGATAACAATATAAAGAGTACAATTAAGAAACAAGAATAACTTTTAAATATCTTTTTAATGTGTAAGTATTGAAGCAAATTGAAGCAAAGTACGTTAATTCCTTGAATCATTCGTTTTCGATGCCAACTGAAGCAAAGCTGCCGACCCTGAGATGAGCCGGGAAGGGACAATCGGGCTCCAATCGAAACGTCGCTACGTCAGAGAGAGCCACACTAAAATATGAAATGCAAAATGTACAAAAAAAAAAAAAAAAAAAAAAAAAAAAAAAAAAAAAAAAAAACTGAACTCAATCCCTACGCAGCTCCATTCATTATAATAATTTTTCTGTTTAATAATATCATTGCGCTCAACTGCAAGCCAACGGCTACAATTTCAATTTACCGATCCGATTACACGTGCAACTACAACAACAGGAACAACAACAGCTACAAAAATGTTGCTGCGACCGCCGTCAACGTTGCTGCTGCTGTTGTTGTTGGCGTTGGTGTTGTTGCTGTTTGTCATCCGCGCGGGTCTCTGGCATTAAATTAATTTTGCTCATTTGGCGAAAAACTTACACACACACACACATTGAGCGTGCTAGAGAATGTTTATAGAACGAGAAGAACGAGAGGGAGAGCGAGATACAGCGAGGGGCCGGAGTAGGGCAGGGCGCTTAAGCAGCACAGCGAGCTAGCACAGGCCAAAGAGGTAAGAAGAGACACTGAGACTCAATGCGAGTCGAGGCAGGCAGTCTGCGTATATTTGTAGCCCACTCGCACATATACAGACACACACACACACAGACAGACTGACTGACTGACTGAGTGTGGCACTCGTTCACTCACTCGTTAAAATGATTATAAAAATTTATCAATATAAAATTACCAGCGCTGCTTCGGTTTACAGTTAACTCGCACAATGTTGGGGTAATCGTAATTGCAAGACGTCTACGTCTACGGCGACGGCGACGTCAACGCTAGCTGTGCTGGGGATACCAACTCCCTTTACGAATTCGCTGCGATGTAACGCTAATTGCAGAGCCAAGGCTCTAAACGCAACAGAACAGTTATTCCGCAATTTTTGTTATCGCAATGTAAGCCGAGTCGTCTGCTCCAACTGAATGCCGTGGCGTTCAGAGCAGGGAAGGGAGGCCTTCAGCTTCGGTAGAGAGTTTCAATGGACGAGAGAACATTTCATTGCAGTTGCATATTTGAAATTTCGAAATGCTCGCCGCATGCAAAATTGTAATTGAAACTGAACTGAGCTGAATTCGCTTCATCTTGTTGCTGTTAAGGGATTCGGATTATAGTGTTTTCCTGCACATTATTTTTGCGAAAAATCGCTCGGTCGGACCCGGCTGTAGTTGTTCTCATGACTTCTCTCGTAATTGGAAACTAATGATGAACTCTTACTCATTTGGTATCGTATTCAGGAAATTCATCGTGAAGTTTTAAAGGTGGAAAATATATTTCTCTAGCCATATAAACAGATTTATGAGTAATGCGCAAATGATGTACGCTTTTCGAAAAACCGTTTGAATGACATACTTTAGAATCCTTAAACCCCATTATCAGTTGTCCTTACTTGTTGTCGAAAGCATAAGATATATAGGACTTAATCAAAATTATGGAAGATTACTCAGTGTCCAGTCCGAACAGAAGTCTTTAATGAGGATTTTTAAAAAGATAAATATTATGAATATTTTAAATCTATGGTATGTAATAGTAAAAATAGTCAAATAAGTGTTGGTAAAAAACTGTTTGTTTACTTTACTTAGGAAAAGTTTTTTTATTTTTCGAGTTTTCCGCGTTCTGTTCACCCCGTTGGAATAGCATCGATAAACATTTCGAAAAGAAGACTTAAAAACCCGCTATATTCCAAATGCAGTGAAAAATACTCCAAATCAAATAAAAATTTCGATAAGAAGCATTTACAATATGCACACCTATCATTCAAAAATGTTTAGTTCGCAGTTGATCTATGAAAATTTGTGAACATTTTCATGAAATTCTGTTGGCTGCGCATCCTTGTTATTGAATACTATTTAAAAGCAATGTGCAGACAGAAGTAATTAATTATAAATGTGTTTGTTTTGTGCCAAAAATTCAGGTGACAATTACGTGACATTTACTCGAATAAACATATATATGTATATGTATGTATATATGTATTTTTATATGTATGTTTATGTGCAAATCTGCGTATCTTCAAGTGTTGATGTGGTTGCGTGGGTGGGTTTTTTGATTTCATTCATGAAACTCACCTTTATCTCATCGCTTGGCAGCTCTTTCTTGATTTGAACAACGCCGCCTGCCCCAGTTGGAGGCACGACGCTGGCTGCTGCTGCTGCCACATTGCCTTCACGTGAATTCGATGGTGATGTTTTGGCCGACATTGCTAACGGGACTCAATTCAAATCGTTAAGGCAACTGAAACGCGAAAAATTACGAGTTAAGCGAAAAGCACAGTAATTGAAATTATTTTTTGAACATATTGGAATCACACGATTATTTTCTCTTGAATATACATATGTCATTAATATCTAATTTGTTCCTGGATTTTCGCACTTGTTTTTGAAAATAATCTGCTGAACTCTTATCGCTTGTTTTAAATAGAGAAATATGCTTATTGATAATAAAGGATTCACAATCAGCTATTTTCTGAGTACAAATTTAGGGTTTCTAAGCTAAACTGATTATAGAACTTGTTACTGAAAATCCTACTCTTTAATCAAAGTGCTTTAAAATGCCTTAAATTACCTTCACCAAATTTCAAAGTTGTTTAGTTCTCTAGAAGATTACAATCTCTTCGAAATACAATTATATTTTTCGTTTTTCTAATACCACGAAGTTTCTTCTCCTGCTTGAGATCACCCAGATTTACAGATGTATTTATTTTCTTCTCGTTTGTAAAGCTAACGATCAATCATGGCATGTGTTGCATCTGCTCACATTATGAGCCAAACACGCCCACATCTACACCGCCCCATAATCCGTTTTCTTTTTCTACTTTTGCTTCTACTCTTTCTTCTTCTTGCTTGTCTTCGTTTTGGGTCCATAATTAATTACAGCGTCTTCTTAATTTTCACTGAGCGCCTTCGATACGAGTTTTACTGGGTGTTTTTGTGTGTGTGTGTGTGTGTGTGTGTGAGTTTGTTTGTGTCTATGCTTTGCATATTGTTTCGCATCCATTTGATACGCACGCAAGCAGACGGCGGCAGAGTATTTATATACCCGAACCTGTATCTGTAGCTGTGCACACATGCACAAGTAGCTGTATTTGCGCGTGTGTGTGTGTTCGTGTGTGTGTGTGAGCGTGTTTGGTTCGCGCGCACTTTGGTGTCTTGTAATTTAATACCTCATACGAAACGTTACCACCTATCGCATAACACAGCACACAAACACACACACACACACACTATTCAAAAATATAATTTACAATAACAAATGCCCAACAAGAGCCACACATACGAACATACCTACAAAAATATATTAACAATAAGAAGTAAATACATTTTGAGCGCGAGCATGAATGGAAAACTAAGAGTTCCCAACTATATCGGATATATGGGAATGTGGCATTATCTATAGCTAAAGCGGTTCTTTCTCGTCTGCCCTATATACATATGTAGCTTGTAAACGAGAAACTTTCAGCAGACTATAATTAATATCTGTTTTATATGTCGGGCTATATTCATATTCTGTATATACATCTTTCATATACAGAAATATTCACATCTGCCTCAGCATAATATATATATCATTTTGGATTAATTTCGAAATGTTCACACCAAATGCGTTTTTTATTTGCTCTTTACACCTTTGTTTATTAATTCTTATATATGTACATATATGTACATATGTGGATAGGTTTTAATGATATTTTCTTTGTTGATCTTTATCTCTTCTCTCTCACTGAAACAATTCATTTATTCGCGTTGTTAGCTTTCGCAAATAAAACAGATTTCTTGCTTCTTCTTATTTTTTTTTTTTTTTGAAAAGTATTTCAATTTCAAGGATTATTTTGATGTATCAAAACGTACTCAATTGATTTCACTTAAGTATATATGTATCTTGGTTATTCACTTCAGAAATTAAATATACATATACATATGTATATTTTCCAATGCAGCGCGCCTGTCCAATATATATTCCGAAAATAGCTTTATATTTTCGACATTGTGTATATATTTTGTATGCGGCCTTTCTCACTCACAATTGCCTTTCTTTTTCCTTTTCGTATTTTTTAATTTATTTATATTTCTCTTTTTTGATTTGATTTTCCGCTTTACAACAAACACCGCAACCGAACGTCAAGGAAAACCATGCCCAATGCTCATTTTCATTTTCACTTTTCACATGCACACCGCGGCACGAATACGATTTTCCGACGAATCTTCTGACTGCGTTGTTGGTTTGTTTCAAAAAAGTTTTCAGATTCTTCACGATTCTTTCTCGCTAGTTGCGCCTTTTCCTCTTCTTTTTCAATCGTTCGCTCCGAGCGACGTCCGCATGCGGCCGCGTTTCATCAACGTTTGACGCTGGCGGCCACTGCCATGTGGATTTTACTTATTCGCTGTAGGCTGCGCCGCACAGTGGTGCAGCGACCACAATTACGCTTGGAAAATATTCTAATGCTATCAATTCATCATCAGTTGAACAATTGTATAATGTGAACCTTGTACTAACGTATGCTGAATAAATTAAACAACATTTTATATAATATAAATTATATTCGATTTTCGATAAAATCACCGACCTTAAAATGTTAGTTCAAATTTACTCTTCTGTATAAAAAATATGTACCCACTGAAGTAAATATATATTTTAGAACGTTTGAAATAAATTAAACATATGGAAATTGAATTTAAGTAATTTTCGCCTGTAAACCAATACAAAAACGGTACTTTATATGCTGAATAGTTATCATATAATAAATAACTTTAAAGTATTCATTTAATTAATATACAGTCATTTGAGAAATTATAATTCGTATTTAATTATTGAAAGCCTATTTTACTTTTGTGTATTGTTCATATTGTTTCATAGAGTTTTTCCCGAATAGCTTTCAGTGTGCAGCTGCTGCTTGCGCTCTGCTTCGTGTTGTGGCCTCTGCTGCGTTTGCGCGCAGTTGTGGGTCCCCCACAGGCAACGACGACTTCCCAGTTCGAAATGCTGTTGTTGATGACGTATTAAATGGAGAGCGTCCCCAAGCACCCAAGGGTCTTCTCACTCCTCTCGGCCCACATTCCACCATTCCACATAGCTGCTGACTCTGATGAGTCAAAGAATTTTCCGTCTCATGAAAACGAAAACGAAAACGAAATAGTCTCAGTTTATTTCTCTCTTTCTTTCTTTCTCTCTCTCTCTCTCTCTCTCTCTCTCTCTCTCTCTCTCTCTCTCTCTCTCTCTCTCTCTGTGTCGATGCCTCTGTATTTCTCTCTTCTCTCCGTGTTTTGCCATCTCTCAGAGCAGTAGTGGATGCAACTTAGAGTGTGTTAAAAATAAATTGCATCGTGTGGCTGCTTACCTGCTCGATTCGGAAATATATTTTTATATATAAATATGTTTACATATATATTTACAATTTGTTGTTGTTCGTTTAAGAAAATTTATTATTGTGTTATGTCTAATTTGATTTAATTTATTTGCAAATTTCTTCTAGCTGCACTGAGATAAATGCACTTGAAACAATGAATTTCAAATACAAAATATAAATCTGAGACAGTTCAAGTAATTCGAAAAATTTGTATGAGCCACAAAGATCAAACTGTCATATATTATTGAAATTAGAAGATAAAAAGCCACTTCAGACTTGGACAAAGTTCATATTTGCTTAGATGATTCAATATCAAAATTGTAGAACACACCGAACCCAAAGAGATGGCTCAACAGTTAGGATCTAGCTGCCAATATTGGTAACGGGACAGGTTGATGGAAATGAAAAGCATGAAAACAGCTGCCAATCGTGCCCTGCGGCGATTGTCAACAATAATGTATGAAGTAGGCAGCTCGTAACAACTACATGCAGTACACACCTACATACATATATTTAGATATGTAAAGTGGTAAAGCGGTGCCAGTCGTCGGCGCCCTTTAAGTTATGGTACCTGGAACTGGCGCAAGAACAGAACATACATACATAAATTGGCCAAGACAGTCCACTCGGCTTTGGCTAACTTGGCTGTCTGTCGTCTGTTCTTCGGCATGCATCACCATCCACTCTTTGAAAAATAAAAGAAATAACTGAATGACTTGTTCAAATAGGACATCACAATAAGCAACAGCAGTAGCAACAGCAGAGATCGTGAGCATAAAAATAATTCAAAACAGCTGCCGTGTCAATCATAATGGGCGCGCAATGAACAAACAATGCAACAGGAGATAAATTAAGCATTGCAACAATTTATTTGATAGATTACATACAAATGTATGCACATGCATACATGTAAATATGTGTATTTAAATATGTATGTACATAATTCACTTTCGATTCAAGTGCCAAATTGAGTCCTCATTTTGTGTGCTGTACGCATATGTGCTGACTAATGTATTTTGTGACAACCGTTGAAAAATGCATTTAAGTATTTGATTTTTTTTCAGTCTATGTCAATGAAATTAAAAAAAAAAAAATTGTTGCTGCTTCGTTTCAGAACAAGCATACGCTGCTTAACGAGAACAGTTCATGTTGGCATTTAGTCAAGATCAGTTCATGTGACTCCGTGGCGCAACGGTAGCGCGTCTGACTCCAGATCAGAAGGTTGCGTGTTCAAATCACGTCGGGGTCAACGTAAATGGATATTTTTAAAATTTTTTTTTCCAATTTTTCGGCCATACATTTTTTAGTCCATATTATTTTACAGTGCCCAATACTAGTTAAATTAACTTCATATGAACCCAATTAAAAATTAAAATACTATATGACAGCGAAAGTGTATTAATTTATTAAAAGAATAAAACAAACCCATTATTAAACTTATACAATGTGTACCTGCATATTTTAATAATTTGAATACGTAAGCATGTATTTTCTGCCAACACACATTTCGTTTCTGCTTTGTGCAACCATACGTCACTCTTAAATGTTGGGAGAGCGCATGCTCTTAAACTCAAAGAGAATCAGCTGTGGATTGGACTGGAAACAGCTGTTGGCATCAGCTGCTTCAAGTGCACGCGAATAGCAGAAACGTAATCAAAAAGTGAAAAGGCATAAATTATAATAGTTTTCAAACATAAAATAAGTAAACACACATAAAATGATAAAATGTCAAAACTGCCAAAATCTGCGCTTAGCTTAAAACAGGTAAGTGACAGATGGCACCTGGAATTTAGCTTTCTAAAATTTCTCATTCTCTGCTTCACCCAGTTCATGCTGCGCCAGGAGGTGCTGAAGCTGTATAGAGAAATTTGGCGCACTACGCGGCTGGTGCCGGACCAGCATAGCCGACAAGAGCTTAGGGCCTGGGCTCGCCACGACTTCCAAGCGAATCGCAACCAAAGCGACGAGGTGGCCATCAAAATGCTGATGCAGAGCGCCAGACGCAGCCTGACGGAGCTGCAGACCAGCCTCCAACTGAGCGGCACGAGCGTGAAGTGAGAAAAATGCTTGCATCTTTTATTTGAGCTTTGCAAACTTGGCTGCTGCAATCGAATTACAGCGACATAAAACACGATAATAAATAAATAAAGCTTAAAGAGAAAGACCTTTGAGGCGCTATAGCAAAGTCTGTGTTCGTTTCCGTGTCTGTGTAGAAAAAAGCAGTCTAGCATTTTGGTAGATGTTAACTAGGATGAGAGAGGAGCGAATTGAGTGATTCACAGCAGCGGGCGTAGCAGACTCAGCCAGGCGACCTTCAGCAGAGCCAGTCCGAAAAGCAGGGAGCCGACGCTAGTGATGATCAGCGAGATGAGATCCCGTTTAGCGTGCTCTTCGACGCGCCCCACCAGGAAGCTGTGTATTACGGTGCTGGTGATGTGGGCGCCGTCGAAGCCAAAGCAGGGGATGGCATTGATCAAAGCGAGTCCAATGCTGAACACCACATTGTATTTGAGTAGCAGCGAAAGGGCATCGGGCCAAGCGGAACTGATCTGTTTATAGCGGGGCACAAAGGCCGAAACGCGCACTGAGCGCAACACATCACGTGGCTGGCCCACATACATCACGGGCGGCAGGGCCTCGTGGTCTAGACTCTGCCTCTTGAACACCAGAATCCTCGTTGTGTTCTGCAGCATGGGCCGCAGACAGTATCCCTGGGCACACGAGCCTGCTCTGCAATAGCCACTCGAGTCCTCCAGCGTGCGCCGCATGGGTAGGCACACGTGTTGCGGTATCTCGGCTGGCGCATCCACAGTGGCGTCCTCGATGTACTCGAAGCAGCTGACATTGGGATTACGCTCGTCACAGCACTGCAACCTGCCCTCCGCATTGTGATGGGCTATGTCGATGCTCTCGTCATTGAGTCGTATGAAGTCGGAGCTGATGCAATATCCCAAACGCTGCTGCTGCGCCTGTTGCAGGCAACTCAGCCAGCTGTCCTCGTTGTTGACGGGGCAGTCGTTCAGCTGAGTGATTACATTCTGCACCTGCAGGCCGCGATCGCCTCGCAGTGGCGACTTGGCCGTCAGCTCTGTGACAATCACGTGCTCGTTGTATTGGTAGAAGGGCGACATGATCATGCCCAGCGTCGAGATGAACAGATAGCAGACGCAGGCGAACACAAAGTTGTTCCAAATGCCGGCGCAAAGAATGCGCAGCTTGCGAATCCAGCGCAAGCTGTTCAGATGATCATGCGAAAGCTCCGTGTAGGCCAGCGGCAGGCAGAAGTAGACCTGCGAAATGCGAAATGCAAATGTTATCTAACAACTTTTTGGAGTCCTCTCCCATCTCACCCTGAAGCCGAAGCCCGTGACGGGCACGTCCTCCAGCACGGCGGCGAACGCATGGCCCATTTCGTGGAGCAGTGTACAGAGCACTAATGTGGCTATATAATAACCGATCTCTTGCAGCGGCAGATTGACTCCGGGCAACAGAATTTCAAGCTGCACCGTCGCCGTGGCTGCTGCCGCACCTCCAGCAACAGCTGCCGCTCCATCACTGCCATTAAATATGGTAATGATGAGCAGTATTATGCCAATGGGCAGCAACAGAAAGGATAGCAGGACGCCTAAATTGAAGCACTTAACCAGAAAACCTCTCGTGCAGCTCTTGCCGGCTGCGGAGCCCCAGCGAATCAGCATCCGATTGAAGGCGCTGGCATTGGAGTGCCAGTGAAGGCTCATGAAGTTGACATTCAGTCCTGTGTTGCGCAGAAAGACGTCGTAGGGATAGTGCATGCAGCTCTGCAGGAGAAATTCAATAATTAAATTCGATTCGACAATTCATTCATTCGATGCCACCAAGCACACCTTGAAAAAGCGATCAAAAAAATACATGACACCATATAAAATCGTCAGCACTGAGAAGAATATTATGGGATCCATTGTGCGCAAGTTTGTTGTGTTCACTTTGTGCTAAACCTCAAACGACGCACATTGTTATTGTCATTTAATTTTATTGTTGATTTTTTATGGCCTAGCCGAACAGTTTGCCGAACAGCTGATTGTGCATCTACCGGGCTGCCAACTTGGTTTACTTTTTGTTAGTAAATAGTGAAACTCTTTGAATACTATTATTATTGTCATTTTGATTTATTACAAACCCTCTTATTCGATCGCTGATTAATTTGATACTGTTACCAACAGGTGGACTTGGGAACCAGTGCATGACTTCACAATTTCCCCACAGCAACAACCTCTTTTCATAAATACCACAGATACCAGAGCGTTGCCATACTTCAATATGTGCGTTCAAGAACAAGCGTCATCCCGTTGACTTAATTCCACAATTCATCAAATTTCGCATATTATCATAAACTAAAAATGCCAAAAGTGCGTCGTAGTCGTAAACCGCCACCAGATGGCTGGGAACTTATTGAACCCACACTGGAAGAGCTGGAGCAGAAAATGCGCGAGGCCGAAACGGAACCGCACGAAGGTAAACGCATTACGGAATCACTTTGGCCGATCTTCAAAATACATCACCAGAAGACGCGCTATATCTACGATTTATACTATCGCCGTAAGGCTATCAGTCGTGAACTGTACGATTACTGCCTGAAGGAGAAGATTGCCGATGCCAACTTGATAGCCAAGTGGAAGAAGTCGGGCTACGAAAACCTTTGCTGCCTGCGGTGCATTCAAACGCGTGACACAAATTTCGGCACGAACTGCATCTGCCGCGTGCCCAAGTCAAAGCTGGAGGAGGGACGCATAGTGGAATGCGTTCACTGCGGATGCCGCGGCTGTTCCGGCTGAGTAAATACGAGTGTGGTTTAGAGCCTTTCCGAGCTTATATTCAAAAGTAGACAGAACAAAGGAAAAATAAGATATAAAGTATATATCTATCCTCTTGTTCTGGAATAACACTCGTGCAGTTTGAAGTCTGAGTTGATATGTGTGTATAGAGTAAAAAATGAATTGAGCTGCTTCCTAGGCAGCAGGAAGAGAAGTACAGTTGATTACATAGTGAAATCTAAACAAAATTTTAAAAATAGAATATATATCGATATAAATGTAAACTTTTGACTTAAACATAAATTAAATATGAATTTATATTATCAATTTTATTCTTAACAAGTTTGAAAGTTTCTTTGTTGCAATTAAAAAGCTTATTTTGAGACTTTCAGTAGATTAGATTGGCTTTTCTTTTTGCAAACTTTCAGTGTAGGTAAACGTGAGTAGTTATGAATATATAACCACTAGAGAGCTCTCTGGTTAGTGGTATAACTGTACTAGTCTTATACATACACACGACTATCACCCAATTTCAGATTTCTATAATATGTTTTACTTAAATCATAAGTTAGTGGGTATCAATGGATGGTATTCCTTGCCATTTTACTATTCTATTCCGACTAGGCATTTTTTGCTAGTAGTCTTAGTACCCCTTTTGGTTTCGTTGAAAAATATGCCAAGCCTACAAAATTTGAAATATATTAATATATCTTTTGGAATTATATGTATAACAGTATGCATATTTTGCATATGTGTTGAGATAAAGTCTTACATTGCCCATAAGGGAGAGTATGCCAACATTATACTATTTAGTTTTACGATTGTGCATGTCGTTTCGTGCATTCTTTTAATAATTGGCGTTAAGCTGGTAAGGCAAGTAATATCGGTCTCTGCTAAATGGAATGTAATTCGAAACGAGAGTGCTTTTTGCAGATGAATTATAATTTTCTGATACCCTGGATGACCTGTTTGCCCCTCACCATTCTGAACTTCAACGTACTGTTCCTACTTGTTTTGAAGATGGTCTGGAGCATTATGACATCCATGATGATATGTATGTAAAGTTTTTAACCTAATATACGCAAGGCAGCCCTCCATATAATATCTTTCTTGCAGCCATTGCAATGTGGCTATTTGTTTTGAACATGTTCCTGAAGCTTCTCAAGGAGAAACGCAGAGCGAAAGCCGAAATGCCTTCTTCGAGCATTCTGGCCTATCAGCTTTCCGTAAGTTCCTGACCTAAGCGGCCAAAAATGCTGAGCAAAACAAAACGGAAATACAACGAATCAACTCTGTCGCACTCGCACGGAGCCCGGGCACTGCTATCCCGCTCACTCGTCACTCGTACTGCCACGCAACTCACCTCAAGCTCACCACAGTCCACAGTTCGTGTTGGAGTTGAGTTCGGCGCGTGCCCTGCTTTGTGTGGAATCGATTCAAAGCCATCGAGAGGACACACGGCGGAGCAGTATTACGCCGAGCAGTGAGCCAAGCACATCGAACCCAAAAGAAAAGAAACAGAAAATCGCAGAAAAGTTGTCACAGATATACCTAGTCAAGGATCAGATGGAACAATAAATGAAATTAGTTCGAAAAGTGTGCAGCCCAAATGTTATTTTCAATTCCCGGCAACAGACTGATGCACTCCACTGTAAATCAGTTATAAAGTGCATTCCAAGCGATCGGGCGATGTGCAACAATAGAAATATTTTTTATCGATTTGTAGCAGAAACTCTAGTTTGTTGAGTCCTCCAAGAGACACTGATACTGGCAGTGTGTGTGTGTGGGTGTATGTGTGTTAGTGGGCCTTTGTGTGTTAGTGCAGCAGCGGAAACAGGAACAGCAACTGGCATTAGCACACGACAAGATGACGCAAATGCGCCTTAGAGCGGAATAAACGTTCAGCTCACGCAAGTTCCTGCCAAGCCTTAAATGCAACACAAATAAATTTAACGGAACCCTGATAATAACAATAGCAAAATAAACAAATAGTCGCTGTACAGGAATCCAGTGCCAAAGCTTTAAGCCAGCACGCCTCGCCCATCACGCATACGCCGTGTGCGCGCTAACTGTTGTTATTCCGGAAATTGGGCCAACCCGTGGCGTTGCCCGTGCCGTTGCTTTTGTTCCTGCTCCTGCTTCTGCTTCTGCTTTAGCTGCAGCTGCAGCTGTAGCTGCTGCTGTGCTCCTTTGTGCTGTCCGCGCGTGGCCCCATCGAGCTAAACCAATGCATTTGAGTGCACAGCAACAACGCCCCAAGCAACAACAACAACAACGCGAGCAACAAGAGATACACCAGAGAAGGCGTCTCACATACCGCAAAGGACGAGCATGTCATCCCTGCAGCGCGAATGGCATTTACAGGTGAGCGAGCGAGCCCTGGGCCTTTTGCTGAACATTAACTCACAGTCTAAACGTGTTTGCATACCAATTGGAATATAGTCACACACCCAGCGACACCTGAGGTCAAGAAACGCGCCTAATTTATGTGGTCAGAGGCCGTGCCGTGAGCTCGGCCCAAGCGCAAACACATTGAGGTAGTTTGAGGTCGCTTGGCAGGCATTGTAGCATTTGGTGAGCATGCGCTTGGCCCCGTCCATCGCACACCTCGTCCACGACGACGACGACAACGAAAACAAAGCGAATCACTCGACTCGCCGTAAACAATGCGCCAATGCGAAAGGCTGGGTAGTGGGTCAAAGCCGGATCCAACACATGTCCGACAATGAATGTGTAGGGAGGGGGAAAGGGGGGGGGGGGGGCGTGGAAGGCGTCCGGTGTATGCTCACAAGTAACAGACCACAAAAGAAAGTGAACACAAGTAAAGCAAAAGTTCTAAAACCCTTTTGCAATTTCGAGCTAATGAAAGAAGCAATAGATTGTGATAGAGGAAATTATAGTTAGCTAAAAAACATTTCAAAAACGATTTCATATAGATATTGAATAGCTGGATGGAGTGCGAAAAATATGGCTGAAAACTGAAATGAAATAAAATAGCGACTGGTTGACATTATACAATTTAGTTAGTGGATAAATCGGAATCATTTCACTCGTTGCAAGCAAATCAAACTGGAGAGATTCTTAGATGCCATTCTGATGTTGCTGATCAAGGCAAATGCTATTTTAATTAATGAAAGTCTTTGCGATTTGGGAGAAGCGTCACGAGCAAAATTAAGTGTTGAGATCAATTAATTAATTAATCTTTAAATATAATTTTCGGGTTTCAAATTTATCTTTAGCCTTTTATACCTACTTCTATGGACTATTCCAGTTGCACAGCTTGTGAATTTTATCTGGCTTGTGGAAGCCCCTAAGAGTTCATAGCTCTTAGATAATGAAATTCATTAATTTAAATTTGTCTACATAATACAAGAAAAGATACAATAACAAAAAGAACCAATAACTTTCGGAAAAGAACTTAGACATTGTTTCTTTAACCCATTGCAGATCTGAAATCAGTATATTTCAGTATATTGGCAAATAAATATAAATATTATTTGCATTTTCAAACAAGTAAAAACGTTGAAGTTGGGCGTTACCAATTGCAGAATACTCCTCCACATCCCAACAGCAATTTAGTAGCTAACGGTAACCTACTGCAATATTTGGATGTTTATGCTCAAAAAATGAGGCGTCATAATTATTTTTGGGTCATCGATAGAGGAGGTTACTAGTAACTCAACTATCCAAATTTAAAGCTTCTAGCTCTTAAACTGTATGAGATATAAGCTTTTGCGGCTTGCTACTCCCCCTTCGGGCGGACATATATCCGCCAAAGCTTGTTGACTTGGTTGGTCAGTACTAATCTACTTTCCAAATTTCAAACTAATATGATTTCTGGCATATTGGAAAATGCATATTCGCTCCTAATTAGCGTACACAAATTTTATACTCATTCAGGTTTACATTCAATTTTTCTCACGATTACTATTACTAAGGCCTTGGGTTATATTGAGACCATCTATTTTATACAGGTTTCAATCCATATCAATGACAATTCTGTAGAAGCCCTCGACTTGCAACAAGTTAAGCCCTAGCAAATCTTTATACACGTGCTAATTGACAGAGCAACCAACTGCTCAACCATCAGGCCAGCCACCCGCCTGAGCCTAGCCCCTATTTCTTTCATTTCATTAGATTGCGTCAGGACCTTGGGTTGCTGCGAAATTGAAAATGTAACACAGCATTGCCACTTGAACGGAACTCGAGCGCGCGACATGAATCCCGCATCCACTCCCACAACCACGCCTACTCCTCCCACTACCACCACCTCGCCCTCCTCGCCCGTGCCTATGTACTGTGCGGCTCCTGGCAATTTAAGCCAAATTCCTGCTGACAGGCGACAGCCCAGGCTCAGTGCACAACAAAGGGGATAAAGCTTTGACATCTGGCAAGGTCAAAGGGCGTGGATGCTGCCACACAATGTTGCGACATGTTGCAGGGCTTGGCTCATTAGCGGGCAGCTTTGCCATCGATTGCGTGTTTTCCAGCATGCAGGGCATATGCTCTTGCACCATCAACATGTGGCATGCAACCATAGGGGGCACGTTGCCGCCCATTGACATGCCACTGCAATGAGTCATCCGATACGAGGCACGCGCCTTGCAGTCGACTTCAATTAGAATCAAAGCAAAAATACTTCTGATGCCTTCATTTGTGCGCGCCGTCTATACGCAATTTGTCCTTAACCGATTCCGTATGCACGCGAAACGCCCGAGTGAGCAGTGGACTTCATTAAACGTAGGCGGCAGCTGCTTAGCTGGGCGAATGATTGCTAAAAGACTCTTCAATCTTTTAATAGCATTTACTTTAATCACACATAATGTATGTTAGGTTATCAAATTTATTTTTCTACCTGGAGATTGATAAAAATTGTGCCACATTGTTAATTCTATATAAAGTAAAGCAAGCAAAACTCATGATTATAAAGTGAATAGGATATGGAATATCTGTGCACATCTAAAATATTTAGTTTACATTAAGAGAGACACTGAATAAGGCAGAGCTGAAGAAACAAGCTAGAAAGCGCTCTGGAAACAGTCTAAAACTTTTGAAATAATTTAAAAAATAAAGTAAAAATTTCCGTCCCAACTTGACCCCGACGTGATTTGAACACGCAACCTTCTGATCTGGAGTCAGACGCGCTACCGTTGCGCCACGGAGTCACATGTTGTGATCCGGCGCTAAATATGCATTTCAGTCTGAGACGTGTCTGACGTTAGAAAACCAATTTTATTGATTTATTGACAAACACATGTGCTGCACTTACAATCGGAATAAAATAAATTTTAAAATTGAAGCATGATATAGGAAACAAAGTAATTGTTCGACATTTTAGAGAAAAACAAAAACTACAAATAATAAAAATAATCAAAAAATGAAGTACAACTAAATAAACACAACATCGAATTGCTGTCAAGAAAAAGCACATATACATACATACATACATATATATTGAATATTCAAGTCGTGAAGCTTTAAAGCTCTTTTAGAATATAATGGTTGGAGTACATCTATATCAGTTTACATTTGTACCAACCGAAAAAAGACAAGCTCATATTATATTATATATTTATATAACATGAAAATTTTGTTATATTGTTATAGGTATATATAAAAAAAGATTTTTTTGCCTGCATATAGTCAATTAAGTATGTATATAGAATTGTATGTATAGAGCTCTAGGTAAGATAATAATTCATATTATACATTTTGCCTAAATGATGCTCATATAAAACGCTGTGCTACCAAAAAATATTTTCTATATGCAACATAGGAGAGAAAACATTTTATAGATAAGTTCCCCATCTCAGATCCAAAGTAGCCTTCAATTTTAGTGTGCTGAATTTACTGGGCTTATTTCTTATCAGATGTCTGCCAGAGACACTCCCACGACTTCATTCTCTCGTGCACTTGGCCCTGAAAAACTTGCAACTGGCAACGGGGAATTGGGGAAAACTGTGGGGAAAACCTGAAAAGCAAATGGGGAAACGGAAAATAACCAAACGCCATGCCAGCTCATGCAGCATGCGGATGACGATATTTAAGGGGGCTGTGGCCGTCGTGGGCGAACGTAGTGACTAACAACAACAGACGAGCATCGATTTAACAAAAAACTTACTTTTATAGCAGCAACAAAAACAAATAGCAAAAATATTTGTTGCTGCGGATAATTACAATAAAATGTGTATATTGCCGAAGGCAATGTATAGCTTTAACAGACAGGTGTGTGTGTATGTGTGTGTGCAGGCTGCCTCTCTTTGACGGGTCTATTTGCCACAGGATTAAGCCAATTAAGGGATAATTTATGGCGTGTATTTAAATGCTGACTCATCGTGCTTTAAATACGAAAGAAATGAATGACAGAAATTGCATTGCCAGAGAAACAACCAAACTGAGATGACTTCAATTCGTCATAGTCATTCTAGTTCGAGACAAGCATCTTTTATATACTTACTTACCTGTATGTTATATTCAGCGTATATCCAGCGGTAATTAATTGTAGCAACAAGTTTGCTCTAGACATTTCAACTCAATAGATTCACTTTCTCATTATTTTCCACGTCGTTTGATAGTAAAAATAAATATAGTTTCAATATATAATGTTAATTATTGTTAATTATTTTCCACGTCGTTTAATAGTAAAAATAAATATAGTTTCAATATATAATGTTTAGAAGATGTCTACAGATTTAGTCCCAAAATTGAGGTGAATAAAGTCTTTCCATTTTCTTTGGAATTGCATCCAATTAATCCGACTTTTATTGACGTATGTATATATGTAATTGTATGATTACAATAGATCTTTTAGCCTTTAAGGGAGCAAACTTGAAATTTTCAAGAAAAACAAATATTAAGGTGTCGGCTACACTAATCTATTATATTTATCGACTCGCTACCTGCAATATTTTTACAGTTAAGCTCAGGGCTCAGCAGAGACTTCAAGTCTCTACCTTTATTGGCATATATTAGACGGATATACTATTAGAGAAATGCCATATCTTAATTTGATTCAGTTCACAATAAATAACAAATAATAAGCTAGTGTCTTGAATGGAAACCGGTTTCGGCCTTGGCAATAACTGGCAGGAACTATCGAATACTATTTATGGAGCTACAACAAAGTCATAGGAGAGTTAATCAAATGAAAAGCTAATATATGGACTAACGTTTGAGAGCCATGCGGCGATATCGTATGCCTGGCCGTACTCAAGCTGCGGTTTGCGTGCCTAAAGGGTATTTAACTTAAGTATGACAGAGCTAAGGATCTAAGTTAAGTTGTTGATTGCTTGAAATGCATTTGATTTGCACAAAATTGATTTGAATTCCGTGTCTGTATTGCAGGGTTCACGGGGATCGGTGTACTGCGCGAGTGAACCGGACCCAGCTGGTCGAGTCCAGTACGAGTCGGGAGGGCTCGTTCTCAACGACACGGCGGGGCAATGCGTCGCCGGCGATGCTGGCTGCGGCGCTGCCGGCCAGGCCACAAGCGGATCCTTGTTCTCGGTTGTGTCAGCGCCACCTGCACCGCTGCCCACTGTGTCCCTGGCCCAGCTGGACGTCAAGCAAATCGAGGCGCTGTGCGTGCCGTCGCCCTCGCCATGCGCCTCGCCCGCGCTGCGGCCCGCCACGCTCAGCTTGGATGCGCCCTGCTGTCCGCGCACGCTGCACGCCAGCCTGCTGGAGCACCAGATCTCCGAGCTGGAAGAGGACGACAACGAGAACCTGTTGACTGTGTCCAGCATAACGGCTCGTCCGTTGATAGCCAAATCGCACGAGTTGCGCAGCAGCCGCAAGCAGCAGCTGTCCTCGGGCACGGCTCGCAGCAAATGCCTGAAGCGCGCGAAGGAGCTGGAGCGACCGTCCGCTCGTCGCAGCAGGCAGCTGGGTAAGGACCGCGACTCATCTACCAGCACTACGGAGAGCGGCGGTGGCTGTGCTGCGGAGCCACCGGACGGCGGCTATGGTTGGTTCATTGTCTTCGGCGCCTTCTCCGTGCAGTTCTGGGTCGCCGGACTGGTCAAGTCATATGGCGTGCTCTATGTAGAGATCATGGAGACCTTTCCCAGCTCCACGGCCACTGTGGCCTCCTGGATACCAGCCATCCTCTCTGCGCTCTGTCTCGTGCTCGCGCCACTCTCGAGCGCGCTCTGCCAGCGCTTCTCCTGCCGCTCCGTTGTGTTTGTGGGCGGCATCTTTTGCTCTCTGGGCATGGTGCTCAGCTATTTCGCCACCAGCCTGCTGCACCTGCTCCTCACCTTTGGGATTCTTACAGGTGAGCGAATAGCCTTTTAATCTACAAATTTGCTTGCCTTCCTACGTTACCTATTACCCTTACTCTTTGAAATCTTAACTACTTGACTACACCGACTAATGATTAGTCCAGAGATTAGATTTAGTTGATCTAGATTATCGAACAGAATCTTATCCCACATACGATTCTTATAGGATACATATTCACACTATATATTTGAGCGAAAATCGTCAGTGCGGCTATATAATCGAGACTTCAAGTTAAATAATCTGTAGTTTCTTGAGATATAGTAATTATCAACAATTACTTATCCATCCAATTACTTAAGCAATTAAACTCGATTGATACAATTGCCTAACTAATCTTATTACTCTAGTTGAACTTGATAGATGCAATTACTTAAGTAATAAGTTTACATCGTATGTACATATATACATATATTACTTGAGTTATTAAATGCATTTAATTAAATAATTAAGCTGTTTAAATATGGAATAATTTCGAATACATCCCATTACTTGAGTAATTAAAGTAGATTACTTCAGTAATTTAGATTTTCAGATAGATATAATTAGATAGGTATCAAAGTAACTCTTCCATCCAATTCTAAATACTTAAACAAGCAAATATGAGAATGCTTTATGCATTTCAAGTAATTATATTGATTAATCTACAATAATTATCTATTACAATTACCGAGGTAATTAAGAAAGTTAGTAATTAACATGCCTTCTAGGAATTGGTGGTGGTCTATCGACGACCCCTGGCATTGTGATTGTCTCGCAATACTTTGACAAGCATCGCGCCCTGGCAAACGGGATCTGTGTGTCGGGCACGGCGGCGGGCAGCTTCGTGCTGCCCATATTGATAAAGCATCTGGCGGAGAGCTGCGGATTCCATGGCACGATACTCATACTGGGCGGCTGCATGCTGCACGTGTGTGTGTCGGCGACTCTGTACCGACCACTGAGCGACTATGCCGAGCAGGCGCAGGTGCAGGCGCAGGATGCGGCTGACAAGCCCAACAATGATGACATCAACCCCAGCACTACGGGCATGCTGACGACATCCACGTACTTGGGAACCTGTGAGGTGGGCGCCGATGAGCTCAACGACAAGTTCATAGAGCATTTGTTCCTCGAGGAGTGTAAGAATCACCTGAACTACTATGCCAGCAAGCAGTCAGGTGAGTTACTGCGCATGGGCCAAAGCAATTCATGATGCAATTGTCCATTGCTCGACAGCTCAAGACAAGTCGGCGCAGGAGAGCGATGACGAGGTGAAGGACATCATTGGCGAAACCACCTTTATAAAGCCCATGAAAAAGGTGCGCAGCTCCGGCCTGCTGCACTCCG
This sequence comes from Drosophila navojoa, assembly GCF_054131105.1. NCBI lineage: Eukaryota > Metazoa > Arthropoda > Insecta > Diptera > Drosophilidae > Drosophila > Drosophila navojoa. The sequence continues at coordinate 24,452,965 of NC_142893.1, read as the reverse complement.
TGGAGGATCTGAGCACAGACTCCACTTGGGTCTATCGCAAACACTCAGGCACCGACTCGAATCGCGGCAGTCGGCGACGTCGCAACGTCTTTGCCAATGACGAGACCATCAGCAAGATCCATGCCCATCTCGAGAAGCCGCTTTCCCCACCGAGCGTGGTCAGCCGGGGTCTCAGCAAAAGCATGGAAATACCCACGCCCGTGAGTAACCTCAGCGAGCTGAAGCAACAGCCATCGGATGGCAGCATTCTGGACTCCCAGCTCCTGGAGTCCGCGGTCGTCTTTGACGACGACGACGATGACAATGACGCCATTGACGATGATGACGACGACGGGCGCCAGTTGAAGCGCAGCTGCTGCGCACGCATTGAGATGTACCTGGACATCAGTCTGCTGCAGGAGCCTCGATTCATACTGATGTGCCTATCCGTAACACTCATGTCTGTCGGCTGCCCCTACATGCTCTACTATCTTCCCGCGCATGTCATATCTATCGGTGGGTCAATCCCTCTGCTCTTCAAGCTATCTTCATTCGTAAATCATATATGAGTTGTAGTAGAACCGAATCGCATTTTAAGGCTAAGAATAATCCTAGACAAATATAGAATAATGAATAAATCAATTGTGCGGAAGTCAGGGTAATAATCTGATGTCTCTTAAATTCGATATAGATAATTTTAGTGATAAAAACATACATATCTGTCTCTTAAATTCGATATAGATAATTTTAGTGATAAAAACATACATATCTGTATATGGATATGTGATGATTTTGAGAGCCGATAACTTTTACAAAATCAGAGTCCATCTCAAATATTCTACAACACTATGAAAGGTTTCAGTAAACGCAAATATTTCGAAATATCTATTCATTTGTGTAGCCATCAAGTTTCCATCCCTCAGACCTAATATATTAGCTCACATTAAAAATACCTTGACTACCATATTTCATATCTAGCTATCAACATTTTTTTCCATTTTTTGATTCAATATAGGTACTAAAAACACAAAAGTCTAGAAGTATTTGTTTTCATTGAACTTCATAATGAATTATTATTTATATAAACTCTACTTCTTTCTATAGGCTACAATAAAAGCGAAGCGGGGTATTTAGTGGCCATCAGCGCTGTGCTGGATCTGTGTGGACGCCTGGGCTTGGGCTGGCTATCGGATCTGCAGCTCTTTGATCGTAAGAAGACCTATACACTATGGTAAGTCTGCTAAGGTAAAAAAAAAACAAGTATACCTATTGGATCTTGATTTTGAAGAATATGATTTTTTATATTATCTATCTGTTATAATATCTGTCCTATCCAATTAGCAGAATCATTTAATCATACCCTGAACCCATTGACCATGGGAAATCAGGGTATAATGGTTGTGTGTAAAGTATCTATCGGGCAGAAATGATATACAGTATTTACTTAAATCTAATATTTATATTGCCGAACTAACTTTCACATTTCTTTTCTAGTATCCTGGGTGCTGGCCTGGCTGTTCTGACAATACCCTTTGCCAAGACCCTGGTACTGGTGGGTCTATCCGCGGCAGTCTACGGACTATGCCTGGGCAGCTGGTATGTGCTGATGCCCGTGCTGCTGGCGGATGTGTTTGGGACGGATCGCATTAGCTCCAGCTACGGCTTGGTGCGCATGTTTCAGAGCATAGGGGCCATATCAGTGCCGCCGTTGGCGGGTCTGCTGAGGGATCTCTCCGGGGACTATGAGATCTGTTTCTATTGCATGGGCTCCTGCATGGCCTTGGGCTGTACGCCCCTCGTGGTATGGTCTATACTGGAGGCACGCAATCATCGGCTGTTCGTGCAACACGAGGAGGACGAATGCGAGGAGGCCTAAGGCAAAGACTTCATTCAGTTTGTTGATTAGCAGAGTTATACAAAAATATTTGTTTGTTGTTCGTGTTTTTAGTAGCCGTTACAGTTACATCAGAATATATTTTCCATACCAGTACAAATACAAGCATATAGGAAGAGAAACCCAAAAGATAATGATACACAATCGGAGTTCGAATGCCTCACCGATATTGTTGATACTCTTACTGATACTCCCATACGAGGAAACAAATGCAACATTTACTTTACTCAGCGTTCACACACTTTCCATCCATTGCAGGCAGCACTCAAATGCATTCTTATAGTATATCATCTGCCTGTTTATCCTATCTGCAACAGTTGTGTATTCAACAATGTTATCCCAAAAGCATGATAAGCACCGAAAGTTGCGCAAAGAACTGAGTTAAAAAGACATGAACACCAAAAAATGAGAAACATAATTAATACCTATATATGTATATATGAATCAATATATAGTAATTATAATATTCAATAAATGTATTGTCTGTATTTGAATGCCCGAAATACACGATATCTAACTATATTTAGCTGTAGGTTTACACAATGAACATCGTCGACATCATCAAACAATTTCCATTTGGTACCTTTCGGTTTTCGTGAAACTGAGAAGTGCGGAGAGAGGCTATTAATTTATAAATGTTGTACAACTGTACCATCTAGTTCTTGGGGCATCCTACAGCATTACATTAACGTAGCTGTACAATAGCTGTTGTGAGAAATTTACGTAACAAAAAATAAATAAAGTATCAAATTCAAGGTTTGAATTATTCTATTTTTATTGATATTGAAATGGCAATTACATTTACGTAATATAACATAAAAATGTGCTAGTATTGATTAGTTATTATTTGGAACTGCCAGATCATTACCAGAAGAACTATCCACAATGGCACGAGGAATATGATGGCTTTCCTTTTCGCTCCGCATAGCGTGTGTCTTTAAAATTCTTCTCTAATATCTTATATCCCGTGTTAGACCATTTACACTACTTTAATCTCAGAATTCAGCCGTCACATCTTCCGGGAGAGTTTTGCATAATGATTAACGTTAATTAATTTTGAAACATTTTATAGCACTTGAGGATTTGTTCAAGTTTTTCCAAAAGACTTTCTTATGTTGTTTATGCAATCGGCAAATTCCTAACGATTTCCTCACTTATATGTGTGTGAAACCTGTGAAACAGGTTGTTCTATGTTTCACAAAAATTATTTCATTTGAATTGTAGCTGCCAAAAGTGCCAATACCCAAAAATACATTAATTATGCAGTCTCAAAAATTTGAAGATACGTGAATCGAATTCGATGTCGACTCTTAACAATGACCATAATTATTCGTAGCCGTAATGTAAGTCATGGTCATAGATACAATTTACAGTTAGACGTGCATCAATTTATAGATCGAAGACCTAGGTAAAGTATGATTGAATTTAATATCGAGCACTCCAGAATTTTATAAGCAAACCCAAATATCAACATATTTTATTTATTTTATATCGAGTAATCGCAATGTTTTATACCGACAATTGTTGCTGCTGCGTTGAGCTAAAATGCGGCTGCATATTGATTGCAATATTCGATGTGATATTACGCGGCATAGATCGATTTCTTCTGGATGGTAAGTGAATGGACGATTGTCCTTATTCAGATCATTCATTGAGATATATTCGTACACTCAGGCAACTCTCTGATGGGCAACATTGCATTGGTCGTCAGCGGGATATATCTTATCTCCTGTATAATTCTCCTGATTGGAGCTCTCCTAGTGGGTATCCCCTTACAGTTACTGCCTATCATATTATTGGTATTTAAAACTACAGGGTATACGTTACCTCCTCTTGCCTTATATATTCGTTGTCATGGTACATGTCATCATCCTGATATGGGAATGCGGTTATGTCATTATGATGGACGACTTCTACGACTTTATAATATTTGACATTATTCAAGCAGGTAAGCAGACGATATACATTTTATTTTCATAGAGGAATAAATGTTTTTACTTTTACTTTTTCATTTTGCCTCTAGTGGTCAGCTTGTACTTTTGCCTAGTGGTCTACTCCTATTACGATACTATATAAATTCGTATATAGCGCGTATATAGGTTGCATGTTTTATTTGGAAATATAGCCAAATGATAACTTATCTTATTTACTCTAATTTTTTATCTAAACTGGACAGTATAATCTGATGTTACAGATTAGTCACAGATATTCAATCAGTTGATCTGAGCTTGTATATATACGCAGTTATGTTTTCATTGTAGCAGATACAATCAAGGGATTTCAGAATTTCGGTTTGATAAGGTAAATGTTTATGCATAAAGCAAACAAATATGTTTTAGAGGACTCTAGATAATTCTGAAATGAATCGGAATCTTGATAATTTAACAATAAAATAATATCCTGATTTTATAGAAACATATAAAAACATAAGATTTGAAGCCTGCACGAATGTCTATGGTAGAGCAATCTTTATAGTATACGAATATACATATATAAAAGACTAGTATTATCTGAACTAAAAATCTGAAAAGTTGTCTAGTATTAATTCTATATAATGAGGAAATATCGGTATCAGTATTTTGAATATTATATATCGTTTAATATCAAGAAACTCAACTTGAGCGTTGCAATCATGTATAAATAGTATTTACATATGTGTGTGTATATGACTCTTTGGACAGTACGTAGTCTTTAGGATCCTTAGAACTGCTCCAGTGTGCGCGGTGCTGGAGGTGCACCGTACTCATCGGCTGGCACGGCGGCAACGGCAGGTGGTCCGTATTGGGGGGCTGGCTTTGGCTGCTGTTTGTACTTGATGAAGTACACCTCGGGCTTGCTGGGCTCCGTGGGGGCGGGCGACGGCAGGATGACTGGCAGCTGCTCTTCGGGCTTCTTGACCAGCACATAGACCAAGGTTTTGTGTTCATCTTGCACCGGCGGAGGCAGCACCTGGCGCACTGGCGTTGGTGGATTCGGTGCCTTGATGAAGATGATCTTGTAGTGCTTCTTGGGCACCGAAGTCTGGATCGGCGACGCGGCGGGATACAGTTCCGGCTCCTCGGGTGGAACATGCACATAAACGTTCTTGGTGACGATCGCCTCGGCTGTGGGCGCAGCCGGCGGACCGTAGAAAGCAGCCGGTGGACCATAGACGGGCAGCGGTTGGGCCGGTTGTGGTGGTCCGTATTCCTTTTGTGGTGCCGGCGGGGGCGGTGCACCATATCTTGGCCTGGGTGGTTCCGGCCGTGCCACCACGATGGCCACATTGGCCACCAGGACTATAAGTAGCGCCACTTGCGTTTTCATTGTTGGATCAGCTCGTCGTTGGCTCACACCTGAATGATTCGAATCGGTCCCACTGCCGGGGCATTTTATATGAGCGGGCCGCCACAATTTTGATTTTGATCGTGTTTGTATAACCCCCTTGCAGCCCTTTGCATAATATTTCTGATTGCCTCCCAGTGCAATCGTTACGGAGGCGTTGCCGCCGTCATCGCCGACGCTCACTTTGCATACAAATGAGCCCGAATTGTTTAGCGCGTTTTGTACACAATTTCGTTTTCGATATTTCAATACTGAAAACGAAATTGCAAGCACAAACAGTAGCTGACCGCCCCTCAGCGACTGTTGACTGTTGTTGAGCCGGGCACGTTCTCTGCCTTTCCTGGACTTCCCGGCCTTATTTTTTTATTATTTGTTTTTTTTTTCGCCGTTATTTGCCAAAAACAATTAAGAAAAAAAAACTCGATTGCGTTACATACGACAGTTATTTATGACATAACACCTATATGGGTAATGCTCGAAACTACCGTTGCTAGGCCATGAACGGTCATTGGAACCGATTTTCAGACGGTTTGACGTTATGTAGATCTTTCCAAAACTTTGTAATCATTAAAAAAGCTAAGTCGGGTATAATGCTTCAAGGGAATGCCTGCAACATGCCTCCAAGAAGCTTCCGATCCTTAAAGGATAATGTTGTTAATAGACAACAGCAGCTTAGAAAAGCTACCCTGAGCCCCAGTTCACTCTCTGTCTTTCCCTCTCTAATAGGCATATCCATATAAGACTCGCATTAATGAATATATTTCTAATTCAATTTAAATAAATTTCTTCTTTAAATATCTTGGGGAATAATTCGAATGTTTTTGGCATTGCTCATTATAAAAGCAACTAACCCAACCCAATGCATTGATAATCACATTGTTTCATTTTTTATATGAAAAAAAAAAAAAAAAAAAAAAAAAAAACAAGAAAGAAAGCTCTAGTCGAGACTGCTCGACTACGAGATCCCCTGAACCCTACAAGCAACTGATATTTCAATAATAATTAGCAAACACACACGCACACACACACACACACACACACGCATACAAACAAACACACGCACACACACGCATATACACACACTCACATATACAGGCGATTGCGCTTGGGTTGCGCTGCAGTGTGGCAATATTTTGAGAACTTATTTGTTGAATTATTTAATTTCTAGACGTACGATCGTAATGAAACTTTCAGAACGTAATCATAATGCTTAAATGTATGTGTATACCGAAGCACAAGTCTCTAGTATTTGATATACGACTTTTACAAAGATGATGGTGAGGGGGTGGATTTAGGGGTGGAGGGTAAATTTTAACAAAAACCGAAATTGTATAAAATACATCTTTATATACATTTTAAATTTTTAGACTCTAGCTTGAAAGATGTAGGAGATATAATTTTTTAAGTGATCTTCGATAAGGTTTTTTATCGATAAAAAAGTATCGGAATGAGTTATCGTTTTTTAGTGATAAACTCGATATGCGCGTGATATATACGGACATTTTCTGAGATCGACGCGTTCATACATACGGACGGACGGACGGACGGACAGACAGACGGACAGAGCCAAATCGACTCAGCTTGTCGCCCTGATCAAGAATATATATACTTTGTGGGGTCTGCCACGCCTCCTTCTGCCTGTTACATACTTTTAACAAAACCATTATACCCTGATTTCCCATTTTCAATGGGTTCAGGGTATAAAAAACAAGTAAAAAGACTCTAGTCGAGACTGCTCGACTAGGAGATACCCTGAACCCTCGAAGCTTATATTCTTATCATTCTGCACTTCTTTTATGCACGCAAACATATATACACATGCATCCACCCTCACGCGCCCGCGCTCTGCTAACTGCGCAGTAAGCAGCGACTGCGCTTGGGCTGCGCTGCAGTGTGGGCAATAGTATTAGAATTTATTTGATGAATAACTTTTGTAGACATGCAATCTTAATAAAATTTTCAGAGCGTAATCATATGGTCAAAATGTGTGTACATTCTAAAGCACAAGTCTCTAGTACTTGAAATACGTTTTTTGCAAATTGGGGGCGAAGAGGGCGTGGTATCCAAAATCTTTTGATTACAAAATGTTTGTATTCATCATATATATATATATATACAGTAAATCTGAAGTCTCTATGGCTAATAGTATTCAAATGAGGCTCAAAAAACAAAATCAATTTTTCGATTATTCTCGATAATAAAGTTATCGGATGAGTTATCGAAAAAATAAAGCAAATTCGTACTGCGTATGGTATACACGAGTATGCACACAAAATTTCAGCTCTCTAGCTCTTATATCTTCTGAGATCTCGGCGTTTATACGGACGGACGGACGGACGGACGGACGAACGGACAGACGGACAGGGCTATATCGACTCAGCTCGTCGTGCTGATCAGGAATATATATACTTGTGGGGTCTGCGATGACTCCTTCTGCCTGTTACATACTTTTACACAAAAACATGATACCCTGATTTCCCATTTTCAATGGGTTCAGGGTATAAAAAATAGATGGGTTTTTTTTCTACTACTTAAGTATAGCAAAGTTTTCTTTATTTCAATGAAGAGAAATTAAATCGTAATAAGGATTATTGTGAGGACATTAATCAGATTGATATATGTCCGATCCAATGTAAAACTCCAACTATTGCTGGCAAAATTCTGACAATACGTATTTTCCATACATTTTAAAATGTACTCCCAATTTATAATATAAATAAAGTACATATTTACATGGCATTCTTTCCTTCCGTTCGTTTCTATGCAGTGCGCCTGTTAATCACAACAACAGATATTTTAACTATCGATATTTTACTGTCGATAACAATCGATCATTTCATTTGATTTGATTTCAAATACTACACAAACCATAAATATATAGGATATATAACTACATATATAGTCGGCTTGACAATATATGATCAAAAGTATATGGCAAAAATATGTCTGTGGCTAACTAAAGTACCTACAACTTATATAAATCAAAATTTATTGCTAAAAATGCCCTTTACCTTATTTAAAAATTGATGAAATAGGATTAGTTTACATATAAGAGAGGTATTTATTTATGAAATAGGCAAAAACAAATTTGTTTGCTTCATGTATGACCCTTTCATGCACCAAAAAAGGGCTAAACTACCTAAACATAGGCCAAAACAGATTAGGTACACTTCATCTGACCCGTTTATAGTTAGGTCAATTTTAACATTTCAAACCTTTTTTTCTTTACTTCGAGTCACATAGTTGAATTATTATGCATTACAATTTCATTTTTGCGAGAGAGATTGGTCGATATCGAGGAAAGCAAATTCGACTAGAAAGGCGCCCAATAATAATAAATCCCTACTTAGAAAGGAAAGGAGTACGCGAAATTGGCCGAACGATTAGGCGATCCCCTTCCACTGTTCAATAATAATATCCTACGGAAATACGGCAACACGTGAAGTTCAGGTAAGATCAGGGCGTCCTCAAAAATGTAGTGCCAGATAAACGCCAAATTCTGGCCAGGAGTTTATCCGCAAGCTGTGCGCCACAAGGAGAGGTACAATCCCGATCTCGCACAAGAATTCTTTTATTTCCGACGCCATCAGAAAAAAACGCATAGTATTTGCTCAGAAGCACCTAAACAAGCCAGATTCATTTTGGGATTCAGTAATTTCGAGTGACGGATCCAAATTAAAATCTCGAAAATCAAACCAAACCATTAGTACGGAGTATGTCTCGTGGACTGCTCGCAGTCATTGCTGCAAAGGCAGTCCTACTAAATATCAAAACATAGTTAATCATAGTTTCTTTTAAGTGTAACTCAACTTTTTTGGCATGATTTACCAGTTTTTATACACATTCACGTAAGTGAAATGAGTATATTGGTTTTGTGCAATGTTCGTCTTGCTGTCCGTCCGTCTGTCCGTATGAACGCTGTTCATTTAGGCGCTATTGAAGCTAGAGACTTGAAATTTGGAACACATACTCGTGTATATCTCCGATTTATAAAATGTTAAAATTTTCCGGATCCGCACGCTAGGCGCGTGGCAAATCGGAAAATGCATTTTCCGATATGCCCGAAACCATATTAGTTGAAGATCTAGAAGGCTGAAATTTGGAATGTAGATCCGCATCGACCACTCAAGATCACGTGCTATGGCGGATATATCTACGCCCATTGGGCGTGGCAAATTGGATAAAACTGTATCTCCTAGAGTTTTTAAGCTAGAACGTTAAAATTTTTCACATGAGCTAATGATATGATTCTATAAAGATTAATGAAAAATATAGTGGTTTTTGAAATTCTGCTATATTTTGGACACTATTGATGTTAAAAACCTAAAAATTGGTATATAACTCGAGCTGACCTCCCACAGGGGCGTGGCAAACCGCAAAAGTGTATATCTTAAGTTAAGTTACTAATAACCTCCTCTATCGGTTCCCTAAATAATATTGTTACGCCTCTTTGGGGGCATGGCATATACAAAAATACTCTGTAATTTTTCATTTCTTGATCGCAAGTCTCCTCATTTTGAAGCTAGGTTACCGTTAGCTGACCAAAAATGAAGTCTCTATGCCCAATAGGGGCGTGGAAAATAGAGTAAAACTCATTTTTCTGCAGTAGTAGCGCAAAATTTGGCTACCAAATTGCTTAAGGGGTGTGAATGAGTATTCCGCAGTCGGTAATACCCGACTAACAACGTTCTTACCTGTTTGTATTGAAATAAGCCAATAACAATATATAATTTAAAAGATCTCATCAACACTTTTAGTTATTTCGTTCGTTGTGTACCTAAACTTATTTGCCGACTATATGTATATATACCAATTGGAAAAATACCAAATACCAAACACGAATATACCAATAGGGAAATGAAGATGGCAACGGTGACCATGATTGAGTATTCCCCAGTTGGTAGCTTGCTTTTTATCAATATTTTAAGGGCATCTATATTAAGTTAATAAATAGCAGAGTCCTAAAATCGCTGCCCGACTCGACTTCAGACTACATCGTCATGCTGGATTCTATCGAATCAATACAATACAATACAATCAATACACCACATCCTTGGCGCCTTCGAACAGAAGATGTACTACTCTGCCGCATTCTTAGATGTCAAGCAAGCCTTCGATCGAGTATGGCACTTAAGATTGCTGCAAAAAGCAAGGGCAGCCCTCCCGGCTTCTATTTTTATGCTGCTGTCATCTTACATCACCAACAGAAGCTTCCTAGTGGCTAAGGGACAGGCTAAGTCATCGGCAAGACTTATCAAGGCTGGAGTCCATCAGGGCAGTGTACTGGGGCCAACGCTGACATGCTGATAGCAACGTATACAGATGACACTGCCATCTACGCAAGAAGCTACCGAGAGCCTCCAAAGGTACCTGGACGCATTTGGGAGTTGGGCAAAACGATGGTGCATAACCATCAATGCACAGAAGTCAGTTCATGTAAGCCTCTCAACGCGAAGAGGAGACTGCCCTGGTGTAACCCTGGGAGTGCAAATACCTACACTCAACAAAGTTAAGTACCTAGGTGTTATACTTGATAAAAAGCTGACCGATAGTGCGCACATCACGCAGGCAGTAAACACAGCCAGGATGAAAATTGGATTGGATGTTGAGAGCTGGAGGCTATGGAAGCAGTCGCTATGGAGCAAAACAAAAATTTATAATGCCATCGTTGTCCCAACGATTACATACGCTATCCCCATTAGGGGTACCGCAGCGAGGACACACATAAAAAAGTGCAAGCCCTGCAAAACAAGGCGCCACGGCGACTCATAGGTGCCAGCTGGTACGTTCGCAATTCTGTGCTTCACAGCGTTCTAAGAATGCGATTGTTGGCATTCTTGGCTGAGCTGATTGGACGTCACTCCTCGAAGTACGTGGACAGGCTCTTGGCGAACCCAAATCCACTGTCTACTGAACACTGGCTTCTAGCGCATAATTTAGGTTAAGGTTTAATGATGACTGCGCTATAGAGTCTAAGACAAGAAGCCGCAATAAATGAATTCTTAAAAAAAATAAAAATAAAAAAAATATTAAGTTCCTGCAATAGACTTTGCTATTTTGGATGATTACGAATGGAAGTTCCCAAGACAAGCACATCATATCATCAGAGATACATGCGAATCAAAACAGAAGTACGGTTGACCTTACGAAAAACCCTGACCTTGGCCACATTGAAACTCAGAAAACCAAACTGTTTCCTATTGGGCTTATCAGTTTCAGTTCTTAGTCCCTCATTAGCTATGCTGCATAATAAGAGTTGATACCATGAATCTTGATTCTCTTTGCAGCAATGCTCAGTGCCTTCCGTAACCCACTCACTAAGTACGCTTTTGGAGATTACATATAAGATTTTATAAAAGAACTTGCCTTTTATGATTTCAGCAGTACCAAGATTTTGCTGACTCTAAATTTAAATTGTTACATATGTATAGAAATGCCTTCCTATAACGCGAGTAGGCAAACCAATTTTCAATTCTTTATCACTTCATATGAATGCGCTGTATTTCGGATTTGTCATGCCACCAGTAGGCAAACGGATGGACAGTAAGACGCACTTAACAAAAAGAAGGAAATCAATTCACAATCATATCGCTATGTGAATGACATTCAAGTCAACTTGAACATTCTATTCCAAAGCCAAAAGTTATCCGTCGGTATTCAAGTACTGCAATGCGTTACTAACACAAACACACATCTGTTCACACCTGAGGGATGCATACCCACATATATATACACGCTCAAATATGGTAAGCAATCCAGGAGACTGTGTATGTCTCATACCATTTCCACCAAGTTCTGAATGCCCATCATATGACGTCTATCCCATTTACAATCAGCAGTCGAACAGAAATCGAAGTTTCGCTCAGCACTAAGGCTCGAAAGCAATCCACAATGTCTATGTCTATAAGTCTGTTGATGTCATCCCTGTTCCAACTAACTGTTGAACCGAATCTACAAAGTCTGTGTATCTTAATTTTTCACTTACCAATCTGAATGTTCAAGATATGACGTCTTTAAAATTTACAATTAGCAGTCGAACAGAAGACAAAGGTAAGCTCCTGGTTAGAGAATTGATCTTGATACATTTATTGAGTTTCGCAAATGTTAGTAAACAAACAGTCACATCAGCCAAGCTTTCTTCGTAGTGTCAAATCGGATGTTAAAGCCTTGCAGTAATATTTGTATTTGTGTCAGTATTTAATAGGTTTTTGCTTACATTATATATACACAATTATTTAAGATTTGTACAGGAAGTAAAACAAAACACGAAAACCAAATTAAGCCTAGGCCCACAGAGAGGTGCCGCTCTGCGAAGTTTCTCGAACCGTAGCATTACACAAGGAGTATATCAGACCCAGAGCCATTCGGTTATCAAGAAACTCTGTGAAGAGATATAGTTGAAGAAGAATTTCAGCAAGATGATCTATTTACAATATTGTTGCTTCTTCGTTGATTTGCGCATTGGCACGTTCATTATAGCGGCCAGTGAAATTCTAATGGATATTTGCTTCGGATTACTCATAGCAGTATATGGCGAGTCGGGTGAGTTCTCTGATTTGAGCTAAATGAACAGACTTCATTACTTCATTAACGGCATTTATTCAGGATCACCCGATCTGTGCCATAAATTATTTATTGCATTCATGATTTTGCATTTGATTAGCGCTGTGTGCCTCTTGATTGGCGCTATAAAGGTTTGTAATATCTATCTAGTATAGCGCGATATATGTAATATATGTATTTTTTTTTAGTTGCGTCCGGGATGCATGCTATTCTATATACTGATGACTATGGTCAAAATATTGGCCATGATCATACTGATTATATCGGACATAATACTGCTTATCTGGATACCAGTTATAATCATCTATGTGATTATGTTTGGTAAGCTGCACATACACACACACGCACACACACACAATTATATATATTCTAAATATATGTCTGCTCTTTCCATGTAGTGCTTGGGATATATTTCTGGTTTGTCACCTATTCGTTTTACGCTGCACTGGGCGGTAGCCTATTCATCTGAGTTACCAGTCGACGGCTGCCAGTAGATTATCGTTGTGATGAAATTGTAATGTGGACGTCAATTATATTGCCTTGCCTTAGCAATCATGTCTAAAGCAATACAAATAAAATTTAATACTCCACAAAAATTGATAAGTGTTATTATTGTTATTATTGCTTATATTATTGAAAAAATCTTCCTGCCCGTCCGCTCATTCGTGTGCATTCAAATCATTTCGCCGCTATTGAAGACTTGCAAATTAAAAAATATATACTGATACCTCTTCTGATTAGGTATAAGATTTTCCCGACACGCCATTTTCCGTACTGTTTATCTCATAAATTAGATTTTACTTGGATTAATATCTGAGAATTCTATGATAGACATCCTTGATGCTTAACAGTTATGTTCATTAAGTTCCAATAAATTCATAAAAATATTTTCAGGTCTACTGAAATTATGTGTAAAAAGTTTTGAACATAATTATTTATTCCTCAGTCGGTAGAGTCCGACTGCAACATTATTATTAATGCTAACATCAGCTGAACGATGGTTCTTCTAAAAAAATTTTGTTGTGTTCTTAAGTTGCGAACGGGCTGTTATCTAATTGCCGTCGTCGATTTGATCATTAATTTGAATATTATAATATTCAGCGGAGGTAATATCGCATGTATATTTATATATATATATATATATATATATATATATATATATATATATATATATATATATATATATATATATATATATATATATATATATATATATATATATATATATATATATATATATATATATAGTCTTCACAGAAAAAAAATTCAAACAAGTTGAGCGCGGTATGGCCATTTGTCATTGCATTGGATGTACCATGCTGATCATCGGAGCTATTGTTGTAAGTTTGCATCCGGTTTCACCCGTTTACTTTTATCAATTCGTTTCCATAGCAATCAACGGTATTGCTGACATTCTTTCTAATCACATGTTTGGTCAATTCGTGCATTTGTGTGATAATGATCATAATGCTATCGATTCATTTCAAAGTCCGCAACATAATTATAATTGTTGCGAGCACCATTACAATATGTGAGTACCGAAAGCCAACGACTCTTCTAAGTGAGCCACTAATAAGTGAGTTTTCATTTATACTTATATACGATTTACAGTTTGGAACATTTATTGCTGGATCCTTGTCTTCTCATACTATCGGAAGATAAGCACGACGAACTCAGGGAATGCGTAAATATACTATAAGATCAACAATCTTTTTTCTAGTTTTACAGTACATTGCGTGAAAGTACAGGAAGGATTGTGGATCTTATGGTAGAGTTTCGGGTACTCGTATATTTGCGAAATTATTAAGCTAAATAAATTGAAAGTTACAATAAGAGGTCAGAGTTACAAGTATGAAAATAAAATAAACTACTACCTAAGCTATTTGTAGATATTTTCTATGCAAAATATCCTCCAAATGAATGCGTGTTATAGTCAGTATACAGTCTCTTTTGCTTATTGGCTCTAGGTCCGTGTACAAGTAATACGATTTGTTTATATCTTCGACATGATCACAAGGCAAGAATATGTTCAATACTTGACGGTAACCATTTCCAATTCAAACAACATTCCACTGGCTACGGATGATACTGGGCGACCCCTGCAATGAAGGCAATATTTATTATACAACGCATAGAAGCGAGGAACTGCTTATTTGATATAGACCTGTGCCAAGTCGCAACATCTTTAAATATTAACTGAGGCCGCTCAAACGTAATCACCAAAAACATATTTGGTGGTCATCGTACTGGTTACCGATGGTACTTGACTACCCCTGAAATGAAAACAACATTGTTTAATTACAGAGAAAAACTATGAAGCAGACTTACTGAGTATAGCTTTTGACCAAATTCATCACATCTTTCATAATAGCTTCAATGTCCACATTTGGTTTCGTCTTTAATGTATCACACAGTATTTGTATAAAGGGCGTGCCGGTGTCCAAGCGATAGGAAACGTACCCCTCATAGGTACTGTAGCACTTGAGAATCTCGCTGGGATTACCATGTGGCTGCGTGTGAAGAGTAACGTAATAGTAATAATAATTGATTGACCACAATATTTACATTACCTTGATGGCGTCTGTTTTGAATTTGCCCAACTCCCTGGAGCCCTTGCACGCTTGCACGAATAGGATCTTTGGCTTGTTGGTCAACGTCTGATTGCGCAATATTGGAAATATTATATCATCATCCAACTTGTAGTCCCCATCCTTGGCGGCTATCGTTTCATATCGCTGACCGTGACTCAATATGACCAACACCAGTGCTGAACGATCCTCAAAGCTTTTTTGTTCCACTACAAATCGGAATTGGAATTAGAATTGCAGATAACATAATCTCGTTTCGAGAATGATGACATTGACGATGATTATGACACCATTACCATCATCACCAACATGTTTCTAATGATGATAATATTAATATAGTGATCATGTTTGCTATACTCGTAATTGTTATATTTTTTAAAAAACTATCGACTAACAATTTTTACCATGCTATCCGAACAAAAAATGGATCAAATGCACTCAATATTGGCAAGTTTCTAACCCACAATTCTATGACGAGCTTCGCCTTAGCAGGACCCCCACTTTTCTTCAAAATTTCACAGTTGAATAGAAATTGTAAAGTCATTCACGCATTTACTATATGTGTATTTGACATACAAATTATAGAACTTGGTTTATTTTCAAAATATATCAAAAATAATAAGAAGGAAGGCTCTAGTCGAGACTGCTCGACTAGGAGATACCCTGAACCCTCCAAGCTGATATTCTAATCATTCTGTACTTCTTTTATGCACATATGCATCTACACTCTCGCATAAGCCCGCGCTCTGCTAACTGAGCAACAAGCAGCGACTGCGCTTTGGCTGCGCTGCAGTGCGGACAATATTATGTGAATTTTTATACCCTGAACCCATTGAAAATGGGAAATCAGGGTATAATGGTTTTGTGTAAAAGTATGTAACGGGCAGAAGGAATCATCGTAGACCCCATAAAGTAAATATATTCATGATCTGGACGACAAGCTGAATCCGTCCGTCTGTATGAGTGCGTCGATCTCAGAAGATACAAAAGCTAGAGAGCTGAAATTTTGTGTGCATACTCGTGTATACCATACGCAGGACGAGTTTGCTTTATTTTTTCGATAACCCATCCGATAACTTTTTTATCGAGAATAATCGAAAATTTGATTTTGTTTTTTGAGCCTCATTTGAACACTATTAGACCTGGAAACTTCAGATCTATATGTATATACATATGATGAATACCAACATTTTGTAATCAACAGATTTTGGATACCACGCCCCCTTCGCCCCCAATTTGCAAAAAACGTATTTCAAGTAGTAGAGACTTGTGCTTTGGAATGTACACACATTTTGACTATATGATTACGCTCTGAATTCAATTTCATTAATATTGTATGTTTACAAAAGAAGTTATTCACCAAGTAAATTTTCATACTATTACTCACACTGCAACGCAGCCCAAGCGCAGTCGCGCTCTCAGCTCTTATATCTTCTGAGATCTCGGCGTTCATACGGACAGATGGACGGACGGACGGACGGACGGACAGACAGACGGACAGGGCTATGTCAACTCAGCTCGTCGTGCTGATTAAGAATATATATACTTTATGGGGTCTGCGATGATTCCTTCTGCCTGTTACATACTTTTTCACAAAAACAATATACCCTGATTTCCCATTTTCATTGGGTTCAGGGTATAAGAATCCATCTATTAAATGACTAAAATTGTTATTAATTTCTCAACCAATTCATCGAATCGACTCATTTGAATCGAAATCGAAATCTCTTGAGCCTTAAGCCTTTTTGGGGACGCGTTATCTATGTAGTTCGTTTATTGAACCTATCAATTTGGACTCACATTTTTCCACTGTGTTTCTGATATCATTTACCGTTGGATTCGTCACGGTCTTCACTTTACACTTGAGTAGTGTGCCAAAGGTTTTCTCCAACGATTCGACATCCTTGGCGCTTCCCGAACGGAACTCATTGCTGTTGTCGAAACGCTCATTGTTGAAAATGATAACCTCTGCAGGCTTCAGTTTTTTCTTCGGAACCGGCTTGACTTTAGGTATTGGGCCATACCCGGACTTTGTTGGATTCATTTCCCCATGGGCATCCAAGGTGCTTGTAGTGCTTAGGGATGATTTAAGCGCGCCTCCTTTAATTGGATTAAGGCTTATGAAAGGCTTTCCAACTGTTGTTTTTGGGGTCGACAGTGTGGACTTTGTACCAAGAACAGCGCTGCTTGTGGTAGGCTTCGACATCACGGAGCTCGCCGATGAATGTTTCGGGAGCACAAGGCTAGTTGTTGTGGGCCTGGACGAAAAAGAACTGCTACCCGAAGTCTTGGGCAGCGCTGACGGCGTAACTACCGAGGGCTTAGAAAAAGCAGAGCCGATTCCAGTGGTCGTCTTTGATGCATACGGCGATACATAGGTTGAATCGATTGGCTTCAGCGCGAATGGCGACACATAAGGCTTGTATGCAGACGAGCTGGCACTAGAAGTTGAGGCAGTCGTCTTGGGCGGCCAGCTAGTCTTGCTGCTGGGGCTCAGCACCACCCGGTGGGTTTCCACATGCTGAGTGACAGTGCGTCCCTTCTTCTGCGACACAGATGTTTGCTCCGACTTGACCAGAGTGCTGGATCTCCTGGCCTCCGCATTGGGCTTGAACGAAGTGGTCGAACGCAAAGCCACACCATTCAGACTAGTTGGACTAACGCGTTTGTTGCTGCTGCTTGTCGTTGTGGAGGTCGAGGAGCTACCAGCCCGGCTGCCCGTCCTCAGCTGTGCCATCAACTCCTCCAGTTCGGCAGGGCTCGGCGTGCGGCGCGTTATCATTTCCGTCACACACGCTTTCTGGCTGTGAGTCACTGTCTGTGTGGTCGACCGGTACGTTACTGTATTTGCGTTGCTATCAATGATCGTGGAGCTCTGCACAGCCGTGTTGGTCGTCACGCTGGCAGCGCTCTTCGTCTGCACCCGAGTGCGTGGATCCTGCCGCGCCAGGGCCTGGTCGTTATTGGAATCCGAGCTGGCGCTATCATCGGTGGACTTCTTTTTGCTAAATAAGCCCATTGCCACCTTCTCGCTTTCGCTCACAAACCTTTTGGTATCGTACTGACTCCGCGCCACTCTCCCTCTCACTCTGGCGCTCTCTACTTAACTCTTTTTCTTTTTTCTTTTCTTAATCGCAATGCGCGTGACGCGTTCTGTACTCGTTGCCGTTCTGAGAGAAACTGAACGCCAAACAAGCTTTTGCACCGATAGCGCAGCTTTGTTTAATAAGTTTCGTTGAGTTTATTCACCTACGTCGTGGGCCGCAGAGGAGTGTAAAGGGTGCATCTAAAATATCCCCATAACAGCTGGGCCGATTATTAATCACACGCAGAGCGTTATCAATGGGAGAATGGGAAAGTTTCCTCGCCTACGGGCATCCCATACCTCACCAAATCCAAAATCTGTAAAATATGAATAAATAAAGTACATATAGGACTGTTCTTACAGTTTTTATCCACTGACCCAATAAAAGAAAGCTTAATAAATGAACTGATTATATGAATTCCTCAATCATAATTTATTATAAAGACAAGTACGCACATTTGGCAATCGGCATATAAACCGGCTTCCGGGTTATACGAACATATAAGTTATATGTCATTGGGCTAGTCAAAAGGCAAAAGCTCCCTCAACATGGTGGAAGTGCTTTAAGCGATAAACGCTTGCGCATGAAAGTTTTTGCTACGTAGATACATACATATATATGTATGTATGCATCTGTGCATACATACATGTCTGTATATGGACATACACTGCTGTTTCAAATGACTTGTTGGACACTTCCCATAGCAATCTCATTAAATAAAATAAAAAAATTTGAAGACGTGCATTAAACCAGCATATGTATATAAATACATCTGGACCTACATACATATATACATATATGAATTTGGGGGCTCTCTTTGTTTATTGTTTGTCATTGTCTCCATTGCTCGCCCAACGACAACAACACGAAATCAAATTTCCAAGAACATCCATGATACGCGCGCGCGTAATAAATAATAATAATATAAAAAAAGTTCAAAAGCACCGTAAACAAACAAAAAACCTAATTTGCAGCTTTGTCGTTTTTTTTTTGCGTCACTCTTCCTTCTCTCTCAACCTACATACATGTACATATGTATGTACATTTCTCTCTCGAGATCAGCATATTCATGCACAGGTAGCCTATCAACACCTGTGCCCTAAACAGTTTACGTTTACAGGTGACGTAAGCAGCGGACAACTTTCATTGAGATAATTTTAGATGAGTAACGAGTGCAATCGCGCCTGATAAAAGAATTCCATCCGGCAAATACACAATCGCCATGCAGAGAGCCGTTAAAGCTAATCAAGGTCATCTTTAATGCCATAAACCGCCAAAGTTCCCACAAAGTCTACGAGCCGTAAAGGAAAAATAAAAATATCTTTATTGATGGATTGACTGATTGAGTTATTCCTGCATTGATAAGAGATTCGCCTAGCACCTACTGCTGTACAGTAAGTCAATGGAAGATGCCTGGCGACAGCTAGATTATATCTTGCACATGCTCAGATAAAATCTTCAAAAGCATATTTAGTAGTCATTGTACTAGTTGTCAACGGTACTGGGCAATCGCTGTAATAGAGACAAAATCCATTAGCACTCAGAAAGGCGTGATTCCATAGGCTAATTAGACTCACTGGATAGAGTCCATAACACCCTGTGTGACTTCGCTTACAATACTCTCAATATCAACATTCGGATTGGACCTTAGCGCATTACAGAGCTCACGAATAAAGGGCGTACCAATGGGATTCCGATAGGACTCATAGTCGCAATAGCACTTTAATACGTCGCGGAGGATTATAGTTGCTCTATCAATGGCACTCATACTACTTTAACTGACAGCGACCGTTGCATTGGAAAGATTGTGATATTACATTTGAGTCTACCAAAAGTTGTCATCAAATGCCCGATGTCGTCGATGCTGCCAGAATGGAACTTGTTGTCATTGTCAAGGCGCGAATTATTGAAGATGACAACCTCTGCGGGCTCCAGCGTTTTCTGATCGGCTTTGGGTATTAGGTGACTTGCCGCATGTATCTGGATGGAACTTTCTTGGCTTTGTTGAAAATATTTGGGTACGGCACCAGTCCTAGGATTATGGCTTGCAAAGGGCTTTGCATCGGTGGTCCTTTCGACCGTGTCATGGGGGGATGTCCTTGGCTTTCGGGCATAGGCATTTGAAAAAACTCGACTCTAGCTTCGCCCGACTGACTGGGATTCACCATCAGAAAAGCGTCGCTATCAATTGTCGCCGAGTTCTATCGCCCCATACGGTGTAGGCTTTATCAAAGGTTATCTTATTTCTAGAAACCATTTTATTATTCCTTCTGTACCCGTTTCATGCTCTTTTCTCGCCCGTTCTCAAGTGCACTTGAGGCTATGCCTTCCAGTCACGAAGACGTTCCTGAAGAAACTGACTGGGCGAGCAAGCTTTTGCAGAGTGGAGGAGCTTTGTGCGTTAACTTTCGTTGAGTTTTATTCAATTCTTGCTCTCTTGTGCAACGGCGACTGCAGCTGTGGAGGGTCTGTACATGGTAAATGCCTTCTGTGCAGGTATGCCAGATCATTACTCATACTTATTGTCATCAGAGAGCAGAGAAATGCCCGGGTACGGGAAAACCAATACTGATACATACATTTTATGCATGTAAATATATACATAAATAAATGATACTGTTATTTTTGTATTGATTGAATGAATGAACGTATTCAATGTCCATATTACTAAATCTCATTAGTTCGGACGAACGTGCGTTAATTAATTTGATTAACATACGTACGTACGTAAAATTATTAGGTCGTCTATTATGAAAAATATGTATGTATGTAGTATGTATGTATATATTCATATAAAAGTATACAAACGTATCCGTACATCTGAGTTAGTTAGGTAAAATCATATGGGTTGAAGTTGGCATTTATATTATTAGCCTTTTAAATATGCGAGAGCTTTCGAGATACGCGCGCATATTAATAACAAGAAAAAACAGATCAAAAGCTCTTTTCAGAAACAGAATGCGTGTGGTAGCTTTAACGCTCTTTACATTTTTCTTAAAAAGCTCTCGCATTCTCTTTCCGTCTAGCTCTCCCTCTTCCTATCACTCACACACACAGACTCTCTCTCTCTCTCTCACTCTCTCTCTCTCACTCTCTCTCTCTCTCTCTCTCTCTCTCTCTCTCTCTCTCTCTCTCTCTCTCTCTCTCTGTCGCTCTAGGTGTTTAGCTGCAGTGCGCCTCGTTCTTAGCTGTGTTTATTGATTTTCAGTTGCCGGCGTCTTGATATGCACTCAGAAGTACACAAACTTACTAATACACATGCAAGGCGAAGCTATCGTCCACAGCACTACGATGTTGGTGAATCGTTTTAGAAATTTCAGTGCACTGCCAAGCGTAGCATCGTGCGGTACATTATTGTCAACAATTGTGTCCTAAACAAGTAACGGTTACAGGTAGCGTAAACAGCTGACAAGTGTTTCAGGGAAAACGTCGCGGCAACAAAAATTTCTTGCCGGTATTGGGAGAGAATTTCCTGATGCCAAACGAGTGCAGCTATTCTGGACGATAAGATAACTCCAACGGGCTTGCAAAGCGCAATCGGCTTATCACCGGCTAATGCAGACTCGCCATGCAGATAACCTTTGAAATCCATCAAGGCCACGTTTAATGGCCCAAGCCGCCAAAGTTCCCATTAAGTCCATACAATATAAATGTGCTGAATTGGCAAATAATGCGACGCTGTCATAAATAATGAAAAGTTAAACGAGCAAAAAAAACATATTAATACATTGATTGATCGATCGATTGATTGATTCATTCCTTGGCGGTGTTCCGTTAAAAGATCTGTAAAGCAGCTACTGGTATAGATTACGTCAATCGAAGATGCCGTGAAACGTTAAAAGCCCAAGTGATGCATGCTTACAAATAGCCACTGTATCAACATGCAACAATTTGTATCAATTGGCAACAATTGCATGCGCCTTAACAGACATGCATCTTAAACAAGCATAGATAGATCAGATCTCAGACCGGATTCCCGATCAAACAAGAATATATTCCAGTAATTGCTCTGGCGCCAAGAATATAAGTAAATTAATAAATATATGTATGTATGTATTTATAACTTAATAGAAATGCTTGTTACTGACCACTGGATCATGAAAATAATATTTTTATAATCTTTTTAAATTCATGAATGCATTTTTAAATTATTATGATATATATTTAAACTAAAGAGTTTACAGAAAACAATTAAAAGTAGTATTATGAACTTTAATTAACTAATTGCAAGTTTCAAGACATAAACCAGATATTCAGATAAGAAAAGCGAAGTACTGAATAAATACATAATGCTGGCGATTTGACGATTTAAAATGCCATAATTTGTATACATATTAACATTTGCTAAGTTAGCACTAAAATCAATTCACATCAAATATCAACAATACGAATACGCAATAAGAGACTAGATGTTCCAATAAGAAGAGGAAAAAGAGAGCCTTTTGCTTGTGCGGCGACGTCATACGCTCAGCTGGGGATGCCCATCAAGCACTCACTCACCTACACGCACACACACGCTCGCCTATAAACTCTCTCTCTCTCTCTCTCTCTCTCTCTTTCTCTTTCTCTTTCTGTCCCTTTGTAAACGTGCATTAGACAGTCAGTGCAGTGCACTTGCTAGTGTTGCCAGCCACATTACAGAGATATCCAGTTTTGACTTAATGCCGTTTCTCTCACCATTGCATTGCAATTCATTTCACGTCCGAAGGGCAATTGGTTAGTTTTTGTTTTTTGTACACAATACAGATTCCTCAACGTTCTCTCATTACTGAGTTCATCACTAGAGCCAAAAAACACTTCACGCTGTTTCTATATTTATTTAAGTGAAGAGTGAAATACGGGACAGACGCACACGTGACCGTCGGCGGCGAATCACGAAAGTAACTGGATTTCTTTTTCGCACAAGTTACGTTAAACTCTACAAAAGTACGTTGGCCAATTCAAAAAATCGACAAACATCGACATCAGATTGAGAATGGCACAATCAGACGCTGCGATGGACTTCGACGAGATACTCAGCCAAATTGGCGAGTTTGGACGGTACCAGAGAGTGAACTATTTGCTCATCTGTCTGCCGGTGCTCTTTGCGGCCGCGAACAGTCTGTCGTATGTATTTACGGCCGGCACGCCGAAGTACCGCTGCCGCATCGAGGAATGTGAGGTGAACAGACAGCCGTATTACCAGACCGATTGGCTGGACGTGGCCATTCCGGGCTCAAGGGACAAGCACGGCTATTTCACGCCCACAGACCCATGTGTGCGCTTTGCGGCAAACGATAGCCTCCTCCACCAGTGGGACACATGCAACGCCTCATGGTTTCTGCCCCAGCAGACGGAACGCTGCCAGCAGTTCGTCTATGACACTGGCGAGTACACCATTGTCCAGGACTGGCAGCTAACGTGCAAGGAGAACGCCTGGAAGCTGGCCTTCGTCGGCACCACCCACTTCGCCGGGCTGGTGATCGGCACCGCCCTCTTTGGCTATCTTGCCGATCGGTGAGTCATGGCTAGGGACCTTCCCGCTACATTATTACTATTACTACTATTATTAGTTAACCCCACTCCCGTTGCACACATTTGATTTCTTACAGATTCGGACGGAAGCTGATCTTTCTCTTCTGCACCATTTTTATGGGCTTGACGGGCATCGGACAGGCGCTGGCCTGGGACTATTCCAGCTTCCTGGTCTTCGCCTTGCTCAATGCAGTGGGCACATCCGGTGTCTATCCGCTGGCCTTCATCATAGGCGTGGAAATGGTGGGGCCACGCAAACGCGAAATGACCTCCATTGTACTCAACTATTTCTATGCGGTGGGCGAGGCGCTCCTGGGCCTCGCCGCCTGGTTGCTGTCCAATTGGCAGATTCTGCAATATGCGCTCTCTGTGCCGCCGCTATTCTTCGTCGTTTACTTCTGGTTGGTGCCGGAGTCGGTGCGCTGGCTGCTGGCGCGCAACGAGCACGTCAAGGCGGGCAACATCATCAGGCGGGCGGCGCACGTTAATCAGCGCGAGCTCTCCCTGGAGCTGATGGCCAGCTTGAAGCAACAGCAGCTGGATGCCGCGGACAACAACTCCGATAAGCAGGAGCGATTGCAGGTGCAGCAAAAGCAACGCGAGATCTGGCCATCCGTGAAGCAGGTGTTTAGCTCCAGAAAGCTGATTGGACGCTACGTTATCCTGCTGTTCATATGGTATTGTCTATTCCTATCAGATGCCAGCTATCCCTCTAATCACACATGCATTCCCTAGGGCTGTCAATGCCATTGTCTTCTATGGGCTCTCGCTGAACTCGACCAACCTCAGTGGCAACAAATATTTGAATTTCGCACTGGTCTGCCTGATCGAGATACCCGGCTATAGCTTGGCCTGGGTACGTTATGATTGTGTTATACTATGTGCAAACATATGTATGCCGTATATACATACATACGTACCTATTTATATATTTTCGGTCTTTCTTGAATTGTCGCACCCAAAATAGTTGTGCCTGCGTAAACTCGGACGTCGTCTGGCGTTGTCCGGCTCGCTGCTGCTGTGCGCCGTCACGTGCGCAGCCAGCGGCTATCTGACAACAGGTATGTTACCGATATATATGTACATATACATATACATATACATATACTTATAATAATATATATATTTATCCTAACGCTCCTAACATGCCTCCTGCACAGTCTGTGACGATAAACAGAAACGTAAAGAAACCCTTGAAAATGTCTAATTTAAACAGCGAAACCGCTATGAACAAATAATTCTAATTGACTTTTACAAATCTTTCAAATATTTGGATTAGATCATTTTAAACAATTTCGAAATCGGAGATTTATTTGTTCAAAATAGTTTTGACTGTGTTTCAAATACTTAATATTTGATTTGACTACATACATATCTATTTAGCTTTACCCACATAACAAATGCGCTTCATCGATTTTCATACTTACATACATCTTGATCCACAGGTGCCAATTGGCTGATCGTAACGCTCTTTTTGACGGGTAAACTGGGCATTACCTCGTCGTTTGCCGTCATTTACACGTATACGGCGGAAATGATGCCTACGGTTAGAAATGATCAATATTCAGATACTTATGGCTCAGCTGATCATTTTTTCCTTTCATTCTCTTTCAGGTCATACGCAGCGGAGGAGTCGGAGTAATGTCCACTTTTGCACGTTTCGGTGCCATGCTGGCGCCCTTTGTGCCCTTGCTGGTTTGTGTTCAACTATGCTATCGAAAAATCGTATTGCAATTAAATACTGACTACTATTACCTATTTTAGGGAAGCTACTACGAGCCGTTGCCCTTGCTATTATTCGGGGCAATTTCAATGGTGGCAGGCCTTTTGTCGTTGCTGCTGCCAGAAACCTTTCACAAGAAGCTGCCCGACACGGTGAGTCACGCAATGTTATCTTTCTCTATATGGAACCTATGCTCATACATGTTTCTCTATAGGTTGCCGAGGCGATTGCCTTGGGCAGCAAGACTCGTGCTCTGAACGTAAACGACCATTGCACATCCTCCAACGGACAACATGAGTCCATAATTGGATGAGGCGTACCCTGCAGACAATATTTTCCCATTTAGTACAAAGCACTAGTAGAAGCATTAGACTTGTTAGTTATTTTTATGTAGCACTTGAATTTTTTTTAGTACGTACGTACATATGAATCTTAGATATTAGTAAGTGCCTTTATAATTTGCTTTACAATACTCGATGTTCGTTGACGAGCAAATCGTTTAATTTTTTGCTATGTAGCTCAAGTTATTATTTTTTAAAATTGTAAACTATATTAAATTTTTTGTATGTACACATTTTTATAATCGAAACGGAAAAATAATCATTTACACACGATTCGCATCATTGTCCAAAGAGACCCTCGAATAGAAGAGGGTCTGTTACAACTCCAAAACGATGCAGCAGCTTGTAGCGCTGCTTCTCATCGGTTCGCAGGCAGATGGGCTGATAGAAGCCTAAACGTCGCTTGCTCTTTGGCTCCCAATCTGGCAGCAAATCCTCGATATCGACGAGCGATTCTTTGCGTCGTCCCCAGAAGTCTACGTAGGCAAGCTTCAACTGATCCTCCTGATTGTTGATGTAGATGAAGCCGATCATGTTTGAGGTCACATAGCTGCCCAGCGAGAGTGTCATCAGACCGGAGACGCCGATGGCTGCATAAATACCTAACGCCTCGCCCGAGACTTGACCCCCATGTTGCAAAGCAAGAATGAGCGGTGTTCCAGCCGCAATTACAACTGCCTGATAGACTTTAAGGCGGTTGAATGCAGCTACTAGTCGAATTAAGGGTAACCGATATATGGGTCGCCAATCAGTGAAGGCAGCTCCCAAAGGCGAGGATCCCCCGGCAATTGTTGTTGTTGACGTTGGATTTTGTTTTGTTGCATAGTGTCGGCTTTTGACCATACAATATGACACGGGGAATTTCAGGAATTGTGCACTATACAAGCGTTGCAGCACTGCAAAACATGAATTCTATATTATTACATAGTTAAATTTTATATTTTTGTTTATATAAAAATAAAAACTCACTTGTTGTGGGGCTGTTAGATGAACGCTATTGCTCGCTGTTAAGCTCACGCACATTGGTGCTGCTACACTCAATTTGGCGCTGTTAACATAATATTAAAAATAGTTATCGATATGTTTACACGAAGCAACTGGTTACACGACTGTTCAATTTCCAAATATAACTGTCACCATATATGAAAAGTTCAAAAGTAGAAAGAAATGGTTGGCTAACAAAGCGTAGCTTAAAGTAGTTAAGCAGTGAATCTCTTAGCTGAGCTTTTGAGAGCCCATACATAAGCTACGTGATACGTGGAATTTTTTACAAAAAGAGTATACACTGAGCACTGAGCATTGTTTAATAATAGATCCGATGATGAGCGACACAGCCCAGAGCGTTCAAAACTATTATTCCTCAGTACGAGTCGACAACGGCGCATAGCTCGTTGCTTCAACGATCGCGTGGGCGCGGATCTCTCTTGGTCAGTTACAGCATACAAATTTACATAGTATGTACTTTGCTAAAGTTATAGATTTTATTAATAATAATAAAGTATGCTGATCGAAAGTTTTTAACCACTGTGAAAAGGGATTTTTTAACGTACAGCCAATTAGCGTCTAATGCGCAAAAGGAAGCTACGAATATAAACGAATTGAAATATAATAAATGAACAACCAAACAGAAGATTAAATAACACTTCAACTAATCAATGTTTTAAGCAAACCACAATAGATTGATGTTTCGTGACAATTTGTTATTTCGTTCGATGTGTCTAACAAGCTGCAAATATTTTTAGCACGATTTTGGCGTGCTGCTGAATTGAAAATACTTTTCAAAATCTATGTATGTGAGCGTAATTACACTTACAAAAATTTCTCACAAGTGCAGTCTATTATATATTTGAATATGCCGAAAAAACGAAACAAATTAAAAAATAGGCACAATGAAAAAAACTGAAAATTTATATATACATTTGGGTTTAATTTTGAGAAAACGAATTAATTTGGATTGTTAAAATGATTTCAATGATAATCCATTTGTTCCTTACAGTAAAGCCAACTTGATATGACATTTTAAATATATAAATTTTAAATAAAATAAAAATAATTTGTATAATAGAAATAAAAACAGAAATTGCAACAAAACAAATAAATACATGTGAAGTAAAAACAATGAACAATAAACAAAAAGCAAGTATGTTTCAGTCGGGTGTTACCGGCTGCAAAATACTCCAATCGGTATACACATATTCATATGCAAATCAATATCTCAATATCAATTTAGATATCAGCAATTTAGTCGCTAATTTTTGAGTTTCTAGCTCTAATAGATAGATAGACAGATCGATGGAGTAGGAGGTTTTCAGTATCAATTATCTCAATCAACTGTATGAGATATAACCTTTTGTGGGTTTGCCACACCCCCTGGGCGTAGATTTATACATTATAGCTTTTTAGTCTTGGGTGGTCAAATGGGTACCAAATGTCAGACCCATACAGCTCAACACATATCAGAACTTAAAATATCGCTATGTGCTCAGGACCGAGAAGACGTGGACATATAATTTTTGCATCAATCTTTATAAAATTATAACATGAACTCAGCTTTAAAACCTAAGATAGTTTTACACGGTTTAACACGCCGCCAATGGAGGACTAACTAACAAGATTTCTGCCACACCGGAAAGCGCATTTTCCAATTTTCCTAGTGGAAGCCGCCAGAGGGACGGGCGGCTAAATAAATGAATAGTAATATCTAACTCTAATAATTCTCGTTTTTAGAAAGAGTTTAGGCAGCATGTCGCTGACATCGCTGGGCATAAGCGCCGGCTTCATGGTCGGCTGTTGCACTGCAGCACAGATTGCGCGTCGAGTGAGTCAGCGCCTGCTTAGCCAGGACGGTCTTGTGCCAGTGCTGATGAACGAGGCGATCGCCGCGGCGGAGCTGTGCGCCTGCTGCTTTGAGCTGATCATTGGTAAGTGGTGTGGAGCACTCGGAAATAAATACGTGATTCATTGATTTGGCTGTCAGTGGCTGACAATTTTGGCGTGGCCACCTATGCCATTTTTCTTTTTCTACTCACCATCTGGTGGGGCAAGGTGTGGGGCGACGCCTCCGCCTGCCCGTACACTCACATGGAGGATGTGCTGGAGGGACGCACCAGTTTTAAGGAAATGGCGCTGCGCACCTGGGCGGAGCTAATGGGCGGCTGCTGTGTGTATCGCATTGTGCAGGTCTTCTGGTGGCTGGAGTTCGCCGAAACGCACAAGGGACGCGCCTTCGAGGAGTGCAATGCCGACCTGCAGGTTAGTCCCTATGTGGGTGCTGCCATTGAGGGCGTGGCCACGTTGCTGTGCCGCCTCGCATCGAAGACAATCAGCGTGCAGGAGCCGAAGTTTAGTAGTTACATTGACTCCTTCATCGGAACCAGCCTTGTGGTGGCAGGTAAGTGCCCGCCCGCTTGCAAAGTGGCTTCCAGTTGCCGCCA
Source organism: Drosophila navojoa (assembly GCF_054131105.1). Taxonomy (NCBI): domain Eukaryota; kingdom Metazoa; phylum Arthropoda; class Insecta; order Diptera; family Drosophilidae; genus Drosophila; species Drosophila navojoa. The sequence continues at coordinate 24,423,519 of NC_142893.1, read as the reverse complement.
TGTCCTCTCAAAAAGTTTACGCTTTTAATTATGCCCTGCTTGCAGCCTTTAACTTCTCCGGCGGCTACTTCAACCCGGTGCTGGCCACGGCACTTAAATGGGGTTGCCGAGGCCACAGTAATCTGGAGCACATCATCGTATATTGGATTGGCGCCTGCATAGGCGCACTGCTGTCAGTACCCATTTTCAAGCTCCGTGTAGTGCGGCGCTTGCTGCTAGGCGAGGAGAAGGAAAAGCAGGCCTAACTGTGACCCATTTCTAGTGATAGGGAACCGCATACTTTTTGCTTATGCACAACTGTCAAGAGTTTTAAAATGATTGATTTTAATTGTGTTTAATCTCTGCTCAGTGGTTTAATCTTGTTATTGATAATTATAGTAAAAATGTACACGATATTTTTGTTAGCTCAAAACTTACCAAAGAATTGTTTTTATAATCCATCAAGAAATTTGAAGAGGTCGAACAGCACACAATTGTTTGTATTTTGCTATCGATAATTTGCGCCCAAAATGTACTCATGTATGTATGTAGATACAAATTCTCAAGTACGATAGCACGATTTATCGAATTTTAAATTTCAAAATGTTAGTTTTATTTTTATTTACATTACAATGGGTAGATAAATGACATAGCGAAAAAATGCAAATATTCAGTGTGTAATATAATAAAATACTATTGCATTGTTTGATTGAAAAATATTTTTGTACCGCAGTTATCAATTAACATTATTATTTTATACAAATTTATATACATTTTGTTAGCTAGTTCATCAATTAAAACATTATTTATTGTCTAAAATCACAAGCTTTATCAATCATATATAAATTATTACGCTACGTTTCTCCTGTATTTACGTAGGCATTTATGTATTTTTATCCATAGCTTAAGTAAGTATATAGCCAGATATCTTACTGATGTGAACAGTTCAATATGTGTATATGTAGGACTTATTTATCGTCGATTATAGCTATTTCTGCTGCTGGACGGCGGCGTCGACGTCGTGTCACACGGAGTACTACCTCATCGTTGAGCCGCTCGAACTGATAGTCGCTATTGCCTAACGAGCAGCGTTTGGTCACCAGGAGTGAGTCGCTGCTGTTGAGGCTCTGACTCTGGTCCAAGCTGCTGGCATAGCAGGTTTCATCGATGGTCACATTCAGCTCCGAGGGCTTCGCTGTCGTTGCTACCTCTGGTGGTGTTGGCGGTATAGAAGGATCGTCACTATTAATTATGTGCTCGTTGCGTAGATCTGTGGTGCGTTTCTTCAGCGGCGTGTGCTCACGTCGATCTGGTGTGAGACTTTCTACATTTTCGCTACTTGGCGATTTCCGTTTTCTGATCGTTCGTTCTACAATTTGTTTTATTCCTTTATTTGGTTTTATCGGGCTGTGCTCCGCCGTCTGTTGCATTGGAGATTGCATAAGGATTTGAATGAGATCCTGCTTGGGTGTTTGTCCACCCTTCATCGAGGTGGACGTGACAGCCGTTTCGTCCGGTTGGTCCTCGCTTTGACACGGCGCCTGATGCAGCTGCTTCAGTGCTATCTCGATGGTGTCCGCTTCTAGGCTCAAATTCGGATAGCTTTCCTGCGGCTTAACCGGTATTAGCTCATTCATTGCCGCTTCGAGTGTAGCATCGTCTTCACTGTGGTCTATCTTTGTAGAGTCCGGCTGGGCGTACATGACAGTGGCCGCCTCAACTGCTAGCTTCGGTGTAATTGGCCTGTTGACAGTAACAACAGTTGCCGACTTGCTATCATTCTGATTGACAGCCATAATCTCCAGCTGCGATTTTTCCGATTCAGACGTTGTCGGCGCTGCTTCTCTCATATTTGAGTTTAGGTCTTCTGTATGGGTCTGCTTCTCGTTCGAGCCATCCACTTTGTCGGCAATGTTCTCAATGTCCATCTTGATGGGCAGGCGAATGTCCTCAATGATTTGGATGCTCTCCATGCTGCGCCCAGGCCGCTTGGGCGTCTTTAAATTCTCCTCGGCCAGCCGCGCGTAAGCCAATTGACAAGGATTTGGCTCCTGGCTCATAGTGGACCCGTTTACTGTAGTCTCCATATTTTGTCGTCTCTCCGGATGACAGATATCTATTGCTTGTTCACAATTGTTGTCTTTGTCACAATTTGTTGTGTTTGTTTTAATAGCTTCAGTTTTATCTGTCACAAAGGATTCATTTGCATCGCTTTTCAATTGCTCGGCAGTTACACAATATTGTTTATCGGCTTCCTCTGACTCCACATCGAGTTTAGCTATAAAACTATTTCCAATTTTCTGATTATCATCGTTCTCTGCAGTTATTTTATTGTCTGTTGCTTCATTTGTCAGCTCGTCAACACCTAATATCAGATCCGGCATTTCTTCGTCTTTTGAGAAATCTGTTTCCCCTGAAGCGTCCCTATCGGATGTGCTTTTACGCTTTTCTTCATCCTCTAGTTTTGAACCTCCCTTTACTCCATCCAGGTCCTGTTCAATTTTCAAATCAGAGTGTGAGACTAGATTGGCAACTGGTTCTGCTCTATTTACAGTATCCACCTCTTCTGCTAACTTCCTTTCAAGTCCACTTTCTAACTTTGTTTTTCCATGTTTTTTCTTCTTCTTTTTTACTCTTTCGATTTTTGGGGAATTTAAGTCCGGTATGAAGGGTTGGGCATTCGCAGCCTCTGCTATCGAACTTCCATCTTCAACTGAAATTCCATGAGGTTTCGTATACATATTTTTCACTGCAACCTCTTCAGAATTTAAGTCCTGTGCGTCATTCGCGTCTGTTAAGTTTGCCTGATCGCCTAAGCCCGAGCCGGAAGCGTGATTGTGTTCATTTGCATCAATTACTTCCATCATTTCAGCCTCCTTCGAATTCAAACTAATAAGTTTACTTGCTTGTGCTTTATCCATTTCATTCAAGTTTTTCTTGCCATTAATTAAGTCCAAGTCGGGAATGTGATCGTTGCCCACGGCATTATCAGTATCGAATACTCTTTTCTGCTCTCCGGTTCTGATGTCAATGGCATTATTTGCATCGGATTCTCGTTCCTGCTCTCTGGCTATGAAATCCAAGCCTGGTATGCGCTGATGGTTAAATGCATCATTCACTATTATATCATCCAGCCCTTTTTCACTATTTGGCTTTTCTATTACAACCTTGATTTCGGCTATCGATTCATTTTGTCGGGATGTTTTGATTTTCGCTTCATTTTCGGCATGTTCTCTCGCATTTTTATTTGATTCGTTGTCTGTTTCATTTACTAATTCCACCGTGCTCATTTTAGATTCTGCAGAGGTTTCCAGTTTAGACTGCTCTACATTTACTAGGGTATGTTGTCTTGGCACCTGTTTGTTTATTATTATCTCAGCTTCGCCCCGAGTCTCATTTCTTACATCTTTTTGGGATATTTGCTTTATCTTCTCAACATTCCTCTCGAAATAGTTATTAATGTCTTCCGCTAACAGTTGCCTTTCTTTTCCAATTAGCTCATGAGTTTGTTGCTCTTCCTTGGCTTCAATTTGGCTTTGTGGGGTGTATTGCTCTATTGGTGTATAAGGATCCACATTGGCTAATAGATTTTCCATCACTTTTTGGCTGTCTACGCAGCGCTTGCCATCCTTTGACGGACTCTTTTGTGTGGGCGTGCTGCCAAAGAGTGTATCCATCATATCTTCCTTGTTACGCTTACTTTGGGCTGTGCACTTAGCATTGGGTCCTTTCTCGGTTTCTCGGGAGCTGTTACGTTTACTTTAAGTAGGATAGGTGTCTTTAGAAACAGGTAAATATTGCCATGTAATCTGTTATTTGAAATTATTCAGCTTACCTGTTCTTGCTGCTTGTCTGGTTAAACGAACGCGAGCCCGAACGTGAACGATATTGTGATCGTGATCGTGATCGTTTTCTTCTTTGATCCTTGCTTCGAGAACTCTGTCTCTGACTACGGCTTTTAGCATGCTCTCGACTGTGACTACGACTACGACTGCGGCTGCGACTGCGACGTCGACTCCTGCCTCGTGCGTGATCTCGATCTCGACGTCTTTCTTGCTGCTTTTCACGATCTCTGTCATGTGTGCTCCTTATGTGCACTGACCACGGAACCTTTGTTGTGGGATTTGAGCATAAAGGCATGTCTTGTTTTTCTTGCCTCTCTTGCTTATATCTCTCCTTCCCATCCCGGACAATAGGTTGAGCTACTTGGTGTCGCTTCGCCTCTGGATTATCATGTTTCTTTGCCTTTTTATCGCAGTTCTCGTTTTGGTTGTTGAATGCGATTGCGTTTTCAGTTTTTCTGTCTGCCATTTCATCGCTTTTAAAGCGCTTTGACTGCTGGTGTTGCTGTAGCTCGGGTATCTGAGACGAAGGCGGTATCTGAGACTTGGGCGGCTGCTTGCGCCTAAAGCAAATATCATCTTTCCTATATAACAGAACATAAGAGGGAACAATAAAAGATCACGCATTACTGAGCTTGCAGTTACGTCCCAGCTACTTACTCCTTGCGCAGCTGAATTATTTGTGCGTCCTTTCGCTTGATTTCCGCTTTGGCCGTGTCCAAAAGATTTTGAAAATTTACCTCCATTGTCCTGATTTTCTTGGCAAGTGTTTTTTTCTCCGCTTGTAAACTTTCAATTTCCAGCCTTGCGGCGTTGTATTTCGCCTCCCAGGCTTCCAATTCTTTGCATTTCTAGTAACGAATCCAATTAATTTCGTTCAACTCAGTGCGGAAATATACATACTTTCGTTTCAGCTTCTTGGAATTGATCCAAATCATCATAAATATCGAGTTCCTCGTCTAGCATTTTACATAAACATTCGCGAATATTTTATGAAATGCAGCAGCAGTCTTAATGCGCGAAATACGTCCAGTGTTGGCTAGTGGTTAATCGCAGAGACATTCTGTAATCAAGTCTGCGTTTATGGGTAGCACTGAAAATTGTATCAGCTGGCGTAATCAATTTGAACATTTACTTTAGTGTCATAACAAGAATTCAGTATCACAGTTAAAAACTATATTTATACGTGCACACACAATTACATATGTACATATATTGGCAATCGATGTAATGGCCGATCTGCAATCGCGCCCATATTATTACAGGCTTGAGCGCCAAAGGTTTGCTTGCGTTACATATTCGATAACAGCATGCTTTCTACTGCTCGCTCTGTTGCAATGGTATATGTTTTATTTAATGTAAGTAATTATTGCAAACATTCTTAATTATTACATTATCCATTATTTTCTATCCAGAGAGAACACGAATAAATATTTTACCAAAAATTATTGGCTTGGCATTATATTCTTCGTACTCAGCTTGCTGCTCATACTCTTATTCATATTCTTCGAAGACCTGCGCTTCTTTACGCCCGTTAATTGGATAGTTGCCATACTCATAGTAAGTTGCAATTAATTTATATACTTATCTATAGCCTATCTTATTATTTAACAGTTTGAATGCATTGTCGTGGGCGTAACCTCGTTAGTTGTGCGACATTATAAGTATCATTTGTTAATGAGTTACCTTGTATGGGCCATTGTGCTGGTAGTATTCATTTTATTGGGCTCCTTCATTCCAGTGAGCAAGTATTTAAATATCCATATCATGCATAGTATAAATTGCAGCCTTTGTAGCACGACTTAACTCTGGATATTGTGGTACTTGTTGTTTTTGGAATTATTTGCATAATTGGAGCCATGTACTTTTTAATGCTTCATGTCGTCGCAAATGTGCCATATTCATTTTTTGTATACCGGGCGCTCGTCCTTTGCAGCATCGTTACAGTATGAGTTCTTGAATTTTTAATTTGGTTATATAATAAGCGAAATTCTGCTATTTACAGTTTATAATGTATCACGCCCAAATCATCAACGGTGGACGCTTTGCTGAAATTCGTGATATGGACTATCTGTTGGCTGCGCTTATATTGTTCTACGATTTTTTGCTAATGTATTTATTAACTTTTCAATTAGCTCCAAAGTGGAGTGACGACTGCGATTCTAACAAGGATATAACAGGCAGCCTTGTATTGGATAACCATTTACTGAATCCACAACTTAATATTTCGCGACATGAGACTCATCATTTCACATGATCTGGTTTGAGTTTGCGCGCTCTGTTATGTCGATTACATACAGTTGATGGGCAGCACTTATTTAGGTGGCAGCCAACTTCACGCGTTTCGAAATTCTGGCGCGCTGCAGCTGTTTCCATTTAATGATTTGTTGTTGTTGATAGTACTGCGAATAAACTTTATTTGGCACAAAGCTGACATAAGCAATTGTTTTTTTATTTTGCAATACCACCGAACAGAGTTCAATTAAGCAAGAGCTATGGATCCAACCATATCTGTCTCGAAGGTAAGCCCCTAACATGTAGGCTTTGCATATTGACGATGTTTCCCATATTTGCTTAGGGCTGTTTTGTATACAAGAATGGCGCGACACGCGCCAATAAGAGAACGGGCAGCAAACGAAAATTCTCTGTCTCAACCACCAGTCTGCTGGGCAAGGAGTTGACCAGCCAACCTTTCTATGCTGCCTACTCTGAGTGCTGGAACCAATTCCATAGTCACATAGTGCAGCTGCAAATGGCGAGCAATGCACGGACGCTTGAGGAACTGGTGGATTTTGTGACTGGAGAGCGGACTGACAATATGGACAGTTGTGAAGTGCTGCCCACTGCGGCGCTGCTGACAGGCATTAACCAGCCCGATCACTTGAAGCAATTCGAGACGCTCACGCAGCGTCTTCATACTCAGAAGGCTGCTCGGGTCTGTGTGCTCCAATCACGAGATTGCACCACTTTGAAAGCGGCGGTGGAGTCCATGGTATACAATCTAATCGACGACCAGTCTGAGCCCGTGAATCTAGATGAAGGGGATGAAGATGAGGGACGTGAGCGGGATCGCAAACGTCTGCGTCGCACGCAGTGCACCATGAAGCATCTGCATTCATGGCATGCAAATAACTATGCTGGCGGGGATAAGCAAATAGCCTTGGTTGTTATTTTGCCGGATTTCGAGTGCTTCAATGCGAGCGTTCTTCAAGACTTCATTCTGATACTCAGCGCTCAATGCGGACGTCTGCCCTTCGTTCTAGTGCTAGGAGTAGCCACCGCTATGACAGCGGTGCACAGCACATTGCCCTACCACGTGAGCAGTAAGATCAAGCTGCGAGTATTTCAGACCCAGGCTGCACCTACGGGGCTGAATGAGGTACAGTTCAGAGATTTCCCGTCAGCTATTAACGTCACTTACGTATGTTCACTTATATTCCAGCTGCTCGACCAGGTGCTCCTCTCGCCGAAGTATGTGTTTCATTTGTCCGGCAAAGCGTTTAAGTTTCTAACGCACATCTTCCTCTATTACGACTTCTCTATACACGGCTTCATACAGGGCTTCAAGTACTGCCTCATGGAGCACTACTTTGCTGGCAATGCCTACGCCTTATGCGCCAGCTATAGCCAAGCTCTGGTTCGCATTAAGCAGCTAACACATGAGGACATGGAGACCATTCGACGGCTGCCCTCTTTTCGCCCCTATGTAGAGCAGATCAATGATTGCAAACGCATTATAGCCGTGCTCACCGATGACGATTACTTGAAGAAGAAGCTGCCGCAGCTTCTTCGCGATTGCCTGCTGCACTTTATGCTCTTCCGCTGCTGCTTGGAGTTCTTCACGGAACTTGTGGGCGATTTGCCACGCTGTCCGCTGGGCAGGCTTCGGCGAGAGCTCTACGTGAACTGCTTAAGCAAACCCATCAGCGAGCAGCCAGAGTACAAGGAATGTTGGCAGATGCTCAGCTTTATGTCCAAGGCCGAATTCGTGGCAAAATTAGGCAAGTGTATTACGCGCACTGAACTCTTCCTCAGCGAGCAGATAGCTCCTCTAGAGTTGGGCGATGCGTGCTCGGACTTGATGCGCGCTAAGCTTCAAGCACTCAAGCAATTGCTCGATGATGTCGAGCTGGCAACCATGGAGCTGCAAACAGCCGCCACAGAAGCCGATTCGCTTACAACCGAAGCTCCATTGAGCGACCTCACGCAGGTTGCCTCCCGCCAGGAGCTGAAGGCGCAGCTGCTCTTGCGCAGCAAACAGGACAAACAGCATACCACGTCGGAGTTTAGCCGAGCTCTCAATAAGATTTTGGCTCTCATTGAGTCGGATTTGGTGCTTGCCTATCTTCGTCCACTGCAGCAGGCACCGCCGCTCCACGAAATCTACGTCTTCAGTGATATTGCGACTGTGCGTCGTAATATTATTGGAGCCCCTCGTGCCGCACTGCACACGGCTCTTAATAATCCGCATTTCTATATGCAATGCAAATGCTGCGAGCTGCAGGAGCAGTCGCAGCTGGCCAGCACCATGCCTGACCTGTCGGTGGTCTACAAATTGCACTTGGAGTGCGGTCGCATGATTAATCTGTTCGACTGGCTGCAGGCGTTCCGTGCCGTTCTGCGGACTGGCGACGAACAAGAAGAGAACGAAATGCCCCTGGACCAGATCGATCCACAGATTCAGTGAGTATATCAAATGAGTATAAAAAGTATGCCCAAATATTTACAATTTGATCGCCTTCCTTTCCTCAGAGCTCGCTTTACTCGCGCTGTGGCCGAACTGCAATTTCTGGGCTACATTAAAATGTCAAAGCGGAAGACGGATCACGCCACACGTCTCACCTGGTAGAATATACAATATCCATAGCTGTAAATTATACATGTGCATACCACATACATCCTGCATAACCAGATCTTTTTATTGCCATTTACATTCGAAACCAATCAGATTGTCCTTCAGAGATCTGGTTGGTATGCTCAAAATAAAACACGGGTTGTTTATTTATTGATTTAAATTATTAAATAAAAAATTAAATGTACAAACAAGTATAATAAATGTCGGAATTTGCATGACGTCACATTGTAATCTTATCAGTGTAACAGAGAAAGTACATTAGTCGGCATAAGTATTTTGACGAAACCGTGCTGTGACTATTAAGGCTGGCATTGCTTAGTACCGTTACATAATTGAGCGTAAAATGCGAGCAAAGCAAAGATTCTATTAAATATTGCTTTTTACCTATTCCTTTCTCTTGCTACTAAGAAGAATGCATGCGTGACATAATTATTTTCACGAAAGTCAAATGAGTATATTGGTTTTGTGCAATGTCCGTCTGTCTGTGTGAACGGTGTATTTGTATATACTGCGACTGAGCTGCCAATACCAAAAAGCGTTGACGGATATATGTCCGCCCACAAAGTGGGCGTGGCGAATCAGGGATTAGAGCTAAACTTAGCTAAAATTGCTTATGGAATTTGAATGAGTATGAGTAGGTGAGTTCATACAAACATAACTGCAAAATTTGGATACTTATGCTCAAAAAATGTAAAATTTTCGATATCATCGAGAGAGGAGGTTACTAGTAATTTAACTATCCAAATTTGAAGACTCTAGCTATTATACTTTAGTATATACAAACCCTTGCGGTTTGCCACGCCCTAGTACGTAATTTATTCATTAATCTTAATTTTTCGTTCCAATTTTACTATATGTTCTGCCGAAACAAGAACGCTAATCTTAATTATATTCTCTTAATTATACTATCGGATCATAACATTAGTTCCAGCTGTAAAACTCTTGGAGATACAGTTTTATCCGATTTGCCATACATACAAATGGGCGTAGATATATCCGCCATAGCTGATCTTGGTGATCTTAGGTAGCTATAAGCGTTAGGCGATGGCTGTAAAGGTGGGGATAAAGTATAAAAAAATATAAGTTATAAAAATTATAATAAAATATAATCTAGCTTTAAAGATGTGCAGATATAGATATATTACTAAACTTCAATCATTTAGATAAACTCAATGTCCGCGCTATATATACGTACAGTTATTTTTAAAAAGTTCAATTCTCTAGATCTTATTTCTTCTGAGATCGACGCGTCAAGACATACGGACAGTTCTAAATCAAGTAAGTCGCCTTGATCAAGAATATACATACTTTGTGGAGTCTCCCACGCCTTTTTCTGCCTGTTACATACACTTGAGCAAAACCATTACAAACCAACCATTATAACCATTATAAACCAAGTGTTTACGAAAGAATCCCGCCGTGGTAAATATGTCATGAAGCATATTGTTAAATAACCAAATTTTAAAATATTATAAACTTGTTTATATTAATTGAGGTATCAAAAGACTTTTGAAGTGCTTGGGTACTCAGCATAAGTAAATTAGTGGAGGAGTTTTACGGAAGACTTCATTTAAGGAAAATCCTTTTAATCCATATTTGAATTCATCTCTTGAATAACTTAAGCCTCGAAGTGGGCTCCACTAAAAGCCTGGGCATTTGAGTCCATTTGATATCATTTGCCGGATTGATATCAACTACGTCACCGAATAACGTATTATTTGAATTAGGGTTAACTGCGCTATCTCTGAGGACTAACCTCAAACTTGTCTATTAATAGACTGGAAGACAGTAGCACTAGCCTAACCAATACTATGCGGCTACACTATACGGCCACACACACTCTACGGCCGCAGCCGCCGCACACGTAATCAAATTGAACATATGCCCCTAATGCGCTTATGTTTGCTTAAATCTCTGACAGACGCACTCTGCTTCTGTGTTTGCTGGAGTATTTACCACAAATTATTTGAAATATGGTGCAAGTGCGGCATCAAGGAAAACGCTGCCCACTTTGTCATATGGGGTATTCCCACTCTCCTTTCGGGTTGCTTCGTTCCGTTCCATTTCAACTATCCGTATATATGGGCCACCCAGTTTCTGGGAGCCAAGCAAATGGTATAAAATGTGCCGCAGTCCGATAAAGTGTCACAGTTTCTCTCTACATCCCGCTGTGGATTGTGCTGCGCTGCATTGAGATATCCAGATACTTAAAGGACTGAGCTTTCGTCGACCATGTATATACTAGCTCCATTGGGGAAAAAGGGAGTGGCCTTTCTTCTGTTGTTGTTGGCCAGCTCTATGGGCACCATTGGTGGTGCACCACTCGAGGTAAGTCTCGACTTTAACTGGAAGTTTGACTGGTGGTTAGATAAAATGCTTGTCTAATAGGCCCCGGAGGTATGTCTCTTCCAATCTGGATCAATGGAATGCTCACCGGGTAAATTTATGTAATACCTAATCTGATATCTAATTATAGGCATAGATTAGTGTGGCTCCTCTTCATTGAAATACGTTGTAGATATTATATTATTTTGCTTTATAACTTGCATAAGCTCATATCACAATAATTTCCAATTTTTAGTCAGTTAGATTTAAGAAACTTATATATGGTATATTTTTTTTAGTTGTAGACCTATGAACGTATTAGGCCGACACTCATGTTTAGGTATCTTACACTTCTGCCGAAAAAAATTATAAATGCAAGAGATATACATTTATATTTATTTTTTTCTCGATATTCCTGACTCTGATTTGGTTGACATCTTGCAATGTTTCGGTATCCCCCAAGATTTGCTTGACAATTTTAAATTTTGTTGCAGACTTATTGAAAATGATCATCATAATAGGGGTTAAGTGGGTTGGCTGGCGAAAATCCTCAGACCGAACCCTCCACGCGGGTGCCGGCTGGGCAATGGACGGTTGAAGGACTGTTGGAATAAACAGAGCTTCGCGTCTAGCAAAGGACTCAATGCAGCCCTCAAATAGAGAGCTGAAATGAGCCATGGTCTTGAGGTACTTGAGAACAATTTCGTAGATATACTTCGTTCCAAAAAGGATCTATCTCCACAGAAGAGTCATGAGTTGCTTTTAAATAATTTACAAAACTAAATTACGTGCTAAGAGAGGCGCCTTAGAAAGTAATAACCTTGCAGTTATTCGCTACCGATTCCAGAATACTGATTCAGAGTAGATCAACAGTACTTTATTTATCTCGGAATTTCTAGCCGTAAAACCACAGATGATACGATAATGATACCATCTTATTGACTTGGATTGTCAACGCGAATATATTTCCATTTCATATTCTGACTACTTATTTAGCAGTTCTGATATATCACCTAGCAATTCCAATGAACTGGGCACTTGAAGACTATCAGGCGAGCTTACAGACGAGTATAGATGAATAAACAGTCGGACGGACAGCGGCACAAAACTCATTCGACTTTTTGAAGTAGTGCTCTACTCAGTATTTATTGGAATTCCTTATTAAAACTCCATTTCTTTAAGGAATCTTATCAATTATGTATTTAATTGGTCTATGTCGTATGCCCATGGATTCGTAATACGCAGCTTAACTTGGACCTGGACAATTTGCATAATTGTGACAAGGTAAAATATGTAACAAATTGTTAATGGATTTTTGTGTTAAAAATAGCAAAATTATCAAGTATTCAGTTTTCTCCTTTAAAAATCTTGTCTTGCATTTGATAAATTAGCACATATATTTTATAAATTGTAGCTATTAATAAAAAATGTTTAAGGAAACAAATTCATTGCAATTTTTCCAGTTGTTTTTTTTTTTTTTTTAAGCGAGTATAGTCAAGCGTCTATAAGAGTATCAACAAAAATGCAGATCAGACTGTGCACCCAGGGATTAATTGCCTCACATTAGCTTTAGCGTCTCGATGGCAGCAGCAATGCGTTCCATTTCAGTACGGGATTCGGTTAGCTTCGTATCATTAGCCGCTTTCACCTCGGCAGGTACCTTGGTGGCGTAGTCGGAGGCCTGAATGGCCTGGCTGAGTTTGCTGACGGTCTGTTCCAGTTGTTCGCGTTTCTTCTGCAGCTTGGCAATCTCCTTGTCCGCCTCGATCAGACCCTTGAGCAGTAAATGCACTTCACACTGTCCCGAGATGGTAAGTATTGCGCAGCCAGCCGGCGGTGCCGTATCGAATGCCACAGTGGAGCAGTAGGCAATAGTGGCCAAGTCGCTGGCATAACGCTTGAGTATCGCATTGGGTGCTGGATCTGTGCACACGACATAGGCTTCCGTCTTGGTCTTGTTGGGCAAATTGTAGTCGGATCGAGCGGAGCGTATCACACGCGCTGCCTTCTGCACGAACTCTACATCCGATTCGACCTGAGGGTTGCGCCAGCTGGTATTCGCTGTGTAAATTAAAGATCATTAAATATAATTCGATTATGCATTGCTGTTTCTTACTTGGATAACTGGCTACGCAAATGCTAGGAGTGCTGTCCGCCCTTGGCAGACGCTGGAACAGCTCCTCGGTAATGAAGGGCATGAAAGGCGAGAGTAGACGTAGGCCATAGTCCAGGCACACATATAATGTGCGCCTAGCTGCAGCCTGCTGCTCGTCATTGCCGCTTTGGAAGATGGGCTTCAGACACTCCAAATACACATCACACACATCGTACAGCCAGAAGGCATAGCAGGCGCTGGTTACGGCCGCGAAATCGTAGGACTCAAAGCCAGCATTGCATGCCTCAATGGTGGCCGCCAATCGTGACAGAATCCAGGCATCCATTTGGTTCAATTCATTTGAGATTGTCACCTGGGTGTTGTAGAGCTCATCGCCGGTGAAGTAGAGCAGGGCGAATTTCGTGGCATTCCAAAGCTTGTTGCAGAAGAATCGATAGCCCTGCACACGATTAATATCCAGATTAATATCACGAGCTTGGGTGATGTAGGCACACAGCGCAAAACGCAGCGCATCCGAGCCGCACTCGGGTATGCCCTGCGGATAGTCCTGCTTCTGACCCAGTTTGGCCTTCTCAATCTCACGCGGATCCAAATTGGAGCCAATGAGTTGCTTGTGCAGACCCTCCAGTGAAATACCATGAATCACGTCCATGGGATCGATAACATTGCCCAGCGATTTGGACATTTTGCGTCCGTGAGCATCGCGTACCATTGGATGCAAATATACCTCCTTGAAGGGCAACTTTCCCATCAACTTCTGGCCGAAGAAAACCATGCGCGCCACCCAGAAGAAAAGTATGTCGTGGCCCGTCTCTAATAGGGACGTGGGATAGAACGTCTGCAAATCAACCGTGTTATCCGGCCAGCCGAACACGGAAAACGGAAACAGACCGGAACTGAACCAGGTGTCCAGCACATCCTCATCCTGCTGCAACACTATTTTGCTGGCGTCCACGCCAAAGCGTGTGGCCGCCTTGCTCAAAGCCTCCTCTTCACTACGTGCCACAATCCAATACTGTTCATCATCGGGCTGTATAGCGAAATTAGGAAATTGTTTATTTTGTGATGCGAATAATTAAATGGAATGCTCACCGTGCTGGCTTTAATACTGGCATCATTAAAGCTAACATGGTAGGCAGGTATGCGATGACCCCACCAGAGCTGCCGCGAGACACACCAGTCCCGTATGCCATCCATCCAATGATACCAGGTCTTGGTGTGATGCTCCGGCAAAATCTTTAGCTCACCAGAACGCACTGATTCCGTGGCAGCGGCAGCCATATCCGCACAGCTGACATACCACTGCGGCTTGATCAGCGGCTCCACCACATCCTTGGAACGACTGCAAATGGGCACAACCATGGCATTGTTCAGTGTCTCGCGGTAGAGTCCCAATTGCTTAAGCTTCTCCAGCAGCCGTTTTCGGCAATCAAAACGCTTGAGCCCCGTGAACTCGCCATAGTCGCCAATGATGAAGCCGTCATCATTGAATATGGTAATGAAGGGCAGATTGCAGCGCTTGCCCACCTCGTAGTCATTGGGATCATGAGCGGGAGTTATCTTAACGGCACCCGTGCCAAAGCTCATGTCCACAAACTCATCACTGACAATGGGCAGGCGGCGATCGCAGAACGGATGCACCACATGCTTGCCAATCAAATGCTTGTAGCGTTCGTCTTGTGGATGCACTGCCACAGCCGTATCACCCAACATGGTCTCAATGCGAGTGGTGGCAACAATGATTTCCTCGTCGCTACCCTCTACCTTGTAGGCGAACTTGATGAGCACGCCGAACTCCACCTTCTCGTCGTAACCCGGGATGCTCAGGAATGTACGGCCAGCCAGTTCCACTTTGTCCACTTCAATATCTGAGATGGCGGAACGCAGTGAGCACGACCAGTTCACCAAGCGGGAGCTACGATAAATGTCTCCTTGTTCGTGCAGACGCACAAAAGCCTCCGTAACGGCGCGACACAGCTTCGGGTCCATGGTAAAGTTTACGCGTGTCCAATCGTAGGAGGAACCCAGAGCCTTCAGTTGATCATAGATGCGACCGCCCTTCTCACGTCTCCAGTCCCATATGCGCTCAATGAATTTTTCACGCCCCAGATCGTGCCGTGACAAGCCTTCCTCCCGCCAAATTAGCTTCTCAACCACCACCTGCGTGGCTATGCCCGCATGGTCACAGCCCGGCACCCATAATGTCGTGCGTCCCTTCATGCGGTGATAGCGCGTGATGGCATCCTCAATGGCATTAGTCAAGGCATGACCCAAATGAAGGGAGCCCGTAACATTCGGAGGTGGTATGACCATGATGAATTTCCCGTTCGGATTAGGTGCATCAATAGAATCGCGCTGACGTAAAGCTAATTAGAAATTACTTTAAAAAGAATATATTTTTACACCTACGCCATATTCGGGTGTGAAGAATCCCTGCTTCTCCCACCAGCTGTACCACTGGGCCTCCACATAGCGTGGACTATATGCATCGGGAAGAGCTCCGCTGATATCCTTCTTTTCGCCAGGAGCTGTGCTGGCCGTATAAACTGCTGATTCTTTGACTTCTTTGGCGCGTTTCTGTAATAACAAAAGTGATTGTAACTTTCACCGAAGAAAATAACAGTGCATATGAAAGATGGAAGGTGAGCTTTAAAATACCTGACCCAAATAGTTTTTACAAGGCATAACAAAGCAGCGTAATTATCTTTCACTTTTCTGCTTACGATTCACGCAATTAGTATTAATGGAGTTGAAGTAATTGCATATACGCATGAGTCATTCGAATGCCGAAATAGTCTATGCGCTGTCCTTCCCTGTTGCAAGTACAACGCCAATCGGCTTAACCTATGACAATTCGTGGCACAGAGCCTTACCTCAGGTTTTTGTTTTTTTTCTCCTGCCGCTGGCGCTGCTGATGCCTTTTTGTCCAACTTGGCCTGTAATTTGGCCAGCTTCTCAGCTTTTTTTGCTTCCTTTTCCAATTGTTTGGCCGTCTTTGGTGGGCCTCCATCACCGGCTGGCGAATCGGCGCTGTTTGGCTGTTCTTGTTCCGGCATGCTGCGTATTCGTGTTTATAGCTGCGCTGTTTTAATGTGAAATAAAGTGTTGCTGTTATAGTTTTTGCTGATGCAATGTACGTATTAAAAAAAAGTAAACTCACTTTTGAAGTTCCTCACGCGAATTGCACTCACAGATGAAAACGTGTGCAAAACGTGTGACCAGCGCAACCAGTTATTTTCCCAGTTAATATCGATGTATAGCACTGCAAAGTAGTGTAATCGAATCGCTTTATCGTATGTGGTGCATCTCTAGTTATTTCAATGTGTTTTGTTAAATTTAGCAAAAATTTGCAGTTTCCGTGTATTTTGTAACAGTTCATTGTGAAGTGTGTGACTACATAATCTCAAAAGTTGCAAGTGTGTAAAACCAAATGACAAATGTTGTATGCACAATATACCGCAAAAATGCCAATGGACAGCGACACCACAGACAAACGCGTCCCTTCAATTGAGTAGTGCAGTTGTAGATACTGATTGGAAACCACAAAAACAAATATAATGGTATTCTTATGAAGACAGCGATAACACAGTAAACAGAAGCGGAGACAGCCTAGCACACACTCACACGTGTGGACACCCATACACAGGCATGTCCAGCAGGGCGAGCTGATCTATTGTAAATAAACCGCATATACACATCTATTGTGAACTTGGTCACGTAGGCCGTTTGTTGTTGGATTTGTGTTCTGAGCCCCAAACTATTGCGAATTTGTAGAAGGCATTCTTTTATCGATAACAACTGAGCAGCATGTAAGAAAAAAGTTTAGCGACTCCTTAATTAAAGGTGAGTTACTCTCAATTAGCTTTAAAAATCAAATGCAATCCAGTCAAGTTTTGCACAAAATCGATTTTTCAAATTACCTTTGTGCCGTTCAGCGAGTCGCATTGTCGAGCCTAATTGACTTTGCGGCCTACTCTTTCCATCGCTTTTTATACCCTGAACCCATTGAAAATGGGAAATCAGGGTATAATGGTTTTGTTAAAATGTATGTAACAGGCAGAAGGAGGCGTGGCAGACCCCACAAAGTATATATATTCTTGATCAGGGCGACGAGCTGAGTCGATTTAGCCCTGTCCGTCTGTCTGTCCGTCCGTCCGTCCGTCCGTCCGTCCGTCCGTCCGTCCGTCCGTATGTTTGAACGCGTCGATTTCAGAAGATATAAGAGCTAGAGACTTCAACTTTTTTTTAAAATGTCCGTAAAAACAGCGCGCATATCGAGTTTTTCACTAAAAAACGATAACTCATTCCGATAGTTTTTTATCGATAAAAAACCTTATCGAAGATCACTTAAATAATTATATCTCCTACATCTTTCAAGCTAGAGTCTCCAAATTTAAAATGTATATTAAGATGTATTTTATACAATTTCGGTTTTTGTTAAAATTTACCCCCCACCCCTAAATCCACCCCCTCACCCTCATCTTTGTAAAAGTCGTATATCAAATACTAGAGACTTGTGCTTCGGTATGCACATACATTTAAACATCATGATTACGTTCTGTAAGTTTCATTACGATCGTACGTCTAGAAATTAAATTATTCAACAAATAAGTTCTCATAATATTGCCAACACTGCAGCGCAACCCAAGCGCAATAGGTTATAAATTTATAACTCCTACATTTTTAGAGCTATAGTCTCCAAATTTTAAAAGTATATTCCAATGCATTTTATACAATTTCGGTTTTTGTTATATTTTGGATACCGGCTCCAAATTCACCAGAATCCCCAGTGAAGGTCAGATTCTAGTATAGCTAATTGTGAATGATTTGATTTGATGTTTTCTTTTAAATGCCAATTATTCAATAGAATATGTAGATCATATGCTGAAAGTTTCATTAAATTCGGTTTAGTCAATCGACGTTAAAAAATAACAAAATGTTTGGCCAATTAACAAACGCACGTGCTGCAGCAACAGCAGTTTTCCAATACGTGTGCACACATACATTCAAACATCTTCTAGCACATTCTTTGAATCACATCAGCAGTTAGTTTCGTTTAGTTCTGCTAGATGGCGTTGCATCAGTGAATCTATTTCAGTTTTGACATTGCAAATGAGAACAGAGGAGTGGGGTCATGGTAGAGGGCGCGGCGCTCGATCGCGAGGTCCCCGGTTCAAATCCTGCTGGGCGTATGTAGATTTCTTTTAATTGCTTCAAAACTTTTATATATTTGTGATTAAATTTCTCTTATATTTTTTTCAAAAATCGAAATTGAAATTTTAACATTTTTATTAGTTTGGTTGTTCTTGCACATTCTTAAAGTCACATCAGCAGTTAGTTTGACTTAGATTTGGTAGATGGCGCTGTAGCAGTGAATCTATTTCAGTTTTGACATTGAGTGTTAAAACAGAAGGGTGGCGTCAAGGTAGAAAGCGCGGTGGCTTGATCACAAGGTCTCGGGCTCAAACCCGGAGCGTGTCGGAATTATCTTTTTTAATTGTTTCAAAATTTTTATTTATTTAATTAAATGAGTTTTCTATTTAATTTATATTTTTAAATACATCGATCAATTGAAATTTGAACCATACTAAATGTGCTTTTCTATTATTTTGGTTCAGGGTAGTATCTAGTCGAGCACTCTCGACTAGAGTTTTCTTACTTGTTTCTTTTGGTTTTCGTACATGTATTCTTTTTTAGCCGGTCAATGCGTAATTTGAGCTGCGGCTACGCGAATTTTGTTTATTTTATATTTGGGCAACTTATGACAAATACATATTTATTGCTTGCACTAAGTTCGAGTGTTAGCTATCTACTAATTACTATGCAAAGTTTGTACGTCTGTCGGTCTGCGATAAAACTAACATTGCATTCAAATTTTGAATATTGAGGAATATATATATTAGAAATTTATAAATTTTGAACAAAGTACATTTTTGTTTCTGTGGACGATAGTTTGGCCTTTATATAGTAATTTTTGTGTAAATAAAATTTTTAAAACTACTATTTCATCCTTAGAAATGTTCACTCTATTATTTTGTTCTATTAAGTCTAAAAACCTGTGAACTACATTTACAGTTACATTATAAAGCTAAGCAATTAAGTTTTATTTTTTATTTATATTATTGCTTTATATTATCTTTTGTGTATATAATACAAATATATAAAATGAATTTTAGATCTTCATTAATTTGCAAAGAAAGGAAAACAAAAGTAGTGTTTTATATAATTGGATTATCATGTCTAAAATTAATTATCTTAAGATCATTTGTTAAGGTAATGTAAAACCATTAATTATCTATCTGTTGAACAATCTATTAGAGACAGTTATTTAGTTTATTATATCATTAGAACTAACCAATAAGAACTACAAAATTATAATCAAGTAATATATAGTAGTTTTCAAATTATTCCTTTAATATTAAAATTAATCTACGGAACTTGATTCTGTTTTAGCATATAATTAAGCCAGGTTTTTAACGTTTCGTTAATCTAAGACAGTTTATAGTTTCTTATTTAGTGGTATTTGGTTTGGCAGCGCCCCGAAATTAAACACGACAGCTGCTTAGCTATCGCGGTGTTAATGACTTCTTCTAATCAAACAAATGCTCCTCGGCTCGCGGTGTAAACAAAGCGTCAAACAAATGTTTGAAAAGCAAAAAAAGTTATTGACATGCGCAGACAGCCCTTAGGCAGCGAGGCAGGGCAACGACGCAGGATAATGATACAAAGGCCCACGTCCAGGCTAGCACAGACGACAACTGACCTGCGACAAAGACAGCGCCAGAGAAACATCTGCCTCTCACAGCTTGAGCCAGAGCTCTAGCTTGAGTTCGAGTTCGGGTTCGGGTCCTCAAGATGTCTGTGTCTGCGGCCTACCTGCAGACAGGACAGCAGACAGGGAGTAGAGAATAGTGAGAAAGAGGGAGAGAGAGAGAGGCTTGGAACCGGACACCCAAGCAAAGTTCAATGTACGCCTGCGCAAACATTTTACAGGATGCACACGCGCAGCTGCCACAGGATTTGTCGCTCGGATGTGCGTGATTTTTATTCTCTCTGCCTTCATGTCTGTTCGTTCCTTGTCTTTTATTCTTTTGCTCAGTCTCTTCTTCCTTCTTGCACTTCCTAAACGGAAATCTCAAATGTTGTAACTGTTATATTTTTTCTTTTCTTTTCGTTTATTTTTTGCCAGACAACTTGTATGTAATCTGTGTAACGATCGCTTCGACCGCTTATCCTGGCCACGCCCAGTAACCTCTTGCTCTCTCTCCCCCTCTATCGCTCGCTTTGTGTGTGAGCTACCGGTTTTCCGAAAACAAGTTGGGAATGCAATTTGAAACTTTTTTCCATCCATATTTTTGAATTTTTTGTTGGAGTCCTATTCCTCGCTCAATTGGGGCGATCGTGCCCCTGTGCTCGTATTGAGTTACAGTGGCTCGAAAGGCTGCGTCTGGAAAGTATTTGGTTTTAAAACATTGCTGTACCTTGTTATCTCTGATATCCATATGCTGGCTGCCTGGCTGGACTGGCTGGTGGAACTGAAAAGCGAGCTCCTTTTTGCTGGGGGGCACATGCAGGTGATGCAGCTCGGACAGCTGCTAATGTTGCCTAACCAGCATATACAATTTTGTTGGTGGAAACGTTCCGCTTCGAATCCATTTGTACTTTCTGTACACCCAAAACCAAATAAATATTCAAAGTCAAGCAGCTGCGATTATAAGGAATCGAATATGCATAACTGCTGTTAATGTGAAATAAAGAGTTGAATATCTTTGTAATATTAGATAGTCTGTTCTATAGCCTGTTCTTTTTTAGATACTCAGAAATATTGTTATACATATACATATATGGTGATATGTAATGGAACTTTCAGTATATTTTATTATAATACTATCCTTATTCTCGGTTATTGTTACAATTTGTTGTTGATAATTAGTTAACCATTTACTGTTTTTACAGCTTTATCCAAAGTTAATGAACTGTTTATTGAAATCAAGCCGAATATTAATAGGTTGATATGGTTTGAATCTGGAAAAAAAGGTGTAATATCGAATCGATGTTCCTGATGTTCCTTTCATTATCAATCAAAATGCATTACTCCAAACTTTTCACCTAAAAATTCTGTTTTAGCTAAAGCTAAAACATAGTTAGTTTGTGTCAATATAGAACTCCCCCGCACTAATTATTACTATGATATGTGACTACGTGAATTATTGCAGTTAATCAATTGAACACTCAACTATTTCAATGCACACTCACACACACTCATACACACACACACACACACACACACACACACATGGATGTATTCTCAGCAGCAACCGCAGCTAATCAATCGAACGACGTCCATCAGCTGCCAAGTTGAAATACCAACTGTAGAAGGAAATGCATCAGCAACTGCTGCAGATGCTGCCTTCTGAATTGTGCATTGTGTAGAGCAGTCCTCTGCTTTGGGTCATGGCGCATGCCATAGCAGGAGCAGTTGCTGTCGCAGTCGTAGTTGCAGTTCCAGTTGTCGCATCTAGTTTTAGGGGAACTCCCATTTCAAAACAGATGTTGCCTATAGTCACAATCAATGCATCAGCGGGCAGCTGTAGGCAGGCAGTCAGTCGGAGGCAGAGGTAGTTTGTTGCAGCCGGCATTCAATGCATTTATTATCCTTCGTACCTTTGCGTGGCGACAGATGGCAACGCAGTCATTCAGTCCGCCAGGCCTGGTTCGGGTCAAGCAGCTGCTGTTGCGCTGAAGTCTGCACTAAGCACTTGAAGTGCAGGTGTTGGTTGGCCTGCCAGAGTTGGTCATACGGAGTCGAGCCTCTGCCGGGCTCGTCAGCTGGTCAGAGTGTTGGTCCGGTTGGCCCTGGTCGTGACTGACCCTACACGCATACCACGACGCTTGATGGGGGATGTTGCCAAAAATCAGCTGTTTTTGCGCAATGTTTATAAACAAAATGTAACCCTTAGACAAGTCTGGGCCAACACACCAATATGTATATATAGAGATATATTTTTGGAACCACCACTGAACACAGCAGAGCAGAGCTGAGCTGAGTCGAGCTGAGTTCTGCTGTTCTGTGCAGTGTGTAGAGTTAAAGGCAGAGCAACCACCGGCAATGCGACCATGTCCACGACCTACTTTGGCGCACTGGCTCTGGGCCACATGGCGCATGGGGTGGTTCCGCTCACAACAACACACACTGCAGACAGTGTAAGGCGTCCACGGCCTTTGTAGGTGCAAGGACGTTTGACACCGGGTGCAAAAATCCCCCCAATCAACCCAAACAGTCACGGAGTAAGCCGGCAGCAACCACCAAGTCAAATATGAGGCACCGACCGACCGACCACCACGGAAAAACCATGTGCTCTGCTGTGTTCCGCTCTTGGTCATGTGCTTAACCGAACCACCACCGCCGACACCACCACCACCACTGTCAAGAGCAGCGTATTACCCACCTTGCAGTTCATTGGCATGTGCCGGCATGTCATCAGCCTCATCCACACAACGTCTTCGTCACTTTTAGGAGTTTTCCCAAAAAAAAAAAGAAAACAACAGAAACCAAAACAAAGTGCGACTTGGTGGTAGTTAGAGTCGCGCTCCCATTCATAAAGCATAACATAAACATACCCCCGCTCTCTCTTTTTCTATATATATGTATATATTGTATTGTTTGTTTTGACTGTCTCTGGGTGGTTCTTTATTCTAGGTGGTGTTTGTTGGCATAGATTTCCCGACCTAATCGCAGGTGTACCCTCATATATATAGTATAGACAACCCCCTAAAACTTGTGGCTAGCTCAACAGGTCCGTCCTGGTTAGTAGTGGTTGTTGGTGTATATGTGTGGCCCGATTGAGGGTAATTAGTATTTTTTGGGGTTATAAAATTGGCATTGACCCAACCTGCATATATGTATGTATATGGATGAAGGGGTTGAAGGTCGTACAGGTTGGTCTTAAATGGGTTGTTGGGCAAAAGACTCTTGGAATTTTAAGATTTAAATACTTAAAGATATTTTATGTCAGATTTATACGAATATAGTTTTCAAGTTTTTTTGTTTTCTAAGAATACATATTATTCAAATAAATTGATCTTATGAAATGATACAAATAAAATGAGAGTTTTTAAAGCATTATGACATTCAATCAAAATACACAGAAATTGGGATTTAATAATATAGCATACTTTTTTGTAAGTTTTGTTTGTGAAATATATAAAAAATTATATAGAGAAATAACCAAAATAAAACACCTAGAATATTAAACATGTTATCCATATATGTTGAAAAAATTGCAATAATGAATACCTAAATATCCGCTATTACTCAAATGTATTTCACTTTTAAAGTAGGGTGAAATTGATAGCTCCGTTCTCAAAATGGTGTAATTGGAGCATTTCCGAGGAAGAAAAAGTAATAACATAAAAAACCAAGCGCTGTCTCGAATGCTCCTGCTTTCCGGTCGACCAGACACTTGAACACGCGCGATGTTGGCTTGAAAATAATATTTTGCCTACAAAAGATTTTTTCTTTGCGCTTTCAAAATGGCGACGCCGCTGACCAACAAAATCAATGCAAGAAAGCGGCGGCGGCGGCGGCGGCAGCAACTTCAACGACGTGCGTAGAACAAGAACAAGCGCAGCAGCAGCAACAAAGTAAAATAAAGCAGAAGAAAAACAAAGGCAAACATTAGAAACAGCAACAGCAAAAACGCTGACAGCGACGCAGACACTAAACATTTCGCAGCAGCGCAAATCAAACGGCACAAACAATGGCGGACAAGGCGAAACGGAACGTCAAGCGCAAAAGAGAAATAATTAGATTGAGGCGGCAGCTGGGCGCAAAGGCGGCAGCTGAGAGAGTGTGAGCCATTAAATATTATGAGAGAGCGTGTGCTGTGCATGGCTGTGAGTCTTTGAGTGTGTGTGTGAGAGAGAGCAATTACAATTGCGAGTGCGCAAGAACGATACAGCGCAGCGAGCATTGAAAGCTTAAATTTGTCTGCGAGCCACAACAACAACTGCAACAGCAATGGCGGCCACCGATCCAAGTACAATAACTAAATACGAACAGCACGAGAAAATGTAAACTGTAAAATCGAGCGGCTCCTAGCACACCAGCCCCCTCTCTCAATCCCAAGGATATGTACCAATTGTAATGAACAGTCGGCAAATGCAAAGCAAAACAAAGCATTGGACCAAGCCAAAAATGCTACAACGAGAAAAAGAAATGAAAAAAACAACACAGTTGTGCAATTGAGATAACAAAAGGGAAACTTGAACAAGTAAGAAAGCTCTAGTCGAGACTGCTCGACTACGAGATCCCCTGAACCCTACAAGCAACTGATATTTCAATAATAATTAGCAAACACACACTCACACACACACACACACACACACGCATACAAACAAACACACGCATATACACACACTCATATATATACAGGCGATTACGCTTGGGTTGCGCTGCAATGTTGGCGATATTAGGAGAACTTATTTGTTGAATAATTTAATTTCTAGACGTACGATCGTAATGAAACTTTCAGAACGTAATCATAATGTTAAAATGTATGTGTATACCGAAGCACAAGTCTCTAGTATTTGATATACGACTTTTACAAAGATTAGGGTGAGGGGGTGGATTTGGGGGTGGGGGGTAAATTTTAACAAAAACCGAAATTGTATGACATGCGTCTTAATATACATTTTAAATTTGGACACTGTAGCTTGAAAGATGTAGGAGATATAATTTTTTAACTGATCTTCGATAAGGTTTTTTATCGATAAAAAAGTATCGGAATGAGTTATCGTTTTTTAGTGATAAACTCGATATCCGCGTGATATATACGGACATTTTAAAAAAAAGTTGAAGTCTCTAGCTCTTGTATCTTCTGAAATCGACGCGTTCAAACATACGGACAGACGGACGGACGGACGGACGGACGGACGGACGGACGGACGGACGGACGGACGGACGGACAGACAGACGGACAGGGCTAAATCGACTCAGCTCGTCGCCCTGATCAAGAATATATATACTTTGTGGGGTCTGCCACGCCTCCTTCTGCCTGTTACATACATTTTAACAAAACCATTATACCCTGATTTCCCATTTTCAATGGGTTCAGGGTATAAAAAAGGGGACGCGCGCTTTGCTTTTTGTATGACGCGTGTGCTATAAGCCTCACAAAAGGATATAAAACGGGCACAGCAAAGCGCTAGAATAATAAATAACGTTTGTTGTTGTTGTTGGTGGTGCTGTTGTTCCTGGCGCAGCAGCTGAGGCCGTTGGCGAATTGAAATTTTATGAGAAAATGAAATTGTATTAGAAAATATGCTGTGTGAATCACGAGACACGCATACACAGGCGCACATACGAGCATTTACACATACGCACACATACATATGTATATAGAAGCACACGCTGTAGTGAATAGGGGACGCGCATTATTATGTTCTCTACGCGCTTTCGCTTCAGCCGTCGCGACGCGACGTCAACAGCGACCGCAGGACGACGTCATCGCCAGTCAGTTAGCTGTTGTTGTTGCCTTAGCTGCTGCTGTTTCGTTCCTGTTTTCGCTTTTTACCGTTCAGTCAATGACCACATTGTGTACACAACGTGTGTGCGCATATGTATGTATTTATGTGTGTATGTGTGTCTGCTCTTGTCCTGCCGGAAGTTGACGCTGCCATTTGGTCATTCTCGTCGGCTTTGCTCAAGCTCGCTGCGACGCTCTGTCGCTCTCGGTCTTGCTGTCTCTCTCATTCTCCCCCTCCCAACCTCTGTCTCTCTTTTACTCCATGCTACGCTTGAGCTGCGTTTGTAAAAAACAAGTTTGTGAGTTTAACAGCGCGCAGGATCCGGCTCCCCATACGAAATGCACTTCAGCTCCTTTGCCTCAATACAACTGCGCTGTTCAGTTTTTGCGCGTACGGCCTTTCGCGTCACGCTTTGATCCTGTCGTTGGCTTTGCTGCTGCTGCTCGTTCCTCTTTCTATTTCGCTTCCTCTTCCTCACTTCCTTCTAGCCATCACCCATGGCACAGAGCATAGGCGTTGCCCAGCTAATGACATGTTGTAAATTATATTCTCTGTGCAGCGTTTCGTTCTCTTTCTTCTTGTAATTAGTTTGGTTTCGCTTTTTCGTTTTGCGCTGCGGCTGCTTAAATTCTGTACTTAGAGGCTTTTTCTCCTTGTTTATTATACTATTTGTAGGTAGAGTACATCTCGTAAGAGCAGCTTGTCAGGCGCTACACACACAAAGTAAACCTTTCGAGTCAATTTTGTAGTTAGCTCAAATTTAAATTTAACTGTCTCGTGAGAAGAGATCAGAGCTCGTTAATACTGTTTTCAGATCTATTTTATTTATTTTTTTTTATTTCTTACATGTAAAGGGCATACTTATTATAAGTCAGGGTTTCTTACAAACAATTTCCTCATTCTTTAGATAATTTATTTATTCAGTATAAGACGATCATATGAAATTCAGCCACTTTTGATCGACGCTTTACATTTAGATTTTCCCGGAAAGCATTCAAGTATGTACCAGCTGAAAAATATGTAGATTACTATAGATGGAAGGAATCGATACATCAGATTCCTTACCCAGATCAGAGAGCTCTTTAAATCGCGGACTAATACTAAGCGTAATTATGTGTAAGCCCGGCGCAGTTTTACTACTACATAGTCTTTCTAGCGGTCTCTTTGCGGCTTAACTGTAGAAGCAAGAGTGAGAAAGGGAGAGAGACAGAAAGGGAACAACATAGAAAATTTGGTTTCCTTTGTAAAGCATTCGCTGCAGCTCGTTTTTGCCAATAATTCAGAAAGCATTTGCTGCGCAAAAATCTATTGTTTGCCACGAACCAACTGCCGTTTTTCCTCTGCATTTTCCGCACACACACACAGACACACACACGCGCATATACCTATTTCTATAAACATACACGTATATCAAGCATTATCCTGTCAAACTTGTTTTTGCTCTCGTTATTGTGAACGTTCGCTCTTGGTTTTTCTTGCACATTACGCTTTACTACCGTCGTTCGCATTAAAAGGACAACGCTCTATGTCTGTGTCTGGCCGTTCGCCTGCTTCTGTGTGTGTATGTGTGCTTGCTGTCGCAGTCGGCGTCGCTGTCACTGGCGTTTGGCTGCGCTGTTTCGTCCTCGCCAGGAACGTCTTGGTTTCAGTTTACGCTCGCAGCTCCGACAGCTCAGAACATGTTGCTGATCCGCGCCCGTTCCCGTGTGTGTGTTTAAAGCAGCAGTTCATAATATCTATATACATATAGATACATGTACATATACAAACATACATACATAGTTGTAACCACAGCAGCAAAATCTTAATACTATATTGAGAACTCCACCTCAGCCGGCAGCTTCCAACAAAAAAGAAAAAAAAAAAAGAATAAAAGAAACGAAACGAATAACTAAAATAAAAGTGCAGACAGTCGCCAAACGTTGCAGGCCAACTTTGTCGTATACAGTTAAAAGCTCGCAAATAGCTCCGCGTTAAATAAACAACAACAAATTGTGCAACTGTGCAAAATAAAGCGAGTGCCAGCCGCAAGAAAAAAAGAATAGAAAAGAGCGAGTGTGTGTGAGAGCGAGCGTAATTTGCGAAAGAGCGCCTGAGCGTAAGCAACAAAAAGCAAGCATTGACAAAAGTGTAGCACACAAAAGGAGTGACAAAATAGAAACAGAAGCAAAGAAAAGTTCGTTCTGTTCCAGTAAAGCCAAAAATACAACAAAAGCAAAATGTGCAATAAGCTACAAAAACAAAGCTAATTCAACCAACAAATGAACTTAGCGGGATTACAATAGAGTGAACGAGAGAGATTGATATCAAGGAACAGAGGTATAAGCGGGAGGCTGTATTTAAATTAAAACTCAACCGAAGCGCACACACAAGTGAGTTCTAAATTTTTCATACACTTTTCCCACACATATACACAATGCATATTACTCACACACATATATACCCAAATGGCATACAATCACACCTTTACACACACACACACACACACACACTTGTGACATATAAATACAAACACATATGTATGTGGCAGTCGCTCTCTCTCTCTCTCTCTCTGTGCATATGTGACTCGCTACTTTGCTACTCGCCCGTTCGCGCTGGCAGCATGTTCTCTCGCTTGTGCACACAGCGCGCACTCGTTGCTTAGGTTCTCTTCATTGTCCTCGTTGCTGTCGTCCTCGTCGCAGTCGTCTCATCGGGTGGTGGTACAGTTTTCTGCGTAGACCCAAAATTGCGTAAATTTTCATCCATGTAGTTTGCTTGCATGTCTCGCACGGCGCTGTGCTCCTTGTCACTGTCGCTGTCGTCCTTGTTGCTGTTCGATCTTTAAATTTGTTTATTCATCAATTTGTTTTTGGCTGCCAATAAACATTGACCATTTCGCATGTCGCAAAGAGGTTTGTACTTTGGTTTCTGTGTATTTCCATATTCCTATTCCTATTGGGCGAACTTCTCGGACGGTGTATCCTAATTTATTTTGTTTGCCATTTCGTTATTTTGTTCTGCGCCATAGATTTTCTTATGTATGCTGATTATGGCTCAGCCAAATTTGGAATCAAACTTGCTTATCTAACAAATCCAATTCTACGACTGTGTGGCTGTATTTGTATTTGCAATTATAGAGTTTATAGATACGTATACTATGCTCGTGTGTGTATTACTTTAACCCAGAAAACGCAGCTCAGCTGAATTAAAAACTACGAGGGCCTTTAAAGAATTTATGTGTACTCACTATGAATATTGCAGGAAAAAAGAAGGGATATCGGGATGATAAGAATAAACAAAGTAGTACATCTATTGGGAATTCGTACCATTTTGAAAAAAAAAATGTTTTCTCTACCTACCAATAGACGTGGTGAAATCGCAATTTACGAATATAAATAAATAAATAATTAAAATTTTCAGAGATTACATTTAATGTACAAGGAAAAAATTAAATATTTCCATTTTGTGAATCAGCGTCTTATTGGGTTAATGATCAGATATTATTATATTTTTATACAAGATCAAATACTAAATTAAGTATACGTGTTTATGTATTATCATCTCAGGATCAGTATTTTATAATGATAATTATTACTAGACCATATATCTAGTCATAAGTGAAACTAATAAAAAATAAGTTACATTCTAGATAAAAAATAACATTAATAATATTAATATATTATTATGTATAATATAAATTATTTAATTATATTTAATTTACTCGGTCATATATTTAGCCCCCTGCCTGCTGGCAGGGACTGATTGTTTTAATTTATAAAAATAAAAACTTTTCAGAATTGATATGTCTAACGATTTTTCAGGCCACAGAATTTTTACAAATTTTTTCCAACTATTATTTATTTATTAAAAATGTTAACTTTCAGCAATAAACAAAAATATTTGAATACAACCAAGCTTGTAGCACATCGATATCATATTTGAATTAAAATTTGTTTGTAAGATAATCAAGATATGAGAACGAGATCAACGCATCTTTTCAATGCGGACTATTAAAACTGGCTGACAGGCTGCATATCCCGCCAGTCTCCGAAGCCTGTTTAGCCCGCCTGGCTGCCTGCTGCTGCTGTGGCTGTTGTTGTTCTTGTTGTTGTCGTTACTGCCTGTCCCATTGAAAAAATGCGCTCGAAATTGAAGTAGCAGCTGTTCCTGTTTGCCTAGCAGCACCAACAACAACAACAACAACAACTACTGCAATGGCAATATAAGCAGGGCACACACGCATTCATGTCAAGTCCTTGGCATCGGCGCTGAATTAATGCAGACAGCAGAGGCAGCTCTTTGCTTGTCATCTCTCTCTCCCTCTCTCTCTCTCTCTCTCTCTCTCTCTCTCTCTCTCTCTCTCTCTCTCTCTCTCTCTCTCTCTCTCTCTCTCTCTCTATGTGTATATGTATATAGTCATATTTCTCTAACAGTTACAGATCGCGTTGAGTAAGATATACATAGAAATAAAGAAAGCAAAACTGAAAAATGACCGATATACCGCGCATTATGGTATTCCGTCCCACCTGGGAGGAGTTCAAGGACTTCCCCAAATACATAGCCTATATGGAGTCACAGGGCGCCCACAAAGCTGGCCTGGCTAAGGTGGTGCCGCCCGCTGAGTGGGTGCCCCGTCGCAGTGGTTATGCAGACTTGGACGCCTTGAATGTGACGATTCCTGCGCCAATTTGCCAGGTGGTTACGGGAAAACAGGGATATTATCAACAGATCAATATACAAAAGAAGCCGCTGACGGTTAAGCAATTCAGCGAATTGGCTAGCACCGAACGCTATGCCACACCGAAGCACTTCGATTTCGAAGATCTGGAGCGTAAATATTGGAAGAATATAACCTACGTGGCTCCCATTTATGGCGCCGATGTTAGCGGCAGCATCACAGACTCTGACCAGGATGTAAGTGTTAGGTGGACCCAACTGAGAGTCATTTTTTCATGCCTCCACAATTTCCCACAGAGCTGGAACATAAATCGCCTGGGCAGCATATTGGACTTTGTCAACAAGGACTATAATATACAAATTGATGGCGTCAACACTGCCTACCTGTACTTTGGCATGTGGAAAACGACATTCGCCTGGCACACTGAGGACATGGACTTGTATTCGATCAACTATCTGCACTTCGGTGCGCCCAAAACGTGGTACGTGGTGCCGCCCGAGTATGGCAGACGCCTGGAGAAGGTTGCCAATCAGTATTTCCCGGCCAGCTATAAGAACTGCAACGCGTATTTGCGACATAAAATGACGCTCATATCGCCACAGATACTTAAGCAGCACAATGTACCAGTTAGCAAGGTAAAATTAATGTGGATTTGCCATTGGTCTCGAAATACCTAAGAGACAGAAATTCGAGCTGGCCATATCACTTCATTTGGTTAGCTGCAATTCAGTAGTAGACACCTTGGTTAAAATAACTAAGTGTGGGGGTTGAGACCGGCTCGTTTCCAAAGTTTGGTGCATCAGGAGACTTTTCTAGAAAAGTTAAAAATGTCTTAATAATATAAGGAACGAAAAGATACTCGACTATCTAGGATTCACTTGGTTTTAGAAACCATGTACATTTCTAAATAATTATTGATAATGGAACAAAGAATTGTGTAATCCAAATGATATCTCAATATTTGATTGTCGAAACAAACTTATCAAATGTCTATTCCATATGGATCTGCGGAGTACAGTTCACAGTTCTGTAAACGAGACTTGTTTACAAATGATTACAAAACCAATGCAAAAGCTCGAGAAACGCGAGTCTGTTTGATTAGCTAACGAGAAAGACAGCAGTTCTAGAGTTGGGAAATATAGGCCAGCTCGAATCCAAGATAGGCGACTGTAAGGTCCCAAGTACTCAATGTTTTACCCATGCTCCACACACAGATTACCCAGGAATCAGGTGAGATTATGATCACATTTCCTTTCGGCTATCATGCCGGCTTCAATCATGGCTTCAACTGCGCCGAATCCACAAACTTTGCCATGGAACGCTGGATCGAGTACGGCAAGCGTGCAACGCAATGTACCTGCAGCAATGACATGGTCAAAATCTCCATGGACACATTTGTCAAGCGTTTCCAGAGCGAGCGCTACGATGCGTGGTTGGAGGGGCGCGACCTAGGCCGCCATCCAGAGGATCCGCCCAATGTGGTACCAACTGCGGCGCCGCTGCCACCGCATCTGGATGTCCTCCTGTGTGATAAAAAGTGGGTCGCTACCGAGCACCTAGAGCTAGTCTTCAATAATAACAATTCCCCATTAATCACAGAATGAAGAAGCAATGCAATCCCACCAAGGCGAAGAGCTTCAAGGAGCGCAATCCTGATCTGGACTTGGATGAAATCCAACAGAATCCGAATGTGCCCGACGACGTAAAAGCCATGTTGAAAGAGAGCGTGCTTACGCTCAATGAGGAGGAGACGGAGTACACGCCCGAGGATACAATGAGCCTGCAAAGTCCTGCTGACTTTAAGACCAAGCAGGAGCTGCTGGAGTACATGGACGATGGCACTGGTAAGCAGCGAAGACAGCCAACGTTTAGATCAGCCCAACAGTCGATACTTTTCATGTTTTCCTCTTTTGTTTCTCCACTAATCTTTGCAGAGGACGACGACGAGGAGGAGGACTTTAAGCGGCGCAAGCAGAAGCGTAGATACGACGCTGACTACGATGATGATTGGCTGACGAGCAAGCGTCGGAATAACTCGCGCAACAGCAGTCGTGGTCGTAGTCCGCGCGCCAACAAGGACGATCGCTCCATATCGCCGGCGTCCTCCACATCCACGTCCTCCACATCAAGAGGGGCACGAGGGGGTGGAGCGCGCGCCAAAGTGAGCTCCACACCACGCAAAACGCCCACAAAGCGAAAAAAGGAGGCGACTGCCAGCAGCAGCAGCAGTGCAACAACAACAACAACAGACAGTGCAGCAGCAACAGTTGCAGCAGCCATTGAGAGAAGTAGCAGCAGCAGCAAAGTTGGCGCAGGTGAGCGCAACAGCAGCAACAATTTGATCAGCAACAGCAACTGCAGCAGCAGCAGCAACAGTAGCAACATCAGCAGCAGCAACAGCCTCTGCAACGCCACAGTCACAACAACAACTACAACTACAACAAGCATAGTCACATAAGAACCACAGTCACCATCATCTTCGGCAACATCCAGCTAATCCAGCCAACCATAATCCAATCAACAACAAAATAACCATTGACTAACATTTTAATCCGATCGATCTCCCATTCACAGCCGCTTTTGTCAGCGATTTTTTTTTTAAATTTTCTTTTTAAATTCATTGCCATCATCGTCGTCGTTTTAGTTTCTCGTCTCCTATTTGTGTTTTGCTTTTACTGTATTTGTACACTTGTCCTGAAATTAGAAAGTCTTGCTAAAACATAAGTCGTCAAAGTTGTGTCCTAATTTGTAAGCGCCTGAGAAATATATGAGAGCACTCTATTCATATATATATAAATATATATATATAAAGGAAACTTTATGCTAAAAACTAACCAAAAACCAAAACTGTTTTACTAAAAAATAAAGGACGTTCTATGCATGGGCTCTACACGCAGCTCAACTTCTGGTTGGGCTTCAGTTTCAGCTTCACTTTCGATTTGCTTCCGCTGCAGCTTCGTTCGCTTTTCCTACATATGTATGTATAGAAATATATATATATATATATATATATATATGTGTGTGTGTGTGCGAGTATATATATATATATATATATATATATATATATATAACATGTGTGTGTGCGCGTGTGTGTGTCGCTTCACAACCCCAAACGCTTAACTGCCGACATATAACAACCACATCCAAACCAACATCCAACATCACAAACAATCAAAAATCCCCTAAATTGTCATGTAATAACAATTTCGAACGCATTTTTACAGATGCCAAACGCGGGCTCAGCGAGCAATCACAGCAGCAGCAACAACAACAGCAGCAGCAACAGTTGCAATTCATGCAACAGTCGCGTAAATTCGAAGGCAAAATACCAAAACTAAATCAACAGCAGCAGCAGCAGCAGCAGCAAGCGACAACAGCAACAGCATCTAGTCAACAACAGCAACAGAAAATTACCAGCACAAACATGTTGCCCGCAGCCAACACTCTGAACGGCATTCCACAGCAGCAGCACCAGCAGCAGCAGCAATATACCAGCACAGATGGCAATGTCTATCAGCTGCAAAATGAAATTCTCTGTGATGCAAATGGACAGGCGACAAGCGCAGCAGCGGCCACATATCACACAACGGCCGCTGCCGTGGCCAGCAGCAATAGCAGTCCGCAGCAACAAGTTGCTACCAGCGTTGCCGGTAAGTAACAATTTCTTTCTGCCAGAATTCGTAAATCTTTAAACGAAACCGTAAAGAAAATCCCTATCAATTGCGTTTGTCGTTTTCGTAGTTTGTTTTGCTTACATTTTGTGTGCTCGACTCTGGTTTTGGTTTATCATTTATTATTAGACTAATTTACTAACTCTTTTTTTTTTTTTTTGCATTACTTTAACCATACTAATTGGCAACCAGTATTATTCAATGCCATTTATATACCTACAGAGCGCCAATCAAGTCATTATCATCATGCAACTCATTAAAACTGTAGAAATTAACTTTTGATTTATTTTTTAATTTTCAAAGTATTATTGTTTTTGTGCCAAACATCAAACTGCAGCTAACAACGAAACGATGAAACAAATTGTGATATTCAAAAAAAAAGAAGAAATCAGTTAAAATTTCCATTATCATTCAATTAAATGTGTTGGTCTTCCATTTGCGTTGTTTTTATATACAAACTGAAATTTAGAAAAAAAAAATAAAAATAAAAAAAATTACTGAAACAGAAAAAAAATAACAAATCGCTTTTCAGTTCCCTTACACTTTCCACACCTTTTTAGCTCATATATATATTTAAAACTTTTCTCGTGCTCAGCATATTTGTTCGTATTGTCATTTCTGTTTTATATTTTAATGCAATGCAGATATCGAATAACTGCAAAAGAAAATAAATATCATATATTTAAATGCACAAGTTAGGCCCCGACATACACATACATATATTTATAACGAACGTCAATGAATATAACTAATAATATAGCAAAGCGCATTTGACAAAAGGCTCAAAACTTTTTTTAGTTCTCTTATATTTAATTAAAGTATGTATTTTTCAGTTTATTTACAAATTTTTAGTTTAGCTCTTAAGTTTGTTTTTTTGTTCTGCTGTTCACAATGGAGTCGATGCTAAATATGAAAGCACTAGATTAATATTTTAATTCTGAAAGAAATATTTTGAATTTTTGGATAGTTATCAAAGAATTCAATTATTATTTTAATTTCGTCTAGTTTATCAAAGCATAATTACAGAAATTATATTAAAAAACTGTTCAATTGAATGAATGAAATTTCTAGTGTTTTGAAATGTTGAAAAGTGCTGCCCATTTGCTTTGGAAGCTGTTCCACACCGCAATGTTCACATATCCGAAGTGCTGCCCAATTATATTTATTTACTCAACTCCAGTGTGAGCATAGCGCGTAGTTTATTTGAGTTAAATTATTTGTAAGTATTTTGCACTCATAGGTATATATATTAGTATTATTTTGTTTTATTCTTAGTTACTACAATTAAGAGTGGCCAATGTCGAATTGGAATAAACACACGTAATTGTTGAATTAGTTTTTTATTTTTGAGCAACTATTATAGATTTGTTTGACATTAAAGTTGATTCAATTAACGTTTGTATTATTGAATGAAACACGTATACTTACATAATTTGTAGAAATTAAGTAAACACAAATTGAAGCGACAAACGAAATATGAATATAAAATCCAATTCACTCACTTTTTTCGTATGTAGTAAATAAAATTTGCACAGCATTTTATTTGGGTATTTGATCTTTGAGTGAATTGTTGATTTCGATTACGATTACGATCACGATCACGATCACGATTTCGATTTTTCGAATTGATTTATTGATTATTTATGCAAATATTACATTGAAACACATCTTTTATATGAACCGAACCGAATATGTACTTTCAATCAATATAAACAAAAGACAATGTGGTCACAACTATTAGTTCGTCCTCCATCCTGCATACGAACGCCACCACGAATGGAGCCACGGAACAGCAGCAACAGCAGCAGCAGCAACCACAATATCACTATATAACCACAACGGGAGAGGATGGCCAAACGCCTACGACGATAGTCTTTGAGAACTATAACGGTGGCATGCCCACGACGGCGGTTAGCGCCGCCGCAGCGACGCCCATCGTCAGCAGCGTAGATGGCGCCGGTGGTGCAGGTGCAGGAGTGGGCGCGGGTGCTGCTGGCGCAGCAACAACAACCACAACCACGGCGCTAGTCAACACGGATGGCACGATCATCGAGTTCGATGGCAGCACCTACGAGGAGTACCATGTGCTGAAGAGCGAGAACGGGAGCAGCGATTGCCTGAGCAATGGCAGCAGCGCCGTCGCCGCGGACATCATCAAATACGAGCCCCAGCATGTGGGCGAGGATGAGGAGATGCTGGAGGAGGACGAGGAGAGCGGCCTGCAAGTGAAGTACGAGGAGCAGAGCATGGAGCACGATCATGACTTTGAAGAATACCAAGTGATCAAGGCCGAGGTGGAGGCCGAAGCAGCCGAGCAAGCGGCTGGCACCACTAGCTACACAATCAGCGGCCACGACGACCAACACCAGCAGCAGCAGCAGCAGCAGCAGCAACAACAGCAACAGCAATCGCAACACGGCATCAATGATGCCATTCCTGGCATGCTCTCCAAAGCGGCGGCAGCTAAGCAAAAGCGGAAACGCAAAACGCGAGTCATAGCGGAGGACGAGCAGGGCGAGTACCTGGAAAAGATGAGCGTGCGTGGCTTGGACATAGCGCGGTACGAGCACATCATCGATGGGGTGGCCTACTGCCTGGTCTGTGCAAAGAACGACATCTTCAAGACGTTCAAGAACAAGTACAGCTTCCAGCGGCACGCTTACCTCTTCCACGAGGGCCAGAATCGCAAGATCTTCGCGTGCCCCATCTGCAACAAGGAGTTCTCGCGGCCGGACAAAATGAAGATGCACAAAAAGGACAAGCACGGGGACGTGCCCATGCCTCCCAGCTCCGCGGCGAGTACGCCGCAAAAGGCGGAGGCGACGGGCACGCCCGCTGCGAAACGGGCGCGCACCTCCAGAACGCCGCGCGTGCGCAAACTGAAGTCTGGTGATGCGGCCACGCCCACCAAAAAGCGTTTGGCGCAGATTGACAGCGTGCTGGATGAGGTGCAGAATGCCGAAGCGGATCAGCAGCAGCAGCAACAACAACAACAACAACAGCAGCAGCAACAGCAGCAGCAACAACAACAACAACAACAACAGCAGCAGCAGCAGCAACAACAACAACAACAGCAACAGCAACTACAACAACAACAAGCGGCAACAGCTCCACCTCAGCAGCAACAACAGCTGCAAACGTTGCCCTCGCTCGACTTTAGTGGCATGATACTCCCAGGAGGTGCACAGCTGGCGCTGGCCAATCCCGGCGCCAGCAGCTCCATGACACTGCAACGTGGCCAGGCCACGCCCACGCAGAATGCACAGCCGACGACGACGACATTGATCTACTCGAATCAGCTGGAGTTGCAGCAGGCGCTGCTGCAGCAGCAGCTGCATGGACAGAGCATCATGATCCAGGATCAGGCGGGCAATCTGGTGCCGCTGCAGCTGGACGGCACGCAGACCATTTACACAACGGCGCCAGCGCCGCAGCAGCGGGCGACAGCAACAACGTACCAAACGACAACTCAGCAGCAGCTGCAACAGCAGCAGCAACAGCAACAGCAGCAGGTGAGCAGCAGCCAGGCGCAGACACAGCCCGCGCACTATGAGTTGGACAACGTGACCTACCTCAGCTCGACGGCGGCGGCCACGCCGACGCTGCCCAGCGATCAGCAGCAGCAGCAACAGCATCAGCAACATGTCATCGGCACAGTGCAAAGCTACCAGATACTGACGCCCGATGGCCTGCAGAGCTTTCAGCCCAAGCTGGAGACCGGGGAGTTGGGCGATCTGTGTCCGTACACAATGAGCGCCACAGCCGCGCCTCAGTACACCTTTACCACGCACGCGAGCACGCAGCCCACGCTGAATGCGAATGCGCTAGATGCCCAGCAACATCACCAGCAACAGCAGCAACAGCAACAGCAGCAACAACAGCAGCATCAGCTGCTGCAGCAGCACCAGTTCAGCCACAATCCGCATCAACAGTTTATGGAGCTAAAGAACGAGTTGCTGATAAAAAGCAGCGACGCCTACACGCTGGATGCCTCCTCCATGTACCACCTGCCCTTCTCGCCCACCTCGATGATAAATGCGGTGAACGATGTGAACACCTCGTCGCTGCTGGAAACCAAAGAAATTAGGTAAACACACTCGAATAACTCTCTCTCTCTCTCTCTCTCTCTCTCTCTCTCTCTCTCTATCTATCTATATCTCTATTTATCTGTCTGCATACATATATATGTATACATATACATATATATATTTATATTTATGACTATTTGATTGAAGTATGCTACTCGCTACAATTTAAGTAATTTTTTTAGTGTAACACGCGTTCTCGTTTGATTTACTCGCTATCTCTCTCCCTTTCTGTTTCTGTCTATTGCTGTTTCTCTCTCTCTCTCGCACTCTCTTTATGAGTTCTCTTGCGTAGTCGACGGCGGCGCTGCGTATTTGCTGTCGCTGTACCGTTACGTTGCGTTCAATTCCATTTCGTTTCACTTATGTTTTCGACTAGTGTTGAACAACGTCGCGAACATTACTAAAAACACACACGCACACTATTTTCAAATAATATCGCCTTTTCAATCTGAATTGCGAATTAAAATACAACGTAAATGCGCATTAACAAGATTTTTTTTTTTAGTTTTTAGTAAATTTTTCTGCCGTTTTTCTCTAAGTTTATGTATTTAAGTATTTTGAATTAAATAGATTGATATTATAATCCTATTTCTGAGTATGTAACAATGTTGTCTAACTTAGTTTACCTTAGTTTTTTTTATATTTAAATTTGTGCATTTATTTATATCATATTTCTCTCTTTTGTTGCTTTCGGTTACGAACACTACTTCTCCAGTGCTCTAAAACAGAATCTTTAAAAATTAACATTTTACCATCTACAAAAAGGAAATACAACTCACATATTTTAATGAATTTATTGTACATAGACATTCTCTGTTTGTTTTTTATTATTTTCACTTCCGCCGATGATTTAAATTACAATGAGTTCAATGCGATTTTGTTCTTTTTTTCTTTCTTTTTCTCTTGTTTTATTTTATGTACACAAAACCAACCCACCAACCAACCAATCAATCAAACGATAAACTAACGATAAAACTCGTCTATGAAATACAAATGAAACTTTAGCTACGATATATCAGAAGCCGTGCTTCTAGCGCTCTGAAAAAGCAATACGACCGCGAAATATATAAAAGCGACAACTGCAGCCAAAGTACCAAAAAAAGCAACTTAAATAAAAAAATAACACAATTGAAATTTTGTATGAAGAAATGATAAAATGAAAATTTAAAAAATTGAAAAGCAACGCAAATGGATGCCATTTACAATGCGAACAGAAAAAGAAAAATAAATAATTTAATTCGTACATCTCAAATATGTTATAAATCGTAAGGCTTACTCATAATACTCATTTAACATACACATTTTGCAACACTGAGCACACTGGCAAGGATGAACTCGCATACATTCAACTTATACAACACTGCTTGATGGTGTGTGAGCGAGCGAGTATTTGTGCATGTGTGTGTGTGTGTGTGTGTGCATACGGCAACAGAAAACATCACACTTTTTATTCATTTTTGCGCACTCCATAAAACATTTCATTTGCATTTGCCTCATAATGGACGCCCTTCCGACACACTCACATTAAATAAAAACTAAAACATAACTTGAATGTACATATATTTATATATTTATAAATATGAAATTGGACACATTAAGTGCAAGGTATGTGTACTTTTTTAATTCGGTTTTTATTTATTGTTAAAATTTTGTTTTATTATTTTGTTTTTATTTGTTTGTTTTTAACCAATTTTTGTATGAGCGCATTCATATCATAATCCATGAACCATTATCCCTAAAACATTATCCGTTCCCTGTTAACACACATCCAGAGCACGCTGTTCCTTACTTCAATGTAAGGAAATTTCTTAACGTTTTTGCAGTGTCAGGCGGGGCGTAATCTTTTCAATTAGAATATATGAGAAAGAAATCAATGGGGATCTAATAAATCTGCTTTTTTATTTTATTTAAAGATATTGACAAAACTAGAGTCAACTAAAAGTAAATAGCTTAAAAAAAGTACAACAATAGTATAACCAACCCGATGGAGGTATTTTATTCGCCAGTCCGGCTAGCTATGCCCCACTTCACAGCCAAATGTTGTCAGTGATACTATTGAAACTATGAAAGGACAGTGTTAAAATGGAAAACTTAAAGAAAGATTATAAAAGAGCTTAAATATAGTTACGATAGATCGATAGTAATATAAATTTTCGCTTTTATATCGGAATGAACTTAAATACAGTCAATGATACATTGATCAGTTTAAGGGCCAGTGCTGTCTGTGTCATTAAGCAACAACGATTAAATCAATTTTTATTTGCACCCCTTTTTGATTTGTTTTAAACATTAATTGGCTCAGAAATTGGATATATTTGTTAAGCTTACAACCACATCTTTCCATATCATGTACATAACTCACCTAACCACGTACACACACACACACATACATATACATGTATTATAATTTACTAACCCAGCAACTAAAAAACCCTTAAATTAATAAGAATATCAAAAATTATGCAAAATGCTAATCAAATTGTTTACTCAACCAAATATTTTTTTCTTTTTCTTCATTTTCCTCAACAACTTTTTGGTTCGCCCGTTGTGTTCATGTTTTGTGTTGTTTTAATGTCATATTTTTATGATTTGCACACAAAAATTCATATACAACAACAACAACAACATGCGCCAACCACCACCACCACCACCACTACCACCAAACAACAACCACAGGTTCTTTTAAACAACAACAAGCATACAAGAACAACATAAACAACAAGAATGCGCAGTTCAAGCAGCCATACACACCACGCAACAACAGCAACATTCAGAACAACATGCACAACAACAACAACCACAAGAACAACAGCAACGATCGGCAACGTCGCCATCGCGAAGCGAATCGAGTATATTACGAAGATATTGTCGTGCAGCATGGCAGCAACGGCAAGAGTAACAGCAACAGCAACAGTTGCTTTCAAAGCAGCAGCAGCAACAGCAATCGCAGCGCCTCTGTCAGCTTCGTCGACAAATTCGCTGACTTTGTAGCACATAATCGTAGCAATTCGAAAAGCGAACGCGGCTTGCAAGTGCATATCAAACACACTAATAATCCCAATGCTGTCTCATCTCTCATTCCAAACCCTAACAACAACAGCAGCAGCAGCGGTACCATTATCAACAACAACAACAACAACAACGGCAGCAACAGCAACAGCAGCAGTGCTGCCAACAGCAATAACAATAACAACGTTAGCAGCAGCAGCAATGGCATAAAGACAACAATTGGCAAGAAGACGCCAGTAATACTGCTGGCCGCACGTGGAGCAGTTCACAAATCGCAGCAGCAGCAACAACAGCAGCAGCATCCGCCACTCGCCCTGCTGAATAGCAGCCAAGCGGGCGCCAAGCCAGCGGTCACCTTGCTGCGCGTCAATGCGAATGCCAACCGCAGTCGCCAGGTTATCATTACGCCAGACGCATCTAACCTGCAGCAACAGCAACAACAGCAGCAGCAACAACAGCAGCAGCAACAGCAGCAGCAGCAACAACAGCAGCAGCAAGAGCAACAGCTGATCGAGGAAGAGGAGCTCATTGATGAGGATGTCTATGATGATGCGGACACACTGAATGCCACCCTGTGCTCATCGACAGCACAAATCCTGCGCAAATTTCGCATACCCAAGGGCACAGCACTGACAGCCAAGCCGGCGGATGGTTATCTGGCCATGCCTACGCCCACGCCTTCGCCGCCCATGGGCGCAACTGGAGGCAACGCTGCTCTAGACGCAGCCAGCTATGTGGACAACACAGACGACATCATCGAAGAGCTCAACGAGGATGATCTGGTGGAAGAGGTCATCGACGAGGAGGCGACTGGCTGCGAGGAGCAGCAGGTGCTGGAGCAAACAGTTAACGACAGCGACGGCCTTGATCTCAGCAGCGGCAGCAACAGCAATCAGAATGCGACAGCAGCAGCGGTGGCAGCTGCAACGACAACATCTGCCATGCTGCTGCAACAGCCGCAGCAGCAGCAGCCGGCGGCGCTGCAGCTGCAAACCGTGGGACCCAATGGCACTGTCACCTGCTTCAATCTGCCACCGAACACCATATTGGTGCAGTCAGCCGACGGCAGCATTATAGCGCATCCCAGCAAAGCTGGCCAGCAGCAGCTGATTGTGTTGCCCGCGGACTGGCCGACAGCCAATATGGCCTTAGCCGAGCCGACAGCAGCAGCAACAGCAGCAGCTCAGCCAGCGCAGACGCAAACGCAAACGCTGTTGCTGACGGCCGACGGCACCGCCATACCAATTATGGCGCCGCTGCAACAGCATCAGCAACACCACCAACAACAGCAGCAGCAGCAACAACAGCAACAGGCTGCAGCTGTTGCTGCTGCAGCGCAACTATTCGCCGCGTAGGGTCTAATGGGTGGCCAAATGGGTCGATTTTTGAACAATGCCACGATAATGCCAACCACATATTTCTTTTAAATCTCCAGCCAGTTGCACCTGCCGCAGAGCAGCACGTGGCACAGCTCGTTGTGTTGCTCTGCTGCCAGCTGCAACAAATTCCTAGATTTCTATCCACAATTTTCCACTTGCCCCGCCTCCATTTACGTAGGGCATCTACCGAAAATCGACGCATTTGGCCACCAAAGAGAGCAGCATTATATGAAGGGAAATCAAAACAAAATAAAATTTATATGTAAACAATAAAAGCCAAGTTAAACTTTAAAAGCAGCCACAACTCAATTGAAAAGCTTTGCGAGCATGTGAAGAAAAAAACACAACTGATATTACATAATGTTAATGTGCATACCAAATTTATTTTTCTATATATATACATATATACATAATACATTAAGCATTCAGAAGAATCCTATACATATACGTATGTCTATGTATATAGTATATACATATATATAACTCATGTTTATGTTTATGTTGTGCGCAAAAAGTAAAGCGGAGAAGGCAAGGAAGTGTTGATCATAATGTGAGCACACACACACACACACACACACACAGATATGCCTAAACGCATACACACGCGCACTCACTCACGCACAGCCAGTGTTGTGCAATGAATTCTGTAAATTTCAAACATTTAAATTATTTTCTAAGCATTAAGCCTATATTTAAGTGCAAAAACAAAATAACCAAACATACGACACCCGAGCCCAGTTTTCTAAATAACATTTTGACCGGGCGCTGCCAGCAAGAGCTCAGCGCCAGACAAAATTTATGTTTAACTTAATTTAATAACTACTAATAAAACAGGCAACCTAATCTGTATTATTTGCTAAAAAAAAAAAAAAAAAAGATAGAATATATACTGAATTTCAGCTTACTAAATATTTTAATATTTTAACTTACTCTTAAATACATATGTAAATGAGATACATAAATAATTTGTTCCTTTGCATTATATTTATACTATATATAATATATAGATAAAGCCACTTTGATTATTTGGCAGCTATGCAACGTATTTCATTTAGCGTATTTGCCCTATTTATTTATTTTTTATTTTATTTATCTTCTTTATTGTTGCTCCCCAAAATCACAGAGACTATCTACTCACCTTTCCCCTCATGTTGTAAATTATTTAAAAAGGAAAAGAAAAAAAACAAACAAAATATATTATTTGCAATTTTGTTAAGCCATCCGCATACTTTAAGAACAACACATTGATTTGATTAAAGTTAGGCCTAAGAATGAAGCATAGCACTGACCTAAGTTGATAATACTAAGCGCGTTACCATAG
Source organism: Drosophila navojoa (assembly GCF_054131105.1). NCBI lineage: Eukaryota > Metazoa > Arthropoda > Insecta > Diptera > Drosophilidae > Drosophila > Drosophila navojoa. The sequence goes on along the minus strand of NC_142893.1, from coordinate 24,379,746 downwards.
TTAAGATCAAAGTATTTTTCATAATCACAATGCAAAACAAAACGAAACTAAAACCTAAAATTATTGCTTAGGACTAACTAATTATAACTACTGGAAGACAATGATAAGGATTCAAGGCATATTTATACTAAGCTCGAAAAATAAAAAACAAAAAGAAAAAGAAAAAAATAACAATAAAAGAGTTAGTCACACCTTTTGTAAGATAATTATGTAGATTATGTAAGTCGTAACGAATGAACGAAACAACAAGCAAATAATTAAGCAAAACATGAGTAGAATACATTATGTATAAAAAGTCTATGAATAATAATTACCTATGCATATATGAATATATATTTATTATAAACGACAACAAAAATACAATTTTAAAAATTCAATGCAAATAAAGAACTAAAATAAAAATTTAAAAATGAAAATATCAAACGATATAAATGAAAATTCATTGAAACATTACGGTAAGTTGATGACGGAATTAAATCAATATAATCCCATATCATTTGAATATTCACTCTTCTATTAAAGATGCCTAAAATTAGAAAACTTGATTTGCAGAGCTATATCTCAGTAGTGTATATATTTCAATGAGGCTGCCGTAGCATAAACAAGAACTATAGCTAATTTTGAAATTCACAGATTATTGGTAATATATATATATATATATATATATATATATATATATATATATATATATATATATATATATATGTATGTATATATAATTACATATCAACAAAGTAAGCCAACAAACTCATCTAATCGCTAATTCGGGCATAAACGACGGCGGTGCGACAGGGCGTGTAGACTTGAATGAAGTTTGAGCGACCGGCATGACCCCAGGGATCCGATTGATGCTTGCAATTCATGTCGATACGATTGTGGCCGCCAAAGAGGGGATCGTCGGAGGAGAGCACAGCCTGATAGGTGCCAGCCCAGTTGGTGCCCACGCGATAATCACTGAAGCTCTTAGTGGGATGGAAGTTGAACACAAACACGAGACCAGCGCGCTCAAAGTGGATTGTCTTGTCGCTCTGGTGTTTCCAGCTCACATAGGCGGGGCCCGAGTGCAGCCAGCCATAGCGTTCCTCCAACTCATTCATGGCACGGTCAAATTCGTTTAGGTATTTGTACTTTAGCAGATTGTCATCCACCAAATTCCATTGGCGACGCGCATAGTGGTACGAGTCATTGTTGCCCACGCGCGGAAAGTCGAGCCACTCGGGATGCCCGAACTCGTTGCCCATGAAATTGAGATATGCCTCGCCGCCCAAGGCATGCGTGATGAGACGAATCATCTTATGCAGTGCCAGTCCACGATCAATGATTATCGACGGTTCGGATATTGTGGACATATGCGTGTACATTTCCTTGTCCATCAGCCAGAAGGCGATGGTCTTGTCGCCGACAAGCGCCTGGTCGTGGGACTCGGCATAGGCCACCGTGTTCTCCATCCAGCGTCGGTTGGTCAGCGTGTGCACAATGTTGCCAATGTCCCACTGATCGTCGGTTTGTTCCTTCAGCAGCTCGATCCACTTGTCTGGAATGGCCATGCCCAGGCGATAGTCAAATCCAATACCGCCCTCCGACACGGGGCGACACAGTGTCGGCATGCCAGAAACGTCCTGCCAAGCAGAAAATAAATTTAGAAATAGGAAGAAGTACGAGTTGGAATACAAGTTTCACCTCAGCTATGGTTATGACCTCTGGATCCAGCTTGTGCAGCATGTAGTTGGCGAGACCCAGATAGTTGAGTGCATCTGTATCCACGTTGAGGCCAAAGTATTCGTTGTAGTCGCCACTAAAGCCTTCGCCGATGCCGCGCGAGTGATACAACATGGAGGTAACGCCATCAAAGCGATACCCATCGAAATTGTACTCATCATGCCACCAACGCAAGTTGGACAGCAAGAAGCGCAGCACTTCGTGTTCCGTGTAGTTAAACAGACGGCTATCCCAAAGGGCGTGCTCACCGCGTGCGCCGTCGTGGAAGAAGCAGCTGTTGGTGCCATCGAATTGATTTAGGCCATCCTGCACGTTCTTGGACGCATGGGAGTGTACCACATCGAGTAGCACATAGAGACCCTGGGCATGGGCCACATCAATCATGCGCTTCAGTTGCTCTGGATTGCCATATCGACTGGAAGCCGCATAGAAACTGGTCACCTGATAGCCAAAGCTGGCATAGTAGGCATGCTCCATGATGGCCATCACCTGGATGCAATTGTAGCCTTGTCGCTTGATGCGCGGCACAATGCGATCCGCGAACTCATCGTAGCTACCCACTCGAGGCTCCTGCGAGGCTATGCCCACATGGCACTCGTAGATCCTCAGGGACTTGGGCTTTGGCGGTCGCGCGTTCTGTCGTTGATAGCGCTCTTCTTCTGGCGGCTGCCACACATACTGTTTGTAGTTGACTCCCTGATTGGCGCTCTTGGGAGGCTGTACCACATACTTGGCCCAGGGCGAGAGACGATCTAATAGCTGACCGTGCTGATTGCGTACGATGACTTTTATCTCGCTGAGATGCTTAATTGGCGCACTGCCATCTGGGTTGGCGGGCAAATGAAGCTCCCACTTTCCAAAGGGCAGTTTCTTGTACGGATGCGATTCCCAGTGCCAATTGTCTGGAATAATTTAAATGAAAGTCAATATATAATATAATTATAATAATTATATATAATTATATATGTATAATCACTGACCAGAGAACAGTGGTATAATATAAATATAACACCGTTCAGTATCGATACTAAAATAACCATAATCTGTAAAATATACTTTTATAGATTCGAATTTCTCTAAAATCGATTACATTTGATTTGATCTATCGATATTTCAATAGCTTTTAAATTTGCAGTATAAGAGCGAATCGAGGCGAAAAAAATAGTGCTAACTCCCTTGCACATCCTTAACGTCCAGAATATTTAACTTCATCTGACCTTTCGTTTCCGATTAATTGAAGAGAGAATTTCACCTCCAATCAATTTTAGCATACTCACTAAAATCGCCAGTAAGATACACATCTCTTGCTCCCGGCGCCCACTCGCGTGCAATCACTGAATTATCCGGCTGAAAGTGTAGACCGTAGTACTTGTAGCCCTGCGAGAACTCTTCCAAGCCGCCCTCGCATTGATCAATCTTCGCAATCCAATCCTTCAGTACGCCATGTCTGTATAAGAGTTAATGAAACAAAACACGGAAATCAAGTTTAGCTCTCAAGGCCAATACCAAGGAATGGCGCGACGGCAGTTCCAAATGTTTTCGCTGCACCAGGCCATCATTTGCACGCTCACGTAAAAAGCAAACAGCGAAATAAATTGGACGCACGACCTTCAACTGACATTGACCGCCTCACTTTTCGAACTGCACTTGGCGCAGCATTGCAAAACCAGTTGATATGATTCTGTAGGGCGCAACTAAAACAACAACAACCTGCTGCTCTTTTCCACACTGAGCAGCTTATCAGCCGGTGAAAACATCGGATTATATGACGTGCGTCTCTAACCGCTACCCGCACCCTGTGATGACAGCTCTAACTTACCGGCGACGAATCTCACGCTCGAACGGCTTCAGATAGCCATCCATTTCGAGCAGCTTGTCAATATCCTTAACCTCCACTTTCATTGGATCACTCATCTTGCAAACCGCTTACAAATTCAAATACACAAAAATAACAGCGAAATGAAAAGAACTGACGCACCCACCGGCGCTGCCTGCAAATTGAGAACTGCGATGCTCAGCGAGTGCGGGCCCCAATACAAAAGCTTTGACAAAGCGCTTTTTGACATGTAGTAACAGCTGTTTGCACTGCTTATTTATTATTGTGTTTTGCTGTGCTTATTCGCGCATATAAACAACATGGTAATTAGTTGCATAGCGTGTTGCTGATAAGAGCAGAATATGATAATGCGTGTATGTGGACAATATGCAATTGGAATCGCTTACGCTTAGCTGGCGCCGGCAGCTTGAATTATCATTATGTAAAGGTTGAAAAGATCATTTATTATAAATGTGTAATATCAAAGCGATCGTTGCTATGTGATGCATTTTCGTATATACACACAAACACACTCAAATTAACATACTTAAATGTTAACGATGACCTTATTCAATTGAACTTTTGCTGTGAGTGTTCCGTTTAAATTAATCTAGAATTAATACTCAGAATTTGACCAAATACGACAAATAGACCAATTTGTAACAAGTCTTTAATTCGGAAATTGATTGACTACGCATATCGATCTTCTGGCGATAAATGTTGGAAATTAAAAATGGCTGAAAAGCTGTAGGAAAATTCGCTGGGCCCTGCAATTTTAGAAATCAAGAAATTAATATCATTATTCAATTTTTTTAAAGTTGTGTATGTTTTATTATTAGAAGCATTTTTTGTCTTTTGGTATTTCGATACCAAAGTTAGGTATTTTTGATATATTGAATATGGAATTTTTAGTGTTTAGTAGAAAAGGGGTCACACTGATTATACTCCGAAAAATGCAAAAGTCCTACATATGAACCACAATCAGCTGTTATGGAGAGCGGCCATTTGCAGTCTGTTTTGGCGTCGCGGGTGTGAAGGAACGCGCTTCGTTTTTACACTTAGTTTTAGGTTTAGAGCGTTCGACTTAATGCCGGTGTCGTCCAATTTAAGTTAGACACAGCATTAAGCAACGGTGAGTGCTCGCGATGGCTCATTATTTTAATAAGACTGTTAATAAAATGTGACTTTACTTAGGCATTTGTATATTTGTAAACGTTTAAAAAACGTACACATAAATATTAAGGCTTAAGATGGGTCGCAGCCGCAGTCCCGCTTCGCCTGCACACAGACGAAGGGAAAAGGAGCGCACAGAACGCAAAAAGCGCCGAGAAAGACGCTCAAGAGAAAGAGAAGCTATTGGGATTGGCACCAGCAGCAGTCGCCGCGAGCGGGAACGTGATCGTGAGCGCGAAAGAAGCCGCAGCCGTGATAGGGAACGTGAGCGGGAGCGTGACCGTGCGAGAGGAAGGCGTTCGAGGTGAATAAGCAAGTGTAGTGTACCAAACCACAACGATAAGTATAAAGTACTAGCATTTTTTTTAAAACACATTTATTACGTATATAATCACTAACCAAACGACTTAGTATGCTTGGTGATGAAAGCTTATGTTCAAAGCGTGGCAATTTCAACGAACTAGTTCACTTATTTTCTGTTTTAATGCAACCCTGAGTGTGCTCTGCGTGCGATTTGACAGCTCACTAGTTCGCTATCTCCCATCTCCAGATCAATTGTTCCTTCGGCATATATTTAGCAAATTACCACGTGAAGCGAAATACACGAATTTCACAATACAGCTGAAAGTACCTTATTAGATTGTGTTAAAACCAGACAGCGTCAAGTGTGGGACATTAGAAAGCGAACGGAGCTCGAAGCGAATATAGTTTTATTCGACATCAATAAATACAATACTAAATCCCACACAAAATGGCGCTGCGCGTGCAATTCGAGAACAATGACGATATTGGCGTCTTTAGCAAGTTAACAAACACATATTGCCTGGTTGCCATTGGTGGCTCGGAGACCTTCTACAGTGCCTACGAGGCCGAATTGGCCGAGACCATACCTGTCGTCCATGCCAACATCGGTGGCTGTCGCATCATTGGCCGACTCACCGTTGGCAATCGCAACGGCCTGCTAGTACCGCATTCCACCACCGACGAGGAGCTGCAGCATTTGCGCAACAGTCTGCCTGATGCCGTTAAGATACAGCGTGTTGAGGAGCGTCTGTCTGCTTTGGGCAACGTGATTGCGTGCAATGACTATGTGGCCCTGGTGCATCCCGATTTGGATAAGGAGACGGAAGAAATCATAGCGGACGTGCTCAATGTAGAAGTCTTTCGCCAGACCATCGCGGACAACACGCTGGTCGGCTCCTACACAGTGCTGAGCAATCAAGGCGGCATGGTGCATCCCAAGACAAGCATTCAGGATCAAGATGAGCTGTCGTCCTTGCTGCAAGTGCCTCTCGTTGCGGGCACTGTGAATCGTGGCAGTGAAGTGCTGGCTGCCGGCATGGTCGTCAATGATTGGATTTCGTTTGTGGGCATGAATACAACAGCCACAGAGATTTCCGTTATCGAGAGTGTGTTTAAGTTGAATCAAGCCCAGCCGGCGACGGTGACGACAAAGCTGCGTGCTGCACTAATCGAGGAGATGTCCTAAGCGAACAAAACAGCTTTCGATTATATTTAAGTACACACACACACACATAAACACGCATACACACACATTGATTTTGTTATCTTTTGTAAACAGTTGGCAAAAATACAAGACAACCACAAATAAGTTTGGTTTATAACCGGTTGTATAATATTGAAAGGTGTCACGTTTCATAATTAAACCCTCAACTGTCTAATTTATACATATATATGTACAAATGACCCTGCCCTAGTTTGCCCAAGTGTACATTTCTGTACATTTATGCATTTCCATTTTCATTTAAATGCAATCAACTTCCAGTTCATTAAGTAGGAACCGCTTTCCCTCTTTCTCATATCCTTTCACAGATCCCGTTCACGTCGTGCAGGTAGCAGCTCAGGCCCTTCGACATCCAGACGCGCCACACGGAACAATTCAGCGAATGCAGCTGCAGAGCGTCCAAAGATCAATGAAGCAGATCTGGAGGGTAAATCGCCGGAAGAGGTTGAGATGCTGAAGACAATGGGCTTCTGCACCTTTGACACCACCAAGAACAAGAAAGTCGAGGGCAACGATGTTGGTGAAGTGCATGTAATCCTCAAGCGCAAGTATCGCCAGTATATGAACCGTAAGGGTGGCTTCAATCGACCGCTCGACTTTGTCGCATAGCCTGCGGCAACTAGTTTTTTAAATATTACTGCTACATTTTTTCACGTCCCTTGCGACTTCAAGGCGACGGACCTGCAATTTTATGCAATAGACCGGTTTACAAAATTCCTCAAATTTGCCACACAAAATTTCCACAATCATCACTCAACACATACAAATACCTCATATATAACTAGCCAGTTATTTAGTAGTTTAAGTCAATTGCGTTGTTTTAAAGTTAGCTTTTGCGCGCCTTTAAAGCAAAGGAAGAGTTAATTTTACAACGATGGCAACGCCACTAACCCTCCCACAATTGTAACTGAAAGCTTAATTCAAAAAATGTACAAAATTGCTATCGATAGCTCACGTAAAACGATGGGTGGCAGCACTGGTTGCTTGCTGTCGCAATTTTTTCATGGTTTTGATTACTTGAATCATATATTTTTTGTCCGTTTCTTTGCTTTCAGTTGCATTTGCAAAATGTTTAATGCACACGATTAATGCTTTTTAAATATTTAAAGTAATTACGAATGTTTTTTGCTGTCAGAAAACTAATTACACTCAATATGCTTACATACATTGCATATCAGTGTAAGCATTTGGCGTTTGTTAAAATCACGAAAGAAAAGAAACACGAATTAACTGAAAATCCAAAATTGATCACACATACACAATTACTTAAAGTATTTGAAAACATGAACACATACACACAAAATATTCCCTACCCCGATGATCCTTTTCCCACAAACTTCCTCCATACGCTGCAATAGTACAATTTTTACAACCAAACAAATATATATCAAATATATATTTTATATATAGAAATTTATTTATACACACACACACACACACCAAGTACCTACAAACCCCTCAAAGTCCCTACCGTTAAATCGCATCGAATCTACAATAGCCATAGCCATTTGTTGAATCTGTTATTTGTTTAACAATCAAAATGTTTTCATTTTGTTTCTCTTTAATATATTTAACAAACCAACAACAGTTAATTCATTGATCACAAGTGCCAAGTGAAAAAAAAAACTGAAAAAACCAACAACAAAGCAGGCAGATTAAACAAGTTTACGTTTAAGTGCAGGCGCAAATGAAATAAATACATGTACAACTTTTATACCTTTTTATACTAATAACAGTAACCGTAACAATAACAATGTGTAAACAATAGTTATTACTTTGGCAACAATGAACTTCTAAGAAACAACAAATTTGGCAAACACACACACACACACACACTTACATATATATTGTCATTGTAGTTTTAAACATAACAAAATTGCAGGGATTTTTTCATACACTTATAAAGCTATTTAATAAAATAAAAATAAATGTATAAAAAAATGTAAATCTTTGGTTTAGTTTCGCTCTTGACAATTAGTTTAGACCAAACTTGTAAATTATGAACGACTAAAATACAAATACAACAAAATTACAAATGAGAAATAAGTCTGTTTTATTTACGTCACGCGCTAGCCAGATAAGTCTCGACTTCTGTTTGAAAATATTTGTATAGGAAAAAAAAAACAAAAACCAAAAACCATATTCAAAATTTTAGATCGGATACAATGAATAAGTATGGCTTCTATACACGCGCAGTAACTGCTCAGCTGCAGGATACCCCGCTGTCACCATTCGTCCAACACCGCGAGATTCAAATACGGAAGCGTTCATCCTCTGTGGCGGATAATTGCCGGCGCTATGTGCGCGTCGACAAGACGCTGGAAAAGGATTTTGCACGCAAGTGCCAAAGAGCCTTCTACATGGGTAATCAAGCACAGGGCGACATATCGGACTTGGATGCGAAACACTTGCTCGGGTACAAAGAGAGCTTGGCGCGCATGTCCTGCCTAGATCTCGATAGCACACTTGCGGATGAGCATCGGATGAAGGGATGGCTGCCACCAATTAAACGTAAAATGTAATGTAAAAATCAAATTACGCACACCAAATAAAAAATGTTCTTTTCTTTAGTAATCAAAAAGAAGCATATTTATTTCTAAATTTCGATTGTGTTTCATATCGGATACATTGTAGCAAATATATATGTACACATATACATGCTATATATATCTATATATAGTTACCAAAATACACGTTGTTACATAAATGTATATATATGGTTTTATTTAAAGTGTTTTAGTGGTGATTCGCTTACATGGAATTACACTCCAGTAAAATACACATTGAATGATTTTAATTAATACATTATATTATCTGCTTTTTAATGAATTGAATTCTTCAAAATTTTTTTTTTTTTACTTTTCTCGTTGCATTATTTTATTTAAATTTCAGCTCAAATGGTATTTGGTCGCTTTAATGCATCTTGATGGATCAAGAGATTTTAAATGCAATATTTGCATTAACTTATTGACGAAAGACATCAATTTCACTTGTAATACACAAATTTAATACAGTTTGCCGTTTTATGGAAAATTATATCTGTTGTGAAAATATGATTTCCTTGTAAGTAAATGGAAACACATTGATTAGAAACGAAACTATAAAAGCAATGAAAAATGCAAACGATAAATAAAATGACTAATTATTTAATTATTGTTACTCCTTTATAATTATGAAATACGTGTTGGTGCTAGGATGCGATTGCCGATAATCGAATATTTGCTACTTAGAAAAGTCTTCGCGTTTGGGGAAATTCTCCTGCAGCTTCAATTGGAAACATTTCAAATGAGACGAAATTACTTCGTATTGTGCGCGAAACAGAACAATTCAAAACAGGTTCGCAATTACAATTACCTACAAATTGCAGAAAGCTGGTTTGTTGTTACAATGTTAATGTTTCGATTGTTTCTTTTGTAATGTTATGTTAGTCTTTTTGTTGCCACCCTACGCGTTGCTCTGCTTACTCTAATCCGCCTTGCGGGGCTTACGCTTGCGCACCTGTTCTGTACTGGGTTTATCTGTGATCTCGGACGCCTCATCGCCGGCCGATTTGTCTGTCGCTTCTTTTTTTTCTACTTTGATTTCAGACTTATTTTTATTTGCTGTGTCGCCATTGTTTTGCTTCTTTTCTTTCGCCTCCACTTCAGCATCTTCCTCCTCCTCGTCGTCATCATCATCATCATCATCGCTGTTGTGTTCCTCATTCGCGGGAGCTTCCTCATCATCTTCGATTTCCTCGGTGGCCAAGTCCTCTACTCCTTCGGCTAGATGCTCCTGTGACTCGGAGAAGCTCTGACGCTGTGCTTTCTTTGGTGGGTAAACAAAATCCACAATGCACACAAGCATCAACCCCAGGGCAGCTCCGACAAATATTGTGGCAATGGCAAACAGTGCATAGGAGCCCCAGGTGGGCAATCCATATTCCTCCTGCAGGCGTGAGTTGAAATCCTTAAAGAGTTTTTGTGTGCGCTATTAGTATATACAATATACAACATTTCATTATGCATAAGCTTGGGAGTGTGCGGAAACTTATAAAGCAGTGATTGAGCTCGATTTGATAAATTTGATGAATTGAATAGGTTTTGAACCACTGTTACAGTTCAATGGGAGATAGACAATATATGGAATATAACCTCTTGGCCCAATCTCGCGAGATAAGCTTCCGCATGCGTCCATTGAACTAAACGACTACATAATCAAGCCCAAGCAGAAGTAAACAAGCGATTGCATGGGTTATGTACCTTCAATGTATGCGACAGTTTAAAGAAATAGGATAGAAGGGACATATGAATGGTGTCGGGCTTCTTCCACGAGGACAGCGGCTCAATACTCTGCCACGACTTCTTCTTCAAGAAGAACAACAAAGCATCGGCATCGCGTGCGCCACGATATTGACGGAATTCGCCATCCTTCACGCTGCGTTTAATGCAAAAGTATTATTAATATTTACGAATTGTATATAGTATATATTTATATATATATGTATATTCAACTTACTGATAAATAGTGGGTAAGGCGGTGACAAAGAAGCGTCCACTAAGCGATGGCGATGTGGTTACATCAATCTTGGCCACATTAACATTAACATCCTTGGCTGTACTCGCATAGCGTTCCCAAACTGGCGCCAAATTCTTGCAGGCGGGGCACCAGGGAGCGAAGCTACAGAGACAAAGTTTGATATAATATGAAATATATCAAATAATGTATGCACATACAAGCCCAATATGGGCATAATTATTATATAAATCCTACAGAAAGTCTTAAGCACACGTTGGCTATTTTTTTGGTTATTTTGCTCCAATATTTGTTTAAAACTATTAATTTCTTTTTTTTTTTTTTTGTGCTGAAAACAGCTGTACAAATGCAGCTGCCGGCTTATGACTCAGGCACGCAGCAAATAACGTAGCCAAACAGCTATTCGCAACGCACATCACTAAGCGGAATGCAACATTCCACAAAACTAGAACCAGCTCCAGCACCAGCTTTACCGTTGCTGTTGTTTCTGTTATTGGTGTTGTAGTATCTGCTGCTTACCGGCAACACCCCACACAAACTGCGTCTGCGTTGATTTTTGCGTTTATTTCCAGTGTTCAATTTACTTACAATTCTATCATCCATTCGCCTTTTAACATTAAATGCCAATTGTCCTCGTCCAACTCGATTAAGTTGCCATTTGCCTGCGACACTCTTTTGGTTGCCGTCGAAGAACGGTCACCAGCAGCGTTTTGTGCAGCGAACAGCGTGACGATGACACATGACGCGGCCAAAATTGTTAAGGTACAGTGCATGTTAGCAAAGTTTTCGGTGTATATTTTGGAAAAACGCTTTTAATTTCGTTATATTTTTGCTAAATTTTCACAATTATTTTCTTCGTTTATATCAGTTTTCTTTTGTTTAAAATGAACGTAAAAATTGCGGACGCGGAGCTGTCCGGTCCGATACAGTAGAGATGTGTTAGTATGTAGATTGACATTAGAGATGGCTTATCGTATAATCGATTCCTTGAATATTTACAGTTAAATGTTTCAAATTCATTTGATAATAAATAATTGTATACATCTGTTATTAAATAGCATTATTTTACCTATACAAATATGAAGATCCTCTCAAATCTCAAGTATTTGATATAATTGATTTCTGTTGTTCATATGCCGTTACATTAGCAACCAAAAGCTGTTAGGGCACTGTTCTGATCATCGTAAGCCAACTATCGATATTTATATTAGATAACGATTGTATATCCGATAAGTAAAACGAATAACAACAAAGAAAATTTTATTAACATTAAATTGGACACAGTGACCCCAAAATTATCATATTAAAATTATTGTATTAATTGTGCTTATTGGTCAAACGCATTTTAAAAATGGCCAATAACTATCTGCAGCCAGTGAATAATCATTTTGATATAGATAAGTTTGCGGATGTAGAAGATGACCTGTTTTTGCGAAACACGCGAACAAGTGCAGAAAGGGCACAACACAGTACGAATCCGTTTGAAGATGATGACGAGATATCCACATCATCGTCAATTGCAGCAGAGAGACAGGCTTACGCGGAGAGGCGCAGAGAAATAGAGCAGCGTACACTAGACTCGACGCAAAAGAGTTTGGGTATGTTCAGATAAACAAAATATACATGTTTATTTTGTGGGCGGACCAATCGAACAATTCTGTTATTAGGTCTACTCTACGAAACGGAGGATGTAGGTAGAGCAACAGCTGTGGAGCTGGCCAGGCAGCGGGAACAACTAGAGAAGACCTCAAATCAATTAGATGAAATAAACTCTACACTACGATTCAGTCAGCGGCATTTGAATGGACTAAAAAGTGTTTTTGGCGGACTTAAGAATTATTTGTCGGGCAATCGGGATGCTCCAACGGCTACTGCCTCGCCTTCTGGCAGTCAAATATCACAGGAGACCAACTCAAATATCAATTCGATGTCAGGTGGTGTTGGTGGTGGCGCAATACCCAAACAGCCGATGTCACCAACAGAGCGGTATGACAATCATCCAGTTAGTGGTATACGAGACGATAGAAGTTCCTTTCAACAGCGCCAGGTCCAGGCTCAGCAACGCGCTGCGAACCCCTTTCAGCAGCAACTGGAATCGAATCTCGATGAGATGTGCGATAATCTGTCTCGCCTCAAGTTCTTGGCCACTGATTTGGGCACTGAAATTGAGTCGCAGAACAGTTTGTTGGACAATATGAACTACAAAATTGAGAGCGTGGACATTAATATGGTCAAGCAAAACAAAGAAATGAACAAGCTTCTAAAAAAGTGAATATAGTAGTTCGATGCATAATTGATTCACCACAGATGATTTTACATACATATAATTATACTATAGAGTAGCCCATAAATGCATATTAATCGTATCGCCTCTAATGAAAACCACTAAGTCTTGGTTTTTGTCGCCATCATGGAGCATTCATTGTTTATTATTTTTGTTTGTTATTTCGTATTATATTGTATGCACCAAAAAAGGTATTTGTATAAGCTGGTATTTGTGTTCATTTTCAGAAAAATGTTTGAATAAATACTAAAATTAGTGTATTCTAAGCATCTAAATGTGTGTAGCATTTGTTACAAACGCAGCTTGAAGCACGTCCTTTACAACACTGACTTAATTCGATGACAGATCATTGAAACAGTTTATCGAAAGGCTGTTTGAAACAAGTGCGTGTATTTCTTATCGCGCAGAAGGTAATCACCAATTATAAGCTCAACGCCCTGTAAATTTGAAAGAAAATTTGGTTTTAAAGTTTTATATTGCAATGGAGGATACCTACAACACAAACCCTCAATTGCTTAAGGAGCCGTTATCTTTTGCGTGAGTTAAATAAAATACGTGGTTAGGCTCCTCCATTCAAGATGTATTAAGTGAATTTTTGGTTTTGTTTTAAGTGACTTGATAAATGCTGGCACTCAATTTGAAGTAGATACGGCCAACTACAATAATACTGCCTATGATGACTTTGTTGTGGATGACAACGACGAAGATGTTGATGAGGAGGCAATTGATCATGAGGCTCTTGTCTCGCCCTGGACACGTTCCTTTGAGGAATTGCGCAAGCTAATGACGCCCGTGAATGAGCATATCTACAAACGAATTACACGAGCAGGTATCAAGGAGCAAGGCCTCGTTCCGGATAAGGCTCGCGTGGCATTGCGTTATACTGCATACTGGGAGGGCCAGACCGCTCCATTCGATTCGTCTATGCTGCGTGGAACCAAATTTGAGTTTGAAACGGGCCAGCATATGGTTCTCGAGGGCCTCGAGGCTGCGGTTCGCACTATGCGCGTCTACGAGCAATCAGAGTTTATAATTTCATATAAATTGCTGTTCCACGAAATGGGCTGCCCGCCGCGCATAAAACAACGTGCGGATGGTTTGTTCAAAATTGAAATAATCGAATTCACACTGATTGGCGATGAAAACTCTCTGGAGAAGATTGCACCCGAGGATCGCAACAAGTTTGCAGTGGTTTTTCCAAAGGCGCAGGATATGCATTTGCATGGCAAGGATTGTGTGAAGCGTGGCTCCTATCGTAATGCAGTTGCGGCTTTTGAGCGCGCCATTGCTTCGCTCAACTATTGTCGCCTGGCTGATGAGAAGGACGAGATCAAGCAGCGGGATCTGCTCATTACTCTCTACACCAACCTCATGGTGTGCAACAACAAGGTGAATAAGCCGGCGAGAGTCTGCATAGCCATGAAAGCTCTGCGGCGTTTGACTGACAATCAGCCCTCCTGCAAGGCTCTGTTCCAAGAAGGACGAGCTCTGGCCGCGCTAGGGGATTACGAGCAAGCACGCAAAAGTTTTGTGCAGGCGCAAGCCAAACAGCCAAACAACAAGGAGATAAGCGAGGAGATCATCAAAGTGGAGCAACGTGTTAGTAAATATAAGAAGTCTGTGCGTGAAATATGGACACGCGCTCTGGGAAGCGCAGAGCAGCCGGAGAAGAAATCTGAAGAAAACGTTTCAAATCAACAACTCAAACGCGACTTCGAGTCGCAGTTGAAAGAGTTCAATAATTCCTCTTTGCAGTCGGTCAATATGAGTCGCAAAATGTACACGGATAAGGAGTTCGACATGCTTCGCCTGCTGGCCACGCAGTTTAATATGAAACTGAGTCTCTCCCCGCTGGATGTAGATCAGCTTACACTATCCAAGCTGCAGATTAAATAGACGCAAAACGTTCTCAACATTTGCTTATGAATCAGCTAAAGTATTACTATTGAACTATAACGACACGCAACTATCCAAAGAATGAAAATGTTTATCCAATAAGACAAACTTTCCTGAAGACATTCGATAAAAAGACGAATTTAATTATGTTTAAATAGAAGTAAGCTTTTTTTGGTATATGTATTATATACATGTAAAGCTCTGGCCAAATCTTGAATATACACTTATATGTTTGTTGCTTAAGTCTCGGAAAGTGTGTTTAGTGCTCGCGTTTCAGCTGCATTTCGCTGCAAACAGCCCAGGCAAACGCATCCCTGGACGTGCGGCAAAGGATGATTCTGGATATGCACTTCCCGAAGCTCAAAGCCATTTGAGTTGTACGCTGTCATACTCTCCGCCTGCTGGCACTTGCAGTATAAGCAGCAACAGACGATGCAGGCTGCAAGGAGAAGCGTATCAGTAAAATCAGTTGTATTCATTCAGATTACTCACTAATGCACCCTACTTATGCATGTTACCCACAGCGACAGCAACAAATAAGGATATATATGTGCGGGCACAATGGCCGCTCTCTCGAAATCAACTTTAGTACTGTCAGGAGTCACAGTCGCTGTTGTTTCACTATGTCTGTTGGTGGTACTGCTGATGTTGTCGGCGCCTATGTATAAATCCAGAGCGGAATTTACCACCGTTTGGGAGTAGTGGCCCGCACTTGAAATATCGCAATGGACAGGAGTCGAGCCTGAACATAGGAGAAACGACAGAACAAGCCGCAGGCTTGATTGAATATTCATTATTATTATTGTTGCCAATCGAACAACTGTTGCTATACGTATGCGTTAAGTTGACAGCTGAGCACTGAAAGAAGCTTCGCGAGAGTGCTGAAAAGGTTGCATTAGTGTTAGTTGAGAATGCAGGCTTATCCACGTTGCCGAACAGGCCTGTTGATAAGCAAACAGTTGGGGATGGGAGTTATGTGAGAATAATATGTTTCTGTGCGGAAATATAGCCTGCAGAGGCCACTCAATTTATTGGTTGATTATGAACATGAAGACGAAGGTGAACAGTGTGGGTTTGATATACCACTAGAAAACATTCGATAGTCTAAGGATCTAAGGACTTCATATATGCATCCTTTGCATTTTGAACAACTAATATTGTAATCTTGGCATCGGGTGTTATGAGGACCTCATGCAATTTGGTGCGCACACGTAGCATAGATAGGGTCTGTGGCGGTTCCAGCTTTTGCAGGAATGCTTGGGTCTTTTCACGGAAGTTATCATAGAGGCAGGCATGCTGCAGTGCATCCTGTCGCGACATTGAAGTTTTGACTGGCACACCCGAATGATTCATGATGAGCACCTCCTCCACGCCGGGTTTTTCAAGAAGTAAACGATAGGCTTCATTCACATAGCTCTGCGTGCGCTTCGGCTGATAAAAAATATTAGCAAACAAAGTAAAAAAGTGAAAATTGATATACGCACATATATATATATATATATACCTGAGCGTCGGAACCTTGCATTTTGCTTAAGCTAGTTTGAGACTATTCTTAAAAAATTCTACATAAAATAATGCCGTAGCTTTGAAATTTGAAAGCGTTTGCTGCTATGTTTTCAGAAATTTATTTCACTTGAGAACATAAATACATTGAATTTGTGTTCAGTTGGTGCATTTTCCTCCCAGGGCAGACGTGCACCATTTATAGTTGCTAGCCATATTCTTAACCACAGCCATTATTAGTGGAAAGGCCACGCGCAGTAGTAGTCGGAGCGATCTCGAAGCCATTTGGTAGTATAGCATTTAGATATGTATTATCCACTGATTGTATGCGAGAAATGTTTTTTTTTTATACAAGCCCTAAGTAGTTACACAAGGTAAAATTTACGCGATCTAATGTTTGGTAATTTGCTATGAAATCCAATTTGCAACGCTTTTTAAAGCTGTTCCAATTGAATATACTGACACAATGTATGAAGGTAAAAATGGTACATGCAAAGCAGCGTTAAAGCAGTTTTATAGAAGCAGTGCAAAATGTACACAGAATCGTGCTAAAAGTTATTCTTGGACAAAACTAAATTTAGACCACTAGGTTCAGGGGCCGTTTGTGGCGTTGCTCGTTAACGTGCCGTGTAGTTTGATGCATAACGACGAGCACAGGTTCAAACCTCACCTTCGGCATGGTGAAGTTTCTTTATAATATTTACTTTACGTACGTGCATTTTCACATGTGTTGAGCCACTCTCTTTGGCCGGATTAATTTGATTATAATTAATTCCGTTTATGTTTGAGTAGGCAGATTAAATTTGGTGGGAATTACGCCTTCGGTGCCCATAACGGTTATCAAATCCGTGGGAAAACTATCATCCTTGTTTCCCTCCACAATTTAAATTTTTTCTCAATTCTTTATTTTGTTAAAACCCATAAATATTTATTCACAAATTATCTAATAATACAATATTTCTTATAATATAATAACATATATTAATAGTACATTTGGTTTTGTTGGCCGCTTTGGAATTTTCGATCGTTCCTTCAATTTTACATTCACAAATACATTTTAAAGTGCTTTTACATAAACAGCAAAATATTTTGTTAATATAAGAATAATTTGCTCAAAAGCTGCTTAAAACATGGATACATTTACGTGGGTTACTTGACTTATCAAATATATACTCTTTGATCGGACAATGAATGGAGCTCTCAAGTATTATTAATATATAATAGTAAATACAAAATAATTGTACAGTTTTTAACAACATTTGAAGTTGTGAACATTGTTTTATGATGACTTGCCAATTACATATCTGTTTAAGTTTCACTTGTTTTATAAACAATACCTCAATTCTTTTTTACGGCATATACTGTATGTGTATATATATGTACTTACATAATTATCTTAATGTTCATCAACATATATAATTTTATTCATTTGAGCTGCTTTTTAATGTTTTGCATTTAAATGAAGCTCTTTCTGTACATTGAGCGTATTAAAAAGGTGGGTGGAGTTAATTTTTTTCAAGATTACAGTTTACAGATTCATCGTATAGCTATTTTGGGTTTTTATAAGCTTAACGTAACGATATGAATTTTGTAATAATTCCTCAACTACTCTGATTTATTTATACCTCTCGTAGCCCAAAGATTTGTAAAAAATTTGAAGCTCCTATAGTTTCGAAATGTGTGCTCACTTAGAAAATTGATTATTTAGTTTGTAATTTTTGAAGTATCCTCTTTTATCTGCTACATTCATTCACAAATAGTTGAGCATACTTGTAACATTTATTTTGCCGGAATTGACAGCTTTAGCTAGATATTTTTTTTTAGGTACGAGTAAACAAAAATTTTGATTTGAGCAAATTGCTTTCGATTTGCTTATCTTATTTTATTTAACTCATTTATTCATGTATTTACATGTATTTGTTTTTCAATTGCATTTTCATCATATACATATTATTTTTATTATTTTTTTTTTTTAACAGCCATTTAACATTTCCATATTTAGATTATTGTTGATAATTTCATTATTTCTAATAACTAAGTAGCTTTTACAGGTACAGACACATTCACGTAAACAAACGACATGCAACAATTGGTTAATCCTTTAACAGTTGGGCTAATTGTATATACAGCCCTTATGTTTTGTAAATTTATTCTAGGTACTTTAATTCGTAATTTTATGTCACAGCTACTGCGCTAAAAACAACAACTCAAGAACAACAATTGAATAAGTTTCCTGTTTTGTTAATATCCTTACTTGCTCATTGGCTTTATATATGTGTATATAACTAAGTTCTATTCCTATAAGTGGACAATACATAATGCTCAAAAATTTAACATAGTATAAAAAATTATCACAAATTTCGGGTTTACGGTAGTTTGAATCTAGTCGGAAACTTAACATACAAATTTAACAAAATTAAATTACAAATTTTTTAATTCAACACCTAATACATTTTTGATTCTGCAAAAATCATAATCATATATATATTTATATTTATTTTTTATTATCATTTTATTTTATTTTATTTTATTTTTCCACTAGCTAGATGTACAAACACATACAAATGTTATAGGTACATTTTAATACAATCTTTACTCTATTCTTGTTTTTAGTTTTCCTCTTTTGGTTTAGGCAACACACAGCTTTTTGATTTTTGTTCTCCATCTAATAACATGTATATATATACAAATAGTATATTTCAACAACGATACACAATAATTGCCTTATAAATTATATTTCTTTCTTATTATTTTCCATTAGTTTAATTATTGTTTTTTGTTTTTCGATATTTATTTAGTTATTTGGTGAGTGTTCGTCTAAATATTAACACTCTTACACACACATAAAACATTTGTAAATACTTGCTTAGAATTAGTTTTTGGTTTTTAGTTTTGCTGTTTCTGTAAGATCCATAGGTCTATGCATCTTGAAAAATCCACTCGTATCTTAATTTCATTAGGTACATGAGTCTCTCATTTATTTAGGCCTATCAGAATAGAGTTTTACATTAAACTGTGTACTGTTTCAATAGATCTACAGATGCAGACATATAAATATGATCTAACATGCATTAAAGTCTAACTCAAAGTAATTAACATAAATAATAAAAGTCCAGCCCAAATCGCAAGCCATTTAAAATGCATTCAAAATGTTTTAAATATATTACTTAGAACATTTGCAGTAAAAATAAATATTTTTTTGTGTATAAGTAAATAGTAGTTATTTCAATATATTCTTGGGTAAATTGTAAATACATATGTATATAAATGTATCTTTTTCCATTGCATTTGCACATTGCTCTTGATTTGGTTATGTTTCTAATGTATCTTAATATAACCAATAGGTACAGAATACAGCTAAATATATTCGGGATATACATATATATTTATTTGTTATATAGACACCTTTTCTATCGCACAACAATCAAACGCGCAATTCTGTGATTTACTAAAACCTACGTTAACTTTTTGGTAATTGCATTGAGTCTTTCAACATAATACTTTTTTGAACAGAGAGCACATAAATCTGTTGTTAGGGAACTATTTCAACATAGTTGTAGTTAGTGCTGTTAGTTAGGCTAGCAAGCACGTTTCAAATGTCTGCTGCTTGAACACCCTTGTAGTGGATACTGAAGTTGAACTTATATAAAACAAAGATAATGATAAAATATTTATAGTTAATTTTAGTACAATTTATATTCTTTTTTGTATTTCTTTATTTTTTACTCGACCCATCTACAAGCATGTAATTGAATCTATATAGAGAATATTTTTAGGTAAATGTCTGTAACAAGCAGGAGGAGTGTCAGATCCCATATAGAATATATATTTTTGATCAGGGCGTCAAGCTGAGTCGATATAAGCATGCCATTTACTATCGATAATTATCTAGAATTAGTTATGTTTTCCGATGAGTACTTAAAATAGTAGACATGGGCATATACACATGTTCATCATTTTACGATACATTGTACTTCAAATGTTAATAATGAAAGTAAGTTTAAATTATTAGACATACATTTCAAATGTTTTTTACAAAAACTATTAAACTACAAGGGTGCTAGGTTTTCGGCTGAATGCTAAATGTTCTCTTTTTTCTCCATTTCTTTAAAGCCTTTTCATTTTCTATATTTTCAATTTCTATATTTTTACAATTTCTATATTTTGAAAAAGGTTCATAAAATCTTGGAAATTGTTTAAAGCTGTTGAAAGTGTTGCAATTTCCATTAAGTTGCTGTCGCTGTTCGGTGCCAAAGTAAATGTGACCCAAATAAATATTTATAAAATCTACATCTATATAAACACACAGGCGTATAACATTTATATAAATATCTTTATACGTATATATATAACACATATATGTATATATATTAATATAGGCTTAAAAACATCGTTTCGCTTAGCTCGAGTTCCTTTACATAAGATTAAATAGGTACTTAGAAAAATAGTGTTCAATATCGGAACTACAGTTTATATCAGGTTTTGAGTTGAGCTTCATTCTATTTCTTAGGTGTTGCAGTTGCTTTCGTTTTGCTCACTGTTGATGTAGTACTTGATGTTGTCTTTGCTGAGCTTGTTGCCGTCGGTTTGTTCTGCTTTGGGGACATGCTGCTGCTGCTGATGGATGCTGTTGCTGGTTTGCTTGTTTGGGTCTTACCAGCTGTTGGTGTTGCTGCAAATGCTGTGGACTTTTTTGTGGGCGATGTTATTGTTGCTGAGAATGGGGTGACCTTTTTAGTGGGCGACATTGCCGTGGGCTTTGATGTTGCTGATGTTGGGAACGTTGTTGTCTTTTTAGTAGGAGATGTTGCTGTGGACTTCAGAGTTGATGTCGATACTGATGATGGGGATGTTGTGATCCTCTTAGAAGGCGTAGCTGTAGTGATTTTAGTAGGTGATCCTGGTTTTGAAGCAGCTGTTGTTGCGCACCTTGCGGTTGCTGTTACTTTCTTTGCAGATGATGTGGCCGTGGTATTTGGTGTAGTTGCTGCTGTTGATGGTTTCACTGTCGCTGATGTGCCTACAGATTCTGCTGGTGCGGGTATTATTACCGAAGCTACTGGTGAATTACTGCCAACAACAGCAGGGGCTATGGTAACAACAGTTGCTTGTGAACCCACTGCTGTGCTGTTGGCAGCAACTACTACTAGTGGAGCTCCTGTCTTTGGCACATTACTTGCTGCTGTTGCGTTGTTGCTTGCCACAGTTGTCGATGCCACTGCTGTTGTTGCTGCGGCTGTATTAGGTACATTACTTGCAACAGTTGATGCCGTTGCTGATGTTTTGGTCACGTTACTTGAAACAGTTGCCGATGTAACGGCTATAGTCTTTAGCTCGTTACTTGCAACAGTTGTTGATGTTTTGGTCACGTTACTACCAACTGTTGAAGATGTCAATGCTTTTGTTGCAGCTGGTTTCTTTAGCAAATTACTTGCAGCTGTTACTGGCGTTGGGGATGTTGCAGTCACCTTACTAGAAGTAGGTGCTGCTGTCATTACTGTTGTTGCAGCTGTTGTCTTCGGCATATTACTTGCAACAGTTAAAGTGGTTGCTCCTTGCTTTAAGACAGTTGCTGATGTCATTCCTTGAGGCTTGGCAGTAATACCGACAGCTATTGCTGTCATCGAAGCAACAGTTGTTGCAGGTTTGGTAGCAATACTTGAAGTTGGCTTCGCTATTGTTGTAATAATCTTTGTTGACTTATCGGTGGCTATGACTGATGTGGATGCTGTCACCGCAGCAACTGTTGGTGCCGTCTTCAGCGTTTTGTTTGCAGCAGTCACGCTCGGTTTAAGCTTTGTTGTCACGCTCTTTGTGTCTATTATTTGGGAATTTTGAAACGCAGCAACAGTTGCTGTTGTGCTGACAACACTCACATTTGCATCTATTGCAGCTGCAGCTTTGCTGGGAACGCCGTTAGCAACAGCCGTTGTTATTGACTTTGTGGCCGGCATAAAAGTAGTCAGAGCTGTATTTGGCTTCGTCCCAGCTGGCAACGCAGAAATATTGCTAGTGGTTGCTGCTGTGGCCTGTGTGCTGGCAACAACATCAGCTGTTGTCTTCGGCTTGGCTGGGTCGTCCGGCACAGTTTCCGATCCAAAAGCAGTAAAAGTAGACATGGTGCTGCACTCACGCCCGCTGCTCATGGTGCCTGTGGACAAGACTTTCGTGGTAGCTGCAACTGTTGCTGTCGCTGATGTTTTTTTGACATCATTGTCCGCTTCAATGAGCGGCTGCCGGCTGGGATTCGCCGTCGGTATGGATTTGTTACGCCCGTTCTCAGTTTGAACTTGCTGCTGATTGCTGTTGCTGCTGTGCCTGGCCGATGTCTTTAATATGCTCGGCCCGGGCAGCTTACCCACCGTCATGGGCAACACATCAACGTCAACGCTGGCGGCCATCGCTGACGAGGATGCGTTAACCCGCTCTCAGAGTTGCAATACCTCATCCCGATAGCCATTGCCATTGCTGATGCAGTTGTCATTGGCGCTACCATTGCCATTGTCTTGGCTGTTGTCCTCGTAGGGCATGACTTCCGCTGGTGCTCCACTTATCAGAATTTGAGTATTGGTCACACCATCGTAGTTCTGACTCTGATAACGCTCGGCATGCAAATTGACACAGGGTCTGCCAGCAGGTCCCCATTCGGCTGTGGGTTGCATCAGATGTCTGATCCGTTCCTTGACACCAAGATGGCTTGGGGCCTTGTACACTTGCTGCATGCCGACAGCAATAATGATTAGCACCGGCAATAGACCTACGATCCAGCCGACAATATCGGCCCATAAAGGGTATATGTAATGGCCATATTGTGCAGGCTTGTACTCTACCCAGTTGAAGAATAAAATGAACTGTAAATGAACAGATATTCGATACAATATAATATACAATTGAATATACATATGTACTTTATTAACATGGCGACTGAAATTTAAGGACACGATAATTCAAACGTAATAATTGGTTTCTCGATTTATTCTTTGGTGCACTCCTGTTTGGAACTTCAATCGATGACAATTCACAACGATAGATTTTGCAGCTGTCGATCGTGATTATAACTGGCAGAATATATGTATATGTAGTTGCCGATAGATGGCGCCACAGATTCTTTTCATAATGTAAATCAAGCTTAATGATTGGTGAAGGCTAATGATATTGAATCGAATTAAGAAATACGTTTGTATGTCCGTTTGTATATAAATACAGAGGTATTTAAGCTAAGCAGATCACCTTTAGCCGCATAAAACTTGTTCAACATAATTTAAATGCAGTCTTTGACGAGAGGTTTTGAATCAACTAGCTTACCAAAAGAGTTGCTGGCGTTATATAGCGCCACATAAAGCCCCAGAAAAAGTTCCATAGGCGCGATCGCTTGCCAATCATACCCTGGATGTCGTTGAGGAATCGCTGTGACCCATAGATCCAGGCGATGAGCCAGCACTCCAAGATTGCTATAAGCAGCACAGACCAGTTGGCGGCGTATTTGTCCATCAGCTGCAGCCAGTACATGCCGCTCTACGGAAAATTACGCGTGGCTTAACGGTTATAAAAGGGGATATTGGAAATATGCAGATATGCTCACGTTGGTGGTAAAGCCGAGTCCGCCCGTGTAACCAAATATGGCCACAAAGAGTACAACCCATGTTTTGTATTGTCGCAGATTTGGAAATTTGTCCAAAATGGCAGTAGTTACGGTTTCCATTAAAGCAAACTGCGAGTCCAGGCCAAGAGTGAGCAGCATGACAAAGAACAGCACAGACCAAACAGGTGAGATGGGCAGACGTGTGACCACCTCCGGATACACAATGAATGCTAAGCCGGCCCCCTGATCCACAACCTTTTTCACCTCCACGTCCAGTTCGTGTGCGAGAAATCCAATTATGGAGAATATGACTAGACCCGCAAAGAAGGAGGTGGCTATGTTGCAAAAGGCAACAATGAGGGCATCCCTGGAAGATAAGCAAATTTATTTCATTTAAAGTATATACATATGTATGTCATATACTTTAAGCCCCATCTGTAAAAAAATCTTTCGCAACATTTGTACACATTTTTTACCTAGATTAGGTGCAAATGATTTTAGAAAATACAAAATTTTAGACTATCGTTCAAACGTATACAATTGTGCCTGAGTTTATACGGTCTTTTGGGATATATAGCATAGGACCACATGAAACATACTTGTAGCAGTTATTGGAGAATTTGTTGTATGAGGAGAGGGTGATGAGGCCACCCCACGCAGGGCTCAAAGCAAAAAATATCTGCACCGCGGCATCGCCCCATACCTGTAAAAGATTATATAATTTCAATATTATGGTACAGGCATTGATTGGGTAGGATGATTCACTTGAGCGTTGGCCAGTTGCTTCCAATCGGGAGTCAGATAAAATAAAATGCCCGTACTAGCGCCCGGTAGGGTAACGCCGCGAAAGAAGAGTATGACCAGGACCACATACGGAAAGAGCGCTGTAAAGTACACGACCTTGCCGGAGGACTGGACACCCTTGCACAGGCACAGAAAGACAATGGCCCAGGCGATGAGCAGGCAGGCGGCCAAAGAGATTTTAATGCTGCCCGTTTCCTCGATGCCAGCCGACAGGCCCAGCACAAAATTGCTGAAAAGACGGGAGAGATTGAAGGAGATGAGAGCACAGTAAATGGGAGTAATCTTTATTTAAGGCTGAGGACTTATATGCTATTGAGGGGCAATGGTCACTCACTTGAAGTACTCCTCTGCTGGAGGACGCTTGAGGGCGTGCAGCGCTAGGCCTGTAATATTGTTCGCCTCTGCGTAGGTAGAATTGTAGCACTGCCGGAGATAGTAGGTGCCGTTAATCGCATCACACTGATCGGCCGCCACGTAGGAGAAGCAATCTGTAAGGCCAATCAACTAGTTAGCAATTGAGGAAATCGTGCTCTTGCACGATGCAAACAAAAACAAAAGCAACCAAAAAAGGAATTTGAAACAACAAGGACTCGAGTCCTTGCTCTGCTGAGCTATTCAAGCTGACAGTCTGTCACTTAATTATGCATAAAGGGGCAGCAAATTTTTAAATATTTATGAACTATTTTCCGGAACAGCAAGAGGCTGGTGAAAAGCCAGGGAAATAGCAGCGCTGAAAAGAACTCGAGTGTGTGCGAAAGTACAACAGAAAAGGACGAGCCGGACAACTTTTGTGCGGCTTCATAATTAAAAGGACAAAGTAGCAAATCAGTGGAAAACATGAAAAGGGTAGACTGTTATTGTTTTTGCGTCTGCTGCTGTTGTTGCCAGCGAGCAAACAAAGAGCAGAATTTGAGAAGCTGCCGGTGTATGACGGCATAAAACACCCTGCAAAAAAACTAATAGCGACGAAAATTCTGGTCTCCAGACAAACTGATTGAAAAAATTTGAGATGTTATAGGGCCTCCCGGGTATAATGACGAACCCTTGATTCTAATCGGATTCTAGTATATTTAGTATAGGGGAGTATATACTTATCGAGATAAAGTGGTGCACTACTTTTTAAGATACTATATATGTACATATACTATATTTGATCATCTGATTATCATAAAAAACATATCTCAAGTTTGGAAGTACACTTCAAGTTTTCTTACGGATTATGTACCCCAATCTGAACAATATCAGGCGCTCTTTACGACTTTATGAAACCTTGTAGCTGTTCCTTGTATTAAACATATCTATCACAAACGAGGGGTTTCGTTTTATTTATTTAATAAATCATCCATCTTTAAAATTGAGCAAGGCTAAGCATTTGAGATACCCTTGAATGAACTACATCGAAACGGCAGATTGATAATAATTTCACATATCAACAGTCGAGCACAGCCGCCTTACCCCTTTGTTGATGCAGGGTATTTAAGAAGGGTTAAATGGTCTAAAGGGTTTGTCAGCCCCTATGACAGCGGGAGCAACGAGTTTCAGTTGTTGACCCAGGCCTGATTAAATTTGAAGAGCACGCTCTATGGAGTTGAGGCGAGGGCAAATCGATGCTGGATATTGACGAAAGGGCATAAAGCTCAATAGAAACGCTGACTAAGTTGATTGCGAACAAGGCCATTTGTACTTTTATTATTTAGAGTAATAGGAAAATCCAGTGAATTTTAAGTAAATATTATATGAGCGGATCAAAGAACAAAGAAAAGAACAAAGAACTCGCCGAGTTATAAAACAAACTTGAAGCGCCTTATAAAGCACTTTTTGCGCACATAATGTTCGAAAATAGGAGTTGGATAAAGAACGCGATGTAAATGACTTTGGCACACCTCGCGTCAGCAATTTGTGGCCGCGCCAATGTCAGCAGCTGATTATGAGTTTTGAGTTGTGACGCGCCACGTCTGCCACACAGGGCGTATGAGTTGGTACAAAAATACAAAAAAAGAGGCGAAACAGTGTGTAAGCTGCATATGCATGGATGTAGGTGTATTGTTCGGTGAGTGTGTGTGCGTGGTTGTGCGAAATGCCAAAGTTTTTTTGGGTCTTTCAGTTGACTAACGAGGCAAGCGGTTGACCGCAAAAATTACTAACTGACTGCTGACTGCCGACTCCTGCTGCCCACTGCTGACTGCTGTGGCCGTTCGCTTGCCAATTCGACAGTTTGTGTGTTTGCTGCGGAAATGAAATGCGGCAGCAACTGCTCAGTCAAGGTGCATGCCACATGCCCCACTGCAGCAAGCCAGTGCAATGGCTGGCTAATAGACCTTGCTGACACTGAGGCATGTCGAAAGCAATCTGATTTCCATTTAGAACTCCCAATTGCTATTTTTAGCCCCCTTCTGTTTGTTAATAACATTTTATTTTAATATGACTTTCACTGGGCGGGCACTGCAGCTAGCTGGCTAGCTAGCACCTGCTGGCAATCTGGCATGCAATTAATCTGCACATTCGCCATGCAGCTCACGTAGCTGCCAATAAGTTGAGCTAACGGTACATTTCAGCAAATGGTACAGTCGCCACTCTCGACAGCTGCTGCTAGCTGGGCGGGGTAAAAGGAGCAGAAGTTGGATAACTTGATTATGTTTCAAATCAGCAGCCGTGTGTTTCAGCATGTGATTACGATCGACATTTCACGTTTGATTACTGGCAAATTGTAACCCTTTTCAAAGCATAATCGCATTTAGAGTGAAGCAAATGTGATTAGAAGAAACAGGGCGCCTCGATTTACAACCAGCAACCAGCCTGTGTACTAATGTACAAAAATCTATGTTCCGACTTGGCTCGATGACTACTTAAGATTCTTTGATACATCTCGCAGTCCAAATATAACCCGATTATCGTATTATATTTACATTTTCGTTTTCCATTATGTGTCAATAAAATAGAATTGAAAATCAACAAGAAAGAAAGCTCTAGTCGAGACTGCTCGACTACGAGATCCCCTGAACCCTACAAGCAACTGACATTTCAATAATAATTAGCAAACACACACGCACACACACACGCATACAAACAAACACACGCACACACATACACATACAAACAAACACACGCATACACACACACTCACATATACAGGCGATTGCGCTTTGGTTGCGCTGCACTGTTGGCAATATAATGAGAACTTATTTGTTGAATAATTTAATTTCTAGACGTACGATCGTAATGAAACTTTCAGAACGTAATCATAATGTTAAAATGTATGTGTATACCGAAGCACAAGTCTCTAGTATTTGATTTACGACTTTTACACAGATGAGGGTGAGGGGTGGATTTAGGGGTGGGGGTAAATTTTAACAAAAATTGTATGACATGCTTCTTAATATATATTTTCAATTTGGAGACTCTAGCTTGTAAGGTGTAGGAGATATAATATTTTTAGTGATCTTCGATAAGGTTTTTTATCGATAAAAAGTATCGGAATGAGTTATCGTTTTTTAGTGATAAACTCGATCTGCGCGTGATATATACGGACATTGAAAAAAAAGTCGAAGTCTCTAGCTCTTATATCTTCTGAAATCGACGCGTTCAAACATACGGACAGACGGACGGACGGACGGACAGACAGACAGACGGACAGGGCTAAATCGACTCAGCTCGTCGCCCTGATCAAGAATATATATACTTTGTGGGGTCTGCCACGCCTCCTTCTGCCTGTTACATACATTTTAACAAAACCATTATACCCGGATTTCCCATTTTCAATGGGTTCAGGGTATAAAAAGATGGAGCAAAATAGCATTTTAACTTAAGTATTCAAAGTTTCTATATTTCCTATCAAGATATTTCGAAATAAGATAGATTTCTTTCTTCAAACAGATTATGCTACTGATTTCGACCTGTTGTGCAGCATGTCAGAGCTTCAGTAGTTTGCAGCACCTTTTTTTTCTGTTCAATATTTTCTTTGTTCAATATTTTCTATATTAACATATGATTTCCAGAAATATTTTGCAAAAATCGGCGAAGGCATCTGAGTTTGTGTTGAAGAAAATTCTAAATATTTCCATTTCTTAGTAAAATTGTTCGTTCCAAGAATCGAATGTACCATTTTGCTACCTAATTTGAGCTTAAATTTAGAAAATATTTCAGTGCATCTACATTAAAATTAATCAAAGAGTCTGACAACGGGCCGGGACCAGCTCAATCAGCGTTGATTCAATTGCCCCCCATTACGCTTACGCCACATAGGCCACGCTCTAGAAAGCTGTTGGCGTGCGGCATTTAAGCCAAGGCTAAACATATGGTCCCTTTTATATATACATACATATATATATATACTTACATATATACACATTTGCACAAATGTAGGCTTGTGTATCGCTTTTTAGAGCATATTCATCATCTAATCAATCAGCATCAAAATGAAAATCAAACGCTTCACAGCTAGAAAATTGAACAGAATTTCTTGTGGTTCTTGCGGGCGCAGCAGTTGCGTTTATTTTCTTTTTCATTTCCTATTTATTTTATATTACTTTATTTTCTTCTTTCGGTGTGTGGGTGGCTTCAAAGTGTTTACACGCCGTTTAATTTGCCTGTCTGCCTTTATTTGTTATGCAATTAATTTTATTACAAACATACGCACACACACACACTGAAACAGAGAGATAGGAAAGACAGAGACGGGGGAGGGGGGGGGGGGGGGGGGAGTGATGGATAACCTGATAGGACTCGCAGATACAAATCATATAAAAGTTTATGTGAATGCGGCAGCAGGCTAAAACTGTCTGCCTTTCAATTTGACCAACTCGAGCGTGTCAACCCAGCCAACTGGGCCTGTGTGTGTGGCATCTTGGCATCTTACATTTGATTACAAACATACACACGCACACGCACATGATAAGATTGTTATATAAGCCTCTCCCCAGTCGCCCAGCTGAGGAAATTGCCATAAAATTCTGTGACCTTTAAGTTTGATGTCAGCCTTCAACTGTATTTTTTTGTTTTTTTGTTTTTTGTTCAATAAAAGTTTTAACTTACTAACTAGCTGTTGTTGTTGGTCCATGCGTCAGGCACATGTTAGTTATGTCCATAACATTCACATTGATTAGCTCAACAACCTTACGGCCCCAATTAGAAGTTATAAAAACATTAGCAACAAAATAAACTATAATCACGAGTTAATGGCATACTGAACTTGCTTATAGCGGATAATCACAACAGTTGCTTTACTGTATGTCTTAAATAAATAAATAAATTTAGAGCTATTCCTTATTGTGAAGTCATACTTGGAGTAATCACTCAATGAGTTGACCATTTCGTAATAATTAACTATTGACAGCAGGACACTATCCGATATTCCATAGCAATTAATAGATACAAGGTCTATTAAAAAATCATTGGAACGTTAATATAATAAAGTTAATATAATAAATATTCAATAATATCAACATGGGAACGGCGTGAGAATGCTGCAGGTGCTTGTTAAGGTAATCCAATTAGCGCAAAACAAAAGGTTAGTTCAAACTGATAAAAAGATTATTTAGTAATAATGTAAAGCAAAGTTTCAGATTTGGCTCTCTCTCTCTCTCTTTCCTTCTTTCATTGTATTCATCTTTAAGTTTTTCTCTCTATGACTTCTTTGTATTAGTTTCCTGTAATATTTTGCTCATATTTATTATTAAATAATGTCGGCAATAAAACCGGAACATCTACTGTGTACCTTCACTGCATGAGCTGAGTGAATCGAAAAGAAAGATTTCGCTCAGCAAAATATTGACTGGGAAAGTGTTTGAGTTGTTGTTATTGTGTGCTGTTTGTGTTTGTCTGGAGGGTCACAAGCAAACAGAGGCTGGCACTAAGAGTGCGAGATATTCAATCAATGAACAAACAAGTTAAACATATTTTAATCATGAGGCTTAAAGTAAGCATTTATCATCTAAAATTCGACGAGACGAGCAACAAGAAACGAGAATTGAGCACAAGGACAGGGACTAGGATGCGAATGCGAATGCGAATGTGAAGGCGAAGACGAAGATACAGACGAGGCCAAAGCCACTGGCGAGACGAGGTGAAAGTGTCAATAAATGAAATCCTAAAGAAATTGCTTGTCTGCCATCTGAGATTGTGGCTGAGTTACATTGTGTGTGTGTGTGTGTGTGTGTGTGTGTTTGTGTTTGTGTGTGTGCTAAAGAGCTTAAAAAAAGCATAAGCACAAGGCTGCGAATCGGCATGCAGTCGCAGAGGCAGCCGCAGCCGCAGCCACAGCCGTCGCCGCCGATTGAATGTCAAAAAGCGTTTAGACATAATTGTTGTCATCTTAAGTATTTCTATTTTCTAGCTCACTCCAGAGAAGAAGGAGACGAAGATGAGAACTAAAAACAAGCCCATCTAAGATATTCCAGGCGGAAAGATAATTGCACGCAATTCCATTATTAAGAATACAATGAGAAACCTATAACTAAAACCAATATGCTAAAAGGAATAAAAAGCAGTAGAACTGAAGATAATTCTAATCTATTTTAGTATGAAATTTATAGATCAGTGTCTTAGCGGGAGGGGTTTGGGGAAGTGTGGGGTATGTCACAAGGAAATCGGAAATTAGAATATTCTGATTAATCAAATTATGAAATTATGTATATTCGGCAATTCAGTAAGAATCACCCCCACCCTCAAAAACCGCGCTATGCCGCTTGTTTGGGCCTTGATTGTTGATTCTTATGTACGGATTATAGCTATGAGACGGTAAAGGGAGAGAACTAACTCGGAAGCAGGTTATTTGTAAATATCTCCAATTATATTCCTGCCATACTAGAGTTTCTCGACTCACCGACAGTCAATATACATACAGAATATTTTTTTTTTCTTTTATACAACTTGTGATGCTTTTCACTGCTCACAACGTGTTTACAATTCGATAAAACTATTTTAAGCCCACTTTTCGTACAGGGTATGCAAACGAGAGGAGCATGAAGTGGGCGAAGCTAACAATGAAATTGCGCATATCGATTTCTATTGCCGACCGACAAAACGGAAACGCCAGAGTACTTTTTTCTCCACTGTGGCTGCTGTTGCTGTTGCTGTTGTTGCTGGTGTTGCTGGTGTCTCTGCTTTAGGCCATGGCTTTGCATCAATGACGACCATATTAAATCATGTTGGCTCAAGCGGCAATGGGCGTGGGTGGCGCGTAGTGGCAGCTGCTGCCGAAGCTCATGCAAAAACTTTCAATGGCGTTAGCTGTTGTTGCTATGATTATTACTTGTACGGGCTGTACCCTCACTCAGTGCCACTTCAGTCTGTGAGTGTGTGTGTGTGTGTGTGTGTGTATTAGTGCTGCGTGCATGGGTGTGTATACATGTTTAAGTGCTACTGAGGCAGCCGCAATAAAATAAGCAAAGTTCGCAGCTTGAGTCGCGTAAAAAAGCAGCAAAACAAGCTGCGATTTGAAACATATTCATTTTGCAACGACTTCTAATACCCTATCAAGCTTATACAATATATATGCAGTAATTGCTAGCATGAAGAGAATTTACTGAAAATTAAATCTATTATATATTTCATATATCTGCAATATAGGAACATATTGCTTGTAGTTCTTCAAAGGCTACTGATTTCAATCCCTCGAGAATTTGGTATTCTGATCAAAATTAAACACTCAATAATTATATACCATAGCAGTAGCAGCTGCAGCCAGCCAAGAATGCTTAGCCATCATCTTTTTAATTCCGTTTGGGCCTCATTAATAGACCTTATGTACCTTGTAGTCCATGGCATTTTATTGTAGCACCTAATACTCTACTTTTTGCCACCTAGCTCGCACGTATAGCCTTGACTGCCTACTGTCACCTCTCCAATACTCGTTCAAGATTTACGTCCTTCGCGCTGCTGACAAAATTTTAAATTGTGTCTGTGAGTTTGCATTACAGCTCTATTGCTGTGTGTGTGTGTCTGTGTAAAGAAATCAAATGCACGCTTAGGCGCGCACATTATACGATGCCCTGCCACGCCCATGGCGGACATGCCTCCTGTTTTGTCAGACGTAAAGCAGCACCAAAACAATTGCCTACTTCAAGGCGTAGTGTTTTTTGTTTTTACCGTTGTTGTTTTTGCTGTTGCCTGTTTATTATTATCATTTTTAGGAGCAAAAGAAAGGAAAAACTTATTTTTATTGTTTACGTGTGCGTCGATTGCGAAAGTATGGAAGCCTAGCTGGTAAATTCAGCAGCGTAGCACTAGCATTTGCTGTCGAACGTACAAATTTATGATGGGAGAAGAATTATTGTTATCGAAGAATTATTATTGGATACGGCCGATCATCAATTAACTTGAACATGCACTATTATCTGAATTCAGCGCAAACTACTCAACAACTATAGTTCTTAGAGATGTGTGACTTTATATAGCTGCTATCAAATAATACTCAATTCGCGATCAATTCGGATGTATTGTGATGTATTAATCAAATCAAATTATGAAGTAAAATAATAATAAGTGACTTATTAGCTACGTATATCAAATATGCCGGACAATCATCATCAGCTTAAATGGCCTTTGCGGTTTAGGCATTACGACCACGTTTGCCTCAGTGTGGGCAAGCCAAAGCTTTGAGCTGCATAAAGTTTTACTTTTGACAGCTTGCAGTTTGCTTAATTTATTGCCAACAAATATTGCTTGCTTTGACCACAGCTCTGGCAGCTTCAGCTCAATTTAAGTTTGTTTACTCACGCTGCGTGCTCCACTCTGGCTCGCAGTTCTGCCAGGGCAGTTGGGTGCGAAACGAGGCGAACATGTAGAATATGGTCCAGGCGATGATCAAATTGTAGTACAGCATGACAATGGCCGACACGATGACCATGCCAGTGCCCAGTCCACGGAACAGCGGGCAGAAGCGGCGATAGATGGCCACCGGACCCAGAGCAGCGTATTGGCCAAACGACAGCTCCATGAACATGAGTGGCAGACCCGCTATGATGAGCATTATTGTAAAGGGTATTAAAAACGCACCTGCAAGCGAAATTGGATTAGCACTGGACATTGTAGCAACGACAAATATGCGGAGCACCCACCGCCGCCATTGTTGTAGCACAGATAGGGAAAGCGCCAGACATTGCCAAGGCCTACGGAGTAGCCCAGCAGCGACAGCAGAAAGTCAAAGCGTCCCGTCCAGTTGCCGCGTTCCGGATCGCCCGTCTCAACGGCCACCGCGTCAGCGTCCAAGGTGACCAGCGCCGTGCCGGAGGCGCAGCCAGCAATGCTTATGGCAGTGGGCGTGGTGGTCAACTGAGGCGCTGCCACATGCTTGACCGGCGGCGTGGCTATCATTGCATTGGCATTTCCAGGACACACCACACTGGCACCGCCAGCTGCTGCTGCACCCGCTCCAGCTCCTCCAACGACTCCTGCTGCTGTTGTTGTTGCTGTTGCCGCCGGAGCTTTGCTGCTGGGAGGCAATTTGCTTGGATTGCCTCGCTCCACATTGAATTCACAGCTCGTGAAACGATCTTCATTTTGCTGCAAAGAATTCAATGTTGGTCCCGTTAGTCAACCTTCTATAACTGCGACTTGACAAACAAATACTATATAATTACCTAAATACAATACTACTATACCTTATTCTAATATCGTTCTTTGAAAAACAGTATTGTATCTTGTATCTTGAATCTTGAATCTTGTATCTTGTATCTTGTATCTTGTATCATGTATCTTGTATCTTGTATCTTGTATCTTGTATCTTGTATCTTGTATCTTGTATCTTGTATCTTGTATCTATATACTCGGGAGGTAGAAGCTTTAAATTTCGATAGGTTAAATTACTGATAATCTCCTCTATTGATTCCCTAAATGATATTGTTACGCCTCTTTAGGGGCGTGTTACATCAAAAAATACGCTCATTTTTTGAGCATAAACATCCAACTGCAGCTAGGATACCGTTAGCTTGTTCTATGAGTTGGCCAAAAATGAAGTGTCTACACCCAGTAGAGGCGCGGCAGATCGAGAAAAACTGAATTTTTACAATATTAGAGCAAGTCGGTAACGTCCGACCGCAACATTCTTACTTGTTTCAGTTTGGGTAATTACCTCCCATAGATCCACGTCCAGCTTGGTGCTTGATTCCTTATTCGACTTGAGGCTTTTCGTTTTAGATTTTTTCTTTGACTTCTTATCCATGCTGGGGCTCAGTTGTTGATGGTAATTGCATGCTATTCTCTGACTTTGGCACTCTCTGCCTCTCTATGTGCAGCTTTTCGGATTTCGTATAGTGTGATTTATGTCACTCGCTTCATTAATTCAAGTTTTCGTAACAGATTGCACTGGATTGCATGGCCAAGTTGTTTTGCTGTTGATGGGCAGAGCCTTTAGGACATGTTTTGTGGCCCTGCAATCAAACAGGGAGAGACAGAACTTTGTTAACGATGGAGAATTGTAGCCAAGTAAGAATTATGTGAGCGATATTTATGTCTCCATAAATGCAATTGAAATGCAATCGAGAATGTCAAGTGCAATTCGCGTGAGAGTATTACAAAGCATTCACTAATTGCGTTTTAAAGTTGCCCACTCAATTTGCGTTAAGTAATTAAATAAAGCATGTTAATTAACTCGCATAAATAGCGAAATGTTTC
Organism: Drosophila navojoa; assembly: GCF_054131105.1. Classification (NCBI taxonomy): domain Eukaryota; kingdom Metazoa; phylum Arthropoda; class Insecta; order Diptera; family Drosophilidae; genus Drosophila; species Drosophila navojoa. The sequence goes on along the minus strand of NC_142893.1, from coordinate 24,344,318 downwards.
GACTATTGCTACCGCATTTTGCTTTTGCTTTTCCATTTCCCGACTGTTCGGGTGTGAAAAATGTTGGCACAAAAGCTGAATCGATTCCATTCCATTCGATTTTGCACTTTGACTGACATTGAAAAACACCAGGGTGCAAAATATAATAGCGCAAAAACTTTCGCATTGACATTCAAAAAGGAAAAAGGAATGTATATATGTATGTATGTTCATACTATATTAATAAATACATATATTGTTATATGTAGGGCTCAAATTAACTCAATTGATTGTTGTGTGCGGCCAGAGGGACTGCGGTGGAGGCACACAGCGGTAACAAGGGCATCAGCTATATGGATGTGCTTACATATTGCGAAGGTTTTACCTTTCGGCTCTCAGTTCGTTAACAAAAGATTTTGCTCAAGGAAATATAACAACAACCACAACATAAGGATAGAATGAAACACAAGTTGAACCTTGATGCAGATTATGTATGCAAAATGAAACATGGCAAATGGAATTGATAGATTTTGGTTTTTACAGGGGCAATGGAAACGGGGCCCGACCCACTCAATCTGAAATTCAATATGCCGTATGCCTTGTCAACTTATCACATTTATTGTCAGTGCATAAAATCAATTTCTTAATATTAACTTGATCAAATGGGATTTTCGGCTTTCAGAACGAAGAAGTTAACTTCTTTAGAGCTAGATAATTAAGATTGGTTTTAAGCTTGGGTCGTTGTTTGCCAGACTTTATACATATATTTAGGATAGGAAGATACATATTTATGTTTAAGTTTTTTTGATTATACACATTAACGTGGAAGTGAAATGAGTATATTGGTTTTGTGAATGTCCGTATGTGCGTATGAACGCAATTTTTCTCAGCGCCATGGAAGCTAGAGACTGCAGTTTCTTCCTAAAATTTTCCCGATCCACCCACTAGTGGTCGTGGCAAACTGGATAATGCATATATTCCCGATGTACCAAAAATAATATTAGTTGAAGCGCTAGAAAGCTGAAATTTGTAATCTGTAATCGTAATCGTCCAAAGTCCTTCTAAGAACATGTCAAAAAGTATGTGTCTATGCCCATTTGGGGCATGTATAATTGGGAAAAACTGAATTTTGTACAGTATTAGAGATAGAAACTAAAAACGCAGCTACTGTTAGCATCCCATATGACTTTACATAAAAGAAACTAAATCAATATTTCGAATTCTAGTCTTTCGTTTCATTTCCATAGTGAAAAGAGATTTAGCTAAGATAGTTTGAAAGAGCTCTCAAAGCATTTCGCTTTTAGCAAATTTGGCTGTATCATTTTGAGATTAATGAGTGCTTGAGACAATGACGCGTTGTCAATGACACTTTACGTTGTCGTGCACATGAGGTGACACACACACATAGACTCAGCTTTGTATATTTGTGTTGGCCATAATATTATCTGTAACGATGTGATTTGCACGATGCAACCCTCAGCGTTTAGGTCTTGGTCACGTTTTTATGCGCCATTTCAGCCTTTGGCTTACATTTGCCTGTTGTATGTGTGCGAGTGTGTGTGGCAATCTGTAGACAACTTTGATAATTAGGCAACCAAAAGAGCATATGTATGTATATGTGTGTCGCTATGCATGTTTTTGTATGATTGCTATAAATGAATAGCTTGGAATAATAACTGTTGTATACAGTGGCTAAGTCTTAAGGAGTGGGTGCTTCATCACCTGGGTCGATGAGGTTAGCTTGAAAGAAAGAAAGAGGGAGAGAGAAAGCCGCAAATATATATATAGGGAAAGCTAAATTGAGAGAGACATAGAGGGACGAGATAAATAGAGAGAGACGGAGACCAAAACATATAAAGGGAGAGATAAGGAGAGCAAGAGACAACCAGAGAAGAAGGCAGATAGGGAGAGAGAAAGAGAGAGAGAGAGAGAGAGAGAGAGAAAGAGAGAGAGAGACAGAGAGAGAGAGAGAGAAAGAGAGAGAGAGACAGAGAGAGAGAGAGAGAGGAAGAGATAAATCTCGATAGTCTAATAGAAATTGGAGAGAGAGAGAGAGAGAGAGAGAGGAGGAAATATATGAGATAAATCGAGATACGAGAGACATACAATAACAGAGACACGCATAGAGATGCAAATATGCAGGGAGAGAGAGAGAAATAATAAAGGAGAGCGGAAGAGGATAATAGTTTTGTAAAATGTCCAGTTTTATTAGTTACAATAATTCTAATGCCCGATTTAAATGAGATTATATATGAAGTATACTAATTTTAGTTTTTATTTGTGGAATATCGCTACCATGAATTGCACACTCTAGGATTATTTTCATTCATGTTTAGTATTGTTTTTTGATACCTCGTCTAATTCTGTTCTTTCATTTTGGTAATTTATCTACTGCAGTCTAGCTTAATGCGATAACAATAAAGTATTTATTCCTATTGTTGTTTTTGCCTCAGCCGAAAATTCGGTTTGTTATTTTGTTCCGTTAGATTGTTCGAGTTGTGAAACAGAACTTTTTGGCATTTAGGCTTATACTGGTTTTTAACCACATTGCAGCTGTATCTGTGTTTGTTCCAGTTTCTTTTATTTTTGCCGCCACTATTCGCGGTCTGCTGGGAGTGCGCCGCATCCTAGTGCTGGTTCGCATCCAAGCTCTGCTCCTGGCTGTGGGTCTGAGCCGGGGGCGGCGGCTATGGCTGTGGCAGCGGCTGCGGCTTTTGTGCTGTGGCATTCGCTCAGCAAATAGTTTTTAATGATTCCAATGCTTGTGGCCAGTTAACGAATATACACACAGCCACATAGCTCAGCCTTGGACTCGACACACACACACACACACACACACACACACACACATACACAGTAACAACTATAACAATCGTTTGGCTTTGTGCAAATTGTGCGGCAACAGCGTCGACGTCGAATCGGTGTCGACATTTGTTGCAAATAGTTTAAATGGCTAGTGGGCAAACGGATGCGGGCTGGTAGGGTCAGGGTGAGCCAAGGGGGTTAAGGAGGCGCCACGATTTGGCGAGTTGAGGGGTTTCGGCATTAGGGAATCTATTAAGTTGTTAACAGGCAGTTAAAATAGCATAAAGAGTTCACAACGGCGCGGAATTTAAATCATATTTTATTGATTTACTTGCAGGACAATAGAGAATACTGAAAAACGTGATCTGCAAAGTTTATAATACCCTGAACCCATTGAAAATGGGAAATCAGGGTATAATGGTTTTCTTGAAATATATGTAACAGGCAGAAGGAGGCGTGGCAAAGTATATACATATATTCTTCATCAGGACGACGAGCTGAGTCGTTATAGCCCTGTCCATCTGTCCGTCCGTCTGTATGAGTGCGTCGATCTCAGAAGATACAAAAGCTAGAGAGCTGAAATTTGGCATGCATACCCGTGTATACCGTACGAGTTGGCTTTATTTTTCGATTAATTATGCGATAACTTTTTATCGAAATTAATCGAAAAATGGATTTCGTTTTTTGAGCTTCATCGGAAAACTATTAGACGTGGAGACTTCAGATTTTCTGTGTATATACATATGATAAATACAAGCATTTAGATTTTGGATACCACGCCCCCTTCGCCCCAAATTTTAAATACTCGAGATTTAATCGGGTTTCGTCTATTGCAGAGCAGGTTTTTGGAAGTTGTCTTTCAATTCGCTTTTTAAGTGTGGGGAAACTGCAAGGACGACTGAAAAAATTCGATAAAAACGCGTTTCTTGTAACACGAAGCTTGTTTACTCCATATTTGCGATTCAGTATTAATTTGATTTGAGATATTATCTTGGAACTGATTTGCTGTATATTTTAGGCTAATGGCTTCGCTGCCTGAAATGCAATTTTTGTGAAAAATAAAGTGCGACTAAGTCAACGAGCGTTGCGACCTGATATATGGAGGCTTAAAGAAAAGAGGCTTGAATTCAATGAATGGCTTGAAATTAAGAATATTCAAAATCAAAATAGCTATAATAAGTAGACCGTTGAATAATAATTGTCTGCATTTTGGCATTACCGAGGCTAAGCACTTGAAGGCGACTCCGTTATCCCAGCTCGCAGACAACAATCACTCATAACAGCAACATTCTAAGGCCCTTTCATTGCATTGTAGTCAAACATAAATAGCAAAACACAAGCGAATTCACGCACAATTTATAAAGTTGATAAACGACAGCGATGCCAGATGTTTGCCAGAAAGAGGAAGATAGCAAGAGAGCGAGGGAGAGTGAGAGCGTGAGAACGAGTTGCCCACAAAAGTTGCTGGAAACTTCTTTAAGTGCTGAATCATGCCGCATATACCATATAATTAATGTGCAGGATACACACACACACACGGATATCAATGTATGTGTGTGTGTGCGTGCTCGTTAAACACCCCAAAGTAGCAATTAACCGTTACGTATACGCCAATCTTTATCGCAGCGTAAAACGCCATCTGAGGCTGGGCTTTCGCTCGCCTTTGTTTTTATACCCTGAACCCATTGAAAATGGGAAATCAGGGTATAATGTTTTTGTGTAAAAGTATGTAACAGGCAGAAGGAATCATCGCAGACCCCACAAAGTATATATATTCTTGATCAGCACGATGAGCTGAGTCGATATAGCCCTGTCCGTCTGTCCGTCCGTCCGTCCGTCCGTCTGTCCGTATGAACGCCGAGATCTCAGAAGATATAAAAGCTAGAGAGCTGAAATTTTGTGTGCATACTCGTGTATACCATACGCAGTACGAGTTTGCTTTATTTTTTCGATAACTCATCCGATAACTTTTTATCGAGAATAATCGAAAAATTGATTTTGTTTTTTGAGCCTCATCGGAGTACTATTAGATGTAGAGACTTCAGATTTACCGTGTATATATATATGATGAATACAAACATTTTGTAATCAACAGATTTTGGATACCACGCCCCCTTCGCCCCCAATTTGTAAAAAACGTATTTCAAGTACTAGAGACTTGTGCTTTGGAATGTACACACATTTTGACCATATAATTACGCCCTGAAAGTTTCATTAAGTTCGTATGTTTACAAAAGAAGTTATTCACCAAGTAAATTCTCATACTATTGTCCACACTGCAGCGCAGCCCAAGCGCAGTCGCTGCTTACTGCGCAGTTAGCAGAGCGCGGGCGCGTGAGGGTGGATGCATGTAAATGTATGTGTGCGTGCATAAAAGAAGTGCAGAATGATGAGAATATCAGCTTGGAGGGTTCAGGGTATCTCCTAGTCGAGCAGTCTCGACTAGAGTCTTCTTACTTGTTTTTCTCTCTTCTCTTTTCGTGCTCTTTTTTAGGTGCTTTGGCTGCTCGTTTCGTTTTGTTTGGTCAATTCGAGTGTGAAAATGTACTCGAGCGCTTTTCATTATTGTTGTTGCTGTTGTATTCGTTGTTGCTGTTGTTCCTGTTGCCGTTGCTTACACACAAGCGCACAGCCATTGACCTTGGGCTGTGATGTGCAAGCGCATGGAACGAAACGCAGTGCCCAGCTTCAGGGTCGACTTCAGCTGGCGCGGCGTTGCACTACAGGCGTCTTTTTTTTTCATTTATTTATATTTATATTTATATTTTACATATATTATTTATTTTATTTTGTTTGTTTGCTATTATGCCTTCATCTACCTTTGCTCGCAGCTCCAATTTCCGCTTTGCTAAATTTTGCATATCCTTGGCATGCAAATAGGCGGCAGTATTTTAGATACGGCAGTTGGCGTACTAAATCGGGGTAAGATTACTAGAAATCCTCTCTTTAGGTTCGATATATAAATACCCTTCAAAAATGATATGATCAAATCATTTTTCATTGAATTCGATAAATCCCTTTTGCATTATAGTACGGCTTAGCAATTTTGCTTGCAGGAAACAAATATTTACCGGATTTGGAAGGCTATATGTAATGCATATACACGGGAATTGCCTACTCTAAAGAGCTTCTAAAGACTTTTCTCTGTAGCGACAGAGTAACAAACTAGAGTCGATTGAGCATTTTTCAGCTGCACAATAAGCAACTCTAGTTAGTTGTTCTAGTTTACCAGCCACAGTCTGCGAGGATACAGATTCAATTTGATATCAAATATCAAAAATAATTATGCACTTATTCAAATTCATTCTATTCAAGAATTTTCATTTCAAAATATGAAAAAATGTTATTTAATATAGCTTTTAATGTTGTTCAAGTGTTTGCATTTCAGAGCATTTTGAGCTGCTTGTAAAAGTTTAGCCTCTTCGTTCCACCATTCAAGCGAAAGAGAAACAGAGAGAGAGAGAGAGAGACAGGGAGAGGGAGTCAATGGGAAAGATTTGAGGGGTTTTCATGAACAAGTCAAAACTGTTAAATAAAAATATTATTATAAAAATATTATCAACATCAACATCATGATGATTGCAAACGCTTGTCGCCTTCATTGATGTTGTTGTTGCGGTTGCTGTTGCTGTTGTGGCACAATTCTCGGCAATTTTTAAGTGGCCATCTGACTGAGTGAGCGATGGACCGCTGTGCTGCGGGCAGTGCTGAGGGCAGGCCCAAGCACTTGAAGCTCTTGAACTTGATCCTGTGAAGGCTGCATACAATCAGCAAATAAGGACAACAGCCTCGACCTTTTTGTGCGAGCCATTCTCGTGCATGTGGCATGGGCCTTAGCGATGCAATGAAAAATCAGCACGTCAAGCAAACGGTCGACTGTTTTTGCTTTTTCTCTCATCTGCCTCCATTATTTTTTGTACAGCTGCAGCTAACTCAAGGAGCAAAAGAATGAACAAAAATTGAGAATGAAGTGAGGTTGTATCGATTATTGAGAATGCCTAGAGAAATCATCTACAACGTATGCAAATTAGTTTCCATTCGAGTTCCAGCTACAAATTTTTTTCTAATTTACCTGTCTGCTGTAAATGGGGCGTGGCCTGGGGCGGGGCAGAGATGTTGCTTGACAAATAAATTTCACGAATTGCTGCATTTTCTTTTCTTCATTTCCTTCGCCGTAACCTTATCCTTTTGCTGTTGCTTTTTATGCGCAGCGTTTGCTATTTTTCATACTCTTCTATGGGAGCTATCTCCGCTGACACTTATTTTGTCAAGGAGCAAAAGTGGATGAAGATAACTAGGACTCTAGCGTATGCGATTCTAAGGCTAACAGTCGTGATATAAGCTTGCAAGTATGTCAGCAATGCTAATTAACGAAGTTCCTAGAATATATAATATGCACTTTTAAAGCTTTTATTCCGTATAATACAGTAAACTTACATTTTCCAAATAAAAATCGAATTATTTTGCATTTCCGGCACATTTGCAATATAATCAGATATTGAGACGAACAAATGTATTTGTTACGGATGATTATATATTATATACCTTTTATGTATATTTTATATTACAGTACCTTTTTTACGCGCTGCACCGTTTAGATGCGTATAATTTTAGAATTTGAATACTTTTAAAAGTTGAATTAATTAAGAAATAAATTAATTATTATTACTTCCTTCAAAGTCTTCCCAATTTCAATCAGTGCACCCATCCATCCCATCCAAGTGTATTTAAGTTTCGTCAAAAAACCATTGGCCGCCTCTTGTTTTTCACTCTCAGCTTGACTTCATAAAATATTCATAGGACTGTGGCAAGATGCCAGAGATGTCCTTGTCCGCCGGGTTAGTCCTCGTCGTTGTGGGTAATCGCAAATTCAGCGCTAAATCTCAATCAAAATGCGCGTAAAGTGGCATTTCACTTGATTTTTATGAATTCGAAATGCGTCATTTTTGTTGATTGAATGCTTAAAAAGAGCAGAAGATATTACTTAAGCTTACAAGTTAACCATGATTTCGCGCAGAGTTCCTTAAGCGTTGCGAGCTCACTAAAAGCTTAATAAATGGGCAAATTGCTTTATTTTCAGGCTTTTAAGATCTCTAAGATTATATTTGCCGTGTGCATTATATTAAATTGAAATATGTATATCGGATGAAGACGGTGAAGAATATAATGTAACTTGGAAATTTCCAAAAATTAAAAGTTACATTAAAAAAAATTTACTTCTGTTAATGAGTTCGCAGGAATTCAAAATTTCACAATTTATCGATAGAGGTTAGGCTAGGGTCGATGTTGAAGTATCGAAGAAGCTCTGCCACTGCTTAGAAATTTAAAATTGGAATACATACATCTAACCCTTATATATATTGTATTTACAGCGAAAGGATTGTTGCTGGTATTTGCATATTAACTCATCAGGGCTCCCATCCGAAAAATGGGGTAACAGAAATTGCATTTCCATTTAATCCGCTCGATTTGTCACCCGTTTTTAATGGCGCCGACTGAAAAGTTTCAAACGCCTTGGCTGGAGAACCCAGAATGAATGCATTCGCATTTCATTTGAATTTCAAAAGCTAAAGGCAGGAAAATATGAAAAAAGGACTGAAAAAAGTCCGTGTGAAAAATAATAAAAATAAGGAGAAAGAAGTGCTAACTTTATGCGGTATTTCCTAAGTGAATTAATGTTTTTGTCAAAAACTTTTTGAGCTGTTTTTGTTATTACTTTTGTTTTTTGTTATTTGTTATTATTTTGTCCTTGCGCATAAATTTCACACAGCTCTAGTGTGTATGTGTGCGTGGCTGTGTGTGTGTGCATATGTTTTTTTTAGAGCTTAAAATTTGCAATTTAAATGTAATTTCTCAACTGTTTATTTGGTTTATGACGAGTGCGTTCACGTTGATTTAACAGCCAGCGACAGGGTAAATGGGCGTGGCACGTGCCTCTTATTTTTTTAAAGGTGACAGCATGATGAATGATGACCAGTAGCTTCAAAGTACTACAAAACTAAAGTTTCCAATTGAAGATAAAGATTTTGTAAGCAGAGTAAAGCTTTCGCTTGCTCTATGCCGTGTGGTTCTCAAACTCGAGCTGTGCGCGGGCTCAGACACGTTCTATTATAATAACATTATACCAAAGACTTTCATACAAATCAACATTGGAACACGGCCTGGCGCCTAAAAGGCATCCCACAATCCATCGATACAAACGAGAAATTTTCCATTTGTTTGCGCGAAAATATTTTGCAAACATTGGCACGTTTTATGGTATAATAACAGCAAAATACACACGCACACACATACTTATGTACGCGTATATATGTATGTGTATTGATATACGCAAGAAATTGGCAATTCAAACAAAAGAACAACAGAGCTGCCTGGCAATTCATGGCATCCAACTTGGCACGCGGCAACCATTTTCGCTCTTTAAATTGTTTGAATTGTATTCGTCTCTGTTAATTGAGCTGCCATGATTTGTAGTGTGAATGGCTTTAGCACAGGCTCTTGTGGCTTCTCTTTCACTAGGTTCAATCGAAATTTGTCTGCATTTGGTTTTATTTATATTCAAGTAGTAAATCTCTCTCTTGGTCAAAGAAAAGTCAACCCAATTCAAATTACCTTATGTCTAAATAAATCATTAATAAATGTTGTCTACATTTATTCCAATACTATACATGTTTAATCAGTCTCAACATCTAGCACTCAGAGTTGCTATCGTTTCATAAATTGCAATTTTATTGAGAATAGTTGCTTTCAGTTGTCTTTATCGAATGCCTGCGATGTCGCTACGGCTTGCACAACTGTTTTGTGTTTTGTTTTTTTCTTTTTCGGGATCCGTACGACTTCGGTGGATAGCCTCAAGTAGCAGAAGGGCAGTTGCAGTGGAGCTGCGGCAAGACTTTTAGTCATTAACGAAATGGATTTGGGTGAGCGCACACGATGCATTTCCATTACGTGGGCATTATTAATCATAGTTTGTCAAACGATGTGCGAGTCGGTCTGTGTGAGCGAGAGTCCGAGCCAGAACTTTGCGACCGTTCTAACTGCTGTCTACCACAGCCATCGTATGCTCTTCCTAACCGGCCTGGCCACATTGGCATTGACTCTTCTTGGCTGCCTGGGTAGGTCGGTGCGTAGCTGCTTCACACTTGGAGTACTAACCGTTGACCCCTTCACAGGTTGCCTTGTCTGTACCTGCTGTCGCCTGGCAAGACGAAGAGCTGAGAGCCTGGACTCCTACGCTCCACGCACGCAGAGCATTGTTTGGCCCTCTATGCCCGCTGAGACGGCCCGTGTGCTCGAGTTGACCTTTTTGCACACTCCCAATGCCGTGGACTGCATCTGCCGCGGCTGCAGCAGGGCGCGGAAGGAGCGTTGCCTCGAGGACTGTCTGAATGGAACCGAGTGTTGAGTCAATGATTCTTGAATCTTTGGAATGTAGAGTTCTATTAGGTTTAACAAACAACAAAGCGCAGCATTTGCTTGTACATACTTTGCTTAAGGAATCATTCTTATAAATTTGTTATCTAACTAACAATCTACACAGTGTTAATTTTATATGACTGATCGAGGGATGGATGCTAAACCCTATATGTCAGTCCCTCCATTCCTGTCGTCATTTAGCTTTTATTTTGGCTTAATAAAACATAGACCATTTATCTTATTTTTCTTATGTCGGTCCAATAAATATCAACATGTGATGATTGGCAAGTAGCCACCTTTCCCTATTAGTAAATGACGAAAATTCATTTCAATGGCTTCAATGCAATGAGTTTTGTTATAATTTATATGTATGTATACGCTTCGTTTGTGGAAAATGAGAAATCAGACTATAATTGTTTTGTTAATGGGCATTGAATACATATATATATATATATATATGTCTTCGACTTTGATTCATGCCTCTCATAAGTTCTAAGTCTGATAAAGAATAAAAGTCGCGTTCTTTTTATTTAAAATAGGCCTTAAATTACCTATCATGATTTTTAAGCCCTATGAAAAACTTAAAAAGCGAAGTACAATATGAGATTGCAGTTTATAATATGTATGTATATTCATCAAATGATTAAAGAATAATTTCTGCAAATAAATATATTTCGATGGCGCTCAACGAATACCTAGTTAAAAGTTTATTAACTACTTGATTTATATCTATGTTTAAAATGTTTCATAATTAGAAAAATACGTTGTCCCGATGTATGTATGTACTTGCAATCTATGACAAATATTTAGATGAAAACAAATTGAGAAATATTTTCAGAAGTCACCTTACGTACCAGCACTTAACGTTATCTATGGGGTTTGACAGTCCAAATCCAAATGTTCGTACCTAAGTCAAACAGATTGCTCGCAGCTGTTTTTGTCCGTTTAATTGATCGAGCAAGACTTCATATTAGAGCCGTTGCGGATCGAAGCTTCAGTTTGTGAGCAAAAGGCAAAGAAACCACAATAGAGAAAATAATAAAGGCGTTAAAAGCAAGTCTGATGGAGTTATTGCTGTCGCTGTTGTTGCTCCTACTCGTAGCCTATCCTAAATTCTTGGAGGCCAACAACTTTACGGGCAAGTGGAAGTAGTTCGTCAATTTGAGGGATGTCTTATTGGAGTCAAATATTTCAGGCGATGACTGGTTTAATGGGACGCACTTGTTAGATGACGTTGATAATACGACTAAGTCAAATGAATATGCAATCATGAGGAACACTATGAAAGAAACTATTCATTATGTGCCGTTGGATCCATTGAGGAGAGTGGCTTTTGTGGCTCTCATGCTGCACATTTTGATCGTCGGTGGAGGTAAGATTCTTCAGTTGAAGATTGGCAGGCCATAAGTTAATATTACTGATCTGGCAACACTGGTAGGTCTTATCATCTATAGTGTCGTCTGTTGCAAATCACGCACGGATAGAAAACGATTGCTGGAGCTTAAGCGACGTCTACAGAGTCCACCCACATTGCAGCACATACCAAATTCACCGAATTGTCCCTGCCATGGCTGTCGGGTAGCGAGGCAAATTCTAAGCGGACTGATAGTACAGCAAATAATTAATGAGCGTGTCGAACGCTAGTGATCTAAATACATATAGGGTATATTAGAAAGGAATCACCTTGTAATGAATAAGCTGTCATTTTTAAAGTTGATGGAAGAGTTAAGTTGATTGCAAAAGTTTGTATAATACAATTGAAAATATATTTGATTAATTAATTACGCATTAAAAAATACCAAATGGTTGCAAAAATACCAACCGATTTCGATACTCAAGCCGTTGCTTTGTCCAATAAGTATTTATTGGCTTAAGCGCAGCCAACTTCACTAGTAGCATAAGAAAAACTATTGAGAGCATTTGCAGCTTGGATATGTGGTCGGCGAAGTGCTTAACAGACGACAACAATAATGACGATGATGAAAGTTTGTGCTATGATGAAAACAGGAGCTTTTCATTTGCGCAGCACTGTCGACCTCTGCTTGTTGCGAATTGCTCAGACTACGCCGTAGCCCACTCGAACAAGCGCCTGCAGCCTGCGCGCCATGTAAACGAGGTATCATTTTTGCCCCACATTCAAGGTGCGATGCGTCGCTTGCGATTGACGCAACTGCTGCGACTGCAAAGCTACGCCTGGCCACATCTCAACCAAGGCGCAGGCCATGGCGCTGTTATTGTGAGTGCACCGCGCAGTGGACGCACATTGAGTTATGTACTGCCGCTGTGTCAGGTGGTGAGCAACACCTTGACCGAGCATCGTTCTCGCGCGCGCTGGTGCTTGGAGGGCCCTATTGCATTGGTACTGGTCACCGATTTGGTTCGAGTGCAGCAAGTGAGTGCACTCTGCGCCGCAATGTTGCGCAAGTCGAGGAACGAGGAGTGGTTGACACTGGTGCTAACAGTGCCCTCCTCCTATACACCGGAGTTCTTTCAGCGGCTACTCAACGGCGTGGGATGCATGGTGGCCACGCCTGCTCAGTTCCTGTGGGTATGCGGGAACAGCTTAAAGTTACCCCATCTGCGATTTGTGGCTTACGATGATGCAGATTTGATGCAAGCTGAGCAATTGAAACAGGCCCATCAACAGCTGCTGTTATTGACCAATCCAGAACGACCACAGCTAGTTATTAGTTCGCAATCGTATAAGCCGCAGTTGCTTTCCAAGCTACGCGAGTTTAATTCCCAGCTCATGGTGCTCTTTGGTGATGTGCTGGAGGCGGCTATCTATGGCGGCACGCGTCTGCAAATCTCTCTTCAACAGCGAAAGGCAAAGTGTCAAGAGGTGTTGCGTGTACTGCGCGAGCGTCCGCCGCATTCGCATCGGACTGTCGTCAATTGCCAATCGGATTCGGACATACGTGAGCTGGTGGAGACGCTGGTGTCGCATGGCTATAATTGTTTGCCCTATTATCAAACGGCTGACTTAAAGGTGCGCGATCATGTGCATCGCTGGATGCAGGATAGTCGAGGCGAGCTGTTGCTTTGCACCGATCACTGCCCGGAGCTGGATGTGCGACACGCTCACACGCTGTTACATTATAGCTTGAGCGATAGCTGGAGTCTGTTTAAGCTGCGTCATCTGGCACTCGCGGACAATCTGAACAACCAATTGGCGGCCACAGACCTGAAGCAGCAAACAGGGCAACAGCAGTCTGAGCAAGGTAAGTGGACTGAATATAGTAGCTATATTGACTGAATTCCCATTTACAGATCGTTTACTTTCCCTGGTCTTGCTGGATGAGAGCAATAACAATCAGTTGCCGCGTCTGGTGGACTTCTTGCAAATGCATCAGGAAGTGGACAAACTTGTTGTCCAGCTGGCTCGCCGCATACGTATGAGGATAGAGCGCGCCAAGAGCAATGAGTCGGCTCTGTGCCAACTGATGCTCAGCTTTGGGGAATGTGTCGATACGCAATGCGAACAGCGCCATCAGCTGCTGATGCATGATCGTCTGCTGCCCCCGCAGATGCCTGCTCGTGGGGATGTCAAGTTGCAGCTAATACGTGTTTATACCCCTACGCATTATTGTGTCCGCCTCTTAGAGCATTTGCCACCCGGTGGCAGCTGGCAAGCGCTGTCTCGCAACGGAGCGTTGGAGCTGCAGCTACAGCTGCTACAATCGCAGGAGTGTGTGCGTGTCTGGCCACCTCTGGTCAACCAAATCTGTGTGTATCGCAATTCGAGTGGTTACGAACGCGTGCGGATATTGCGAGTGGACCCTATTGCGCAGTTGAATCTCTCGAGGAGTGATTTATCCGTGTCGGTGCAGGCATTGGACGTGGACACTCGACAGTTTACGACCACCAGCGGCAAGTTGTTCATATGCCCGGAACAATTACAAGATGAGCCGCCACTAGCTATAGATGTGCGCATTGTGGGCCTGGTGCCCTATACGGGCGAGCGCGATTGGCACGAAAGTGATGGCAAGCAATGTGAATCCTGGCTAAATTCCACGCCGAAACCCAGTTTCTTGCAGGCACGTATTCTGATGGTTCTGTCGCATACGGTCTTTGTCCACGACTTGGCAGTGACAAGCTATGCACCCAACCTGCAGTTGCATGTGCGAAGCCTCACCATTTGCCAGCAGTTGCTGCGCAAGCAATTGGCCAAGAAATGCAAAAAGGCCGAGGCGAAACTGTTGCAATTTCTAGAGAGGGACCCATGCCAAGCTCTGGATTTACCGGAAATGTCCGAGCTCCCGCGTCAAAAGCCAAATATGAAGACAGCAACTTTGCTCACAGGCAGAGCTGGCATCTTTGTCAAAATGGCGCTGCAGCTGGGCAAACAGAATAGATTGCGCCTGCTGCAAAAGCAACGGGAGGTGGAGGAGCAGCAACAACTGGATGACGTACAAACTACGAAGCAGGCAGAGCAGCAGCAACAATCGGAGGATAGCATAGAAGCATTGTGCAATTGCCTCATGAAATGCACAATGATGCAGCTGCAGCAGGATAATGAAGAGAATGACCTGCTAAAAAAAGATTGTATCGAGAACATGCCTGATGCATCGCGAAATAATATGACGAAGCTGGAACAGAAGCTGGAGGCACGGCCAGGCGCTACTAATAAATCAGCTTTTTCTACTGATTCTATTATCGACAAAATACAGCTGCAGCTACCGTCAAATGTAGTTCGACCCGAGGTCATTTACTATCAAACTGCTTGTACGCTGGAACTGCAAATTGCTCTTCCGGAAGATATGCTGCCTTATGAAGTTCAGCTGCACAATGTCTGCTGTATTGTTTTTTGGACACTGACGCCTGCAGTATATCCTACAATGCCCATTTATCAGTTTATTGTGAACACTCATTGCCATTTCGAGAACCTCAGGCATCGTATGCAGGGTCGCACTGTCTACGTGAGCGTACTAAAGGCTCTGGCAGTTCCATATCCGCTGGATTTTAGTTTCTATAAATTTATGAAGCCACATTACGAAAAGCTTCATCGAATGGAAAAGGAGCGCCGTCGTCGAATAAAGAGTTTTGAATCCTTTTTGCTTTGCAATGGTTATATCCCAAGCAGAGTTTTAAAACGTGCGAACAGCTCTGATGATTTGAGTAGTGATGATCAAGCGGATGATCCGGCTGTTTCTGGTAGAGAGCGCGTGGAGCGTGCTCGTGATGATTGCGAATTTATTTACAGTTAGAAGCTTAGATATTATATTTTGTCTTCCCCAGGAGAAGAACTGTACCGCACATGAATTTGACTCATTTATTATTGTTACTGTGGTCATAATATTATGATATTATTTGCCATAAAGTTATTGATATATTTCTTATAATAACTTAATAAAATATTTTTGAATATAAATAAGTTTAATTCATTATCATTCTAACCTTAATACAAATTATTTAAAAGGACTAAATTTTTTTATTCTTGATAATTGATTATTAAGAATTACATAAATAAAAAGCATAAAAAATAGAAAAAATAAGTTTGGTTAAAAATTTATATTTCTTTCTTGGTTGAGTTTTTGTTTCTTAGTGTATTAATTTTATAATTATTTTCTGTTTTTTTTTTTTTTTTTTTTTTTTTAATATTTAAAATGCCATTTATATTTATTTTATTTGTATTAATAATAATAATGAAATATTTTTAGTTGTCTGTAAAATGTTAACATTTGATATTTTGTAAGAAATATTGTGCCTTTTATATGCTTTGTTAGAAATATTATGTTTGCCACGCAAGAAGCAAGTGACCGTGTGGCCTAATGGATAAGGCGTCGGACTTCGGATCCGAAGATTGCAGGTTCGAGTCCTGTCACGGTCGAGTCGAAAAAGTTTTTTTTTTAAATTGCTTTCGGTGCACAAACTGTTAATAAGTTATCAAGAAGTGTCGGGCTCGAACCCCCATTCAAGTACATCGATTAAAAAATATATTTTTATCTGTATGTAAATATGTTTTTATACTCTGAACCCATTGAAAATGGGAAATCATTATTATGGTATTAATGGTTTTGTTGAAATGTATGTAAAAGGCAGAAAAAGACGTGGCGGATATATATATATATATATATATATAAATGATCAAGAAATTATATAAATCTATATATATATGAGTTGAGTCGATTTAGCCCTGACGGTCGGTCTGTCCGTCCGTCCGTTTTTTTAAATGTCCGTATATATAGCGCGCATATCGAGCTTGTATTTTATATAATTTCGGATTTTGTTGTAAAGAAGTCCAGAGTGATTAGAATATCACTAGGGGCGTGGCAAATCGGAAAATGCATTTTCCGATATACCAGAAATCATGTTAGTTGAAGAGCTAGAAAGAGCTTGAAATTTGATATGTAGATCCGCGTTGACCCCCCAAGTCCAAAAAGCTATGGTGGATATATCTACGCCCATTGGGGGCGTGGCAAATCAGATAAAACTGTATCTCCTAAAGTTCTAAAGCTAGAACGATTGAAAGTTCGCACGTGAGCTAATGCTATAATGCTATAAAATGAAAAAATATTATGTCTACGCCTAATAGGGGCGTGGCAAATCGGACCTGAAGATATAGTGATTTTTCAAATTTGGCTATATTTTAGGCACTATTGATGCTAGAGTCTTGAAATTTGGTATATATACGCGAGTTGACCTCCCAAGTCCAACAAGCTATAGTGGATATATGTCCGCCCAAAGGGGGCGTGGCAAACCGCAAAACTTTATATCTCCTACAGTTTAAGAGCTAGAAGCTTCAAATTTGGATAGTTGAGTTACTGGTAACCTCATCTATCGATGCCCCAAAAATAATTGTCACGCCTCTTTGGGGGCGTGGCATATCGAAAAATACCCTGTAATTTTCACATTTTTTGAGCATAAGCATTCAAATTTCGCATATATGTTACCGTTAGCTCTTTCTAAGAACTGGCCAAAAATGAGGTGTCTACGACCACTAGGGGCGTGGCAATCGGCATTTGTAGTATATACTTGAGCTATCTATGTATGTACATGTATATACAAATAGGCTTAATAGGCATTGATAACACGGAAGGAAACATTTTTATAAAATTTAAAAATAAAATTTAAATATTTAAAAAATATAAAAGAAGCTAAAATAACAAAATTTGCAATTTACAAAAAAGAGTTTTCCGCGGGGTTAGAACTCGCACCCAAGCCATGTTTATCAAAATAACAAAAACAAACTAAACCGGCGCCTTTGCCGACAGCGCCACCATATACTATCAACAACTGTAATTCAAATGAAATCCAAAAATATACAACATTGAAGGGGCTTTGAACCTCCGCCGCTGTAACATAACTTGCGACGCCTCTATCACCCACGCTATCGTTTTGCTTGACAATCTGGTAGCTAAAATACAATAACATGATAACAGAGCGTCATCTGACAAAACTACAATAACAGCTAGAAAATCCAGAAATCCGAAAGCTATTAACGAAAATTACTCAAAAAGTGCACGATCAATATAATAATTATCGATTACTCGATAAAAATTACCAAAAGCTACAATATATAAACAAAAAGCATAATTGTTTTGTACTAAATTTTTATAAAGCCAAATTAAATTTGAAATAAGAATAAATGCCCCTTTGTAAACATAGCATCATGTATACGGACTGTGAATGAGTATTCCGCAGTCGGTAGCGCCCGACTGCAACGTTCTTACTTGTTTTTTCTAGGTCCGTGTATATCACGCGCATATCAAGTTTATCACTAAAAATCGATACCTACTCCCGATATTCTATTATCGATTAAAAACCTTATCGAAAGCCTTTAGAGCTAGAGTTTCCAAATTTTAAATGTAGATGCATGTGTATTTAATATAATTTCGGTTTTTGTTAAAATTTACCCCCACCCCTAAATTCGACCCCTCACCCTCACCTTTGTAAAAGGCGTATTTCAAGTAGTAGAGACTTGTGCTTTGGAATGTACAAACATTTGAACATTATGATCATGTTCTGAAAGTTTCATTAAGATTGGACGGCTAGAATTATATTATTCAACAAATAAATTCGTTTAATGTTGCCCGCATCAGACTGGAGGGTTCACATACACATACAGCTGCAATTGCAGTTGTCGTAAAAATTGTTAGAGAACACGCCATAAAAACAATATGCAGCAATGCCAAGGGGGGCGTGGCAGAGGTGTCTGTGTGTGTGAGTGTGGAGGAGGAGCTGCTTGCAGTTGTCGACAAGGCAAAGAATCGGATAGAATGGATACAGGCTACAGGATGCAAGGGGAAATACACAAACTATTTAATAGCTTAGCTAAGCATTGCTGTTGTTCTTACTTTTGTTATTGTTGTCGCAGTTGGTGCTATTGTTATTGCTGTTGCAATGGCCATGCCTGGCCGCTGGCGTTAAGGTCAAAGTTCACAGCCTTTCCTCAGTGCAAAGAGTGGCCGCTAAAGGACGTGCATCCTGTGTACTTGGCACTAGGCCACGCACGTGAGGCGGTAATATATATGTATATATATATATATATATATGGAATACGCCAGAATATATTGATATAAACATCTCGTATTGGAGCTAAAAGAGCTTAAGAAAGTCATGACCCAGCTCTAATCTTTGCTTAATAGAAAATACTAACGAAGGTCGGCGAATTGAATTTTATAATTTCGTAAGCGATTGTAGAACGTAATTTAATTTAAGCACAGCATTTGCGTTGCCTCGAAACAGAACTTTACTGTCTTTTAATTTGAGTCATCTGGCTCTGTATTAGAGGATGAATCGAAGTAGTTATTGGGTTAGTATACCCTGAACTAGAGCGAATTGAGTCCTTATCTTTTGCAAGTATGTAAGATAGACGCTTTCTAATCGTTCTGCATTAAAATCTCAATTTCGCAAAAAATCAACATACGATCATTTTGAGGGAATGCGGTGACTTATATTCTTGATCAGGATGACGAGCTGAGTCGATTTAGTCCTGCCTGTCTGTCCGTTCGTCAGTTTACCGTCTGTCCGTCTGGCCGTATTTTTGAACGCGTCGATCTAAGAAGATATGAGAGCTAGAGACTAGAGACTTTTTTGAAAATGTTAAGTTTATCCCGAACAATAGATAACTCATCCCGTTATTTTAATAGATTAAAAACCTTAAATCAGTTTTAAAATTATATCTCCCACACCTTTGAGGCTAGTGTCTCCAGATCTTAAACATACATAGATTCAAATGCTTTTTATACAATTTCGATTTTTGTTATATTTTGAATAACGACTCAGTGAATGTAACAATATATAAAATAAAATTGTAAATGTTTTTTTTTTTTTTTTTTTCAGTTTTTAAAATAATGTCAAATATGCAATAGAATACGTAGCTCATATGTTGAAAGTTTCATTAAATTCCGTTAAGACAATCGACAGTGTTCCTATGCGTGTTCACACACACGCTCAAAAAGCTCGAAACTCCTAACAGTTAGATTTGTTAGATGGCGCTGCAGCAGTGAACCTTGTTCATTTTTGCCATCACATTTTTGAAAAGAGAAGTGGTGTTGTAATAGCAGCGGGACGCTCGATCAAGAAAACTCGGGTTCGGCTCCTATGCGCGCAATTTATGTCTATTTTAATAGTTTCAAAATATGCATATCATTTTCATAATTGCAACTAACATGAGCGCGTCAAGTCATTTGTTTTACCAATACATATGTATGTATGTATGTATGCTCTAGAATCAACAGTTCGCAATATACATATGTATGTACATAAGTATGTTGAGTGACATAGAAGCTAAGCCGAGAACGGGTTGAGTGAATGAGTGCGCCTGTGTATGACTCAGACAGCATGTATATGCTCAGCTGAGCAAAAAGGAATTGAGGGAGTGGGAGTGTGAGTACAAGAGTTGGTAAGTTCGCATACAGACACAAAAATGATCATGCATGTAGCACAGAGCTGTAAGTGTGTGTGTGCATTCTTGTCGCGAACCAATTTCGGTTTTTCTGCGCAATTGCTTGTGCGCACATAGAGGGAAAGATCATCGGGAGAAGCAAGAGTAAGTGATAGAGAGTAAAGTCATGCACATACATTTGTATATTTTGTCAAGCCAGGCAAATACGACGTAGAAAATGCATACAAAATCTCGAGTGATTCGACGCCTTGACGCTTTGGCATCTTTTCCATTTCATTTTAAGTAATCATTTATTCTCGCTCCTTTTTTTGAACTCCGTTAGCTATGATGCCTTGAGCTCGCTCCAATGTAAACTCACTCAAGACGTCTGAGCCTATAACGCACTCATTAACATGGCTGATCAGGTCAGAGTGACAATAAAAATCTATCTAATGAATATATGAGAGCTAGGACTTTCGAAGCAGTTTGTAATTACCACAGTGGTATTTTAATGAGTATTCATGACAAGGAATCTAATATATTTACCTTTCGTAGTTTACACTGCATAATTTCATCACTTTTTGATTTCATTTATATTTTTAA
The DNA here is from genome assembly GCF_054131105.1 of Drosophila navojoa. NCBI lineage: Eukaryota > Metazoa > Arthropoda > Insecta > Diptera > Drosophilidae > Drosophila > Drosophila navojoa. The sequence goes on along the minus strand of NC_142893.1, from coordinate 24,323,686 downwards.
ACATACCGAAATGTAAATTTTGAGCCGTTCTAAATGTGATTTTTTATTAGTTCGGTTCAGAGTAGTATTTGATTTCTATACATATTTCCTTTTGATGACGTGCTAAATATATTATAAACTTGTTCCTCTGTTTGTTGCAGACAATTTCAGATTAAGAATGTGATAAGAATGACCTACCATAATACTCGCACCATTTAATTTATAGGTCTATTCAACATGAAGTTAGTTCAGTATGAAATTAGGAAGTTTTCGGCTCTCAAACCATGGAAGGAGAAATTTCGACGACATGCTCTAAGCCTGCAGCGGCTCTCAGTAATTGAATTCTAGCATTTTGCTGCTTCAACCAGAACTGTGGAAGATGCAGTCAGTTTCGAAGGCGACGGAGCTCAACGATAATTCAATTATCAAACTTCTATGAAACACCCTTGCCACGCCCTGCCACTCAAGGCATACATATTTTCTATATAGCTTACCAACCCGCATTTACTATAAGCATCTACATTCGCTCAGGGATACAGTCGAAAAGGCTGCACATGACTACTGATCCAAGAAATAATTTTTATAAATGGAGTGTATTGTTTCGATGGGTGGATTTGTGAAATATCCATTTTTCCGTTCCCCTGTTGGTCTCTAAACAAAAAACGAGATTTGTAAAACTGAAATTTCAGGCCAATTTTACATACAATATTCTGTTTATATTTAGGGCCATTTTTATTAATACATATTTTTACTTGAGTTTTTTCCAGTTGATTGATGGATTTGATTAGCTTGATTTATAATATAGTCGAGCTGGCCGTGGCTCTACCTTTGGTAATCTCTTCAAATTCCAAGAAAACAACTGCTAAAACCATTCAGTTGGCATCAAAAAGAAATAAAGTGAGAAAGGGAAAACTTGGTCAGCTTTCAATGTCAATTTACTTGATTTTCTAGCAGATGATTCTGTTCTATTTGATAAATGAAAATGACGTAAACTGATGAATTTGTGGTCATGTTTAAAGCACATAAACAGGGAAAACTTTCGTTTGATGACTTAGCTTTGGCTGGAAGCAAAGATTAAAAACGGTTATGGCTTAAGGTGCAGATTTTCCTGAGCTCAGTGACCCATAAAAATAATTGTATTGAAAATCGAGGGAACCTTGGTGAACCTTCTCTTGCACATCCATGAGCGATTTATACGATTCTCAGTTATGACTGTGTTTAAAGTGAATTCGTTCAGCCCAAAATATGTGAAAATCAATTAAAAACTAAAAATGATAAATAAATAAATAAAATGAATATAACTAGTTGCTCATTTGATTTGGGATAGTTATATTTATGTGATGCTCAAACTTCTAATCTCTCTAACTGATTTGTCAGCATCAGGTAAATGAATGTATAGTCGAGTACCTGCTTATCTAAGTTTTCCCTTATATAGCCTATTTGATTGGTCAAGCTGTGAGCAAGTTGATCCTAGACTGAAATCAATTGAAAGTGACTGAAGTTGACTGAATTAGGCTAAACTGCGTCATATCACGCATACGCCATGTGTGGCAAATGGGGCCATATGTGCAATGTTGAAGCAATCAATCAAATTGCTGCCTCAATGGCATGGTTTTGCATGAGGAAAGCACACAGAAATAAGATTGAGCACCTGTTGTTCGCCATATACAATATAATATAAAAATATAATAGAAGCACAAATATATATATGTATGTATAAAATAAAATTGCTAAACTTACCAGCCAGAGTTTTGTTATCTCTTTTATTATTGTTGCTTTTTAATTGTTATTGTGTTTAAATCCTCGACTTTAAGTCGTTAATTGTTTGTTATGCAAAAGGCAAAAGGGAAAAGAAATAAGGCCGGAGGCACTGGCAGAGACGGGAGGAGGCGAGCCGAGGAAGCCGAGCAGTAAAAGAGAGCCAAGGCAAGCACGCAACACACGGCACAGGACGCGGCAGGACAAGCGAATCTGTGTGAGCAGGAAACATCGCACGTTCACGTCGAGCAGGAACCAGGAAGGAACCAGGCACAAGGCAAACAGACAGGAAAGCGAAAAGCGACGTTGAGCATTGACGAGCGCCAGCCAAGGACAAGGATACTAAGGTAACAACAGCAATAACTATAACAAAAGGCAAACGGGCCAAAGAATAAAAAAGCGAAAGCACAAAATGCAAGCTAAGAGTATCAACCGCTGAATGCCCTAACAGAGCGAAGTATTTTCTATATTGATTCGGCTGAAAATAAATCAAGCTCTTTTTAAGCGCTTTGATTAATTATTATATACTATTGATATAAATATAACATAAATATAACTTTGAGAACTTTCCTATGAGTTCCTATAAGTTCCGTTCTCCTGCATGTTCATATATCTTGAAAATTCCAAGCTATATAATATTATAATTATTTATATTTATCCATGATATACTATAAAATATTGTTTGAGGGAAGACAGTCGAGTAAATGAAATTTATATTGAATAATATCTAGCTTAAAATATATAAAAATAAAGCTAGTATAATAATATAACAATACTCGATGCTCGACGTGTAAAGTTAATAATGCGATATCACATATCTTCCACCCACTATTAGATATATAGATTTCGTAACATTGGCCCCAGCTCTGGCTCGGGCCCGCGCCACGAGAGGATGACAGCAGCAAAAGCGAAAAGTGAAAGACTTATTTCTATATAAATTATGTATAGTCCATAAGAGCTCAGTTTCGAACAGCTATTAATAAAATAAATGCCATTCACTGTGCGTTACATATTTGATGGGAAAATTAAAATACCGATAGCAAGGACATAAGGACGTGCGCAAAAAAGTGAAAGAGGGCAGCGAAAGCATAGACATTCCAATAACAATGGGCCTGGCTGAGAATAGCAAAGAAGAAGGCAGGAAAAAGTTTTGCCAGGCTTTGCTGCTCGGCTGTGCCGGGCCAGCGGAAGCTGGAATTAATTTTTCGTTTGGCCACGCTTGGCTAGAGCACAGTAAGCCTGTGGGGCTCGGGTCGTGGCTGTAGAGGTCAGGATGCCCAAAAACTTTGTCCAAATATTTGTGGACTACCTTTGGATCCAAGACGATTGGAGACCCCTTAAATGTTGGCGCAGAGCTCAATTGCAGCAATTGCCAGCAGTGCCTACGTGCATAACTGCATATACCTATGTGAATGGACTATATACCCTATAGAGCAACATGCCAGAGACAACAATGGGATCCCTTAAGGGAAGTGCATATGACATGTGAAGCAAATTTGTGTTAACCAAACAAAAGTCTTAAACAGCTGGGCGCATGCAAAATCCCTATTTTGCGTATACATTGAAACTCAAGCTAGAACTAACGGCTTTCCATCTAGAAGAAGGAACAGTTATATATAGGATATGCAACTAAAGTTTTGGTTCAATCTAATGCGCTCAATCAAAATTTCTATTTTTGATTGCTCGGCAAGCCTTAAGAATTAAAGGAGCAAAATCTATTCCGCTCTGAGCTCATAATTCGAATTAGAAAGTGGATGCTTTCAAAATAATATCAAGATTGACATTAATTTCACTTAAATACTTAAATTCGTGGAAGTGGAATTTCTAGTCTATGTAAATTTCAGATGAATAGAAGATGTTTTTTTGAAACTAAAAAACTAATTAGAAAATCTAAAGGCTTAAAAAGGAAAGCCTCTAAAAGGAAATCTCAAGTCCGAATGTATATTGCTAAAGTTATCAATTTAAGCTGGAGCACATTATGAGTTCTTTGTAAAACTAGAGTTGGAGTCAATTTGAAGTATGGCCTACTAAAGATTGTACTTATATCTGATGTGCTTTGACAGCTAATAAAACTGTTTGCAATATATATTGTTATATAGTCGAGTAATTTATAGGTTATATAGTAAAGTCTAGTGTAGTAGTTTGTTCAAGTTCACGACTTCAAATAAATATATTTATATAATAGTTACATTAATTTGAGAAACGTTATCTTTTATATAAGCTAAGCAAATAATGTAGACTCATTTTAAAATTACCCAACACTATAAGCAGAATATTAACCAAAAGAACATTTAAATTGAAAATTCCAATTAGGAATCCGTTAATTGGAATTACTGTAAACACTCTTTATAACTCCAACTATCCGATTTGTGATGCAAACATGCATGGATAGAAAATTTCCCTTTAGCTCAGTTCAAAAAGGCGTCGCATGACACGGCACGGAGGTCAGCAAAATGGATGTTGTGGATGGTCAGTACTGGGAATGCATAGTACAGTTAATTAGCTGGTAATGAAATCAGCGTAAACTCGACTATGACAGGGTATGTATGGCAGTTGGCAGTTTGCACAGTTGGCCAGGCTGAGAACGGGGCATATGTTTGAGCGCTGCATGCAGCAGTCGGTGCTAGAATTGCCACACAGTAATTGGCCACCGCAAGGTCCTTGTCGCTGAGTTTATCTATACAGCCATAGGCATGCATACATTTTGAGGAATATTTTAAAATTTGTGTTGGCGTTAAATGACGCGTGCTCTTATAGGAATTTCATTTTGAATTGTTTTTAACACTTTAGGCGACACAAGAGACACGAAGGACACGCGCACTGCAGTAAGGACACGCACAAAAAATACGATACGTGAATAAAACGCACGCAGCACTATGAAGTTTTTATTGAGATTTGATTAAATTTACAAATCGTTTTTAGAACGCGACTTACACAATTTGAGTTGCAGCGAAAACGCTTTATTGAGCTCTTGTCGATGTTGCTGATGTTGTTGTTGGCTTTAGTTGTATTAGTTCGTGTAGATGTGGGTGTTTCTGTTGTTGTTGTTGGTGGTTTGGGTGATAATTGATTGTTGGTTAACATGGAGCAACCGTCATGGCGCACAATTCGAAAGCAACTGAAAGCAGAGCACTAACAGCAGCAGCACAAGCAACACCGACGTCGCCATCATCGGCCCACCCACACAGAGCAAAGCTTTTACGTGAGCGCGAAAAAAGCTTTTGGCAAGCGCGCGCGCGGCCTTTGCCATAAAGTGTGTATTTTATAGCAGCGCTGCTCGCAACGATGGCGCTGGCAGCACCGTCAGCGTTTCAGCTGCGTTTGATTTACAATTTGATTAACTTGCGCCGCAGTTTTCGACGGAGACAGCATTCGAAGCTTTTGCGTGTGTGTGTGGGTGGGTGCGAATGTATAACCTATTGTAAATTGAATGCTTGAATATTTATTCGCTCAATTATGCATGTGTATGCAGAATATGCTGCATATCTTTGTGGGCGAGTAACGCGCTTAAGCATAAGGTTGGCCTCACCAAATAAACAGCAGAGCATCCAAAACTGCTCGAGTTTATTTAACAGCCATTAACAAGGATAAATAATGCAGTTTTCTGAACGGTTCAAAGAATGATATTCTTATATACTATGCATACAAACATAATATAATGGTTGAGTAATATCTCTCTCGGCTCTCTCATTGTACATTTACTTTAACCCGAAGCTGTCATACAACAAGTCCAGGGGATAATTTGGGCATATAAAAACCGCATGCCACTGGGATTTTGACAGTTTGGTTGACCTTCAGATCAAGTGAAACACCCATAGAGATATACAAGCGCCAACACACATTGACACCTTCAACTAAAGGAAAAAATCTGTCGCTGTCATTGTCGTTGCTGCCTAGACCTAGACACTGAAAGTGGCGCTGACGTCGATGCCGACGGTAACGCCAACGGCTAGCTTCAATAAATGAGTTGCTGCATAAATTCACTCTGCTGGTCTGTGCTGTACCAAAGCTTAGCACATGTAGAAGCTAACTGGAAACAGTTGGCATCCGACTGTGCTCTCCTCTTCGTTTGCTGCGTAGGCGCAGGCGAAACTCGTGAGAGAAGAAGAGGAAGCAGCAGCACCAGCAACCTGGCAGGAACAGCCGTTCATTAGAGTAAAACTATAAGGCGATTATAGACGAAACGCCCACGGGCATAAAAAAAGTTTCAAAGCAACGCTAACAGAAACAAAAATTAAAACATTATATTAAGAAGCATAACGGCAATAATTTCAAATTGGGAGAATCAGAAAGGAATCAGAGTGAAGCACTTGCGGGCTGCATTTAAGAAATGTTTGTTATTGTAATTGTTGTTGCTGCTGCTGTTGTTGTTGTTGTGCAAGGTTATGAATGAAAAGCTTTTTCAATTCAGCATCTGTTGGCCCTGCGGTAACATTTCCGATTCTGTCGCAGCTAAAAGAGCTTTGCAAGGAAAGAAAACCTTGACAGGTCGTTAACAAGACATTAAAAAGCTCTACGAAAAGGGGGCACAGAAGAGCGACAAAGCAGCAGAGCAGCAGCTGGTTGGCAGGCATAACTAAGGCTGATAATTGAGGGATAATTGTCGTAATTGTGGGTGGACTTTGTTGCTGATGTATAAATGCTATATGTAAGGTATACGAGTTGTTCAATTCGAAAGCATTTTAAGTGTATAAAAGCGTATAAAAGCTATTTAATGGGATTTTGGAATTAAAAATTTTGCATGTGGTATTATCAATATTTGAATGTTTTTGTGTTAAAGACAATCGCGATGTAGCATTTAAGCTCTGATCTCTAAACTGTAGCTAAAGCTTTTAGCTCGTACACAAACCACAGCCGCGGTAAACGATATTAATAGAGTTCATAAGCAGCTTAGGTTGCTCGTCAGTCAAGAGTGTTTTGTATGCTAAGAGAATCTCCATTTCTCTTACGGGTTACGTGAAGCAGCTGTTCCGCTTTGAACAGCTGATCGAGTGTTTGCCGGCTAAACGTTTTATAAATAGAAGAGTGCATGACAAACAAGGCGAGAGAAGGACAGAGCCAAAAAAAATAGAGAGAGAGAAAGAGAGCGGTGTCGCCATATTACGAAAGCTAACCGGAACTTTTTACGCTCCGAGGGATGTCAGAAAATTATGTATTTTAAGCAATGCATATATATTACTAGACAACGCTGATTGTATCTATGCAATAAAAATAAATAAATTTACAAAATGATTAAATCAAATATGTAAATAAAATGAGCTTATTAAATAAGAGCCATGCTCATTTATTCATATATAAAGTATTTATATGTTATTGTTTTTGATGATCTAAAGTTATATAGCTCCGATATATGTATATTATATTAATATTAAACGAAATAGGCTTCATTCAAAACAATTTGCGAAAGTATATTTAGTATATGCTATATAGATAGATTTATTGCAGATTAGCGCTTCTGTTTGTACACAACTCGAAACTTTTCACCCTGCCCTCGCACTCTTTTGCCTGTGTGCGTGTGGGTCGACCAATTGGTCGATCGACTCGACGCTCATAAATATAAAGCCGCCTTTGCAAAAATTTCGAAGTCAGTTCGCAGTTTGGCAGCAAAAGAAATCGACGTGAGATCGAGGCGTGTTTCCACAATCAGCGCGTGTTGTTTGCATTGTTGTGTATATTCGTGTGTGCTTGTATGTGTTAAGTGCCCGCGTTTATATTTAATGTTAACATCGAATGTGTCTTCAAGTCGCGCATTAAATTAAGTCTCTGACTCTGACTCTGACTCTGACTCTGGAAAATCGCCGAGTTATATAAAAATAAAATTTGTGCAATTGCGTTTTGCGTGTTCTGACTAAATTAATTACAAAACAACAAAAAATGAACAACGAAAGGTAATGTGAAAGGCATAAAATATAAACAAGAAAAACGAGAAATTATTTTCACGAATCACTACTGTTTGACTTAGTCTGCCCGACTTATTTTGCATATTCAACTAAATAGACTTTAAGCCGTGACTCTTACAATAAAAAGTTTTTGTTGTTGTTGCTGCTTGTATTCCATATTGCAAAACGATCTCAGTTGTTGGGTCTTCTGCTCAAATACTCGTTCAGTTTCGCTTAGTCGCTTAGTGCTTTCGGCTGCTGATAACACTGAGTCTCAGTCTACAATCGTACAAATGAAAAAAATAAAATTAATAAATAAATAAATAAAAATATTGCGAAATAAAAATTTGTTTATATTTTGTATGTAACAACATTGGCATCATCTTGTGTCGGGACGTTGTGCAAATATATGCAAAGCGAATTTCGGTTCATCGATAGCTTCACAATTAATGCCTAATCTTGGATTTGTCACTCGATGACGATCCACATGAATATCTAAATTTCATTGTCAATTCGAATACGGATCGCTATAGTGACTAGACACAGGTAGTCGCGTGTAAATTTTTATTGAACAACCAGATAAGATATATCTGTTCCCTGGCGACAAAACAAAATATATATATATTAGAAATGCAACTATAAATAGAAATTGATGAATGTAGGAGCTCGTTAGAGGAGATTGAAAGAGGTCCCTGAGCTATACTTACGCAGGTATTCAGATAGTTTCGGTTCAATTTTTATTTTTAGGTGATATATAGATATTAAAAACATGTATTTAGTCTAAATAAATCCATATTCAAATAAATATATAATATATTAAACTTCGCTTTTGAAGTAATTGATTTCACAATGTATACAAAAGTATTATCAACATTATCTATTATGATAGGCATTGTATCAATATATCAATCAATCAATAGCTACGAAAATCAATTATCAAAACCAAAATAAATACAGTCAAGAGCACAATTTTCACTTTCAGTTTGATATGAATTATGTGAATAAGTATGACTTGTATAGTAAAAATAAGTTTATTCGTTGCTTTCTTAAATCATATCAATTTATGTATGATACAAATTAAGGATATGCCCACATAGCATTAATATTTATTTTTGTTAATGAGTAAATAATCTATCTGAAATTAATTTATGAGCTTGCTAAATAGAGCTCTGGCATCTAGGACTTAAGCTTGTACAATTCATTTGTATTTCATCTTTTTATAGCTTTTGTTGTCGTTGTTTATAATGTTGGTATTTAACACATATAAGAAAAACACATTTTATAACGCCGCTAATATAATTTTTTATCAAGTTTATTCGTGTCGAATTAGCGTTGGTCTATCAAATTAAATGGTTCCGTCGTGTGTCTAAATATGAATACATCATTAGAATTTTTGTGCCAGGAATGTTATGATTTGGTTTAATCGTGCGTAAGGACTTTTTGGTTAAGTTAAAGAATTACTAAATTAAATAGATATAACGCATATTTTAAATTTATGTAATGCTCATTCTTTATGGTATGATAAAAATTATTATCAGACAAATATATGGGCCGTGTCACTGTTAAATACATTTACTCTGTTATAAAAGATATTTATATATCTCAATATATGCTACATATGTTCAAATAGACTTTATAGTAAGTGCTTGAATAATAATTTATTTCCGATTATTGTCAAATAATTGTTTAATCAATTCATTTGTTTTTAATTTATGGCCCATAAGAGCGAGCTAAGAGCTAATAGGTATTTACAATCTGGACAATTATGAGAAAAAAGAGCGATTTGCTTTGAGCAGACTTGATTATTTTGCCGATTCATAATCAGACTGAGGCGACCAGCTGAAGGTTTACTTCCGATCGACGCGATAACAGTTGTTCATGATCGAGCGGAGATCAGCGTCTATAGACAGACAGCTGATAGACCTGATGGTTGGTGATCTAGTAAGCTTATAAATCAATTCAACTTGATAGAAATTCGCTGCATCATTGCTGCTGGCACAAATTGGTAAAATATGCATGAGATTCCAGTTGAAGCCCCTTGTAATTGGCAAATATTTTTGATTGATTACAAGTGAAATGAATTGCAAAGCATTGTGAAATTGTATTCCTTATTGGAAATGTCTTTTCCCTAATTAGTTTGCCACTTGAATTGATCGAAATTATGATGAGTAATCAATTTCAGAAGATTGTAAAGTAATAATTTCAAAATGGAAACTTCTAATTGGATGGAATTTAAGTTTCGCCTTCGCCTTCGCCTTCGCAATCGTGTTCGCCTTGTTTGCCTTGGTAATTAACAAATTCATTGGAAGAAATTGTTAATTAGTGCGATAAGGCGAATTCGAGTAGCTGCTATCGAGCTGTTTCGGTATATACGGTTATGCGCTTGTAAATTATAATTCACAAATTCCCACGGTGAACAACAGTTATCTTATCGCAGGCCTTTCCAGCGTGCTGTCCAATTTAATTACGCATACGCCGTGTATGGCAGTCATGCCAACAACAAGAAGAACAGCAGCAGCAGCGCGCTAATGATTATGAAATCAATGCGTTCATATTGTATATACATATATTTGTATATGTTTATAGTAACTATAATGTATAAATCTACTTCTGTTGCCTGCTTAATTGGCTCAATTAGCCGGCCCAGCCACAAAACAGTAAAGTTCGGCTACTGTATGTACATATACCAATATAGATATGAATACATACATGTATATATATATATGTATATATATATATATATATATATATATATGTTACTCTTATCAATTGTCTAATTTGTGTGGCCAACATGGAAACTCGTTCGATTCACACTTGCCTCACTTCGATCGATAAGCGAAACGCGCTCTGCTTTCCCATTGGCATCAATCACGCCGTTGATCGATTAACATCGTGTGATTCTTGAGTTTGCGACTCGTGTCAAGCGATTGATTCCAGCGACTAGATCCGCTCTAATCCACTGTATCAACTTCGGCCATTGCCATTGAGCCACATTGGCACATTGAACTGTGTTCTTAATCAGTACTTCCTCAATTTCGGGTGGAGCATAACTGTGCAGCTCTATTGATAATACGAATTAAGAAATTGGCCGTAGATTTGTTGCTTTTATGATTTTCTACAATCTTTTATATGCAATTCACGCTTAGTTGTTCTATTTGGCTCGCCCAGGCTATAAATGTGCTATAAAGTTTAGCATTCAAGGTTCAAGATTCGGGTCCATTGGCCTCCTAGCGACACATTTGTAATCCTCTTAAGAGCAAGAATAACGCTGTTTGGCGTTTCTTTTCGATTTCATATAGAGAAGCGGTTAATTTATAGCATATATGCACTTATAATTTCGATCAAGTGAGGGGAGTTCCTCTGGAAAGAACCCGATTCCTGGTAGACCAAAGTAATTCAAGCATTTCAGGCATTTCTCATAAACTTTGAGGGAATCTTAGCAAAGTGTGTCACACGCGCTTCCTTGTCGTTCATGAGCAGCAGTTCATTGTGTATATAAGTATATCAAAGAAAACAGGTGAATCAAGGTGAGTTTAGCTTCGCCTTGACAACCAAACACCAAAAGTTATTCGCATCACACGCACCTGTTCAACCAAAACAATGCAACAAAATGAAACACAAACAACAACCAAAATTGAACGAACAAAAAAAAAAATGATAATAATTATTTTCGCCGAACAAAATAATTACAAAACGCAAACCAAAACAAAAGACAATAAACCTGCAAAAAAAAAGGTGACAGTCAATTAGGCAAATCGAGTGAAAAACGTGCGCAAAAAAACAAAAAGCTGAAAACGAAACACGCTGCGGAATACCGCTAAAATTGTTGTTTACTTTGGTTGTTGTTGTTGTTTTCTCTTTAGCTGCGGCGCCGCTTGGCGTTTGTGACTTTTTGCTGATCAACCAAAAAGTAAAACAAAAAATGTAATAAATAAAACGAATTGAATAAAATAATAAAAACAAAATGGAAACAGTAAATTCCGTCGCATGGCTTATGACGTATACGCAGCGTACGCCGAGCTGGCTAATTGTCTCCCCCAGGCCAGCCCAGCTGGTGTCTGCTTTTGTTTGTTTCTTTCTTCTTTGCTTCTGCATCTGAGTCAGCAAAGCAAATGACTTACAATTCCTTATCAGGAATCTAGAATACTGAATTCGATAATCTAGAATACTGAATTCTTCTCTTTATGAAAATATTACACAAAAATAATCATTTTTAATTTTAGTTTTTAAATTATATGCGATTCCTTAGTCTTGCTGCTTTATATTTTAATCAGTTATAGGGCCGTTTTTTTCATTTAAACAGAGACCCCTATTGATATATATTTTTACAATGAGAGTCAATGCGTAAGTCATAGGATTTTTTCAATTTGAAACATCTTAAACAAGTTGAGATAAAAGACAGAGAGGACAGAGATGACAGAATTATTATACAATTCTTCCTTATAAAACGATCTCAGAATCTCATTTGGCAATCATTGAGATGAAGTACATTTACAGACGTGTTTTTATCACGCTGATAAGCTCCTGTGGAGCTTTGTAATTATATGTACATGGGTTGCCCTGTTTGATTGCCTAATAAGTAGGGACTGCTCGCCTCTGACTGCAGTTGAATGGCATTTGAACCAGTCGAAATGCTCTCCAACCGAAAGTACTTAATGAACCGGCTATGGATTGTGCGAGAAATTTTTTTCCTGCTCATATGAATTGAACTGAGCACGCCGATTAGAAAATGTTCGATTAGTAATCGAATATGATCAAATAAATGTACATAAATAAATATTTGATTCGAATTGGAAATGTAAAACAAATTAAAAGAAAATAAAATCAATTAATTGCATGACATTGAAAAATGATCAGAGCCCAATTGAGGTTGATTAGCTACTTGCGCCTCAATAGTATCCTTTGCCATATTCTTAGACCGCCGCTTGATGGCTTTTGTGGTCGTATTAGAGGCACAGCGCACCAATAAAAGAAATAGCGTGATGTCAGATGACATCGCAATGTCAACGAATTGCAGTCTCAATTGGTTTGTCAGCTACTTAATTGCCATTATTGTTTCATTCGTCTTCCTCCACCAGGGATGAGGAGTACAGCAGAATCGTGCCGCAGAAGACGGCATATCATATGGTGCCGGGCTCGGAGTTCCAGTGCAAAGTGCCCATGTCCATGTCCATGTCGATGTCGATGCCGATGGCGAAGCAAAAGGTGCGCAAATTGTCGACCATCGATGAGCAGGACCACGATGCGGCCAATCGGCGAGGCATGATGAATCAGGTAAGCTAGCTCTTCAGCAAAAAAATGAAAGACACATCAATGCTGGCGTACAGGAAAAACCGGTTGGCACCAGACCTATCAAGCAGACTTGCTGAAGCTTTAAGCTCTCTCAGCATTATTAACTTTAAGAGAGAGTTGCCACTCTCTTGGCGCTCTCTTTTATAGCAACTTTTGTCGGCTGTCCTTGAAAATGAATTTTGTCGGCAGCAGCAGGAGTGGGTGTTGCAGTGGCAGCAGCAGGAGTGGGTGTTGCAGTAGTTGGTTATCAGTGTAGTTTGAGGTACAGCAACTTCAGAAACTCAGAGAGTTCGCATGAGCATTACGGTAATCCAGTCGAGCCGTTAATTAGCGTCGCAGCGAAACAAGTTTTGTCTGTTCTAAGTAGACCCCAAAGCAGGCAGGAGCCCGATTAATAACATTAAACACATAACAAAACAAATGCAGCTGGGCCAAAGCAGATTCTCGCTGACTAATGGGCCGCTTCATAATAAATGCCTTCATATGTATGTGTATTGTAGCTGTCAGTCATCAAGCTGTTCAGTTTTTTCTTAATATTCAATTATAACATAAATCAATCAAAAATCACACGACTCTGCAAGGTATCATAAATCGAACATATTGTAGATATTGTGGATATTTTTACTATGAAAACCGATTCAGTCGACATGTGAGTCAAGTATTCATTTCATCATTTTCGGTCAAGATCTCTCTCTCTCTCTCTCTGCCTCTCTCTGTTCTCTTTTTGCGATCGATCGTATTTGATCAACAAGTAAGACCATAATAATTTTTTATAGGGCTATATCATTATTCCTTGTTCTCTCTTTTACTATTACAGTCTCCTGTAGAGAACAGTCTCATAAGGCATTCAATTATCACGGATTATTTCAATTGTTGTCTCATGCTTTAAAATTGCATTCCTTAATTAATATTCAGCAAGAGACAACTTTGCGCAAAAGAGGTTGAGAACTAAAAACCAAACCAGTTATGGGATTTCTCTTCTCGAAGTCTCACTCTCTGTATCTCTCTCTCTCTCTTGTTTAGCTATACGTAATGATATTGTTTTTAGTCTGGTCTGAAGCTAATGAGCGTGAAGGACGCAATGATAAGATATAAATTGAAATTTCTTCGCATGATTAGAAAATATGAAAATATGAGGTCCCCAATTCGTTGGCATGTGACGCGAATTCGACGTCACAGATAGATTCAGAGTGTTTATATAGACGGCACCTTCGATCGCGCCATGACTAACTTGAGTGACAGGCACGTGGCAGAAGGAGGTTTCATTTCCCCGACATAGATCGTTTATCTCCATTGACACCTCAAGTGGAAAGCGGGTCCGCTGCATGGCACTCGCAGTTGCTTTAATTGCAGCGCGTCGCAACTTCAATTGCCGCCAATTGCCCGTCTCCCAATCAAAACTACGTCAACTTGCAACAGTGTCGCTTCCCCACTCAATTAAGTCTCAATTGCAGTTATTGGCTCCAACACGTCTTTAATATTCAATTGTGGCTTCATGCATATATTCTGATCAATATCTCGTGAGCAAATATTGCTAGATATTCATTTAACTTTGCTTTTCTATCTGTATTTTATATATCTATCTATTTTATATAGTAGGGGATTCCATTAGGTATAGGCAGATAACCCTTAGTAATATATGCAAAAAATCAGTTCTGATCAGATCATGATCAGGAATGACATCCTTTCGTAACCTATAAGAATGAAATTGATGAAAACTACTTAAAGTAAAGCTATTATATTTGGTATTGAGAGTCCTAGAGTATACACAGATATTGACTATGTTTTACTTTCTATATCATGCTATATGAAAGTAAATAACAGTTAGGTATCTGTTGGCTTTTATTTATATTTTGCTATGACTCAGCCATTCTTAATTGCCTTTTCAATGTCTTGATGAAACACTTGAAATTGATTCAAGTTCAAATCTGTTTGCCGCCAGTCTAAATATAACTCAAATATATACTAGTTATATCAAAGTTTGTCTTTTCAGTTAAACTGATAATTAATTTCATTTGTATTTCCAACCAGATTTTATCCACTTGCGCTGTTCTTTTGCTCTCCGCGGGCTGTGGCATGCCCATTGGCTACTCGGCGGTGCTGCTGCCACAGCTCAGCATGAACTCGACGGAGGTGCCCATAGATGTTAGCACCGGCTCTTGGATAGGTAAGATGATAACTGAGCTATATTATGCCTAGCGCTAAATATGATGTATTAAGTAAATAAAAAGTATATCTGTCAGTTTAAAGATCAGAAGGTTGTATCTGAATAAAGACAAAATACATTACTCGAATTTTTCTGACTCACTCTCCACTTTCATTTTGAACAATTTAGCTATTTATATATCTAGCTATCTGTTTATAAATCGATCTATCAAATATCTATGAATTTATGCTAATTACCTCCAATAATGTTAAAATATAATAATAAATAAAAGAACTATATGTATTTATTCCCAAGATTTCTGAGTTCTATTCAAAGTAGAAAATTACAGATAATATGAAGAAAATATGATCATTAATACGTATATATAATCATATATAATAGAACAGAAAGGGTTATATTTAAATTTTATAAATTTTTCTAGAAAAAATAGAAAATAGATTTCAACTAAACGTATTTGAGTCGCAGATCAATTCTAAAATATTCTAAAACAGCTACATTTGGGCCACAGGTCACAGTCTTTTATCTTCGTAAATTAACTATTTTTAAACTAAATCTCTACTTCACCCTTCTGTTCTCTTTGCAGCCAGCGTACATAGCTTGGCCACGCCGTTCGGCTCGTTAATCTCTGGACCACTGGCCGATTACCTGGGCCGCCGCAGGACTCTGCTGGTGTCGGTAATACCCCTGTTCCTGGGCTGGAGCACCATGGCCATGTCGAACTCTGTGAAGGCTCTGATATTTGCGCGCTTCCTCTGCGGCTTTGCGACTGGAATTCTGGGCGGACCCGGCCAGGTAATAAAGACGGGCCAATGCCAATATCGAAAAGTTCGTTCACGTCGCCATTTGTCCAACTGACACATTAACCAGATTAATAAATATGTGACATAAGTCGCCGCAGCCCTGACGCCCCAGTAGGAATTCTTGTGCTGCACATGCCCCCGACAAGTGGGTGACAAAAAGACGCAGCAGAGCTGTCAGCTGCCTTTTCTCGTTTGTCGTTTGTCGCTTGTCTCTTGGCTTTTGTCGGTTGTCAGATGGCTGTCAACTGCTCACTTAATTCCATTGTTCCGACCATAATCGAGTGCTCCATTGTGCTGTATGTTAATTCATAGTACGGCGTCCCTCTCACTCGCCTGCCCTCTCTGCGCAGCTCAATTTTCGCACAGCCGGCGTTTGTTTATTCATCTTATGGATATGCCCATGACTTATCCAGCGGCCAAAATGATAACGAAAGCGTCTTCCAAATGCGACGCAGTCCATTTGCATTAGCAAATCGCTTTCCGCACACACAGCATAAAGTTCCGGATTCTTGACCTTAGTCTATAATAAGTTTGTTGTTGCCAGCTGGGCGCTGGCCAGCGGGGAAGGGGCGGGCCGGCTGCGCCCCAAACCGAACAGAAACTTGTTGCGCGTGTGCCTCGAGAAACGTATTTCATTAATTGTCGTCTGCGGCGGCAGTGGCTGAAGATTTATGATTTTATGATTAAGCTTCAGATTATGCTGATATATCTAGTTGATACAGCTGCTTGATATTTCTGTGACCCTGTTTGCCATTCAGTTTGATCAAACTGTTTGTTTATAGACCACAGAGCGCGGGCACATACGAGTGTGTCCCAAGATTAAGGGAAAGTTGTTGTCGCTTGTTCGTTGTGGATTGCTCGAGAACTTGTGCGAGGTCAAGGTGGGTTACGCGTTCTCTGCTTCCAGGAATTTGTCACGCACTCATCTTGCCCAGCTGTCTCAACTAAATGATTCAATGGGGGTGCTTTAGCCATACCATGGGCGACAACAAATAGCACTTGAGTCTACTTATATATACATTCCCACAGACATTTCAGCTTTGGGCGGAGCAGGTGATAAGCTATCACTTATCGAAAGTGGTTTCCAATGATGTTTCATATTTATCAATTCAATTCAATTCAGCTGATCAAGCAGCTATACAAGGAACTTTAAAGCGATTTAGATCAGAACTGACCAACTAAATAGTATGCAAGTTGAATTAGTGACTGAAGGAGTGAATAGATTAATGAACTTGATTAGGTAAACTTGTTCTAGTTTTGTTATGACAGACTGAGTTTTGAGTAGTATAACATTAGGCATGACTTAAAACACGGTGGTACGGTACAGTAAGCAAGGGTGAGTTGGAGTACAAACAAATTATTATAGAGTAGTGCTGTAATTGAGATAGATGATGCTGATTAATTTTGATTCTGTCGGTTTGAGTGATTAGCGAGTTGGATGATAATATAATAGGTTCGATAGAAAGTTCAATGATGATTAAATGAGAGGAAGACAGATGAATACATATAGTATGACAAAAGTTGCTAAAATAATTACTAATGAGATGAGCTGCGTGATATATTACTTTTCTTCTTCGTTATCGTTGTCAGAAAGTCATCATGGAAAGAGTATTTCAAATTCGAACATCATATTATAATAATAGTTTTATTATTTTAACGTATACCACATTGTCTTTGCAATATTTGCTCATTCTTTAAAACGGAATAGATTGATACTACATAGACTAATAGAATGGATTTGGCAGGGTCGTTCTTCACATCCTGCATATGTTACACAGGCAGCATGATTAAGCAACCAAAATTGAATCCGAAATCACAGTGGTATTCAAATAATGTTTGAGTATCTTATATTGATATTATTGATCATTTAGAAATTTTCTACCATGCAAATGCAATGTCATTTTCTGAGCGGCTTTTAGCTTCTGAAATATTATTCAACTGCTTCTATTGATATAATTCAATTGAATATCAATTGATTCGGTTTGTAATTGGCCAATTAGTAGTTCACTCTTGCATAAACCAGTATAAGCTGACGCAGACACAGGACACAGTTCATAAGCCATCCCAGATATTTTACCATATTTAATATAAATATGATGTCTCCAATCCTTCTTTCCAATCAGGTGTATATTGCCGAAACAGCAGAGCCAAACCTGCGCAGTCTGCTCATTGGCGCTCCGTACGTGGCCTACTCGTGTGGAATTCTGTTTGTCTATTCGCTGGGCACCATTCTGTACTGGCGCGACGTGGCCTGGTGCGCCAACATTCTGCCGGCGCTGGCTGTCATCTCCATTTACTTCATACCGGAGACGCCGGCTTGGCTGGTGCGCAATCGCTTAGAAAAGCGCGCGCTGCAGGCGCTCACCTTTCTGCGTGGCAGCGAGATCACCGCCCAGAAGGAGCTCAACGACATGAAGGTGCGCTTGGAGAAGGAGCGAGCCACAACCAAGACGAATGAGAACATCTTCAAGCTCTGCTGTCAGCGTGTGGCCATCAAGCCGCTCTTCATTGTGATCGTCTTCTCGCTGCTGCAGATGTTCTCCGGCACCTTCATTGTGATCTTCTACGCAATCGACATCATCTCCGAGTTTGGAGCCGACTTCGATACGAAGCAGGCGGCCATTTGGACAGCGGCTGTGCGTGTGCTCTGCTGCATGATCTTCTGCGGCATCCTGATCTTTGTGCGCCGCCGTCTCATCATGGTTCTCTCGGGCATTGGCTCGGGCGTCTTTTGCCTGGCGCTAAGTGTCTTCATGTACATCCGTATGGGTCAGCCCAAGATGCCCTACGACGTGCTCGTAGCAGGCGGTTGCCTCCTTGGCTACATTGTCTTCAATACAGCTCTGATGGTAATGCCGGGCATCATGATCGGGGAGCTGTTTCCTGCTCGCATTCGTGGACGCACAGCTGGCGGTGTATTTGCCTCGATGAATGTGGCTCTCTTCATCTTTGCCAAGGCCTTTCCGGCGCTGCAAGCATTTCTGAAGATGCGCGGCGTTTTCATGGTGTTTGCCGCCTCCAGCTTCCTGCTGATAGTATTCATGTGTCTGTTCCAGCCGGAGACAAAGGGCCGTAGTCTGGAGCACATCGAGGACTACTTCAATGGGGACAATTGGCTCTGGCTGAAGCGTGATCGTGGCTACAAGACGGTCAAGCTGCTGCCCCTGGAGCCGCTGGCGGAGAATCGTCCTCTGCAGCGCAACGTGGAACATGCCTAAGCATAGATTTGTTAATTATTAGATTTAATACAGGGCTCTAAGATTCCTTAGATTATTAGCTAGTATTATGCATAGCTTCTAAGAGCGCTGGAGTACCTCGTAGCAGTAATATCTGTGCCTTTCCAGTGTTCGTTAGTTACTCCAATATATCACCAAAAAGAAATATTATGAGCTCAATTTCGGTTAATTTAAGAAACGTGATTTATGCAATTATGCATTCGAATTTTAAAGTCTCGATGTATATTATATATGATGTATTTGTACGATTATATGAGTACTGATATTAATAAAAAGTTGCATTAATTTGAAGTTTTCAATTTATTTGAGGGCGTCGTTACAGCCAAGTTCAAGTTATCGACTTGCCACCACAAACTAAACATCCCGCCCGGGCTGTATTCGTTTGAACACTGACCAGTGGTTTGAATTTCATCTGGTGGTTTTTAATATTGCACAACTATTGTATCGCCTGGAGAAACTAACTGGAAGTGTAATTTCTTAGCAAAATAATGAAGTGTTTAGCCAGCTAGCTACATTTTCTTCAGTAGTGCTAAAGAGCTGTTAATGTTCTCGACGTTTGTATCTCTGGTTTGTGAAAGTGCTGCCAGATCGTTTGATGTATATGGGCTTAGTTTCGTTAGGATTATTCCTATCATTCGACCGCCACAGTTTCGTTAAAAGCTTATCAATAAAGCTCTAAAAGCTCTGTTCGTTAACAGCGCGCGTTAGCAGCTGAAAAATTTAAATTCAAATATTTACATATGTTGTTAGATAGTTGTTAAATGTACATATAAAGTTTTAGGGAATAGATGTCTGTGTGTAAATAAAGGAACATATTACAGTTAAGTCTAAATTCGTTGGTTTAAATCAAGCTGTCATATAATTACAATAAGGTTGGGCTTTTAGTGCACCATTGCCCCATCATACTTTGGCAATTACGTAATTTGAAATATGCAGTACAATAGTAATTATTAAGACTTTGACCTGCCCCTTCTTTTCGTACTACCCAGAGGTAAACCCATTGCGAATGCGGACAACTTACGTACAACTACTCTATACATTTCGTAAAATAAAAATGCCCCACGTGATGTTAAATTTTTAATAGACTTCTCAGCGGCAGTCGAGTTGAAGTTTGAAATTAAAAAAAAAAAAAAAAGAAAAAAGAAAACGGAACAGAACTGGGCGTGCATGCATATTTAAAATTCTATTATCCCCATCAGTCCCCGGTTTTGATACTCGTCCTGCACTTGGTTCTCAGTGTGCTAATAAATTGTATAATTCTTGGCTTTTTTTTTACCGACTCCGCGCTTGTTTTGGCTCGACAAACTTGTGCCGTGTATTTTCTTTGTGCATTCCTCGGTGGTGGCAGGTGCTGGTGGTGCTGGAGGCAGGCGACTGGCGGCTGGAGCGCTGGACAAGTGGGTGGGCACGAGTGGGCAGGTTTCCACTAACCGGAATGCAGGCGAAAAAAATTGCTGCGGCATTCCGGAAACACTTCAAGTTGCTGAGCTCATTCGTCTCTGCGATTTGTTGGCATTTTAACGCGACCAACAAGTTGGACAATGAGCAGTGTGATAGAGTATGTATATACTCAGTAAATACTAAATTTATGTTGACAATTATCGGGTTCTGTATTCGTTTGTACTGTGAATGACACAAACGATTCACATTGATAGACCTGTGGAATTTCAAGATACATTTCAGATAAATTTACAAACTATGTACTTGTATTTAACTAGAACCGATTTATTGAATTTTCAATTTATTTGATCTATATATACTTTGAACAGAAGATTATAGGCTTCTTCTTTCTTAAATGTATCTTCACTCTGAAGATTTGACAGGGTTACAAATTGAACAAGAAATGAAATAAAATACTGTTTAATGTTTCTTTGGCAATGCAATTCTCACACTACCCACAGGGTATAACGACATTGCCAGCAATAATTGTACCGAGGGCTGCGCGTCAGCTAAATATATAGGGACAAGCTGGTCGAGGGAGGCGTTGAATGTTGTATAGTGGGCGTGTTGCCTGCTCATGCAATGATAAATGAAGTTTTAGTGGCTTTTGACCCATTTAATAAATTGTTAAAGTTGAAAAATGCGCAAGAATATTGTGAACTTTCATGCCCTAACTATATACGTATATATTTCATATATATAAATATATATATATATATGTATGTACATGTATATGTCTATAAATTTGTTGTTGTTGCTGTCTGAATTAGGGTTAATTTAAAAGTTGCTTGCAGAACTGACCCTTGGACTGCGAACTGAAGTTGTTGCTGTTGCAGTTGTTGCTGTTGTTGTTGCACTTGTTGTCCCTTGCTGCTGTGCTGTGCAAAGTTTTTTACTGTTGGCCCACTTTTTGCAACAGCCAAAGTTGCGGAATTTTAAATAATTTTGTTAAATTCTATAACGTGCCATGTTGCACGGCTCAAGCCTAGGCTCTGTTACCTCACCCCTCACCCCTCGCGCCTTCGGCTCCCGCTCAGCTCCAGCGTTGGCCAACTTGCAAACTTGGCTGCTTATTAAGTTAGGGGCGACAGTTTGCAGTTAATGTGATTATGCGTTCGTTTTAAATGCAATTTAATATTTTCATTTAGGTTTTCGTTTTTCAGCTCGCCAACCAGCTACAAAGTCTCTAAAATATGCACAATAAACATGCGGAACTGGGCTTGGGTTGGCTTGGCTTGGCTTGGCGTTCAGGTCAGGCCAGGCTATGCTTCAGCCATAATAAGCAGCATAAAAGGCTTCGTTTTTCTTTCGGGCAGGGACATAGCTGCACAGCGACTCTCTGCATCCATGTATATATATATATATATACATATATCTGAGTGTATTGCATATAAACAATTTTCTATTATGCAAAAATAACAAGCGAGAACAACAAAAGCAACAATAGCAACTTGAATGGATTTCTGCATAAGAAAAGCAGCGAGTGAAGTTGAAGTATGGCCAAAGCAGCAGCAGCAACATCAGCAGCAAGAGCAACAGCCAAAGCAGCTAAAAAAGAGAGTTGCAACTGGCTCGACCTATACCAACAAACCTTTTTTACCCTTTCCTCAAAGCTGCCCTCAACAAAAAGTTGTGCCTCCGCAACGATGTTTGCTGTGCGCTACACACAAAACATTAGAAAATCTATATTCGATTTTATTATCTGTAGACTATGGAGTATGTTAGATTTCAGTTATAGTACAACATTCTGAAAGCTAATTGAATATTACAGTAGATTTATATGACATATAAAAATGTATTGTTGAATTCGTTAGAATGATTGTTAATAATAATAATATCTAACTGTTATTGTATCTTAAATTATAAATACACTTATCGAGAATTTGAAACAGTTTTATATTATTATTATTAACAAGAAAAATCTGGTTTTCTGGTTTGATTTTTATTTTTATTTATTTATTAGAAGTTGTGTATACGGAACGTTGTAAAGTTTATTAATTTTGATATTAAAATGAAGGAGGGGAGTTATTTCCGTTAAAAGACATATGCGGAATTAATGTTTAGAAAACCCCAATAATATTTTTTCATATTGTTGGTGCTGTAATGATAATAAGCGCTTATTATTAATATATGTATATATCTATAAACAAAATATATGCAATATGTCTATAGATCTCAATCCTGCTCTAATATTCAATATAATCTAGTTTGGATAACCACACTTTCCATATAGCGAAGAGTGCTGTTGGCTCCTCATACAAGGCCTGAACAACAACGCGTTAATTTCTTTGGCTGTGCGTGTGAAGCATTATGCAACGTGGCCGCAGTTGCTAACTAACTGCTGAAACTGAAGATACCTCCGTGACCCAAGTCAATGCAAATGGTGTAGAGCACTAGACACACACACACTCACAGAGACACAGCCACAGCTGGATACACAGAGTGTATTGTGGAGGCAGCATTTGCAAGTGAAGCCACAAGCATAGCAGACGGCACTGAGACGCGCCCCAGCCACAACAGTGTATATAATGCCAAGGAGTTAGGCAACCACCCAACGCCCACACTTTGGCTACTGGTGCACCCTGCCACCAAACCACCGCCCACCTGCTGTGATCTGTGCTGCTGCAGCCACAGGATGAAGCAAAAACGCAGTTGTCGCTGGGATAGCGAAAAGTGCTGAGCATAAATAAGACATTTGCGAGTGTAAGCACACAGCACAACAACACCAACAATAGCAACAACACCACCAACAACAACAATGGAATGTCCAACATAAGATTGTTTGACTCAAGGATACTCAGCAGTCCTATTTTAGATTGCGGCATTATATAATTGAAAATAGTGAAAGTATTCAATTCAATGAGAAAGACTTCAACTGATAGTTATCAGGCGGAAGTAGAATAGCAATTCCTCAATATTGCTGAGAAAGTCTCTGACTAATACTTTTGATATTAATTAAGGGTGCTAAAAATATTCCATGCATTTCGCCTGCTGGCCGTCAGGATACCCAACTGCTTGACAACTCCTTTCAATGGGTACTGTCTCTAACAATAACAATGACTTGAAATAACTCTACACGCAACATTGAAATGCGGTGAAGTTGGCAACAAGCAGCTGCATCTGGAGTAGGAGTGGAAGCTGGATTTCCAGCAGGCCACGCAGGATCAACAGCAGCAGCAGGAGCAGCAGCAGCAGTCGCAGGACCGCCGGCAATGTTAGCTGAGAGACAATAATTTCGAAACTGCTTTCAAAGCAAAGTCGCCAGCAAAGTAATGCAAAATGCAAAGTCATCGCTACGCCAACGCCCCCGCCTAGGCTAAATGGGGGCGTGGAGTGGCTGCTGACTCCTGCCTGGTCCCCAACTAACCCGTACCAGCAGCTGCAGCAGCCATAGCTCCGCCCGAGCAATTGTTGTGATTTCTTTCTTGCTGCTTCTATGTGTTTTTTTTTTTTATTTTATTTTTTTATTTTTTTTTTTTTTATTTTGCGGGCAGCTCGTGCACATGCATTTATTTAAATTCTTGTTGTCTGACTGTGCGTGTGTGGGTCCATGTCTTGCCTCATTTTGCCAATGTATTCATTGTCTGTGAAATTGTTGTGCGGTATGCCGGCGCATAATGTCTTTCTTTTGCCACGTCCTTCAGACCGTGTTCCGAACTCCTCTCCAGCTTCTCCCTCTACCAATCGCCTCGTCTTCCTGTACCCTCTTATCCTTCTTATACAGAGCTGCTGCAGCAGTGTTGCGGTTTTTAACTTGTGACAGTTTTAAGTGGCTGCCGTTTGTCTCCCTCGTTGGATTCGCTGCGTACAGCCCCACCCACACTCAAAGCCATGCCCACGGCCACAGATAGCTAGCACACGTCCATATAAATAGAAAGTTTTGTATGGATTTCAGCTCCTGAGATTTGCATCAGAATTTAATGCTTGTTATTTGGCGCTTATAAATTGTCCAACTATAATAATAAATACCTCGCTTACATTTCTTGAAATTAGGTTCATTTCTACTGCTTGCGCTTTGAAAGCAGGGCACATCAGCGGGATTTGGTTTGATTTGTGGGCACTTGTGGCTAAAGGATTGCCATCTGAACATCCGACATTTCATTGCTGTTTGCTCTTGCATTTTCATGGATCTCGATCAATAAGATAAAGTCAGACTATACCGATTTAGTTGAAATAAACATGAAAGGCAGAAGGAGACGTGGCAGACCCCAGAAGGCATAGATATAGGCTTGCTTAAGTCAGGGCCATGTTTTGCACATGACGAGCTTCGAATATGATGACAGGGTTCAGGCTATCTCCCAGTGGAGAAGTTTTACCTTCTATGTATTATTGTAGGGGCCGAAATTAGTATTTATATTTAATGTAATGTATTTATACTTATGATTCTATAAATACAAACAAGTATGAATGCTCTAGTCGAGACTGCTCGATAGGAGATACCCTGAACCCTCCCTGAGCCCGCGCTCTACTAACTGCGCAGTAAGCAGCGACAGCACTTGGACTGCGCTTCAGTGTGGGCAATATTATGAGAACTTATGTATTTGTTGAATAATGTCTTT
The DNA here is from genome assembly GCF_054131105.1 of Drosophila navojoa. Classification (NCBI taxonomy): domain Eukaryota; kingdom Metazoa; phylum Arthropoda; class Insecta; order Diptera; family Drosophilidae; genus Drosophila; species Drosophila navojoa. The sequence continues at coordinate 24,298,576 of NC_142893.1, read as the reverse complement.
CATGGACATACCATCTTAATGAATCTTTCAGATCGTAATCATATGGTGAATGTACATTATAAAGCCCAAGTCTCTAGTACTTGAAATACGTTGTTTACGAATTCGAGGCGAAGGGGGTGTGGTATCCAAAATCTGTAAATTACAAAAGGTTTGTACTCATCATATGTATATACACAGCAAGTCTGAAGTCTCCAGGTCTAAAAGTATTATTCTTGGTAAAAAAGCTATGGGACGAGCTATCGAAAAAATATGATAAACTCCTACTGCGTATGGTATGCATACAAAATTTCAATTTCTGAGATCTTGGCATTCATACGGACGGACGGACTGTCAGACGGACAGGGCCAAATCTACTCAGCTCGTCGTCCTGATCAAGAATATATATACTTTGTGGGGTTTGCCACGCCTCCATCAGCCTGTTACATACTTTTTCACAAAAACATTATACCCTGATTTCCCATTTTTAATGGGTTCAGGGTATAAAAACGCCTTATATTTGGTCTGTCGATCATACATTCAGGGTCTTATAAGATGTAGTTAAGATCATTGAGAGCTTGATTAAGGGACAATATCTTGAAATTTCCAATATTGTCAAGGTACGGAGGGTAAAGGGAGAGAGACAAGCCCCAACTTGGTACTCTCCGTCAGTCATGAACATGGGGGGTTTAACATATATGTAGAGCGTGTCGGTACTTCCATTACTTAGGGTTTATTTCATTTAGATTCTGTAACGCGCAACAAAAGAAGTGTGTTAAGGTGGAACTGTGTAGGTAAAGAAGAATCCCGACAATCGAGCTAGTACGAGCATAGCGAGAGTGCGCACATCTAAGCACATGCTTAAATCCAGAAATTCCATCAACTGGACGGACCTCCTTAATCCCGTACACTACATTACCTACTACGTAATACTCGCTCAAATTCAAAATGTGTTCTGCAAGCAACTTAAATGCTTCAGGCGTGTATATAGTAGTTTACTCAGTAGCAATACAAATTTCATTAGACTTATCATAGCTTGCTCGAAATGCCAGAATTCATCTTGTGTCAAGCACTTTCGCTTCGATATTTTAAGCTGACTTTTCATATGTGAAGTGGGGCCAAACTGATGCAACGATAAAAGCACTTTCTATCCTTCCGGGAAAGTGTCGTACCGTACCGTGCTCCGCCTCCTGTGCCGTTCATGATTTTACTCCGGCTACAACTGCCTTGACTCCATTCAATTTTCAATCACGTCTCACCTGCTGCAGCTCCCACTCTGGATGCCTTCATCGCCTTTAATGCTCATTGCTCGGTTTCGTGACCCATTTGAATGGGCTGTCTCTGTCTCTCTTCCTCTCTCTCCCTCCTACGGCCTCTTGTGCTTGTACCTTGTCCATTGTCATTATGCGGCCTTTTGGTGCATGCCACACCCACCGGGAGCAACGGAAGGCGTTAGGCATGGAACAACAGTAGACAGAGGGTGAGATAGTAGAGAGCGAGAGATCCATAATCCTTCATAGTTTCCTGGCTGGTGCGCTGCCAACAACCTTTTGCCTTAGTAATATAGTTGTTGTTGCTGTTGTTGTTGCTGATGGTGCTGCGCGCCAAACAAAAGGAAAACAATTTTCATGCGTGCATGCGAAAAATCAAAGGAAAACATACCTGCAGTGCCGGGATGAGCCCAGCCGAGTACAATGCCTATTTGTGAGATAAGAAAACAGCACCCAACCCACATCAAAACCGAGCAATTTCCAAGTGCTGTTGGTCCACAGGTGAGGTATTCGCAGTTGGCGCTGAAGCATAGGTTCCACAGCTTCCATTCCCAGCGACACTCGCCGCCTAAGTGGCTCCTCTTTGTTTTTTGTTTTTTCTATCTATCTCATAGGAAACTCTTTTGTTCAACTGCCTCAGCACTGAGTGTGCATATTAGCTTTGCTGCCCAACTTAGCATATATACTACAAAACTGTGGATGGACTGCGTGTTACAGATACAGATACGGATACAAATACAGATACGGATACAGATACAGATACAGATACAGATACAGATACAGATACAGATACAGATACAGATACAGATACAGATACAGATACAGATACAGATACAGATACAGATACAGATACAGATACAGATACAGATACAGATACAGATACGACAGATATCAGATACAGATACAGATACAGATACAGAACAGATACAGATACAGACATACAGATCAGATACAGATACAGATACAGATACAGATACAGATACAGATACAGATACAGATACAGATACAGATAACAGATACAGATACAGATACAATCAGATACAGATACAGATCAGATCAGATACAGATACAGATACAGATACAGATACAGATACAGATACAGATACAGATACAGATACAGATACAGATACAGATACAGATACAGATACAGATACAGATACAGATACAGATACAGATACAGATACAGATACAGATACAGATACAGATACAGATACAGATACAGATACAGATACAGATACAGATACAGATACAGATACAGATACAGATACAGATACAGATACAGATACAGATACAGATACAGATACAGATACAGATACAGATACAGATACAGATCCAGATAGCAAGATAAGGATACGTACAGATACAGATACAGATACAGATACAGATACAGATACAGATACAGATACAGATACAGATACAGATACAAATACAGATACAGATACAGATACGATACATATACAATATACAGATACAGATCAGATACAGATACAGATACAGACGTCGTCTTTGCAGAGTATACAGAGGCTCTCATTGCAAATCTGCGTACATTTCTGGCCCGTTGTTTGTTAGTTGTTGTCAACGACAGAGACAGCCAGGGCTTTGTTATTAACTAGACTAGGAGCGCTATAAGCCATTTTCCGGCTGGGTGAATGACATGCCAGAAATCACAAATACCCATGCGTAGGCGCAGCACGTCACACATACATATGTAGGATTCTGTCAAGCATGCTTGGTAGGTATGTAGGTTAGGCAAAAGCAATTAGCGCAAGAGTTGGGGCCAAATTGGGCGAGTAGCCTCGATTTCAACGAGCTCATTAAGTGTTTAAGCATAAATGCCAATGGCAGGCTAATTAACACAGCAGCAGCAGGAACAGCAGTCGGAGCAGTAGCAACAACAACAAAATCAGCAACAACAGCTACAGGAGCTACAGCAAATGGAACCGGAACTTGGCTTTTGGTATTTTGGGCTGTTGTCCAAGTCGCAAGCTTCTATTCCTCTCGCTGTGCGTTGCAAGTTGAGATTTGTGGCAACGCTTGCCCACCTGGCAAATGCTTGTCGAAACTTTTATAATTATGTTCGAGCTATGGCAAAAGTTTCAAGTGATGCCGGCGTCTGCTCATTTCACAATTCTCTTGGCCAAGCTTAGACGCAGTGAAAGTTGGCTTCCTATTTCCTTTTTTCTTCCTATTTTTCATTTATATCCTGTAAACAAGCAGTGCTACAAAGTGGGTCCTTGCTTGAAGCATGAAGACAAGCAAGTCTCTTTACATTGCTAAGCTAAGTCAGAAGCCATTATATCTTAAGCGAGATTCAACTCGGGGCGTAAAAGTCAATTTCGACTTTGTGTTTAGGTATTCAATATATTTGCTCCTGTGTGATTTACTCGTAATTTCGGATCACAACAAACAAAAAAAAAAAACAAAAAATAAAAACGCTTTTCTCAAGATTGGTTAAAAGTTAAGTTGATTTTTATTTCATATTAAAATTATAGTGGTTAATGCTTAGCTGATTTGAGCTGATATCTTCGATACATCATTCGAATATCAATTAAAAGCTTTTTATTGTATTCCTTAACATGAACACGAACTTAGTTTACAATAACCTGTAGTTATTATATTGAAGTGTAGCCTACGAAAATACTTCCCGAAATTCGAGTTTAGGAAGTGCGAACTTATGCTTAAACAGCATCGTAGGAACATTACAAATTCTTTCAAATGGATATCAGACTTTTGTAATTTATACTTACTGCCAAGCTGGAGCGTATAGATATAGGCTCAATTTAAGTACTTCGTTTCTCCTGCTAGGCTGGTTGTCAACTCTGGCATGCACTTTTCCAGATACAGGGTAATTTTGAGTGCATCAATGTCAATAGGACAGCAAGATGTATTTTTTACCGCTATTGCTCTGTGCGTCGGCTACGTTTTTACGCGCAACTTTTACAAGTGGTTGCTGTGTGATGGAGGGCGGGGGAGCTGGTGGGGGTTCAAGGCGGCGACAGGTTGTCAGTTGTAGCTGCCTACAAGTTAATTATGCGCCGTGCGCTTTGCTGCGTGCGGTGCCACTTCCGGTTTGGCTGACGCCACTTCCGATGCGCTCAAGGAAATTAAAAATGTCGATGAGGAAGAAGGAGGAGGAAAACCAAAAATAAAAATAAAAGACGAAACGAAACTGCTTGCACGGCCTGTTAATTAAACGGCGCAACAACTAGTCATAATGTGAAATGTCCAACAGAATTCGACTGGCGATTCCACTTGGTCCTGCCGCGCCCACTGCGCCCTTGCCGGGCTGTGCCAATGCAGGCGCCATTTTTTAATCAATTAAAAATGCCACTTATATATTTTTTCATCCTGCATGTCGCACTGTGTTGCAGTTGTCGCCAGTCACCGGCAGTCGACGAGCCGCTCGCCACACTTGCTGCAAGCAATTATCGAAAATTTAATTAAAGCGCCAAGTGTTGCAAGCACAAAGCGTGTGTGTGTGGTCTCTCTCTGTGTGTATGTGTGTGTGTGTGTGTGTGCAGCTTATATTAATGTTAACGCTTTAATGCATCATTAAGCGGCGCCAACGTTGGCTTGGTTCGGTCAACACTAGCCGTCAAAAGACAACCAAAAATAAAGAAAGAAAACAAAAACAAAGAAAACTTTGCAAGAGCAAATATCTTCGATATGGAAAATATATTTAACGCCATGTGATAGCAGCAAAGAAAACATGTTAAGGGCATACGATTCAAGCTAAAATATTTATTTAAAAAGTACAAATATGTGCTGCATTTTAATGATGATTATTTTGTTGCTTATATTTTGAAGTTTTAACTACTCATTCTGATATATTCTGAGATAGCGAGGGAGAAGATCTGTTGTGTTGCTGAGTGAGAGCCACCAGTACACCAGGAACTAATAAAGCACAGAGGCGAGCTTTGATTTGTATCTACTACAGTAAGGGTAATTTATGTAGTAAACGATGCTTAAACGATTTTCATTTGTATGTAGCCCTGTTCAAGTACTTTCATTTGGATGGGACCCAAAGTCATTTAAAATAAGAATATAAAACAAAATATTATTTAATTAATAATAAAGAATTAAAAATATATAATTTTGTATAGGTGCTTACATAAAATCTCACAAAATAAAATCTCAGCTTTCTTTTCGTAGGTCTGAGCTCTGGTTTTCTTAATTAATGTTATATATCAATTTAACAATGTTAGACCCACAAATTGTGGATTTAATATTGCGGCTCTATAATATTAAGTAAATACTGTTGGAGTGGTGGCGTCGCCGATAAGTAAAGAGACCAGGTTGTAATTTCCTAGTCCTTAGTTGTAGTATGGTAGCTGTGCAGCTCTTATAAAAAGTGTGTAAAGTATATATATACATATGCCAGGAGAGGCAAGTGACAAGTGTGGGGGAGACGAAGTACTCAGCGGGCGCTAATCGGATATGGCATTAACAAATACTATGGTAAATACAAATACATAATCTAGAATCTTTAACATGTAAACAATGCCTGGATTAGTATGACTGCTTGTCAAATGAATAATAGCCTACAACTCACTTATTATTTCTAAGAAATGTAATATAAACATGTGCAAAAAGCATATTATATATATTTACTTCTTTCTTAGGAACTATCTAAGCCTGCTTGCTAATATGTAGCTGTAAGAATCGATTCAAATGGTTTTGGAGTTTTTAAATATACGATGAAATGTGGAGTGGCCAGTCCGAAATCTGGAACTTAAAATCCTTGCCTTGTTGTATGTGAATGTCAAGCCAAACTAGTCAACTTAATGAAATATCCAAACGGGAAAATTCACGCATTTGTCAGCAGCTCAACAGCTTCAGTTCGTGGCGTGATAGCTGGGGATGCCCTCGGGTCTGACCAATGGGAGTCCAATGCTCCAAATTGAAATGCAAGTTGTCGCCGACGCCTGTGGGGTCGATGTCGACGGAGGGGTGAGGGTTCTGGCTGGACTGGTTGTCATTGTTGTTGTTGTTGTTGTTGTTGACAAATGCAAAACCATTTGCCAAATAAATAAGCAGCTCAACGAAAATAAATATGCTTTCGCCACGCGCATTTACACTCAATAAAGATGCTGCCTTCAGTGGGGACAGATGGGCGATGCGGGAGTCAAAGGATAAGTCTGGCAATGCCAAGCATAAAAATTGTATTTTAATGCGCGCGCATAAATAACACAAACAGGACACACACACAACACACACACCCATTGGCATTCACACTTTGGGAGCCACGCTCTGCCATTTTATCAAATGCTGAATCCAAGCTGGAAGCCAAAGTCGCTGTCACTAATTTAGTGGGTTTCCGTGGCAGTGCCGAAAAATCAACAGGAAACAAACACAGAAAACGACGCTGATGATGATGATGATGATGATGATGTTGATGTTGATGTTGATGTTGATGCTGCTGATGGTGATGGCAACACCGTTTAGTGGCAGTGCCACGCCTCGCTGCACAGGCGGCGTTGACAACATTAGACGAGAAAAAATCAACCACTCGTCGAGTGCGACATGAAGTATTCCAAATACCCTTTACATTACTTTTACTATCGATCAGTTGTCGAAATTCAGTAGTATATCGATAGTTATCGATGTGTATACGATAAATAATTGAAATGGGTCCTTACTGGCAAAGTAAATAGTAAATCATTTGAAATTGTCGACTGAGCGTCAATCTTATCCATCGTAAACAGTCGATGTGCAGACTTTAATTTCAAATTTGAATTATAATAATTATTATTTTTCATGTCATGTCATCTAACAAACAAAACTTGATTGACTTACTCTGCTCCGATCTAATTGAATTTTTGGTTTTCCGCCAAACTTCAAATTTGTTAATCAAGACATGAACGATTCAACTTCAACTTTGTCTTACGTATCGCTTAACCGAGCATGGCCGGTTTAGCTAGAGTATTCACGAAAAAAAGATGGCATTGAATGGAATGGAGTGGAAAGTAAACCGGAACGATATGGGCGCCCAGCATCTTCATCATCAGGCGGCATATGTTGGCATTGGACTCGGAGTTGGCGTTGGCGTTGGCGTGGCCGTGGTGTTGGCGTGAGGTGCTCATCAATAAAATCATCGAGGTCATTAAGTGGATTAACTGCAGCCCATCAGAAGCATGTGGTGCCACAGCACAAAACGCAAAATGCCAAATACGGACATAGTCAACGAGCGAAGGGAACTCACACACACAGCTAAACGCACACACACATACACACGCACACACACACACACACACACACACACACACACACACACAAATACGAACACTAAGAAATGGGCGTCATCTTTGGCTTTTGCTTTACACTTTGCAGTTCATAACAGACAATGGAGAAGCACCGTGGAAATTTTCGATTGGAAATAAAGTAGAAAGTAAAAATTGAATATTAATATATTATACATTTTGTTTCGGTCTATTATATATATTTATATTTAAAACATTTTTAAGCAATACACATTATTATTTACACATTTATTACAGTCACATTTATCATATAATAACCCAGCACATTATATGATAAATGTGACTAATTTACAAACTATATTAAGGTGGATTTTTGATTAAGAGAAAAATGGTTAACCATTCGTCTGACAATTTGGACTTAGTATTTGAAGTCATTTATAGAGAAGATATAATGTTGTGAATATATTTCTCTAAACTATTGCTATTCAAATGCTTTTTTTTTTTTTTTTTTTTATATAAGTTAAGGAAATAATTTGAAATGGAGTTTGTTTTATTCTAGTTTGCATATGTGACAAATATATAAAAAAGGTGTTGATAAACTTGAATATCCATTTCAAGCTAATATAATATAAGTAACGATTCTCTAGAATAGAACTTCCACTAGATAGGGTAAATTGGGCTGCCTGGCAATTTTAAAACAGAATTAAGGCCCATTGTACCCAGTGTAGCAAATGCTCGGCTTGTTTGTTCAGCAACATATCTATATATATATATATATATATATATATATATATATATATATATATATATATAAAGAGACCTCGAGTAATATATATATATATATATATATATATATATATATGTATGTATATGTGTTTGTGTGTATGTGTATGTCTGTCTGTGCTGGTGCTATTCAGTCAGCTTTTCTTGCTAGGATCAGAGCAAAAAAGAAGTAGTTGAAAGGGGGCAGAATGGGCGGCCGTGGCAACGGGCGGCAGCAACGGCTGCTTGTCTTGTCTTGGTTCCTGTTGTTATTGACATGTACGAATTAGGTTAAATTTATTTACTGTCAGTTCAGTGAACTGCAAATGGTTTTAGTTTATTAAATTTAGCCAAAGGAACGGAGTTGGCAATCTGTTTTAAGTTTGTTAAATGCCAAAAAATCAAGATTTAGATTAAGTTGTCAGCGCAAAAATTCATTCAACTGCACTTAACCTCTCTCTCTCTCTCTCTCTTTCTCTCTCCCTCTGTCCTTCTCTGGCTTTCAACTTTTAATTTACATTGAAAAGCAGCTGCAAATTAATTTCAAAGCTTCCGCCGTGAGGGCAAAACTCAATTGCGGTTTGATTAATTGTGCTGTACTTGAAACTCAGCGCTTACACACACACACACACACACACATACACACACAAACTCACATAGTCGAACTGGCACTCAAGCTGCATTAATCAGCACAGCTCTGAACGCTGCTCATTTATTTGCAAAAAGGCAAATGAGGAAAAGCAAAAAATAAAGTACGAAAAAAAATGGTAAACGTAAACGTGGATTTTTCAAAACCACTTTGGCAAATCGTAGTCAAAGTTAAGCTGAGAGCAAAAGCGTGGTAAAAAAAAAAATATAAACAGCATCAACTATTTTTGACTGGTCGATATTAAGATGCTCTTGCAAAGAAAATGTCTTACGAACTCAAGCTCAAACTATAGTTGGCTTGACTCATGCTAGATGAGTCAGAGACAAAGAGAATACAGGGATCCAAGTGTATCACTAATCTAATGACAAAATCTAAACATATCCTTGTGAAAGACTAAGAAAAAATTATTTTGAAATTGAATATACTTTTTGTTATACATTTATTATCAATGAAAAGCTAAGCTCTGCGCACATGAAACCGTTTTTTTTTTAAATCGAATTAGAGTGTTTGCTACACTCTTCTTTCAGCTGTTACCAATCTCTTGAATAAATAATTATACCCACAGATGTAGCCATACTCCAAATAAATATACGCGTCCTTGGTGCATTAAAAGCTTTGGCAAAAAGTTTGTTAAGCAGCAGCGCAAAAAGCGATTGCTCTAGGAATCAATTAAATTGAAATTACGCATACGCCATGTGTGCAAACAGCCACAGAGCAGGAGAAAGAAAGAGTGACCAGGGAGGGAGAGGAGGAGGGAGTGGGAGTGCGAGTGGAGTGGGCGGGAGGGTAAGCGCAAGAACATGCTTTCACTTTCTGCTGTTTGAGTTTATTTTGCGCCAAATTGAATTTTTGACTGCCGTTTACCGACTTTAAATGTGCCAAACGTGACGTTTTCATTTTTAGCCAACATGACATACATACAGAGTAGATTTGATTTTATGTGTGCGCCTAATACCCTGCATTAAAATGAATATGGGCCAAGAAGAGCCTCACGAGGTTGCTCAGCCATTGCCTGGCTTACCATTTACAGCAACTAATCGATGGAGAGGTAATTCAATTTCGCATTATTATAATCTGGCATTGAACGTCCTGCAAAGCGCATTTAATATTTATATTGTTTTACACGGCATTGCCTAGCCGAACATTTCACCCTTGTGGTTTCTTAATTATTTAACCAATTGCAATGATTTATCAGCATGAAATCGCAGGCAAATCCATCAAGCTGAAGTGATTTTCGATTGTAATGTGATTGAATTTAAAGCTGACAGCAGAGCTGAACTAATTGCTAAGGCATATGCTGAGGCAAACGCAGATGCGGCTCCGCCTGCTGCGACTCCTGCTGCTGCAGCTGGTGTTGCTGATGCTGCAAGTCTCGCTTAAAATATTCATATTTATATTTATATAGTGCGGGCCACATGTCGTATGCGCTATTTGCGCCCTCGTATGCTGTCCACAGTGTTTGTTAACCAGACACTGTGTACGTGGGTGTGTGTGAGTGTGTATGTGTGTGTGTGGGTGTGCTTCGGTATGTGTACAATAAACAATAACCAGGAAGACAACAGCAGCGCTGGATTTATGTTGTCGTTTGAACGCTGCCACAACACTCACACACACGCACACTCCTGCCACGCCCCCCTGCATTTGCTCCATATGCTACATATATAAATATATATGCAGGCAGCAGGCAGTGTCAGGCAGCAGATGCTGCCGCCCGTTGTGGCCATCTAACCGCAACAAAGAGTTAGCAACACACACATACACACATTATATATATGTATGTATAAATAATAACACACACACACACACACTGGAATGAATATGCATGGCATAGAAAGAAAGTGTTGCATATTTTTTAGCGCATTTCGCAACACCTTTGGGGCATGCAACCAACTTTGCAGCTCATAAAGTTATAATTAAGCTGGCCACAGGCAAAGCTCAGACAAAGGCCAAACGCACGAATTGAGCTGATCAAGGGGCGCCGAGTGCTGGCAGATTTTCCTTTATTAATTAGAAGCTCAAGAGTGAACAAAAATAATTCATATTTTGCACAGCGAGTGAAAAGTGCATTGTGAATGTTTTGATACAACTTTGGTTTGGAAAAGGGCCAAAAGAGCCAAAGAACATTCTCTGTGGCTGTCATGTTTCTTTGAAAGTTACAGTCACTAAAGAATACATCCTAAGCACATAGGAATAAGACAGCGTTTAAATTAATTAACATGAAACAGTTTTCATTTGCGAATACTGGGACAGCACATATACAAAAATACAGATCTATTGAACATTCTTAAGGATTGGGTATATAGAGAGACCTGGGGCAGATTCAATCCTTCAAGTCGATAAACTTGAACTGCAATGGAATGCGTGGCGTAGCCAGTTGATAGGCAATGAAGGGCCTTTCCGCCGGATGGTGGAACTCCACTTGGAAGTTCCTAAGCAAACGAGCGACCCCAATTTCCAGCTCCATTTCGGCTATGCGACGACCGATGCAGCTGCGCACGCCAAAGCCAAAAGGCAAATAGGCAAAGGGATGACTCGGCTTGGTGGCCATCGGACACTCGGAGTCAGAGCTGGAGCCCTGTTGCTTCTCACGCAGCCAGCGCTCGGGGACGAACTCGCCGGGCTGCGAGAAATATTTGCCGTCGCGCCAAAGGTTCAAATGGATCATGGCTACCTCGCAGCCCGCCGGCACATGGTAACCGCTGAGCACCAGGTCCTGGTTGATTTTGCGTACGTTGCCCGCGATGAGTGGATAGAAGCGTAGGGCCTCCTTGATGCAGGCACGCAGATAGGGCAAGTTCCTCATCGAGTCGACTGTGAGGGGCGTGCTTTTCTCTGGCAAGATGCCAAGAATTTCAGCTCGCAGTTTGGCCTGCTTGTCGGGATGCTGGGCGAGGGCTAGCAGAATGGCCGAAAAACTGCTGGTTGTCTGCAATTAAAGGCCAAACCTTACTGACTGGACTGAATGATAGAGGCATTTACATACGTACCGTATCCACGCCAGCGAAGAGCATGTCCAGCGCAATAATAACGGCATATTTTCGATTTATGGCTAGCAGCTTTTCCAAAACACTTTTCTCTTCTTGGCTCTTGGCCGTTGTGGACTTCTCGATGCGTTCCATGGCGTCCTGCACTAGCTTATCAGTTAGGGCGAGCGACTCATCCAATACGCTGAGGGCTTCACGCAATTTGGGCGAACTGAACTTGAGCTGGCGCCAGAGTGAGGGCTTTACTTCCAGATCAACGGAGAGTTCGAAGAAACGCTGCAATTGCTCAAAGAAGTGTCTGCCTTCCGGATTGGTATTGTCGATAACCCCCAACTTGCAATCCAGGGCTATTTGACCCACAGACTCTAGAGTCCAGGCGCTTATTTCATCCTTGAAGTTCGCGGGGACTTCCAAAGTTTCAGTATCACGGATGGTTTTGATGCTACAACCAAGAAAAGAATTTATGTAGTGATAAGTTGATAGTTCGCTATATGTACAATATGTTATTAATGGAATTAAGAATCTTACCGTTCTATAAACTCCTGATTAATACGATCCAATGAGCTCAAATACTTTTTGACATTCTTGGGATGTATTATAATGGGATTTACAGCTGAACGCAAATTGCCCCACGACTCGTCTTGGGTCGTAAGTAGACCCGACTCTGGGCCAAAATAGTCACGACGATGAACGTTGCGATAATAGTTTAAGAGCTCGAAACCCTTACGATTGGGCCAAACACCATCGTGTCGGAAAACAGTTTCGAAGTCATTTGGATTTTCTGTTACAACTATCGGCGGTTTACCCAAAAAGCTTTTGATCTTTATAATATTACCGCCACTGTCCTTTAGTAAGTCCCTAGTTATATCATTGAGATCGGATCCACTGTATTTGCCGCCAGGCATAAAGTTCCACAATGTTTTCAGCACGCTGGTAGTCGGCATCTCTTGAAACGGCTTCGCAGACGCCACAACGCCGTAGTGACGCTATAAAAGAAAGTAAAAACAAGTAAGAAAGCTCTAGTCGAGACTGCTCGACTACGAGATCCCCTGAACCCAACAAGCAACTGATATTTCAATAATAATTAGCAAACACACACACACACACACACACGCACACACGCATACACACGCATACAAACAAACACACGCATATACACACACTCACATATACGGGCGATTGCGCTTGGGTTGCGCTGCAGTGTTGGCAATATTATGATAACTTATTTGTTGAATAATTTAATTTCTAGACGTACGATCGTAATGAAACTTTCAGAACGTAATCATAATGTTAAAATGTATGTGTATACCGATGCACAAGTCTCTAGTTTTTGATATACGACTTTTACAAAGATGAGGGTGAGGGGGTGGATTAAGGGGTGGGGGGTAAATTTTAACAAAAAACGAAATAGTGTTAAATTCATCTTAATATAAATTTTAAATTTGGAGACTCTAGCTTGAAATATGTAGGAGATATAATTTTTTAAGTGATCTTCGATAAGGTTTTTTATCGATAAAAAAGTATCGGAATGAGTTATCGTTTTTTAGTGATAAACTCGATATGCGCATGATATATACGGACATTTTAAAAAAAGTTGAAGTCTCTAGCTCTTATATCTTCTGAAATCGACGCGTTCAAACATACGGACAGACGGACGGACGAACGGACGGACGGACGGACGGACAGACAGACGGACAGGGCTAAATCGACTCAGCTCGTCGCCCTGATCAAGAATATATATACTTTGTGGGGTCTGCCACGCCTCCTTCTGCCTGTTACATACATTTTAACAAAACCATTATACCCTGATTTCCCATTTTCAATGGGTTCAGGGTATGAAAAACAAGTACACCACACCCCATAAGCAATTTAGTAGCCAAGTGTAGTTATAATACTGTAGAAAGTTCAGGCACTTTATTATTGACCAGCTCATGGAACAAGCTGACCGTAACCTAGCTGCAAAACTTGGATGCTAACACTCCAAAAATGAAAAAAATTACAAGGTATTTTTTTTATATGCCACGCCCCTAAAGAGGCGTAACAATATTATTTGGAGAATCGATACAGGGAGTTACTAGTAACTTAACTATCCAAATTGGAAGCTTCTAGCTCTTTTACTTTAGGAGATATAAACTTTTGCGGTTTGCCACGCCCCGTGTGGTCTTGGTCAGCACGCATATATATATTAAATTTGCAATATATACGCCCCTAAAAGGCGTAGACATATAATTTTTTCATTAATCTTTATAGAATCATAACATTAGCGTGCAAAATTTTAACGTTCCAGCTTTAAAATTCTAGGAGATACAGTTTTATCCAATTTGCCAGGCCCCTAATGGGCGTAAATATATTCGCATTGGACGTGATCTTGTGTGGTTGATGCGGAAATGCATTTTCCGATTTGCCACGCCTCTAGTGGGCAGATCGGGAAAATGTATAAATCAGAGATATACACGAGTATGTGTTCCAAATTTCAAGTCTCTAAAGTCAATAGCGCAGAAATGAACTGCTTTCATACGGACAGTCGGACGGACATTGCGCAAAACCAATATACTCATTTCAATTTCGTGAATGAGTATAAACATGTATTATTAATACATACAAAATCATAAATTGCTTCTATCCACATGCGCTGTGGTGTGTACATACATACCTGCTGCCATTGCTGTGTTTCTGTTACGGCGCTTCCATGTTTCGTTGTTGCTTGCAAGCATTTTATAACAGCGTTACTAGCGTGCACTTTAAGCTGCGTCATTTCGCTTGTTGCCGTCGTGTATTACTCGATCTCTCTTTCTCTCTCTTGCTCGTAGTTGTTGCTTTCTTTTTAGACGGCGCTGCGTAGCTTTAATAGCTGAGAGCTTTTAGGCAAGTCGCCGCGTTAGCTGCTCGCCGCATACTGAATTCGCTTTATCATTTAGCCCACAAATATGTACTTATACAGCTGATGCAAGAGGGAAACTTTAATTGAAATGCTCAATAGCATTGCTTGTGCTCGCTCTCTCATCTGCTCGCCGGTATGTGTTTTTTTTTTTTTTTGTGTTTTCTGGTTTTGCGACACTTTTGATTCTCGTGTCGGGCAAGTTACGACAAAATTAATTGGCTGTTACATTATAAAGTGCACACAGCATTTATGTATTTTTTTCATTCGCCTTTACCCATAATTTCTAGAGCTGCATAGATATAGATAATGATCGCACAATCTGCGAGCTTTTCGCAAAGTATTTACAGTTTGCCCAGCGCCCCAATTGAGATGCATATAAAATTAGGTCAAATTATTGTATAAATAAAGATAATCATGTTGTATTTTTATGAGCCGTGGTGTAAAAGACTGCAGTCATCCCTGCTACAATTGCTATGTTGCCTAATTTGCTGTTGCTTCTAAACTTTTTATAACGGCATTGCTATCCAATAATGTGTCACTGTGAGTTGGATTTTGTTTTCGTTGTGTCTCGCACACACGCCTTGCGCGCTGACTTTTCACTCCTTTCACTCAGTTTTGTTTACACTTGCTATCTCGAGCACTGACAGTTAAGTTTATTTCGGGATACTCGCCGCGCCAGCTGCTCGCCGCATACTGAATTCGCTTTGGCACTGACCTCTCAAATATATAAATTGAGCACGAGAGCCGTAATAATCGTGACAGCTGGTGGTTATCGCTCTCTCATCGTTTGCCCGACAACTACAAACACTTCGCTTAAAATTTTTAAGGCTCTCTCTGCATGCGCTCTTTCTTTAAAGCTCTCTTATGAACATTTACAGTCGCACGGCTGGTAACATGACAATCTGACGTCATATTTTCGATAATTTGTAGCAAACGTTGATCTTTTTAAAAAGGATCACTCTTGATTTCTCTTAAAGCCACTAAACGAAACATGTGCATCATTTGTTTATTGTTATTATTAATGTGTGTATTTTTATTCAATATGGATCTAAAAGTAGTTTGTATTGTTCCTTTAACTTAAGTACATATTTACAGTTTTATTTCTGTCATAGCGTTACACTTGAAACTACTTCCGTTTCCACTTGCCCATCAATGTGGACTTACACTCGAATACTAAAAATTGCTCACTTGTCAACATTTTGCATTTTTAAAATAACAATTTCCCCAGTTAGCAAATAAAATCAGAAAATCTCTGACAGAAAATTATTTGCACAAGTGCAGCAGCAACAAATCATAACAAGGATAAATACGTATTGTTAAAGTCGTTGACTAGAAAATACCCTGTGTGTGGTATATGCAAATATATACATACATAACATTATGTTATTATATGAAATTAATTACATATTTGTAAAATACTACTTTCTTACGTATGTACATATATTATTATTATATGATGCTTTTATGATAGTATTTTATTTAATTATTTTACGGTATCAAAAATATTAATTTTAGTTAACAGTAATAAGTTATATATATTAAGAAATTTGGAAATATCTATTTACCTTCTCTATTTGAAGACTCGCTGACCTCCTGGGTCTTTTATGCAGAAGTAAGTGTACAGGTGCATTCATATTTCTTATAAGTAATCGGAGATACATGTATATTTATATTACATATATATCGCACCTGTTTCGTAAATGATAATTGAGCTATCCTTCGCGCCACTGTTATCACAGGGTATCATCAAAGCCCGCTTGACCCGCTTTGCTCGCAACTCTCTTAAGAACACATTTTTTTCCAACGGCAAATCGCAAAATATGTTTTCTCAGCTTGAATTTGTTTGGCTTTAAATCACGTTCTGGCTCGCTTGTCAGAGATTCGGATTTGATTTATATATGGTATTTGTGGTAAATGGGAGTTTAATAGACTGCAAAGGCTAATTAAATTTGCATTTGCGCTGTGCAGCGGGGATCAGACAATAAAACGCCAGAAAATGTCGCCACGTGCGATTTGTCAGCCACGTAACATATGAATAAATTATTCAACATTTCTGACAAGCCGCCAAAAGGCGGAATTGGGGAAGAGCGAGGAGAAGTGGATGCGAAATGCAAGAAAAAATACAAAAATCAAATAGGAAACTACAAGCAAAAGTTGGAGAAAACTTTGCGCATTAGCCAAAAATGGCGGCCTGAACTTTGTCGTTGGCGGCAAATGTAATTTATCAGGCCGGAAATAAGTAAATCAAAAACAATTTAAAGGGGAGCAGCAACGAGGGGGTGGTGAGAGTGCCGAGAGACTGCTGCCATCATTAGCAGAACCAGAACCAGAGCCAGAGCCAAAGCCAGAGCCAGAGTCAGAGTCAGAGTCAGAACCAGGCTATGTCAGCAGCTGAACCGGGCGGCAGCTTTAACTTAATTAGCTCGTCTAAGCCAACTAGAAATGGGGCTGGCATTGTCTGCAGAAGTCACGCCAATGGCCTTCTCTCGTTCTTCGCAAGCTTGCCAAAAAGTTCAGCAAACACACACTCACACACACACACACACACACACACGGAGCTAATGAAATTTTGAAAATTTTCCAACACGCAGCCGACGAACCTCAAAAGCAATTAATCACCTGCATTAAAGCGCGTTAGGTGCCGACATTTGAAAGGCTCCCCCACCCCCTGCCCGACCTCCCACGTGTGTGTGTGTGTGTGTGTGTGTGTGTGGGTGTATGTAATGATGTTTGCTCAAGGACCTGCCACCCTAGCTGAGTGGCCTGACAAAACTGAAATCCTGCAATTCAACAGCTCCAAAGAGCCCCCATCAGGACCGCCCGCCCACCAAAAAAGTTGAGTGCTTTGTGTTATTGTTTGCCCAGCAGCCAATTGTGTTTGCTTTTTGGTAGTTAATCGTATTAATTAGCCAACTGTGTGGCAGCCAACAAAATACTTGATATAAAGCCCCCCTCCCAAAAAAAAAACATGCCCTAAGACAGAAATCAACACAGGATTTCTCATCGGTTTTTCAGTTCCGACCATCAAATTGATTAACGGCCTGTTGGAAAAGTTTCGCAACAACTTTTTGACAGCCACGAAAATTAAAACAAAAATTTTCGATTGAAGTTGAAGTGTGAGTACCGTTAGCTCAATCTTAAATGCCTACACATTTTAAAATACTTTCATTTCAGCGCATGCATTGGGTGAGAGAAATAGAGAGGTGGGGAATGAAAGAGAAGATGAAAAATTGATAATGATAGGGGTAGAGAACTAGCAAACGGATAAAAAGCTATGAAGAGATCGAGGAAGAGCGAGTGAGGGAAAAAGGCGGCAGATAGAGAGAGAAAGAAAGAGAGAGAGAGAGGAAAAGAGAGAGGAAATAAGAGAAGTAAATATAGGAATAGAAAGCCCGCTAAAGGAAAAAAGACAAAAGAAGAAAGGGAAAATGAAGAAAGAAGAAAGAAGGAAAAAATGTAATGAAGAGAGTTGCATAGAAAGACACTGCCAGATGTATATTGAGCAGGAGAGACGGAGAGGTGGATTGCAGAGAAATTGAGAGAACGGTATTTGGAAGAGATATGAAACAAATGTAGTATGAGAGGCAAAAGCAGCACTATGAGCGACAAATAATACATTTATAGGCGAACGGAGAATGATATTCTGAATATATACTTTTCTAAGAGTATTTAATATTTAGTTAGAGAAGAACAGCCAATCGAAATTAAGTGTAGATGTAGACATGAGAGAAGCAGCCATAAGAGAACTCTGTGTTTCGCAGTGAATTTGAATCACTCACTGGGATAAAAGATGTACTTATATATATCTAACTATTGATAAATTAACACATTTCATTTTTTTAGTAATCGTTATAAGAATGCACTGAGGATATGAGCTTTTCGTTTTTCTCAATATATTAGCCGTGAATATACAACTATTATCAAGGAGTGGCCTGTGACCTTTCAGAGAGATGTAACACATGTACAGAAGCACAGAGGAGTGGAAACTTTTCTGCAGAATATGAATACATGTATGTATGTATATATCTGTAATAAATGGCCCATGTATCTCACATTTTGAACGGAGAAGGAGAGACTGTCAAGGCAGTTAGGCCTAATCTATTTCATTGTCCCAAGTACTCTAATTTCAGCTGGAGCAAAAGCCCTTTCCTGCTTATTGATTCAGCGGAGCATCGAGCTAGGCCATCCCAGGCAGATTATTTGCTTTCACTCGTCCTTGCCACGTCAACGTTAACATCAGCATCAGCGTCAGCATCAGCATCAACATCAACGTCAGCCAGCGAGCAGCCGCCGCGAAAGTCTTGAGGCAGCAAAAAAATCAACAACATAATTGCGTTTAATGTTTATTAACTTGGCCATCAAAGGCACGCACGCACACACAGAGAGCGGCCAGGAAGGAGCGACAGGATGCTCCGCTTGGCATGTTGAGGCAGAATCCAATTAGCATTTGCTTCCCCTTTAACTGTGCCGCAAGAAAGTGGCAAGCGGCAGCTGCTGTCGCTGCTCCATTACACAGTTTTCCATTTTGTTTGATAAACGCGCGAGCATTTCAAATTAAATTACACGCAACTAATTTGTTTTTGTGATTTTCCTCGCCAAACATCCATGTGTGAGTGCGCGTGTGCAAGTGTGTGTGTGCGTGCGTCATAGTTAAGTGTGTGTGTGTGTGTGTGTACATAGCCATGTCGCCTGCTAAGTCAACAGTTAAACCCACTGCCAAAGTCGCTGAGCAAACATTAATTCATATATTTTACAATGTTTCTCTTCTTCTTCTCTTCAGTTGTAATTTCCAAGCATGGAAAGGGATATAAGACACTGCGAATGAGGAAAATTAAGTGTGATCTCAATTCTGTTTATTCCGCCTTGCAGCGCAACTTGTGGCAAGGAACTGCGTCAAGCAATCATGCTGCAAAATGTCGCAAGTCCTGGCACTTGCCGCCCTAGGAATAGGGCTTACGGTTCACACAGAGGTTGGCCCAAAGGCGTTTTGGACAGAGTAGGGTTAAGTAAATTTTGGAAAATATCAAAGAAGTTCAGAGTTTTTATGGCAGCACAGCAGATATCACACCAAATGCTTGAATCAACATGATAAATAATATTTATTTATTTATTTATTATTTATCCTCTGTTTTCAATGCTTAGCTGATCGATCACTTCACTTCCCTTTCCTGCGCGGCACGACTGACTCCCACCAGGCCTGAGCGACAGATGCTGCCCTTTATATAGGGAGACTTTAACTCAAAGCTCTCAGATGTTGAAACCGACTTAATGTGGGAGTCATTGGGACAATCTCAGCTGCTGCGAGCATTCTAGCTTCGTTTTACTCAAATAAAAATATCATATGAACACTGCTGCATACAATAATTGATCAATATATGACTATATGATTTTAGTGAAAAGAGTAGAGAGTGAAAGCTGATCTTTAATTGCATTCTAATAACTAAGGTTAAGACTAACTAAAAGCTAACTAAACACTCTCAGCTGTTTCCAATTTACGCATTCCAGTTTCGTTTCGCTTAAATATAAATATCAAATGGATACTGTTGCACAGCTATAGACAACTCAAATGATCTTCTGTAGTGCGTCACTTGCTTTTGCTAGGCAGACAGGCAGGCAAAGAGACACAACAGAGCGGTACGTGATAGTCAGGGAAAAGGACAGAGAGACAGACATACGGACCGCCACAGGAGCAGAAATATAGGCACCCACTGAAAGAAAATTATGATGAACTTAAAGTAACTTGTGTGTCTATTTATTTTTTTGCGCAATTGGTATTTTTATCGTTGAATTATTTGAATACAATTATAAATGTGCTTAGGAAAATATTCTGGAACTCACACTGATTCCGTTTGGTGCAACTTGCTTCTCGCATAATTATCACACACATAATTGCAGTAGACAATCCCTTAATTTATTCAAGGCAAAATTCAATCCTCCGGCATTTCCGATTCGAATTCTAGCCAGGCTCTGTCAACTCTTTTTTGTGGGGACCCTTTGCGGAATTAGCATTAAGTGTGCATAAGTAATGTCATATTACGGCAAATAATTACAAATGTCAGCTTACAGCCACTGCTGATGATAATTACAATGATAGTCACAGCGATGATGATGATGATGATGACAATGAGTTGGCAAGCGAAATGCTATACGCTGATGATTATGGCTGGCAGAAGAAGTGTGCCGCTGGTTAGCAGAAAACACTCTGTAACCCAATATAAATGCCATTTATCATGGTGCGTGCATGGTGCGTGGGTGGGCCGATGTGCCACTGGCAGTGGCAGTGGCAGTGGCAATGGGCGTGGCGCTGAGCTAGTCTATGCGATGACTGTTGTTAATAAATTATAGTACTCAGCCGGGCCTGGACATGTGCCCCCCACTCTGACTGAGAGAAAGAGTAAGCGAATGATAAGGACAGAGAGAGAGAGAGAGATAGACATGTTGTAAACGAGGGACAGGACTCTAGTCCTCGACTGCTGTCGCTGACAGTTTTAAATTACAAACGTTGGCATTTGGTTACGCTTTGGTTCCTCTGGCCTTGGTCCTGGCCGGGCTAATTAAGCCAAACATTTGGCAATCGCAACTTGTGTCCCTGTCATAACTTCTGCTGCTTATTAGATTTTTAATTGGCCTCGACTCGCGTGGCCACTGGCCAGGCGAAGGTACCAGCCCCCTCGAGCCGCATTCAGCCACAACAAATGCGCACATCAAAATCAAATTTGTTATTTATTGACTGCCTCGTTTGTTGAATCGTTTGCCCTCTGACACACTTATTTATTTATACACACTCACTGGGCCACGCGCCCCGCTCTCCTGGCCATCAGCCGCAGACCTGGCCTCATTTTTCACAGCTCGTCCATTGAATTGCGCCAATTATGCGTCGACAGCCTCGAAGCGCCAAGTGGGCTGCCCGCCGGCTCTCTAAGTGGCAACATATGCCCATACAATTGGGCCATTGTAATCGTGGCCAAAAGATTTCGCTCCCTCTCCTTCCGTTCCACGTGAAGTTGCTGTGGGGCAGGCTGCCAGCTTATGCTTAGTGTAATCTGTGGCAATTGAAGCTGCCCATAATGACATCGGTTTGTTTGCCAAAATCCTTACCAAAAGCGGATCCAATTTTTTTGTGTTCAAGTTATTCGTTTTATTCAAGTGGCAGATGATAAAGAAAATCATGAGCTCGAAGAAAATCAAATTCTTTGTAACTTTTGATATTTAAGAAATGCTATTAGAATTTACTTAATATGCTCAAGGTAAACCCAAACGCGTTTAATATAGTTACAATTATTCTGTTAATTTAATATATTTCATAATATAATATGTAATGTCAAGATCATTAGTTAAACAAGTAAAAAAGCTCTTGACGAGATCCATCGACTAAGGGATTCTTTGACCCCTTCGATGATCTTAGGCTCTTTTCTGCTTACGCAAGAAATAGCACTTGCACACACACATACGACACGATCAGACATGTAGACAGTCGGAGATATGGATGTGGCTATATCGACTCAGCTCGTTGCTCTGATCTATAATAATCTATATAGTTTTTAGGAGTCATCCACAATTCCTGCGGTCTGTTCAATACGTTTAACAAAATCTGAGCTTGATTCAGGACATGAGTTGTAAAGATAGATAATTTTACAAGCTTTGATTGAGTTAGGATCGCTGTGAAATGATTTATATAAAAATATTTGCTGATTGAACTTCTGCTAGAATAACAGTTGCATATCACTACTTGTCTTTTTGAAATCATTAGACAGATCATTCCAGTTCCCTTTTCGAATACAATTATGTACCTTAAAAACCTGTCTTGCATATCAAGTAATTCACGTAAATCACCTAAAATCCATAATCCGTAATTCATTATGCGATGCATATTATTAGAATATTACAATTGTTGTCTGCACATAAATTAGCAATTCCAGCCTGTTTTATGAGTGAGCTAAAAAGTTGTGCTGAGATTCAATGGAAAAGTATGTTTGCATATTTTATGCTGTCAAATCATAGGCAGAGATTGATCGTAAGGTCAAACCCGATGTGAATTAAGTGTTTGCTTATCGTATGCATATGTGAAGGTCATCAAAGAGTGCAGCGTCGGATGAGTTTTGGTTCGATAATTGCGCGAAATCCGTGAAGAAGAGCCAATTAAACGGCTAACAAAACATTATATCTAATCTAATCTATTTCTATTTATTACACATATTTATTAATATATACATATATCTATTGATATATCTTGACTTTTCTTATTTACCGGTGGCTTCTTTCAATTATATTTCAAAAACCAAATCTACGTAATCTACCTCTATTTATTACACATATGTATACATATGTAGATAGTATAGCTGAGCTCTTGTTTACAAAACGAGATTTATATCTCATTTTTCTCAGATTTCCCATCATAATTCCGGTTCGATATTTTTCTCGTCTATGTTCGTTTACTGTAGGAGCACTTCGCTTGCAAGACGTCGAAAATAAATCAAGTATTTCTTTTTGACAGGATTGCCCACTGAGCTGTCTTTATGCGCTGTTCGAGTGTGCTATGAGTATGTGGCAACATGCAGCAGCAGCAGCAGCAGCAGCAGCAGTGTGTGGCATGTCAAGGCTGTTTCCATGAAATGCTGACAAAACAGTTCACTGAAACAAAAAACAACAACAACAACAACAACAAATTGACAACAGATAAAATGTATTTGTATGCAATTTGTTAGTGTGCAGCACAAAAATATATGAAGCGCAAGTTGTGCACTTTTTCATTTGCCATTGCATTGCATTGTTTCACACATACATACACACACATGCATATGTATATGTATTTGTATTTATTTAGTTTTTTCTATATTTTGTTAGGTTTTATTCTGCTGTCCGCAATTGTGTCATGTACTTCAATATGCACGTCCATTGTTTGCGCAGGGCCATTGCCGTGCTGCAGGCTCCCCCAGCCGCTCCCATTTCGGGCGCTGGGGATTCCCCGCTGGGCGCCGCAGTCTCTCGCAGTCGTGTTCGCACTCAACGTATTCGAGCATCGTCAGAATTGTCGCTTTGATGTTGCAGCAGCCAGCTCTTGTGCCATCTGGGTTAATGGCTCGAATGCCACACGCGCATGCCACGCCCGCATGGCGCCACATCAGCAGAAACAATCAAAATTTAACGCAGGGTATTTGCGATGCTCCATATGCCCGAAATATTGAACGTGCGCTCCGGTTCAGCTTCTGGGTTTCTTCTCAAAAACACGACATTTTATATTAAATTACGTGTTTTGTGAGGCGCAACAGGAGACAGCTACAGGCCCCGGCATGCGCCCGGAGGAGACAGGTGCTAGGCGCGTGTCTTGTCATATAGAATTAAACAGCGCCTGGCAAAACAATTTAAGTAGCTGCCAAATACTAAGAGAAGCCTCGAGGAACTTCCGACAGCAGCAGCAAGTCGCGCACTGAATACTCTAACTCGTGAGAGGTGTACGATTGAGCTTAGTTGCGAGCTTAAGCTTTGGGAAGAGCTATTAGTACTGAATGTTAATTACTTTATATATTATATAACTAGATAGTTCCTAGAGCAGCAGCAAGTCGTATATTGAATACTCTAACTCAAGTGTACAGAGAAATGGTTAAGTTTTGTTAAAGTGATTAACTGGATTTATTATTGATGTTTCTTATTTAACTATAAGTCAAGATAAAAGATATACGTCAGTATGATTTTCTTTTATAGACAAATTTTAATGAATCAATTTGATGACTACCCCAACTATTGTTAAATACTTGTATTTAAATTGTCATGAATAGCCTTACTTTTGAGACATGTCAGTGTTCTCTTTGTCAAAATTTGAATAGGCAGTTGACATACCTAGGTCTATTTGCTCTACATATTTAAAATTAGATGTGGATATATGCACATTTAAAAATATGATATACATAATATAATGTATGATTTATAAGGCATTAAAATATAATTTATGTCTTTTATTTATTTGTTAACTCTCACAAATTTGATAGAAAGCACTTTATAAGGGAATGCGATATAATAAAACATTTTTAAGACTTTGCTTTTATTTTGATGTTCTATAAAATATTTAAATACTGAAATTCTTTTTCTTCATTTTTGGTAGCTAAATAATAGATTAGCCCAGTATTGCGTATTGCGTGCATATATACCTGAGACTTATTACACTGCAATAAAAATGTATTTTTAGTTGATGTCAGATTGCTCTGCTATACAGAGAAGTTGTAAGCTTCTTCATTTGGTGAATTTTAGAAATCAGTTTATTCATTTATTATTTCAGTCTTTACTTTGATTCAACGCTATTTCCTGTTCGTGTCACAGGTCAATCCCATAGCCCCATATGCTCCATTTGGAATCTTTAAAAAGAGCAACGAACGAGCCCTTAGAAAGTGGAAGTTAAAAACAAGCGCAGATTGACAGTTAATAAAGTGGCGACAAGTTGCCACCGGGTGGCTTAAAGGGAACGTGGCAACTGTGGCGTTGACAACTTGACCCACTGTGTGTGTGCGTGTGTGTGTGACAGGGCAGCCCCGCCCCTGGCTGCCGCCCAGCCGCGTCTCACTCCGATCGACCAACGAAAAAATTTGTAATAAAGCAAAAATTTGTAGCTTCAAATTTCACAAGCTGTCCGAATATTCAGTTTCAAGGCGACGCGGCATCGGCTTCGCTCTGACTGGGGGTGGGAGTAGAGTGAGAATGGGTGTGGGCGTGGGCGTGAGCGTGGGCGTGGCCATGGCAGTGTCGCTTTCTACGTTTACCAGCACAGAGGCAATCTTAGTCAAAGCAAAAGCAGCTGCATAAATTAAACACACATTTGTCAACAACAGGCAACAGCCAAAAGGAAGCAATTAAAACAAACAATTCCACTCAATGCCGCATGCCACATGCCACATGCCGCATGTCGCATGCCATGCTGAGTCATGCGCCGTCCGGCATGCGGCACGCACTGAGCAACTGCACGTTGACATCGAGAACTTAATTTGTGGACAGCTCCAGGTAGTTGTGTAGAAGGATTACAATTCATGTGAAACCCCTAATGGGACGATTTAATTTAGATATGTGGGCGTTTCACTGCCAGACCACTCTTTTCCGATTCTATAATTAGCTATATTCATATGTTGAAGGGGCTTTTTTAAAATTGAAAACCAAATTCACAACTCTTGATATCTAATTCAGTCAGTTAGTGAAGCAGCTTTGGGTTTACTTTTAAAGCAATTTCACTCAACCTGAATCAAAAGAAATACGTCTGGGTCGATATAAATATATATCTATTCAGAATGAGCTAAATTGCTTTATATCCGATTGAGTTAAATGAGTTAAAAGCTGCACCGCAAGCATGCAATGGAAGTTACGACGTGTCCCTACATGTCATATACATAGGTTATTTTTATAAGAATTGGTATTATTAGGAGTGCCTGTTATATTAAGCTTAAAGTTGAAATGCCTATCGATGATACATCAAGTCTATATATTAAGTGCTCATTGGCTAGGTCTGTTGATTCCACTATTGCCATGAATGAGCCGTCATTGTATAACAAGTCTCTATGTTAAGTTTGATCGTTTTGGAGAGACGATCATTTTAGCAGATATTCATTTAATTTTCCAGATTGGTAAAAATGGATTCTATAATTTTGAATTCGTTATATAATCCTTTCTTTTTTTTTTATGCCACCAAGTTCATGCTATTAAAGCTAAGACCGGTTTGAAAAAGCAAGATCTTAAATTAATATTTCATTGTTATATTTGCTAATAAGCAGCAACGAAATATGAAATATGTCTACATATATTTTAATATAATTAAATTCAAATTAAATATAAACATTTATTTATCTTACTCTATTCAATGTTACAATTTATTGTGAGTCGTAGTATTCGAGTGGAGGTGAATTTTAGCCTTCACTACTTATATTTAAGCAATATTAAATTACAGTTATTACAGGTATTGGTAGTTAGTGTTTTTTTATATTTTATGTATTTTCTTTAACTTTTAAATAAATAAATAAATTTCAAAAATGTAACTTGCTGAATTAATTTTGATTCAATTGTCAAGTATTATAATGGGTTGCTCTCTAGTTAGATTCCTATTCAATTCTTTATCAACAGCTATCGACATATTTGTTTTGATATTTAAGAACAATTTGAAAATGAATTGTATGAACTTGCTCACCTTTGTGTTGCACATTAATTGAAAATGCAACCAAATTCATATTATGAAAGGAACACAGCTGGAAAATGCAATGTGAAATGAATTTCCAATTTGGCAATTTCATTTCGAATGACCAGAGCATGTGACACAGAAATACAATACTGCTCGAACCTGGCCAACAATCGATAGTCGAGTGCTGAAAGAGAGAGATGGGGGCACTAAAGGAGCAGAAAGCAGAACAATTTTCACGCACTTTTCAATGGCTGCAACAGCCAATTGAAAGCATTTTCCTTTTATGAATTCAGTTGACATTTGCCGCAACTGTTTTCGCTGGAATCGGGAGCTGGGAACTGGCTTAGGCGATAAGCGAGCACCCATATCAACAGCGATTCAGTGAGGGCGTGAGAGGGACAGAGAGGTGGGGCAGAGCGAGAGAGAGGAAGTGAGCTGACTGCACATTACACGATAATTTTCAATAAATAGTTTCTGGCCAAATCATTTGCTGCGTGCCACGAACTTTGCGGAGCTGGGCACAGAATGCGGCACCGCCTGTGCCTGATGTCCCAAACGTGACTGCGAGCGCACACGAGACGCTTAAAATATCATATTTGCGTTGTTTTATTTGCGCTTCTCTTTGTTTTTTGTTTTTTCCTTGGGTTTTCGGTTTTCAGTGGCTGCACAAAGTCAACAACAATAAACGAAATGACAGCCGCCATTGTGCAAACTGAAACTGTGGCAACTCGGATTGCTGCCCCACTTGTCACTAGCAGTTGTGAGCGTTTTATTATTAGCCCTCCCCGTTCCGAAAGACAGTTTCCTCTCTCCCTTCTTTTTTTTTTGTTTGTTGTTTTGGACTGGGCTCATATCGATACAGCAGGCTGGAAAGGGTATGCCAGTGCCGCCTGCACGGCAAGTCGGCAATTAGCCTGTCAGGGCAATTAAAATGCTAAGGGAAAAGGAATTGCCGCTGACAGGCGAGGGCAAAGGCAAACTGCGTCACGAAAGAGCAGCGCCAAAGGTAGCTGCCCCACGTTGCAGCAGCGACGCCGCCTTCGAAGTATTTCGCTCCATTTAGCGGGCCCACATAATTCCAAGAAATTAGCGTAATCCATTGCACGGCGACTTGGCCTTGTGCTGACGTCAAGCAAACTCATGCAGCACGCGTCGAGCTCTAAAAATAATATCCATAAATTTACAAAGTTGAGCAATGGGATGAGCAAATTGACAGCCCAGAAGATACCCAGCCTATCAATATCAAGAACATATATACTATGCGGGGTCTGCCACGCCTCCTTCTGCCTGTTACATACATATTAACAAAACCATTATACCCTGATTTCCCATTTTCAATGGGTTCAGGGTATAAAAATGATTCACCATTCATTAGAGGAGCGACCTAGGATATACTCTGTAAGTGTAATTAATTAATTTAATTTGTTGTATAATTAAGTCGTGAAATATTTGTCAAAAAGAAACCAATATACTCGGTTCACTTTCATAAATGAGTTTAGATACAAACTTGTTATTGAACTAGCTCTTAAGACTAGGCCAGACTAGATCAAAAGATCTACCCTTTTAGTCAGACTTGTCTTATTCCAGGGTATGTCAATTAATTCCTTGCCTTGCTGAGATTCCTTATTGCATACTTAATCGGAAAATGTGTCATAAAAGCTGTTCGCTGGCTCTCCAGTTGTTGCAGCTGCTCGTCTGCATCGTCTTCTTCTTAGTAAAACAAATTTAGCAGTAGAAAGAATTACAAATATTTAATAAGTAAATAAGTAGCTGCAGCTACAGATTAAGCACAAGTATTTCCCTTCGTTCAGCGGGAAAAGCAAATCGCAAATATTTTCTAAAATTGAAATTAGTTCAACGCATTTAAAACAAATTATAGCGTAATGGTGGTTTGTTTAAAGGTACAGTAAACACTCTAGTGAAGCACCAAAACTCAATTAATAAAATAATGTATATGTGTATTTATGTATGTAAATACAAGTCATGTTTTAGAAAGCGTGCAATGTCTTCTCTTTCGATGTATATTCATTTTTAATGATAATAATTTTAGCTATTTATTTTGATTCTATTGGAGAGTTCGCATTTGCAATAATTTATACACTTTAAAAAAAAAATCATTTAAATAATTTTATAAAATTCAAATACATATATATTGTATATTAGAGTATAATTTGTTTAGGGTCTTGCAAGACGGTTTTTAGAGGTTCTTTGAGTAGTATGTCTTATAACTGTTTATAATATGTCTTCAAAACATAATTTTTCTTAAATTATATTTTATATGCTTTGTCTAGACTTTGATTATCTTCACTATTCCTTTCTTATGCTGACAATTTCAAAGATTTTACCTAGCAAATATATTTCTTGTTTAACTTTGGTATCAAACGTGAAATTTACAGCCCTCAAGCTTTAATTTCAGCTGAGAATTGCGTGCAGCTCTTTAATTGCTTAAGATTTTCATTCCACTTGTCGAGTTTTTACTGTGCCACAAGCACATTTCAAGCATCGCCAAGAGCGTGCAAGGGCTCCCGCCTGCTTGCCCAGTTGCCCGGTTGCTGGCACAGCTAGGTTGTCTGCCCCCTGGCAGACACCCACTCACTGAAATAAAAACGACAACTCATTTAGCTTCATAGAATCATGCCTTGGTTGACGTGAATCACTCACTCAGGCACTCAAGACGCCAGCGAGGGCGCTGAGGAGGCGCCTCAGTGCCATGGATGGGGAAAACTATTTTCGCATCTAACTCGCGGCGGCCTATTAGCTCTGACCGAGATGATCCCAAGTGGCGCAGCGTTGGAAAATTTAGCTCTCAAGCTGTCACTGGGGCGTCTGCCAGACGAAAGAGGGTCTACTCAAGACGACAACAAACGAACTGCGGAAAATGCGCGGACAAATGAAAACGCAAACAAGGGGCGAAAGCAACACGAAAATGCAAACTTTAGAATTGCTCATTAGATACGCTAGTTTTTGTGTTTTCATGTACGCACAATACGCATGCCTAATATACCAAATATATTATGTGTCTGCCCTAGGTGTGGCTGCGTGATAAGAGAAGTAAGTCGTGACACGAGGAATAACGATAGTGATAATTTTGTGAAAGGATAAAGTTGTTGATAGATGTGTTTCAATAAAAGCAATCAAAGTAATGTATATCTGACAAGAAACGTAATGCGTGACGCGAGAATAACGATAGTTATTAGTATATGTTAAACAAATGTTTTCCAATAATAAATAAAGATGTTGATTGATGCATTTCGATTAGAGTAGTGTTTTGTAACGTATTGCTCCGTGATAATAGAAGTAATAAAAAAAGACTTTCTTACGGAATACTTTTCCATACAAAGGGAATAAAGCTTTTGGTTGATAAATTTATATAAAGGTAGATTAATAATAATACCGTGCACTGTGCTCTAATGTAATATTTTGTAATATATTTTAATACCACTACATAATATTTTTATTGAGTTTCAGTACTTTTCTGGAGTTACAAAAGGGTTAATATATTAAATCAAATAAAAAGTAAAAAAATATTTGTAATATTATTGAATTCGGATATGTAATGCTTCGAATGACTGAAGAATAAGATTGGTTAATGCTAACTATTATGATAATAAAGTTGCATTCACGTTAACATATCGAATTGCGCAACAAAACTAAACCATAAACAGTTATCAACTACCAACTCTACGTTGTAGGTCTTTCAGATAACATACATCACCTTGTAGTGCTGCACAACTTCAACAACAATTTTCCTTCAGCCCTTCAGTTGTTGATGGCAAACGCACAATTTCGAGTACTTTAGATATGTCACGCGCCCATCGCTAATCCCTGGCAAGGCATAGTAAAAACTTTTCGTAAGTTTTATGCGCTGCTAGCAAAAGAGAGGGAAAAACACATTTGACAGACCAATACAAAGCGCTGGCTGGTCTGGCTGAGGGAGGAGGCGGGTGCTGGGCGCAGTAGTAGTTTAGCTTTGGCTCGTGTCATGTGATGAGTGCTCCTACTTTTGACTGACTTAATGAGGCTGAGCACAGCGTATGAAGTGCGTTTACTTACACGAAAAGTGCCGACCCGGCAATGTCAAGGCGCACCCGAAGCTGTGAAGGTCCATTAGTGAACGAAAGATGAGCAATGAGCCCGATGAACACGAACTCGAGTCATAAGCAAAAGTATTTATGCACGTTGATGAAACTGTGTCCTATCATGCGATTGAGGTTTAAATTTAATTTGCAAATTCAATTAGCATTAAAGTCTTGGTTGACTTTATGGTGGGGGTAAGCCTATATATGAAAACAAAGAAAGAAATGAATAAGAATTTGAGTAGAAATAGGAATAGAAACAAAAGCAATAGGAATAGGGAAGAGGATTGGATGGAATAGGAAAATTAATTGGAAATAAACTGACGTAGATTGATAAAACCAACGGTAAGGGATAATTTATAGATAAAAGTGGATAGGGCACAGATAAACAGAGAGAAAGTAGTTAACACAAAGTAATGGGAGTAGCTGTATCGATATAGGAATACACGTGTGAATGGGAGTAGGAAAAATATAAAAAAATAATAAATTTAATATAATTTAAGATAGGAATATTAAAATAAGTAAATAAGGAGTTATTATTCTAGGGAAAATTATATATGTGGGTAAAAATCGTAGTTGTAGTAGTAGCAGCAGTAGTAGTAGTAGTAGTTTTTGAAATAGTAGCAATACGAATGGTAGTAGTAGCAGTTCGAGCAGCAGTTGTAGTAGTAGCAGTAGGAATAGTAGTAGTAGCAATAGGAGTAGTAGTAGTAGTAGCAATAGGAGTAGTAGTAGTAGTAGCAGTAGGAATAGTTGTAGTAGAAGTAGGAATAGTTGTAGTAAGAGTAGGAATAGTAGTAGTAGCAGGAGGAATAGTAGTAGTGGTAGTAGGAGCAGTAGGAATATAACGGTAGTAGCAATAGAAGTAGTAGAAGTGGTAGCAGTAGGAGTAGTAGTAGTAGTAGCAGTAGGAGTAGTAGTAGTAGAAGCAGTAGGAGTAGTAGTAGTAGCAATAGGAGTAGTAGTAGTAGTAGCAGTAGGAATAGTTGTAGTAGAAGTAGTAGGAATAATAGTAGTAGCAGGAGGAATAGTAGTAGTGGTAGTAAGAGTAGTAGTAGGAGCAGTAGGAGTCTAATGGTAGTGGCAATAAAAGTAGTAGAAGTGGTAGCAGTAGGAGTAGTAGTAGTAGTAGCAGTAGGAGTAGTAGTAGTATAAGCAGTAGGAGTAGTTGTAGCAAAAGTAGGAATAGTAGTAGCAGCAGTAGGAATAGTTGTAGCAGAAGTAGGAATAGTAGTAGCAGCAGTAGGAATAGGAGTAGTAGTAGTTGCAGTAGTATTAGTACTTAAAAATGGGTGAAATTCAATTTGAAAATAAACAAGTAAGAACGTTGCAGTCGGGCGCTACCGACTGCGGAATACTCATTCACATCCCGCGGAAAACTCTTTTTTGTAAATTGCAAATTTTGTTATTTTAGCTTATTTTATATTTTTTAAATATTTAAATTTTATTTTCATATTTTATAAAAATCTTTCCTTCCGTGTTATCAATGCCTATTAAGCCTATTTGTATATACATATACATACATACATATGTATGTAGGTAGCTCAAGCATATAAATGTCGCAATTTGATAATACATATGCCGATTACCACGCCCCTAGTGGCCGTAGACACCTCATTTTTGGCCAGTTCTTAGAAAGAGCTAACGGTAACGTAAATGCGAAATTTGAATGCTTACGCTCAAAAAATGTGAAAATTACAGGGTATTTTTCGATATGCCACGCCCCCAAAGAGGCGTGACAATTATTTTTAGGGCATCGATAGAGGACGTTATCAGTAACTCAACTATCCAAATTTGAAGCTTCTAGCTCTTAAACTGTAGGAGATATAAAGTTTTGCGGCTTGCCACGCCCCCTTTGGGCGGACATATATCCACCATAGCTTGTTGGACTTGGGTGGTCAACTCGCATATATATACCAAATTACAAGTCTCTAGCATGAATAGTGCCTAAAATATAGCCAAATTTGAAAAATTACTATATCTTCAGGTCCGATTTGCCACGCCCTCAGTAGGCGTAAACATAAAATTTTTTCATCGGTCTTTATAGAATTATAGCATTAACTCACGTGCGAAATTTCAACGTTCTAGCTTTAGAACTTTATGAGATACAGTTTTATCTGATTTGCCACGCCCCCAATGGGCGTAGATATATCCACCATAGCTTTTTGGACTTGGGGGGTCAACGCGGATCTACATACCAAACTTCAACTTTCTAGCTCTTCAACTAACATGATTTCTGGTATATCGGAAAATGCATTTTCCGATTTGCCACGCCCCTAGTGGGCGGATCGGGAAAATTTTAACACTTTATAAATCGGAGTTATACACGAGTATGTGTTCCAAATTTCAAGTCTCTAGCTTCAATAGCGGCGAAATGAACTGCGTTCATACGGACAGACGGACAGACGGACAGACGGACAGACGGACAGACGGACGGACGGACGGACGGACAGACGGACGGACAGCAAGACGGACATTGCACAAAACCAATATACTAATTCACTTCGTGAATGAGTATAAAAAGGGTTTTTGCATATAGAAAAATATATGTGTATGTCTGAGGCCCTTATTTATGTACTTATTAATTTTGTAACCTTCATCAATTTAATCTAAATAATTAGACTAATTTACGACGAGTCCAATAAATTTATGGCATATGTATGTGTCCCACATTTTCATACTATCTAACACACATACATATATATAGAGGGTTCTTGGGTGTGTGTGGCCAGAGTTCATTAAAAATTCGTTTGCCACTTGTCGAATGTCTCGTTAAATGTGACTTAATCCAGTGCAACGTCAAAATTTGTCAGTTTCGAAAGGCTTATCGCATAATTAATGTTATTTAAAGTTTTAAGTAAATATACGCCAAACACCTACATGCATACACATGTATTAAACTGTGTGTGTGTGTGTGCCATAAACTTTCAAAATATGCTGCGGTCGCTATGCTCTGTAGAGACGCTGCTTATGCAGAGGTATATTGGACTTAAAGGCTTAATATGCTACAGAGTGAATTAAACCGGTAACATGTATACAATACTATTTTACCTATTTTTATATTCATTACTATTTGTATTATTATTATCGTTATTGTTGGTGTAAAAGTTGATTGAAAGAAAAAGTGTTTTTGGCTAACAGTTTTCTTTGATACATATTCAAATTTTCACAATCAAAACCCTTTGAATTTTATTCATAATATGCTTGTCCGACCCCATTACATTCATTCGTTTCATATACTTACCAGGGTATCTTGCCGGTCTAGCATGCACTCTCGCTTGTCTCGCTTGTTGTTTTATGCTGTTTGTGTTGTTGGCTGTCAGAAATGTTATTCTTTGTGGATCTTTATGGGTCGCGCGGCGTTGTGTGTGTTCTGTTCCGTTCCGTTTCGTTTCGTTTCATTCTGCTTGCTTCCAAGCAAATAATGATAAAAACATTCATACATACACATCTATATATACAATTTTATATGTGCGTTTTTTGTTTGCCTGCACGATTATGTGTATTTCACTTTTATGCTTTTCCCAAATAAATTTGGATGTTATTTTTGTTTCTCTCTGCTTGGGCGGATGACGTAACAGGCGGCTGTTGGGAAATTATTTTATAATAATTTGATTTAAAATAATAAAAAATATTCATATGCATATTTTCCATGCTGTTGCATTCTGTTTTTCTTTCTTTCGTCTCCCCCTTTCTCTCTCTCTCTCTCTCTCTCTCTCTCTCTCTTTGATTTCATTAATTGCTGTCAAAATCATCGGAAATCAATTAAAAATTATTTATGCTCGCATAAAGGATTTCCAGTCGTTGTTCCAATTGTTGTTTTTGCTGTTGTCGTTGTTGGTGTTGTTGTAGTATTGTCCATTGGCTGCTCAATTGGTTGACCGCAAATTGCATAATTTCAATTAGATTCGAGAGCTGGCGGAAAATGTTGTTACAGCGCGAAAATAGAGGAAATGGGTAGAGCGCATTTTCTATTATGCTCGATAATTACGACGGGCCAAATTTGAACAATCGACAAATGCGATTTGCTGTGTCATCATTTTAATTTAATTAATTATGACGCGACAATATCTGCCCGAAGCCATTTGAGCCGTGGGATCCACAGACCCCACAGACATAAATGTATTTTTTGGACAATCGTATTTTAATTATTTTTGCTTGCTGTTAATATCTGTTTCATGTGAACCATTTTAATAAAGCAGAGGGCTTCTCTTTGATTTGTGAAATTATCAATCCACTGACAACTCACTGCCCACTCCGCTCACTTTCCTTTCGACTGTTCGTAAGCCGATAATTTATAAAAATCCCTTTGATATTTATTGGCAGACTTCATTTTTATTACATTTAATCGCTTACATTATGAGTGAGGCCATAAAGGAGCTCAGCTCGAGATCGATTTCGCTTTAAATGAGGATTTTTTCTCTGAACTGACTTATATAAGCTTTAATCTATTTATTTTTGGACCATCTGTCCTTATCTAACTCACTTTTTCTCACCCATTCTCGTTTCGTCAGTTTGTTCCGTTTGTCTCTCTGTCTTTCTCTCTTTTTGGTTTGCTTTGTCTATTTCTCACTCTCTCCTCTCTCTCTCTTTCTCTCTCTCTCTCTCTCATTCTCTCCCACTCTCTCTTTGTCCCTCTCTCTCTTTCGCTCTATCTATCTCCCTCTGTTTCTGCTTCTTTTCTCTCGTTTTATCTCTCTCTACTACTCTCCTTTCATCTCTTCTCTCAGTATATCTACCAGTTTAGTATTTATAGGCTTTTTTATTGAAAATCTTTTGTAATAGTCTTTCTCCCTCTCTCTCTCTCTCTCTCTCTTTCTCTTTCTCTTTCTGTCTCTCGCATCCTTTTGCTGTTAAAACTCTCATCTAAACTCATAGAAACATATATACTCATATAATAATATATTCGTAACTATATTCAATTATTTAATATTTTGAAGCTGGAACTCTTCACCCATAGAGCATCGCATATATAACTTTATATATCTATATATTTTTTGCTTTAATTATGTAGGTGACACGCAGGTATTCTATATTATAATGCACTGCCAACAACGACATTTCTGGCTAACCGCACATGACAAAACTTGTTGGCCATGTTCGTTGTGGCCCAAACAGCAAAAACGACAACAACAACAACAGCAACAACGAGTTGTGAGAGCAATAAACAAAGCCACAAATGCGTTTTGAGGCCGAACAACTGACAGCGGCCATATAAAGGAATGAGATAGAGAGAGACAGATAGAAATGGCTATCTTTATATATACATATATAATATATATATATATATAATATGTAAAGAGAAAGAGAGAGAGGGGGAAACAGAGTGCTCAGAGTGAGAGAGAGAGAAAGCGCTATAACCTCTATATGTAAGTGCTGCACTTTAGGGCGAGTGTTGGAATGAAGAGGGATAGGATAGTGAGGAGGGGCGGCTTACAAACTTTTTGGATGGGGCGTTTGGCACGCTTAATTAAAACGGGGCTCACGTAGACCCGAATCCAACCAAAATGCTGTCACTGTCACTGTCAGTTTTTGGTCGAGAGCCGTAGCCGACGCCGCCGCCGCTTGGCTTCCACTTTGAGCCAAAGCTAATTTGGCCACTTTTATTTGGCAGAAGTCGAAAAAGAGGCAAAGCGAAAAAGGAGGAAGGAAAATGGAGGCAAAATTGAGGAAAATGTTGCAAGTGTCAAAGTGCATGGGAAATGCATTGCGGCACATTAATTGCATAAATTTCGACGTTGCTTTGAACTGAATGCGGCGTAAATTAAAGAGCAAGCGAGACGGCAAACGGGCCGCACGAGAGGCAAAAGTCATTAAATGTAGCTGCAGCACCTGTATAGTTGGCGCTGCCAGGCAGAGTGCGGGTGGTAGTGGGCCTGGGTGTGGGCGTGGTCGTGGTGGGGTTGGGCGTGCCTTCTGTCATAATTTGATGCCTAACTGTGTCAGACGCTGGTCGGCTGCAGTTGCAAGTGCTCATGCATAACGCATTTTGGCTGCGCTGAAAAGTATGCTATGAAAATGCAACTCAGACCTGTTGCCACACACACACACACACACACACACACATACACTCATGGAGAAGCAAAGGCACACAGTTGACTGGTTTTTGGGGCAGCGCTTTAAATCAGTTGCCATTTCATTAAAATGCACAAAGGCAGCGGACCTCTGTCTCTGCTCTCCTACTCACACTCACACTATCGCTCTCTCCCTCTTTCTTTGTCTTTATCCACCCACTCTGGCAACGCTTTTTACGTTCAGTTTTAACGCGCTTTTCTTTTTTCTTCTTGTTTCAGATTAAATTCACCGTTATGAAACAGCTTAATGCCCATCAGTTGCAAAAGCTTTGATGCAACTTTTTTATGGCTCGACGCAGCCTAACTTGAATTAAGTAAATGCCGCAGTTTAATTAGTCTGGCAACGTCAAAAAACATCAGCCGTTAAATAAGAGCAACCAATAGAAAAAATGCATAGTATAATCAATCAAAGTGAATTAATAGATACAAATATATACATACATATGTATGTAGATGTGTACTTTTTATTTTCGACAAATTCATTTTGCTGAAAGGTTTTTTAACGTTTCAATCAAAGTAAATCATTTTTAATTTCAATTAACATATTTTGTATAAGTATTGAATTATTAAATATGTCGAACATAATATTTGTGTATGGCTGTTTTTTTATGTAATAAGCCAATTTGTTTGTTATTAAATAAACACATTTAAATTAAACAACCAGAAGCGCAAATGAAAAGAGCCTTGTTTATCCTCATCAATATTATAACTAAACGAAAAACCCAAATCCAAAATAAATTGAGGCGAATATCCCCGCCTTCGCATAGAAAAGCTGTCAAATTTACAGCACACTCAAATGGCAGACGCGTCGCAATCGAATGTTCTGAGATGGCCAACCACAAAGCACCAATAGCAGGGCCTCTCTCTCGCACACACAGGCGATAAGCATTCTGTATTTTTTGTTGCTGTTGCTACTGTAAAGCTTTTGGCTGCCTCGCATAAATAACTGTAAAACGTAACGGAGCCAAAGTCGAAGTCTATGAAAACAACAAGAAGTAATGTGACGTCACACAAAATAACAGTTGCAGCTTTGCTTACGGTTCTTGTTGTTGTTGTTGCTATTGCTGTGGTTGCATTTATTTTGAGTGGATTTATTTATTTGCCTTGCCACGAACAACAACAGCAACAGCAACAGCAAAAATTGGATAAAGCGCAATAAAACAACGCAAATCAACTAAAAAATGCGCTGCAATAAAAGAAGCAAGAAGAGAACACACACAAAAAAAAAGGAGAAACAAAAAAAAAAAATAAGAAAAAATACCCAGCAGCACCCGCACAAGTTTTTATTTTATGCAAATGTAAGGTGTCCCAGGTGGGAAATGCACACGTATGCTACGATTCTGCATTGCTCCTGATGCCGCTGCTGCTGCGTCTGCCTCTGTTGTTGCATTTGGCTGCTTTTTGCTCAACATTCAATAAAAGCAACAACAATAACGGCACAGGTGTGTGACGCGCGCAAGGCAATGGGAAGGGATAGGAAATGGCGGGGGCAGCGGCCCTTGGGTTATGCTGTTGCTCTGTTGTTGTTTGTCTGCACGTCTGTGTCTCTGTTTGGCAAATGCCAACTTTATTAGGAATTTTGCAGCTGTTTGCGAGCGTGTGTATGAGTGTGAGTGTTTGTATGGGTGCATGCAAGTCAAATAGATGAAAGCGGAAATCAAAGCCTGAGCCAAAGCTCATTGGCGCTGCTTGCATGCATATATCGACTGTACGTGTGTGTGTGTGTTTTTTAACTCAACTTATCCGCACAGCACATTTGCGTGTAATATGTACGAATGAGTTTTTGTTTTTTTTTTTGTTTCCGATTTCAGTTTTGCTCAATGAAACGCAATGCCGTGTGCAACTGTGTGCGTGTGTGTAAACAGGTGTGGGAGAGACGATTGCAGAGAGTAAGTGAGAGCACGGGCGAGAGCGAGTGCACAGTGCGCCTGTCCGTTGGCTGTGCTGAGCGCAATTGCTGAGCGCAATTTCCCTTTATATTAGCTGCAACAGCAGCTGACAGTGGTGGCACACATTAGTGTTAACAGCTGAAATGTGAAATGATCACATGGAAACCTGTTAGGTTTTATTAGTATTAACGATTCGTATTGTTTCTTTTGCAATGTATTGGGCTATTAAATAAATCCTACTAGATGCTGTTTTCTATTATACTGCTTCAGTATTAGCAATTTCAAAGTCTTCATCATGCCACATATCACCCTAATTAATCACAATTTGGGCTTTTCTTTTGGCTTAGCAATGATTTTACTTGGCCATTAAGCAAACAAAGCTCAAAATGAACATTAGAAACATTAGCACATCATAAGCATAAATTTAACTGTGGCTCATAAAACAGTAAAGCTCCCAACTAATGGACGGCATTTAAGGCGCAATAAAGGCTCCCAAAGGGGCAACTGAATCCCCTCCTCTTCGCCCGCTAGCTACTCTCGCATGGGCACTACCAACCTGTCTAAGACAGAAAGCAAATTGTCCTTTATAATTGACCACAAGTGGGCGCTGTGGTCGTTGGAGGCGTGGCCACCACAGCCCGGACAATACGAATGGATGAATGTAAATGGACAATTATTATTAACTGCAATAAATTTCACGCACGCACAATTTACATAGAGAAGCACGCGAGCGTGCAGAGGCTTACAGTACACCATAGTAAGAGAGAGAGGGAGGGAAAGAGAGATGGTGGGTAAGTGCGGGCTGGGGGTAATGAAGCGAATGGGTGGCTGTTCGGTTGTTGTATTCATGTGGGAGTTGACGACACAATCTACATCACGTACAAATCGTTTAAGTGCAACACATAATTGTTCGAGGACCCCAAAACAGCCATTTTCGGATAGTATAATTGTGTTGAGCGTAGGTGTGCACGCGAGTGTATGTGTGTATGTGTATGTGTGTGTTTGGTATTTAAGTGTGTGTTGGTGTATGTCAATAGCAATTATGGGTGCGGCGTGGATCGAGATTGGGTGGAAAATACACTGAACATAACTGGAGTTCACTTCAGTTGAAAAACAAAAGAAAAATATCATTAATTAATTATGATTATCAATTATCGAATTAAATATTATTATTGAATAAATGAATGCCACTTAAACAAAAACATTTTCCATTTTGTTGTCAGTGTTGCCATTTTCAAAGTCAAAGGGAAGCAGAAGAAAATTAGTTTCAAATTGAGAGAAATAAATTGAAAATATCAAGCAGAAAAATGTTTAGGCGTTTGTAATATAATACAGCTTGTGGATCAGATTTTATACAATTTGGGTTCCTTATTTTAGTTTCGGACTACATTGTATTGCTATATATTTTTCAAATATCCTTGATGTACTTACAACAAATCTGTTGGTCACATTGATTTCCCTTGGAGCAGCTGAGGATCAGCAAATGCCAACAACAGATATAACGTCGATTCTTACTAGTTCATGGTATGCCTGTGCGCTCGCTTAAATTACATAAATTTTTTCAGTGTTTAGTTTTTGGGTGTTAGATCCAGGTAAGTGTTTCTTTTTTTTTGTATTTGCGCCTGGACTAAAAGTTTCGGCATGACAAGCTCCACTTAAGCTGCCACAAACAATGCGCAAAGAATTGAAAAGTAATTTCGACGCACAACTAACGAGAATTTCCCTTCGTTCCCAGCTCTGTGTGTGTGCGTGAAGGCCCACGCTTCAAATCGATGTCATTGTTTGTGTGTTGTTGTTATTGCTGTTGTTGTTACTTAGTTGTGCATTGTCCATTAGCGCGTTGTTTAATTGAATTGTAGCAATTAAAGTGCTTCAATTGATTTTAATCGAAAATTGCGCTCATTGTTGACAACTGTTGTTGTTGTAGCTTACTTGCTCGCTCTGTTTCGCTGGTGCCGCTAAGTACAGTTGGCATTGCATACCAGTCGGCGCTTTGGCAGTTACCGTTAATTGCATGACAAGTAGCGCTTCATTAACGCTGCCCATTCAAATGCCGAAAAGGAAATGTGCAATAATGTGCCCAAAGCCTTGAGGTCAACAACAGCAGCAGCAACAACAGAAACAACAGCAACAACATGAGTGATACGCATATTGCTGTAGCCAAAGCTCAACAGGCTGCTTTTTCGTTTTTCTGCTCGCAAACGAAAAGAAATTTCCCCAACACAGAGCGTAAAAGTACCAACCGGCGGCCACTCTCTCCACTCACTCGCTTGCTCTCTCTCTTTCTCTCTATCCCTCTGTTGGGTTGTCGGGCTCACTGCTCGCTGCTTGCTGCTCGCTGTTCGCTGCATAACTGCCGTTATGCTGTCGCTGGGTGATATTGGGCTGTCGCCGCGACTGCCGCAACATGCGCTCAGCATTCAGTACGCAACGAACTTTGCAAGCAAACGGTTGTCGATGCTCTCGTCGTAGCCCATAGGAATAGCACGCGTCGCCGCTGCCACGTGAATTTCAACAGGGAAAAAGGAACCCAAAAATAAGCACGCGCGCGTTACACATGTGCGTGCCTGCATGTGAATGTGTGTATGTGTGAGCGACTGTGTCGGTGCGTGTGTGCGTGTATTTATTTATAAGCAGCCGCCAATGTAAAAGTGTGCAACAAAGTTGAGAAAGATATAGAGAGCATAAAATAATCCAAAATCTATAAATAAACGAGGCGCTGCAGTTGACAAAAACAGCAGAAATACAAGAGATACGAAATTAAGTGAAATGAAAGCGAAATTCAAATTCGAACAGCTGCTGGCAGCGCTGCTCTGTTCGCTGCTTGCGTTTGCCGTCGCTGCTGCATCGGAAGCGCACTCCGGCAACAGCTACGGTGCATCCTTCATATCAAATCCGGCTATATACGCCTATACCGTGGCCAATCAGCAGCAGCAGCAGCAACCACAGCAACAGCAACAGCAACAGCAAAGACAAAATCTCGACAATCAGAACTTCATAAACTTCGACACTAGCAATTCGAATGCAAATGTGAATGGCAATTACCGCAATTACTACTACACGGATGTCAGTGCCACGCCCACGCAGAACACACCAGCCGTGAGCGCAGCCCCGGCCGCAGCCACGCAGCCAGCCCCCCTAACGGGCTGCACTCTGGACCGCCTGGCCGTCTATAAGGTAGTCCTGCACACCTATTGGACCCGCGAACTCTTCCCCAAGCACTATCCGGACTGGCGCCCCACCGCCCAGTGGACCAAGACCCTAGGTAAGAGCGGCCAGAGTTTATGTTTTCATTTCTCCTCGTTGAGCGCAATTTTTGCTTTGCTAGAAAGTTTCCCTCGTCCTCGACATGGAAGGTAAAACATAGACACACCTGAACTAACATGTGGAAATTTAATCATTATTAAGTTTCGTTTGGTTCTTCAGCTGGGATAGTTTGTGTCGATTTATTTTTAGATCTCGAGTAATTTAAAAGAGGGCAAATCGGGTATATTGGTTGCAAGATCAACTCTGTAACATCAGTGAATAATTTAGTACAGGGTTACATGGGTTTTTACATGGGTTTACTTAAGTAAATATTAGAGAACAATTAAAATGAAATATATATGTATATTTAGTATGTGTATTGTATGAGATAATGCGGATAATGTGCGAGGCAGAAGAAAATATGATTATTGTCCTTCTGAATGGAATATAAATAGTATATAGTAACTGTATATTGTAGTCTTTTTTATTATGAAAATAACTTTGAAAAAATAATATTTCTAATTAGGTTTTAAATAAAATTATATTGTCAGTTTTTATGTATTCCATACTTTATAATGTATTAAAATTATATATTATTTTTTAATTTATACTTCACATTTTATATTTGCAAAAAAAAAAAAAAAACAGTAATAATATTTATTTTAAAAAGTATCTCATACATTAAATATATTTTATTCATATTAATCTAGTTGGTGCTGTTATTTAAATATTTAACTTTTTTAATTGTTTTCAAATCAAACTTTTCTTTCTTATTCTTGTCTTTCATGTTGCCACGAGATTGCAAATGATTGTTTTCATTTGACATTTTCACGAATAACAAAACAATCAATAAAATTAATTTAATTGTTCACCCTTTTTTTCGTGAATAATCATATACATATATATAAGCATATAATCAAGAGTTTAATCAGTTGAATTTATTGGCCACGCTTAACTGAGAATCTAGCTGCGTGTGCTTTTGCATGGGAGGCTGATAAAAATCTTATAAAAATTTGCCAAGTTGGCAAAAGCAGAAGAAGAACAACAACAACAACGATAAACAATAACAAAGCAGGAAGAGAAAAAAAGTTAAGACTAATTTGTCACAATGCTCGCAACTTGGCAGACATATAAAAATAAATCGAAAAGCAATTTCGCAGCCCAAAATATTTGGTTGTATTTGTTGCTGTCGCTGTTGCTGTTGTCGTTGTTGTTGTTGTTGTTGTTGTTTATATTGTTGTTGGGTTAAGTAGATAGATATAGAGGCCTGGCCCAAATAGATGAGATACAGATATAAACACAGATAGCACACACATTGGGGCAGGGCTGCGGAGGGAGTCCTTGGCCGCATTGGCATGTCGCTAGTCTTATCATGTTTTTGCAGATTTAGCTGTCAATTTATAGCACGCACACACACACACACACACACACCGCACATAGAGCGTAAAGGAGTGAGCGAGAGAGTGGGTGGCTGAGAGAGGAATAGAGATGCCTAGCACCAAGGAGCGAGCACGAGGGAACGGCAATGCGAGAGTAGACAAGTAAATCTGACAGCCGAACAAGCGTTGCCTTTTGCCGTAGCATACTTTCAGTCACACCCACAAACACATACATATATACGCACACACCCCGCACAGCCATAAAAAAGGATAAGACTAGCGCCTAAGAAATGCGATTTGTACGTGCTTAGGCGCTGTATGCCTTGCCTCAGCGTCGAGCAAAAACAAAAAGGAAAGTAGAACAAGAAGCAAAATGAGCAAATGCAGTGGAATTGAAATACTCTAACTTTTAGTTCATATATACCTGTCTACATATAGCTTATAAATTGTTTTTGATCTAGTAATCACATCTGTTATATATGTTTCATAAAAGATTTACTTAAAATAAAATCAGCCATTTTGCAGATTTTTTTTTTTTATCAAGATACATAGATATGTATGCCGATATTATTAATGTCATATTAGGCTACATATTTAGCCTCTGCTGAAGAATATGTATTTGAACTATTTTAAACTTAGAATAATAATTAAAATTTTACGCAAAATAGCTGAATAACTGAAGGATGTTTTTATTTTATGATTAGCCCTCTGCTTTATCTGCTTTCGACTGCCCTCTACTGTTTGTAAGCTATAATCACTAGAG
This sequence comes from Drosophila navojoa, assembly GCF_054131105.1. Taxonomy (NCBI): domain Eukaryota; kingdom Metazoa; phylum Arthropoda; class Insecta; order Diptera; family Drosophilidae; genus Drosophila; species Drosophila navojoa. The sequence continues at coordinate 24,254,275 of NC_142893.1, read as the reverse complement.
AATTCTATCAGATTTCAAGCCTATGGATTTGTTTTATATTTTTGTGTTAAAACATATCTGACATATTATTATTACCAACTTTTCTAAATAAATTTTATCCATATAAGGCTTAAGGTAGCTACAAGAAAATGTATATGTTGAATGTATTTAGAAATCAAATCAATATATTTTAATATCAGCGATAAATATACAGAAAGATTAGAATAATGTATTCAAGCATTACATTTAGAACACATCAAACCAGCTTACAGAGATACAGAATCATTGAAAAAATTATCCTATTTGTGTTCTACGACATTTATGGTGCATCTAATCAATTTATCCTAAGCTATATTTTTTACACATTCTTCGTTTTCGTAATATAATTAAATTTATTTTATAAGACACGACTAAATATGTGGATCATGCTAAAAATATCTTCGCCCTTCGACCGTTACATCACTCGTAGCAAAGTGAACTTACCCTAGGGACAAGCATGAGCGCAGCGAGAAATTGGATAAAGTTGTTGCTCAAAAGCTACTCTTGTGCTGCTTCTCTTCAATTATTGTTGTTGCTGCTATTCGTGTCCTCCTCTGTCTCTTGCTCATCTGGCTGAGGCTCTGCTGAGTTTTGATGTTTTGATTTTTGCACTGTTGCACTTAAGTTGAGCTTTTTTTCATAAGACTTTTGTTTATTTATGATTTTGTTTGTCAGATTATAATCAGAGTACTACAAACGGTAAACAATGCATCAAGAACTAAACTTAAACTATATGTTAAATATGCGAAAACTTCGACCAGAAACTCTGTCAAGTTTATTCAAGAAACATTATTCTCAGAACTATTTTAAAGTCGCTTCTAATTAAATCCAGCATTGCCGAGTGCTCTCCCTCCCCTTATCTTTCCCTCACGCCACTCTCTCGCATTTGCGGTTTATTTTCAGCCTTAGAGCGTCCTCTCTCTCGTCTCTCCCACATTCCCTCTCATCTTGTCTGTGTTGTTTATTGTGTCGACGCTGTAATTTATAGTATTCACCAATTGGAAAACATTGCGTATACGTGATTTATATGCAACTCGTGCAAGTTGGGTGTCCACAGACTTACAGTCCGTACTCTACACTGGCCGTAACTACCCGATATAATGCGTATAATGCGCTTCTTATGCTTAAAATATTGACTTGACAATTTCGAGAATTGCGAGCGATAAATTTTGATGCTTTTCGTTGAAAAGTTTTCCCGCCTTCGTTCCTTTCTTTTCATGCGAATTGCTAATAAATAAAAAATTTTACACCCACTCAATTCTTTATTTGTGCTAGCTTTATATAGCCTTTATTTTCGCTTTATTTATTTGAAATTTATTCGGTCTTAAAAAATCGCTAATAAAGTTAGCGTGAATGACATAAAAAATTCAAGGAGAAGCCCAATAAAAACCTTATATGTGTAACCTGATAAAAATGTTGGACAGCCAGTCAGGCATTTCAGACTGATCAAACATGCAAAAATAAGAGGTATTAACTGAACGAATTATATAAATTAGTCATATTTGTTCTGTCTATTTTTCAAAAAATGCGAATTTAGGTAAAGATTAAATAAAAAGGTGTGAGGAAGAGAGACCAGCTTTGTATAAATAGTTTGGTCTTGTGAGTAAGCAAATAAAAAGGCTTTCAAGTAGTTAAAGAAATTATTATCAGCATTATTCTACCATGAAGTGAGCATGGAGAACATGTAAAGTGCAGAGTGAGCTGCGAAAGCCAGGAGAGAATTGCTTAAGGAGCGAAGAAGCTAAACGGAACCCTTTAAATAAAATAAATAATAATAGTTATGCTGCGATGATTCTGAGCATCCTGGAGTATTTTCTCAGGATTCTCGTTTACGTGGAGTGCGCATATTTGTCAATAAATATGCGTAGCAGCTCAAGTAGTACATCAAATATTTAGAGGAACTGTGTTTGTTGCTTAACAGGCTCCGAGGCTGCGTTTAGAAACGGCCAAAGGCAGCCCGGGAAGCTGGAAGCGCAAAAACCAGTTGAATTAGTAGGAGCTGCTCTTGGGATGGATGGCAGACAGCTTCCTGTTGCTTGTCATGTCCTGTTTATAAATACATACATTTCTATACATCTATGTGTACGTATAAATTTCAGCATCCGTTACATTTCAACTGGCGAGCATTGAGCTGGCACAGCAGCGGGACATCAGGGAGAAAAGTGTTCTGGGAGCTGCAGCTGCAGCTGCAGCTGCTCTTGCTTTACTTTTCTTGCCCTGGGCTCGACCAGGGCGTGGGCGTGGGAGTGGGCGTGGGCGTGGGCGAGTGCTCTGTAAATTTATTATGAATGTTGAAAAACAAGCAGCGACAACAGCAAATGCATTTCTTGTGCCTTTTGTGCCAAGTCATGGCACCCAAGACGACGAAGTCGCCGACCGGCTTGTCCTTTGCACCCGCGCTCATATTCCCAGCGAGTTGTTAAATTTCATTTGGTGACATTGCCCGCTGCCCGCTGCCTGCTGCCTGCTGCCCGGGCGCCGCTGTTTTGGCCAACTTGCAGCTTGTTTTTATCGCAAATTGAAACCAAAATAAAGTTTTTTGCCTCCATGGAGCCCAACTAGCCGCCGAACCCGAACGCAATTCGGACACATTGCGCCAGTTGCAATGCCAACGACATATTTTTCCAGTACCCGCTAAAGCGTGAGTTTTATAAAGGGGTATATTCATAGGCATAGAAATGTAAGGGACGTAACATTTATTTTGTTAATATTAATAAAAAACCAAATTACAATAAAGTAAAAATATACATATATAAGTATATTTGAGTAAAACTTTAACCATTGATAGAGTAGAGTTGAAAAGCTCGACAACTACAGAAAAAGTGGTTTCTATAAAAGAAGTAAAGTTGGAGCACAAGAATAAAGGACCAAAAATCTAGAGATCTGGAGCGGTATAAATAGATCCTTTGGAATTGAGAGATATCCTTTATATAAAAGAAGAGAAAAAGAAGACGACGATGAAACGGCAGAGCTACTTATATGCATTTCTGATATGCCTTATTGCATTTATGATTTAGGTGTTTAATCTGAATAAGTGTAGGAAAAGATGAAAAAAAACAAGTAAGAAAGCTCTAGTCGAGACTGCTCGACTACGAGATCCCCTGAACCCTACAAGCAACTGATATTTCAAAAATAATTAGGAAACACACACGCACACACACACGCATACATACAAATACACGCACACACACACGCATACAAACAAACACACGCATACACACACTCGCATATACAGGCGATTGCGCTTGGGTTGCGCTGCAGTGTTGGCAATATAATGAAAACTTATTTGTTGAATAATTTAATTTCTAGACGTACGATCGTAATGAAACTTTCAGAACGTAATCATAATGTTAAAATGTATGTGTATACCGAAGCACAAGTCTCTAGTATTTGATATACGACTTTTACAAAGATTAGGGTGAGGGGGTGGATTTGGGGGTGGGGGGTAAATTTTAACAAAAACCGAAATTGTATGACATGCGTCTTAATATACATTTTAAATTTGGAGACTGTAGCTTGAAAGATGTAGGAGATATAATTATTTAAGTGATCTTCGATAAGGTTTTTTATCGATAAAAAAATATCGGAATGAGTTATCGCTTTTTAGTGATAAACTCGATCTGCGCGTGATATATACGGACATTTTAAAAAAAAGTTGAAGTCTCTAGCTCTTATATCTTCGGAAATCGACGCGTTCATACATACGGACGGACGGACGGACGGACGGACGGACGGACGGACGGACGGACGGACGGACGGACGGACGGACGGACGGACGGACGGACAGACAGACGGACAGGGCCAAATCGACTCAGTTTGTCGTCCTGATCAAGAATATATATACTTTGTGGGGTCTGCCACGCCTCCTTCTGCCTGTTACATACTTTTAACAAAACCATTATACCCTGATTTCCCATTGTCAATGGGTTCAGGGTATAAAAATAACAAGAAAATGTTTTTAAAAGATGATAAGAATAAGGAAGAAATATAGGTTGAAAAAGATTTGTAAGACAACATTGGGACTATAAATAAAATGAAGTCTTCCGTTTTTATATATATATTTATATATATTCAATAAAATATATTGCGATTTATGTTTTTATATTTAAACATGAATAACATAAGAATAAGTCGATAGAATAAATATTTAAGCAGAACTAAGTCATAATTGAGCTATTCATATACAATAGCTGATGAAGCTCTAATCTTTTTATTATTGCGTCCTATGCTCCATCTAGGATATCTCTTAGTTGTGCGGTTCTTTACCATCTGCCAAGTATCTCATATTTCTATTTTATTATTATTTTTTTCGCTTTGAAGCTATTCGCTTTTTGTTCTGGATACTTTTTGGCCCGAATGGGGCATTCAACACTTTTTGTTTAGCGCAAGCAAGTTCTGTGAAAATAAATAAAAATTTTTCTCTATTTTCGCCAGTTTTATTGCATTGCCAGTGCTTTTTGTTTCTCAATTCTCAAGTGCCTTCGCCAGGATATGCTCGCTGCGCCTTTCCCTGCTTGCAGCCTTGATTGTGCCGCTTGAAATGAAATGCTGCCCGTTCGCAAGTGCATTGCAAATCGAGCTACTCGAACGAAAACTTTGATTTCGAGAGGGGACACACAGCGCTTGATGTCCTTTGCAGCCAATGCTAATGCGAATGAGTACTTCAATAAAACCAGATGGTAAATAACAAGAATTGCCTGTGTCCCTGGGCATAAACGAGAACGAACTTCTTTGGCCTTGAAGACCTCGAAGTAGGCCGTAATTCCTTTTGACATTTTACTGCAACTACCACGTGCCCCTGCCTTGGCTGCGTTGGGAGGCGTTGCGTTAGTTGCCTGCGTGTCCTGGCCATTATCCTGCTGTGCCTTGGCCTCTGGCATGTGCGTGCTCCTACACTTGGTGTTAAATGCCGAGCCTGCGGCTTTTTCACGCCTCCTTTCTTTCATTGTTCCAAGCAAGCACCGCCCCGCCCCCGCCCTCGTCCTAGCCACCTAGTTACGCAAATGAAATGCCAAAAATGCTTCTTGTTTTTGGTTGCAAATGAATTATAAAAAGCTTTTGCCAGTTCCGCAGTTCTCTATGTGTGCTTCATAAATATAACATGTGCCTAATTCCCACCCACAATCTGAGCATGTGTGTATGGGTGTGTGTGTTTTATATTTTATGCACCCCCAAAGACACATATTCAGCCAGCAGCACTCTAGCTTCAGTCTTCGGTCTGGTCTGGGCCATGTCATTGCACCTTTCGCTCTTGTTGCTGGCAAAGTTTTGCGTTTCGCCTCGTAACAAACTTTAAATGTTTGCAATTTTTTACACGCACTCAGCGCACAAAAAGGACGAGCGAACCCTGAGACAAAGAGGAAATCACAAGGCGCTTGTCTGCCTCGCCCAATCAAACTCGGAGGAAAACTACAATAGCTATCAATTTATGCATGTGTGTGTGTGTGTGTGTGTGTGTGAGTGTGAGTGTTAGTGTGAGTGCGTCTGGGCAGAGAACTGCTGTAATGCTCTTTCTGTAGGAATAACTTTTTGATTCATATAATTCGAGCACTCATGGCCAGGGTATACTTTTCTTCCAAGTAAGCCAGAAAGAGCTGAACTCATGTTTTGCCAGGGCAAAACAAAAGAGAAGGAAAATAATTTGTTATTTCGTGACCTTAGATTCTATTGCTTACTGGGCGGGCGACGTCGTGGGCTTTGGGTTCAAGGTAAAGTGAAATTCATTCTAAAAATAAATGATTTAATCGTTCATGGCTATTCAGCTAGACTGGCTGCCAGCTCTTATTCCTGTTAAGGAGCTTAATATCAATAGTTAAATAAGAAATTGTTGTGAATATTTGTAAATTTCTTTAACTAATAACTAATATCTACACATATATATACGGGTAAAAGTTTAACTTTGTTAACACTGTGTTAACATTTGAATTTGTCATAGAATCACAGATCTTTTAATAGCACATCATGCTCAATATATTGCCACTCAACACATAGGGAATAAATATTCAACCTTATGTTATTTGTGATTTGCGATAAACATAATGTTAGATTCATCATTTTACATAGAAAATAATTGGAAAGAACTCAACCATGAAAGTATATAAATATGTTATGAAAATATTCTTTGTATAAAAATACAATTTAATCGAAATAACCCCAAAATGTAAGGAATATAATATTTTTACTTAAATTCAACTTTGTTTTTGCTTATAACAAATATTCTCTTTAGTTGAATTAAACTTGCACAAGCCATAAATAATAACATAAACGAAAAAGCAACTCAAAATAAACAAAATATTTCTCGTACGAGGACAATAAAAAATATGAATTTATTTCAATGCGCTGATTACTCTCTGACTCTCTGCAGATGGTCTGCATCTCTGGGGACTTTTGGGTGCGTAGCAAACGTCATTACAAATTCATAATGCCCGCAGTAGTATACCTGTAATGTGTGTGTGTGGGCGTGTGTTTATGTGCGTGTTAGCCAAGACGCACTGCTAAAATCATAGCGCTCAACTTGGGGCAGACTCTCGTCTTGTGCGCTGCAGCATAAGTACATTAATAATAAATGTAAATTTGCTGCTTCATTTTTCTCTCTCTTTGTTAGCCATTCTAGCTTTGGCTTTATGGGGGCAGGCGTTGGTGGGGGCGGGCGGGGCGTTGTCTTGCGATTCGGAGCTGCTTGGCCAACTCGGCTCGCGCTCCGAGGTGTTATAATTAAAAGCAACCGCTGCTTAACTTTTCGTCGCGCCTTTGGTATGCTTAGCTAGACGTTGGCTTTCATATAGCCACGCCTTGCTATGAATTACGCCCCTCCGGCGCCCATCAGTCCACTCCCTCGCTCATTCGCTTGCCCAGCTCCTGTTTCCGCTTCTGTAAGCTGAGCCGCGTTTTGCAATTTTTACTTGTCGTCCTTGGTAAATCACAGCGCACACTGGGATCGGCCAAAACAAATTGGTTGTACCGCATTTTTTTCTTTTCGTAGGGTTCTTATATGGCAACTAGCCTGACAGAGGGTACATCGGTTTTGTCATTCAATACAAGCCTGAAGTAGCTGAGTTATGCAGCCAACTATGTCAAACGGGATCTGAACTTTGTGAGACTATTAAGGGTATCGGAATGGTATTCGTTCCACTTAAAACTTTCTTTGAAGGAATCAGTACAGTATTGATGCCAAGTAGAGTAACTATGTAAAATAATACATGAATGCATGCAATGTCCTTTGACTGCAAGGATATTACGTCTTCGACCCAAGTTTCCCATCTAACTTTTTGTTTTTACTTTTCCTCCAATTTCTACTTCTTCTCTATGCTGCGCATTTACGTGCATGAATAAATTTTGTTGTTGCTGCTGCTGTTGCTTGTCTTTTATGTCTACACATTTTGTGCTTTGTCAAATTCGTGTCATTATTCATTCATACATGATTAGGCAACAGCACAGGCACAACAAATACAACAACACAAAACAGACAACAGACAACAGGCAACAGCAAACAGCGCACAGGTTTTGAATTACACGCTGCCAAGGAGCTTTGGACTCTGGGGTGTTGCCAGGCCCAGGCCCAGGCCCACCAACCACGCCTCTCGCCCCCCCTCTCGCTCTCTTCTTCCTTGCCGCGCCGACTCCTGCCGAAATGCCCTGATGGATAGTCGGCGGCAATGTTGATGTCTGCTCGCAGACGACAGGCGTGGCGGCGTTGCCAAATGGAAATTAATGAATGAAATTTGATATACTGTCAGTTATCCAACACTGGCTGGCGACGCAGTCGCTGCCGATGCCAATGCCAGGGCTACCAGCCGCATCAGCATATAATTTAATTTATGCGCACGTGCTTCGCATATAGCGGAAGGCTCGGCTTATTTTAATGCGGCATTTGAGCGCTTTAAACCAATTTTAATTTGCCATCAATTTAAAATTATTCTCCCCATATACATACATATCCATCTATACTATATTCATATATGTGTATTCAATTTATTATATTTACTTGCTAATTTAACAAACAAAAAAAAAAAAAAAAAAAAGAACATGTGGAAGAGCTGACAAAAAATAAATTAATACATTTAAAAACAAGTAAGAAGACTCTAGTCGAGACTGCTCGACTAGGAGATACCCTGAACTCTGCAAGCTGATATTCCTATCATTCTGCACTTCTTTTATACACGCACACATACATGCATATGCATCCACTCTCACGCGCCTGCACTCTGCTAACTGCGTAGTAAGCAGCGACTGCGCTTGGGCTGCGCTGCAGTGTGGGCAATAGTATGAGAATTTATTTGATAAATAACTTTTTTTGTAGACATGCAATCTTAATGAAATTTTCGGAGCGTAATCATATGGTCAAAATGTGTGTACATTCCAAAGCACAAGTCTCTAGTACTTGAAATACGTATTTTGCAAATTGGGGGCGAAGGGGGCGTGGTATCCAAAATCTGTTGATTACAAAATGTTTCTATTCATCATATCTATATACACAGTAAATCTGAAGTCTCTATGTCTAATAGTATTCCAATGAGGCTCGAAAAACAAAATCAATTTTTCGATTATTCTCGATAAAAAACTTATCGGATGAGTTATCGAAAAAATAAAGCAAACTCGTACTGCGTATGGTATACACGAGTATGCACAAAAAATTTCAGCTCTCTAGCTCTTATATCTTCTGAGATCTCGGCGTTCATACGGACGGACGGACGGACGGACGGACGGACGGACGGACGGACGGACGGACGGACGGACGGACGGACGGACGGACAGACGGACAGGGCTATATCGACTCAGCTCGTCGTGCTGATCAAGAATATATATACTTTATGGGGTCTGCGATGATTCCTTCTGCCTGTTACATACTTTTACACAAAAACATTATACCCTGATTTCCCATTTTCAATGGGTTCAGGGTATAAAAATAATAATAATAAATAAGCACATATATGTATACGTACATATAAAAAAACGTTTACACACTTGACTCTTTTTTTCTCGCTTTTCCGTTACGCAAATTGGCATAAATTAGCCGCGCTAATTACAAATAAATTGCGCAATTTGTTTTTGTAACACAGGCAGCAGCAACAACAACAACAACAACAGCCGCAGCAGCAACAACAAATGGAGGCAATTATTATTGTAATGTGATTACATTATCTATATGATTACAATTTAATTATACCTCAGATGTGCTGAACTGAATTTTCCCGAGTATTTAAATTTACAAAGTGCATACAATAATATTTTTGGAATGTATATCTATTTATTTTTGTATAGATTAGAGCTAAAGTAGTAAATAATAAGTTTTTTAAATTCAAATTTCCGCTTACTGTTAAATGAAATATTTCATGTAATATTGCAAGTTGTTTCTACAGCTTTGCTACCGAAGGTGTCGTAGATAAGTCTGATGGTACAACTAAGATCACATTGTAGATCTATATTAGAAGATAATTCTATTAACAGTGTATTGAGCTGTTAATAACATAAGTGACAATGCTGGGGGTGTTAAAGCAAACTTTTATCATTATACTCTATACATGTATGTTCTGTAAGCCTTGGTAAATTTGATTTTCAAAATAAATTTAATAAAATTTACTATTTATTGATTGAACAAATTTATAACTGTCCAAATATCAGTCAGTTAATCAAGAGACCTATTATTCACTAAGGCATTGAAACATTGAATATATATATTTAAAAGAAACTTATTTTCGAACTGTGAAAATCATTTCGAAGAGACACAAGCTACAGTACAATCCTTATTTCTAATAATGTGATCAATATTGATCAGAATTTTATTTTGAACCTTCAAATCTAGTTTGTTTGTCATAAGACTTGATAAATAAATGAATGGGACTATACGTAAAAAACATTTCTTAGGGTTCTACTCGCTATGCTTTAGGTGTTTCCAAGTCTTGCATTTTCCACAATTTTATTTTCTATAAAAGGTCCAAAAATATAATTTAATTTGTTAAGACAATGTTTCTAAGAGCTCTATAGTGATTCTTTATGCTTAATAAAATTATAAATTATTTTTTCATTAATTAATTAACTATATTTTATAGTTTTATTTTGGCATTATATGTTTTTTCAATTTTTGTTTCTTTGCTTACTTAAATATCGAAAAAATAATATTTTCCAACTGTATTCCATATGCAATAAAAATAAATACAATATATACATTTTTCTTTTCAAACGTCGAGTAACGGTAAACAGTTATTTCGAAGTCATATATAGTACGTACATACATATACAAAAATATATAAATAATTTCTGGATTGCATGAATGCATTTAAATCATTTATTATTATTGATGTTGACCAATATTTATTTATAAACTTTGAATTGATTAAGCAGTCGGTAATCAACTAGTACCTCTTTGTTTTGGTGCTATTCACTCACTCAATATTTAATTTTCGTTAAGCCGAGCCCCTATTCACAAATAGGTTGTTATCTTGCCATAGAGCTTCCACTGTCTCTCATCGTCCATATTACCCCATTTATTTGATCTATCTCACACAATTTCACCTTTATTTTATTGTGGAGCATAAAAATCATGACATTTTAATTGCAATATTTATGACACAATTATCCACAAAAAAAAAAAAAAAAAAAAAACAACAACAACAACAACGGCGGTGTGGCAGCTGGTGCTTAAGCGACAAAGCCTGATTCTGATTTAAATGTGATATTTACACAGTTCTTGTTTTGGTTATTTATGCTATTGGCTGTGTTTGCGTGTGTATGAGAGTGTGTGTTTGTGTGTGTGTATTTGCGTGTGCATGTTTATTTTTCGTAATTTTATTTGTATTTAATGCTCGGCGCTTAAAAGTAGGCTACAGGCGGAATACAAATATATACGAATGGAAATCCATTCGAATTCTGAGAGATCCTAATTAAGTGTCGCCCATAAATCATGAATCCTGAAAAGCGCCTCATTAATAATGCATTTGCATGCGGCAGACAAATGAAGCCCGATTCGAAGAACTCCTTTCTTTTCGCCTTTGCAGTTTTTTCTTGTCGTTGGGGTTATTTATGAGAGCAAGCCCCATCGGCCCAGATCCCAAAAACTTTTGACCACACAAAATGCCTTAATGCTCGCAATATAAAAAAAATCTGGCCAAGATATGTTGGAGTTGGCTTTTGAGTTATGCCGGGCCACAAGTTACAGTTGCTGCTAATGGCAGCCTAATTATGCTGACCACAACGAATGCGACCGCACACATACACATACACACAAGCGTACGCGCTCACGCCCTTCGTAACCCCTTCTCGTACTTTTTCTCGTGTCTCTGCCCTTGTCTGGGGCATAAATTTATGCTCATTGCTTTTTCCGGGCAACTTTAAGACGCGCGCACCTTTTGGACTACATAAATCTTGGCCAGGTGGGTGCGTTTTGTGTGTGGGCGTGAACTTGACGCCCCCTGCGCGCCCCTGCCTCCTCCTGCGCTTTATGCGGCAGACAAGGCGCAGACAACATGCGTGTGGCAAAGCCAACGCGACGCACAAAACTTTGTCTGCCTTTGCTTAATGCGCTCTGATTGTCTGGGTGTGCATGTGTGTGTGTGTGTTTCTGTGTGTGTGGGTGCGAGTCTGTTTGTGTCTGTGTTTCGTTTGCGCCCTACGGCTGGCTCTTCTATGAGAAATGTCTACAAATTATAGCACAGTTGCTGCTTATTTAGACCTTTATCGGAGCGGGAGAAGCAGAAGTAGAAGAAGAAGAGAGCAGGAGCTGAGTAAACCCCGACCAAGTGGGTATTACAAGTTTCGGCTCAAGTTAATGCGAGCTGTGAACCTCTTATTCATCGGAACAGCTTACTCGACTTGAGTTTTAGGCTCTGTTACAGTTGCGGCAAACAGTTTCGAGTTCGCTCTTCGCTAACAATTCCACCGACCAAAAACTTCATAGTTGCAAAGTAATTTGAGTGCTATTAAATTATTTAAGTATTTATGGCAGCTCAGATAATAAATAGTATGAGCTTAACTACACAAATATTATTGTTGTGGATGAATGAACTATGAATTTAGTTTGAAGATTATAAAGTATTATATATGTATGTATGGCTGTATGGCTGTGTGCAAATATATTTATATACATGTACATATAATCTCTTTAAATACGGTATTATTAGTATGATATATATATTAGTACTTAATTTTTATCATAGAGAAGTTTATAAAGGAAATTATATAAAATGAAAATATAATGATATTATGATTGATTTGTCCAAGGAGAACAAACACCACGATATACTAGATTACCCAATTAGCAGTTACTGCAGTTCAAAATGATTAACAAATACTGGTTCGGTACTGGACCAATAGTAACCAAATATTTATTGCATTTAGACTTGGATTAGATTGCCTTTAACCTGCAATTATATCATAAATAAAATAAATAGATGGGTTGTTTCTAAACTCTGTAAGATATAGCGAGCTAATGGACTTGTTTGGTTCCCAATACATAATCGGAATATGATAATAGGATATACATATTTAATTTAAGCTATTTTCTGTTAAATTCGAGAGACTAGACTGGACTAGGCTAGACTTTACTATATTAACAATAATTTTGTCTTTGCCTTCTTCTTTTTTGTATTTTTTTTGCTTATTCGATATTTCCATCAGCATTCTCGGCATTTTTTATCTCTTACCTAACCCCAATCGCAACGTTGTTTGTGGCATTTTTCGTCTGGGCTTCTATATACATATATATGTTATACAAATATTTCATTTGCTTATGCCGAGGCACGCGTGTCCCACTCCCAGTGCAACCGAAGCGCCTGCGACTGTCTGGCACAGTTTAACGCAATAATTAAGGAAACGCCGAAGGAGCAGCACCCAAAACAGACGTTGCCTCGTATTAAATTCGATATTTATACATGTTTCTCTCTCTATGTATATGTATAGATATTTATCTTTATGTATTGGAAGGAAACTTCGTGGAGAGCTACGTGACACGTCTGAATAAATTGTTGTTGGGAGTCGCCGGCGGCGCCTCGCATCAAATTTGAGTGCTTGCAATGAAGCAATAAAACATAAATTCATTTAATTAAGCAATTTGATGTGGCAAGACTCAAAGACACAGACATAAAAATAAAATTTAACAAGCTGCCAAGCCGGAGGGAAGAGAGAGGAGCGCGCTGAGGCAATAGAGGAGAGTGGGCCAAAATGGGAAAGTTTTGATAGTGAGCAATTGGTACGCATTCGACCCCAGGGAGTGGCAATATTTTGTGCCCCAGTTAATAGCGAAAGTGGATAGCGAAAAGCGAATAGCGAATAGCAAATAGCGAACAGAGGAAAGCAGGAAAAGGCACTGAAAGGAAGCTGGAGGAACATCAAAGTGTGCTGTGTGAAAATTATACAACTTTTCATTTTTATGGTCATGCGGCGGCTCAATTTTGCTGGTCAATCAGGCGTATAATAAGATAAAGTCATTGCTATCACATCGCCTGATGGCGCTGATGGAGCTGAGATAGATGAGATGATGGACTGCTCGGATACCAAATTAACCGTTATCCCTCAAGTAATCGCAATGCATTTCAAGTGGGCCGCAGCTAGCTGGAAGCCCACACAAATCAGCACAGAAGTTTCCAGTTTCCAGCGAACAGACTAGGGTAGCTGCCGTTTGGGTCCGGGCTTGGGTTTGTCAACCCGCAGGAAACACGAGCTATACCCTGGACAACTTCAAAGCAGAGCAACAGCAAATTAAATGTAAAAACTCTTCGGATTAAATATTGCCAACAATATTAAGTACATTTTCACGGCGACGTCGTCCAAGTGGCTGACAAACCCTTCGAAGCAATCAAATCACAAAATTTCTTTGGGGTCTGCAAAACCAATTACAGTTCGGCCTGTTGGCAGTTGAGGGGTGCACGACGTTGTGGTTAGAGAATAATAATATATAAATTCTAAATTGTCTTTAAGCTGAAAGTATATACCGCAGAATTTTATATTGCTTTGTTCTTAAGCCTTAAGTCGCTCAAAGGCATTTTATACTCTTTTAAATCGGGTCATGCCTTAGATTTTCTAGGCTCATCATGGATGTTTTATTTTTGGCCTGCTTTAATTTATAGTGAAATCTTTTATTTATCTGTATGTAGTCCATATATATTTAATAGTACCAATGTATCTTTTCTTTGAGAATATTATTTAATACAAAAATAAAATCAAACAAATCAATAAACAAATCAAGTTGATTGGCAACATGTGAGTCTCTAATTTAGGTCTATTAGCGCGGGATCAATTCGAGGCGCATTTTAAGTGTGCTCAAAGTTTTGACCAATAGAAATAAATACAACAGAACATGAACAGCTTGAATGTGCAAGAGAATGCGCTAAAGCGTTAAAAAATATACTTTGAGTGGAAGTAATAGAGGAGCAGGAGCAAGAGCAGGAGCAGGAGCTGGAGCTCGAGGAGGAGGAAGAGTAGAAAGACGTTGTCTTGTGTGTGTTGGGGGTCGGTTAGGAAAGTAAAAACTTGGCTAAGCGTAAATAAAGCAAATAAACTTAACGCAAGCAACGCGAACCCCGAAAAAGTCAAGTTGACTAAGCTACTTGTTGTTGTTGTTGTTGTTGTTGTTGTTGTTCTTGTTTTGGCCAAAGAAAGTTGTGCTCAAGTTTGGTTTTGAGACAGTTTAGAGTTTGCTTAGCAGCCAAACAAAAACCATAGCATACAACGGGGCGTGTTTTGTGGGCAGCTAACGAGAGAGACAGAGAGGCAGCGAGAGAGAGTGAAAGAGATAGAGGGAGTGAGAGTGAGAGCGAGAGCGAGGCCGAGGTAACAGCCGTTGGTGTTGGTGTGAATAATGTTGCTGTTATTTATGCCTCAATGCGTCACGCCCCAAAAGCCGCACCAACCGCCCCCAAAGAGTGGCAGCAGAAGAAATTGCAATTTCCACGCCCAAGTTTCGGGCACTTTCACTTTATGGGCAGGGAGCAAGCCCTGGCTGCTGCTGCTGCTGCTGCTGCTACTTTTTATTAAAAGTTTTCCTACGCCCAACAACAACAACAACAACTACAGCACGGGCGCATTTTTTAAAGTGTTTTTTATTGTCGCGTTAACCGACCGCAACGACTTGCAGCCTGTTGTGGCAAGGGGCGTGGCAGGGGCGCTAACTTTGCCAGCTGCGTAAGTGTAAATTATTGTTAAGGTCAAAAAGTTTTCTTCATTTTTTCCCACTCTCTTTTCTATATATACATACATATGTATATACAATTTTTTTTTAGCTGTGACTAGTTTTGCTTAGTTTCGTTGACTGGGCTATAAGTTGATGGCTTTAACTGTAGCACGCGCCGGCCAGCCCCACTGACTGCATAATTTTCGAGCACATTTCACTTAATTAACGCGCTCATAAAAATGCCACATTAACTTACAATTAGCGACGCAGTCCACGCAGCGCTTTAGCTGGAAAGGTCAACTGGCCGGCGCGACTTAAACAACCCCTCAGCTACCCCTCCCCATCTACGGGCAAGCAGCTGCCCATCCCCACCAAGTGGCAGTCTAATAAACTGCGTGGTTTGTTTCCTATGGTTGTTGTTGTTGTTGTTGTTATGGGTCTCTCTTCTTCTTCTTTAAACATAAATTTATGTGCAGCACCCGAAAAAAGAGCACTTTCACTTGCGCCTTAAGCTCTGCCAGTCGCCACATCCACCTCCACATCCACGTCCACTTCCAGGCCCTGCCTTCCTGCCTCAGCGCCCCCGCTCTGCATTTCCTTCTGCCCTCGCTTGACATTTGAAATATGTTGGCGCATTTTATGTTGGTCAGCCGGGGCCAGCAATTAAATGACACTGCCAAAGGCAAAGCCACTAAAACACCAACTGAAGCAGCTGTTCGTTGTGGGTTCACTCGACGGCCGAATACGCCGCCGAATCCTAAATGTTTTTACTCTTAAATAGAGAAACATAAAAGCAAAAGAATTTATAATGGAATCGAAATCATATTAAGTAAATTCCAATATAAAGAGTAAATTAAAAAAAAAATATTAAAAAAAAGCACACGCATATTAAAATATAGAATGTTATTTAACAAGAAATTAAAAAATATAATAAAAATAATAACAATAAAAGATATACTGTGATATATTTATTCGAAATACCAAGAAATTTTCCTGATATCTCCAACAATGTCTATCTCTCTTATTTGTAATCTGATATGATTCCAACAAAAAGCAATATTTTTGGATTAGTTTTACATAATCGGATGGTTTGAATTCCAGATTCCCAGATCAGTTCATAAATAGAGAGAAAATGAATCTCGGAATGAAACTCGGTGAGAGTTGGACACACACCATAATACACTTGCTTCAAGTGTAACTTTAGTTTTTCCAAAAGGGAGACAATCTTAGTGCTATCCCGCATATATATTCTCTATAGGGCACAAATATAGCCTGCTCGCGTCAGTCTATCTGAGTTTGTAAACAGAAATTTCTCTCATGTTAATCTCAAGTTTTACAAATACTATATCCAAATCACATCATGTAGCTCAAGCGCCATGGAAAGAGTATGTGTAAAGTGCAAGCTGGAGCTGTGCGGTAGTTGTGGATATAAATTTCGCTTGACAACTGTACTTTTGGAGCGTTCAGTGGAGCCAACTGCGCCAACTGTCGAGCTCAACTGGACTCGAGGGCAGTGGCTGAGGCTTTGCTGGCGTTGATGGCCCCTACATGATTTGTAGCCGACAATTGAAGGCCTCTTGGTGGAGGCATTCAGCATCCGATAGTAAGCCCAGAAAAGGCATTCCTCCCCCCGTGGGGAGGGACGAGCCGAAAGCAGGGTCAACATCAAATTTTAATGCTACTCATAATATTTTCATGCCCACAATGCGCAAAGGTTAAAAGTGCCAACGAAATAAATGCGAAATCAGCAAATACTCAAAAACGTATGTGTGTGTGTGTGTGTATGTGTGTGAGTGTGGGACATTAATGTCACAAAAAAATGCCGAAAAAGATATGAAAAGTTTTTCCGTATTGCTGCGGCTCAATTATGGCTGAGTTTCTAATCGAAAAAAATGAAGGGGTTTGTGATGCGACAAGCACAGTGACTTGGAACAAGTGACTCAGACAGTGATTTTGGTAGTGAATCCCATAAATAATATATCTATTATATATGTTTATATATTGCATTATGCATAGCATATGATGTGATATTGTACAGCGTATTATTTAACAAGATATCGTCTTCTTCTTAGAGCAGTACCGGAGATATTATATTACTATACTCAAACTGATACTCGGCGAGAGTGATACAAATTGCTTATATGAAATAATAATTTTAATTTAGCTTAAACAAGGCTCATGCTTCAAAGCTGCTGTTGTTCGTGAAAGGAATTCACGTAGAGTTGTTCAGCTAAAATTTTGGAACTCTTCTTTATAGTAAGCATAATAATCTGAATATAAATAGAATAACATTCGGAGTAATATTCATCTGAAAGTCATATACTATACAAACTATTTCAAACACTTGAAGCAAACACACAAAAAGCATTAAAGAATTTTGTTTTTAGTATATTATATAAAATATTGATTTTTTCTTTGTATTATTATTATTATTATTATTATTATTATTAGTATTATTATTATTATTATTATTATTATTAGTATTATTATTATTATACACTCCTAAGTAAAGCTTGAGTAGAAAATGCTTAACTATAATGGAAGGTTATTCGAAATCTAGTAAGCTAATTAAATGCACCTTAGTTCAGGCAGTTAAGAACTTACATTCTAAACCTTATACAATCAGTGCTGCCCGATCACAGTCACAGTCACTCTCACAGTCATTCACAACTTTCAGTGCAGTTGGTAAATAAATGCTCTCATCTCTATGAAGTTGAAGAACTACCCACACACACACCTACATACACAACAACTGAATTGCCATATGCCATTTGGCTTTTGTGGCTAACTTTCAGTGCGCAACTTTCTCAAGGGTTATACAAAAGGCTCAAAAGGGTTGTCCTGATTGTTGTTATTATTATTGTTGTGCATATATGTACATATATATACGTGTGTGCTTGTGTGTTAGCTCCATTGAGTTATGTTCGACAGAGTAAACAAACAAACAGGCTTAAAAAAAGGAAATTGATTGTTGCATTGCTCAGCTCGATTTTCCTTTTGATACATACACACACATATATATGTGTATATATGTATATGTGTGATTGGTCGCCGGGGGAAGGTTGAAGGGTAAATGCGTTGCCGTACAATACGTTTGCAATTTGAGATCATAAAAATTGATGTGCCCTTAACATACACAAACACAAACAGCAACACGCACACACGCATACAATGGCTTCTGTGTGTGTGAGCTTAAGTGATTGGCGAAGCTATACTGGGTATAAATATCAGCGCCACCTGTGGGCGGGCGGTGGCGCAACGTGTAGTTGAGCATGAAACGTAGAATTTATTATGTTATCGCTTCACCGATTTACTTTATCGATTTCACAATCAGCCAGAGAGCCAAACACTTTTGCTTCGGTATCAACACCTACCACCCCCCGCCCCGCAGTACGACCCAGCCCAGCCCCAGCACCAGCCCCGACCCTTAACCCTGGAACCCCACAGCCTTCCTGTTGAAGCCCTTTTTGCCGCCGTTTGACGCTGCTGTTCCCCAGATAATTTGCAGTCATGTTGTTTGTATGTGTGTGTGAATGAAGGTGGGTGTGTGTGTGTATGTGTGGGTATTTGTTTGTTTGCCTTGGCATTTTACCGATTTGCCTGGATTTTGGGCGAGCTCGCCCAAAGTGGGCTTGTGTTTGGCATTCGCCTGCGGCAGAGTGGCAAATATTATTATTTGTTTAAAATTTAAGGCCAACTGACAAGTGAGTTGACTTTGATAAGTGTCTCCAAGTCCGCCTTGGGGTAGGCCAATGCCCCCTGCCAGCTGCGGCAGTTCGACATTGCAATGGTTGCCTCCCGCTTAATTCCATTTAATTCTAATAATAATAATTCTATTTATAAGTTGTGAAATATGAAAACTATTGTTCGATATAAAATGACTATTTAAATAGTTTATTATTAGATTTAGCAGGACAAAGGATTTACTTGATATTGATTTAACTGTGGAGTGCTTAAACATTGTCAAACTGATATGAAAGAGAATCATATTTATTTGGAGATTTTCCTTGAAGACAAACTTTAAGGAGGAGAAAACATGTCGCACTCTAATATAATGTTATATTTTCTGAAACACTTTCAAAACAACCAAATTTAAGCCGTAATTCTTTCTTATTAGGGTACATAGAAACGGTTTATTCGGCCAATTCAATTTGGGCCTGGGGAAACTGAGAATTTATGCGCATTTTAAGAAAATTTTGTTTGCTATCTTAAACTCTGATCAGCGCTTGCTCAAGACTTATGCACTTTTAATGAGCTTAAATGGCAAACGGGAAAGTTTGCATTTGGCTTTGATGTGGGCCAACAGAAAGAGTTGCCAAGGACAAGGCAGAGCGACTGGCAATTTGGTAGCTAAGTGCCAGTCAATCTAATATGAATACACACACATACAGTTAAATATTTGTATAGCTTTCAGCCTATTTCTGCTACTCTTGCCCACCTCTCACTCTCTTCTTTCTCTTTCTGTCTATTTGCAGGTAAGCAAATCTGGATTATTATATTCAATCAACTAGGCGGCGTGTTTATTTTTAACAATCGGCCGCTGGGGCAAATGCTGTCGACGTAGAACCCTTCGTTCATCCTGTCACTGAATTGATAATAATTGGATTAGCGCATCATTTGCTGTGGAGCTGTCAGGGAGTTTTGGACAGTTGCGCAGCTTGCGGAGTTGGGTTAATAGTGCCCAGAGGGCTCACGGCACGTTGGCCACGCATCGAAGCAGACACACACAGTGTGCGCCCGTGTGTGTGAGTGTGTGTGTGTGTGTCTGTAAAAATATTTCACAAAATGTTCAGCGTTCGCCATATTTTTCAATATTTTTGCGTGCATGTTTATGGAAGAGTGGCCGTGGGATTGAGGGGGAAACGTAGAGGAGGACGCAGCGTTGCGCTTCAACAATTTCACAATTTATATGGCCAGGCACAGCGACCTAAATGCGAGTGTGTGTGTGTGTGCGTGTGTGTGGGGAGAGCTCTTTTGGCAAGTTTATGCGCCCTATGGTATTCATCACTTAATTTCCACGTGCCGGCAATGCTGCCATTGCCAAATTTATGACTTTGCCAGCGACGTTGTAGTCATGGGCTTGATTCTAGCCTCAGGCCATAACAGCACCCGCACATACACACACACACTCGTCCCACATCGTGGTCTAGTTGGAAAACCCCTTTGGCGTATATTGTGTAGCGTTTGCCAGCTGTCAGCGCATAAATAGAATTATGTCAGCTAATTGAATTTTCTCTCAGCAACTTGACATGGATTTATGCACTAATGCAGTTTCGCCTATGTTGTAATCGAATTTCTCATTTAACCCCGCCCACATTGCCCGTTCCCTCCCCTCGATGCACAGCAGAAAAGCTGTTCCCTCAAACTCTAAATTGATGCATTTCACTGGGCTACAAGCATATTTAAAGCCATCAACTGCGAAGCTCAACAGACTTTACAGTTGACATCAGCATTGCACTTAAAGTCGTCATAAACACTCGAAAGTCAATTCCGAGTGACACGATTACTGCATTTGCTTATTTCATTGTTACATTGAACGATTGTGGATTGATAGAGAGCGAAGCAAGACAGTTTAATGTGGATATATACGAATCAACTTAGCAATCAAACTGATTCATTAGAGAATAATAAACAACTCCGCTGTAAATCTCGCAATAAACTATGTAAATTCACAATGGAGTTAATCAAAGGGAAGATTTTTGTTAGAGTTACAGCAATAGCAATATATAAATGAAGTTTTTAGATGAGATATATATATATATATAGAGGCAGCATTTATTTAATATCAATGATATTGAATATTGCATTGACAGTCTTTGTCTAACTTATAATTTGGCAAATTAGAGAGCCACACATCAAAAATCAGAGCAAATCACGCTTATTGGCGGATATTGAATTTCAATTGTATTACATTTCATGCTGCGCAAGTACATATTTCAAATTGAATTTGAAATTCTATACTGTTATATACAACACATTAGAGACTGAAATTTTAATTTGAAAAGTTTATACAGAGAGTTTCCAAGCAAATCTGTAAAATTTCTTATAATAGAACAAATGAGTGCTCTAATCAGAAGTGCCCGTCTAGGATTATGGTAATCATAACGAATAACACAAGCTCACACACACACTGTCACACAAATCACGCCACGACTGCAATTGGGTTGAATTCATATTTGAATCATTTTAGCCCAGACACATTCTGGAAGCTGGATATGTAAATTCTTCCTATTATTATATAACATTTAATTGAAAGAGCTACAGCAAACGAGCTAGTCAATTTAAGCCTATTATGGATACAAAAATATCGATTTTTATCGATACCAAGGAAATGGTTTCCTAGCTAGAAGGAAATGTCTAGATCAACTCAGCTAGTCCAAATGGACTACATTTAGTCCACCATCATACTCCGAATGTATTGCATCAAGAGATAAGGAGTACATTAGGCTGGGAAAAGCTAAGCCATTTCCAAAGGAAACCTTTCGGATAACTTCAAAATGAATAACACTCAATCAGAGCCGAAGATGAACCAATTTAAAGACAATTTATGACGCTGCTGAAAATCTAAATTTAATGAGCCACATTGTTGCGGCTCGCTTTGATTTGATTGCATTGGAAGAGTGGAAATGGGAAACAATTATTTTGGTAAACTTTTGAGATACTGTAGGTAGGGCGGGGCGGAGGGATAGGATGCTGGTTACTCTGCATCATTTATTGTCAGACTTTTAAACTGTCATTTGTCTTGTGGCTGCGGTTGCAGCTGCGTTTTTCGATTCATTTGCCATATAATGCTACGAGCAGCCATACTCTTTTGATTGATTTTGTGGTTATGTCTGCTGGCAACGGGCCGAAACACGATACCCGACAGCAGTGCCCTTTAGCGCCCCTCCCTCACCTCCCACGCCCTCGACCAACCGCCCGCCCTACCAAAACAATCAGCATTCACAGTGACTGCAGTCACAGTTTACGCTTTATGATATACCGCACGCATTTCACCGGCAGCAGCAGAAATAATGAAGAATTTCGGGCGGGTGCGAGGTGGTGCGTTGTGGTTGTCGGGGGGCTGTCTGGGACTGTGTGGGGCCTTTTTGTGGGCTTACGTAAATCAAGCTAAGTTGGTTGCAATTCAATTTGCGCACTAAAACCCACCCACCCGCACTTTCCCAAAAGCATGTTACGCAAATTGTACACAATTATATTTGTTATGCCACACTCACACACAGTCGCGCACCCACACAGTCGCACACCCACACAGCCGGTACGCAGCGATAGCTGAAATGAGCATGAAATCTATCGAAACGTAACGAATTGTATCGAACGTGCCTAACTGTTAATGCGGTTATAATACGCCAGCGGATTATCATTGATTATGGATATGATTGTGCGTGCGTATGTGTGTGTAGAGGGTGTGGGGCAATAATAGCTGTCGAGCGGAAAGGAGCACAGCCGGCACTAAGTTCGCAGCCAGTTCACGAGGGGCATAAAAGTTTGTCCTGCGCATTTGCGCCACACTCGAGTGTGGAGCATAGACATAATTTCAATTTTCATTTGGCATTAATATCTGTGCGAGTGTGAGAGTGTGTGAGTGTGTGCGTCCACAAATTGCCGCAACGTTGGTGTGCGGAACGTGGGCTCCATGTTATATATGACTGCAAAATGCGGCATTGGCAAAATCCCAGGAGTCCGCTTTAGATGATAGCACCAAATGGCAGGACAATGCTAGTTATAAGTATCCGCAGCACAGTTGGTAAGGGCTCGAACTACCACAATAAATACACACACACACACACGTGCATGTATATGTGGTGTGCCTGATCTGTGACATTGGCTATGCAAATTTATTGAAACAAGCTGGGGCAACTCTTGTGCAATTGCAATTGTGAATTCACAATTTTGGGTTATTGAGTTTCAGATCATTGAGAAATTTCGGTTGCTTTAAATAAATTTGGCCAAAATAGAAAATATAATCTACACGATTTGATGCCAATAATATGTATAATTTTATTGCTAGTATATACATATGAATATTTTAATTATTTTTTATATATTTATTATTTATACTTTTTATCGAATCTACGTCAATTAGAGTTACGGTTAATGGAATTAATTCATAGATTTTAAATTTAGTGAGTATTAAATGAGGGGGCCTCTAAGTATATAGTTGTTTACCGAGCCATCTTATTGCGTGAGAGCAATCTCGACATGTTTTAAATGGCTTGCATTTATGAAATATACCAAAAATGTATTTTTTTATAATTTTTATAATACCGTTTGTACTTTTAATCAAAAGACATCGTAAGGAAATGTTGAACTTTCCGTTTGTCGTCTTGCTTCAATGTTCCGCCAGGGTCAATTTTGTGACGGCTGATTGGAATTCGAAATCTAATTAGAAATACAAAAAATTAAAGACAAATCTTTTCGTTCTCTTCACACTTATCCCGTGAACGTCAATTTTGTGAGGCCATATAATTTGCTCGCAAATGGCTTTTAATTAAAAATAAATACAATTTTAATCAATGCCAGTGCTCAAAATTGTTGTAAGCATCTGCCCAATTTACAATGCAAATCAAAATAACAAAAGTTGCAATTCCAAGCGCTGACAAGAGGCCATTAAGTAAACCAATGAAAGTCCAAACTTGGCCCAAGCAGAAAAATGAAGAATACAAAAAATAAATACAAATTGAAGAAAAATACGAATTTCATAACAGGCCCATCAAGCTGCGGTCGCGGCCCAATGCAAAACACAAACAGATTGTGTTCTTTTTGCGGCGACGTCGGCCTTTCAAAATGAAGGTGCCGCCCGCCACTTCCGGCCAAGATGGCGGCCCACCCGCTGCTTCCGCCCGCCTGTGTCCCGTTGCTGGCCTGTGCGCCGTTGCGTGCTTAATTAAATGATCATCATTTGCGCGCAATCAACGCACAAATAAATTTTCGGTCTAGCTATCCCTAACTTCCACCCCAGCTCTCGCGCTCTATCTATCCCTCGCTCCCTATCTCCCTCACTCTTTAGCTCTCCCCCAGACAACAGACCCTACTCCATTGGAATGTTTTGTATAGCCTAACCCAGGGCGCTTTTACGTAGTTTTGTTTGTTTGGCTGGTTTCCGCTTGAAATTATACGGCATTTGTTGCTGTTGTTGTTAGCGTTGTTATTGTTGTTATTGTTCTCTGTTGTTGCTGCCTTAATTAATTCCTAATTTCGCTCCAAACAACATTCGCTTTGACTCCTTTTTCGTAGCGCATCTTTAATTGAAAATTTTCTTCAAAGACGTTACGACCAAAGTCCGAAGTGGTCATGAATACGACTTCGCACGGAAAATACTCTGATGTCCAAGGGCCTCTCCGAATTTGCGGCGAGCAATGTATATATGCGCCTAAGTAAATATATATCATGCTTGATCAATGAACTCTAATATGTGATCTATTGATATTGTCTAGGATTTGTATGTGTGTGTATAAGTAAATATAAATAAATATATTTATCATGGATAAAAAAGATTATTTATATATTTTTTATATATTTTTAGTATATATTTATATATATATTTATAAGTATTTTTATGCTTCTAAATTCTTTATGAGAATAATATTTGAAAGTAATGTTCTTTATGTATATATGTAAATTTGATGTCTTATAATTTTGAAATCTCCATTTGCCTTTCACTGAAACTGTATTGCTCCTATATGGGCGGACCCTGCTTAGAGTAAATGGACTTCGACTTTCGACACCTTGTTCTTATCTGCGTTTATGGCCAGTCCGTCGTCTGGTCGGCTGGCCGTCTGCGCGTCTGGTTGCCAGCAGCTGTTTGGGCATTTGACAGTCGCTTTTCATTCATTTGCATATTGCTTTCGCACTCTGCTTTGTTATTGCGTTGTTTATGAATGCGTATTACGTTCCCTGCTTTATAGCCGCACTTTCAATTGTCTCGCATAAATTTGATTACACTTCGGCTGTCGCAGGGGCTCACTCGACTTCCCATTGCTGTCAATTAGCTGCGCGAGGTCCCTGGATATTAAAATTTAATGCAGCTGCTGCATTTGAGTTTGCTTCGGCGATTCAATTACACATGCGCTTGTCAGTTGGACAGGAGGCGTGTCCGCGACCCCCAGACTTAATTAGCCTTTAATATTCATGCACAGACTGCCCACACTCAGGTTGCTCATACGCCCCATGGCCTGGCATATCAATCAAATATTTAATTATAATTTTCATAGCAAATGCGCCTGCATATGCGATTTGTTGGGCATTAATTTCTAATGCAGCTGCTTGTCTGCATTTGCTATTCAGAGGGCGAGGCCCCTACGCTCTTCGTATATCATTTTAATCTCATTTCATCCACAACATTTCTGTGCCATTTAATATTCCATAATTTAATTCAATTTTTAACCGATTTAATTGCATTTGTTGTTGCACTCGCAGCAAAAATCTGCAAATGCCATTAAATTAAATGCCTGCGATAGTCATCAATTTTACAATTAACATGCACACACACACACACACACGCATATACAGCCACACGTGTGTGTGCGCCATACATTTTTGCTCTCAAGCTGAGATTCTCTATTGCCTTTAGTCAATTTGTAGTTAGCTGCCTAAGCAATTAACCCACATTCACATGAGCTTAATTTCACATGCAGCAGGTGCCATAATATGATTATGATTACGATTACGATTACGTTAAGGATAGCTCTGCAATTGGCAGCTAATTTTCAGCATTTGGGTCAGGTTTCAGCTATTAAAATATCTGTCAACTTTCAATTAAAAGAGAAAATTATATGGCAAGACTTGCTTCGATAGAAGAGAGCTCTAGAGGAAACATCTCTAAAGTTGATGAAATCCATCATTCTGGTTGTCGTATTGTTTTACATAGACCTCAAGACTTCAATTGTTTCTTCAACTTAGTATTACTAGCTGATGCATTCAGGATTTGAATTGTTTCTGGAACATAATATTCTTTAGTAGTAAGGTAATATTACTATGGGCAATTAATTTAAAGTCCATGAAGTCAAGACATGAATAGTTTCTATTAATTAAAATTATAGTCTACTTATCCAATATGCAAATTTTGGAAGAACCTCCGGGCATTGAAGAGCATTTTACCTAAAGTTGCTGAGATCTTTTCTAGAACCTTCCATAGTATCTTTGGACATTAACTGTTAGAATAGAATATAGATGATTAGCCAATATAGTGTAGTTTGTTTTGTGCTACATGTCTTGTTATTTAAATTTTGTAAAGATACTAATATCATACATATACTAATATCTTATAGCTATTTTAAGAACCTTTAATATTCATTGGTTTTCATTGATGTACCACGAATGCCTGTGTAATCCCAGAGACGCGCACGTCACATTTACACTAATGATTTCGGCTAAGTGCCACTATCAATGTATCTGATTGACGCTTTAGCAAAATAAATATATATTTACTTTTGAGTCGCAAGCTTCAGCGACAGCAAGTTCTGCGCTATCACATATCCTTTGGCATATTATTATTTCTTATCGATTTTTATATGTTTTCTTAAGCGTCGGGCGCCTTTGTAAGTAGACCCAGGGGTGTGATAAGCGCGCGCATAAACAAATTCACACCCACACGCAGACACCTCGTTGCCTAGTGAGAAATCTTCGCAGGACTTTGGCTTCGCATGCTGCCAAAATGGCTGCCAATAAAAATTAAAACAAAAACATAAATTTTAAGTGCCCCCGCAAAATGGGAGAGAAAATAAATGCTGAAAAGGAAAGCCAAAAAATAAAAATCCGAAGAAAAAAAAAATGTTTTAAGCTAATTCGTGCAGCTTTATTTAACACGAGGTCGGGCAAAAAAAGGGCGGCAATGACAAAAATAAAGTGAAATTTAGAAAAGCAGCCGAAGGAAAACAAGAACAAAACGCAAAACAAGTCATAAAGATAAAGCAAATTTATGGCTTAGCATTGTGCGGAGCCTTGGCCACAAAAACAACTCCGCTGGAGCCGCTGGAACTGAAATTAGGTTAACGATATTTCACTCTCAAATGCTGTCGCTGATGCCGTCGCCGTCGTCGTCGTCGTCGCTGCTGCCGTTGCTGCTGCTGCAAACGTTCTAAAAACCATCTACAGAATCTGCTGAATATGTTTTTACAAAAACAACAGCAACGACAAGAAAGAGAAGAACAGCAAGCAAGATGTAAGCTAAGTAAGCTAACTGAGTGAGAAGGCCGACTATAAAATACCCTATATATGATAACACAATTAAGACTGTTGGCCAAATTAATGGCAAATTATCTCTTTTAAGCTTTTTTTTATAAAATTGTATATAAATTATTTATATATAATTTAACAATAATTAATAATTTAGTTATATATAATTACGGTGGAATGTTTTAGGTATATTTACGAAATAAATCCAATATAAGATATTTTAGCTTTCAATATCTCATATTTTTCAGCTGTAAGACAATCATCAAATTTAGTTAGTTTTACATATATGAAGGAAGTGACCAGATATAGACTAGGTGAGAAGGGGGTTACAGTGTTCAGTCCCACAGACGTTGTAGTGGATGGGAAGATAAGAAATTTAAGAACCACAGAGATTGAGTCGAAATTTCAGACGTTATCAACTCAGCATCAGCTCAACATCAGCCAGTTCCTAGTTGAAGCGATGCGGAGACTAGCCTGTGCTACAGCACTTGTGCAGCTTACAGGGTATCTTTGCTGAAGTACATAAAGTGCGGACTATCTTTTGTTTTTGTGCTCAGTGCCAGTTTACAGTTTACAGTTTAAAGTTGGAGACAAACTGTTTGGCATGCCAAATGTCCCTTTTATCGCTAAACGACGCCTAAGTGAGGCGCTTCAAATGCCGCCCACTTATGCGGCGAGTGGCCCGTCTTGGCACACTCCCGGGGCACATTAGTCGCCGGAACGGCACTGATATCCTTTTGCGCAAAGGTCCTTGCCTTTGTTAAGTACTAGAGCCTTTTCGTATTTGCGCTTGCCATTTCATTTTCCGGCAGCGCTCGTTGCGGTCGCTCCTCAATTTGAAATTAAGAGCAAAGCCGCCAATAAATTCCTGGAAAAATCTATTAAACTCGTGTCCCTCTCTGCCTAAATAAAAAAGAAAAAAAAAAAATCTGAAAATAAAAAGGCCCATAAAATTAATTAAAATTAATTGCCACAGCATATTTGCCTTGCTTTTTTAGCAGCAGACTTTTCTTTTGCCTTTGTCCTGAATAGGGAATTTTCCCATCTTTGAGCTCAGTGCGCACTGATTACATTTCTGCATGTGTGTGGGTGTGTGGGCGTGGCCCCTTGATATAAAAATATTTGGGCAGGCAACAAAAACACAGCAAAAATAATAAAAGAAAGTATAAAAAGCAAAATGTTGAGAAATAGAAACTTATTTTGATTCATGCTTTAGCAACACAAATATCAGGCAAGAGCTGCGCTGGCATTGCGGCATTGGGTTTTGACCCACTTTGAGGAATCCACATGTGGTTGGCTGTGGCTGTGGCTGTGGAGCAGGTGGTTGCCAGTGCCTGTGCAGTGGAGCAGTGGAGATTTGTGAGGCTTAATTCTTCAAGGGTCTGTCTTAGAACAATTCATTCCACTTATCAAGACTTCGATCACAAAATACGTAAATTTTCATTGAGATGTAATTGGGCATCGAATGATAAAGAATTAAGTATTTAAATAATTGCACGCAACCTTAATAAGCATTTATGCCTTATTCACTGCGCACTGTGGAGAATATAAATAAATAAATATTTTACAAAATATTATCGCTTGGCTACCGACAAAATTAATATAGAGAAAGCATACGCAGTCATGTACATTTTTGTAATAAAAACTTTCAATATTCTGCAGTTTTATATTATTTTCCTTATTTAATTCTATTTTCATTTCTTATGGCGTTCGATCCACCCGGGGGACATTGCTCTGCATCTTTATTAATATATATACATATATAGATATCCATTGAATATCTTTGAGGCTAGCCCGTTAACAAATTGTTAGCCATTTTAACGAAAAAAAAATCGTTTCGTTCCTTTGACCAGTTGCGGTTTTTGCTTACCGCAGCTGCCTGCGTCAGTATTTGTATTTGTACAAAATTTTGTATTTTTTTTTTTTTTTTTTTTTGCATTTTGTTATTGGGAAATGAATTTTTGCTATGCTTTTGTTGGGCTTGTACAGCTTGCGGCAGCCTCACATATTTGATATACCCTGTACTTTGTGCGGAGCGAGCAGCAGTTGTATGATAAAGCTATATTACCTCCTGAAACAGGGGGTTGGCTGTGATGGTGGAAGTTAAGGATCTTAACATCTAGCTATTCATTTATAATCAATTATAAATCTTTCTATTTATATAGGATTTCTATGAGCTGTTTCCATCTATATAACAAGATTCCTCGTCTCTTCAAAGCCAAAGTTGTACCTAGACTTTGTCATGGAGGCCGGACAAACTCTGTTAGATCTACAAATTTAGTTAGTATAAGAACTTGAGCAAGCACATTTGGTATGCAGGCTTACCGTTAGCCTCATCCCTTATGCAATGTATGTTTGCTTAATCCGAGTTACTTAGCCCCAGCTGCAGGTCAACTTCGAGTCGTGCACTCTCGCCTTTATTATGCTCCCAAGTTTTCCTTTATGTGATTTTGTTGCTACCAGCTAGTTGCCCCTTTTTATATGCTTGTTTATATTTAGTTTTTTGCGCAACTTTTGTGCGGCCGCTGCTGCTGCTGGAGTTGTTAGTGTTGGTGTTGGGGTGAAAACTTTGAGCCCTTGCTCGAGGCTTTCGGACGCTTCAATTGCCAAATAGCTGCCATATTTCGATCGAGCGCAGAGTAAAGCAATGCAACTATTTCCATTTGCGAGCCAACCATTTAAACAGTTGGAAAAATCATTGGGAAAACTCATTTATGCTTTAGATGCAGCTGCGAGTAAGAGTTAAAGGGTTCGACTGGGTTTTATTTTGAGTTTGAGGATGAATTTTGTGCACCTGCAGTTCGAATTGAAAGCGTCGTCGTCTAGCATGTCTAACATTCTGTTTGCATTGCAATTCCTTTACGGTCTGCTAGGCAGCAGCATGCCATGCCAAACACCAACAACAACAACTACTACTCCAAAAATCTGCAGTTGTTGACGTGCTTACATTGTTGTTGCTGCTGCTGCTGCTGCTGCTCCTGCTGGGACTGCATAAATATGCTAAAAATGTAAATACTGTATAAAATATTGCACAACCCGAGAGCAAACCCGCACACGCACTACATGCACTTGAAATTTGCTAGCGTATTTTATTTTCATTTCAATTGGCCATCCGACGCGTGTGTAATACTTTCACATTTATCAATATATGAATATTCCGATTTATATATGTGTGTTTGTATGTATATTCCATATGGATGCTGCCCTCTTTTCCATATGCAAATTGAGAACAATTTTAATGCCATTTGGCGTGACCGAACTGCGTTTAATTAAAAAACGATCTCAGCAAGTAAGTTAAATAAATAATAAAAAAAAAAACAATCTGGCAAAAATGCGGCTTATGGCCACACAGAAATATGGCGTAAATATTCAATAAATGTGGCCAAGAAAATATCTGCGTCACACATATGAAAGTCCTGGCTGACTGACTTCAATGACTTTTCCACCGATTGCTGATCAAGGTAGAGCGTTAACTCTGGTATTTTTTCAGAAATTAATTAAACTGCAATAACTCTGCACATGACTGTGCCTAATTGGTTAAAAGTCAAGTGGCTTTAAAAAGTCAACTGAATTTTTTGATGCCCTAAATGGTATATTCTATATTCACACCATAAAGTAGGAGAACATTGATAGAGCTCTAGGATGCTCCAGCCAGCTCATCTCTTCCCACTCTTCTTCAACTAATTGAAATCAATAATATGCATTATATCTTGAAAAATTACAGTATCTGCCAATAGTTAGTGTCCATCAATTGAATAAGCGTCATCATTTCTAATTATGAATATCAATATGCCATACAAATATATGCAGATATGTATGTGTATACAATATACAATATGTAATATATGTATAATAAGTATATACAAATATATGATTTTATTTGAAGCCTTTCAACCTTTTTATCTCTGTTCATGATGTACTATTAAGTTATTATTATTATTTTTGTTTGGGTTTTCTATATTTTAGTCACGAAATTAAATTATTTGTAAGCATTACTATATTTCATGCATTTTATTACTACAAATCGGTATTTCTAAATATATTCGTTTGCAGGTACAAACACTAAAGATTTAATAATAGAATTATTTATAGATATGGATATTATTTTTACAGCACTTGAGAGCTAGGCATGAGCTATTTGCTAGTATATTTATTTAATACACTTGTATATACATATATTTACTACCTTCAGGAAAAAGTTGTAGATAAACATAAACAATTCTCTGTGTGGACGTCTAGTTAGTATTTTTGCTTTGTATGCGTATGTGTCTCGAGGGCGCAACGTGTAAACAAAAGTTTTTTAGACCTTAGTAAGATAAGCGCTTAAGTGTGTAGACTCTCTCTCTCTCTCTCTGTGTGTGTGTGTGTGTTTGTGTATTGTGCACGCAGTCGCTGACAGTTTACATGGCAGCAAAGTTTCAAGAGTTTAGCCAACAAAACAGCCAAAAGGAATTACACACAGAGCACACACAGTGGGAAAAAAGCCAAAAAGCGCCGCGCGGTCGCCTGATTACAAAAAGCAAAAAAAAAAAAAAAAACAACAACAACAACAAGAACAACAAAAATAGAGAAAACTTTGACCTGTTCTCCTGCTGCTACTGCTCAGGTATGTCAAGTTCTGCAACTTTGATTAAAAATTCCACTAATAAACAAACAACACGCAAACAAACAAATAAACAGTGAAATGGCATTTTCTTTGGCTCTGCTCATCTGCCGCTGGCTCCACCTAGCGCTGACAATGTGCAAACACACACACATGTGTGACGTGTGTGAGTGTGTGTGTGCGTGTCGAGATGATTGCGTGACGTGAAAGTTGGCAAACACTTAAAATATAGATCTACTATCACGCTCAAATTGGCAAATAATTCAAATATCTAAACTCTAATAAAATTTGTTAGGCAACTTTGCAGCTCCAATAATTGCTCATATTTATTTGAGTATTTAATGTGTGAAAATTGAGTAACAAATAACTTGTGTTGGTTATGTATTAGTTTTGTAAATTAACTTTATATGCAAATTATAAAACTAACTTGCAATAAGCTAATGCATAAACCAAGATTAACAGCAACTGTAAATATGAATAGACTGATTGAAGATAGCCAGAGTTTGGTTCACGTTTCGCTTCAGTTTCAATACCCTAATACCTCCATTCAAAATTGTATTACCAATTTAATTAATATTTCTATATGCATAAAGTGTAATTAAATTTTCATGAGGCGCACGACTCACG
Source organism: Drosophila navojoa (assembly GCF_054131105.1). Taxonomy (NCBI): domain Eukaryota; kingdom Metazoa; phylum Arthropoda; class Insecta; order Diptera; family Drosophilidae; genus Drosophila; species Drosophila navojoa. The sequence continues at coordinate 24,221,747 of NC_142893.1, read as the reverse complement.
ACTCACTCACGCAACTCGCTCATCTCCAGCTGGCTACCTTAAGATGCGTTCCAAACTTTGGGGACGCTCAATAAACATTGCGTTTAACAAAACTTTGTTTTTTATTTTTATATAAAGTTGACTCTTTTTTCGCGGAGTTTCGCTGTGCACGATGCACTTGGAGTCTGCGTACGTGGCGCCATTTTGTTGTGTAAACTTGTTACCCATTGAACAGCAGCAGGAGTAGTAGAGGCAGCAGGAGCAGCAGCAGTATCTGGAGTAGGGACAGGTTGTTGGCGAAAGTTTGCGGCGCTGTTGTTTGCAGCCATTTGGTACATTTTAGATATGTATAAAATTTGGAAATTTGCGTTGTTTATTTATGCGCGAGAGCGCAATACACACACCACACTCGCACACACTCTCGCGAGCAATTGCACACACACACATGCTGAGTATGTGTGTCTGTGATTGCGCATAATAACGAGCTTCAGTTGCACTTTGCTCTTTAGTTTCCATTGGATTCGAAGTCAGCTGCACTCGCCAACGCCGAGATCAATAATACAACCAAATTATTAATTGAATAAATGCTAATTAGTCGGGGTGGGCGGTTGCGCCCACGACCACTACCTAGTGCTTGTAGCAATTGCAGCAATTGTAATTTAAATACATTTGTACCTAACGCTTGACTTATTGATTGGTTTTGAATTATGTGTGCAACGTGGCTGCAGTTATACCCTGTAAATGTGCTGGTGGGAATTAACTAGTTGGAATAGAGAGCTGAGATCATTCAAGGCTTAATATACAGATGTTCGGCGGCCTTGACATCTATCGATAGGTCGCAGTCCTGGAATTCAGCTTCGATATATCGATTCATTCACATAAAAAAATAAATCGAGCTTTGGATTTTCTTTCTATTTAGCATCTCTGATTTAAAATGAAAATGAATACATACATATATCTTAAAATACTATAGGTATAGGGTATCTTCACATCATTAAGCATATTTTCGTGATGAATCTGGTGAAATTATATGATAGTTATAGCAGCAGAATAAACACCCGTTGACAAAAGGCTTGGGGATTACTTTGATGAGCTGAGAAATATATAAATTTAATTATTTGTAGAGAAATGTTAAGGATCATGTTACTTATGTTTAGCAAATAGGAATTAAAGTATATAAAATGTAAAAGTCGCCTTATATTATAAAAATGTTTATGTTTGCCTATTTCATAAATTCAAAATATTACGAATTCAAGATTTCAAACTCACAAAATAATATATTACAATAAAGACTATTGGTTTATGTATATTGTATGTTTGATACTTGCTATCAATATCCATATTATCAATGGTATATATTACTATTAATATCTTTAAATATGTGTATATCCCATTTGATTCTTAGTGAATATTTTGAATTTAAAGTTCCAATCTAGTGATGTATTACATAGTAAAGGGAATCTCATAGCTAATCAGTCCAGGCTACCCCTTACTAGTATATTAGTTTTCCTCTTCTTATTCAAGTCACATTTGTGGCTAACAAGTTGCATTTGGTAATTAATTGGACTTCGATCTCCACGACTCAAATGCAAATCCAAATTGGAATCAAAATTAGTTTCCTAAGAGCAGCTGCAAAAATGGTTTCCATGTAATTGATGTGTGGACTGCATCGATGCTGGTTGATTGCATTTGCATTGTTCGCATATGAATGGACGAGCAGCAAGCAGCAACAACAACAGGCAGTAGCATCGATTGAGAATATATATACATACATTCTATATATTGTATATATATTTGTTCTGACATGTGTTTTCCATTTGAATTTTCAACTGCTTCGCTTCACTGCATTTACTTTCATTTACTGAGATTGTGGCAGCTTCTGTTGCATCTAAGCTGTTGCAGTTAAGCAAAACTCAATTCCAGTTCATGATTAACTCTGTGGAATAAGCCAAGCGTGCAGCTATCTACCTCAACGGTTTCCGTTTATCTAAGCAATTGTTACTGGCCTTAGTCAATGCGATAATTGGCTTCATGCAAAGCAACTTCCCTTTGGCAGTAGTTCAATGATGAACGAATTATACTAAGGAAAGCAAATAGAATATGACAGCAAATGGGAAATAATATATGAGCTGGTTTTAATAATATAAAATATTTCTTAAAAATCAAAGCTCAAACTTGAATTAATTTCCATGTCTATGAATACAACTGAATGCATATATACCTTGTGGAATTTTCTTGTTTTCTTTATTTTAACTTGAGAGAATAACTTATTTATGTCTACAGCTCTTCACATGAAGTATCTCTTATTGAGGGGAATAGAAATACATTTTTATGGTAGCTTCTGCTTCGCAAACGAAACCAACCCAGAATATTTTTAGCTTTTCGATTTGGAGAATATGTTCGACTTGAAGCGCAGTCACTTGTAAATTGTGCTTTAATGTCATTTTGCTTTCTTGCAAGACATTTAGCATCACTCAAGTGCCAGGCACACTCACTCACACACATCGTCACTTTGAGTGCACACACACACTCAGGCACTCACATACATTTATTATATTATGAATGTCTGGCACATACTCACACTTGATGCTTGAATTGTACTCACTATTCGAATTGCTGTCTGCAATTTGCCAACATTTTCATGCTGCGACGCGACGCAGCAACTGACACGAGAATGTAAGAAAAGCATTTGCCACGCCCCCAACGACGCCCCCTCCATCGCTGTAAGTAAGCGTTGCGAGTCAGTCAAGTGCTGGAGAGGCTCGCAAGGCAATACATCAATCGATGCGAACGGTTCTATATATATATATATATATATATATATACAATTGAAGATACATATATTTATAAATAAATATATATTTATATATATATATATATATGTGTGTGTTTTATTTGTTTTACAATTTTGTTCAATTATTTTAATGCAACAAATGTGTTGACTGTTAAGGCACGTACAAGTAACTTGGCTCTGAGGAATTTGCCAGTAACATTTTATGACTTTTACTTTTGCCAATTTACGACACAACGCACACATACGCACACACACACACACATATACACATATGTATGCATGCACACAGATACAGAAGTGTGTCACTGTGCTGTAAGATTGAGCATGTGGCGAGTGGGCGCTGGCAGTTGGCAATCTGTGGGAGACGTCGCTGACTTGCCACAAGAAATCAATCAAAATTGCCGCAACACAAAAAAAGAAAAAATACATAAAAAAACACACTCAGGGTATAAGGGAAAAATAATAAAAAAAAAGAAAGTAACAAAAGCGCACGCGATGCTCATCAATTTGTGTGTAGTTGAAACATGTCCTTGCTAAGCCCTCTTCATATAGGAAAGACTCTCTATTTGTATGTGTGTGTGTGTGTCTGTCTGGCTTTTGTGTTTGCCTAGTGCAATGCAAACAAAGGACAATGCCGTGACGTGCCTTGTAACTGTGAGCTGCAGTCAACTGTCATTGCAGCCCCCACACATTGCCGCCACGCCCCTTAGCCTCCTCCTTCCTTCTGCTGCTGCTGAGCTGGGTTTTGTTCCCAGCATTGCCTTTGCAGCTAACACGACTGACACACTTTTCATGCTACAATAAGCCATTATAATGAATGCAACCAGAGCCAAAATACCAACACACACACACACATACACTTTCCCATATACATACATATATACCTATACTCAATCACAGATTGAGTTTTTTGCAGGCCAGCGAGTTGCATGTAAAATATAATAAACAGACACACACACACACACACATATGCACACTCTCTTCATGACTTCATAATGCTCTGATATCTAAATACATTTATTCCAATGTAATTTGCAGTCATGAAACCACAAATTATTTCCCTTTTTTGTGCAGCTGACAATCTTCCAAGTTGAAATTTTTCGTTATGCGGTTTAGTAGGCATTTATTTTTTTTATTAAATATGAAATTTATTTGAATGATTATAATTATAGGTAAATACAAATCAAATTTATGCTCTTAATTATATTAAAAACCCTTCTTTAGAATTCATTGTTGCTTTAAATAAAATGATCAATCAATTTTTGGTATTAATATTTTCTAAAAGTTAAGTAAAGAACTAAAATTTAAAGTATTAACTTTCTTAAATTTCAGAGTTTTTTTGTTAAAAATGCATATGTGTATATGTATATAAAGTAAATAATTAAAAATTAAATTAAGTACCAGATAAATTCCAAGAGAGCCAAATTTATTTTGATTGCTTTAAAGTTTATCCTTTAGCATATGTATATGACATAATTTACATGCCTTGTGATAACTATCATTAAAACAAACACAAAATAAACGCACACATGAAAGCCAGTCTCATCATGGCTTTGTCCATTATTATTTACAACTTGGTCGAAGACGCATGGCTGTTGGGCACTCGGAGCTCGAATAATTGGCTGGGACGTGCACCTACGTTGGGGCAATTCACATGTGGGCCATAAGACAAATGACAGCTGGCAGCAAGGACAAAACTAGGCGGTTAGTTGGACAGTTAGATGGATAGTTGGATAGTTGGATAGCCGGATGGACAAAAGGGGCTTAGCCTACCCTCATTTGTCACGTGATTTTATAAACTGCAAATCTAAGACAGAAGGCTCTTGCCTATTGCTCTGCTGCTTCTTCTTATTCTTGTTCTGCTTGTTGTTGTTGCTGTCTTGTCATGTTGCTGGTCAATTTCGTTTGTAATCCCTTTGAGCCTGCTCACAGACACACCCACACCCACACACACACATCAATAGGCGGAGTGAAGTGACAACTCTAATGCCAGCTTGTTTGTTTGTCTACATAATTGCCCCAGTTGATGGCTTTTTGGGGTGTTCGTGCGGGTGCAGGGTTCGCTGTAGTTTGAGTCTCTCATTTGCCTAAATGCCGCAATGTTGGCCTAAGCCTTAGAGCTCGCCTAAGCCCGGTCTATGCCTCTATGTCTAGGTTGTTAGCTCTCACACAAGCACACACACATTAATTATAAGAGACATTGCTCGGGCCAAGCCACAAAACTGCATTTGGTCGGGCCGGAAAAAGGTTGCATAAGTCTCCAGCCAGCCAGCTCTCGGGGCTATTAAAGTAATGGCTAAATTTTATTTGGCTGCTAACTGGCCCGGGCTGCGGCTTACCCCACACCCAGCCGTCGCCCGTCAATCTCTGGCATCTAAAGAGGCCACGAGAAACGAAAGCGTACCCTCTCTCTCTCCCTCTCTCTCCCTCTCTCTCCCTCTCTCTCTCTCTCTCTCTCTCTCTCTCTCTCTCTCTCTCTCTCTCTCTCTCTCTCTCACTCTCTCTGAACTGCAGACACTGTTACTCCCCTACTCTATCACAGACGTCAGCAAGTTGACAATTTATCAGTGCCAATGCCGCACTGCGAAATGCTGCAGCAAATATGACTCGATATTACTATTAACAGGCTCTGTCTCAGACTCCCACCTACGCGAGCCTCACTGCCAACATTTTGGCTGCTTTATGGGGCGCATCAAAATTTTAACATCTACACTTGAATACCCTGTTACTAAAAGGTCATAAAGAATGGGAGCTTAAACTGAAATACATATTATTTATTATATCTATGTTCTCTATCCTATCCATGTTCATTAAATCAAACTTTGCCTAAAAATCTTATAGTTTCAGGTTCGTAGGATAAATTTCAATTTTATTCTATTCAAATAACACTTTTCTAATAATTTCCTTTTAGATTTAGCTTTAAGTAAATAAATATATTATATATTCAATCAATCTTTAAGATGAGACGTAGTAGTAGTAGTAGTAGAAGTAGATGATTAGATAATTATTGTTTAAAATAAAATAAAAATAATACAGGGTATTATACAAACAACGCAGGTTATGAGCACTTTCTTTTTCTCTCTTTTTTTCGACATTTTGCATATGCGGCGTATACGTAATGCGCACACAGATCCTTTTAAGCTCAGAGCATTTGACAGTTAGGCAGTAGCTGGCTAGAATGAGAGCGAGAACATCTGAATTCTCGTATATGTGACAATGTCGCAGATTTCCAAATGCAGCGCACGAGTTTTGCATTTCAAATGGCTGCTGCACGGATTTCTGATTGTGTGTTTCTGATGCTGACTTATCCGCTCCCCTTGCCCATGCCTATGCCGGCAGCCACAAGTATCTCCTTGGCACGCGCTTTAAAATTTAATTTGCTGCTCAAATTGGCCTCCCTCTGCCACGGCTGCTGCATTATGTAGCTGGCATATATTGCGCATACGCATCGTTGAGCATTGAAATTAGCAAAATGCAAATATTTATACAGCCCCAAAAACGATATTTATACTCGAGTGTGTCGAGTGTGTGTGTGTTTGTTTGTGATAGAACGCGTGTTTGTATGTGTGTGTGCATCTGTCTAACAACTGTTTGTGCTCTTTGAGGAAGGCGTATGCCATAAAAATATGCATACATACATACATATATGTCAATATATCACGCATACGCCAGGTGTGCACACACATGTGTGTAATATATTTATAGCGTGCCGCTCAGATTTCGCTGCGTGCATGCGGCGCTCTGTTTGCATGCGAACTGACAAGCCAATTAAATTTGACATACATAATTAAGTGAAAATGCGGGAGAGCGCAAAAGGAGTTCAAACATTAAGTGGGCAGGTGTATTGCATTTTTAATTAGCATGGAATTAAATTTATTGCATCGAGCATCGACGTGTTGTGGCGGCTGTCTGTAGTGCCATTTATTGATTGTCTACTGTAGTTATTTGAATAAATAATCATTGTTGCAAAAGATGTTGTTGTTGATGGACAACGGAACTCAATTGCCATTCAGATTTTTCGAATTTCTTAAATTTTAATTTAGCTAACATGTTTATAGTGTATTTTATTGTACTATGGACTTTGTATTGGCATTAAATAACATTGTGAACACAAAATTTTGATTTTGCATTGAAGAAAAGAATTTGAATCTATGAAACTACGCATGTTTGCCATAGTAAATATGATTGTATCCTCTGAATAGTTTTTTTCTGTTGTGCAAATATTTATTATTTTGTCTAAAATATTTATTTAAACCAAAATAAAATTTTACAATTCAAATAATATTCGTTTATTTATATTTCAAATCGCTCGATTGCACTGAAATGAAATTTGTCATTAGAAGTGCCACATAAGAATAAATTACCCAAGTACCCATTTATACCATTTAAACCTGCCTGGCTGAGCACCTGCGTTTTTCATATTTCTATAAATAATATTTTGTGTCTGAAAAATGAATATCGTGTTTCATGGCCAGCAGCTCAAATAGAAAACAAATCATTTAAGCTCTGACAAGATACACAAAGGCAATTTCTCAATTTCTCACGCCGGCAAATGGAAAATACCATAAATTCAGCAGTGCCATGTTTATATCGTCAGAGATATATGTATATGTATACATCTATTTGGTGTGACATTTCGCAGATCTACTGCTGTCTGCGGCTGATGGAGCACACGTGCTCCATTCAGGCCTGCAGCGTGAATGCATCTTCGAGCAGCTTTCAGCTCCATCACAGGCTGGATATGCCTTGTTGATTCTTCTGCTATTTTATTTAGTCATGTTCGCGCAGCCTGGCTGAGCTTTGTGCTTAATGCCCGGCTATTAAAAACAAATTTATTGCCTATAATTAAAATTCGTGCCGGTCATGAAAAGAAAAAGTGTCACTGAAAAAAGAGCAAAGTGAAAATATTTCATAGCAATTTTTGCGGAAATTGTTGGAAATCGAGCGTGACAGCCGGGCAAAAAGTGTGCGTAATTCATTTTTGTACAGTTTGAGCGAAATTGCATAAAAATGAAAGCGATGATGACGATGACGATGATCATGATCGTGTTCGTGTCCGTGCTGATGCCGATGATGGCCCAAGTGTGTCAGCTGTGCATCAGCGCTTTGGCGATTCGGCGAACGGAACAAATGTGTGTCATACAGCCGCGCGTTTATTAATACCTGACTTTCAGGCGTGCTAAAAAGTCGCGGCCCCCAACAAAATTCGCTGCCAATCGAGCGGCCCCCACAGCCGCATGGCGGCGGGGCGGATGAGTCATGCCTAGGGCAGTTCTGTAGAAAATTACTTTTAAATTGTTCACACGAAATGAAAATTTATATCCAATACTTTTTTATGCGAAAATTTATTTGCTTTCAAATTGACGGAAAGTCTTAATTGCCACGATTCTCCTTTGACTTTTTTATTGACTTTATTTTCTGTTTGTGTGTTAATAATACTATAAAATATCTAAAGAATAAATTATTGCCAATAAAGCTATATACTTCTCGGACTTCTCAGTGGATATATGATTACATATCAGTTGTTTAGTATTTAATTTATTCATCTTAAATATAACCTAACAAAAAAAAAAGACTAAAACTAGAAGCTCGATCTAAAACTTGGAATGTATCCTAGAAGTTTTATTATGATTGCTTGATTCCAACTATTTAGCTTTATCTTGGTCTTGCTTCAAACTCACATTATCATCCAATTATTTTTAGAGCAGCCCATGATAGAACATAATAGAACTATTGGCTCTGCGCCACATTAAGTTTCACTACAATTAAGTTTTTTATTTGGCATTTTTTATACCCATTGAACCATTGAAAATGACTTTAAGGGGTATAATGGTTTTGTAAAAATTTTTAAAACATAAAGTATATATATTTATCCTAAGCGGTCCAAATCAATTATATAATAATAGAATAAAAAATAATATCTTCTAAATCTTTAAAGCTAGGATCTCAAACAATAACATTTAGACTTCAAATGAAAATGAATTTTGTCATATGTATTTTTATATATTTTAGTCCCATGGCTGTTTCTTGTGTATGCAAAAGAAAAATCTCGAAGAATTATTGAAATATAAATTCCTTGAAAGGTTCAGGAGACTTCGTAGTCGTGCAATCTCGACTAGAGGTGTCCTAGGTGTTCTCTTTGATTTTTATACCCTGAACCCATTGAAAATGGGAAATCAGGGTATAATGGTTTTGTTAAAAGTATGTAACAGGCAGAAGGAGGCGTGGCAGACCCCACAAAGTATATATATTCTTGATCAGGGCGACAAGCTAAGTCAATTTGGCCCTGTCCGTCTGTCTGTCCGTCCGTCCGTCCGCATGTATGAACGCGTCGATTTCAGAAGATACAAGAGCTAGAGACTTCAACTTTTTTTTAAAATGTCCGTATATATCACGCGGATATCGAGTTTATCACTAAAAAACGATAACTCATTCCGATACTTTTTTATCGATAAAAAACCTTATCGAAGATCACTTAAAAAATTATATCTCCTACATCTTTCAAGCTAGAGTCTCCAAATTTAAAATGTATATAAAGATGTATTTTATACAATTTCGGTTTTTGTTAAAATTTACCCCCCACCCCTAAATCGACCCCCTCACCCTCATCTTTATAAAAGTCGTATATCAAATACTAGAGACTTGTGCTTCGGTATACACATACATTTAAACATCATGATTACGTTCTGAAAGCTTCATTACGATCTGTAGCGTACGGGTTTGACTAAGTTGCGACTCTCTCGACGAGAGCGCTGTATGTCGCCTGCGGATGTTAAGTACAGGCTTGCTTATGGCGTGTAGAAGGCTTCGAGGTGCGCACTCTTGCTATGCTCGTATCTAGCTCGCCGGATTGTCGGGGTTCTTCTCCACCTATTCTACACTATTGCACCCTAACACACTTTAGTTATAGTGCGCTTCAGAAACTATATTTCGAATTTGACTGTATTTGGACCAATGCGCCGACACGCAATATTAATATGGTAAACTTAAACATGACTTTGACCGACAGAGAGACAGTAGGTGTTGTTCGTCCCTCGTCTCTACCCTCCCTACCTTGACAATACTATATTTTAGTTGTATCGTCCCTAATCAAGTCTTTAAGACTATATTACACCTTACACGATCCTGGCATGGATAGTCGACAGACCAAAAAAACTTATGAATTCATATTCATTTCCATCATTTTAATTCAGTATTAAACAAAAAAAAACTAATCAAACCGTCAGAATGCCATGACATTCTAAGAGAGAGGTATGATGGGGAGATGATAAGGTTTTCTAATCAATACTACTCTATACTTATGCGTTAATGCCTTTTCTTATATTCTAATTATGTTTGTTTACAATATTTCTTATTATCTACAACATTTAGTTTTAACTCGCGTTACATTTTCGTTCCCATTATAATTTTATAATTCTTTCATTTCTTACTTCATTTTTGGATCTTGTATAATTTTTCATTCTATTGCCGTATAAATTCATTATAATTTAAATATTTCCAACTACATTTACGCAAGTATATTATAGTTTATGTCTATGTTTTTTCCATATTTCTTATTTACTTTTGTTGAAGTCTATCAACGTTCGATTTTAGAGAACTTTATATTTTTCTTGTTTTCTTATCCTTCAATTACTTACATAGCGTTTTTATTGTTTTTATATATATATCTGCATACCGTTGTATCCCTGGGCCCAAGATGACGATAGTATGTTGATTTTACCTGCTGGGGTTAAAACATAAAAATATAAAGGTCTCTTGATCTAATTATCTTTTTTTTTTTTTTTTTTTTTTTTTTTTATAAAAACCTTTTTAGAGCAACGCACATAGTCTGCTCTGGCTACCTTCGCTGTGTTCCTGCATTAGCGCATCAGCTGACGCAATGCTCTACCTTCCGTCGGGTCCTTACTTAACTAATGTATTGGGACAAGGCCGAGATCTAAACGAGGTTGTCCTACGTCATGGGGTAGGTTGTTTTAGAGATCCCGATTTCTTTATTTCTGGTTGTTGTGGGTGAAGTCTCTCTTTTGGCCGTTAATGAAACTGACGTCGTCGAGAGTTGACTCCGTGTCGGTGAGGGTATCTTGTCTTCGTGGTAGGTTAATCTGCTGCGCAGTCAGGTCTTTTATTTCATCGCTGCATGCCGTTGACCGCACGAGTCACATAAAAAAAACCAACTACTCTTTCGCAGTCTTTGGGCTTTGGTGATAGCTCTAGCTATTGAGCTAAATCAAGGTGGTCACCTAAATTATTAAATAATTAGCGAATTACAACCACTAATACTTTAACGTACCTATTGCCAAATCACTAGACACTTATTTAAATGGTTTGCTGTTCGCACTATCCACGGATATAATCTTTTTGTGCAGTATAATAATTCACCCACGTTTTGCTTTTAATTTAATATATGATCTGAACGTCGCGTCTGCTATCGTCAAAGATCTTTTCAATTATGATCGGCAGCTTAGCTAATCACGCTGGTTTAAGTGGCGCTAAGCGCAGTCGCGCGATCATCTCTTCTTCGTCTGCTTGCGGTACAATCGTACGATCAAAATCTGTGCTTGCGGTGCAATCGTATGATCTGTATATCTTGCGCTATGCGAATGATAAACAAAGATAGATAACAACAACGACCGTAGGGTGACTCATGACATACCGAATCGTATTTTATTATTTGTTCCCACTATTCTGTGTTTATACCTATGACTCGAATTGTTATTTATTTTCGGTCACTACAGCACAGATAATGTTGCAAGACCTGCTCGAAGAACCATTATCTGAAGACCATATGATTTTAATTTAGGTACGAATCTGTATATCTTTTAGGTGGTATACCCCTAGGTTCTTTCCGTCTTCTGTTTTAAGTACATAGTAATTTGGACTGCGCTTTTGGTGTACTCTCGCTGGAATAAATACTGGTGCCAGCTTAGCGCTAAATCTTTTAATAGCATTACTCTGAGTAAAGTTCCGTGCATAAACTGTATCTCCTACACACAGCTGAACATTACGACTACGTAAATTATATCTATTGGCGTTTGCTTCATGACATTTATTTATGTTTTGTTTTGCTTTTTGTCGCAGCAACTGTAATGTATCTTGATTGCTTAGTTTGGTGTCATCATTCAAAAGATCTAGTTTCCTTAGTAGAGAGTAATCTTTCCCATTTAAAATCATGTTTTGACCAAAAGCAAGAAAATAAGGAGAATATCCTGTACTTCGGTGTAATGAAGCTCTCAAAGCTCCACTAATAGCATTAAGATTTACATCCCAATCGGTATGTTCAGAACCTATGTAGGCTCGTATAGCGGCTAACACAGATCTATTTAATCGCTCACTAGCATTAGCTTGTGGTGAATAAATCGCGGTGCACTTTTGAGTTACACCGAAACTCGTTAAGAAGGCCTGAAAAGCACTGGATTTAAATTGAGATCCATTATCTGTGAGTATCATTTCTGGTACTCCAAATGTGTAAAATATAGCGTCTTCTAAGAATTCACAAATTTTAGAAGCCGTGAACTTCTTAAGCGGACACAAGAAATGGAATTTCGTGAAATGGTCAACAACTATAAGCATGCCAATATTATCTTTTTTGGAACGTGGATAGGGTCCTAACAAATCAATATATAATTTTTGAAAAGGTCTATCAGATGAAAAGGGTCTACCCATTGGCGGTTTAAGAATGGTATTTGGGCTCTTTGTCGTGCGACATACGATACATTCGGATATATATTTTCGAATCTGACTAACCATTCTAGGCCAAAACAAATATCTTTTTATCTTTTCCACAGTTTTACTCATACCACAATGTGCTGAACTTGGCGCGTCATGTGCCTGCTGTAAAACTTCAGTCACTAATGTTGATGGTACCCAAAGTTTCCAAGAACTATTTTCTTGTTCTTCTTCGCCAGAAGAAAACTCTGTTCTTTTGTAAACGAAATCGTCAATTACTTTTAGATCGGGAAATCTGGATTGATTTAATTTGACTTTCTCAATTAGACTTAAATATTCGGGTGATTTGAATTCTCGTGACGTTAAATCTATTATCGGACAATTAAAAGTCATCTCTTCAATAGCTGGGTCATTTTGCCGAGATAAGGTATCTGCTACCACATTTAGTGAGCCTTTTCTATGCAAAATACTAAACGTAAAGGTTCGTAACTTCATGGACCATCTGGCAAGTCTGCCGGATAAATCTTTCTGATTCATTAACCATTTAAGAGCGGCGTGATCAGTTATCACTACAAATTCCTGACCTTCGATATACGATCTAAACTTTTTGATGCCTTTAATGACTGCTAAACATTCTAATTCTGTCACAGAATAATTGCGTTGTGTTTTTGAGAGTTTTTCAGACATATAAGCTATAGGCAGCTCAACTCCGTCCCGTTCTTGAGCTAAAACACAACCTATTCCATACATGCTTGCGTCACAAAGCAAAACAAATGGTTTCGAAAAGTCTGGTGTGATCAGAATTGGTGAAGCTGTTAAACAAGACTTTAAAGATTCGAACGATTGTTGGGCTTCTGGATTCCACTCTATGCCTTTCTTTTGTTTTAATAGCTCTGTCAAAGCAAAACTAACAGTGGCGTAGTTTTCAACAAATCGTCTGTACCAACCTGATAAACCTAAAAATCGCCGTAGTTGTTTCACAGTGGTAGGAACAGGAAACTCACTGATGGCTTTAATCTTATCGGGATTTGTTCTTATTTGACCGTCTCCGATTATGAATCCGAGATAGGTGACTTCTTTCATACAAAACTTTGATTTGCTTATGTTTATTGTAAGATTTGCTCTGCGTAAGCAAAGTGCTATTTCTTGCAACAACAACAAGTGTGAATCGAAGTCGTCAGACAAAATAAGGAGATCATCTAGGTATACAAAGACTCGTGTTCGCAAATGAGCTGGAATAACTTGATCCATTAATCTACATAGTGTTTGTGCGGCGTTGCATAAACCGAAGGGCATCATTTTATACTGATATAAAGGTCTATTCGGGACCGTGAAAGCCGTATATTGTCGAGATTTCTCGTCTAGAGGAATTTGCCAATATGCGTGTTTCATATCTAAGCCGGTAATAAAACGAGCTGGTGGTAAACGACTTAAAATGCCATCAATATGAGGCAAAGGGTATGCATCCCGCCTAGTAACCTTATTAACTTCTCTCGAGTCTAAACAGAGTCGATATTTTTCTCCCTTTTTGACTAAAACACAATTGCTACTCCAAGGACTGTTTGACTCTTCTATGACATCTAGTGCCAACATGTTATCGACTTCAGCAAACATAATCTTTTCAATAGCTGGCGAAACTGGCCAATGACGTTGTTTTATGGGTATTGCAGAGCCAACATCTATAGAATGCGTTATTAAGCTGGTGCGACCAAGACCTTCAGTAGCGAAAGATGGAAAAACTGCTATGACTTTATCAAGTCGTGCCTTCTCTTCTTTCGACAATACGTGATAGTTGGGCGGGTCTATATTTTCTATATCTAAATTCATCTATTTTATTGAAAATTCGGTTACGGGCTACGTTGTAATTTCGTATTCTTTCATGTAAAGGTGCGAATGAAAAGTGAGTGTTGGAAGAATTATATTGGTGGTCCGTTTGAGTGCCAATATCCTGACTGTCAATGGGTTCGGAGGATGTGTCTACTTGGTGTTGGTTGACACATCCCGTTTCCGGTTTCCCGAAGGGTTACATTTCGGACACATAGGCTTGAATATTTCTTTAGCTCCACAGCCAAAACAAAATATTTTTCTAGGCCCTACGCAATCGTCGAATCTGTGACCAGGTTTGTCACAATTCCAACAAACTTGAACTGTTTTTGTGGTATGTCTTTGTATTTCGGATAAGTTCTCTGGAACGTTAGCAACATCCGATAACTGTTCGGAATCGTTGGGTACTGACAATTCTGTGACGTATGAACGCACAGCCCGAGGCTTAAAAGTTCTAATGTCGTTATAAAACTGTTCGTGTTTCCTAATTTCTCTTCGGAGCTGCGATCTGTTTGAAACATTTAAATGAAGTAATTCGTGATGTACTATAGGCTTGGCGTTTCGAATCAACAGATCAACTAATTCATTTTCAGGTATCCCATTTTGGAGTCTATCAACAAGATCTTCTATTGAGTATTGGAAGTCATCAAATGGTTCGTTTTCGCCTTGGCGACGTTTCCTAATCTTTTCCCATATGTCATAATCGGTTTCTATATCTTCAAATCTTCTCTTGAACTCTAAGCAAAAGATTTCCCAAGTAAAGTTGGAGTGAGTACGATGAAATTTCCAGTACCAATCACTAGCTTTACCCGTAAACAATAGATATAAATGGTCACATAAGAGTTGAAATTCGTTATTCAAATTTTGTTTGGTAAGAGAACGAACGCGATAAATAAATTCGTCTGTTCGCATGCAATTCTTGGACCCATCAAATTTGATGTGCCAACTTTGCATAATGTTGGGTACTTTCCCAGGTGAACTATTTAAAATGGAGCTATTCTGATCGACACTAGACCTTGAGATGTTCTCAACGTTATTGTAATGAGACTGTTGTATGTCTGTATTACTGATCCTAAGGTTGCTGTCGTTAGCAGAGGATGGTGGTTGTTCTGGTGGGACCAGTTTAAGAGATTCAAATTTACTTTGCAGAGATGTCTCAATAATTTTTGATAAGTGTGGCGTGAGTTGTTCTACCAATTGCTGCTGTTGAATATTTATTGAAGCTTGAATGTAGGTAGCTATCTCGTCTTGGTTGTTAAGTCCGATACTAGTAGTGTTCAAATTACGGTCAGATTCTTGTCGAGTGGTGGATCGAGTTTGCATACCCCGCCTTGGACTTATCCCTCGACCTCTAGTGGATCTTTGGTTTCTCCTAGGGTAATTTAGCCTATTGCCACTTGTACTTAGGGTTTCGTTTGCACCAGATTGTGGGCCGGCTTCCGAGCGAAGCTCTGCAAACAAGGTATTGTTCGAGAATGTTAAGGCCATTGCCGTGCAATCAGCGTTACATGTTGGGCATTTTGGAGTTACCTTAAGATGGTCTATAATACAAAGTTTATGGAAAATATGCCTACATGGGGTTTTTGCTACAAGATCTTTTCTATTTAATACTTCGTTACACATACAGCAAAAAGGTTCTTCCGTTTGCAATGCGGATGCTATATCTTCCGTGCTATGGATCACCGACATTTTGCTTGGACTATTTAAAAACTAATAATTAAGGATTAAAATTGTTTGGGGTACTAATATGTCTGTCTTTTTCCATGCCAGAAACTATAAGATGGTGTCAGTCTAGTACATAGTGGTCTACACCTATTATCGTTAATTGTTCTATTTCATTAACCAGAACATTCAATTACTGGACAGCACTCACATTGAAGTAAATCTACTGTGTTCCAAAAATAATTGAGATGTATTCTACAATTTGTATAATATCAATCATATACTTATTGATCATCACCCTCTGAAGCTGTAGGTCTATTCAGGTCGACCAATCCAAAACAATGAATTGCAATCGCTAATTCCACGAAAAAGATCCTAAGCGTAAGAGAATGTTGTCTGCACAAATATATAAATGACTTTTAGTTCACTAAAACATGAATTGTATGGATGGATTGATGGGTGAGCTTTAGGAACCCAGACAGTACTAAAAGGTTGAAAACTAAACTGTCTATGCTCCCACAGTGGTATTTGATTAAAGTTGTGTACTGTCTCGGGCCCCACGTTGGGCGCCATTAAAGTTATGTAGCGTACGGGTTTGACTAAGTTGCGACTCTCTCGACGAGAGCGCTGTATGTCGCCTGCGGATGTTAAGTACAGGCTTGCTTATGGCGTGTAGAAGGCTTCGAGGTGCGCACTCTTGCTATGCTCGTATCTAGCTCGCCGGATTGTCGGGGTTCTTCTCCACCTAACACACTTTAGTTATAGTGCGCTTCAGAAACTATATTTCGAATTTGACTGTATTTGGACCAATGCGCCGACACGCAATATTAATATGGTAAACTTAAACATGACTTTGACCGACAGAGAGACAGTAGGTGTTGTTCGTCCCTCGTCTCTACCCTCCCTACCTTGACAATACTATATTTTAGTTGTATCGTCCCTAATCAAGTCTTTAAGACTATATTACACCTTACACGATCCTGGCATGGATAGTCGACAGACCAAAAAAACTTATGAATTCATATTCATTTCCATCATTTTAATTCAGTATTAAACAAAAAAAAACTAATCAAACCGTCAGAATGCCATGACATTCTAAGAGAGAGGTATGATGGGGAGATGATAAGGTTTTCTAATCAATACTACTCTATACTTATGCGTTAATGCCTTTTCTTATATTCTAATTATGTTTGTTTACAATATTTCTTATTATCTACAACATTTAGTTTTAACTCGCGTTACATTTTCGTTCCCATTATAATTTTATAATTCTTTCATTTCTTACTTCATTTTTGGATCTTGTATAATTTTTCATTCTATTGCCGTATAAATTCATTATAATTTAAATATTTCCAACTACATTTACGCAAGTATATTATAGTTTATGTCTATGTTTTTTCCATATTTCTTATTTACTTTTGTTGAAGTCTATCAACGTTAGATTTTAGAGAACTTTATATTTTTCTTGTTTTCTTATCCTTCAATTACTTACATAGCGTTTTTATTGTTTTTATATATATATCTGCATACCGTTGTATCCCTGGGCCCAAGATGACGATAGTATGTTGATTTTAGCTGCTGGGGTTAAAACATAAAAATATAAAGGTCTCTTGATCTAATTATCTTTTTTTTTTTTTTTTTTTTTTTTTATAAAAACCTTTTTAGAGCAACGCACATAGTCTGCTCTGGCTACCTTCGCTGTGTTCCTGCATTAGCGCATCAGCTGACGCAATGCTCTACCTTCCGTCGGGTCCTTACTTAACTAATGTATTGGGACAAGGCCGAGATCTAAACGAGGTTGTCCTACGTCATGGGGTAGGTTGTTTTAGAGATCCCGATTTCTTTATTTCTGGTTGTTGTGGGTGAAGTCTCTCTTTTGGCCGTTAATGAAACTGACGTCGTCGAGAGTTGACTCCGTGTCGGTGAGGGTATCTTGTCTTCGTGGTAGGTTAATCTGCTGCGCAGTCAGGTCTTTTATTTCATCGCTGCATGCCGTTGACCGCACGAGTCACATAAAAAAAACCAACTACTCTTTCGCAGTCTTTGGGCTTTGGTGATAGCTCTAGCTATTGAGCTAAATCAAGGTGGTCACCTAAATTATTAAATAATTAGCGAATTACAACCACTAATACTTTAACGTACCTATTGCCAAATCACTAGACACTTATTTAAATGGTTTGCTGTTCGCACTATCCACGGATATAATCTTTTTGTGCAGTATAATAATTCACCCACGTTTTGCTTTTAATTTAATATATGATCTGAACGTCGCGTCTGCTATCGTCAAAGATCTTTTCAATTATGATCGGCAGCTTAGCTAATCACGCTGGTTTAAGTGGCGCTAAGCGCAGTCGCGCGATCATCTCTTCTTCGTCTGCTTGCGGTACAATCGTACGATCAAAATCTGTGCTTGCGGTGCAATCGTATGATCTGTATATCTTGCGCTATGCGAATGATAAACAAAGATAGATAACAACAACGACCGTAGGGTGACTCATGACATACCGAATCGTATTTTATTATTTGTTCCCACTATTCTGTGTTTATACCTATGACTCGAATTGTTATTTATTTTCGGTCACTACAGATCGTACGTCTAGAAATTAAATTATTCAACAAATAAGTTCTCATTATATTGCCAACACCGCAGCGCAACCCAAGCGCAATCGCCTGTATATGTGTATGTGTGTGTGTATGCGTGTGTGTGTGCGTGTATTTGTATGTGTGAGTGCGTGTGTGTGTGCTAATTATTATTGAAATATCAGTTGCCTGTAGGGCTTAGGGGATCTCCTAGTCGAGCTGTCTCGACTAGAGCTTTCTTACTTGTTTTTTTTTTTTTTTTTTTTTTTTTTTTTTGTCGTGGCAAGTCGATATTAATGGATTGCAGTTTGCGATTTTCAATTATGATATGAGCAAATAGTTTTGATTCGATATTTGTAAACAGCTTTGCTGCCATGGCAGTTCGACCCACGCTCCTTGCCGTATCCGCACAATATAGTTCCAGCGGAGGAGTGGGGCAAGAGAAAAGCGTAATTTATGGGCCATACGTGGCGCGCATTTATTTCGTGGCCAGCGGTGTACACAGAGCAGCCGCCCTGTCAGGTTTTGGCTTTTAATGTGCATAATTAAGCATTAATTACACTCACGTCCTGCTGCTCACGGATCTGTCCCTGTCTCTCTCTCCCTCCCTCTCTGCCTCTCTCGGCCTATTTCGGTCGCACGCATTGGCTTTTTCATTGTTTGTTTTTACAGCGCGCATTTATCTCTTTCCCAGACGGCACAGATCTATCTACCGGCCCTTCTCTCTCCCTCTCTCTCATGCTTTTCGCTGTTGCCGCCTCTCACTCTGTTGCTTGCTTTCGCTATGCTCATTTAACCAATGACCATTTGAGCAGCGCTGACTGCACCACAATCAGCATTACCGCATTGGCAAACCATTTGCAGAGTTTAAGCGTTTAATTGCAAATTTATTATGCTTATTTTGTGGGCAACACAATGACCATTCCGTAATTGATTGAGCTGCGGCCCATATCGGCATATTGGCCAGAAAGCGAAAGTGCCCATAAGCTCCAGCCGAGCCCAAGCCCAACGCTGATTCGAGCGACAGATGTGCATTTGTCATGGCCTGATGACCTTTATGTGTTTGAAATATGGCTGGGCATTAAGAGAGAAAAATATTATTGATGTTGTATTATCTGCTGCTCCCCACTGCTGCTGATGCGAGATGATAAAATGAAGCTTTAATATATAGTATATATTAATATAAATATCACACGTCATTGAGGCTGATTCGTTTTAGGATTTGCTTTTGAATACATATTTCAAAAACTCACTTTATTTATACAGTTAATTGTTATTATTTTTGACCATTTTTGATAACATTCTTAATTCATTCTACTGAGATTGTAGACTTAACTCATCTGCCCTTAAAGACTTTTTGAATGCTGCCACGCCTCTCTCTCTTTTCATATCAGATTCACGCCCAACTGTGGACAATGTCCCCCATTTCCCAGACATCCAAACAATGCATTACAATGGCTGACAGACAAACATATCCGAGTGCAAGGCAAACGGATGTCAATTGTTTTTTGTTAAGGCAGCGGCACAGAGGCTGGTTAAAAATAATGAAAGTAAGGCAGCCTTCTACTGCCTCTTTCTGGCCAAAAGTCGGCGTATACTTAAGCTTAAGGCCCGAAGATATTCCAGCTGTATTCAGTCAGCAGTAGAAATAAAAATTTAAAAAAGTTCCAATAACAACATAGTTTATTTATTTTATAATTAATATCAGTTTACCAATAGTTTCTTGTTGCCTCTAACAAATATGATGACCACAATGCAAAATCTAGAAATCAGTAATCTCTCTTGTTACCACAGAAGCCAGTCCGCTTCGACTTCATTGCAATTTCTAAATAAATTCACTTTTCAGCTTCTTTAAATATTATTGACATCGCATATAAATTATTATACAAAGCCCTTTAAGATACATTTTGTTTTAATTTAAAATACTTTGATTCATCTACTTTATAGGATGACAGTTGTATATGTTTAAGCGCATAACTGCTGCTGGTTAAACTGTGTTTCTTTATAAGAGAAACTCGCCCATAGTTCAGGGCATCTCATTGTTGATAACACCCACATTGAGTCTTCTAACAGGCTTTCTCTGAGCTCTTGCATAGTTAGTTGAATAATATACATTTTTTCAGAGACGTTTCACATTCAGATTTCCGGATTGCTCTTTTAACACTTGATACTTAATCTTGTTACGACTTTTCGACTGTATTCGCCAAAGCCTCATAGAATATTCATGCTTCATATTTCGTCTCTCTCTTTGTCTTTCTATCCATCTCACTCCCTCTATTCATATCTATTTTCTTTTCTTTTGTAAGGGAAAGAAAAATCATGTCCATTGCCACAAGTAATTTAAAATGTTGCGCTCCAATTCGCTTTCGGGCAGAGCGATGTCTTTTTCTGCTTTTGTTTCTGTTTCTGTTTTATTTTTGTTTGTTTCTTAGTGGCTCAACGAAATTGTCACACGCGGCCGCAGTGGCTGCTGCCCACTGCCACGCCCACTCTGTCACATACGCTGCAGCACCTTTGAAGTTATAGCCGCAGCGCAGCGGCTGCTCTTGGCTGCGGTTTTCCGTCTGTTTCCATCCACATTTCCTCCGCCCACCTCCCCATTCGCTCGCCCTCTTCCTCTCTAGCCTTCAGTTGTCTCCGTCAGCTGCCATTGCTAGGCTTTTATTTGTCTTCAATTAACATTGCAACATGCCACTTGTGCCACATTTCGTGTCTCTTTTTTATCTCGCCGACTTTTCTTGTTTTCCGTGTATTCGAGATATTTTCTTTGCTTTCCTTTCCTTGCCATTTGCCTTTTCAATGGCTCCCACAGTGTGTCAGCTTATTTATTAGTTTTATTTTCCCTCCCTCTCTATCTGTTTCTTTCCCATTCTCCATCCGTCGTACTTCGTACTTATTTTTAATTTACAAGTTTTTTCTCTCTCTGACAACGCTCTTGGCTAATGAAAGCCCCAACTACAAAGCATATTTTTGCCTTTTCAACTTTTGCGCTTTTATGCAATGCCGCCAGCAAATAGAGAGGGTTGTGGGCGGAAGCGGAAGCGAGGACGGGGACGAGGGCGGGTGCCCATGGGCAACCTGTTTGGAAACTGTGTCAAATGCAATATTATTATTTATGCTTCAGCTTTTTATTTTCGCTTCCCCGTCTGCTTTCGCCTATTTCTGTTTATTTGCCCTGCACTTTGTGTAATTGACAAGTTTGTTGCATACTTTTGGGTCGCTTGCCAATAATTGCAAATGGCGCTTTGCGCGGACTTCGGAATTGGCTTTGACTCTGCTGTGTGGAAACTTTGCCCGTGGATTCCTGTTGCCATGAAAGCAATTGAGATTGAAACATGTTGACGGCTTATAAGTAGAAGACGATTTTGATGGCCCTAATTAAGTAGAGCACGGCTAAAGTTTTTCTGAGCCAGCACGAGCGATGTCAGGAACTGCCCAAGAAATTGCGACTAGACATTTGTGCATTTTATAACTAAGATATTCATCTCGGACGACAAAAACAGAGGATTGCCCACTGTATATTACAATGTGAAGCATTGTTTCAAATAAGTTGCACGACTCTTTGATTGATGAATTGAGTAACTTTGAAATGAAAGGATGCATTCATTGTAATTACGAAATGCATTAATTACCCATGTATGTATGTATATATGTATGAATGTATAGGTGTATGTGTTCATGAATGAACATACATATGTATATACGAAGATCGTATTAATCATAGTAATTCCTTCGGTATGTATGTATGTACTTGTGCATGTGTGAGGAATAAACTTACATATATGACTTGGTATAAATTATGAAAATTAATACTTTCATGTGTCATATACATTAGGTATCGAATGTTTCTTCACATTTGCTTCTCCCTATTTATCGATCGACTTTCAACTCAAGCAGTAAAATTTTACCGAGCTTTTTATTTCTTTTTCTTTGAAAGACTTGCTAACCGACGCTCTTTTCTCTTTCCATATTTTCAGCTGAAAATCAAATTTTCATATCTAAAACTATTATCCAACTGACCTTGATTAGCTTCGCAGATAATGTGGAATATTTGAATATTATTTGTTGGTCTTATAATTAAGCCCAGCCGTGTTTAGAATAATTATTATTTTATTATTACTAATCTGCCATTATACATATAATTATAATAATTATTCCAATTTCATATAATCCGTATAAATGCTCAAGTTGTTTCTCCTAGTAGCGTTATGCCTATTCCATGGCGCTCTTTCCAGCACCTGCTGTAATGGACGTATCATATATGAGCAGCGAAAGCGCCCTACTAATGACATACTTTAGCGCGCACACATGAGTGTTGCTCTAATGCAGCTGCGGGGGCAATTTGTGCCACGCTGCGTATGCTTAATCTGATATTTAAGCTGACGGCAAATGAAAGCAGGTGACGGCAGTGAGCCGAGTCTCCCGTCTCCCGTCTCCTCCTCCGAGTTTCGAGTGTCGAGTGTCGCGTGCCGGCTGCAATGCAAATGTTTGCACAATTTGGTGCAATTGTTTCTTTTTTTCTCTCGTTGTTTTTTCGCAAAAGCTCATTAAATGTAAATGACTCAACACCTTCAACACCCTCATTTACTCACGCTCTCTCTCTTTCCCACTTGCAGGTCGCACTCACAATTCCAACTATGCGCTGTACCACATCGGACAGCCGGCAACGGGCGGCGTTAAGCAGTTCGCCGAGACGGGCAGAACGGAGCTGCTGGACAGCAATGCCGGCGAGCAGCAGCAGCAACAGATGCAGGCACAGGCGACCCCAGCGGCGGCAGCTGCCGGTGCTGGTAGTGGAGGCTCTGCTCCTGCAATGGCCGAGCGCAGCGTGTTTGACGAGTTTAGCCTGCCGGCCATCCAGCTGGGAGCGGGACGCAGCGAGGCGAAGGTGTTTGTGGACAGCAATCACAGTTTGGTGTCGCTAATGACACGCATTGTGCCCTCGCCGGACTGGTTCATCGGCGTCGACTCGTTTGAGGTGAGACTCCGCAAATCAATTCCGATGCGCTTGACCCAGCATTATTCATTTTTCTCCGGCAGCTCTGTGTGGGCGGCTCCTGGATTGATACGGTGACCGTGGAGCTGGATCCACTTGATGCGGGCACCGACAACGGCTTCACCTTCACCGCACCCAATTGGCCAACGGCGCCCCAGGGCGTCATCTATCGCATCACCTCGCGCTATCCGGCCCATCCGGCGGGCAGTTTCTACTATCCGAAGAGCAAGCGCTTGCCGCCCATCGCCACCTTCCAGTTTATCAAGGTAACAGCGCGGGACGTTCAGCGAGTTAACGCTCTTGAAAAAGCTTAAACAACTTAATTAACTGCAAATTAGCAGTCAAAATGTTGCACCCGCTCACAGCCATAATGACTTTTCATGTGCGCCCTTCAAAAACTCCATTCCCAGTCCACACAGCACAAAAAATCAAAGTGCTAATGAGCCATTAGCATTACAATGGCGTCAAACATGTGTAACGCCGTTGCGTGAGTGAGTGTGTGTGCGGGTGTGTGTGTTTGTGGGTGTGCTCCGAGGTACCAGAGCGTATTCCTGTGGCTGCGTGCTAATGCGCTTTATAAATCAGCTGCCGTCGCCGCGCAGCTGACGCTAAGCGGGCGGAGCAAAAAACGCGAGCCAAAAGAATTTGTTAGGCAAGAAAAAAAATGAAGGAAATTGTGTTAATTTCATTTAAATGAAATGTTGAAAAGCTGTGGCCCCAACAATGAATTTTTAATGACTGAATTTGGCTTGCCCTCCCTCGTAATTGCTGGCCCAACAATCGTGTTATGCGATCAGGGTCAAGAGTACTTCAACGAGAAAAGCTATATAGGTCAAAGTATTCGATTTGATTCAAGATGGCACATGAAGCGAAAATTGTGTTATTACATGAATGTAATATAATACATGAATATAATAATATAATATATGAATATGTGTATATACTATTGGTGCGTGAGACAGGTGTGTATTATGTGGCTTGATTGACTTATTTGTTGAAGCCTGATACAAAATTAAATTTATCTGGAGCATTAGTACAATATTTTATGTATATAATGTCTTAAGTTGTTATGTATTCATGCTTGGATTCATGAATTCATTGAAAAATACCTATAATCCCTATACGAATCTTGACATTCAATTGTACCAGACATCAGATTGGGATCAAACTAGAAATCTATTTTTGATAGAGTGAGACAACTTCGTGGCCCAGTTTTCCTTTTCAGGTAATAATGAAAATTTTAATAGAATAGAAAAGTATTGGCGTGCTACCACATAACAGGCTGTTAACTAATCAAGCTTCAAGACGGCATAAAATAGATTAACAGCAATTTAAAACAACAAAGTTATTATAAATTCAGAACCAAGTCTCCCTGAATAATATTCATGTATAGTTTTAGAGTTTGTATATGATTAACCTGTATAGAGTCAGTCCTTCAATGGATACCTACATCATATTGTGGAACCCCAACGAGATGCAGTTCCCTTAATGAAGTCAAGCCAATTTTCCGTAAAGCGCTGGCTCGCTCGATGTTCTTCATATAACTAGAAAATAGTTCCCTTGGTCCCCAATCAATTTCGTAAAATACAACCCAGGCGCAGGCATCTCTGTCGCAGATCGCATATAAATGCAGTCCCCGTAGTGCGCGTCAATTAAGGCAATACTTGTATTCAATATATTATGTATAAATCGCCATTACATTACTTAGTTACATTTGGCCACGATTTCCTTTGGTTATGGGGGCATCACCCAAATGGGGTCTGTCGCATTTCCATGGGCTCCATTGCCATTGGCCTTAATAAGCGTCAATCCATTAGTTGCCGCAAATCGTGAAACCTGAACGTGAAACATTTCAGCACAATCTGAATGCTAAATTTCTTATGGGTGAAGAGACACCCTCAAAAAAAAGGCCAATAAAAGCGTCTACATAGAGTGTTTGAGAGAGAGAGAGAAAGAGAGAAAGAGAGAGAGAGAGAGAGAGAGAGAGAGAGAGAGAGAGAGAGAGTGAGAAAGAGAGGGAGAGCGGCTATTCAGGCATTGTAATTATATTGCTGGACGTACGTTGTTCAGAAAGTGCGGCACTTACACTTCCACCGTGCATAAAGAACACTGCACATAGAACTGTACCACTTGCCTTTTGCCTACGCCTCTTGCCCCTCCCCTCTCCAGCTCTCGGCCGGGGGGAACGGGCCCGCAGTCGTTGGCGCTCATCAAAATTGCTTTTATGTGCGTCTCTCGGCCGCACATAAAATTTACGCCCAGCCCTTGGCTGGCAGCTGTTTCGACTACGTTTGCATAGTTTGAGCCTTAGGTGTGGACGTGGCACTCACAGTGTACGTGCGGTCATTATTCTTTATTTGCCGGCCAGCTTCAGCGTCAGTTGGCCAAAGCCTCGTTCATGAATGGGGAGGCTGTTGTTATTGTCATTGTTGTTGTTGTTGTTGTTGTTGTTGGTGCTGCTACTGCTGCTGCTGCTGCTATTGTAACGTCTTTTTGACACTACTAATTCTAGTTTTATTCTCTATGGTTCGAGGCGTGGCACTTGTGGGAAGAACTGAAGGCAGTAAAAGTGGCTACTCCTTTGTTTGCCCTAACACTGGGTATATGGACTATCGAATAGCGTTTGAAGTATCAGAGACTATATCTTTTTATTGAATTTATTGCTTTATTAAAATACAGTATAATCCGGTTGAACCTACGTTATAAGCAGATCCGTTATAGCCGGATACTGCTGTACTACTATTTTAATTAGATCAATATTTCAATATTTTTGAAACAGTCGTTTATGATTAATTTATTTTTTTTTTTAGAATGTATTAAAATATAATGTGAACGATTATTTATTTAAAGGTTAAAAGATTAAATTTGTTTTTCTTTCTTTTTTGTATTAACCTAAAATATTTATATTTGTATTAGAGTCCTTCTCTTCTTATTTCATATGTTTTTCCAAAACTATTTTACTATTCGTCTCTACTGAGACGAAAGGGTATCTAATATCCACTGTTTGGGATACTCCAGCATTTATTCAGCTTATTTTTGTCTACTTTTGTTTATGGCCAACGAAATGGAAAGTTATTTACTTAGGCGAAATGTGCGTCTGCTTCATTTTATGGCCAAGACATGTGTGTGGACGCAGCCAAGCTCCAGTTACGCCCACTGCCCCCTGCTCGCTGCCTGTTGTCCTCTAACCACTGGCTGCTATTCGGTATAATTATGTGTTGATTTGGTTGGGTATTAAATTCTTAAATTTTGTGAATTGCTAAAGTGGATGCCAGAAATGCTCTGTACGCTATTTGCCGCATGCCAAAAGGGCATGAAATCTCGGATTGGAATGGAATGTGTGGGATGCTGAGGCTGAGACTGAGACTGCGAGAGATGAGAGCTGCGAGGTGGATTTGGATCTGGGTCTGTTCTTGTAATCCACAAGGAATTTCGCAGTGTGCGGATTATGTCTATATATGTATATGAATGTATGTGTGTGTGTGTGTGTGTGTGTGTGTGTGTGTGTGGATTTTAATGCCACAAAAGCAACACGCGGCTCTGAGCCGTGCGCTGTCGACGCATTTGCGAAAAGGTAGCCCCTGATAAGCCGCTGCTGGCCCAAAAACTGTGGCAAAAACAGTCAGCCCAGCAACGACAACAATGTGGCAATAACAATGCGAGGCGCTGCTATATAGAAAATGACAGCAGCCCAAACAAATAAATTAAAATGCGCGACAGCGCGCCAGCAAAAGTTTTTTTCTTCCCCCTCTGCCCCTCCTTCCCTCTGCCAGTCGCTGTCAGACAGACCCCGTAGCCAGCCAGAGCTGCCTCTCTGCCTCTTTGGCCTCCTCCCCGATGGGCACACCTGCCACAACGTCCTATTCTGTGCTGTGTCTGTGTCAATATTTGCCACAAATTGAAATTAGCAGCGCGTTAGCTGCACCTGTACTCACACACACACACAAACACACACACCCATACACACACACATATACGACTTACTCACTCACACACACAGAGCTATTCATGCAACTGTTTTGTATTTAGCTGGAAGCATTTGCTTTGCTCATGCCAGGCACATAATCCGCGTAAATTAATATGCCACACACACACACACACACGGAGGGGCACATGTGTGTATGTGAGTTTTAACATTTGCTTTGCCCAGTCTGAAATTCTGTTGTGTTCCGCTCTTGCAGCTAAAGGAGT
Source organism: Drosophila navojoa (assembly GCF_054131105.1). Classification (NCBI taxonomy): domain Eukaryota; kingdom Metazoa; phylum Arthropoda; class Insecta; order Diptera; family Drosophilidae; genus Drosophila; species Drosophila navojoa. Next base: position 24,194,055 of record NC_142893.1, on the reverse strand, counting down.
ACGAACTGAGCGAAGTATTCAACATTGCCGAGGACGATCGCAAATATGAAACAGTTCAGACCCAAACCCACCTCGACGCCGAGCACAATCACGTAGAGATGAACAACGAGCTCTCAGCCAGCATCGAGCGCGAGAGGCAGCGGGACAGGGACTGGGCACTGCAGACACCGTTCACTGATGAGAGACAGCGCATTCGCTCCCAGCTGCTGGCCAAAATGAATCCTAAGTGAGTAGACCGAGGGAATTCATATTATATACGAAATTATACCTATTGCTATAGGAATTGTTGAAAAGTAAATACTGCCGGAAATTTCTGAAATATTTGATATTCTGATATCTTAACAGGAGTGCGATAAATAACCAAAACAAAAAAATAAACTATTCCAAAATAATTTGTCATACATCTCATTCCACATTTCTTGATTCACCAGTGCCTAAAAGAATTTTCACATTAAGCCAATCAATTTGAATATAGTATATCGGCTAATGTGCGTAATTAGCTTTAATGGAGTCTCTTGGGGAGCAATCCATAACAATTGAGTTCAAAGCTAATTGTAATGTTTCTCAAAGTGTATATTTAGATCTCAGCTGTTCATGAATACTAAATAGTTACACTGAAGCTAAAATAGAAAAGTGATTTATCAGTAGATGAAGAGTGGGGAACCTTCTGGGCGTATGCGTAATGCTGTGGTTCCCTCAGATTAGCAAAGCAGCCTTTCGCTTTGCCAGTGCTTAAACTTAAAGCTCTGTCTATGCATGTCTATCTAGAGATATCTCTGAATATGTCTGTACATGTGTATAGAGCCGTAAGCTGCTTAAGCAGCTGCGTGACGTATGCGCAATGTGAATGAGGGAATGCAGCCTGAAAGGCAGGATCCGTCTGCATATCCTTGCCAATGCGAGCCAAACATCAATTTGCCATACTTAACATATGCGTCAGGTGTTTGTCTGCGACGTGGAAAACTGCTTGCAGCACATTTCAAGCAGCTGCCTGCAACTACAACAACAAACAAAAGCTGCTCTCCAGCCCAAAACACTTCAAGGCACATTACACTACGCCACTGCAAGAAGGTTGCAAGTGGAGCATTGGGGCGCCGTTTGTGAGCGGCCCAAGGCACTGACTGAAAGCGTGGCACGTAGCTGGGCTAATGTTGCAACTTTAAAAAGAACTTGCCCCAATACCAAAGGAAGACAAAGAACGAAAGCGCGAGTGTTGAGCGAAAGAGACAGACTAAAGAATACCCTACCATGAGATCTGAAGATTCCTTTTAGAGTTCCATAAGTCAGGATCCGACTATCGCTCTATTAGTTTGTTGTTTGTTGATTCTGAGATGTGATCCATTTGTACATTAGCATCTCTTAACGTCTGTTCAGGTAACTTCTATGGCCAATAGGCGGGAGAGAACAGACATTTGTTCTGTGTCCATTTTATTTTTTGGCAAGCCTGGGTCACACGTCGGCAAAAGTATTTTGATAGCATTAAATGTGTGTTTATTTTTGAGTATTACCCCGTATGTCTGAGTTCTACTACACTTTTATTTAGTCAACCATTAATATTAATTAAAGTTAAATATTAAAGGGAATTAAGATTTAACACACAGACTCTGCTAAATTTTTAATTTTATGCACTGGTGAGTTAATTTCAATTTTATATTAAGTTTATTCTAAATTATATTTAAATATTTTAAGCTAATATATTTTATACTATTAATATACTAAAGTATACCACAAATAAAAACGAGCTTTCATTTTGAATTAACAAGCTTGCCATCGACTGTACTTTAATTAAGTGATATAAGATCCAGCTTAATTAATTTTAAAGGTATTTGGTGTAACTAGATTAAGCACCTTTTTAGCCATTTACCGTGGCTTGTCGGGGTATAAAAATGGGCTCGAAAAACTCAAGACAGGATTCCAAATCGACATAGACAACAGTGTCCTCGACGAGCAGGATGCGAAACACAAGCGACAACTAATCCACTGCCACGCCCATCACGATGCATCGTGCAACTGGAGTGGATTTTTGGCACCATTGGCACTGCTAACCTGCATATTTAATGACAAGCAGAAGCCGGAGCTTAGCAGGAGGCGTTGCACGCTTGGAGGGTGGCTGCGTACGTGTTTGAGTGCCAGCTGGCTAAAGTGCCGACGGCCATGCGTGGGCGTGGCTGGCTGGCTGGCTTCAATAGCAATTGGCAAGCTGACAAAAGCGCCAACAGCGCCAACAGCGCCAAAGCAACCAAAGCAGCCAAAGCAATGCCAAGCGCCAAGACCTGCTCGGACAGTGTAATTACTCGCAATCTTATCAATGCCGGCGCGCTTGCCTCCGCTGCTCTATCTGTCCATAAAAGCCGAGTAGCTCGAAAGCCACCCACAGCACTCACTCGACCCAGCACTTAGCGGCCACACCATGTACGCATTGGCACCGACTATCACGCTCATTGCTATGAACAGCACATGCAACATGCAAGGGCAGCAACAGCAGCAGCCGCGACGCATGCAGCAGATGCAGATGCAGATGCAGCAGCAACGCCAACGCGAGCTGCAGCAGGCGAAAAGTAAGCTCAAAACTTGCTGGAAAAGCAGTACTCAATTATTAAAGATATATCAAATCAGCAGCTGAGCGAAAGCAACGGCAGCAGGCAAAGCAGCAGCTGAAGGAAAACACCAAGAAAACACATAAAAAATGGTACAAGAAAATGTTGAAAGCGCACGAGAAAAAGGAATCCGACAGAGAAAATGCAGAAGACAAGACAATGCCAATTAAAGAAAAGGAAGCGGAATTATCATGTAAAATTGAGCAAGTGAAATAAAAAATTAAGAAAATATATGTCTAGAATGTTATTTTCATAGAATTAAAAAAAAATGTACGCAGCACATTGAAACAAAAGCAACGAAAACTCCGAAGCAACAAAAACTCCCAGGAAATTAAATTGCAATTCCAATTACATATCACGAGCAAGTTGACCGTTCTCAAAAGATTTAATAAATAGAAAGCAATAAATATAAGAAATCATTAGTCGAACTAAATGTTATGTATGAATACAAAGAAACGTAACAGAAAATTCAAAATAAAATAAATAGTAAATTGGAATATTCAATAATTTATCAATATAATTTCTATCATAATCAATTCCACAATCGAGTGAATACCCTCAAGAATATATTCGCACTAGAAATGCAGTAAGCACATGACGTCATTGAGATATCAATAACAGTACATTGGCAAGCGGAGCATATGAAATGAGCCTAGGATTTGGACAGGTATGAAGTATATATCATATCAATATCTTATCAGACTGTGAAGCCCCTGCCTTGTGCGACTAATAAAAGTAAGGAAATGCCTGCGAGTGGCAACAGTTGCCTCTGCAGCGGCCACAATAAAGCATCACCAAGACCTATTCGAGAGATGTCTGTACCGCCAGCGACACTTGTGATTATTGGAGCGAGTGCAAACAATGCGCAAAGACAGCGCCAAAAACAGGAAACGAAGAGCAGCAGTAAGACAGATAATAACTGATCGAAGTGCATGGAAGTCATATCAAAAATTAATGCAATTTTCAGGGATGAATGTACAGCAAATGCCCCAAACGCCACTACAGATAAATGTCAAATCAAATGGCTGGCAAATAAGCTAAGAACTAAAGGCAACAAGTAACCCGAAATCCATTTCAATAAGCTGAAGATTAAATACTCTTATCAAGATGAGACTAGAAAGTGAATTGATAAGAAAACTATTTTCAGAAGGTTGTTTCCGAGGAAATCATTTTTATAAATATTTAGATTTACATATGTATAAGATAATTTGATTTGAGTTTTTATATTCATATGTATATCTTATATTCATATCAGTCACATTAGTTACGATAGTAATACTGCAGTGTGTACTTTATCAGAATTTATTAAATACAAAATAACATTCCAAACAGCAAACCTTTTTATTAAAAGTTGCACCGACCCATAAAATCATTTTTTTTTTTTTTTTTTTTTTTTTTTTTTGATAACATCTTTAAAGCCATTATTAGCTTTTGTGAGCATATATAGGAATGCTATAGTTTCTCAATGAACTGCTACTTCCTCCTTTGTAAGAAAATTCTATTGGCTCCGCCAAAAAGCGGTGAAAATGACAAAAAAAAGCTAGTTTTGGCAACTATCTTATCAGTTAACTAGCGACCATTTGTATGGATTTGTGGCATGAAAATACATTTGTTATGACATAAACATTGGACTATAAATTGTCGGGGTCGCGACTGTAAAATTTTAGTCAGGCAACGCAGAGAATACCCAACGGACATCGGACTGAGTGCGCGAGTGCAAGAAATACAATGGAAAATGCAACAACAACAACAATGCGAATTGAAGAAATTAGCACAGAAACGATAAGTGGTGCAACAACGATAAATGAAGATATAGATATAACCACAATTGAAACACCACAGGGGATACGCGAACACCATCATCGCCATCATCACCACAAACATCATCATCGTCATCATCATCAGGAGACGAAGGAGGAGAAGGGGGAGGCATCGACTTTGACTATAACCGATGTCAGCGACGAGCTGGAAGTTATGGCGACTAAGCAGCTAGAAGAAGAAGAAGAAGAGGAAGAAGAAGTAGGGGAAGAAGAAGAAGAAGTAGGGGAAGAAGCAGGAGAACAGCAAACGCATCGCCAGCATAAGCATAAGCAGGTTGCACCGCAGTTGAGCTTGCCACCACCACTGCCTGACAGCTCACCGCCATATCTAACGCCCACCGAGGAGGGGGATCAGCTTGTATGGCTTACAGATTTGGATGCTTCGCCACAACAGTCAATGGCACCCGCTGCACAACCGAATCCACCTGTAATTCAGGCACCGCCCTCACCCAGCAACTTCAGGTGCAGTCAACCACCAGCCACCCCCTCGCCGACGGGCACTGTGAAGCAAACAGCGCGCATAATTGAGTCCCAGCTGCATCTGTCCGCACCTCCAACACCAGCTGCAACCACTGAGCAGACAGTAGGGCCACCGGATCCGAATGCGCCGACTCAGCAACCGGCGCCAAAAACAGTTCAACAGCAACCACAACAGATACCATCCACACCCAACAGTTCGGGGTGGGTGGTGCAGAGACTGGCGGTAGTCAGCACACAGCCCACATCAGCAGCAACAGCAACAGCAGCAGCAGCAGCAGCAACAGCAGCAGCAACAGCAGCAGCAAGAGGAGCGAGTCCACCACTAACACCAGTTACTCCAACGGCGGCAAGTCCATCAAGAGCGGCTGTTAGCCAAATGGAGATTATTACAGTGACGCCGTTGCGAACGGTTGCACCACCTGCACCACCCATGCTGCTCGTCGGCAAGGTATCCGTGGACCACAACGACACACGCAGCAAGAACTACAGAGTCAGCACGGATTCCAGTGCGGCTGCATCGCAGGGCATCAAGAAGCGTTGCTGCTGCGCCATTTGCTAGGCAACAGAGCTAAACTATCCACAAATCAACTTAACTTTGTTTAAGCTCTGTTATATCTGTAAAGCTATATGGGATTATATAGAAACAACCGGAAAAATCGAATTACACAAAACAGTTTTTACGTAATTAATAATATTGTTAATTGTGCATGTTGCTTAATTAAACATCAATTCGGGTTTAAAAAAACGAATTGCTTAAATATATTTCTTACGTAATTTTTGCTTTAATTAAATAAATTTAATAAGCCAAACAACTGTTAGCATAACAGTTACACGATTGTGTATTTTGACAGTAATGCACTTAAATAGTTAACAGAGCTATGAATACGTACATAACATTACGCTGTTAACGTTAGAGCAAGTCAGAATGTTAATAATCTCAGAGAAAACTAACAGTCAGAGCTCTGTTAGGCGTACAGAACTTTCTTATATTACGTCTTAACTTCTATCTCAACTATTGCTGTCTCCCTTGCACTACCGCTACTGCTCTGTTAGTCAGAGTCTTTGCTTACTTAACATTCAGCACTCGATTAGAGCAATGGTGCTTGAGTGGCTCACATTCCAATCGCTGGGGCAGCACATTCATCGCTATCGATGACAAAGCCGTCTTATCAGCAGCATGTGAAGTTAAGCCAGAGCCACCGGCGCGCAACGCCTTATCTAATCGAAGGTGCAAACAAAATCACCGTCGCTGCCAAAGCGTAATTGATAATTAATTAGTTTACCCACTCGTGGGCAACTCCACAGTGAATGACCATTGCGATAAAAAACACTGACGGCATTCAGTCAGCGGTCAGTCAACGGCCGCGGAACTACACTCGAGGATCTGAGCGATGCCGCCCCCAGGACGCGGTTACGGGCCCGGCCCAGCGTGTCGCCCACCCCCGCCGGGCTTTCGGCCCGGACCCCCGCCACCCGGACGCACGAATGTTAATGTGGATGTCAACATTGGCGCTCGGCCACCTCCCATAGGCGTGGGCATTGGCTTTGCTCCCCCGCCGGTCGTTATTGGCGCACCGCCAATTGTTGTCGGCGCTGCCCCACGACCACCAGTCATTGTGGAGAACTACGGACCGCCAGCACCCGGCTTAGCCACAGCCACGGTCTACACCCAGCCGGAAGTTTGTTGTTGTATCATAATGTAGACTTAGTTACGCTCAGCGTGTGTGAATCTGTGTGTATCCCTTAATATCTCCTATATGTTGTATATGTTTCATATCTATCTATCCTTATGTTATGACTGTGAATAAATTTCTAAGTTTTTGAAGCGCAATTCGTTGTTGTTGTGCAGGAGGGGCATGTACCTATAGTGTGTTATCTATATATTTACCTAAAATTGAACAAATATTCCCCCTAAGAAATGTCTTTGACACTGGCACTGGGCTGAGTCGATAATGAATACTGAATACTTATATCCTATCAGATTCCATGTTCCATATTCGACGTACCCTCAATTATGTAGGCAATGCAAATAAATTTATTTCAAGGTTCACATAGATTTGTTGACGGATTTGACTAAATCTAAAGGAGGAGTATAACATATAATGAAAACAGAAAGACAAGCGGAACTTTTTAAACTAGTTTTCGCTGTCAGCAGCAAATAATTTATGAATTTATTTCCATTTGTTCTTGGCTAAATTTAATCTACTATTCTGTCCTGTCATTTAAATTCACTTTAGCCATCATCACATCAGCATGTAGAATGAATTTTGACTTAGATTAAGAATTTGCTTGTAAATCGATAGAATTGCCTTTATGATTGCGTTAAGTAGCTCACGACATGTAAAGCTGTGTTGGCTTATGCCTTAATACACCCACGCCCACAGAGGGAATACACATCTCACAGAGAGAGAAAGAGAGAGAGAGACAGAGAGAGAGAGAGGGAGAGAGAGAGAGAGAGAGAGAGAGAGATTACGTATACGACATGTTGTTGCAAAGTGTTTTGCGCTGTGTGCGTTTCTTATTTCAGCATGTCAGCTGTAGACAATTTCAATTTAAATTTGCCTTTTGCAGTTCGCCCGCTGTGCTGAGCGAGGCGGAACGGAATGGAACGGGACAGGTCAGAGCAGAGTTGGGCGTGGCAGAGCGAGGCGCGGCGGAGCAGGGAAGCAACATTTGCTGTGCCGCCGTCAGGTTCTTTCCTTCCTTCCTTCCTGGTTGGCTTCCGTGTTTTGTTTCCTGCACTTTTCGTTTATTTGCATACACATGCCGCGTATATGCCGTGCAAAATCGCGCAAATAATAATGAAAAGAAAAAAATGAAGAAATCAAAAGAGCAGGAGGGGACCTTCTGCTCCGGCCCGCAAAAATGCCAAGTAAATTGGCGAAAATATTGAAAACGTGTAGCGTCAGACTAAAGAGTCCAACCGAGTCGACAGACTGAAAAGCCTCAAAGCCAAGCGAGGAAAACTGTGGAAAAGCGACGAAAACACTGTCGCACTGCCAAAGGCCGCAGCTGCCTCGCGACTGTCGACTGCCTGGCGAAAGTAATGAAGAAAATTCCCCAAATTGAAATTACAAACATTACATTTTTCCTCCAGACGTCTGCAGACTCAAAAATGTTCCCCAGCCCAGCGCGTGTGTGTGTGTGGGCATATGTGAATGTGTGTGCGAGTGTGTTATTAGCAACAATTTGCGCTGATCATATTTATGGCAATTACCGTTAGACGAGCGCCTCAAACTTTAGCAAGTAAATGTTATTTTATGCGCAATTTGTGCTCGTTCACGGCGTCTGCGACAAGCGACCAAAAATATCGCTTAGATCCAGACAACTCTCTAATGATGCCAAGGCATACCCCACTCTACTGTGCACAATGGGCGGTCGCCTGATAACAGTATCTTGCATTGGGTACATAGAAAACCCTAAGCACTCTTCTATATTCCAAAGGGGCTTTTAAGATTCTTGGATTCTGCTTCAAAAGCATATATTGAGGATATGCTTATTTTTACAAATGCTCTGTAAGATGATCAATTAAAGAATTATTATAAATATATTGAAATTTTGTAGAAATATTGCAGGTATTTGGTAGAAGTATTGCAATCTGAGATCCACGTTCATCAACTCTGCAACACTAATCATTATTATTACTACAGTTAATATTATTAACATTTAATTATTATTATTTTTCTTTTTATACCCTGAACCCATTGAAAATGGGAAATCAGGGTAAAATGGTTTTGTTAAAATGTATGTAACAGACAGAAGGAGGCGTGGCAGACCCCACAAGTATATATATTCTTGATCAGGGCGACGAGCTGAGTCGATTTAGCCCTGTCCGTCCGTCTGTCCGTCCGTCCGTCCGTCCGTCCGTCTGTCCGTATGTATGAACGCGTCGATCTCAGAAGATATAAGAGCTAGAGACCTCAACTTTTTTTTAAAATGTCCGTATATATCGCGCGCATATCGAGTTTATCACAAAAAAACGATAACTCATTCCGATACTTTTTTATCGATAAAAAACCTTATCGAAGATCACTTAAAAAATTATATCTCCTACATCTTTCAAGCTAGAGTCTCCAAATTTAAAATGTATATTAAGCTGTATTTTATACAATTTCGATTTTTGTTAAAATTTACCCCCACCCCTCAATTCACCCCCTCACCCTCATCTTTGTAAAAGTCGTATATCAAATACTAGAAACTTGTGCTTCGGTATACACATACATTTATACATTATGATTACATTCTGAAAGTTTCATTACGATCGTACGTCTAGAAATTAAATTATTCAACAAATAAGTTATCATAATATTGCCAACACTGCAGCGCAACCCAAGCGCAATCGCCTGTATATGTGAGTGTGTGTGTATGCGTGTGTTTGTTTGTATGCGTGTGTGTGTGCGTGTATTTGTATGTATGCGTGTGTGTGTGTGTTTGCTAATTATTTTTGAAATATCAGTTGCTTGTAGGATTCAAGGGATCTCGTAGTCGAGCAGTCTCGACTAGAGCTTTCTTACTTGTTTAATTAAGACTTTCATTTTCAAAAACTTGAAGCTTTACAAAATGTGCTAATTAATTAATTAATTAATTAATTACAATTATTGATTGAAATATCCAATCGTTTATTTTGTCGATATATCTACTAGCAGTATATAATACAGATATTCTGACTCAATATGTTACTAGACTTTAGAAAAGATATACATTTATTCAGATTTATGTTCCATCATATCAAATACATATTAAGTAATATATATATATATAGATATTTATTCCTTAATGAAATACATATATGTACGTAATTTGAGCACCCTATCAATATTATATATCTTCCTTTTAATTAATTTGATATACACTTTTGCCTGCTCTGTCGCTCTCGCAGCTACAACAACAGCCAGCAGCCGGGAGTGGGCAACGTGGTTCCCAAGAATGATAAGCATGCACTGCTGCAGAGCATTGCGAGCAGCTACAGACGCAACGATGCGGCCAACAACAACAACAACATAACCGGCCACCCGGCAAAGGTCGCAGTTTCGGCTGCGGGCACAGCAGAACGCGTAGACTCTGGATCGGGCACTGCATCGGGCTCCGGCGCAGGCTCGACGCGACGTCGCACTTCATTGGCGGCGTCCAAGCGGCGTCGCGACTGCCGCGTGAGCCACTGGTCCGAGTGGACGGCCTGCAGCAAGAGCTGCGGCATCGGCGAGATGCATCGATATCGCAAAGTCATCAAGCATGGCAAGCGCGGCGGCCGACCCTGCCCGGCGCTCCAGCAGTCCAAATGGTGTGGCACAGAGCGCAACTGTCACGGGCCGCAGAGCTATTTTAATTGGTAAGTGCCGGACAATCGCCCCCTCGTCTCTAACCCCTAGCACCGTACACCCTTTCCTCGTATATTCCCACTCAATACCCAATGTGCTCAATTGTATTCAAATATGCATTTAATTTCTTCCATAATGACTGCAGGTCCGACTCAGACACATGAACGCGCTCTGCCCCAGCCCAGGCCATATATATATAATTTTAATTTAAGGCGTAAGAATTGCTTTTTGTGGACAACAGTGAAGAGAAGAAGAGAGAGAGAGAGACAGAGCGAGAAGGAATAAGGAAGGGAGACCAGAGAGAGGCAGAGACAAAACCCAACAACTGCTGAGCGATTTTAATTTAAATTTAGATTACGATACGAAATTGAAAATTGATTTTAAAAGTGCACGCAAATGCAGACAGTAACATTTTCGACATATATACATACATATATATAAATGGAAAAATAATGAAGGGAAGGAAAATCATGGAAATTGCATATGAAACCGAAGACTACTGACAATATTAAAAAAAAAAAGGATTTAAAGGAAAGGAATCAAGTGAAGCAAGAGAACTCTCACTCATTTGGCTGACACAAATCAAGAAATGAAGAAAATTAAAAGTCCCAATAAATTGTCGTTAAGTTCTTTAATTCAGTTGCTTAAGCTAATTTTAATGTATAAACAAATCAAGCGAATCTTTCAAATTATGTGTCATATATAAATATATAAATATATATATATATATATACATAAAGGAAAACAGAAGAGATTAACAAAATCTTTATAGTAGACGTACAAATCTAAGATTCAAAGCGACGGTGCGAGAGCGGCTTAGTAAATATTAACAAAATATTTATAATGAAAACAATTAATATACAAAAATTAGTTTTTCAGTTGTCCCAAATTTTAAGAGATTTTGTAACCCTTACCTTTGGCATTTTATTAAACCGCCCTCGCATATCAAAGTATATTAACTCAAAATCAAATCAAACCAAAAAAACAAAAAACAAAAAATACAAAGCGTGAACATTTGCGTAACCAAACAAGGTAATACAAAATAAAAAACAACACACACTCATGCTCTTACACTATGAAAGTATGCGTGTGTGTGTAACAGCAATTAAGCTAACATTAGATGTAAACTAAGCTAATTAAACTTTAACAGAATGCAATAACAGTAAAACTAAAAGTCAAGCAACTGCAGTCGATGAAATTCTAGCAAGTTCAATTCAAACAGTTTGAGAGCCACAAACAAAACATAAGGGAAAACGATTAGAACGGAAAACACGTTTCATTGGAGATTAGAGACCAAAATAAAAGTAACGTTTGACAGTCATATTGATCAACTGACAGTTTGAGAGGTACAGCGTAGGCAATGCGACCAAATTTTAGCTAAAACTCAGATATCGATAGTTTTCAGTCATTCAGAAGGCTTGAAAGGAACATAGATTGTATGTAAAATTGCAGCAATATAAGTTTCAAATCAAGAGTTTGATTTGATTTCATCTCTGATCTGCATCGAGCACTTGCAGCTCGAGAGTCACACAGTAGGCATTGGAGAGCACAGTTCGAGCTGCATAGGTCTTTGGGAATTGCCAATTATTGAACATACAATTACCGATAGCTGTGCAGTTTGAGAAGCCTAGCTAGAGTCAGTCAATAAAATGTAAAGTAAAAAATAAAAATATTCCGTTTGAGTTTAGTTACAAAAGTCGAAGCCGGGTTCGGACAGTTGGACATGCACAGCGCGCGCCACAGTTTGAGTAGCCAATAAAGTGTAAAATAAATCCATTTAGACCTTAAACAGACATAAAAAATGTAAAAACAAAAACAATATATATTGCCAGAACAGGAATACAAGCGAGTCGTGCAAGTGCATAAAATATTTTGTAAAATACAACAAGCTATAAGAACAAAAGCAACAACAATATTGAATAAAACCAATGCATCGTAAACTGTACTTTAAACAAAAACCGCATTTTTCTTCAATCGATTGTTTCTCGAATTTATCAAAACAGGCAAAATCAGCTTCAGCATTCCCGACATTATTATGCACAGGCCGGCAAACGCAAATGCAGCCATGAAACCGCCAGTCGTCTCCACCATAACACTACCCAAGGTGGTGCCCAGGAATACGCCTACCCCCATGACCAGGGCTGTAATGCCAAAGGCGGTCGTCAGCTTCGAGAGGCCCAAATACCGCACATAGATGAGGGCTCGCAACGTGGCATAGACAGCTGAAAAGAGAGAAACGGCTACAGGTAAGATATGAGGGCTGGATGGGCAAGAATGCTGACTGTCTGGGACTACTCTGTTCACAATTTTACAAAAAGGGTATATTGGTTTGGTGTGAAGTCCGGTAGTCAATATCAACAAATAAATTTGTTACTGCAAGAGTGAGTGAGGGAGTAACGCTCGTTAACAGATTTGTTGGAAAATGAGCAGAAAAACCGAGGATCTGTTAAAATACGGTTATTACGACTCCCCTTAAAACGTGTGGTCCCTCTACACACACATGAGCAAACTTATACGGTCATAGCGTCTTACGGGTATAAAGACGGTCGCTATAACCGGATTCTCCTGAAAGAGATTTACCTAAAGTCAGTGTCTTGCTTAAAAGTCAAATGCCGATCAGTCGTCAAACAATATCTTGTGAACAGAGTATCAAAGCGTGATGCTTTAGTTGCGAAAAGGCACCTGGAGCAACGCCGTAGCAGAGCCCGTAGAGAATCTGAAACCAGACTAAGTCGCTGCCGAAAAAGGCACTGACTAGGACCGCGATGCCGCCTAGCACCATGCCACCCCCACAGATGTAGTTCGTCCAGTTTCTCAGCTTGTAGGCCACAAAGCCGCACAGAATGCGCACTATGAAATTGGAGGTGCCGATGGCGGGGCCAATCATCTGGGCGTATTGGTTGGGAACCGTGGTGCGCATCTTGGAGTACAGAAAGGGTATATTGAAGCCCATGGGATACAGGAAAGCGGAAGCCAGCAGCACACGGAACTCAAAGCTCTTCAGCAAATGCATGTCGAACAGACGATTCATGGCTTTTAAGATCTTCTGATGGATCCAGCAGCGACTCTTGCGTGACACGTGGCGTTTATGTTGAGTAGAAACTGGGGTCGCGGCCCGCTTGTGAATGACCGGACGGTGCTCCACGTAGCCGTCAGAGACGGAAACCCACTCCGACATGTCGGTGCTGTCATAATTGTGAATATTGTGCAGACCATAGGCGGCACTTTGCAGCTAGAAGAAAGCAGAGAAAACGTGCTCAGATCCTTGTCCGGGCATTGATGTCGTCCGCTTACATGAGTCTCGGTGCCCACCAGTTCGAGTTCCTTGCCATCAAACTGCTCCCTGCGATGCGGCTCGTCGTAGTCAATGGGGCCCGTGTAGAAGAGATCGTCACGCTGCATAGGATCCGGCCGCACCAGATAGTTGACTTCAGAGCGCATGGACTTGTCATCGTCATGATCAAGATTGGCACAACAGGGACAAATAAAGTTCCTACATTGTTTGCGCTTGGTCTCCTTCTTCTTGTTGGGCTCGAACGTATCTAGCACGGGATGGGATCTCTTCATGGAAAGGTCTTCGCTCAGAAAATTGTGGACGTAGAAATTGCCATAGTACTCGGAAGAGGTGGAGCTGATCTCCGGAAAACGGTGGACTACGCCCACTGGCGATGGCTTCACCTCCAAATAGGCCATCGACACAAAAATGAGAAGACAGACGAAGAAGGCATGACACCGAACCGTATTTCGCCAACCAAACTGCTGTTCCATCAGATTGTTAGTAATCGAAAAGATCAAAATGCCAGCACCGGCACCAGAGCAGGAGACGCCGCTGGCCAGTGCACGATAGCGCTCGAAATAGAATCCAATGATGAGCTGCGAGCTCACCCAGATCATGCTCAATCCGGGCCCACCTGCGGCGACTGCGGCCTTTGTAGTTGGTTGTTAGTACAGACAGCCCCACTCGGTACCTACCAACGATGCCATAGACCAGTATCATGACAGTCAGGTTCGGACTGAAGCTGGCCACCAACAAGGCCAGCGCTGAGATGGCCACGCCCAGCATGGCCACAGGCCGAAATCCGTAGCTGTTGATCAACGCACTAGAAAAGGCGCCGCCCATGAAGTAACATCCAATCTGTATGCTGGCCACCAGGGCCACCTCGGAGGTGCTCACTTTGAAGTCTTTCTCCATAGCGGGCAGCAGAATGCCAATCGAGAAAATTATCCCATCCACGATTAGCTGGGCAAGAAAGCTGAGAATGAGCACGACCCAGCCAAAGCCACCGTCCGGCGGTATTGCCATGTAAATCTAGGAGGTAATTACAAGCGAATGTCAGTAGCGACTGACTAACGGCCTCCACTCACCCACTTACGAAGGCCAGGCCGGACTCCAGCCTCATGTGCGGCGGCAGATTGCCATGCTGAAAGTCAACTGGATCTAGGTCCATTAATTCCGCTTCGGTGAGAATTATCGTACCGCTGCTGCTGTACATGAGGCTGCTACTGCTTTCGGTTGCTCTTCCCCTATCCGACGGTTCAGACTGCGGAAAATCTGTCATATCATTTCCTGATACTAGCTGTGACTTGTATGAAGGGTGGGATGACGAGACAGCGCCCAGGATCGAATCGTCGGACACATCGACAGCGAGATTTTGTATTACGCCTCCTAAAAACAGCGAAAAGAGGGGAGATGTTTAGGAATGGATGAGTGAACTAGCCGAACAACTCTAAAAGTGAGTTCTAAGAGTTAAGTTCTTGCTAAAGTCCATTCATATCCTCCCAAGCTTACGGTTGTCAAGACTGAAGTATTCTCCACAAATTCAAACATATCAAACGTACTTTTTTTGTATACCTTAGTCCTCTTGGTGAGCAGCGGCTCTTCTCTGTCATAGTCGTTTGAGTTGCCGGAGTATCTTCTCGTCTGCACACCCTGGCTTTGAGATGCCCCCCTTCGTGCGCCATCAGGGCCGCCTATCTCGTGTCTGCGCGGGCACTCAGGATCGGTGCTCGCCTCTGCATCGTCATTTTCAGGCGGTGATGGACCAGCCACCAGGATGACGGGCGTCGACAGAATCACTGGTAACTCTTCTTGACCTTCATCGGCGCTGGGACCCGTCGCATCAGAGAGCACCGTCTCAGCATCGATCCTCGATGCAGTCATTCTCCGTGACGAGCTATCGCCTTCCTCCTCGGGCGCGGCACGATGCGTCGGAGACGCTCTACTGTGGATGGGTTAAGGCGGTGGTTAGCTGGGAGCTACTACGCACCGCCAAGGCGTACTCACCTACCCTGACTACGTTTTCTGCTCATTTTTCGACTCGAAGCAAGCTGACATTTTTCTCAAATCCCTGTGCTGGCTGTCACACCCAGTCCCCCAAGCTTAACTTCAATGGCAGCGCGTGAACTATCAGCATAAGACAGCCGTAAGGCAGAAGTCAGAGCAGTCGCTGCGTAAGGTCTCATCCCGTTCCCTGTCCTGGTGCCGGTCCCGGCGCTTACCCGGGTGCAACGTTCTGTTAGCCAGAAATGTCCCGGCTGCAATATGAGAAATTCCTGGCTGCAGACCGCGAGACCTAAACATTGACGTCGACCCGGCATCTGTTGGGGCAGACAAACAGACAGACAGAGAGACAGACAGACAGAGAGACAGATAGACAGAAAGACAGACAGAGACAGTCGGGCAGTCAGGCAGTCAGCAGCAGCCCGCACCCACATTCCTGCAACAGTTGCAAGTAGCAAGTTGCAAGTTACTTTTACTGCGACTGTTACTTTTGCCATTCCCCACTCCAGTTGTTGTTTATTTTGGCCCAGCGAAATTGCATCAGTGCAATTTCATTGATTGCAAGTAAATGAAATCATTCCAATGTCCCGCACACAACTTCTTCTACGGCTCCCACGTCCGCCACTCTTTGGCTCTGGCTCCGGCGGATGATGCTCGCATGTTCGTCCAGGAAAGTGCCAAGTGCATTTGTGCTCTATGTGAATTTTGAGTAGTGAGCTCTAGTTACTTAATTTACAGCATTATTTATTCAAACGACAGAAGAGCAATTTAATGGGAAACGCCAAAGAGACTCGCACTGCCAGCCAAATGATGGATGATGCTATATTATTCTCTTATATCTCATGTAGACATTAAACAATCTTTTATAGAAGTTTGCAGCCTATCTTTCTCTCTCTCTATCTCTCTCTCTCTCTCTCTCTCTCTCTCTCTCTCTCTCTCTCTCTCTCTCATACTCTCTCTCTCTCTCTCTGCCTCTCTCTTTCTGTCTCCCTCACATGCTCACATGCCAGTTGGAAATGATATTAATAAAGAGCGTATATTAATCCCTATGCAATAACTTATCATTGTGGATCCAAATATTTGTTGTATCTGTAGGTAAACCTGTATCACTCACAGATTAAATTCATTTCAATTGTTTGACGGCTTTCTCCACTTCAATTACAACAATAATATTGATATCTTAAATAGTTAATAAATTGCAGTTATATGCAAAAACTCCTTTATTGTACCAGGAATTATCCTGTATTAGTTTAAAAACTGTCAATGCTGAGCTCACATCCGTTGAGAACATATTCCATCAAAATTTGTGTCGTCCCTCAGTTTAACTGTGATTTCCGCAAATGGCTTTTTGCTGTCTAATTTGTTAACTGTTAACTTGATTAGATAAATGCTCTTTGCAAGCAAATGTATTGAGTGCTCTCGTTTCTGGGGCAGCTGTTAGGCCACTCCAAGGCTCGACACAGCAATAAAAGCCAATGAAAAATAATAAAATCAGGTAAAATGTAGACATAACAGTTCACTCGTTCAGGCTCATGCATTTTTTTGGTTTGCTGCGCACGTAAAAAAAAAAGCAAACAAAAACAAGTAAGAAAGCTCTAGTCGAGACTGCTCGACTACGAGATCCCCTGAACCCTACAAGCAACTGATATTTCAAAAATAATTAGCAAACACACACACACACACACGCATACATACAAATACACGCACACACACACGCATACAAACAAACACACGCATTTACACACACTCACATATACAGGCGATTGCGCTTGGGATGCGCTGCAGTGTTGGCAATATAATGAGAACTTATTTGTTGAATAATTTAATTTCTAGACGTACGATCGTAATGAAACTTTCAGAACGTAATCATAATGTTAAAATGTATGTGTATACCGAAGCACAAGTCTCTAGTATTTGATTTACGACTTTTACACAGATGAGGGTGAGGTGGGTGGTAAATTTTAACAAAAACCGAAATTGTATAAAATTCATCTTAATATACATTTTAAATTTGGAGACTCTAGCTTGAAACATGTGGGAGATATAATTATTTAAGTGATATTCGATAAGGTTTTTTATCGATAAAAAAGTATCGGAATGAGTTATCGTTTTTTCGTGATAAACTCGATCTGCGCGTGATATATACGGACATTTTAAAAAAAAGTTGAAGTCTCTAGCTCTTATATCTTCTGAAATCGACGCGTTCATACATACGGACGGACGGACGGACGGACGGACGGACAGAAGAAGGAACAGGGCCAAATCGACTCAGCTTGTCGTCCTGATCAAGAATATATATAATTTGTGGGGTCTGCCACGCCTCCTTCTGCCTGTTACATACTTTTAACAAAACCATTATACCCTGATTTCCCATTTTCAATGGGTTCAGGGTATAAAAAGACACAAATAACAAGAAAGAAAGCTCTAGTCGAGACTGCTCGACTACGAGATCCCCTGAACCCTACAAGCAACTGATATTCCAATAATAATTAGCAAACACACACGCACACACACACACACATACACGCATACAAACAAACACACGCATACACACACACTCACATATACAGGCGATTGCGCTTGGGTTGCGCTGCATGTTTGGCAATATAATGAAAACTTATTTGTTGAATAATTTAATTTCTAGACGTACGATCGTAATGAAACTTTCAGAACGTAATCATAATGTTAAAATGTATGTGTATACCGAAGCACAAGTCTCTAGTATTTGATATACGACTTTTACAAAGATGAGGGTGAGGGGGTGGATTTAGGGGTGGGGGGTAAATTTTAACAAAAACCGAAATTGTATAAAATACATCTTTATATGCATTTTAAATTTGGAGACTCTAGCTTGAAAGATGTAGGAGATATAATTATTTAAGTGATCTTCGATAAGGTTTTTTATCGATAAAAAAATATCGGAATGAGTTATCGTTTTTTAGTGATAAACTCGATATCCGCGTGATATATACGGACATTTTAAAAAAAAGTTGAAGTCTCTAGCTCTTATATCTTCTGAAATCGACGCGTTCATACATACGGACGGACAGACAGACGGACAGGGCCAAATCGACTTAACTTGTCGCCCTGATCAAGAATATATATACTTTGTGGGGTCTGCCACGCCTCCTTCTGCCTGTTACATACTTTTAACAAAACCATTATACCCTGATTTCCCATTTTCAATGGGTTCAGGGTATAAAAACAAGTAAGAAAGCTCTAGTCGAGACTGCTCGACTACGAGATCCCCTGAACCCTACAAGCAACTGATATTTCAAAAATAATTAGCATACACACACACACACACACACACACGCATACATACAAATACACGCGCACACACACGCATACAAACAAACATACGCATATACACACACACTCACATATACAGGCGATTGCGCTTGGGTTGCGCTGCAGTGGTGGCAATATAATGACAACTTATTTGTTGAATAATTTAATTTCTAGACGTACGATCGTAATGAAACTTTCAGAACGTAATCGTAATGTTAAAATGTATGTGTATACCGAAGCTCAAGTCTCTAGTATTTGATATACGACTTTTACAAAGATGAGGGTGAGGGGGTGGATTTAGGTGTGGGGGGTAAATTTAACAAAAGCCGAAATTGTATAAAATTCATCTTAATATACATTTTAAATTTGGAGACTCTAGCTTGAAAGATGTAGGAGATATAATTATTTAAGTGATCTTCGACAAGGTTTTTTATCGATAAAAAAATATCGGAATGAGTTATCGTTTTTTAGTGATAAACTCGATCTGCGCGTGATATATACGGACATTTAAAAAAAAAGTTGAAGTCTCTAGCTCTTATATCTTCTGAAATCGACGCGTTCATACATACGGACGGACGGACGGACGGACGGACGGACGGACGGACGGACGGACAGACAGACGGACAGGGCCAAATCGACTCAGCTTGTCGTCCTGATCAAGAATATATATACTTTGTTGGGTCTGCCACGCCTCCTTCTGCCTGTTACATACTTTTAACAAAACCATTATACCCTGATTTCCCATTTTCAATGGGTTCAGGGTATAAAGAAAGAAGAAAGAAAACCCGATTCTGAGGAAGGGCGCAAAAATGTACGAAAAAAAAATTAAGTTTACGCCGTGTTGTACGCGCTGCCTGGACATTTAACTGACTCCGGCCGTTTTCGCTTTTACGCCGCATTCTCCTGCCATACTTTTCCGCCAGCGCGTGCAAGATATGCATGAGTGCAGGGCCATAAAATTGGGTCAATTGCTGTTAACAATTTGGCGGCGCAATCTTTTGGCCGTTTCGATTTCAAGGCAGCTGCCCCGGGCCCAATTTGGCAAGCCCGAAATTGCTGCTACCAGTTCAGAAAAAACGGAGAACCATCCATGCCTTTTGCGAAAAAAAAAAAAAAACAAAAAACAAACAAGTAAGAAGACTCTAGTCGAGACTGCTCGACTAGGAGATACCCTGAACCCTCCATTCTGCCAGCGCTCTGCTAACTGCGCAGTAAGCAGCGACTGCGCTTGGGCTGCGCTGCAGTGTGGGCAATAGTATGAGAATTTTCTTGGTGAATAACTTCTTTTGTAAACACACGATCTTAATGAAACTTTCAGGACGTAATTATATGGTCAAAATGTGTGTACATTCCAAAGCACAAGTCTCTAGTACTTGAAATACGTTTTTTACAAATTGGGGGCGAAGGGGGCGTGGTATCCAAAATCTGTTGATGATAAAATGTTTGTATTCATCATATATATATACACAGTAAATCTGAAGTCTCTATGTCTAATAGTGCTCCAATGAGGCTCAAAAAACAAAATCAATTTTTCGATTATTCTCGATAAAAAAGTTATCGGATGAGTTATCGAAAAAATAAAGCAAACTCGTACTGCGTATGGTATACACGAGTATGCACAAAAAATTTCAGCTCTCTAGCTCTTATATCTTCTGAGATCTCGGCGTTCATACGGACGGACGGACGGACGGACGGACGGACGGACGGACAGACGGACAGGGCTATATCGACTCAGCTCGTCGTGCTGATCAAGAATATATATACTTTATGGGGTCTGCGATGATTCCTTCTGCCTGTTACATACTTTTACACAAAAACATTATACCCTGATTTCCCATTTTCAATGGGTTCAGGGTATAAAAAAAAACAATTTCTCATAGAGTTGTTGTTTGCAAAAACGGAAATGGACGAAAAATAAAATTTGCACCCGGGCTCTGGGCAAGCCTCTATCGGCCCGGAGGGCACAAAATGCCCACTCACTAATTAATTAGTGCGTTTTGTTTATTGTTTGCTGTTGAAACTTTTCCCAGAGTTGCCTCGGCTGGCTTGCACTTCAGCTGGTCTAGCACCGGGTCTGGCCCGCAATTGCGAGTCAACTCTCTGATTGCATTTCAAATACCCAGCTGACTCTCAAGTATTGCATTATTATTATTATTATTATTTTTTTTTTTTTTCTTACTATTTTTGCTCCGCATTATTTGTGGAGCTGTTCAAAATGCATATATAAATTAAATGAAAGCCTTAAGAGCTGTTATATTTTTTAATGAGCATTAATAATATATTTTAATATTAAATTTATCATTTATTTTAATAAAACCCAGCTAATGTAATGCGATTAGTATATCCGGGATGGGAAAGTATTTAAGTAATTTATATCACTTTTTCGATTTGAGTTCTTCATAACAAAAAGCTTTCTACAATCTACAGTTGGTATTGATTTTGCTGTCACTCGGAGAGGCCACATAGAGTTTTTTTGGAAGGCATTGAGCCAGTATTCTGTTGGGATTCATACAACCTTTTTGTACGCATTTGGAAATTTTCTACGTTTTTCATCATGAGTTTAAAAAATTTCAGTAACTCGACGGCTTTTTTCAGAAATCTGCCCAGAATATGTTTGAAAAGGGTGCCGACTCGTCGCATGGTTAGCTCAAAAGTCCATGCTCCACATGCGAAGAAGGAGTCGTACTGGGTAGAGAAGACCATGAAGCCAGTGGATAAAGATCAGGTCCGGCCACACAAATCAGATGTCGGGAGTAGGGCGAAGCCTCGTCTAGGGTTTCCGAGTTGTAGTGTGCCCAACAGACCAGATGGTATAGTTCTAAATTTCGGTAACACGCGACTAGATACGTGCTTATACAAGCCTAGCAAGAGTTTAGATCGAGCCTTCCAATCCAACTGGGTAGATTGTGTCCCAAGAAAAAAGTCTGTCAAACATATTCAGATGGTACCACCAGAGATCAAACGTCGCGTCAAGACGCCCAGGCCGTACTGTCCCCCCGATACTCCCGACCAGCAATCCACAGATACCGAGTGCCCCGAGCCCGAGGGCCTGAAGAGCTCAGTTGAAGACAGAGCAAAGCAGAAAGCCAGCAAGAGGCCGCGAACCCGCTATCCGAGTTTCTCAGAGTATAATGTGGCATGGAAGTCAGCATCCTCAGATAGTCTTCATCCGCGATCCGTTTGCGATATGTGGCGCTACTACCAAAATTTATACCGGTGAATACAGGAGTTCATGCAACGAAGACCACATTGGTCAGACGAGTTTATAATTGAGATGATCGAGACTGATCCAGACTGATCAAAAAGAAATAGTTTTGTTTATCATATTTAATACGAAATTGTCAATAATCCATAAGCAGTTGTACAGAAAAATATAATTTATTAAAGTTGTGTATGTATATATATATATATATAAATTATCAACCGTTAATTTTATCATTGTTCAGCTGAGTCGAAAAAAAGGAGAGCATAGTATTATAGTACATTATTAATACATTGGTTATAATATATAAATATATACGATATTAGCTACATCAAAACGGAAAAGATAGCTTGAAGATTGTTGATATGCCGGAGAAGGGCATCAAATCGTTTCTGACTGTCTCAGTTATTTTCTAAGGCTTTATTGTTTTTGTAGCCTTCTTGATAGATTATCAACTGAGGTATTACATCTTCAAAGAGTGTTTTTCACAATTACTCATTGGTTTGTATTAATGCCTCAATTCCGAGTAATTTGAGCTATTATAGTAAATAAGCTTTTGCGAATGGTGATTGTAGCAGAGCATGCCCTGGAGGAGTATCAGTGAAGAGATTTGCAAGGATGCTGCGCTGCTTATATGCCCTCACTCACCCATTGTAAATACATGAAACTAACTTTCAATGGGGCTCATTGCAGATACTTTGAAGTATTTGCCATCATTTGCGATCTCTTGTAATGACTTCATACACATATATGCTCCTGTTTATATATGCATATATTTAATTCGATTGCTAGTGCATTCAGCTATGGTTGCTTGGGCGCAGCTTATAGCGTGGCTGTCTTCTCAATTCGAGTGCAATCTGAAGTTGATGTTAATGCTGCCAGTGTTGGTTAATGCCAACTCGAAAGGGATGCCGCATCGAGCATAGAGCTGCAGCCACTTTTGCTTTGTGGCGCGCCTCTCGAAATGGCGAAGTGTACTTCTGCGCCTGGTGGCATTCCTAAAAGGGATTTGCATGCCACTGAGATGTTTATCGTAAATTGTTGCCCTCAACGTCGACGTCGACGTTGTCGTTGTCCTTGTCCTCACCGACTGTCGTCTAGGCGAACACAAATGTCAACAGCACAAAGCGCTGACGTTTACATTGAAAGTCACTTTGGGTGCCAGACAACAGCAGGAGCCGCAGGAGCAGCTGCTGTCGTTGCTGCTGTTGCTCCTTGGGGACTGGCTAATGAAAAGCGCCAACACAAATGCAATGCATTTTTATTCCCATTTAACTTTTTATTTTCTGCAGCTTTTCACTTAAATGCAAATGTTTAGCCAGGCCATGTTTAATTGCCAGAGACCTGGCATTGACGGCCAGCCGACTGCCTCCTCGGCTGGGAATCCTGCGTGTCCCGAGCCTCACTTGCAGATTTGCCAAAACAAGTGTCCTTGTTGTTGCTGGTATTGTTGCTGCTGCTCAGTTGTTCGGCTGTTGGCAAAAGTATGCCCCAGAGTGACATTTCGCACAAATGAAATGTATGGCTGAAAACTTGTCTATTTGGACCCAAACAAATAATTTTATTATAAAACTTTTTTATGCATGTTTGCCTGGCTGCTTTGCCCCATCCTCATCCCCAACCCCAGCTCGGCTGCCCAAGCTAACTGAGCTGTGCGCTTCGTGTCACATGACTCACCGCCTAAACAAAATGAGGCTTTACGACAGCAATGGGCCACTGATGCAGGGAACTCTGCGAGTCGCATACGGACTTCTGCCACCCGCCTGGCCACTAGCACAATATGTGCTAAGAGCTAACCTCAAATGTACGAGCTCCACAATGTGTGTTCTTTTTTATGAATGGGCGAAAGGATGTTTATTCTGAAACTCGTTCTTTTTGCTTTAGTGAAATATTTTTGGAAATGTTCTTTAAACAAAATATAATTGTAAAATGCACATTAAATTTTCTTGTTGCAATTATAAATCCTGCACTATGCTAGAACGATATAAAACTTCTCAATTTATCAAATTGATATCTATACACAAAAAAATAAATGAAATAAAAATTAAACTAATAATAAAAGGAATAAAAACTTAAAGACGTGCAGCGGATCAGGCTCAGGCAACTTCACTGCAAGAAATAATTGAAGCAACGGCTAAGAATACATATACAATTCGATGGCAAAGAAAACATAATTCAATACAAATTGTGATTTGTAAAATATGCTATAATGCACGCGTATCAACATAAAAAAAGACCCTCTTCTATTTTTTTGAATGTGTCGGTATTCAAAACAGAAACAAGTAAGAAGACTCTAGTCGCACACGCACGCATAACCACGCGCTCTGCTAACTGCGCAGTTGGCAGCGACTGCGCTTGGGGCAGAAGGAAACATCGCAGACCCCATAAAGTATATGCTCAGGCATGAACATATGAATATACGAAGATCGCATACATGCCTCCGACGCACTCAGCGACTAGCAGGTAGTGCGCTGTGAGAAGATAAGGGTCACATGTACGGACTGCATAAATAGACAAATGAAGAACAACCCTTGCAATCCCAGAGTCAGATCACGAAGGAGACGAGCGCTTAGGACAGGATAAAAATAGCTAATAGACCAACGCGGAGTCTTACACACTCAGCGATAAGTTTAGAATATGTAATAGCCCTATGCTGAGCCTTACACACTCAGCAATAGATACATTAGATTTAAGGGTTGAAATTATGAATGAGTATATAAACCCGGACTCAGAAGAATAAAGATCAATACAAAACTAAACACCATCATAGTCGAGTGTATTCGTTCAGTATATATTCTGGATCAGCTCGACGAGCTGATTCGATATAGCCCAGTTCGTCTGTCCGTCCGTCCGTCTGTATGAGTGCTACAATGTCAGAAGATACAAAAGCTAGAGAGCTGAAATTTGGCATGCATTACACGAGTATATACGAATTTATCTTATTTTTCGATAAATCATCCGAAAACTTTTTTATCGAGAATAATCGAAAAATGGATTCTGTTTTTTCAGCCTCATTGGAGCACTCTTAGACCTTGAGACTTCAGATTTACTGTGTATATACATATGATGATTACAAACATTTTGTAATTTACAGATTTTGGATACCAGCCCCCTTCGCCCCCAATTTGTAAAAAACGCATTTCAAATACTAGAGACTTGTGCTTTGGAATGTACATACATTTGAACATAATAATTAAGTTCTGAAAGTTTCATTAAGATCGTAAGTCTAGAAATTAAATTATTCAACAGTTGCTGCTCACTGCGCAGTTAGCAGAGCGCTGGCTTATGCGTGCGGGTGGATGCATAAAAGAAGTTCAGAATGATTAGAATATCAGATTGGAGGGTTCAGCGTATCTCCTAGTCGAGCAGTCTCGACTAGAGCCTTCTTACGTAGAGAGCGGACAGTATTCAAATTAGGCTGAAAAAACGAAATCAATCCATCGATTATTTTCGATAAAAAAGATATCGTACTGCGTATGGTTTCTATTCAAAAATATGATTTATATGTAAGTGAGCATCACTTCACTTCATGGGCTACGCCTACATTCGTCATATCATACATTTAAGTAGCTGAACTAGAAATTCAGGCCGTTTGCTCCACCGTTCCGCTCACTTATTTTAGGCTCACACGAGGGAAATTCGAACAACAAAATTAAGTTATGGCCAGTGTACAGAGGAGAGAGAGAGAGAGCGAGAGAGGAGAGAGATAGAGTCAACGCTGTTGCCGTACAATTAGTCGAGGGTCTTAATTGCTGCTTAAATGCAGTCCTGGCCTTTGCCTTTATTACCTGCCAGCCATTTGTTGCTATTTGCAGTTTGCAGCTTGCAACTTGCAGCATGCCGCTTTAGCCCTTGAGCTCGCCTACAGTTGCCACATACCGCAGCAGGTCGCAGGTCACAGCGGACTGCACCCACATAACCATTAACGTAAAATGGCACTTTCTTCTCCTTTTGCTTCTATATTTTGGTTTTTCATTTATTTTCCTCTTTTCTTTTTTTTTTTTTTTATATGGCTACACTTTATACACTTTGTTGAGTCTGGTTCGTGGTGCGGTGCTAAATGCCTCCAGCTCGGCCATAGCTGTTGCTAGATTGTTAATATTATTTTATAATTTCTTTTATTGCCGCTGCATGGCCCCGGGAATGGCAGTCATACTGTTTAAGAACATCCCGGCCCAAGTGCTGTAACAGTGCTGCCAACTGTTCAGCGAATGCAGCCATTGCCATAAATTGTTAGTGCCCGCTAAGAGGCTAAGGGGCAATTTAGCCATGTTAAGTTCATTTATGCAGCTGTGATAGACGTAACGGCGCGTGAAGGACAGTTTCAGAAATGAAAGCGCGCTAGAAACATGTTTGAAAATACAGAACAATCCGCGTCCTTCACAGGAAATATTCATTGAATCGATGAATTTAAAAATTGTGGTAGGAAATGATTGAAAAGTGAAAGTAATTTAAATGTACTTGGGTAGTTCCACGTATTATACGCCAAATATGTGTATGGTAATTATCAATTATATATTAAATATAAAATATATAAGAAATAGATATACAGCAGATATGGTTTTGAAATATTATACTGTGTTTTGTATTAAAAGAAAAAGTTAATTGAATGTTTTTAAATGTCCTATATTTAATATATTTTTCAAGATATTCTTTCCATACCGAAATTCCATAATATTTAACCAATATTATAGAGTTATTAAATTGTTTTCGACACTTTATCTTTATTGCTCAGATATGAATAGGAAATAGTTTTTTATTTAGTTATGTCAAATAAAGTATTATCACCACGATCTCTTTTTTCATCTCTTTTTATAGTCTTTGTATGTATATATTTTCATATTATTTCTACAATATTATTCTATGTGCAAAAATAAAAATATTTTTCGAGCCCCTTTAACGTAATATGTCGACATATCTTGAAGCAGCTCAAAATAGCACTCAACACTCGAGCGATGGGTGTTTTTCAGCATTTGCTGCTGTCACAAGTGGCTGTCATGTTTATTGACAGTTATTTGAGATGGCCAGGAGGAGAGAGGGGAGCGGCGCGTGCGATTCTATTGACAAACTCGTAATTCAAATAGGCAGCAAACGTGCCGCGCAATTCAAAGCGTCAAGCGCGTCAAAATGTAAATTGGTAGCACAGAGTCTGGCTAGGGGCAGAGCAGAGCAGAGTAGGAGGCAGAGCTATCTACGTGCTGCCTGTGGACAAATCAATTTGACAAAACGCAAAAATTTGTAATCAAGCAGTGTGTGTGTGCGTGAATGTGGATACATGTGTATGTATATATCTATGTGTATGTGTGCGCTTGTAAGCGTGTACGCACAAATTTTTGGCTATTGTGACAATGACAATGACGGCAAAGACAAAGACACCAGGCCGATAAAAATGCCAGCCACAAGCTTAACAAGCAGACATTCAGGCAACTAGGGCAACGGGGGCAACGGGGGCAACGGGGGCAATGGAGGCAACGGGGGCAGCTGAGGCAACTGAGGGGGACGGGACCAGTCATTGTTTCCAGTTAAGCTGGCATCATAAGCCCCAAGCCCAGCGGGCGGGCTGTGGGGGTCGGTTGGCCGTGGCATTGACTGTGGGTAGTGAGCACATTATGCGCTAAAGAGTTTAAACAGCTGTTGGCTGTGGCGCGTCTAACTGTCGCTCATTTTGCCCAACAAACATCAGAGAATGGCCAGAGCGGAAGGAGCTGAGCGAGGGGCTGGTGCGGAGTCACTGCTCTGGCTTATCTACAGCACTTTGACAATTGCCATGGCGTGGTGCTCTGTTTAATTATGACATTAAATGCGAGTTCATTGTGTGAAGCTATGCGGGATTTTCGACTGCCCGCAAAAGTATGCAACAGTTTTTTGCGGGCTTCCCCTTGCTATTGCATGCAAATATTTTTGACTGCTGTGTGTGTGTGACTGTGTGGGTGTGTTTGAATGCCAGCTGCTGCTGCACGTAAACATTTGTGCATGTGCGGAAATTATATGTTGTATTACAACAGTCAGACACACACACACACTCACATCCAGCGAGTCACTGAGCTGAGAGCTAGCTGTTGAGCCTGACAAAGTCAGCAGAAAAAACATTAATAGAAATTCATATTGTATGGGAAATGTGGTAAGCGGGTTGCCTACATAATAAACCCATTTCGTGCGGCTTTAAAATGCCATTTATAAAACATGTGCTAGCATTTATGCATATTAAATTAGTTAGATTGCCCCGGCACGAAAAATAAACTGGCAAAAGGCATCCAAAGTGCCACAATAAACTGACATAAACATAAACATACACAAGCTCGCACACACAGAGAAAGAGAGTGAGAGAGAGAGAGAGACAGACTCGCTCACACTCACATAACGACTCCCATACAAATTCTAAAGTGCGAACCCTTTTTTATGCGGCAACTGCTCCGACCTAACATTATGCAAGCACAAATGGCGCTGGGCGCTGGGTTTGCAGCTGTTTTCGTAGGCGGCCATCAGCCTCATATTCACACACATTAACACGCCGAAATGCGCAATAATGAACCGGGCTTGTATATTCCTTATGCAAAATAAAATAAAACATTTTCGTGCATCTATATTTAACATATTTTACACATTAATAATATAATTTAGCCGATTTACTTTGGCCACCGATGACTTTATGACTTCTTTACATAATAAATATTTCGTATGTGTTTAATCCTAAACTGCATTCTTTTACAGCACGGATTCGATATTGTACTACAAAATCCTTACGTCCTTGGGAAAACATTCCATTCTAACGTATTTCCTACCAGTTTTCTTCTTCTCTTAATTTTTTTTTCTGTTTTTTGCAAAGGGTTAAACTGAACAGAATATGTAAAATTACTAAAATGGAAATATTATATATGTATATGTATGTATGAAATAGTTGGGTCGCCTTTGTGTCGGACTTGAAAACGCATGTAGAAACTTTTCAAGTGTGAATTGCTCTTCATTTTTTGCTGCAGACACAAAACTCGTTTCGCCTCGCACCCATTTCGTTGCCTACTTTTGCGCGCAGCAAAATGTAAGGCAGTTGGGTGAATGGGCACGAGTGTGTGTGAGTGTGTGTTGATTGTGCGGGTGTAAGTGAGTGTATGTGACGCAGTTGTAACAAAAAGAAACATAAAATAAAATGGCAGCGCCAGAGATGTTTTATAAAAATTTATATGAGCATAATTTGTAAGAGACAAAAAAAAGCGAACGAAGAAAAAAATGTGTACGATATGACATGATATGCAAGGATATGCTGTGTGCCTATGTGCAGGAGCATGCCCAGAACAGACAAGCCAGCCGAGAGTGAAAGCAACAGCAGCACACAGAACATGCACATGAAACAGTAACAGAAAATCAAATTTAATAAAACTCAACCGGAATAATTGTAAAATATTCGAGGTAGTTTTTCGCATTCACTTTACAAACAATATTAGAAAATAACTAGATGCTGCAAAAATGTTCATTACGATTAAAATATGTATCTCTAACAGAGAATCAAATGTATGTGGGAATAGATATGTGTGTTTATTATATGAGCATATGTATATGAATATATATGTTTGTATTTGCTTGCTCTCCTATCAAAGTTATGGAACATAATTTGTGTTGTTATAAAATTGTTCTGCTTGTATGTACATTACACATCTACGTTGTTTGTTTGCATTTGATAGAAAACTCAAAGTAAAATCACATCCATCTGCATAGCACACTGCATATATTGCCTTACTATGTGATTCTCAAAAATGCAAGTTAGGCCAATACGTACGTTTCACGATTAAATTAGAACAAAAACTACTTTCATGAAAATTCCCAATTCTGTAATCCTCTTTTTCTCAAAACCTCTTCTCTCTCTTTTTTTTTGTCTCCTGTTACCGTTCCTTCGCTCCCATTTCGATATCGAAATTGTAGAAGTAGCTGTTTTGACCAACCTGTTTACATCCTTCTAATATTTTCTCCTTCTGCTTGTCATGCAATTAAGATGCAAATTGTTTGCGCTTGAAATCAAATTCCATGCTCTGGCAAAACAGAGGAGCTGTCGCCATCTATCGTTGCTGCTGCTGCTGTTGGTGAAATGTCGTGCAAGTTTTCTGGTGAAGTGCACTACGTATGCAATCGACACATGTGTGCAACAAAACTCGTTAACACTTGAAAAGTTTCATGGCCCTGGGCAATTGTAATGCGCTCTACTTGGAGCACAGCACATGTAGCAAGGCGAAGGGTGGGGTAGCAGGAGCAGGAGATAAGGAGTAAGTAACGTAATGCTGCTAAAAACACTTAAGCAAAATCTTGTAAGCAGAAAATAACTCAGAATGTGTGCAAGTGTGTGGCCTCTGGCATAAGCAGCCTGAGTTTTTGCGGGAGTACTGCGACTCCGTGTGCGTATGCGTGTGCGTGTGTGTGTGTTTGTCGGGATCACCTTGACTAGAGCTTGCCCTGAAAACAAACAAAGTTCAAGTACGTGACAACTGTGAGTAAAGTGTTGTCTATATACATTTAAGTGGTTCCCCTGTGGTGCTGTGCCCTGTTTGAAAATCAAACCATGAGCTTCGTGGCCTAATGGCAGTTAATTGGAAAAGCCTAACTTCAAGGCAAAGTCTCTAGCAAGTTTCATGAGCAGGACTCCAATGTAGTTCGAATTGCCTAAAGAATTGTCTTTTGTGCAGCAAAATGATTAAAAAGGGCATTTATGTATCAATATTTAACACAGATGGTGGTCTCCCACTCCCACTCCCACTCCGCGCATTGAAACATACTCAATATCTAAAAATATCACGGACGGAGATACACAAACAAATAGATATATTTTTCTATATACGTATTTTTTTAAGCCCAAGGAAATCAAAGCATACACAAACTCTCCATGAAGAAACATGCTCTCCACATCGCTCGTTCCCGTATGCATTGCATCTTCTTGAATTAGTGCTGCTTGAGAATATTGTGTAACTAGAATGCCACACCGGTTGACAGAGCTTATCATATTATTTTACATGTATTTATATATTTAAGGAATCTATCACGCCTCCAACTGCTCTATCACGTACTACTACTATCACGACTAAACCCTTATACACCATTGCATATCAGTAAACTGCATTTAAAGCAGATAAGATGATATAATTTATTTGAATTGTGAATTGGTTAGTTTTCGTTTTCCTGGATATTTGTTATATAAAAAAAATGGCAAAAGAAAGCATGCCTTCAGATATGGAAAGGAAACATTTCAGCAGATGTCAAGTTAATAAAATTAGGAACTCATCCCATAAAAATAAATATTGTTATTTCGGTTGGGGACTTTTATGATATCCTGTAAGCAGTTCGATCTCTGCTGGCTGCGTGCTTTTGAACAGTTGCGAAAGTTCTTCGGCCGCAGGAAATAGACAGTTGAATTGCCGGAGAACTTTTTACGAGCTGCCTCCTGATTACCAGCTAGCGGACTCATTTTCATGCCAGGCCTGAGGTCTGAACTTGGTGTCAAATGTAAATGTCAAACAGACAAGGAGACAGAGCCCTGGTACTTCCGTTGGACTGTCTCTTGGTCGGGCTTGTGCCTGCTACCACTAATTTCATTAAGTTGCACACACACATACACACAAAGAGAGACTAGAGAGAGTTGCACGCACACGCCAGAGGGCACACGCACGCACTGCTCAAAGTTGAGCTGCTGCAGCTCGGAGAAGAAGTCATCTCTCAAGTTGATTGCCATCAACTGTGAGTGTAGCCAAAAGGAACTGAGCTCAACTTTGCCTTGGATTGCCAATGCTTATAATTAGAAACTTTATTATTTGTTTAACTTGCCCGCAGCTGCTGCATAATTGACACACGCGTGGCAAACTTTCGCTGCAGACTTGCCACATAAACTGCCAAAAATGTGCAGCAATTATCGATGAGAATGAGAATGAGATGGGGATAGAGTGGCAGGTGGACAGAGATATGAATGGCCAACAGTTTGACAGCCAATGGCTGAGCAAAGCACTTCCCGAAGCCACTTTAAAGATTCTTTTAAAATGTAAATTTAACGATTAAACTTTGATGAGGCCGGCGCACGTTTGCTAATTTGCAAATTCATGAATATAAATTGCTTTTCAAATGCCATATAAAATAATCAAATATGCAAATTTTTCACCCGTATGCGTAACGTAACCAACACCCATAACAATCCCATACACAAATACCCACACACACAAACACCCACTTCCACACACACACACACACACACACACTCACTTTCACACCAAAAAATTGTTATTAGAATTGTTTAATACCTACACAAGCTGCAGCTGCAGGACACCCACACAGAACTCTATTCTGACAAGCTCTTACAGAGACCAGCTGGATGTCAGATCCTCTTTTGGATGGCAACAGTTGCTCAGCCTTCGCTCTAAGGCTCCCAGGCTGCTGTAAACAATGACCAACGGAGCCCAAAGTCAAATGCAGTTAAGGGAAATGGACAAGCCGCAAACTGCACAACAGAACCAAAAACCAGAGGCAAGTGTCCAACACTGAACAACAATTCGCACACTGAGGACGGGACAGCCGAAAAGTTAAAGCGAACCTATTATGCTCTATAAGTTTTCACAAATACTTCCACGTCCCGCAGTTACTTTTGTTACCACAAATGGTCTTGTGGTCATGCGGAATTCGTTACTTTAAAAACTGTTTCGTTCCTTCAGATATTTGAGAACACTGCAGATAATTCAGCCCGATAAATAGCAAAGATAGTTGTAAGGCAAAGATGGATCTTCAAATGGAAAATGCTTATGTATCTCTTTATATTTCATATTTAAAACAATTTGTATTCCTTCTGGGAAATTTGAACATAGCAAATAAATAAGCAATTATATCCCAAAGATCTAGTGGATGCCCTTAATAATATAATTTCACGTATATCCAGTTTCAGAAATACCAAAGCCAGCTTTGTATCTTATAAATACCTATACAATATTATATATTATTGATAAATCTAAAAAATTTATATGTTTATACACAAAGGCTTTGAAATAAATCTCAGATATATTTCTTTATACATCTATATAACAGATGCATTAAATATCTTAAGATTCTTGAGATACTCCATAAAATTCAAATTTGTTTATTTTCCTATTTTTGAGACAACAGGGCTATAATTTAAAACTTTGGCACTGGCTTTAGGACCCTTAGATTTCAAAAATGCAAACAACTTTTACGAGAAACAATGTTTATACATAAAGTTGGAGAACTTTTGTATGCTGTGTTTACTAATGAACAGATTCTAATATACCCTCTTTTTCTTTTTCTTTGCCTACTAGGTAAAATAACCAACAAGTAAGAAAGCTTTAGTCGAGACTGCTCGACTACGAGATCCCCTGAACCCTCCAAGCAACTGATATTTCAATAATACTTCGGACACACGCATACAAACAAAAACACGCACACACACACACACACACACAGGCATATACAGGCAATATAATGAGAACTTTTTTGTTGAATAATTTAAATTCTAATGAAACTTTCAGAACGTAATCATAATGTTGAAATGTATGTGTATACCGAAGCTGAAATCTCTAGTATTTGATATACGTGGATATACTTTTACAAAGATGAGGGTGAGGGGGTGGATATAAGGGTATAGCGTGGTAAATTTTAACAAAAACCGAAATTGTATAAAATGCGTCTTAATATATATTTAATTTGGACACTAGCTTAAAAGATGTAGGAGATATAATTTTTTAACTGACTTTCGGTAATGTTTTTTATCGATAAAAAATATCGGATTGAGTTATCGTTTTTTAGTGATATATTCGATATGCGCACGCTATTTACGGACATTTAAAAAAAAAAATTTGAAGTCTCAATCTCTTATATTTTCTGAGATCGACGCGTTCACACATACGGACGGACAGACGGACAGGGCCAAATCGACTCAGTTTGTCGCCCTGGTCAAGAATATATACTTTATGGGGTCTGCCACGCCTCCTTCTGCCTGTTACATGCTTTTAACAAAACCATTATACGCTGATTTCCCATTTTCAATGGCTTCAGGGTATAAAAACTGAAGTTATTTCTACATGTATTGTTGCGCTGCTAGATGGGAGCTGAGAGCTGAAATCTGGGAAATGGCAGCTGGAAGATAGGAGTTGGGAGCTGGAAGGCGGGATCTGGGAGCTCGGTTAGTTTTGCATGCAAATGGCATATCAAAAAGTGCAAAAGGATTGAGTAAAAATCAACGCGACATTTTTCAGGACAAATAAAGTCCATAAATTTATCAAAAATGACACGAAGAAGTAGAAGAGAGAGGGATGGAGAAAGAGAGAGAGAATGACTTTGGTCAATATGTGGCACAGGACATGGACTTGGCGAACGTGGACAATCGATGCTGATGATGATTAGATTGCTGATGCTGCAGGCAAAAGTTGAAGCTTAATACGGAGTTGGCTCAAGTGGACATATTATAACGGTTATATGCAAGCGGCGGGCACGGAGCAGAGCGGACTCGACATTAGCATACTGTATGTGGGCAGTCGGGCGATTGGCCATGTTGTTGGCTTATGCACATCTCTGCTGTCTGCCATTCAGCGTTTCAAACGATCAAAGTCTCAAATATGCAGACACGCTGGAATTTTGTTGTTGTAGAGATACGTCGAGCTGTTGTAACTGTTGTTGTTGCTGCTGCTGCTGCTGCTGTTGCTGCAGTTGGTGCTGCTGATGCTGATGCTGCTCCTGTTGGGACGTAAGTGCTGTCTAGTTAACCCCACATAAAGGTCATATTACGATATTCTGTTCATATGTGTGTGTGTGCTTGAGTGGGTGTCAATTACAAAAACGCTTTTGAGCGCGTAAACAATAATAGGAGTTGGGTGCCTGAATCGAGGAACTAAAAGAGAATACAGAGCGTATACATATATTCTAATCTCTTATTGGGGACTTTAAGTTTATGCTTATAATTGATTATTGATAGCTAGTATCGTCTCAGGAGTAATTTCATAAAAGTTTTTAATTTCACCTTTTCTGCTCTTCTCGCTGAGCAAAACAATTCAGGCATCGTGAAAACTCGGGCACACGCGTGCTTTTGCAGTGCTTTGCTATAATTTAATTAACATATGATAAATGCATAATGTAATTAAAAAGAAGGCATTAGTTAGCCTACTAAATTATTTAACAATTTATTTGCGTGCTCCAAAATTAAATGTAAATACAAGCATTCGCCCAATTTTACTCCCAATTTTCCAATTTCTAAAGCTTCATTATGCATGCTCTTCGATATGCAGTTCATTAGTTACCTTTACACACACACACACACACACACACACACATATATATACACTTGCAGCTAAGCTGTTGTGAGCGATTGCAATATGTGTGGCTTTAACTTTAATGAAATTATGTTCACAGCTATGCCTTTTGGCTGCGGATGCGAATGCAGATGAGAATGCGGATGTGATTGCATTGTCGGCATCCGATTTGGGACTGGCAAATGAAAATTTATACCATATGCTTAAAGTGCTTAACAATGCAAGCGATTCACACTGCGGCCAAATTTGTTGTGGAATCATCAAATTTAATTTCTAAACAAATTAATGTTGACAAAAGTTGGCGAAATGCAATTTGCGCAAATAAGTCGTAATTTGGTCAGGCAAATTGCACAAAATACGACAAGATAGATGTGCTTAGTCTATACGCACACACACGCACATATGAACTCATACTGTAAGTATATATTGTATCGTAAATGTATTGCCAGAGCGAGATGGGGCGGGTGCTGTGCGAGCGAGAAGTATCAACTACAGTTGTAGCTGCGGATTTGTCGCTGCCAGCGATTTCACGTTCACTCACCACCTCGCGTTACGGCCAGGCAACAACAACAACACGAACAACGCCAACAACAACAATGACAAGTATAGCAACAACTGACATAAGGACATGGCATTGCATTCCCATCTTCCGGCTAAATCATATGCAAATGCATGCGTATGACATTTCGGTTCGAATTTTATTGCCCGCCCGGTTGCTAAATTATTTAGAGCCTGATTCCTGCTGCCATGACGAGTCATGCATTTTGAGTTTAGTCCACACCAACTCACACTCACACACACACACACACATTTTCTTGGTAAGTTTTAGTTGCTCTGTCGTCTTTCAATTTGACATAAAACCTTTTTGGGCTTTTGCTCATATGACATTTTATGCAAAGTGCTCGTGTGTGTGTGTGTGTGTGTGTGTGTGTGTGTGTGTGTGTGTGTGTGTGCCTGTACGTGGGCGTATTTCACGCCTTTTGCCGCCGCACATCAAAATAAGCACAAGCCAGAGTGCCACCCAACCACCCGCAACAAATGAGCCGAATGTCTTCGT
Source organism: Drosophila navojoa (assembly GCF_054131105.1). NCBI lineage: Eukaryota > Metazoa > Arthropoda > Insecta > Diptera > Drosophilidae > Drosophila > Drosophila navojoa. The sequence continues at coordinate 24,157,732 of NC_142893.1, read as the reverse complement.
CTTTTATGTGCCACGCAGGCGAGCGTAAAAACGCAAAACAACAAAAAAGGTAAAACGAGAAATTCATTAAATTTCAAATCCTTTTTTGGGCATCATCAGAAGTCGCAAAAGCTTTTATTAGATTGTGCCCAAAAACAAATTCAATACACACACACATGAACATTCATGTGTAAGCCGTAAAACCAAACCATTCCGTTGGTTCGGCTCATTATATTGATGTTATATTGATGACGGGACGTTATTTTGAAAAAATACGTCGATTAGCTAAGTGGATTTTAAGCAGGGCAAACAGAATATACGAAGCTGTTGCTGCTCTCCTGTATATTTGCGATTCTGATTATCATTCAGCTAACCAACTCTTACTGAGAAAACTGAAAATTCACTCATATATATTATAGCATTACCTAATATAATGGAAACTGCTAAAAGCTGATTCATATGCAGTTAAGCAACACTGGCTGAGGGTAAAAAACTGGAGAGCCTTAAATTCCACTCTACCCTTTACGGAAAGTGTAATGAACAATTGGAAAAAGAAAGCCGATTAGGTAGAAGGACATACAAAATTTCATACTGAAATAAGAACAAAGGCATTAATGAATCTCAATCCCACTCAGTTAATGAACCAACAGTACAGTAGAATCCGGTTATTACCATTCGTCATATAGCGTCTGTACTGATATAGCGACGCAAATTCTCGTCCCCAGACACAGTTCTATGAGCATACCTACACTTGAGTGTCGTTATAACCGGATTCTACTGTATACACATTTAGATATCGAATCTTATTTTAAGCAAAGCTCTCATTAACGAAACTGAATCACACTCAGTTTATTTATAATTACTGCAAGTCTATTTATAATCTTATCTGCAAACTGCTGTCCTCACACTCAGTCCAGTTCATGCTTTTCAAATGAACTGGACAGCTTTTTTGTTAATGAATTCAATACGCTTGATTGCAATCTGCTCTTAATTATGAAAAATGTTTGCCGAGAACATTTGAAGTATTCAACTGCTTATCTGATGTGCATTTGCTCAAAAGCTGACACAGTCGCCAGCTTCGGACTATTCATAACTACGAATGTGCGAGTGTGTCTATATATGTGTGTGTGTGTGTGTGTAAGTTCTATGCCAGACATTCTCATATAAATGTGTGTGTGTGAGTTATAAAAGGCTCGTTAGTTAACTGACGTGGAAATTTTTAGACGGTAAAATGTGAGATATGGCTAAGAGAGAGAGAGAAAAAAAAGACAGAAAACAGAAAGGAGCATGGAGCTCAACTCAGCAAAGGAGATAAGAAAATTTATGTGCGCATAAAAGGCAACATTTTTGGTATTTTTTTAATACCAGCTGCTGACTATGTTGCAGCTTTAAAAATGAGAAACAAAAAGTTGAAGGATGAGCAGCAAATACTCAATTTACATAGAGATGGCCTTTCCGAAATGTAATTAAAATGGGCCAAACAAGCAAGCGACTGTCAAAAGTCAGTAGCTGAGAGAACAGTTGACGTCCATTGTCCATTTGACTGTCCGGCCGTCCACATGTCCAGCTGCCCGCAAATTGACAGCTGGGCATGGGTATAGACCATAGACAAGGATGGACACAGACACAGAGTGTGAGAGAGAGTGAAACACATACGTTCGCACACAATAATTTACTACGTAATGGACAGAGGACTCAGACAGATGCTAGACAACAGCTCCAGTTGCTGCCGTGCTGTTCATTAACACAAACATAAGCTGCCGGGCTACAGACTACTGCAGGCAGCCGGGCAGCCTTACAGCTGGGTAAGTTATGGCTCGAAACGGTGTCTGGGTACATCATAAATTCAGCAGGATACATCAGCCAGCGAGGCCGAGAGGGATCGTATTTCCAAAGTTCAAGCTGCATTTCGAATGCTATTAAAATCGCTTTCAATAATGAGACGAGCCTCTGCAGCGTATGGGTGTGTGTGCGGCATTGTTGGAAGTTTGTGCAACAAATTAGTGCCAAGTTGGCACTTAGTTTGCCTCATCGGCTCACACAAGGCCAGGCAAATATCCGGTGCGGAAATTGCAGCGAGACACGTGATCGTGGAACACCCATACAGCAAGCCGAGCAGCCAAAGGAACGAGACGAGTTCTGGACAGAGACACACGAGAGACAGACAGACAGACTATCACTATGCATGGCTCTGCTGTCTATGAGTTCCGCTTGCCAGACATATAAATCTTCATTTTGCTTAAACTTTGCGCCGCAAGTTTTGTGGCCCCAGCGAAAAGTTAACTTCGAGCAGACACCAAATTAGCAGCTGCTGCTCCTACTCTAATTGTTGTTGTTGCTGGCGGGTTGCATAAACAGAAATTGTACTTCTGCTACTATTCTTTTTGAATAGTGCAACTGCTGCTGTTGCTGCATCTGCAGTCTTATATACTCTGTTGCTATTGGGTCTACTACTTTTTATATTTCTTCTTCAACTGTTGTGGACGTTGCTGTTTCTTGTGCCATTGCTACAGCTACTGTTACAACCGTTGCAGTTGCTTTTGTTGTTGTTGCTGTAGCTAATGGAGTTGATGTTGCTGTTGGCGTTATTGCTCGAACTGTTACTGTTAATCTTACCGTTGTTGAGACTGTTACTGTTGTTGATAATGCTGTTACTGTTATGGTTGGTATTCATGTTGCTAGTGTTTTTTTTTTATGTAGCTTTTACTCCTGTATCTGTTTCCGTTACTGTTATTATTGCTATTGCTGTTCCTGTAGCTGATGTACCTGCTGTTGCTGTTGCTCAAGCTGTTGTTAATCAGTAACTGTAGCTGTCGCTGTTACTATATATATAACTGTTGTTGATATTGCTGTTATTACTGCAGTTGTTTTAGTGTTTTAGATGTTAATTTTGTTCCTATTGTTGTCACTGCTGTAGTTGCTGTTACCGTTATCATTGCTGTTGTTTTTCCTGTTGCTGTAGTTATCAACTTATTGTAGGATTTCTGTAGCTGTATATGTTCGTTTGTTGTTGTACTGTTACTGTTACTGTTTCTATTGCTATAAATGTTGCAGTTATTCCAGATGTTATTATTCATACTGCTGTTGTTTTTGCAGTATCTTATACAGATGTTATTGTTACTGCCGGTATATTGATATTATTATGTCCGTTATTTTTGCTATTTCTGTTAAAATACTGGACTGCTTCCGCTTTATCCTACAGCTTCCACTGCAGGTGTTGCTGTCTTTCGGTAATTATTACTACTGCAAATATTTACTTTCTGCTGTTAGCGTTTCTTGAGGTCTTCTATTAATAATATATTGTTTCCAGCTGCAAGTCTTTGGTGTGGTGCTGTTGCAACTCGTACTATTGCTGCCGTGACTTTTGATGCTATTTAGGCTACTGTTGCTAATTTGACTGCTATTGCTCTCATCTCATTCTTATTCTCATTCTCATTCTCATGCTGCCAAGTCTGTCTCTGCAGCTATTTGGTGGTCTGCAGATGTTTAGGTGGTTGCCACTGCAACATTTTCTTCAGCAACTGTTGTTCGTGCTGTTGTTAATGCTGCTAATGTGGCCGCAATTTCAAGTGAGGCTGCTCATAATATTGAATTTGTTGTTGTATTTGCTGTTATTGTTATTGCTGAAATTACTGTAGCCCAGCAATAGTTGCTTCTGTTATGGCTGTTGCTACAGCATCTTTACTTATTGGTGATGTTGTTCCTATGACTATTTTTAATGGAACAGTTGGTGTTGATATTGTTGCTGGATCAATCGATGTTGCTGTTGCTGCTCGTGCCTTCGTGATGCTGCTGACGTTTCTATTTGAAGTATATGTTACTGCTGTGCCTCTTACTACTGCTGAAGCAGAAGTCATTGTTGTTGTTGTTGCTATTGTTGTTGCTAATATCCTTATTCCGTTGTAGCTGGTTTCAACTTACTCCTGCTGCGACTACTTGTACTATATCTGCTGCCATTGAGCATAGTAAAAGCTATTACTACTCCTGGTGCTGCTACTTCTGCTCCAGCTGCTGTTCCTGCTCCTGCTGCTGCTGCTGGTGCTGCTGCTGCGGTTCGATTCTGTTACCTCTTAAGCTACCCGAGAAGTGCCTCTGTTTCCGCTGCCGTATTTGCTGTTGCTGCGGTTTTGATGCGCAGGTGATTTACGACCAACGTAACAGTGTCTGCATAATAATATGGACCAGCCTCTCGAACCACTCGCTTCGGCTCTTTACTTTCATTTATTCAGTGCACGCAATTTCAAAGCAAATCCCAGCCAAATCTGACTGGCGAAACTATTGGCAATATGTCAGGCAGTGAGTGCTTGGCCCTTGCCAAATGATATTCAACAATTGCAACTGTTGATGTTGTTAGTGTCAGTGCTGCCGCTGCTGCTGCTGCTGCTACTGTTATGCCGGCCAATTTGTGACAAGTGAGTGCGTTTTGCATATTATATAAAGCAAATTATATTTCATATTCCGCAGTGCTCAGTCGACTGGTTGCGTCTCAAGAGTAGCTGCAATGACGTTAAAGTCGACGTCTGGGGCCCTGTTGGGCAGCAGCAATTGTCGATGTTGCTGCTGTTGCTGTTGTTGCTGCTCCGGTCGTTGCTTGGGTTTACGTGACCATGGCCTTTTAAATTGTTGCTCCAAAGTATGCTACAATTATTTTCATCAAGCGACACAAACAACTTTATACATACATCCAACCATACTTTTAAGTCTCAGTGCACCACACAAAAATGTCGGACATGTTCGGCAAGTGATTAATAGTGAGTGAACGGGACGAGTTCTGAGTAAGCTACAAAATAAATTGAATCAAAAAAAAAAAAAAAAAAAATCACAAAACTAAAAGCTGTTTTAAACTGTTTAAACTATTGATTTTACTAAACTGAGCATACATATGTATTTTATAAAAAATTAAAATTATTAATTATTATATTTCACTTAAAAATTGCCTTTCTTTTATGTATATCATTGAATCATTTTACAAATCTATTTACACGCTTTTTCCCGCTCTTTACATTATTTTACCTAATGAAAGGGTGAATTGCAATGTCAGTCTACATATCTACACACGTTCGCAAGATTGCGTACAAATTAATCCTTATTAATTGTAAGGACTTTCAACTTCAAATATGTCTTTATGTATTCGCAGGTGAGTTAAATCAAACTTATACTATCGTTTTTTTTTTTCTAAAACTAAATTTATTAGATTACAATAATAATATCAATTTATACTTATCGAGGCTTCCAAGCAATATTACTTTTCTCAGTGAGAATAGCTAAGCTAATTTTTGGTGGATACTGTAAATCCGTATATTTCCAAAGACAGCTGAAAAACAATATTCAGAATCGAGGAATGGAGCATTTTGATTCTCATATATAATTTTCCAATATATTGTTCATATATATTTTATCAGAAGTTCTGTTCACATATGCTCCGTATTCTTTAATTACATATATATGAATTCATCTGTAAAGCGAATCTGTACGATTTGTCGCCTGTGCGAGTTTTTCATGCGCAAACATCAGGCAAAAGCAAAAGTGCACTTGAAATTGTTGATGGGACAACTACGCCGTGCCCTATACGTGCCTCTCCGGCTCTATGTGTGTGTGTGCGGGCTCTTGTATATGTATATGCTTAAGTTGCGAAGTTTCCTTTTGTTTTGTATTGTATTGTTGCCCAGCTCCGATGCGCCCATTCCCAATCCCGATCCCGACGACCATTAAACTCCAGTCTGCATTCGTTTGCAAAAAGCATTTCAAAAATGTGCAAAACTTTTGGTTGCAATGTCGACGGGCAACGTTGTTGATGTTGTTGTCAGTGATGTAGCTGTTGTTTTTGCTGTTGCTGTTGGGGCAGCCGCATGCATAAAGAGCGACAGTCCGCAGGACATTTTATATTTAATTTACAGTGTAACCGCAATCTACAGCTCGCTTCCAATCTAACTGTATGTGTGTGTGTGCGTGTGAGTCTGTGATTTTATTCAGCATTTAATAGAGTGCATTCTAGGATTTGAAGTGGCAAAGACTGATGCATGATTTCCCATACGGAATGCATAGCATAGATTTTAATCACTGTTGTTGTTTGTGTTTGCATTTGTTGCTTTTGCTGTTGCTGTTGTTCCATTTCAATTACTAAATGTTAGCGTTTAGCCACATAGCCAAAAATTAATTTCTAATGCCGCTTTTGTCCATTTAATGCGATGTCTATTAAATAAACACGCCCACACTCGCTCTCAGTTGATTTTCAAATGAAAATTGCATTAAATAAAGTTGAAAACGGACTCTGACCGGGCTTCGTATTGCCAAGTGGGGATTAGCGAGAACATGACCCAATCAGAGCTGCCACACGAAATGGATCGAATAAAAAATGTATCTGAATTGACAATGCCAAATCCGAAATGTGTATACTCTGCCAGATAGTTGCTTAAAACGTTGACTTTAACTAAAGTTGACTGAAATTAAAGTCTATCTCGGTTAATGCTCTATCATGATAAAATTCTGCTAAACATAAGTACTCCGATCTATTGACAGGCTGTTTTGATAGAGTGATCTTTACAGTAGGCCCTAACAGATAGACGAATATTGTAAAAAGACACTTTAGTTTATGCAAGGAGTAGTTCCGTTACTTTCAATTACTCATTAGTCTGTTAGTTTAAATTAGTCTGTTAATTTAAAATCAATAAAAGAATTGTCATATAGAAACATTTAATCATCCAATAATCTATTCCCATTTAACAGACATTTATTTACAGTTTCTCAACTCTCATCGTAACAAATCTGTGTGATACTTTCAATATTATTTCCTTTAACCCAATTCACATTGGTTACAATTGATGTAGCTGAGTGTTTATACCCTCTTGAAAATGTTTTCTTTAAAAAGGCAAACAGAAGCAAAGCCAAAGTGCGCTTTTCAATTATTTTTTGCCGTTCACTCGACAACTTTTTTAAGTAGGGCTTCCGCATTGAGGACAAAAAAGCGGCGAGCGACGGGCGGAGAGTGGCTAAAGGCCAATGGCCAATGGGAGGGGCTGGACGTGGGATAACTCTGAGTGCTGGACATGGAGCTGGGAGTGTGCTCGTATATGGATTCGGCGTTTCAATGTGCACTCGTCTGCGCTTTTATTGCTTTAATTGCCCAGTGGTGCGCGTCGAGGGCAACGAAATACGCTCTCGAATTGTACACATGTTGCTAATGAAGTTCTCTAACTACATTCTCTGTTCATGTCAGATCATAATCTGTTAATCTGAGAGCCAAGCCGCTTACGGGGTGCCGTTCATGCCCCATTTTCGCCATCCGATTAGCCCGGCTCTCTCCTTCTCATTCCCATTCTCTTTCTCTTTGGACGATGAACAAGTTGGCGATGAGCCTTTGCTCAGCTTACGACATGTTTGCTTCATTGGTTAGCTCCGAGCCTGATTGCCCCTGTTACCCGGCACCAGTTACCGAACTGTTGAGCAGACGGCTCAGACACAGACACAGACACAGACATTTTTGCAGACACACCCACGGAGAATATGTCAAAATCAGGAACACATCAATCTCCCATTTTTTGGCCATAGTTCGACCACTCGTGCTCAAGCTGCAAATGAAAACTGAACCAACTGCCACGGTAGACTAAAAACACTCACAAATCTGCGTCACATTGAGGCCGAGACCGGACTCGAATGCTCTCGTTGATTTCAACATGCCCAATGAGACCGAGTTTTTAGTTGACAGCAAAGCGCAAAAAGTCTTGAGTTAACCGAAATTGAGCACTCAACATATTAAAAACTGAACTCAGAATAAACTAGAGTGAAATCGAAATATTATTGAAAAACGGATTACATTAACTGATTATCACATTTTATTTTACATTTGCGGCTGTGTTCCTGCAAATATTAGTAGCAAATATTTACATCACATTTTAAATTATCAATTAAATGGAAAAGTCATTTTTCCGTTGAGAAATAAAAAATGTTGCCAGCCTTTTATAAAAAATATAATAGAAAGGTATTACGCAAAAGAGCGAGCTTATTGGGCAGAATTAATTATTTTTTGGTGAATGAAATACATATCCTTATTTTCTTATTTTTTATTTCCCTTAATTTTTTAATTTTCTAAATAGTAAAAAAATGTTTTAAAAAATATTAATTATTCAGTTTTGCTAAAATTAGATTCAAGATTTTTTTTTTTTTTTGTAGTTTTTTATCTTAAATATAATTAAATTCAAATAATTTAAAGCAAATTTAAATGTAAAAATAATTATTTTCGTATTAAATATAAATTAGCTTGGACTTTGATCAAATATGAAATGAGTCAATGATTAATACAGTATTAGTTTTCACTTAACTAAATGAATTAAAACTCTTCAATTAATTACTTCATCCATCGGCCTCATCCATTGACTTTGACGGCGAAACGAAGCGCGTTAATAATGTCCACAGCCAATGCAAACAGAACTCGGTAAATACAAGAACAACTAGGGAAACGCACAAATGCAATTTGGGCAACATGTCGAGGCAAACAAACAAACAAACGTCAAATGCTAGCAGCAACAGCAACAACAAAACCAACCAATAAGTAGGTGTGGATGTGTGTGAATATAGGGTGTGCCTATCCGTGTGAGTGTGTGTGTGTGTGTGTGTGTCGGTGTCTGCCGTTATTTCCGTTTGTTACTATTTGTTATGTTTACGCCTCGATTGTGTTGAAAAATAAACAACAACAACAACTAGCACAAGAGCCTTAGTTGATGGTTTATTGACGTCCACGTGGGCGTGGCTGCCTCTACAGACAGTGGGGACGTGAGGCGAGCGGGGCTATGTGCCCCAGCAAATGTTTTAATTAAAGTTGTTTCGACGCATTTATCAGATGCAGACAGGACACATGCCACAAGCGCCGACACTATGCACCTGCACCTAACTCAAATGCAGAAACAGAAAAAAAAAAAAAAAAAAAAAAAAACAGCCCAACGCAGCTGCAATTGTAACGAGACTCCAAGCTGGAGCCAGACAATGAAAAACAAGGGACGACCACCCGGGCAGACCCAATAGACAAGCCCAACCATGTTTTACTGTTAATGGACTTTCAATTTTTGCAGCAGGAAGTTATGGCAGCTAGATTTATGTCCCCATGGCTTTCTCCATCTATCGCCCTGTGGCATGGCTCTTTAATTATTGAGTGCCATTTGATTAAAATCCTGCACACACACACACACATGCACACAAAATCGAACATCAAAACCAATGGCAGCCAAAATTTGTCTGGCTATAAAAGTGAAAAGTAAAAATAAAAGTCCCAAAAGTAAAAAACCTCATTGGCCGCAGATCGACTTTTCTATACACTCTCAAATTACTATTGTTGAGTGCAGATATAATATATTTGTGTATTTATTAATATATTTATTCAAATAAAATCTGTCAAGGACAAGCAAGTAAGAAGGCTCTAGTCGAGACTGCTCGACTATATACTTCTTTTATGCATATATACATACATACACATACGCGCCTGGACTGCGCTGCAATGTGGGCAATAAATAGTATGAGAATTTATTTGTTGAATAATTTAATTTCTAGACGTACAATCTTAATGAATCTTTCAGAACGTAATCATGATGTTGAAATGTATATACATTCCGTTGCGTTTTTTATGGGGAAATGGGGTGAAGGGGCGCGGTATACAAAATCTATAAATTACAAAATGTTTGTATTCATCATATGCATATACACAGTAAATCTGAAGCTTGTAGGTCTAATAGTGTTCAAAGAAAACTGAATAAAACAAAATCAAGTTTTCGTTTACTCTCTATAAAAAAGTTATCGGATGATTTATCGAAAACCCATTTTCAATGGGTTCAGGGTATAAAAATAAGACTGAAGAAAATCATTGATCTATGAGATTTACTTGAAATTAAGTATTTGTTTAATAAATTATATATATTTTGTATTTGTTTTTTTTTTATGAAAATATGTTAAGAACTTCATTTATAAATTATACAAAATATTTTTCGTCTTTTGTCATAATATATTGAATAGCCCAATTTAGCCCAATTCAAATCCTCACACATAATTCTGAACTTTTCAAATTGAATTGTGTTGTACTTATCGTCGCTGCAAGGTGCAATGTTTATTATACATAATATTTAGTAGGTTTTCATGAATGTCGATTGCTTAACGTAGGGGATGATCGTAAATTCCCCAAAGCTCTCTCTCAGTCAACCTTAAAGCGTCAGTAGGTGAGGTCAATAGCACGCTCATGCTTGAGCACTAGGTTTTCAGATTATCATATGTATATTGCACCGATTTTTACGCAGTCCTGCTTGCTTCACCTTGATATTCTGACTCATACAAAGTGCTTAGATAAATGTTATTAAATGAGAAGTCAGCTATAGGTATATGCGGCTTATTATTTGATAATATAATATATCGATTATATAAGGGTTTCCATTTTCCTTTCATCATCATTAACATTCACTACAACAAGGCATTCTTTCATCTATTATTACTGTCAATCAATAAAATACCAATTAATAAAAAGCTTCAAATTAAATGAGAAATTATACGTACACAAGTTGTCATAGCTGATGTAGCTTAGGCCTTGAAGTAAGTGAAACACAATTTCGAGTGAATCAAAACATTTTGTGCATGTGTAACACGTATAACACATGACAGGAAACCCATGAAGTTACATGGGCAGGTGTCTGGCAGGATGAGCAGGGGGGCGGGGGAGCAAAAGAAGCACCCCTCATGCAGCCACCCACCCGCACCCGCACCCGCACCCGCACCCGCACCCGCACCCGCACCCGCACCCGCACCCGCACCCGCACCCGCATACGCACCCAGTTAATGCTGACTTACATTAAATAAAAAGGGAATTTACGTCTTTGGCCATAAACTGGAGATGGCGAATTGCTAGCACGTTAAACGGAATCAAAGTAAGCGCCTAAGAGGCTTATGCAAAATGTAACAATCCAAAATTCTTATGCGATTTTCTTTCTTGCATTTATTTTGTTCAACTTTCAATTCAAATGCCGCCGATGCCAATAGGCAAAAGTGTTAAGCAAAATTTGTCTGGCGTTTATTGAGTGGAACGAGAAAACACACACAAGAGCAAGGAAACAAAAAAAAAAAAAAAAACGAAGCCGCTTAGACAAAGTAAAAGCAAAAGTTTAAATTACTTTTGCAGTTTTTTGGGCTGAAGCCAAGTAAAACTTCGAGTCGAAAGATTAATGCGAAAAGCGCCAAAGCAAACGCGAAAGGGTAAAATGCTATAGTACTAAACGGCAAATACATTTCGAATGAAGTCCTCACATAAATTTACAAATTTATTTTCTGCAGTACTCTCTCTCTCTCTCTCTCTCTCTCTGTTTCCTTCCGTATCTCTACCTCTTTCTTTTTAACTCTATATCTCGATGTTAAGATCTCAATTGTAAACAGATAACAGGACAGTGACTGATATACCATGGAGGATAATCCAATTAACACAATTTAAATTACATTTCCTCTCAAGGAGCATGCAACTACAATATCTTCGCCATGGAAACAAATGCCTTGAATGAATTAATTTACTTGCTAGTATAGTTAAACTATAGACCCCAAAAATATTTAATGTACATAGGTAAGTTGAATGGAAATGTACAAGATATTATATTTCAATTAAACTTTCAATGTTCATCAAGTTCTTCTCTTCAACATTTGGTCAACATATTCTAATTTTATTTTCATCTAGATTTCGAAGATCATGAAATGAGAATTTTCGTGTACAAATGTAACCGAAATTGCTATCAATCCAAAATGATTTTAAGTCTCAGTAGTCATATCATTTACTAATCAATGTTTCCTATTCTATTTTCCTATTAAAATAAAACCAATACTAGACTGATTTGTTTCTCCCTTTTCAGCTACTCATCCAAATTCATTCCCGTCTACTCAATGAATGAAACATTCATTAAATGATATTAAAGAACTTATTGCTCGGGATAGCTGGGAGGCAGCATGACAGCCTATTCCATTGAACTCAATCGCAACTTCATAGCCAGCGAGCTTTCTTTTGAAGTGCTCGAGCCAGGCGCACAAAGGGCCAACCGAATAGATAAACAAAACTTCAGGCCACAAACACAAACACATGCAAATACATTCGCAGTATACTGAGTTTTTATATTTTTACTTTGAAAGTTCATTCGTTTGTAAATAATTTTCTAGCTGGCGGCAAAATCGATACTTCACTTAAGATTTTTGCATATAAATACGAGTTGGTACTCGCACAGGGTTCCCCCCTCCAGGACCCGCTCAGTAACGCGCACATTTTGTCAAGCAGCAAAGCGGCAAAGTTTTCCAGTCAAACTTATATAAAACAGCGGCGTATGCCGATAATGCATGCAACAAGGCAACAGCAATCGAGAGGGGGTGAGGGGCCAAGTTTTGCCATTAAACTTATTGTTCATCAAGCCAAAAGGGGAGATTGCCGCCGGTTGGCGCTCGTTGCCTACAAATTATGCATCGTAATCAGAAAAGTGGATAAGAGCTGAGTTATGCGAATGCAAGCATAATTAGAGTGAAGGCAATAACTCGATACGAATAAAGGAGAAAGTGTAAAGTAAATTTTAAAATAATTATTTTATTGAACAATGAATTCTCTCTCTTTAAAATGGTCGAAAACGATTTTATTCTTTTAATATATTTTTTATTTTCTTTATATTTTGCGAAACAAAAATATTGAAGTCATCCGTATTTATGTAATCAGTATCAGAAAAAATGGAGAAAGATTAAAATATGCTCATATATGTTATTTATTTAAAAGTTCCATTTGATTTGCTATTTAACTGTTTAAATTTACTTTCGAATATGAATATATAAAATATTGTGTTTCATCAATATATTTTTTTATACATTCCGCATTGATTTGTATAGATTTAATAATTGTGACTTGAGTGCACTTTTTGCCCTTCCTTTCCCCATTTTACAATTTCTTTCTTTTCACCAGAACGTTCGATTACACCAATCGCAACCCGTCTGGCTTACATTCGATATTAGTGTTAACTAACATCACAGTCAACCACAATCAGCGAATATTATACCGATATATCGATCAGATTTTCCATTCGGGTAATACCATCTGCGATATATTTACTTTGTAATGCACAGAAATAAAATAAAGTCCGATAGGCAAGTGCTGGTAATACACTCTGGAAATCAACTCAACCACGGTACGATTGACTCCTATAAGTGTATCATACATCAATGTAACTCGGACTAGAGAGTATATAAGAGTCAACCATTCCACATGAACTATAATAAAAGTTAGCTAAATTTTCTTTCAGTGTTTATTATTTGATCTCCACTCAAAAGCTCGAGCCTAACTCATTGACGGTGCAAATATTTGTCAGGCAATTAAACGTTAACAGCGAGCGTATTTTTATTGCCTCTATTATGAATAGACTGCCGTTGGAATTAATCATACGCTCCGTTGGCAACGTTGTCCTCGTTCAGGGATGGCCTGGGTGGCGGCGACAAAACCGCAATGGCAAATGAACTCAGCTTTCAGCTCAGCCTGTGGCACTAAGTGCACTCACAACCAAGTTTGGAGTTGGAGTTTGGTGCTTGGCATCGGGAGCTTGAAGCTTGGAGCTTAGAGTTGTTGCTATCGGATTTTGAGTTAGGGTCTCGGCCTGCAAATGCCGTTGTTCTGGCTGTGCCTTTGGCTGCCCTTTGCAATCTGCTAATGCGATTTGTAGCCAAACACTTGAAGCGCTCCATTGGAGCGGCTTAAATTTTGCTCACCACACTAGAGCATGCTAATTAATTAACAGTTATTCATCCACGCCCACCGCCCTTCATCTTCATTTATCTTTGTCTCTCTCTCACTCCCTCAATATGTCTCGTCCTTTCTGTGTGCTGTTGTAACATTATATTCATTATTTATATACACATTGCGTATTACGCATTACGCATACGCAACGTTGGCCGCTGGTAGCACAAAAATTGACAAGCAGCTACGAAACATCGCATATTCATTTTAATTACCTGCATAACAGCCAAGCAGGTAACACAAATTGGCACGGGGCACATTTCGCGACATGTTTCGCACATTTTAATGGCGAATGGAAAAGTTGCGTATACGACCCGTACCACAGGACTTCATCCGCGTGTGTTTTGTTTGTTTGTTTGCAGCTGCCTCCTTTGCCGGCAATTTGCAATTTCATAAATATAAATTGATTTTAAATGTTAAATAAAACAATTAAAATACGTGCACGCGCACACAGCGATCCGTTACGATGGCAGCCATAGAAAATCAACAAAACTCTGTTTGCATATCATGGCGAGCGCACCTAATTAAATTATGTGCAGCCCAAATACTGATTTCCATACTGTATCAGGGGCGTACGCAAACACAGCAGACCAAAGTACAAAAGTTTCAACACTGAGCTCTGAATATTCCCTTTCTTAATGCCAGAGCATTATCAAATTGGCATAAATAGATTCGTAATTGATGACCATTCCTTTATTTGCTTATGTACTATATTTATAATATTTATTTATAATATTATACATAAATTAAAAAACACTTTTTCGTCTTCATGTTTCCGACAATCAGCAGTGAGTATGTCTGTATAAGTAGTCTCTCTGCGGCTGATACGTGTGCACAAGTAAGTGTGTACATGTATGTGTATGGCGCTTTGACTGGCAAGTCACTGATGTACACATATACATATGTCTGTGTGGTATAGTGACTGGCGAGTAACTCACTCGTATACTACAATTACAAAATAGAAGTTCATATAAAATTAATATTCTATATATTTTGTTATTCTTTGTTTACTTTACTATCGATAATAGTCGATATATTGATTATATATCAACATGTACATATATATATCACTTTTCACACTTGAGCTTTCCATTTGCTCTGACCTTAACGTGTCTTAAATGAAATACGTATAGAATAATTCAAATGGTGGCAGCGCAGTTTCTGCTTAGTTAATATTAATTCTTAAATAATGTACACATTTGAGAAAGTAGCTTAGGAGGCATTCAGTGCTCGGCCTGTTGAGTGCTTTGTAGCACTCCATACGATGTGGCCCTGAATACCCAACGCTTTGTGTATCCATACACAATAGTTCAGCTATTCAGTTGTTCTCATTGTTACATGATGCATCAGACGCATCAGATGCATCAATAAATAGACAGTTACGGCAATGAGTGGGTTCATTAGAAGGCGCAAGGGCATGGGGTAAGTGGGCAAAGGGGGAGCTGCTACTATAGAGATAGTACACTCCGTTAGTCGCTAGTACAACAAAATAGGCGTTGACCACAAATACGCGCTGTTCCCGTAGATTTAACGTGTGGTTAAACACATCCAGCCTGCCAACCACCCACCCACACAAACACACACGCTCAGTCAATTTGTGCAGCATGCATATTTAATTAGTTTCGCACACCAACTACAACAGACTCAGCATCCGCATCCGCATCAACATCAGCATCAACAACAACAGCAACAGCGTATTCATCATTAATTATTTCCAAATGACAATTCCAGATGCAAATCCCCAAACACAAAACACAAAAGCCAAAAACAAAAAAAAAATCATTCAATCAATGGCGAAATTTATTTGCCCATAAATGGGAAATGTTATTGTTGGAGCCACAACCATAAAACATACATCAAATCGCTTACATATACACATTTTTTATTTTATTATAATATTTTACAGTTGTCCTTGCTGCATGCCGCATGGCAACAATAAAACAAAGGCAAATTTGCAGCCGCTCGTTCGCCACGTCAACATAAATTGCTCCTAATAAAATTTCACAACAAAGCACAACAAAAAATGAAAACTATGGGAAAATATGTCGTGAAATAAAATATTGTAAAGCAATAAAGAATGGTACTTGATATTAAATTGTGCAACTGAGCGTAAATTGATTTATAAATAAATACTTAATGAATCGAGGGCTAAGAGTGCAAGATTTCGGTATATTTTTGCATGGCAAATTACTCGCTTCAATTAAGAAACTTTATTAAATTATTTCATTTAGCATATTTCCAACGTGTACGCAATGCTTTATGGGGAAGCACAAGTAAAGGTTGTGTGGAAAATATTACATTACACGCATTTCGAGCTTGTCTCAGGAGGGAACAGCAAACGGCCTGAAGTGCATGAAGGGTTGAGTCTCTTGGATACAAACATATTTTAATATGCAAAATATGAATATAACAATAACAATGGGAGCAAGAGGAAATACACACAAAAATAATCAAAGGATTTCATATCATATATCATATGTATTAAGTATTTGATAGATATTTGAATAATAATAACAGCTTACATATTGGGAGAACAGCTCAATAAAAATATCTATTTAATTTCATAATAGAATGAATTGAGTGCTGTGTAGATAGAGTAATTTTAGAGATTAATAATTATGTTATGGTAAAAGTAGAAAAATAGCGTGATTTTTTTTTTTTTTTTTTTTTTTTTTTTTTTTTTTTTAATGAAAGTCAGTTAGTAAATTCTTGTAAATATACTAAATAATAATTTATTCAATGTGAAACTGCACACAAATTGACCAATTCAGCAGAAGGACATGCTATTAAGTCAGTTTTCAGCACTTAAGTAATCGATATTTAATGACAAAGCAATGCCACGCCCATGTACATCAGACACACACACACACAGACACACACAACACTTCTAGTGGTGAGCACATACATCATTGTCAATGTCAAAGTGTCAAAGCAAAACTTGCACAGAGCGAAGCTGGCGGCCCAAAGCTTCTCTTTAGGCAAGTACAATAACCCGGACTACTGTGAGTGAGCGGGGGATGGGTGGGGAAGGATCTCTTAGCATGCCGCAGCCACTGTATAGAGGCGAAGCCAAATACTGTGGCATTTATGATGTTGCAGGTTTCTGGTCGTGAGCAGCAAAGTAAACTGCAATTTGCAGTAGGAAAGTTGCTCATTTTTTCTGATTTTTGTTTTTTTCTTACTCTTTTCTGTAATTTTAGTCTGGGACTGTATTCGACTTGCGACAAGTTTGAAGCAAACAGCAAACAATTTGAACTGACAAAGTCCTGCGATAAAAATTGCTTAAGTAATTTAGTTGCGCAACGAATACAGCTGGAAAAACTGAAGTACTGAAAGCGAGAGGGGAAAAGTTTTGTTAAGCAAACAGGTAAGATATGGCAGCAAAAGGACAAAAGTTCCCCACTCAGCCAGATTCGGATCAAACAGCAGGGCGCAAAAAAATATGCAGCCCTATCAAAACAAAACAGGCGAAAAAAATCAAAGGAAAAATATTTCCAAACATGGCCAAAAATATCAGCCACCATATGTCCTGTAGCCATATGCCAGGACCCGCTGTCGTTCACTTTTTCTGTTTGATTTTATTTTGTGTGCGTGCGGAATGAAAAATTTCATTTTTTCGGAAGTTTTCCCCATTTTATTTTCACTGTTTTTTTCTGCTGCTGTTGTTGCAGCTTTGACATTGGCCCTGGCTAACGAGGGACAAGAATGGAGTAGGAGCAGAACTACCGACTCTCACCGATTTTAGGAAAGAAACAAACTACTCAAAAGGGTGTGGAATTAGCATAATGAAGACCAAACTAGCATTAAGCTGCTGACGTTGTAAACTATGGAAATAAGTAAATAATAAGAAATTGGCACTGTTTTATTTAAAGCTCTGTACTCAATTATCCTGATTCCTATAATTTCTATAGCACCTGTGAGCTCCTCTCATCCTGCACTCTCTTCACATGGACTTAGATTTCTGCTAGCTTCTAGAGTACTTTCAAGTTGTCAAATAGAGAGAGGGAGAGAGAGAAGCCTTCGGTAAGTGGGCTCCATTTCACATCCTTGCCCAAGGACATAAGCAAGTTGTAAGTGTTTCGTATTGATTTTCATTTTATTAACAAGCATTTAAATGCAACGAGCTGAAATACAATGCTTGAACAGAGGAATATATATACAGCTATATGTTAATAAATTATATATGTACATATATGTACATATATTTTTCCCTTTATTATTTTTATGTTTTCCTTTGTCTTGGTTTCATTCATTGTGTTGAATGTAGTTGGCATTTCACGGCTGATTTAACCTGGTCTGCAACGCCTAACAGCGACTGCGTTATTGTTGCCGTCAATGGTGCTGTTGTTGGTGTTGTAGTTGTTCGTTTTTCATATGTCAGTTGGCGTAAATGAAAACGCAAACGGGGCGTATGATTAATGTGGTTTACATATGAAAACGACTGGCAAAGCCATGAACCAAATTCAGCCAACGTATGTCTCTGTCTGGGCTTGTGCTGTCTCTTATTGCTGTTGTTGCTGCTATTGTTGCTGTTGTTGCTGTTGCTGTTGTTGGCGGCAGTGCTTATTCAATAATTTATAGCTGCCAGCCACAGCCACTTACAATGTCAGGAAAATATTCGCGAAATATGCATAAAAGTATTACATGCAGACTCCACTGTTATTGCCCCCACACACAGCAAAAGGGAGCACAAAGTCACAAAAAATCTCGGAGCCAAGCACTCAACTAACAATCCGAAGCATGGGCACTACGACGGGCGCCCAATCGAACGGACACTCGATGGAAAATACTTTAATACTAACTAGCCAATTAATGTCGGAACTAACGGCAGCTGCGATAGGGATCGTTAATTGTCTGCTCGAAGCTGTCAATTGGCTGTCAAGCAATAACAATTAATTATATAGTCTATAAAAGCCGAACAAGTGATTATTGAATGCGAATGCTGATAGGCCATAAAGAGTTGCTTCGTATAAAACCAGAACAAAATATATTCGAGTAAAGCTGATAATAAATTTAGTATATAGTATTCAAATATACACTGTAGCCCGAAGATTGCTCGACTTACAGACATAAAAGGAAATGTAGAAGCGGGAATAGTTGAAGGGAATCATTTCATATTTAACAAGAAACTGAAACCTATTCGTCATATTATGAATTCTGACTATCTACAAAAGATAAACAGATTTCTAATTAGTATTTGCTGAGAAATATAAGAAATATACAGCAGTGATGAATGGAATAAGTATATAATATCCTTGTCAATTTTCTGTAATACTACAGTCACATTTTATAGTTATCACTTGAATGAATTATAAGAAAGCAAACGAAAGGAAAATTGGGATCTTGAACGATAAACACACCATCGCTTGAAGTGATGATAAAATAATAATAATAATAATAATAATAATAATAATAATAATAATAATAATAATAATAATAATAATAATAATAATAATAATAATAATAATAATAATAATAATAATAATAATAATAATAAAATGATAATCATGGGTCGTATTACCCATATTGTCAGGTATACTTATTTTTACATCTTGTCTATAATATTGCTTTTATCTATCTATCCTCATCACATCCAAGGCTCCCTGCAGCTCCGTTTTGAAAAGAATGTAGAAAAGAAAATTATTTGCATTACTCACAGTTATTATAATATGCAAGGGACTTTAAAAATCGTCGGCGAGACATAATAATGAATAAGTCAAGCTGTTTAATGCAAAAGTTTTCTCTGCACTTTATTTCACTTGTTGGCAGTCACTCTTATGCGACTTGAAACTTTTCCTCCGCTTCGCATTTCTGGGCGATAAACAAAATCTACATGCCCAAGCCCGAATGCAAAGCAGAAAAATCAACAAGTCATTATCATTAATGGCATTTTAATTATGTGTATGCGGCATGAACTCGAACCCACAGCGATAAATCTCAACGACGACGGCGACGACGACGACGACGTCGGCAGCGAGTCTCAGTTGGCGATAGTATAAAATGGGTGGTCAGAGGATCGGCATCGTGGGCAGCGGCCTCATTGGGCGCGCGTGGGCATTGCTGTTCGCCTCCGCCGGCTACCGGGTTCAGCTCTACGACATTCTGGAGTCGCAGATAGCGACGGCACTCGACGATCTGCGCGAGGAGTTGCAGCAACTGGAGGCTAAGGGCGCTCTGCGTGGCAGCCTGACGGCTGCGGTACAATTCGAGCTCATCAGCGGCTGCACTCAGCTGAAGGAGTTGGTGCAGGACGCGCTGCACATACAGGAATGTGTGCCGGAACAGCTGCAGCTGAAGCGTTCGCTCTATGCCCAACTGGATGAGCTGCTGGAGCCCCAAACCGTGCTAGCCAGCTCGACAAGCACGTTCATGCCGTCGCTCTTCAGCGAGTCGTTGAAGCGACGTTCTCAGGTGGGACCCACAGTTGGTTTGAAGTGAATGGATTATAAATTACTTTATTATTTCATCCATGCCTATTTCCTATAGATTCTTGTCGCTCACCCACTCAATCCACCATATTTCATACCACTCGTCGAGCTGGTGCCCGCGCCTTGGACTACCGAAGAGGCTCTGGAGCGCACTCGCTTGCTAATGCTGGCCCTGGGTCAGCGTCCGGTGGTGCTGAAGCGTGAGATTCAGGGCTTTGCCACCAATCGCATACAGTACGCCATACTGAACGAGGTCTGGCGGCTGGTCTCTACGGGCATCATCAGCGTGGCAGATGCGGATCGCGTGCTCAGCGATGGATTGGGCATGCGGTATGCGCTGATGGGCTCCCTGGAGACCGCGCATCTGAATGCGCCCGGCGGCATTGCAGATTATTTCCAGCGCTTCGGCGGCGAAATAGCCGCTGTGAGCGCCACCTATGGACCAACGCCCGACATGGGAGCCGAGGCTGAAACGCTGGCGGAGATAGCGCGTCAATGCGAAGAGCTGGTGCCGCTCGAGGCACTACCGGCGAGGCGGGCGGCGCGGGACGAGTTCCTAACACGCCTAGCGCAGCTCAAGCGGCAGCTCCCATAAAATCGATTGCACTGCTCTGTATTTCCATTTATGCTGATTAAACGGGAGCTGACTCGACCCCTCATGGCACAATTGGCGAGCTCGCTTTCAATTCGTTTGCAGCTAGACGTGTGCATTAATGAAATTAATTTTATTTTCTTTCTGTTCAATTTTTTGTTTTTTTCATTCTATTATTCTGTTCTCCTTTTTTGGCAACGTGTCACCTTTCCGTTTGTTGACTTTGGACTGCTTTTCCATTTCAATTCCGACTTCGACACTTGACCTGCTTGAATGCAATCAGCCTTAATTCACTTTTCACTTGACACGCGGCAAATTCCGGCAACGAACCAAAAGTTAATAAAACCAATGAGGGATTGCGAACGGGTCACAGCTGATTTTTAATTAAAACTTTGCCGAATTAAGCAGAAAAATAATATATGTATATACTGGAGAGTATATGTCAAATATGTGAGCTTTAGCCTTAGCTTTAAATGAAAAAATGAAATGAATCCCAGTTAAAGGTAAATGAACTACAGGTCTATTCTCAAGCAATACTAATATCCCCCGGGACTGTAAATAAAAGTTTTGAATTTTTAAAAATTATATTATTTTTTTATAAAAAACATTTAGAACAAAATAAAGTTTAATTTCTAAACTTATTTTTAATTAATCATTTTTTTTTTTTTTTTTTTTTTTTTTTTTTGTGTAATTAAAACATTATGACAGATGGAAAAGTGTAATTCTAGCTTTTTGATTCTACATTCAATAAATATATACATATATTTTTTAAATACCTCAAAAATTAATTTTTATTTCTTATTTTTTTTCTATAAAAAATTATAATTGTTAAGGTCCCTGCTGATAGCTCGCTTTTCACATTTACATTTATTGTTAGTAATATGCAAAAAATTGTGTTATAGCCGTTAAGTTTGTTATGAGAGAAAGAAGTTTGTTAATGCGTCTTAACACTTTGCAGCTTAAGTAGACATGTGTGTATGTGTGTGTGTGTTTATGCTCTTATTAAATTCATAAATCTGCATTAAGTGCGCTTGTCTGTAGTTACATGTATGTATGTGTGTAAGCTTATTTCTCTGAGAGTAAGTGTGTGTGTGTGTTTGGCATAGCCTAACAAACCGCTTTACATTTTACTCGCTGTTCGCAGCTCGTTGCTGGAAAAAGCATTTTTCATTTTTAGACGCAATTTTTTGTGTGTGTGCGCGCGTTTCTTTTTAATAAACTCTCTGCCTTCCTAAGCACATGCTCGTACATCCCATTTACCATGTAACACACACATAGACAGATACAGATACAGATACGTAGACACGCACACACACTACATGTTGGCTGGCCCTATTCATGGCGCAGTGTAATTTATTTCGCTTTCGCCGCAAAAAAAGGCGAATAAAATAAAAATTGATTAAAAACCACTTTAATATAGCTCATTGTCACATTTACTTGCCTCCCAGCATGGCGAAGCCTTATAAATGAGCTCTTAAGCTTCTCTGTCTGGCAGTTAGACAATAAATATATAAGCTTGGGATTTCTACAGATAAAAGAGATGGTGTAATTGAAACTGGGAACAATTCACAAACCGCTTAGTTTGTGTTTCTAACAAATCAAATAAAATAAAAAATATTCCATTTTGTTTATAATATACTTTAATAAATATTTTATTATATACGTTATACAAAATTGAAGTACATTTCATTCTATCAAACTTGTTCGGTATTATGAGTAGGTCATATCGCATTATATACATGCATAGATGTATATGTGAAGCTGTGAGATTAGGAGCAAAGTCTGTTTTTAAAGTTCCCCGATTCATGAGTTGCTATCGCTGTTTTGGTGTGGGGCTGAGAAATGCTACAGTGTGGTTTTGTGGGGTATTATCTGAGTGATTTTACGTCATGGCTATAGAAACAGAAAGAAATCGAAGCAGTTACTGCTAAGCTGTGGAGGCTATTTAGAGAAGGTAGTTATTACTGGATCAGACTAGAACTGTCATGCTGGTGGATACATTGAGAAGTTATGCTATAGTTGTAAGTTATCTCAATCACAATCAATTAGTCATCAATCTGCATCACAGTCTTGACCTGTAGCACAGCTAAATTGCAAGTCAACAAAATATAGTCTTCACGGTTCTTCACCCGGCATAAGCTGGTGCGTAATCTACCTAGGGGGACTCCCGCCAGATTCTGACTCTGATGGTGACGTATTATTAGAAGGTTTCTCTGTCTTAAACTCAACTTGGCAAACATAATATTTGTGTATCTATGGATTTACTGCTGCATTTGGCAATAATTCATTCATTAACCTGTCATCTGCCATCCTAAGGCGCATCAGTATAGACATTAGAACTCATCAATCTATATAAATAATCTACAGCTGCAGATTCTTACCCGAGCCGAGATAAGCCAGCTGGTAAAGTACATTTGGGGATTCACGTTGGATTGACAATTTTGTATAAAAACCAACCTCGGCTCTAGGGCACATTAGTTTGTAGCCGCCTCAAGATGCGCCACGCATTCTTTGTTTTACTATTCGCAATCGTCGCCTGCTGCTTCGATCTGGGTCACACAAGTCTGCATAGACATCCTATGCCGCCGCCTCCTCCTGGAAACCAATGGAATCCCTTTGATTTTCGACCATCGCCTTTCAATCCGGGACAGCCAAGATTTTAAATAATATAAGCTATCAATAAATTGTAAATCAAAAGGAAGACCGCAAAACGTATACAAACAATATTATATATACTATACTATATATACTATATATTAGTGATATTCCTGTAATGGCGATCGATTAAATATGAAATGAAAATGTTTCCAATTAGATAGCACAGTCTACTCAAAAATGCATCTTCCTGTTCCTGCTGAATATTCTATTGGGGGTATCTCAGCAACAGCAACGAAGAGAACTAACTAAACATTCTATTTAATTATTGATTTCCGCTCACTTGATGACCGAGTGGCATTATTTATTTTTAGTGTACATTGAAAACAAAACAAAATAAGACAAATTTTGCTGTTTTACTCCGAAATGAAAGTTGGCGATGCCAGAACGAATTGATTTGCTTGTATTTGATATTATTGTGGCAGTTGCTTGTGATGCAGAGTCAAAAGTTTAAATTACTGCGCATCGTTGCGGCCAATTGTTAGTGTAAAATACCCCAAACAATTAGAAACCACAATCGCTGCCCCGGCAACGTGCAACTTTTCATTTTTCGCTGCTGCACTGGCTGACACTCGGCCCTACGCCCACACGGCAGCAGCAGCAGCGGCAGCAGGAGTAGCCGCACCAGCAGGAGGAGTACCAGCAGCAGCAGGGAACTACGAATGCATTTTAAGGTTAATGCCCCGGGCAACTCTAAGCAGCCAGCCACCCGGACGGGCGCTCAGTTGGGTGCCCGGGATTGCAGGGCTTGCAGGTTTTACAAACTTGCTCAACATTCTGGCTGTCAGTATATTTGGTGGAATGCTTCTGCTCTTTTCGGTTTTTCAATTATTTTTTTATTTTTTTTTTTTTTTTCATTTTTCGTATCGTTTTTTTCTACAGCTCTCAAGTTTTCCCTCTAGCTGCAAACTTTGCATTGCCCCCATTGTCAAGTGAGGCGCACATAATGCGATTTTAATACTGATTTCCTGGGGGCAGCTCTGGCCAAGTTCGGTTCCATCATGTTGTGTTATACTTATGTGTAATTCATAAGCCTTTAACTGCTTATTTGCTTATATACACGGCGCTTCCTTGTCGGTCCATCAGACAAGGCGAGAGAGCTGTGTACCAGAGTAATAAGTATTATAATAGCTAACAACTAGCATACTTTCTCTCTCTCTCTCTCTCTCTCTCTCTCTCTCTCTCTCTTTCTCTTTGTCTGTGTCTGTCTATATCTAATCAGCTCTAATTGTATCGTAGCTCAAGCACTTCAGCCGCTTAACTCTTTCACCAATTGCAATTGCACAAATGCAATCTAAAACCCACTAGTATTGTTGAGAACGGCATAGACAAGCGAATTATAAGTCGCCAAATGCGTAACTGTGCATTTAATTGCAGTCATATATATATATTCACACGTAATATTGTATTTTGAGAGTCTAAAGATAAATGGTAGAAATGATTGAAAACTCTTGCAATGGCATTCAGCAAGCTTTAAAGGCATATTCTAAGTGATTATGTAAGAGATCCAACAACCCGAAGCACAGTCGCTAAATCGCGTGCCTAGCCATTTTTCGCCGCTAGGTGGCGCCCTAGGTAAATGCAGCCGCACGAGCCGGTGCACTGGTTCATCTGGTTACCAGTCGTGTTTAAAGATCACAGCGCAAACCAACCCCAACAATGGAGCAGTGACTATTCTGTGTGTGTGTGGGTCTGTGTCTGTGTCTGAGAGGGCTTTCACAATCCTATTAAAGTATCAGACAATCTAATCACCGGCAGCTCAAAAACCGCGCAACTCGCACACGCGCTAAACGTTGTCAGAGCACCACAGAGACAGGAATGGCCGGAGTTGAGGCAGCGGTTAGAGTTGAAGCAGGAACGGGTGTTTGTTGCGTTGACAGCGCAGCATTTACAGAATACAGATGCACAATCAGATAATTACAGCAACAACAACAGCGCATTACAAGCGAAATGTCCACTAAAACGACTGCCACTTGAACAAAACCAAAGCCGAATGCTGAAGGACGCAGCAGCTAGAGGAGTCACTACTTGGAGTTAAGGCAGGAACCCGAGCAGGAGCAGGAGCAAGGGAAGAAGCAAAGCTTCAGTCGTTGCGCCAGCCACGCCTTTCATTTTGATGGCCCACTAGGAGGATGCTTTCCTGGCTCTCCCATTGTCTCCATTTCAATTCTGAGGCCATGGACTGATTGTGTGTGTGTTTGTGGTTGGCTGTGTGTTGTCTGACTGTTGCCTGATTGTTGTGAGTCCTGCGTCAGTTTAATTTGAATACACTTAAGTGTACTGCGGTCTGCCATGGCCGTCACAAGAATTTCCAATTGAAAATCACTTCAAGTTTAATTTGATTGCTGCTGTGCGAGCCGAAGTCCTAGCCGAGAGAGACAGAGGGAGAGAGTGAGTGAGTGAGTGTGCCGTAAGCAGCTTGCCAACCTGAATTCCTAGCTCAGCTTTAATCACATTTGTCTCTGTCATTAATATTGATGAAAGCTCGTTAGCATTGCATAAATCCAACTTGAAACGGAATCTGTAAAGTGTTCAAAATGCCTTGCAACTTCCGATGTTTTCCATCTAACCAATGGTTGAGGACTTTCCAGCAGAGTTGAGCCTTAGTCCTCAAACTTAATTCATTACAGTTGGTGAATCCAGCGCCAGTTGCCTTTAATCGTTTAAAATTCTTTCATGTCATCATAACATCTTGATCGTTCATTCTAAAAAGCACATTTTTATACTAATTCATGAAAGCTGCTGTAACAGTTTATAACACTTTTAGAGCTCTCCAATTTTACCGACATAATTTCTTATGACATGCGTAAAAATAATGTATACACCTATTGAGGGCGTGGAAAATATTTCTATTAGAGAGATGGACATAGCTGAGGAAAGAGTTACATGGTGTAATATCACAGTCAACTTCAGAAATACTTTTATCTTTTGACTGCAGTATATAGACACCTAGCCTGGCTGTTTTTCTGAGAGTATATAGTATATAGTGCTCTCTTGAGACTTTGTAACCATCTGGCTGATTCTAACTATTTCCAAATAATTCTTCAAGTTTTTATAACTATAAAAAATCAAGCATCAGTAATGGCTCTAAATTTCTTTTCTATTTTGACTACAAGAGAGTAAAAATGAGAAACCGCAAAGAAAATGGATTCAGTAGAAATAGTTGACTGGTATGCGGCATGGAAACGCAAATAAAGATGAAACTAAGAAAGTCTTCACCACCCTAAAACTCAAATGCCCTTTAAGTTAAGTGCATATAAGACCGAGCTCGTAAAGTTGGTGAGAAAAGAATTGAGAAGATTTCAAGGTTGTTGCGAATAGTAAATAAAACTAAAATAGAATTTGGGTTTCACTGTAAACCAAATGCAATGGATCTGTAGCAGTTATATGCTTTCCATTAAATATGTGTGACCTGTTATCTCGCTGTGCATATATAGCGAACGAACAAGCGAATGTGCAACTAGATGAACAGTGTATACGGCAGCAAGAGCGGCAACAAATTGGATTTACATTATTTACAGCATATTACACACTGACGCAGCAGACGATATATGTATATATTGCGCATCGATAGAGGTGGAATATGTGTATGTACGGCTAAATATATGTTGGCGAGTGTGGGGCCAAAATTGGCTCGCTTGCAACGCGGCGTATACGCAACACAACAAACGAAGTAGGCGAGTCATGCAAGGCAGAGGATTCGACAAGAGGTAAGCACACGGATCGGATCCTTGGGGGCAGGGAAATTAATTAAATTAAGTCAACGAAAAGTGAAACGGCATAAGCGAAAACGCAATACGAGACACACTCACATATACATACACACACAGGATGGCATGCGGCAGGCAGACAGCAACTCGTTTCGTAGCCTGGCTAGGACAGCGGGGAAGTTTTGCCCGCAGGCCTGATGTCAGGACGCGAAGTCTTTGACATTCGTCGTTTGCTGGCTCCCTCATCACTTTGATGCCACACAGCAGGCCAGCCGCCCTTTGCCCCCTTTACCCCTTCAGCTTCATTTAGAGAGTGTGTAGCGATAAGCTCGCTTCGTTATAATCCTAATTAAATATTTAGGTTTACTCTATGGCTGTATTTACTTTTTGCTTCGTTCCTCTTCCTTGATATCTATATGTGTATTTTTTCTTCTCTTCCTTTTCGCCAACCCACTTTCCTTTCCTTTGCTGCGGATGCTCGTTGTATTGCTGTTGCTGATGCCGGGCTCCAGATAAGTGCTGGGGTCACTTGGCAAGGGTTAATTGCATTAAAGTTATGACAACTGCCAACAAATTTGAAGCTTGTGACTCGTGTCTGAAAAAAGTAGACAAAATCAAGCCAAGCTAAGCCAACCCAATGTTTATTGTGCACCAGAAGAAACTAATTAGCTAGAGTTGAGCGCTTTATTCACTTCATATTGAGATGTGAGAAGCGCGAAGCACGAAAGAAAAATGTCCTAAGCCAATTAGTCAAATTTTATATACACTGAACATATTAAAAATGGAATTTCAGAGTATAATGGTTAAGTGAAAAAGTATTTAGCAGACAAAGGAGATGTGGCTGACCTCAAAGTAATATAGAATATATGTTCTAGATCAGGACAGATCCAGTCTTTCATTCAACCTTCTTCCCGCCTCCTCGTTCGTCTATCCATCGTGCTGCTCTTCCTTCCTCCCGTCCGTCTGTCCACCGACTGCTCATTCGTCTACCCGTTTGTCTCCCTGTCCGTACGGCCATGCGTTTATCCGTCAATCTATCGCTTAATCTACCGTCCACTCATCCGCCAAGCCGTCCGTCCGTCTATCCGCCCTTCCTCTGTCCGTCTATCCGTTCTTCTGCCAGTCCGTATGCAATGATAGCAAGAATTCCTATACTAAGCGCAGTACAAGTTTATTATTCACGTGTTTCCCATAAAAGTCACTTCAAATGATTTTTAAGCGGGTTTACGATCGTGAGAGACAGCATATGCATAGATGAGAATAATTGAAACAGCAGCTCCACTAAGAGTGCACGTGGAGATCCACGTCAGGAAGGCTCGACCGCTGCACTTTGAATTGTGTAGATAAGCATAACTGAAGGAAATACACTGACTGAATTTTTATAAAGGTAACTCAACTCTGAAGGAATTTTGTAGTAGTTAAAACAAATTCCAGTCCAATTTTATGGCTAGCTCAGGCAGTATTCCATATTATTTTGATGTTTTAATTTCTTTCGATTTAAGCTAGAATTTGCCGAGTAGAAACACCTCAGTCCGACTAGTTGCCTCTAATGAAACCAATTTAATCTTGACACTCAGGCCAAACGTCTAGGCATGCTGTCTGGCTGTCGCTGCACCACCAACTGGCCTGAGCCACTATCTGGCAGCTTTGCTTTGTTGGATGTCTGCCGCACTTGAAGCAGCGCGCAATTTGTTTTAATCAACAAAGTCAAAAAGGGGCACGTAGTGGAGCGCAGTGCACAAAAATTAAATAAACTTTGTGTTGGGCCAACAATTCACCCAGCTACGAGCAGCAGCACCACCGCAGCCACTGCTTCAAATGTCTGCGGCTACATTTGAGGAGGGAGATCAGACAAAACGCTGACAGGCAGCTAAAAATCTGGGAACGGGAGTTGCCAGTACGCAGGACGCAGGACGCAGGACGACTACAGGACGTGACTGGCCGAGAGCAGCAGCTACTTCCAGTTCGAAATGCAATGACTTCCCCCAGCAGCCAGTGTCTGATATCCTTTAACTGTTTAATATTGCAGCAAAATGAGAAAAAATTATGCTTCAGTCCTCTGCAGAGCAGAGCAATGCAAACAAATTAAGCCAAATTGCATGAGTCGGCAAACAATTAGCGTGCGCCCACACTCAAGCTCATTATCCGAATAACACTATCCGCACACCCCTACATATACAACCGTCCCATACATAGATATTACGTGTGCACAGCCAGACAGGCCAATAAATGAAAAAATTCCTCAAATGTCCATAAATTTTCTCAGCCACCCTACTATGTATGACTCTAGCCGCAATCCGATAAAGAAAACAAGAATCTGTGTTCCTTTTCTCCTAGATATCTGAACAATTTCAGCACATTGTTATACACTGTTCAAAAATAAGGCATATGTCCTGCAAGAAGTCTTCCGACTTGGTAAATTCCAAAATATTTATACGTGTATAGACTACAATTTGAAAATATGGATAAAAGGGATTTTGTTTAAAATATATTCTGATTGAGTTAGTCGAAAATTACTCATCAGATGATCGATTGAATATATGTATATTTTGCAATATGGTCTGCATGATTGATTGAATTTATTACTGATTGATTATTATTACTGGTTGATCTATAGAGTGAATAAAAAATTGACTTTATAGATAGATTGATTGACCTTATAAATGATTGAAATAATTGATTGACTAGCTTTCTATTGGAGTACTAGGCCGAGTGACTAACTCAATAATAGAACATTGACCAATTGAAGCACATACTACTGACTGCTCAACTGACTGATTGACCGACTGAGCAATTCACTGATTGGATCGGCTGCAAGAATCTTTCAGCGATTTCCAAATAATATTAACCAATAGACTGATTCAATGACTGAACAAGTTACTATATGATCGTCCCATCAACTGGTTTGAGGAATTGACTAATTGCTTGACCAATTAACTCATTGTCGGATGGGTGATTGATAGCGTTTTCATATTCAATCAAGTATTGATTGACTTAATTTCCCTTATGACTGATGGACCTACTGAATGTCTTCATAATCTTTAAACTCATTGAATGACTGAATGATTGACCACGTGATTGGTTAAATGAATGATTTTATTGGCTGCAGATGTGCGACTTTTAAATGCTGATTCAAGCATTGCTTGGGTAGGGTATCCATTCGTAGTTGGGTCTCTTCACTGTAGAATATTTGTTTTTATTACTGTTTTGTATTGCCTTTCATTGTGTGTTATCAATAAAGCAAATTGAATTTGGTGCGGTACAAAAAGTGTCACTCAGGTCGATCAAGATGAATGCCGACTGGATATCATGAATTCCGAGGGGGCGAGATGAAGCAACAACGAGCAACAATGGTCCATTGTCTGTTGTTAGATGATGCCGGACACTTGAAATTGGCAAATAAAATTAATGTATGGGATTCTCTGTTTGCTAAATGCATTGATGAATGAAAAGGTTAAGTCACAGGTCAAGCAAACAGTCTTCCCCCGCCGTGGTTAATTTGTTTTGTTTTCTGCTGTCCGTTTTCTTTCTGATTGACAGATAAACCCGTATCAATTCTATTAAATATAACAAATGTATTTTTCGCAAATGAGAGTTCATCTAACCCTGTCTCTTTCCCTCAGTCTTTTTCATACATATATGAGCGGAGTGATGGAAACGTAGCAAATAAGTATTTAGTAAATAACATATGCTAAAATAATATATATATGTATGTGTTTGCATTTAATATAGATTCTCAACACATTTATTAATTGTTTAATGACTAAACATTTGGTTACTCATATTATCATATCAGATTATCAAAGATTTTTCATGTACAAATATACATATTTCTTAAATAATTTTATCAAATACCGATTCCATTTTTTTTTTTTTTTCTCAAGTAAGTCCATTGACTTAGCTCAGTCCAGCTCAGTTCTCAACTTTAACTTTAGGGTATCCACCAGTCCGACCCTTCGAGCAAGAGCACTTGCACTTTGTTAAACAGCTACTAAATGTAGACATCCGACAGCCATCTGTGATTGTTGCTGTCAGCTTTTGTTGCTTATTATTTATCATCCGTTTTAACTCCTGATTCCCATGCCTCCTGCCACGGATCATGCCCTTTACGCCCTCCACCCTGCCCCGCCCTGCCCTTTGCCCGCTGCAATGAATCAACGGAGCTGCTGCGCGCGTGTGTGTTGTCTGCCTACAATAGGCACAGCATGATTTATTATATGCCTGCTACTATTGGAGGGCGTGGCACCGCCCACAGGCAACAGCAGACTAATGGCCGCAAAAAACATGCAATCGATTGTTAACAACTAATAAAACAAATCAGTGAAAAATGTGCGTTGCCCCCCATAAATGCGAGACTCGCTACAAATATCGTACATACGAGTGGATTTACAAGTTAATTGGGAAATATTTGAAGAGCCAGTATTGGAGAATTCGCAGTGATGTGGGCAGCACTTAAATGCTAAATGAAAATGAAATTGATTTAAATATTATTACAGTTTCACAGTAGATATAATAATAGATGAATAAATTTTTACTTTATAATTTATATACATACATATACTACCACTAGGTAGTAGTCGTACTGTCGTTTTATTTTTATGTGAGAAACTGCCGTATTTTTAGGATTTTCTTAATGACTAATGAATCCACATATCGAAGCTGGAGACCAGGGCTGCTATTATCGATAGCACACAGGGCTACAGAGCCTATATTAAGATTCGAAATGGCTTAGCTCACAACAGCGGGTATTTTGAAAACAATTCGAAATAAATTTTATATATGTACAATATAAATGTATATGCAAATATATGAATATCTTTAAAATTCCATTAAATTCAACTGCCTGACCATACAAAAAAACAAAAAAATGCTGCAGCAGCAGTTTTGGGCATTTAACGATTTGCGACCAATTAAAGCCGCATAATTTCTGGCCGCCTTTGCGCCTGGTTGGACCGTAGACGTGTCTGCATTTTTGCGCCCTCTGGCCCAGCCCCAGACCGCCAGCCACTCAGTCGCCCCCGAACACAAGGGGCGCAGGCTGTCCCCGGCAATGTTGGTGTTGGCTAGAAATTGCAATGTCATTGTTGCGAGTCAGCGCGCGGCGGCAGGACACAAAAACCATGTGGCTAGTAATTCATTACCCCGACCGCGACAGACACCCACACACACCATAACATACACACACACACACACATTTATACGACAATTCACATGGCCGCCGACGCCATTTAATGTGCAAACAAAAGGCGCTGGCACCACAAAATACTACAGAAAAGAATAAAAGAGGAAATAAAACACAAAGAAATAAAAGCCAAAAACAGAAAGAAGAGCTTGTCAAATGTTATGAAGTATTTGTAAAGTGCAGACAATGGCAAAAAATGCAAGGGAGCACAGAGAGAAAAGGGACAGAGAGTGAGCGAGAGAGAGAGAGAGAGAGAGAAGGGCAATTGCCCCGCTCTGCGCCATACTAAAAGTTAAAATAACGAGCGATAATTAATGGAATGACAACATAAAGCAGGCAACAATTTCAACAGTTTCCATTGCTGAGGCGTTAGGAACTGCAGCCGAGCCAACCGATTCCTACTCCTACTCCTACTACCACTCCTCCACTTGCGGCCCCTTTCCCTGTGCTCGCTCTATAGAAGCTGTGAATCGTTATCGAGGCGGGCGCGCGAAATAAAAATTGAAGCGGAAACAGCGCCAATGCCATGTGAACGGAAGGCATGTGAATGTGAATGTGAATGTGAATGAGAAAGTGCGGAGAGTGGTGGGTGGACTGTAGAGTGTCGACTGTGAAGTGCGGAGTGTGAATGGTGCTTCGAGCAACCGGAAATGCATTGTTTCACGCGCAATTTCATTCTAGTATTTATTATGAGCAGAAGTGTCCGCAGAGCCTCCATCTCGCATACGATTTGAAGGCACGGCCGGACAGCAAGGCATTTAATTAATGCAAAAGTAATCAAAAATAATTAATTAGAAGTGCGCCAAGTGAATTCCAAGTGTCTGCGAACAGTGTGAGCAATGCATGTGGATTAAGCTACATATATTCTCCTTTTCATTTATCAATCTCTTCTTATGTGTGAATGCATTAATTACTAATCAGTGAAAAACAAATAAAATTGGTGAATTAATACTAATTAATAATAAATTTAAAACTTTTTGAAATACTAGATTTTTCACTTAATTTAATGCAACTTTGATTTATATTACATTTGATGCTCCAGCTAGAAATTTCACAAATCAGCCAAGATGAAGTAGAATTAAAAATGTACAATTTCTAAAAAGTTTCTGGATGAGGGGACAAGGTACTAGGCGAGGGGACTCAGATGCGAACCCTGGCAACGAAACATTTTTATTTATTTGTTAAAGTGTGTGGCTTTGCATTTGTATATTTGGCTGGAGCCACTGTTTAGAGAATCTCGGAGTTAAGCACTCCCCAGCTGTGAGTGCTCCTACTTGCCTTGAATATGGTTTTTCAAGAGAGGCAGATAAACTAAGGCACCATAAACTAATCTATGCACACATTTCATTTCGATGCACCTTTTCTTCACATGCCATGTATGCCGTGTAGTTCTCAAAGGTTTGTAAATTGACTCGGCTTAATAAGCACTGAATAATTAAGTTCCGAATTTTATTTAAGGGACAAGACCTGATTAAATTAGCCTTTCTGTATTGTCATGATGCCTTTCTGATGAGCTAGGACGAATATACATTCAATGCAATCTTCAATATGTGCCCAGGCTCCCTGGATGTTACTAAAAGCAAGGCGATGCATCCAATAGCAGAGTAGAAAGCTTTGTAAAGGAAGTCGTCTCAGTCGATCGCCAAATTAAGATCAGGGTTCGCGTTTTTTTTTTTTTTTTTTTTTTTTTTTGTTGTTGCAGTGCAACTAAAGGCAATCAACTATAATACAATACAATAAATCTCTGAGAAGATCTCGGTTATTGGCGAACCTAACTGGAAAAGTTCCAGGCTAAGCCAAAATGAGACAAAATATGGACTGATACAACAAAATAAACATATTTTATTTAATCATAATCATAATATTTCTTACTTTTAAGAGCCTTAAGAAATTCGATGTTCACATCTTGAAATATTTGCAAGCTGCGATTCTTGTGCTCGCCAATTATGCAAATGTTTTTGATATAACCCGACTTTAAGCGGCTTGTATTTTGCTGATCTGCCTGGCTGCCATTGCATTTATTAGCTGAGCATCATTAGGCCAAAACAGCAGCAACTGCAACAAATGCAACAACATCAGCTGTGACAACAACAACAACAACAACAACGACTACGACGACATTTGCCAGCAATCTCGCTTGCGCAACTTTGCAGACATCTTTTCCTTGGCCGCACAACATTTTCAATTTGCCAGCAAACAGGATGAGTGGAGCGGGGAGGGGCGTGGAGGGCGAGTCATGTGGCCTGGCACCAGGTGGTTACGGTCACAGCGGCACCGTGTACGAGCAGTGCGCTGCAGGCGCAGCAACTAGGTGGAGTGCCCTGTTTTGGGTTGGGGTGGTTGGGTGGCTCGGGTGTTGGGTAGGCGTGGCTGGTGCAAAAGCAACGCCGCGAGCTTTGAAACCAAAACAGGCTACGACCTGACGATGTTGACGATGTGGTTGCACTTATTCCCCATGTTTGGCCCAACTTGTTGCTGTTTTTGTTGTTGCTGCTTTTGCCGCTGATGAGGAAATTGTTTTGAAAATTACAAAATGCTGTAGAGCAGCAGCCAGCTTCAACCAGCATACATACAAAGTGCCAATATACACATATACATATATGTATGTACTATATGTTTATCGTGACAAAGTTGCCAAATGTTATGCGGGAAATTCGAGTAGTTCGCATTACCATGTGTCCATAAATATATTATGGTGCTATATTTAGAATATTTCCTGGTGCAAAATAGCTTAATGGAGTTTAAAATTATGTTCCCCATCCCTTCTACAGACGTCGACCTTGTTTTTAAATTATTCGTAACTGTTCGATTACAAATATTCATTCGAACTTTCGTCTTGTAAAGGAAATGCAACTTATTCGAAGTGAGCTGTTTTTCTATACCCTGAACCCATTGAGGCGCGTGAGGGTGGATGCATATGTATGTGTGTGCGTGCATAAAAGAAGTGCAGAATGATAAAAATATCAGCTTGGAGGGTTCAGGGGTCGAGCAGTCTCGACTACTTGTTTTTTTTTTTAGAAAACCAGCAGCCCGAGTATCTGCGTGTTAGTCATTTCCAAATTAAAGCAACACAACAAATGGGAATGTTGGGTAATTCTACAGGAAGCTACAGGAAGTTTCGCGAAATAGTTTTTATACTGCAACAGCAAAATACATCGCACAAATCTACTAAAATATACTGCATCACCTCGTGATTGATAAGCGGATTTAGAAACATCACAGAAAGCATTCTATGCTGCTTTACCAGACAGGCCTAGCTTCGGATAACAAAAGCATTTCGCTCAAAAACTAGAAAACACTCGTTAATTTTAAAGACTTTTTATAAATTATAAAAAAAAACACACACACACACACATACAGTTATATATCACAAAAGTGCAGTGAAATCCTCATATCTTTAAGATAATCTTGCATTCTGACTAAATCGATTCAAATGACCGAAGACTTGATTCTTAGACCATTTTGAAGCTGCTAGAACCGTGCTGAACGCTCAGTGCCTTCCAGCTGTATATGCCATTTTCTTGGATCACACGCAAATAATCCAAGAAATCATCGTAGCTGAAGTCCTTCACAGGATCATCGGGATTAGCCCTGTGATAGCTGCACAGATTATCAGAGATGAAAGGCCGGAGCACGGGCAGCTCGATCTTAAATATTTCGCAAAGGCGTTCCTTGGAGCCATCGTCGGCAAACATCGTGAGGCGGGCCGACCTGTTGAATAAGCAGAGATTACTAAATGTTGAAAACTCACATGCCTCTGTCCACTTACAAGGCCTTATACATAAGATCAGGGAAATCTTGCAGCTGGATGATGTACTCGACAGGCCCCTCAGCTCCGCCCGTCTGCAGTTGCATGATATACTCGAAAGGCAGCAACATCAGGTGCACCACCTGCATGAGGGCGATGGCATACTCTGCCCGTGCCTCCCAGTCGTGCATGAGCCAGCGCACGGCCGCATAGAACATCTCCTTCTCGCTATTAACGGCCACATTCTCGGAGCTGATCAGGTAGTGAATATGCTCGAAGGGCAGCTCAAGAAACTCCACGCTGGCGACCAGCGTGAGGAAAAAGCGTTGGATACGATGCAGCATGGAGATATCAAGGCCCGTTATGGGCAGCAAATGGCACAGCCGCAGCGACTCGTAGGACACTGCAAAGGCCTGATCCTCGCTAAACTCGTCGACCAGGTTTAGACTGAACCACACCTGCTTGATCAGCGAGTCCACCTCCAAGTACAAAGCTGTCGCCAGCACCTCCATAATGGAGCCGCGCTCCAGCTTCGCAACTGGCTGGATCATCCAGTGACAAGTGCGCACCAGGCCCTCCTCCGGCACCCGATCCTCGGGCAGCACCAATTCGCGCTGCCCCCCCTTCACACTTCGCATGGCGAGCTTCGAGTAGCACATGAAGCGCAGCCGATTCATACTGATCTGCCTGGTGCCGAGCCTCAGCACCAGATCGTTGGGATCGTTCAGTTCCCAGTTCTTCAGCACCATCGGAAGCAGCGGGTACTTCTTCCCCAGGCGAAACTCCACTTCGGGTATGTCCCAGATTGGCAGCTGATTGCCGCCGCGAAAATTATTCAGCGACAGTTTCGGCAGGGTCGGCTCCAGGGGCAACTTTTCCACGCTTTTCAGTAGCTCAGACATTTTGCTTAGAAACTAAAAATTTGGGAAAATATATTTCATTGAGACAAGCTACGCAGAAGGTGTTTGACTGATAATATATATCAAATATATGTACTATAAATTATTTAAGTTATAGCTGTCAACAAGCTAAAAAATGAAGCAATGCTTAACCTTAAGCCTTTATAAAAACTCAAGTAAAATGCAACTTCGAAAGAGATGAGCTAAATATTTGTCATCGTCATACAAAAGTTTCAGATATCGCGTAATTCATTTCATTGTATTATATTATACTATATTATATTACATTTTACAATATTGTGTAATACAGTATTCAATTATATTATTTGTATTCCATAGACTATGCTTAACTCCTAGAAAATGTCTAAGAATCGTCACATTATATAAACTTGAAATCCTGTGTAATTTGGGTACCCTATTATATCACATCGAATCATTCCCTTGGGTCAAACCCAGTTAAGTAAAAAGCTTATGTGTAGCTCCCGAGGACTAAGCGCCTGAGCAATGCGGACCTTACCCGCCACAGCAAAATCAATACCAAAAGTCTAGACTTGTTCATAAGTAGAATACGTATATAGCATAAATAATTGGTGCGGCTATATGTCAACATTTCAAGGAGCTCTCGAGCTCCTTGTCGGTCTCCAGCATTTTGGCCAATTAGACGCACAATGGGCCCCAAATTATGCAACATGGCGCGACAAATTCAATTTGCTATGCCCCAAACACGTGCCCAACAACAACCACAACAGGCACAAAGTCAGCTACATCTACACACACACATACGCACATACAAACACATTTTAACACAAACAAACGCGGCAGTCGAGCGACACGTCGAAAGTTGTTTCAAAAATCCCTGGAGAAATTAGTTTGATTTATGTTGAGTTTCCGGTGCAAATAAATTGCCAAGTTTACAGGTTTCGGGATTCGGGACTCGGACTCGGACACGGACACGGAGCGCAATGCGAACGCATAATTGATAATGCGAGCGGCGTAGCAAGCGGGTTCCTGTGGCATGAGAAGGTCAACAGAGAGGAAGGAGCCTACGGGTGAGACAGATGTGTGGACTAACTCTGCATTCAATTGACACCTTTTGTTGTGATAAAAGGTTGTTAGAGTTACATTGAATCTGAATGTGGGAGCTTTAAGAGTGTGTAAATTTGTATTTACACCCATATAAATAGCACTATAATCAAAATAAATATTAATATATGTTTTGGTATGTTAAACGACCTCGCCATAGACGAAAAAGAAATCATTAGGTTTACTTTCAGAACGTAAGGGATCTGAATTATATATTTGCCATGAAATTTCACCATATTAAGCAAACCTATCGAATTAATAACTTACCTCTACCTCTACTTCTACTTATACCTATTCTGCACTAAATATTGTTTCTATATCTACATGATCGACTACATTTCAAACGCTTTAAAACTATTTAAAAAAGCAATTCACACATAAGCTCTAACCCAAACTGTATCTGTCAAATGCGGTTAACTGTCGGTTAAAAATCAAAATCGCTTGACACACAGCAAATGGAAAACCTCAAAATCAATTAATTTTATTGGCTGGTCCTTTTACTTTTATTTTTATTCGTTTCGTGCTTTTCTCTTTACCGAAATATCGTTGTGGTAGAAAACTATTTGGGCCACGTTACACATGGTATGTGTACACACACTTTAAAAGCAACCAACTTCCGAATTCGTATTTTGCTTGCAACCTAAACCATTTCATTATTTTTCCTTTTTTCTGGGAAGGAGAAAAAGAGATAACGAATTTCGTTATTTTATCATATTTATTTATAAATTTGTAAGCTGGCAATAATCGCTAAGAGTAACTCAATAAATTCTTTCTACAGTAAAAGTAGTAACTTGAAATTGATAAATATATTTTTTATATTTGTTTTATTGCACATTTGGTTCGCTTGGAGATCCTATCGCTGACCGTGTCAGCGGCTTGGCCAAGCTCTCGCCATTTCCTATCCAATTAAGCAGATGTCGTAGAAGCCTGTCAACGGCGTGCAAAGGTGAAAAGTTGCACTTGATATCAAATGTGCCAAACCATGGTGAAATCGCGTGACTGTCAAACAGTGAAATTTTCAAGCTGTGAGCGGTGTGCAAAACTTTTCCACTAGAAAATGGATAAAATTGTAACCGAAAACAGGCTGTATGAAAAAAATCTAATTTCTGACAATATAAAAAATAAAAAAAATAAATAAAAAAATTTAAACAAAATTTAAAAAAATAAACCATTTCCGCATATCTTTATTTTGCAGAGTAATATCACTAATGAAGCAAAGGCTCATCGCTGTAGGCAAACTACCTCAAATGGTTAGAGTATGTAGGGTTTGACTTTTCACGCTGGATTCTTTTTAGTTTTGTTGTCTCTTTGGCTCACGCCCAATTTAATAGTTTTTCGATTTGTTGAAAGCAAACGCCAAAGCATAGAAAATAAATTGTCACAAAATGCTGGCCAACTTGAACGGCAGCAACCGCAAAGGCTGGCAAAAGTTTGCTTCAAGATTCTTACAGCGAGCACTCTTACTCAACTCCTTGGCCTTATCTTTATCAGTTGAAGAAAAGCGCAGCAGCCATTTCGATTCGTTCTCGTTTTCCTTGTCATTGTTGTTGCTGTTGTTGTAGCTGTTGTCGTCACATATCGAGTGCCAGGAGCCGGGCCGAAAGTTCGACGACTCTGCGACTCGCTCCGGGCAACCACCACAAATACTTCCGACCGCGCCAGCAGACCGCCTACAGACACTGTTCGATGCGAACTTGTAAATAACTAGGCAATGGAGTGAATCGAAATATTTTCAATTGAATTCATTTGATTGCAAATGCCACTGCCATCGCTGCTCTGAGAAGATAATTATCAACGCTAGCGCATACAGTGATGTCCGAGTGCAGCAGCAACGACTGATCGATACTCTGCAGACAGCAGCTAGTTGCTATGACACGCGAACTTTTTTCACAACCCAATTTGAATGTCTGTAAAATGTTTATACATATGTATAAAAATGTATACATATATGTATGTACATAACATATATGACAAAAAATATAAATAATATAAAAGTGCTTTAATCAATAATTATCAATTAGGCAGAAAAACAGAACACAAATAAAACTAAAAATAAAATGATATCCACTCATTAAACCACTTGCAACCCTTGCTTGCTCGTAACAGGGCACAAGGCACCCATCTTAAAGTGGATGGGCCTCATAAACGCCCAAAAAGTGCCTTTTAAGAGCACAGTTGGCTTGTCGGCGGCATCATCATCGTTCTGTAACTAGTTGTAAATATGCTCAACATGCACTCAATGAATGAAATGTGTGCACAATGTTGAAAATAGTTGTGACACCCCTCAGCACTGACGCCCCCCAGAAAAAAAGGGCCACAAAGGGTTGCTCATCTCTGTTGTTGTTGCTTTTGGTCTTGATATTGTGTTGCTGTTGTTGGTGTTGTCGGTGTGCATACGCCTGGCATGGCCTGAGCCTGAGCAGGCAGCTTGTACAGCAACTTCCGCTTATATGGACACCACTTTAGCATGATAAATTGACGTTGCCGGTTTTTAAAAATACAAAAGAAAATGAAAGACAAGAAAAGACTCTTTAATAGCAGCGCTGTCTATTCTATACAATATTTCATATCCAGAATATCCTAAGGGACCTATACAATGTATATGAAATTCAAAATTATTTACACTACAAGTTATGAGACTCTATCATCCTCTTTAAATCTATATTTCATCAAGCAATAAAAACAACTCACGTGACGGTATCGCTCCTACTCATACCCTACACAATAACTGTTTAGGGTATGCAAATCTCACACAAAAATGATGAGTAGACAAATGTTCTTGTGTTGTGTGGCCGTGGTCGATACGGGATGCTTGTGAGTGTTTATGGTCATGCATAATTGACTTACATTGCAATGCAATGTTTAAATTTAAGCGCGCGAGTTTCATATTGTTTAGCTTTGGCATTCGCTCGTAGAAAAAACCAAATTAACAGTATTTTCGCCCATTGTGTCGGCTCACTTATTGCAGTATATTTTTCAATACATTCAGGTTGTCAGCTTAAATCGTGACATA
This sequence comes from Drosophila navojoa, assembly GCF_054131105.1. NCBI lineage: Eukaryota > Metazoa > Arthropoda > Insecta > Diptera > Drosophilidae > Drosophila > Drosophila navojoa. The sequence continues at coordinate 24,116,672 of NC_142893.1, read as the reverse complement.
GCAATGAACTTTGATATGACATTAAAAAACGAGCATTATTCAGTATATTTTTGACGATGAAACGACTCAGTAGGTCTATGCTGTTTATTAATTTTTACTTTTTGGCTTTTTAATTCTACAGTAGCGCAGCCACACTGTAACAAAGCAAATACAAAAATGCATACAAATGTAATCTTGCCAATATTATTGCTCTTGGGTAAGGATTTCACAAACAAATTAATTGCTGTTGACACTAACCATCGTTACTGCCTTAATAGGGCTATATGCAGCACAAGCTCAAGGAGAGCTGTCCGGTTTGTTGGGCGCTTTGAAATATCTGGGTCTCAATATCCATTCGAATGGATCAGGATCCGTTCCCGTAGGGAATGCCTCCATTGGGCAGTGTCATTACAGCTTTCAGTCGTACGCATTGATGCAGGAGCGACACATTTGCGTGCCGGACGATGAGTATATAATACATCTAGCGGAGCAGCCGCAACCACGAAAACCTCCAATTTTGATAAAGTGCCTGCAGCCAGATCCATTGCCGGAAACGGGCAATTTGAGCGCACCTATGCCTAAGCTGCTAATCATGCAGAGTGCCAAAGAGATTGTCAATCTACTGAAGCCAATTGGTAATGCAACCAAGCGTCACGAGCCGGGCAGCTGTGTTCTAGTGCACTTTTGCACAAACACTAGCCTCGAGTGCGCTCGCGTGGCGACTCTGGTCAATCTGCTGCCACACTTGTTACCCACACTGCCAGTGGCCTATATCGACGCGTATGAGTTTACGCGCTTCAATGCAGAGTTCGGCATCGTTGCACTGCCAACGCTGATGATATTCCATCAGGGAAGACCCCTCATCAAGTATGATCCGCCCAGTCACGACAAGGTGAGTGTGCGCGGCTTTATAAAGCGGCACACAAACATAAGGACCGTAGACCCTAAGAGCTTGCATCCCTTCATCCACACGATGATTCAGTGGGGACCACTGTCATCGGTTCCGACAAAGAAAACAGATTTCTATCTAATCCTGGCCTGGGCCTTCATACTGCTCTGCTTGGGCAACTATGTGCGACGCACACTCTTTTGGAAGCAGCTTGTGGAAATGGTTCAGCGCAATTGGCGCGAATCGGAGGAAACCCAGATGGAGATGATCGACTAAACTTGGTTACAAACTTTATGATTTAGAACTTGTATATATTTTCTTTACGCTTTAAATTTACTATGTATGTATGTATTTTCGTTTAATTAAATTCACATAAACATTAATTTATGTCTTAATAATATGGGTTTTTCTTTTTATATAGATAGGAGGCGGCTTCTTCTTCGTCGCTGCAAAATTGTTGATCTTAAACGCTATTAAGAAAAACTAAAGTATTGAGAATATTTAAAAACTTTTAAGCTTAGTGCTTTTACCTTTTAAACTAAAAATTTTATTAACATTATAAGTGTGCATTGGTAGATGCGTGTGCATGTGTATGTCTGTGTGTGTTTGAAAGTGTGGGGGGTGTGAACAGTTGCCTTGCGGCATGAGCTCGCTATCGATATTTATCGCAGATTCGCGCAGCTTTTGTGTCGCTACAAAGGTTTCGAAAAGTGTTATTGGATATACATATGTGGGGCGACCAAGCCATGAATCCTGTCTACAAAAATAAAAATAGCGTACGAAAGAGACGCGAATCTGCTGCTGCATATATATATAAATATATACGTATATACATTTATATATTTATATAGATATATATATACTAAAGTTGTATGTGTAAGGGGGGAAGCGTATGTTCGTGTGCCTAGATTAGTGTTGATCGATAACATGTACTATGGGTTGGCGCTTTGCAATTGGAGGTTTAATTTGGTTCTGTAATAATGTTTTTATGTGTGTGTGTGCAATAACTGTGTAGTTGTGTGTAGTGTGTAAATGTTTTAGCCCCTTATTCTATTATTGAGGTTTGTTCCGCTTTGCCGATTTGACGCGCGGCTCGGCTCTATCCTCCAATCCACGCGAGGCGCTTGACTGTTGATGATGCTTCAGACGCTGCTGGCGACGGGCAGCAGCCGGATTCGCAGCATAGGGATGTGGATGTATGCTGTACAGAGAGAAAGATAACATTAATAACTGTATTAATCGAGGGAGAGAAGAATGACGCAATTACGTAAATAAAATATATGATAACGTAAAAGTTTATATAGATTATCATTCCGTACAAAGGCCAATTCTAACGTAAATCTTAAAATGGTGAGAGCGAGGCGAGGCATGAGTGCGTTATTCATATGAGAAATGGAGATAGAGACAGAGAGAGAGCATAAGCTGAATGAGTTGGCGGGCACCGTTACGTAATGTGTGGAGAGATACGCAGTTGATGTGTTTGTGTGTTGTTGCAGTCTCTCCCACGTAAAACAACAGAACGTAGCAACAGCAACAGCAGCAGCAGCGCAGCAACAGCAACAGCGTTAGAATTTAGATAAGCGTCGTAGTTGTGTCACGTAGTACGTAGAGAATATATTATGTATAAACGAAGACCAATTAAGCGTTGTGTAGCGTGGCGTAACGTAACGATGAGTTTTTGTGGGTAGGAGATAAACGAAAACGTAATGGAATTTGTCAACAGGCAACGAAACAATAATGTGACCAAAACGCGTACCTTCAACTGGAAATACGCAAATAAGACAATTGTGACACAACATGCTGAGATTAAATATACGTCGCCTTATTTTTCTTACATTAACTTATAGATGTGTTTAGTAAAATTTAATGTACATAGCTGTAAAAAAAATTGCTGTTTTTATTTGTTTTGGGCGGCCTTACACGTAACATGTGGGGGCACGTAACGACGTGTGTGTGACGTTGCAGAGATGCGTAACGTAGATGATTCGTAGCGTCGCAGCGATGAAATTTCATGACGGAGCACAGCGGGCGATTTAGATAAATAGCGAGTTGGAGCGCCGTCGCCAAACGCAGTTACTGGTTAGTAGGTGGTTTTGATTACGTCGCAACGTTGCACGTAACGCGTCTCATTCAATTACGTTGTGGTGTATATGTTAAATATTTATATGTGTATAAGTTCATTATATTTTATGGATCATATATTATGCACATAGATATTTCTATTTTCTATAGAAACGTGAGTTATATAAACGCCAATCTCTGCATCAAAATCGAAATATGATGATTTATATACGTATATATACGTAAATGTATATACATATATTGGTAGAGAAGAGAAAGAAATAGAGCGAGTTGTTATTTCAAATATTAAAATGGATTATACAATTAGGTTTAATCTTTTCGTGGGAGGAAAATAAGCTTAAATTGCTGAACAGCCAAAAAGTGTAACGTAAAATTACCGTAATGTAGCGTATACATTACAAATGGTTAGGATAGAGGGATAGGAGTTAAGATTTTCAAACTATTTCATTGTATATCTTTCAGAGGGGACGGATAAAGCGCAGAACGCAGCGTTATGTAAGGTTGAATTCCTTTAGAAATAAAATATTTTACCAAATACATAGTATATGTATATCATATTTCAAATTTCAAAGAAAAGTTATTAGAAAAAATTTCAAATAAATTTAGCGTATTTATAAAACCAAACCAGGCATGAAGCCAAATCGTAACGTTACATATTTCTGTCACTTATAATGATTGCGATTCTCGACTATGTTATGAAAATAATGATCTGATTTTAATAATTATTTTTGTTTTTGGTTTAAGGGGAAACTGGACATTACGTATATCTCTCATTTAGTTGATTTGGTTTGCTGTTGTTGTAGTTTTGTTTTGCTTATGCGAACAAACCTTGGCGTGCCGGCAATGCTGTGACTAGCGCTCGATACGGTGGCCAGCGGCGACGACGAAGGCGTACGTAGTGGTCGACGGGGCGTGGCCAAGTGCTGACCATTGCGCATATAGGCGCGACGCGATGCTGACGTATTTCCAACGCCCAAATAATTGTTGTTAGTTGCATCATAAGTTAGGGGCGAAGAGGCTGATGTTGTTGCTGCAGCTGCTGCTGTTGCCGATGGAGCGTCGCGACGTGGCGAAGTTGTTGTTGTATCGGCGCTGTTGGTGTCGTCGTTGTTATCATCGGAGTATGGAATCAAGTCGAAGAAAATGTAAAAGAGATTACAACAAAACACATTTTGGCGTATGTCGATCGGGCACTAAAACTGTGTTACGGGGTATTTGTAGTAGTAGTAGTTTATGACGTAGCAATCCATTACGTAACGCGTTTTGGGTACTTTAAGTAACGTGAATGCAATACATGGAAAGAATATGGCTTATGATTTCAACTTAAACAAAAAATAGGTGAATCAAAAATACGTACAAAGTTGTTTTTCACATTTTCGGAAAATCATATAAATTAATATATTACAAATTACAAATTACTTTGCCGCCTACCTCAAATTACTCTCATTTTATCGTTATAGTATTCGAACGTAGTAGGAATGTAAAAGCAGTTTTTTTTTTTTTTGCATTATAGACAATTGCTTTGGGTTTCTCTGACTCTGACATACATGTATACACATATATATATATATATATATATATATATATATAATATATTTGTGTATAAATATATATTATATAATTAGTAAAATATACTGTATGTACTTTGCTTGAATTAGTAATTATTATATCTGCAAGTAAATACAAACGTTTTAGTTTAGCGGGCATTGTGAAGAAGAAAGGCTACAATCGGAATAGTGTTACGATCTGTGTGTCTTGGATATATCTTGTGTAGCTAGTCTCAAACAAAATAAGAAACTGGTAACTATGTTAAGCAGCTGTTAATAAAATTCTATGTAGAAATTATAAAAATATTAATTATATTACTTGTATTTATATATATCAGATTTAATGATGATATCAGGCGTAAGTGGAAATCTCTTTACGATGTAAAAATTCTTTGATGGCATTATATAAAGATTAGCCACTGATGTTACTAACAGCTGTGTACTATGGAACCAGTTCAAACCTATCAAAATCCACACACGATATATCCAGTGGTAATAATTGCGTGTTAAAGGCCAAAGCTAGAGTGTCAAGTGGAACGAAAGTTTTGAAGATTCGAATTTAATGCAACTCACTAAATGCGCACGTTTACCTGCCAACTACTGACAGGAGAGACTAAAACTAGTTGCCCTCGACTCACCTGCTGTGCGGGGCCGTTGGGGGTGCGGGCAGAGCTGGCAATTGACGGCCGGTGCGTGACGGCTCCTGGATCACACAATCATCATCATCGTCGTCGTCGAGCGGCTCAATGGTAACCGTCGAGCCTCCAGCAGCTGGGCGAGCGCCGCGTATGGCATGCAAACCGCTGTGACCACTTCCATGAGGTAAAATGCCGCGTGTTGCGCGTGATGTGAACTCGCGGTCGAACTGTTCGGCCTCCTCTTCGTCTAAATTGATGAACTCCTGACGCTCTTCTAGCTGGCCAGAGCGCAAATCCTGCTCCTTCTCGATGATGTGTGCGCGATCGCCAATGTGATGACCAATGGCCATCTTTTTCAAGCCTGAACGTGAGTCCTGAACGGTCTTGCGTGTTTCGCGCACGCCACCAGGTCCAGTTTTGGTGCTGGTGCTAGCCTGATAAATCTGTGGACGTCCATCTGGACCCGAGGACATGGTCATCACTGTGCTTTGGCAAAACGAGGAGCCGCTATTACCGCCAATGTCTAGAGTAAAGAAAGGAAAATGAGTTAGGAAACAAATCTCAAAGAAGTTGTTCGTTAATACCCACCGGCATTTAGCAAACGGTTGAAATTGGGCATGGCTGGAAAGCCAAATAAACCGCCGCCCATTGGTGCCATTGCATTCTGATTACGCTCCATCAATGAGCCCTGTTGGAATCCCGCATCGAATGGAGAGGGACCCAGCATATTAAAAGGATCCGGCATGAAGGAGTTCATCAAACGATTCATCGAGCGCATTTGCATATTCATAGCGTTCATGTGGTGGTTCATAGGATTGCTGCAAAGAGATATATTCATTTTAATTCAGTTTATATAATAAAATTTTTAATTAAAAGCTGCGAAAAGAAATCACTAACTTTGTGTCCATTTCGGAAGTCTCAGGTTTTTTTTTACGGCTTGAATTTCGTTTGCGTTTCATAACTCAAATAAAGTTTTCCGAAAATATGAACAACTATATCGAATTCGGTGTTTTAATAAATTTAGAACTGAAGGCTAAGGAAATGAAAACACAACTTTAAGCAAACAAGTTGAACAAAGTGCCTCGTACAAAAAGAAAAGAAACAATCGCCTGCTTAGAAAAAATTCAGTTTGCAGAAAATCGCGTACACTTCATCTGTTGACGTTTACGACGTCTATGACGTTTATCTACAGCAGTTGTCAATGCATAAAGTTCCTTCACTGATATCTTAATTATAATAATATAACGTATATTTCACTCCACAGTATTACAATGTAGCAGTAATAGCAATAAAATAACATGAAATTAGTGTATAGGTCAATTACTGAACCAGACATTAATGCACGGGCATATATATATCATAAAGCTAAATTTTTCTATTCTTGCTTAGAAATAGTTAATTTCCTGTAAATAATATTGGTGAACTGATTTGCGTAGGCTGTAGGCAATTTATAAAACAGAGTTTCCAAAATTGAGGTCATGGTCAACCATTGTCCTGTATGTATATATATATATTGCATATATAAGTAAAATGAAGTGAATGTACCTTTAACAAGCACCAAGTTTCATTTAATTATATATATTTTAAACAAATACGTACCGTTGGCTTTTATTTATCTTCATGTTGCATAAAAATCAAATGTTCACCGAATTACACAATAATCAGAAAATAAAAGAAAATGACGTTATGCCCTATCCCAGAACTTGACACAATGGCATATAAAACTTAGTTTTTGTTGTTGAAGTCAGACTAAACTAATCTTATTTATATTGACAGCGGCCAACGTGCAATCGGAATTATCGATTAATTGCGGCCCTTCCATCTTGTCTTCATTCTTCCTCCTGCTGCTGCGACTGCTTATATGGTGGCATGCTGCGCACTCACACTCGCACACGTCCACACATACACAACAGCATTCGAAAAACTGCGCTGTGTGTTGTGTGAAATTGACACACACAAAAACATACATACATACGTCATCCAGCCAAACACCTAATCAGCGAATTTGCTTCAATTAAAATGCACACAGGCTAATAACTTCTACCGCATTGTTTAACTTGCTTTTCACATTCATATTCCCACATATTTAAATTCACTGTTTTTTTGCACAATTTCCATGCTAATTTTCCACGCCCCAATATCGACAACTAGACAGCTGAGCATCATAAATAAATCATGTTATTTGGAAACTTACTTCATGAATCCGAGATCATCATCGAAATCACCCATTAATGCACCAAATAGCGACATATTTTATGTTTTAATTCTTGTTTACAGTCCAACACTAATTGAATCACAAATTTTGTCACTTTTTTAAACTTGTTATAACTTCACGAGTTTTCTCGAACACAATGTGACCGCGTGGCAGTTGTCGTAGAAAATCAAAATTGTGTTACCACATACTCAAACAGCAAAAAAAAACCAACGAAATGCAGAGACTGCCAACCTATTTCAATTTTTTCAACGCTGGTCATATTTGAATTCGTCTAGTATAAATTAACAAATATTTTTAATGCTCTGTTTATTTAAATATAAAGGCCATTAAAGGTAGATATAAAATATTAATTTGTTCGCTTAACTTGTTCATTTTGTAGTTGTGTTATTACGAAAACAATTCGTTGTTTACAAGTATGGAGCAGCATGTTCCTCAATCCAAGCTGTGTGGTGTTTCACGCTAGTGTAAACTCCAGGAAATCCTTCGCGAGCACAGCCCACTCCCCAGGAAACAATACCCACCAAGACTCCATCGACAGTCAATGGGCCTCCAGAATCACCATTGCACGCATCTTTGCCTCCCTGCTCCACACCTGCGCACAACATTTCATCCGTTATTTTGTAATCCTTAGTGGAGTACTGAGAGCCACAGGTGTTTCTGTCCATAATCTCGACCTCTACCGCACGCAACATGGCTGGCAATGCTTCATCCGCTTCGGTGCGCTTGCCCCAGCCGCTGACTATGGCATGAGTGCCTGGGTTGGGTGAGTCTACAGCCAAAGGAATAGGCTGGACCAGATTGGAGTAAGCCAATGGTAGAGTGGTTATGATCATACCCACATCATTCACGTGCGTCTTCTTATTGTAGCCGCTGTGATAAATCAGCTTGCTGACTTTGACTCCCTGCTCATCCAGATCGGCTATCGAATTTTGTCCCGCCACGATCCGTATGTAGGAGGCGAAGCGTCCTTTAATGCAGTGGGCAGCAGTCAACACCACACGCGGTGCATAGATGCTGCCACCACAAATATGCAGCAACATATATGTCTCCAATCGGACCGATACCTGGTACGGATAGTTCACAATATCCGTTTCAGTCCCGCCCACAATGTGGGTGCTAATGGAGGCGCTTTGGGTCAAAGTTGCCAGAGAAAGCAGCCCCAAGAAAGCACCAACAAGTATTCCGAAACACGGCAACGACATTACGCAAAATCCAAAATTCGTATATTAATTAAAGTTTCGCACTCGGCTCTTATATACGAACGGCGTGTGCTTATCGCTGTTTAAACCGAAATCGCTCAAAATCCACGACACGCCACGGATTTCAATAAACGAATTCAGTAATATCATAAAGCTAAAGTTAACCAACTGTTTTATATCCATTATAAACATGGCGGTTTTTTAAAGCGAAATGCCAACCAATAATTAACCAATAGACCCCATAAGCTATTCGATAAGTCTTTTACGATACGTCAAAAAAAAAAAAAAAAAAAAAAAAAAAGAGTTCACTAGCTTACTCTATTTGGCATAGGTCACAATAATCATCAAAGATTTATGATGAGTCATTTGTACTTGATGAACTTTGATGTGGCAACGAAAGAGATGTTAGCAGTATATATAGTCTTATTCTGAAACTCTTAACTTTATAGATTAAAATCAACGTCTCGCGATTGTCCAGTGCTGAGATTTATAGTCACCGAAGTGCAAAAGCAGCAAAGCAACAAATGCTCTTGATAACAGCTATTGAGAATGATTTTTATGTTTCCCATATAATTTTTATATGTATTTCGATATAAACAAATATTGAACTACTCTGTACTATATATGCTGTGATATATTCCTATATACTATACTACTAGATATTCGATACGGTTGTCGTTTCTTAAAAGGCTTATTTAAAAGATAACGCGAACGTATTTAAGTGTGATTGATGAATCATTCGAATTAGTAGACGTTAGCAATTTTCCCCTAGATGATCCAAGTACACGTTAAGTACATAATTGACAACCTTCGCGGAATTAACTCTATTATCTCAGAACACTGTTCAAAAATATACAAAGTTTATGGCGAAAAAAGAAAGTAAAATATATAATATTTTCAGCTATTCAATCCTTTATAAAAACTGTTTAATGTTGTATATTCAATTTATATAAAATAAATATATATTACATAATTGGATATTAAATAATTCGTTTGGTTTTAGTTTATTATCATGATTTATATATAATAATATAATATATTTAAAATAATATTAATAAATTATTATTATTTAATTATTATGTTTATTATTAAATTTTTAAAGTCACTACATGTCATTTTTTTTATTCAAAAATAATGGCAGCTGTTATTCATAACTTTTCGATTATTTGCTATCGATATGAACTGTTATAGCTTCAAGTGTGACCGTCAAGTTCCATACCAATCAGCTTTGCCAGAATTAGTAATGACCGTAGCACCATCATTATCCATCGAAATGGATAAGATAAGCGGGAAACTAACTAACCTTAACTTTACAAAATAGATTTATAGCACTTGTGAATTATCGGCTTATAAATTGGCTGATTAAGTAATTATACCACAGATAAGTGTCCTATAAAAGTACATAACACGAGAATCGTCACCTTAGTTTATTGAAAAGATGATTCGCATCTTGATCGGTTGCTTTATTGTGGGATTATCGGTAGCGGGGACCGTGTTCCAGAGCGGTGTGCCCATGCCCGATGGGCGTATTGTTGGTGGTTACGATGCGGACATAACCAGCTATCCACATCAGGTCTCCATGCGCTACAGGGGAAATCATAGATGCGGCGGCTCCATTATAGCGCCTAATATGATTCTCTCGGCCGCTCACTGTGTGAATACGTTGAAGGGGGTGGCTAATTTGACTATTATTGCTGGCACCACAGAAACCTTTTTTCCAACTGGTCAGGAGTTGCCGGTGAGGGAAATCATCATTCACGAGAAGTACAAGTCCTTGTACCAGGACTACGATGCTGCTATTCTGGTTCTGGATGGGGAATTCGAGTACAATAAAGCTGTGCAGCCAATCGAATTGGCCAGTGAGCGTCCGGCGCACGGAACACCTGTCATCGTAACTGGCTGGGGCGCAACTACCGAAGGAGGCGCCCTCTCCAACGTGCTCCAGCAAGTGGAAGTGAATGTTGTGGAGAATGCCAAGTGTAAGAGCGCATATTTCATTGCTCTGACCAATCGCATGCTCTGCGCCGCCGTCGACGGTGGCGGTAAAGATTCCTGCCAAGGTGACTCTGGCGGTCCGCTGATCTACAAGAATGAGCTGCTGGGCATTGTCTCGTGGGGCTCGGGCTGCGCACGCAAAGGATACCCAGGAGTTTATGCTGCCATACCCGATTTGCGCCAATGGATAATCAATACTCGTGCGTCCAAGGCATCCGTGGGCCGCATTGAATTTCTTTGAACGGTTAAATCTGATGTAATCTGCAAGTTAATAAGCACAATAAACTTTATCTTTTATTTTGGAGTTTAGTTTTCATAAGTAAGCTGTTCACGTTGATCAAGAAAACAAAAGATAAGATAAAAATATGTAATCGAATTTTTAAAAAACCGTTGCAACTATCGATTGTCTGCAAATAACCGGCATTTTATAGCAGTTAGCTTTTTGAAGTTGAAAAGTGTGTGAACTTATGTATGTTAATTGAGTAATTTAAAAATTATTATTTCATCGCTAACAGCTTAAAAAATGAAATTTGTAGTATTTTCAGAAGCTAAACAATCTATTCATTTTAGTTTTGTAAAGCCATGGGATATATGCATGATTTTGTCAGACTGTTCTGTCAGAAGGAAAAAATACGAGAACTTGATAAACATAAATATACAATTTGATGCACCGACTTAGATAGAGCAGTGAGTACCTAAACAATGGCATATTGTATTCAAGACGGAATTCTATGGTTCGTGCTTGAATTTAACAAACTGAACAAAGATTTGTACATTTAGCCTTATAATTCAGTAAGATTTACATACCTAAATATTGCTTTCAAAAATGGTTTTAAAGACTTTAGACTAAATCAAGTAGCAACTCATCAGTATCTTAGTTAAATATAAGCCGATGCATTCAATAATCCATGAATATTAGGTTTTATGATCACTGAGCTCTGATTTAGCAGAGCCAGGACTAGAAGAGCAAATGCTCTTCTTCGTCTTCGAATATCCATGCATACCCAGAATAGGTTATAAAGCACTCAAAAGAAAATGTTGTAATCTTGTGCTCAGCACGTCGCTAATTAATTTACTATGTAATAAACTAATTATACCCTGAACGCATTGAAAATGGGAAATCAGGGTATAATGGTTTTGTGAAAAGTATGTAAGAGGCAGAGGAAATCATCGCAGATCCCATAAAGTGTATATATTCTTGATCAGCACGACGAGTTGAGTCGATATAGCCCTGTCCGTCTGTCCGTATGGACGCCGAGATCTCAGAAGATATACGAGCTAGAGAGCTATAATTTTGTGTACATACTGGTGTGTACCATACGCAGTACGAGTTTTTCGATAACTCATCCAATAACTTTTTATAGAGAATAATCGAAAAATTGATTTTGTTAGCCTCATTGGAATACTATTAGAAGTGGAGACTTCAGATTTATGTATATTTATATATATATATATATATATATATATATATATATAATATATATATATATATATATATATATATATATATATATATATATATATACATACAAACAATTTGTAATCAACAGATTTTGGATAACACGCCCCTTCTCCCCAAATTTGTACGAAGCGTATTTCAAGTACTAAAGACTGAAAATTTCAATAAGATTGTGTGTCTAAAAAAGAAGTTATTCAACAAATAAATAAGTTAGCAGAGCGCGGGCGCGTGAGGGTGGATGCATATGTATGTATGTGTACGTGCATAAAAGAAGTGCAGAATGATAGTAATATCAGCTTGGAGGGTTCAGGGTATCTCCTAGTCGAGCAGTCTCGACTAGGGCCTTCTTACTTGTTTTATTATTGACTAAGCAGTTAACTGGCAATGGAATGTCATATAAGTATCGTATTAAACAGCTTATTTATAGCGCATATCAGTACAACAGTTTATAGCCCTCCAGCGAGCTCGATCATTTCATCGATCCAGGGCTTCAGACTCGGGACAAAGGTGTAAACTGAGGGATATCCAGGACGCCCACAGCCGCGACCCCATGATACGAGACCCACCAGCTGCTCGTCCACAATAAGTGGACCTCCGGTGTCGCCTTGGCAAGCATCGCGACCACCTTGAGCCACATCGCCTGCGCAGATCATGCGCTCAGTCACCTCACCCTTTCCATAGATATCGTTGCATTGCTCAGAGCTAACGATAGGCACGTGTACCTGCTCCAGATTATAGCTGGAAGGTCCCCATTCCTCGCGATAGCCCCAGCCAGCGACGATGGCAGTTCGTCCAGCGGCTGGTCTCTCGGCACGCAGCGCAATCTTCCTAATGCGATAGTTGTTCAGGTCGAGGGGCGTGTCCAGCAGGATCAACCCAATGTCATAGTCCGCTGTAATCGGGCTAAACTCTGGATGGAATACCCATTTGGCGACGGGATAAACCAATCCATCGGTGCCATTTCGCGTATTGGCACCAGCAACTACCCACATTCTTGTGCCCATCTGCACATTCTCCAGGCACTGAGCCGCTGTCAGGATTGCTCGATCCGTGTAGATGGCTCCCGCACATTCGTGGTAGTAAGCGGATTCATTGCTGCGCCGATAACGTATCGAAACGCAATACGGATGACGGGCGATATCCACTTTGGAGCCATTGATTATACGTCCCTGGGGTGGCAGCTCAGAGCCCAATGCAATGCCTGCCCAGGTGAAAAGCAGCATCACGCCAAGCCGCATAATATGTGTACTCTCTCTACTTTTCTGCATCTGGTCGCGCGATTGGCAAATATAGAACTGATTACCAATTATATGTGCTTTGGAATTTTCGGCCAGATTAGCTTTATTTGAGCCACTTCTGATAGGCTCGTGTACAGGGTCCGACCTGATAGCAAAGCTCCGCAATGCCAACCGCAAGCTAATGGGGGTATGTGATATGATATGCTCTATACATCCATAAGTTCAACGATAAGTTTCCAAAACAGATCAATTGCTTGTATATTCGATTTTCATTAATAGTAAGGTTCAGTTTTGACGAATCCACAGGGCTGCAATAAATTGCAAAAATTGTATCCCAATCTCTTTAATGCAGCATTTTTTATGCAATATGAATATGTATATTATATATATTTTCATATATATACATATATTGTATATATTTTGCATTGCAAATCGTGTTATAAAATTATTCTATATTTTTGCTTAAATTATCTAGCATGATTAAAAACTTGTTAAATAGTTTTAATTTATCCTTAGCATTTTCTGAATGATTCATCAATCCTTCGATATATGTATTTCCAAGACCGTAGAACGTAGAACAGACATACTGTGCTTATACATTTTTTAGAGAATTCACAGATTTTATAATCTACAGATTTTGACCGATTTCAAAATCATGAAGATAGTTCGACAACAAGAGAACAACAAATAAATGCTTACAATATAGCCCACACTGCAGCGCAGCGCATTTTGATTATCTTTCTTCAAAATCCCTCTGAATATAATCTTATTTAATTGGGATAAACCATTTTTATACCCTGAACCCATTGAAAATGGAAAATCAGGGTATAATGTTTTTGTGTAAGAGTATGTAACAGGCAGATGAGCTGAGTCGATATAGCCCTGTCCGTCTGTCCGTCCGTCCGTCCGTCCGTCCGTCCGTCCGTCCGTATGAACGCCGAGATCTCAGAAGATATAAGAGCTAGAGAGCTGAGGCGCGTGAGGGTGGATGCATGTAAATGTATGTGTGCGTGCATAAAAGAAGTGCAGATTGATAAGAATATCAGCTTGGAGGGTTCAGGGTATCTCCTAGTCGAGCAGTCTCGACTAGAGTCTTCTTGCTTGTTTAAATTTTAAATTGTATTAAAATACATAATAACTGTATTCATAGTATACCATATTATTTGATTTTTATCTATTTTGTTTACGTTTTGATTAACTTTGATTATATATTTCTCCAATATCGCATCCAAGGCATTTTATGTTTGCATACTTTGAGGCTGCTTCTGCTTCTGGCGATGATGAATATGACGATTATCATGTTTCATAAAAAAGTTAACATACTTAGTGCAATAGCAGTTTGGGTTTTTCAAGGCTTAATAACTTTATGAGGCCGCACACATAATCTAGATAAGACGTCTACCGAAAAGTTACAGCCGAAACTACCGATATTGGATTCAGGCCCCAATCGCAGCTGATTGCACAGAAGAAGTACATATAAATCAAATCGATTGTTCGCCAATTACAAATTTATTCAGACATGTGACACAAATGAGGCATTCGTGGGGGCCTTCGGTCAACGCTGGAATATTTTCAGGCCAACGTTACCTTGGACTTAATCCAGTCGACATAGTGGAAGACGTTGGCGTAAACGCCCGGATGCGTGGGCAGAGCGCATGATCTGCCCCAGGAGACGACGCCTTGCAGCTTATTCTTAACGATCAGCGGACCACCAGAGTCACCCTGGCAGGCATCCTTGCCGCCCTGGCCGCGCACACCTGCGCACAGCATGCCCGCCGTGATGCGCCCGCCTCCGTAATCCTCGTCGCAGACCTTATTGCTAACGATGGGCACATCGACAGCGCGCAGCTGATCCGATGGCGTACCGCCGGACTGGGTGGTGCCCCAGCCGCTGACAGTGCTTATGGCACCATCGGTCGTTGGCTCTGTGGGCAGCTCGATTGCTCTCATGGTAAAGTTGTTCAAGGGTAGCGGCGAGCTCAGCCGGAGCAGAGCAACGTCGTTGTCGAGGTTGTCGGGATTGTAGTTCTCGTGCATGACGATTTCGTCAACGGAGACGATGATGCCATCGCTGCCATTCCTGCGACTGGTGCCTGCCACGACCTTGAACTGAGAGGCCACCGAGCCGATAACGCAGTGCGCCGCCGTGATGATGGTGTCCTTGGTGAGGATGGAGCCCCCGCAGGAGTGTGTAAAGGCATTCTTGGGAGTTGTGATTCCTTTGCGCCGCAGTGAGATCTGATGCGGATAGACCGCAATGTGCGTCTCATAGCCGCCCACAATGCGGCCGTTGGGTGAGCCCGAGTCGGAGTCCTGCAGAGGCAGTGCTCCAGCCAAGGAGACGAGGGCCAGACAAAAGCCGAGCAGCAAAGGTACCACGTGCGCCATCTTAAACAATAGCCGAAAGACTGAAAGACCAAAAACCCCAGAGGGCCCAAGCCGACGGATCGTAAAACCTCTTATCGATCGTTGGTCATCAAAGATTAAATGGAAATAGTAAAAGTTTAATGGATGCATTTAAATGGTCATACACTAGTGCGATAAGGCTAAAGGCTTCTTTTATGGAGCCCGCGACTAATCAGCGGGCAATCAGACGTGTTTCGCCAGCTGCTCGGCAATCCATGCGCGGAAATATGGCACCGAGGTGTACACGCTCGGGTACTCGGGACGGGCACAGCCCTCGCCCCACGACACAATTCCCACGATCTTGTCAGCCACTACCAGAGGTCCGCCGGCGTCCCCTTCGCAAGCATCCTTGCCGCCGCCAGGCGCCGCTGCACAGAGCATGCGCTCGGTTATGGGTCGCCAGTTGTAGGCAGCCTGGCAGACGGTGCTGTCCACCAGGGGTATCTGCACCTGCTGCAGCTGGGGAGAGCCGAACCCATCTTCTTTGGTCAGGCCCCAGCCGGAAACGCTGCCTACCGTGCCCGCAGCGGGCACCGCCTCAGCCAGATCGATAGCGGCGATCTTGCGCTGGCCCACGGGCAGCGGAGGCGACACAAAGACCAGGGCGATATCGTTGTCAGTG
This sequence comes from Drosophila navojoa, assembly GCF_054131105.1. Lineage (NCBI taxonomy): Eukaryota > Metazoa > Arthropoda > Insecta > Diptera > Drosophilidae > Drosophila > Drosophila navojoa. The sequence continues at coordinate 24,100,403 of NC_142893.1, read as the reverse complement.
ATGGAGGCATTGTAGAGCTCATGCGGCACTAGCTTCTCTACGCGTGTCACAATGCCTCCGTCCATGCCAGTGCGCACGTCCGAGCCAGCCACTACCAGGAAGCTCTGCTCCAGCCGATTGTAGACGCAGTGAGCTGCTGTGATGATGGTGCGCTCGTCCAAGACGGCGCCGCCACAGCTATGGGCGTAGGCGCTCTTAATGCCATTCCGTCTGCGCAGCGACACCTGGTAGGGCACAAAATGCGCTGAGACGGTTTCGCCACCGACAATGCGTCCCTGGGGACGCTCCAGGCAGCTACCAATGCTGCAGACTACCGACAGCGCTGCAATTGCGAGCAATGCGTTGTTCATTTCAATGTTTGGCCAAAGACTAACAGCGCCATTTGGTCGAGCCTGCTTACTCACTATCAGCGGGGCTCTTTAGCCGGCCAATAAATTGTCCAATATTGGGCGCGATAAGGTCCACGATAATACACAGGGAAAGTTCCCAGTAGCGGGTATTAGTCTAATCTGAGTCATGACTAAGTTTGTATTTGCCAATCGCTAACTCCGAAACTATTTATTCAAGCAGGTTGCTTGGTACGCAACGAATATACATATATGTGTGTAAAACTTTCGAGAATATAAATGGTCAAAATTGACAGATAATCTATGATTTAAGAATTTAATTGTCTTATATATAGAATAACAAAAGATTAACAAAAGATAACTAGATATTGTCCGTACGGAGAATTTTCGGTTTGAGCTTCTATAGGCATACATAAGTCCATCGCATATACAAATATATACATACATTTAATTTATCCCATTATAATTCGTGGCACATATGTTTAAAATATCAAGTCTCTAGCTTCAATAGCGGTCCAATCAGTTGCATTCATACGAACAAACGGACGGACATTGCACAAACCCAATATCCTCATGTCACTTGCGTGAATTATAATAGTAACAATAGTAAAATAAATAATAGAATGTACATAAATTTATAAGGACATAATATTGTTATATGCGTAAAATATAATGCGAATAACTGTACAAAAAAGAAGACTTTTTCTTTCAGTTAACCATAGTTATAAACCCAAGTGCAACCCAAATTAGCACCCGTATTTTCATTTGGTTTGTATGACCACTAACCAGAGAACACATAGACTAGACAACTAGTGGAAAGCTTTTTGCACGCTTTTTCTTGGACTTAAGCACCCCAGACTGCTTTGAATTCGCTCGGCGAATTACTTTTAGGCTCGAGCAACGAAAATATACGAAAGCACAATCATTTCGCTTCACGCTCTCGACCGAGATGGTCAAATGTTGAACAAAAGATCCTTATATGCTCAATCTTTCCCTTGCTCTCTCTCTCTCGATGCTCTATGCTCTCTCAAATGTGTATATGTGTGTATGCATGTGAGCACAAGCAGCAGCTCTGAGCTGCCAGCTCACGAAAATTGAAATTTCTTCTCAGCAAGAACCCATGCCTTCCCTTCTGTGTGAAGAGTATACCGAACTTATCAAACCGTTTGCCAAGCTCGTACAAAATCTGTATATATGTTTTCGATATTACTTGTGGGAAGGGTATGAAAGCGTTGGTGCTCATACTGAAAATGCTTTCGCGACGAGCGTGCACACACACAGTCTCCGTTACTATATGTATTATGAGCATTTGTGTGCCTGTGTGCGTAGCTCTTGCTGCCTGTAGCGATTTCAGAGCCCCGAATTCGCATTTGGTAGATCTTGTGAACTACTCACGCATGCATACATACATATGTATGATTGTGTGTACGCAGAAGCCGCGATGCTCACAAATGATGGGGTGATCATTGTAGAAGCCTTTGACTGCCTTTGTGCCTTTATATGTGCGTGTGTGTATGTGCATGTGTGTAAGCATGGGACATGAGCATTGGCGTGTGCCTACCTCAACTTTAAATTGTGCTTATATTTCAGTAGCTGACTGACTACACTGACAAGTGCACTTGCATTTTTTACACTCTTTTTTTACTTGCATGCACCTGTAAATGTACATATGTACATACAAATATGCAAGGGATCGATAATCGCATCCCATTTTGCCCACTGATCAGATACTACATTTTTTAAAAATGCATTCTGATAGGCTAACTCACGATCATTTAAATCAGGTGCTTAAATACATATGTATATACCGCGAGTAACTTGGCTGTCCCTATACCACACACATATACATACATATGTACATACATACATACACATGTGCGTGAGTTACTCTTCGGTCACAGTGCCACAAAGTATTGGGATGTGACAAGTGACAAGTGCACTTTAGTCAATCAGCTACTGAAATATAAGCGCGCCTCTTCAATTCAAACCCAAAATCGTTCTCTGGTTAGTGGTAGAAGTCATAAAAAATTTAACAATAAGAGCTTTAAATAGCGAAAAGCTTCAAAACGTTCAGCTTATTCAAAAGAGCATTTGCTATAAAAGCACGTGCTATGTAAAAGCTCTTTCTATAAAGGTTGTTGTCTTAACTTGATGTAATTTATCAAGCTTTCTTTATCAATGTCGAGTATTATGAAAAAATTGTTTATCGCTTACATACAGATGACAAATAAAATATAAATTTAGAAAATATAAATATATATAGTCTGTGTATATCCATATATCATGCATTAAATTTTGGTCTACAGTGCCTTGGCTTTCTCCAGTATCCAGCTGCGCAGGGCAGCCACATCGGCGTAGACGCCGGGCAGTAGCTTGGAGGCGCAGCCATAGCCCCATGAGACAATACCCACTAGCTGATTGTTGGCCACCAGTGGGCCGCCGGAGTCGCCCTGGCAGGCATCCTTATTCTTCTCATAGCCACAAACCATGGTGTCCCGAATAATGTCGCCGTATTTGTACGCATCGGAGCCGCACTGCTGCCAATCTACAATGGAGACGACGACCGCTTGGAGAATCTTTGGCAGAGACATGCACCAGAAGTAGCACTTGGATCCCCAGCCCGTGACCACGGCCGCAGTACCAGTTGGTGGAGTGACCTCGGCCAGTTCTATGTAGCGAATGCTCTCCGATTCGGCCACGCTTTCCGCTAGCTTCAGCAGGCCCACATCGTTTTCCAGGGTCTGGCTGTCGTACTGCTCATTGTATACCAGACTCTCGACGGCAACGAGTACCCCGCCTTCGTTGTAGCGCGTTGAGCCGAGACGTACACGAATGCTGGAAGCCTTGATGCCCTGCAGGCAGTGAGCCGCTGTAACCACAAGGTTGGGGCCGATTATGCTGCCTCCGCAGAAGTGGGACCCGCTCTTCTTCTGCAGTGAGGCTTGATAGGGATGTGCTTCAATCGTAGTATCCTCGCCACCCACAATGCGACCCTCCCGCTCGAAGCGATCGGGAGCGAGGTTAACGGTGCCTGCCACAGCGGACCCAACCACCAGGCACAGCAAAAGTCCGACACTGCGCTGCATGCTGTCTGTAAACTAAATACTGATAGACCCAAGGGCTAATATTTATATTAGAGCATTTCATGATCACTTTGATTGATCTACAGCCTTTTGATTAGTTTCGTCAAGAAAGTCTTAACTTTCTGACATTATCATGAATTTTAATACCCTTCTTGAAATGGCCAAAAAGAACATGACGAGAGACAGATACGATTCTTCTTCTATAAATCAGCGCAGGAATACGCTTTTGAAAAGAGGCATGTTGATAAATAAGAAAATATACATAAGGGATTCGCATTGAATCATCCATAAATCAGCTCAAGAATACTCTATTAGAAAGCAGTAATTGGGCACGCTGATAAATAAATACATTTTAGAATTTATTATTTTTTATTATTATTACTTATTACTTATTATTCAACCAATAATTTCTCATATTGTCCACACTACAGTGCACTGCAGCGCAGCCCAAGCGCAGTCGCTGCGTACTGCGCAGTTGCGTGCGTATGGATGCACGTGTATGTGTGCATAAAAGAAGTGCAGAATGATTAGAGCATCAGCTTGGAGGGTTCAGGCTATTTCCAGTCCAGCAGTCTCGACTAGAGCCTTCTTAGTTGTTTAATCAGACTTTTCTGTATAGTTTTGGGTGACAATGATAACGATATTGATTTTATAAAAAAAACTCAACATTTTTATTTAAATATAGGTATTCATAATAGTGGATAAGTACAACACCCACAACAAACATTTACAAAAAAAAAAAAAAAAAAAAACACCCACAACAAACATTTACAAAAAAAAAAAAAAAAAAAAAAAAAAACAAAAGGAGGAAATTTAAACTGGAAATCCCAAGTATCTCTTATTCAATGATTACGTCAATGGCTGCACTCAAAATTATTGTCATGCGTTGTACAGCTAGCTACTTAGACGGAACTAATACTTCGTTTTGAAGAGTCACAATCCAAATATCAATGGGTTTTGCGAATATCGCCCAATTCTAGCCATGGTTATCTTTCCTTGGCTGGGCTCGTTATCTGTCAAAGACACCGTTCGAAATTTGTAACATTCGTTACTTTTCACCCTAAGCGCAGTCATAATGGTAGTTGAGGGTAAAACTATTCTGTGAATGTGTATGTACTAGAAAGAAATCTAGGTGGTTTTTCCCTATAAGTAGTCCAAACCAAACTTAATGTAAGGACTCGTCTGAATCGTCCCCATAAAAATAGTTCTACCTTACGCACTTATTCACAAAATTTTAGAAAATAATATGGAATAATAGAAGCGCAAGGTATTCTTAGTCGGTCACTTCTGATCACTGCAATCTTATTCGCTATTTGAAAAAATTGTGCACTGACAGGGCATAAGCTATAATAAACTTTTTATGGCTTTATTGGCATATTTACCACTATCTACTACGGTCTATCGAGCACGAACTTGTTGAAAACCCTACACACCCATTTGGACTGAGTGTTGGCCTCTATTTTCGATGTTTAATAATCGAGTGTGAAATGCGTTTCTAAGGGATTCTCACATAGATATATTTGTGTGTATATATGTATCTCTTTTTTCATTACACTGAACTTATTCTAAATTGATCAACTTTAACTTTAATGCGCACAACGCTATATTATCTGTAGCGGCATCGTAATTTGGGGAATTTTATTTTAATTTATTTTTTTTTTTATTTATTTTTTTTTTTTTGCAAAATATTGATTAAAAAAAAAACTTATCAAGTTTAATAATTTCGGTCTAGTAAATAATTTTATCAGTTGGGCGCTACTTTGTATCAACATTAAGCAGACCTAATCCTTTGCCATTGACAATTATTGTAAAATAAAATCCAATATTTTCACATGTATTTTTTGAAGAGGAATACTGACATTATATAAATAAATGCTGCTTGATAATATCTGCAAAGCAAGTACTTTCTGGGGACTTCGTAACTTATTTCTGTTAAACAGGAAGTAGCTTTTCATTTCAGATCTTCATCAGTGATCAACACCTCCTCTATCTTTACACAAAACTAATCATACCAAACACTTGAGCTGCGTGTCCAACTGAGCACTCAACACTACTTAAATACCCTTTCACGAAATGTAACAGGTATATTGGTTTAATATATTTTGACACGACGCCTAGGGTCTTTGCAAGTGAGATTTTCTTATATATTATACGTATACTGAGTGAAAAACCCAGATAAAAATGGATATGTCCAAATATAGGGTGACGCAAATATGATAGGTTTCTATCTTATACAGGTTTTCAATGAGTAGAAAATATCATATCAATCAGTCTGTTGATAACACATAGATATTATTGGTAGGAGAGTAAAAAAATCAACAATTATAATAAATTTATAATAATATAATAATCAATTGACATAGTGAAGCATCGGGAAATTCAGTATTATTTACAGCTCTACAGCTAGATTTTGATAACCATGTTACCCATTGATTTCTCCTCTAATAAATTCCCACAAACGGATGAAAACTTTAAGATCCTCAATTTGCACTTTAAAGGTGGTTGGTAAAAAATGATTGATTAGTGCTGAAACTAAAATACTTTTTATGCTTGATCAAATATTATGAGAATAGTCACTCGCGACTCTAAAATATTTTAATAATATCAACTAGCTCAAATTCTAGGCGTGTGTCGTGCTTCAAATAGATTAGATAATGGCGCATGGGATGATGGACATCAACTGAAGAGTTTTCGGCTACACGATTTGCAAACCGTTTCTTTATCTCGTCTCGAGGGAAAAAAATATAATGTTACGAGTGCTACGATGACTCTACGCGATAAGGCTTTTGCGTCACTGTACCCACTGTCCCGAAATTAGGCCCGGAAGAAAAATAAAAGTCCTATTCTTTATCAGAATTTAATTGCAGATATTATCATTCACTTATTATACATCATATGAATGAACGATCAATTTAGATCGAGTTGGCAGCGTTGACCACCCAAGAGCGGAGGACAGCGACATCGGCGTAGACACCGGGATAGTTGCTGTAGGCGCAGCCGCGACCCCAGGAGACAACACCGACGAGGACACCACCAGAAACCAATGGGCCGCCAGAGTCACCCTGGCAGGAATCCTTGCCGGAGGCAGCGGCGCAGATCATGGTGTTCTTGATCTGACTACCATAGCCGTAGGCACTGGAGGCGCAACGGGACTGGCTGACAATGTTCACATTGACGTACTGCAGCTGGGAGGGGATGGAGCTGGATCCAGATGACTGGGTGCCCCAGCCAGAGACGGAAGCGGAAGCACCGTTGGCAGGATTAGAAGAAGCCAGACCGATAGCCTTGATGTTGGAGCTGAAGGACAGGGCAGAGCTCAGGCGGATGACAGCGATGTCGTTGACCATGGTGTTGGGGTTGTAGCCCTCGTGGTTCCTGAAGGCAGCGACCTGGATGAGGGAGCCACCAGAGTTCCAGTAGGTGGAACCGGCACGCACCTTCAAGCTGGAAGCGGACACGCCCTGCAGACAGTGAGCGGCGGTCACGATGATCCTGGAGTTGTAGATGGAACCACCGCAGGAGTGGCCGCCATTACGCTGCAGGGAGATTTGCCAGGGGAAACTGCTGATGGAGGTAGGAGAGCCACCAACAATGCGTCCATCCAACTGGGGCAGGAGACCCTCAGGGATAGCAGCACCAAAGGCGCAGGCGACGACCGACAACAAAATCACGAACTTGAACATGTCGAGTACAGTTCCAAAATGGTAGAGTTACAACGCTTCTCTGTGCATTTTTATAGGGTCTCAGGCTAGGTGTTATCAGCTGTAAGTGGGGGATTACAAGCACTTGAAATGACAATTGAAGAACAAACTCAGATTGTAGCGCAATTTATTGTAGGGGTTTGAACAGTTCAAGCTTAGTTGAGCTAGCTTACAGCTCGTCAGCGGTCCTCTCGATCCAGCTGTGGAAGTGGGCGACATCAGCATAGACACCGGGGTACTTGACATCAGCGCAGCCATGGCCCCAAGAAACAACACCGACCAGACGATCGCCTGAGACCAAGGGGCCACCGGAATCGCCCTGGCAGGCATCCTTGTGCTCGGCGTAAGCGCAGATCATGGTGTCCTTAATCTGCCTGCCGTAGCTGAACTCCTTGGAGGCGCACTCTTCGCGATCAACAATCCTCAATCTCACGGCCAACAGATGATCGGGAATGGAGCCACCGGACTTGGTAGTGCCCCAGCCAGAGACAATAGCCTCGGCGCCATTACGAGGATTGCTGTCGGCAATGCGAATCGCACGCACGCTAGAGCGGTAGCTGATGGAAGAGGACATGCGAATAACAGCCACGTCATTGACCATAGTCCTGGGGTTGTAGCCTTCGTGGTTTCTGAAAGCACGTACCGAGTGCACGCTGCCGCCGGACCGCCAGTAGGTGCTGCCCACGCGCACCTTCAGCTGCTCGGCTGAAATCGACTGCAGGCAGTGGGCGGCAGTGATCACGATGTCGTGCGAGTAGATGGAGCCACCGCAGAAGTGGGCACCGTTGCGCTGCAGCGACACCTGGTAGGGATGATCCTCGATGCTGGTCTCGTAGCCACCAACAATGCGGCCATCCAGCTGCGGCAGCAGACCCTCCGGTACGGTGCCTGCCAAGGCGCAAGCGGCCATGCAAAGAAGTGCTACAAATGTCAACATCTCGATTAAATGGTTTTTAGTCGTGTGCAGACCTAGGATTTATATAGCAAAAATTTCTCGTAACGGAGTACATGTACATGATACGTCAGCCCGAGCTAAGTGTCGTACGCAGCAGGTCCGATCAGCCTAATCTTGACATTTCCCACTCAATAGCGGGAATCGAGATTGTTTCTATTCATTTTCTTTGTTGTATTCGCGTAAAATTAATCAATAGTTTTTGATAAGTTGCAAGCTCCACAGATAGCACGCCCCTCGACTGCCTATATAAGCGCGAGCACGATTCGATAAAGACATTGTACGAGCACTATGTTCAAGTTCGTGATTCTGTTGTCTGTCGTCGCCTGCGCCTTTGGTGCTGCTATCCCTGAGGGTCTCCTGCCCCAGTTGGATGGACGCATTGTTGGCGGCACTCCCACCAGCATCGGCAGCTTCCCCTGGCAAATCTCCCTGCAGCGTAATGGCGGCCACTCCTGCGGTGGTTCCATCTACAACTCCAGGATCATCGTGACCGCCGCTCACTGTCTGCAGGGCGTGTCCGCTTCCAGCTTGAAGGTGCGTGCCGGTTCCACCTACTGGAACTCTGGTGGCTCCCTCATCCAGGTCGCTGCCTTCAGGAACCACGAGGGCTACAACCCCAACACCATGGTCAACGACATCGCTGTCATCCGCCTGAGCTCTGCCCTGTCCTTCAGCTCCAACATCAAGGCTATCGGTCTGGCTTCTTCTAATCCTGCCAACGGTGCTTCCGCTTCCGTCTCTGGCTGGGGCACCCAGTCATCTGGATCCAGCTCCATCCCCTCCCAGCTGCAGTACGTCAATGTGAACATTGTCAGCCAGTCCCGTTGCGCCTCCAGTGCCTACGGCTATGGTAGCCAGATCAAGAACACCATGATCTGCGCCGCTGCCTCCGGCAAGGATGCCTGCCAGGGTGACTCTGGCGGCCCATTGGTCTCTGGTGGTGTCCTCGTCGGTGTTGTCTCCTGGGGTACTGGCTGTGCCTACAGCAACTATCCCGGTGTCTATGCTGACGTCGCTGTCCTCCGCTCCTGGGTGGTCAACGCAGCCAACTCTGTCTAAGAACCTTGCTCAATAAACACCGATTATGAACATGAAACTCAAAGTATTTAATGGATTTCTTATTTAATTTAGTTCCTAACATTTCAGAATACACACGCACAGTTAAAGAACGCTTTGTGCAATATCCGTGTTGTTGGTAGTATGACCGCAACTCCGTCTGCTTAAATGTAATACATTTCATCATTTTCAAAGCCAAAAGCTCGAGTTTCGGATTTTTCGATGGAATCATTAGTTTATAATGTTTAATGTTTGCTTAAACGGTCATTTGATGCTATATGTCTTATAACAGCGCTATTTTATTCATTGGCTGGCGGAATTGCACTGAGATCAAGGCTCTGAAATTTCCCTGCAAGAATTTAAGCAATTTATGAAAATACGTTGCAGTCGGGCTTTACCGACTGCGGAATACTTATTTACACCCCATCAGGAATTTAATAGCTATACTTTGTTTTAATACTGTAGATGAAAATTTCACCTCTCTCATTTCTACTGACGGACGGACAGATGTACATGGCTATATAGAGTCAGCTCGCCGTGCTGATCAAGAATATATATACTTTAAGAGGTCCGCGATGCTTTCTTCTGCCTGTTACATACTTTTTCACTAAAACATTATACCCAGATTTCCCATCGGACCTAAACAAAATTAGGTCTATAGCTCTTATTTCTTCTAAAATCTAAGCCCCCAAGCATACGACCAACCGGATAGCAGACAGACAGGGCTAAATCAACTCAGCTCGTCGTCCTGACCAGGAATATATGCTATACTCTATGGAGTCTACCAGCTTTCTTTCTGGCTTTTTTATATTCAATAAACAAAACCATTATACCCTGATTTCTCATTGAAAATGTGTTTAGGGTATATAAAATAAATGTTAATGTATACAGTTCAGCCAAAGTGTTAGTTACATGTAGCTTCGGTAATCAATCGGTCACTCAACAATTATTTCCACGAGGAATTAGAAAACGTGGTGATATAGAAAACGTTCCAAATCTTAAAAATCTGGCTTTAATACTATACGTCTTTATTGATAATCTAAATTAACTAAATTAACTATTTTCATTCCGTGACAAGTATAAATAACTCATGATTGCTCGACTAGAAGATAACCTGACCTCTGCGAAAATCTGATATATTTATTATTGTTCCTCGTTTCGTATATATTGCAATAATAAGAATAATTTTTCAAAGGTCGTAAAAAATCCCAACAACCTAAATAAAAATATCCCGTTATTCGTCACTAAATTTGTAGAAAGCTATAGCTTACTGTGGGATTTGCTAAGACTATGTGATGGACTGGGAGCTGGGAAAGGCTGAGCTCGGTGCCCAAAATTATAGATTAATTAATTAATTTTTTGCCCAGGAATATGACATGAAGAAGTAGTGGAGCATAATGATCTTTTCCGACGTAAAAATGTTCCGGATGGCTAGAATTATTTTTATACCCTGAACCCATTGAAAATGGGAAATCAGGGTATAATGGTGTTGTTGAAATGTATGTTACAGGCAGAAGGAGGCGTGGCAGACCCCATAAAGTATATATATTCTTGATCAGCACGACGAGCTGAGTCGATATAGCCCTGTCCGTCTGTCCGTCCGTCCGTCCGTCCGTCCGTATGAACGCCGAGATCTCAGAAGATATAAGAGCTAGAGAGCTGAAATTTTTTGTGCATACTCGTGTATACCATACGCAGTACGAGTTTGCTTTATTTTTTCGATAACTCATCCGATAACTTTTTTATCGAGAATAATCGAAAAATTGATTTTGTTTTTTGAGCCTCATCGGAGTACTAATAAACATAGAGACTTCAGATTTACTGTGTATATATATATGATAAATACAAACATTTTGTAATCAACAGATTTTGGATACCACGCCCCCTTCGCCCCCAATTCGTAAAAAACGTATTTCAAGTACTAGAGACTTGTGCTTTAGAATGTACACACATTTTGACCATATGATTACGCTCTGAAAATTTCATTAAGATTGCATGTCTACAAAAAAAGTTATTCATCAAATAAATTCTCATACTATTGCCCACACTGCAGCGCAGCCCAAGCGCAGTCGCTGCTTACTGCGCAGTTAGCAGAGCACAGGCACGTGAGGGTGGATGCATGTGTATGTATGTGTGCGTGCATAAAAGAAGTGCAGAATGATAAGAATATCAGCTTGGAGGGTTCAGGGTATCTCCTAGTCGAGCAGTCTCGACTAGAGTCTTCTTACTTGTTTTATAGTTCCGCCTTTTTCCGAAATTCCATTTCCCATTTTCTATGGGTTCAGGGTATACATAGAAATTGAAATAAATAAAAATTGCATAAGCTCTTAATCAAACTAGTATGATTTAGACATTATTCACAAAATACCAGACAGTATCTTGAAACGGCACTCGTCTGTTCTAGACATAATCACTAAGATAACGTCTACTGAAATAGACTTTCAATTGATCAAAGCGTAATTTTCTATATGTTTAATGTTTTGAAAGTAAATGAATATAAGAGAGATTTTTCTTAATAGATCAAAACTTCTATACACATAATTTAGAAAAGTGATTTAACTGATTTTCAATTATATCTCAAGAACTTATCGTTTAAGTACAGTAATATATAAATATAGAGATATAAATATAGAGCAGACAGACAGACGGACACATCGACGGACGGACGGACAACAAGATGGGCATTGAAAAATGCCAATATACTCAATTAACTACGTGAATTAGTACATTAACATTCCTCATTTAATCATTGCATTGAGAATGAATTACCAATCAGGGTACGATCAGGCGCATTAAAACAACGTATGCCCAGAAGCTCACAAATACCAAGAAATTCAAATTGTGTCCGATGAATAGCAGAACTGTCCAAATGAGAAGTGTTTTCACCGGAAACTCATATCGCACACACGTGGCCACATTTTCGAGTGGCTCCTATGCGTTAGCCGAAATCAACTGCGCACCACTCAAAACTGTTGATACCTACATACAACCACACACATATGTACATACATACATATGTATATACATACTCACATACCTACTGACAACGTAAACAACGTATTGACGGTGGATTAGAATTGATATTGATAAAATAGTTTATACTTATTTTTGTCTGAAGAGATAACCATAAGATAGAAACCACCTCAAACCGGCCTATATAAGCGCCAGCATATTTCAATTAAGACATTGTACGAGCAATATGTTCAAGTTCGTGATTCTGTTGTCTGTCGTTGCCTGCGCCTTTGGTGCTGCTATCCCTGAGGGTCTCCTGCCCCAGTTGGATGGACGCATTGTTGGCGGCACTCCCACCAGCATCGGCAGCTTCCCCTGGCAAATCTCCCTGCAGCGTAATGGCGGCCACTCCTGCGGTGGTTCCATCTACAACTCCAGGATCATCGTGACCGCCGCTCACTGTCTGCAGGGCGTGTCCGCTTCCAGCTTGAAGGTGCGTGCCGGTTCCACCTACTGGAACTCTGGTGGCTCCCTCATCCAGGTCGCTGCCTTCAGGAACCACGAGGGCTACAACCCCAACACCATGGTCAACGACATCGCTGTCATCCGCCTGAGCTCTGCCCTGTCCTTCAGCTCCAACATCAAGGCTATCGGTCTGGCTTCTTCTAATCCTGCCAACGGTGCTTCTGCTTCCGTCTCTGGCTGGGGCACCCAGTCGTCTGGATCCAGCTCCATCCCCTCCCAGCTGCAGTACGTCAATGTGAACATTGTCAGCCAGTCCCGTTGCGCCTCCAGTGCCTACGGCTATGGTAGCCAGATCAAGAACACCATGATCTGCGCCGCTGCCTCCGGCAAGGATGCCTGCCAGGGTGACTCTGGCGGCCCATTGGTCTCTGGTGGTGTCCTCGTCGGTGTTGTCTCCTGGGGTACTGGCTGTGCCTACAGCAACTATCCCGGTGTCTATGCTGACGTCGCTGTCCTCCGCTCCTGGGTGGTCAACGCAGCCAACTCTGTCTAAGAACTTTGATCAATAAAACCCGTCTAAACACATACACTTTTGTTTGTTTTTATTATTTTGATTATGAGCATCCTATCTGAGCTAACTGAACTACTGAAAATTTCCCTAAATGTTTAGGATCCCTTGGATCCCACTCTAGTAAAGGTTCTGTTTACAGCTCCATAATCTTAGCTGCTGCTTCCTGCTTGCAGCAAGTGTCTGCCTCCTAACTCATTCTTTAGATTCCATTATACTATTCTCTTGGCATCCCTCTTTCCCAATTGCAAGATCAATGGTATAGGTCTAGCCTGCTGCACGGAAGTAACTCTGCTGGCCCATTGTCTCGGGTAAATATATAAACTAAGACTATGTTCGAATCGGTTTAGAATTAATGCTTTATTAGCAACAGTTTAGGCCTACTGCTCACGAGCCGCTGAGTTCCAGAGGCGGCTCTTGGTCTTGACATTGGCCTTATCTTGCTTGCTGATGGGGCGCAGATGCGCTGCATCAACAATATCTCTGCGGGAGACAAACTTTAGTTGGATTACTTTGAGGTGTAACTGGGCTTCGAGGAGTACTCACTTGAACTCTTCGTAGGTCTCGGTGTTTGTTACTGCCCTCAGCTTAGCATCGTTGCGCAAATTGTGGAGCTCCTCCTTGCGCAAAAGCTCAAGACAGTCGTCCGCCAGGCGATGCAGCTCCTCGGGTGTTATGTCTAGGGAATCAGACATCTGGCTGAGTAAATGTCAAAATATTTACAAATACAAAATGCGATAGCTAATCGAAGCGAGTTTGTTTGTTTGGCAACGGTTGCCCGGGCGACTAGTTCGGTCTTGATAAGCCATTAACTAGCGATTAACGTTTACAGCTTGTGATTATGCGTTAGAACAAGGTGCATTCAGTTACCACTCGCCTTCCATGTGTGTTCTCCGCCATGGCCTCCAGCTCCGTTCTCATACTTTTGCCGCTGGTCGGCTATTTCCTTGGCGGACTCGCATTGCCGACGAGCCCGGATCTGGGCCTCAGTCGCATTGTTGGCGGCGATAACCTCGCTATACATAACGCACCCTGGCAGGTCTCCATACAGCTGAGCGCACGACACATTTGCGGTGGAGTCATTTACAGCAGGGACATCATCATTACAGCTGCCCACTGCGTGCAGCACAAATCCGTAACGCTGCTACAGGTGCGCGTAGGCGCCAATCAACACAATTCGGGCGGCTCGCTTTACCCAATCGCCAGCTACAAGATTCACGAATCATACGATGACCAGCTGCTGCACTACGATATTGCACTTCTGCGGGTGGCCACGCAGCTCAGCTACAGTCTGTCCGTCAAGGCGATTGCATTGGCCAGCACGAGTGCTGCAGCAGGCGGCAGCGTTTCCGTCAGTGGCTGGGGTTACACCGGACAGAATGGATCCACTAGTTACGCCAGCAGCCTTCAGTTGGTGCAGCTGCAGGTTATTGATCGAGCCGAATGCGCATCCGCCAAATACGGCTATGGCTGGGATTTTGTGGGCGTTGAAATGATTTGTGCAGCAGCTGCTAATAAAGATGCTTGCACTGGCGACTCAGGAGGTCCCATGGTGTCTCAAGGACTGCTGGCAGGTATCGTGAGCTGGGGCTATGGTTGTGCGCAGACGAATTATCCGGGTGTTTACGTTGATGTGGCTGTATTGAGGCATTGGATAGTTAAGACCGCAAATGACTTGTGAAATAAATAAATTCCAGGCAGCCAATTAAAATATATGACTCCAACTAAAGTAAATGCAATATATGTATAGAAATAAATATCAGTTAAAATTCTTTTAAACTCAAAAGGCATTCGCGCATTTCATCGAATTCGCCGCAAATCTTTGCCTTAAATTGTATGTTTCGGTATTTTTTAGTACATATTGTTTAGTATTCTGCCAATGAAATTACATATTCACAGGAGAGTGACAAACAATATAATAAAATAATAAAAAAAGGAATCACTTTAAATTGTAATTGTTCGCCCCCCAGGTGGAATCGAACCACTTCGACGTTAATCGACTACGGATTTGAAGTCCGCACCCCGGACCACCGAAGCTCAGTGGGGCAGTTTCTCACTACAACTAGTTGTATTTAAACGAACTACTGCCACAAAAAGCACTTGGGAATTCTAAACGTCATACCACTTATCGACACAGAATATCGCCGATTTTATCTACAAAATTAACCCATAAAACCTTTTATTTAGTGTAAGAACATGGCGCAAAACTCCATTTGGAATGATTAATATTAATGAAAAATTATCAAACATATTAGTAGTGCAAAAATACAAGGCATATTTAAATTAAGGTCGCTCTCAAAGCAATCAAATACAACTTATAACCAGTACGAATTACTCATTTGCGTGGCTGTTGTATGTGTATCTGGGGCTTCTGCTGCACCGCCACCGGCGGCTTGTGCGAATGAGCCACCTGTGCTCCAGCAGGCGTAAAATCTGTGTTACCTTTAACAGGTGCGCCGCTTACTGAGGCCGAATTAACATTGACTGGTTGCTGTAACAAAAACCTTTATAAGTAATACATTATATAAAATTAAAATTAAAGTATTTACCGTTAGACCCGTGCAATCTTCGGCGTCCTTAGCTGGTCGCTCAGAAGCAGGCGCCTTATGCTGCACAATGCGCATCCCACCAGCCTTCACTAGAAATACATATTAATACGTCATCAGAAGTTTTTAGATTTCGATCAACGCCCGAAAGACATGCCAACACTTACACACATGTATGTGCATGTACATATGTATGTATATGGGCGCTTTATCAGCAATCGCCTCTTCAAGAGGCGAGCTGTGATAAGAACAATGATATTCAGGTCAATATAAAATTCACTCATCAATTTAATGACTCCAAATTCGCAATTGGCTAATAAACTCTTACACAAAATTTATAAAAATCCAGCATAATTTCATTAAAAGCTTCAGCATCTTTCACACACACGACACGCGCATACCCATACACATGCAATGGAAGAGAAACTGTAAATGCACTTACATGCAGGTGGGTGTCCAGCTACTAGATTTGGTTGTTCCTCAGCCATGTTTTAAGCAAATTACAATCTAAAAAATACAGGCAAAATAAAAATCGGCTTGAAAACCATATTTTACCAATAACCTCTAATAAGGAAAATAAGTGCTTGCCAGTTTCTGCGTTTTAGCTGGTGACACGAATGCAGTTTAGTTAGCGATGAGCAAATCACGGCAACGCACGCAGTCTGGCAGCGACCTAAAACATAAACAAAACATAGGTGTTGCCAGAATATCACAAACTATCGATGACAAAACATTCATCGTATGCAGTTACTTACCGAATTCGTAAAAGATTTCATCAAAATTTGCCGTATTAAGTAAGAATAGAGCCAGTCCTCACATAATTAAGAAAACAACAAAAATAATACGAAATTAAAATGAAAGACACTAGGGTAGGTAGTGGTATAGTTCTTACAGTTACATCACCACAAAAATTAGTTTGACCTTTGTGAACTATGAAGACAATTGAACTTCGTTTCATGTTTTTAATGTTGCTGCTGCCAATGACAACTGCAAATAATTACAACAACGGACCAATACAATTACAGCCATTCCCTCCATTGAAAAATGACAATTTGCTGCGTGCCGCACGTGGCGAAGTCGTGGATCGTGTCCCAGTTTGGGTGATGCGCCAAGCAGGACGCTATTTGCCCGAATTTCAGGAACTCCGCAAGCTACATGACTTTTTCACAGTTTGCCGTACTCCAGAGCTGGCCTGCGAGGTGACAATGCAGCCGCTGCGACGGTTCGATCTAGACGCGTCCATAATCTTCTCGGACATCTTGGTTATTCCTCAAGCACTAGGATTGACGGTGGAAATGCACGCCGGTGTAGGTCCTGTACTGCCCCAGCCCATTCGCACGCCTGAGGATCTGAAGCGACTGACTCCAGACGGTGCTTTGTCCCGCCTCAGCTATGTGGGCGATGCCATAACAATGATGCGCCACAAGCTGGATGGTCGCGTGCCTCTGATAGGCTTCACAGGCGCACCATGGACTCTCATGGGCTATATGATCGAAGGTGGCGGAAGCAAGACTATGTCTAAGGCAAAGGCTTGGCTATACGACTACCCGGAGGACTCGAAACTCTTGTTAAATCTGCTAACAGATGTCATAGTGGACTATCTAGAAATGCAGGTGGCAGCGGGCGCTCAAATGTTGCAGATCTTTGAATCGTCTGCCGAACATCTGACCAAGGAAGAATTTTTGGTCTGGTCGGTGCCCTTTCTGCGTCGAATACGCGACGACCTGGTAGATCGCTTAACCAAGAAAGCTGTGTCTACCGTGCCATTAGTAAGTACCTCTCCATAATTGCCCTTTTCTCTGATAACTTGATCGAATGTATTTCCAGACGATTTTTGCCAAGGGTGCTGGACATTCACTTAAAGAGCAAAGCGAACTCGGCTACGATGTCATTGGATTGGACTGGACAGTGGATCCGGTGGAGGCGCGTGCAGCAGTTGGACCTAATATAACACTGCAGGGCAATCTCGATCCGCAGGATATGTACCGTGATGCCAGTGAATTACATACGCTTGCCACCGATATGGTTCACAAATTTGGCAAATCACGCTACATAGCAAATTTAGGTCATGGCATAACGCCACAGACACCCATAGCTAGCATGGAGGTACTCGTCGATGCGGTGCATAAAGCATTGTAAAATATAATTACAATTGGCTTGCAATATTCGCATTGTTGTATTTACATATTAAATACCATTTTGCCTTGGGGTAGGGAAATAAATGTTAGTTACAAAAAAGGAGATATCGTTTTAAATTATGGATACTCTACGTTATCGTACTAATAAATGCTAAAGCTTGTTATCGATAGCTTTTAATCAATTGTAAATCGCGGGCTACCACTAACATTACAAAGTTTTTTATTCATACAAAGATCTTGATCCGTATTGCAGTTTTTTTGTATTCAGATGTTTAGTTTTTTTTTTTGCATTCAAGTACAATCGAATCCGAATGGCTAATTAAATTCGATACTTTGCATCTGCTGTTCCTGTATCAACTTATCATATATCATAAGTATACTGCCGCAGCATATTAGCACAGTTCCTATGATAATTTCTGAAATGACAAGGTATGTATCATAAATATAAATAAAATAGAATATATAAATTAGCAGTCACAACTTTTGCCAGGCAGTTGCTCGCCGATCAGATACCCAGTTATAGCTGTGAACGCGAAACTTAGTGAATTCGCCAGCGGTACAGCTATAGTAATATTAGCGCTTCGTAATGTCCACACATAGAGCAGACTTCCGCACTGATTAAGTCCAAATGGTATCCAATAATGTAGACGTGAGCCGATCATTCGAAGCTCGGCAAGAAAATTTTGATATCTGGAGCCCGTGTCCTTAACGTTCTCAATGCCTTGGCTTCCCAGCCGTATAAATGGATTCGTCACACCCCACAGCAGCCCGACAGTCAGCAGTTGCACTAAAATTAGTATTACGTTACAGATGATAAACAAAACAAAAATATATTTAATAATATTTACACGTAGTTAACAGCATTGTTTATGTACATCAGCTGTGCCGCCGGCTGTCATATTCCCAGGGTTGCTTGTAATACTTACCAACACTTTTCGCGCAGAGACGTTGTCAGCACTGGACAGCTGTCAGATTCTTTTACGTCAAGCTTTCATTTCCTATAGGTGGGTTTTTGCATATTACCCGGAATATAATCACAAAACATCGCAATTTACACCAATAATAATGCAATGAAATGTATGAAAATACTAACTGCACATAAAATGCTTTACGTGACTACCAAAATGTTGTGGTGTGCAAAGTGCTGTACGGGTTTTAAGGCCGATTGTAAATTGCTCTTGTTTTGATTGGAATACAAACAATTTAAATTTTAATATTTAATCAAAAACTGACTAATTGCTTCTCCTCAAACAGGATACTGAACAGCAATAGCAATGGCAAAGACCAAGGGCGAGAAACGCAAGAAGTCGGCGATCACCGAAGTTGTCACCCGTGAGTGCACCATTCACTTGGCCAAGCGTGTGCACAATATCGGCTTTAAGAAGCGTGCGCCGCGCGCCATCAAAGAGATCCGCAAGTTTGCCACGCGCGAGATGGGCACCAATGATGTTCGTATTGACACTCGCCTCAACAAGCACATCTGGTCCAAGGGTATCAGGTAAGTCCACACATACGATAAACACTCCCACCCTTAAATACTAATAATACTATATCATTGCTCCACAGATCGACGCCATTCCGCGTGCGTGTGCGTCTGGCACGTCGCCGCAATGACGATGAGGATTCTCCCAACAAATTGTACACACTGGTCACATATGTGCCCGTGCCCACATTCAAGAACCTGCAAACGGAGAACGTTGAGTCCAGCGACGATTAAGCTAAACAGCAACAATACACCCACAGCATTCAGTTTACGCCGCTATCAAAAATACGTTAATAAAAAGTAATTTTCATTTAGAAATAACTGAAGCTTCACATTTGTGTCTTGACGCCAACAGATTAAAAGCAAGAATTATTAATTAGGAAATGTGATACATTGGATATAGTGCTATTTCGTCGATGTATAAAATACCGCATTTGAAGCGAATCTGCGGCTAGCAGGGAATAGTAAATATTAATTGTTTGAATAGATTGTAGATGAAATAGTCATTTGCTTAGTCCTTCGCTATATAAAAGAGCATTGGCCATCAGTTTGTAATATAATCTGTTTTGTGCGCTCTACTTATAGTGTTAACATCCTTTAGTACCTCTGCTAAAAGGTCTTTATTTCCGTAGCGCCAATGTAGAAACAAACAAAGGGTTTCATCAACAGAATATTTCTTTTTACCACCAAAAACCTAAAAATCGCAAAGTAATAAATTGGTGTGATTTATCGAAACAGAATTTTAGTACATTCTTGAGGGCTAGTATATGATTTCACCCGCTCTGCAAATAATTGTTTAAAGCATTACAATTGTAGGCCAACCTGTCTGCTTCGGTTTGAATTACAATATGTTAAGTGTGGCAGGTGCCTTCAATGTGTTCGTAGAATGTAGAACTACCAATACTATATGTACTTGGGGAATATTTTATTTAACCCTTTTGGGTCTTAATCTGAATAGTCCAATGCTGCATATACGAACATTAAATATTGGTTTCATTGGTTTTTTCTTAATACTCACTTAACTTGGTTTTAACATGGAGTAATTATTTTTATGCTTTTTAACACCACAATGAATTTGTTAACTACGCTCTCTATCCATGTACAAACTGAGCGCGTAAAAAGCTGACTAACTATAGTAAAGCTAGCCACATACATACACATACATACATACATATATCTAGCTGTATCGATTGTATATTCTGTCGCTTGTATATTTTTGCGAAAGATTCAAACCAACATATTTGAAATAACGGTAGTTAGTATATTGAGGTAGTTAATATATTAACAATTTAGATTTCTTATATCATATAAATACACATAGGAAACAGGGGGCAAACAATATACATACATATGTACATTTATACACTTACATATATAACATTAATACATACAAAATAATTAATCTGGCATGAGACTAGAGCCTTATAAACTGTGGCCCAACTAAGTAGATGCCCTCGCTATTGGATAAAGCCAAAATCTGTTTATCCGCTAATTCCAAACGTTGCAGCGAGTTTGCTGCAGGCAGCGTGCTCTCGCCTAGAAGCTGCTGAAAGCCTGCCACGCCTTGATGCTGGTAAATTCGCAGCGTTTGTGTGGGCGAAGCATTGCTTAAACAGAGCAACAGATCCTTGGACTTTTGCAGATGCATGAGAAGTAGCTGACGCGGTGGCCCAGACTCCTCCAAGTCAAAGATTTGTGCTAGCTGGTAGTCCAGCGCATTACTGTCCTTACTATACATACACATATGGGAACGTAGATTAGTATTAGTTGCATCACATAAACTTGAAAGCTACTCGCCTGTATATGTAAATGGCGACTGCTGGGGCTGCAGTCAGCACGGCCAGGAAGCTACGATTCTCGTGCGTCGCCAGCGCCATTTGCTCGGCCTGCATCAGGGACAGTCGCTGCTGCAGCATGTAGTTGCCACCCGAGGTCCACTGCCAAAACTCCACAGAGTTGGCGACAAGCAGGGCCAGTACGTAGGCATTACTGTCCGCGGTTGGATCTATCAGCTGTTTCACTTGCCCAGTTGGAATCGTGGCTTGCCGGACGATAGTGCCGTCAATGCTATCATTGGCTGCACAATAGATTTCGAGTGCTGAAAGCTGGTTTCTTTGCACTGCTAAACAGTCTTGGAAATGCAGACGCAAGGGGCTTAGGAACAGGGCGTTGCTCTTGACAGTTGAAAAGCGATCGTTGTGAGCATTGGCAAATTTCTCATCGGGTTGCAATAGCTGCGCCAGGCCTGTAAAAACAAAACACAAAACAGACGCGTAAACATATATACATATGTATGTACATATGACGAAAGTATAAGCAATGTGGACGACGAAGGAATACCCTGCAAACTTAGATCAATATTTTATAAGAAATTAACTTATATAAAAACAGAAAAAAGAATAAAAAATAGTAATTGAATCCTATATTGAAATAAGAACCATATTTATAATTGAATAATAATGACAACAAAATTGATTTAAATCATTGCGAATTGAAAAGTAAATGAAATCGGGGAAGTATAAATAATCGGTGCAGTTATGTAAATATATATTGAATAAATTAATCTTTAATTTTTGTAAAACAAGTTTTCGAAAGGTTTGCTTTAAAATTTAGATGATGATGAGAAAACAAAAGTAAAATTAAAGATAATTCAATTATAGGCTGAATATACTGAAGATCATCAAATAAGCTCAGCATGGCGAATTGTCGACTAGTCTAATATCCCCCATTCGACATTTAACTAAAACGCAAAAGCACAACGAAACTGATAAGGCGAAAAAAGTGGTTTAGATTTGTTCTGGGACTCTTTAAAAGCCGCGGACTCACAACTGGACTTACATTCATCGAACTGCCTGCTGAGAACTCTAATAAAATAGAAACAAAGTAAATACTCATTGAGAAAATGCTGAGGATTTCTTGTTGGCTACTTTGCTGTGCAGCGCTAGCCACGCTAGGCCAGTCAACAAAGGTGGAGAGCACAGAGGCCAGCAGCAGCAGCAGCGCCAGCGCCACAGAGAGTCCCATCCCCAAGTCGACACAATTTCAAGATGTTAGCACGGAGGCTACGCCTACTGCTGCACCAACTACTACAACTACAGAACAGCCTCAGAGCAACGCAGCGAATGGATCGAATCTAACGCTGCCTATGGTGATAAACACATGGAAATTCCCAGAGGCCAATGCGTTGGCGTGGCGCATACTCAAGCAGTCGGAGGGAGGGCTGCGGCAGACACGGAACGCAGTCGTCGAGGGCTGCACCAAGTGCGAGCAGATCCAGTGTGACGGAACAGTCGGCTACGGCGGGTCGCCGGATGAACTGGGCGAAACCACCCTAGACGCCATGGTCATGGATGGGGCGACCATGGATGTAGGAGCTGTGGCTGGTTTGATAGGCGTCAGGGATGCCATTCGTGTGGCGAGATACGTGCTGGAGCGCACAACTCATACCATGTTGGTGGGACAAGGAGCGACGAATTTCGCCGTGGCCATGGGATTCCGCACTGATTCGCTTGTAACGCCCGAGTCCCGAGCCATGTGGCAGCAATGGAAAGCAGAGAATTGCCAACCAAATTTCTGGCAGCGGGTCAATCCGGATCCGAAGATCTCGTGTGGTCCTTACGCGCCCAAGGCAACGCCCCTGACTCGCTGGAAAGAGGATCGTGCTCGCACCGAGTACAAGATTGGCCAGCAGCATCATGATACCATCGGCATGGTGGCCATCGATGCCAATAACCAAATACACACAGGCACCTCCACCAACGGAGCCCGCAACAAAATTCCCGGTCGAGTAGGCGATTCACCCATTGCCGGTGCTGGCAGCTATGCGGACAATGAAGTGGGTGCAGCTGTGGCTACGGGCGATGGCGACATCATGATGCGCTTTCTGCCCACATTCGTGGCCGTGGAGGCGATGCGGGCTGGAAAAACACCCGGCGAGGCAGCCGTCGAAGCTGTCAAGCGAATCGTAAAGCATTACAAGGACTTTGCGGGCGCAGTCATTGCGGTAAACCGACTGGGACACTACGCAGCTGCCTGCTACGGCATGCCCGAGTTCCCCTTTGTCGTCAGCAGCCCGGCTGAAGCAACGACAGTGAAGACAGTTAAGTGCATGCCGTCTATGGTGGACATTGAAGTTGTGACACTGAAAAAAACATTGTAAAGCTGATTCTACCAATCAAATATACAAAATGAAAATAAATGCATTTTAATATGGAACGAAGAAGCAAGGAACAGTCTTTGAAAGTGTTGCAAAACGATGTAGAATCTTTTCGTTCGCCTTTCAAAATTATGCCAATCACACCCGCGCAAGGCTTCATATTGAATTTAACAGGAAATGCATACATATGTACATTGCGTAAAATATGGGAGGATAAAATCAAATCTTATATGATGATATATGATGCTAAAACACATTGTAAAATGAATAAAATTGGTTAATTATTGAACGCATACCTTCAATTAGTATAATGTAAAATTGAAACAGTACTCGCTAATAAAATCAAAATTTAATTGCAATTTTATGAAAATATAAAAATTATTTCTATAATGGTAAAAAATCGAATTCAGTTTTTTAATTTTTGAAATCAGTCATTATTTGCTTGATTTTAATCGTTTTGTTAGTT
This sequence comes from Drosophila navojoa, assembly GCF_054131105.1. NCBI lineage: Eukaryota > Metazoa > Arthropoda > Insecta > Diptera > Drosophilidae > Drosophila > Drosophila navojoa. The sequence goes on along the minus strand of NC_142893.1, from coordinate 24,076,487 downwards.
TGCGAGTGTTGCAAAATGCGCTTCTATTTTTGCATTCATTTTTGAATGTGTTGGAGCACATACACGTTCAGACAGTATGATATGTAGCCAACAACAGCATATCTTAATATACCGACTGAGACTGACACTTATTTACTCGAGAGTAAATAATTAAATGATAAACTGCGAAAAAAGTGAATATATATAACTTATTTGGAATACTGTACACGTATTTGTCTGACAGATGTTATGTTTGGTTAGCCATCTTGTTGTTGTTGTCTGAACGTGGCTAGACCCATTCGATTATTTTTCCGCCAAATCAGCGTCACAGCAGACGCCGCGCCGCATACGTGAAAAAGCGAAGTTGCAAAACGAAGCGAAAAGAGCGCAAACTCTAAGAAAGAGCGGCAGGGCCAAACATTAAGTGAAAAAGTGGTCATAAAAAACGCCGTCAAGATTAATAAAAACACGCAAAACGCAAGCCGCAAGTCGCTGACTAAAATGGCTATACAGCTGGACAAAATTCTGGCCGACATTGCCAAGGAAAAGGCACTGCATCCGAATAATACGAGTGCCACCAAACAGGAGCAGGACGATGCCTGGGCACGAATTGGGCGCCTCAACAAGCTCACTGTGCACGAGTCGCGCTCTATTTTTATAGTTCTGCAAAAGAAATATGAACAGGAGAAACTAAAAGGTAACTCTGGATGGAAATTATATGGACTAATGCAGAAAATCCATCAGGAGCCGAAGATCAAGACGGAAGAGTGAGTGGGCAAAATAATTGAGCTTAAATAATCATAAACTAACTATTTGCTTAACATTGCGTAGTGAACAATTGCCCATGGAGGAAGTGGAGGAATATGAAATGTTGGAGGTGCAGGAGCAGGAGGAAGATGATGAAGGGTCCTCCAATGCGACTCCACGACAATTTGGTCAGGCCACCAATTCCACAGGCTCGGCCAGCTTAGATGGCGACAGTCCGACGAAATCGAGTAGCACTGGCGGTGGCACTCCAGAAAAGGACGTTAAGCCGTATGCCAAACCAAACGTGGATACGCCGCGTCCAGCATTTGAGGAGAAGAAACTGCTCAATACAATGGCCAACAATCCGCAGCGCTCCAACTCACAATCCAATGCGGTTTCCGTGGCAGCCGCCGCACTTCAAAAGAAGGGGATAACTTTGAAAAAAACGCCGAGCAGCGCCTCCGCAGCTGGAAACAAGGCGGCGTCCGGAGCAGCCACACAGCAGTCGCAGTTGAACAGCAATAAATCAATGCCTTCTGTACGCACCACAATTCAACTGCCCGATTCAATGAAACGCAAGCTTTCGGACGAATGCTCCAATACGCCGGTGCAAAAGAAGCTACAAAGGAATCAGACTAGCCCCAAGAGCACCCATACGTCCGGAGGAGGAGGAGGGGTAGCGGCAGCAGCAGCCACAGCAACAGCAACAGCTTCGGCCGAGCCCACGACTCCAACGAGTGTGACGTCGAATGTGGTTCACACAACTACCGCTCAACTACTGCAGGTAAAGAAGGACCGCGAGAGCAATCAGTCACCACCTCCAGGCATTAACATTATAACCATACCTGCCTCACAGCAGATCAATGGGAATCTTGTTAGTGGTGGGGCGGCTAATTCCTCGACGGCGGCTACCATGGCGTCCACATCGGTGGCCAGCACCAACGGCTATTCGCCACATCTGGAGGAGCTCAATGAAATTATCTTTGATTCGGGCAAAGTGAATGCCAGCTCCCACAATACTGCTGAGATTATAAACTTAGGAAATTTCGACAATTCGCTGCCGCCGACATTCTTCAAGAATCTGTGCAACTCGACGCGCCACGAAGCCCTTGGCCTCTACGTGGCAAATGTGATGAATCGAATCTCACAGCGCGCCGCCGCCAAACTTGAGCTGGGCATTCTCCGAGCCATCGTGGACGTACAAAGCGACGAGCTAGAGCAGTAACCGGCAACAGACGAGATTCGCAGAAGGAGCCATCCCCTCCCCCCTTAGAAGTAGTCAAGTAGAGAACTGTTCGCGCAACAGATAATTCGACTTACGATTTTATTTAGTGGCGTTTACACGAGTTCTAGTTTACACGTGTCTGAGGCACTATTACCATTTGGGCAGCTCCTCAAATTTACTAACTATACGACAGCTAAAAACAGGAATATATTTAATGATTTCTGTGATATAGAACTGGCAGATGATATTTAATTTGTTTAGAATTTCGATTTTTTAACAAATACCCAAATCGAAGAGAAATATTATTTTATAATCTGTATGATGTCGAATACCTTGATATTTAATTTATTTATAAATTATTTGAAAATTATTGATTTTCATTGCATTTTATTATTATATATTTGAAATTATATAGTAGGCCAGTGCTCTCTGACTCGTGTAAACATAACAACTTGGTATAGAATATATCTCTGTATGCTCTAGGGCTAACGCTAATAATATTTAACTCTGAACTCGTGTAAATTAGGCTAAGTTTATGCAAAGTATTTAAAATTGTTCATTAGTATAAATATTTAACTATATACTATATATGTATGTATATAGTTTATACTATATTTTTACTATGGTATTGTATTTATATTCATATATACATTTTAGTGATTTTATGAACTGTATTTCGCTTTGCATAGACCTAGATAATGTCAGTCATCCATTATGCCCCTCCGTTCACCCCATCCAGTCGAAATTCATTCAAAAAATTTAGTTGATAAGTTCGTCAACCATTTCATAAATTAAATTATATGATAAATAAAGACGCATATAGCCGACTTACTTGCATTGTACATGAATTTCTGCTCCTCCGACTGCCAAGCATAGGCATTTAATTGTTCCATATCTTGGTACCTATGCCAAATGGCCAGCACTTCCGTGTTGCTGCTCGGCTCCTGCAGCAGCTCCAGACGGCTTGCATTGAGCGGTAGCTGTTGTAGCAAAGCGAAGCCTTCCAGCACAAAAGAAGGAGCTGTAGGGTGGAATATATCATAAATGATATATGATAGGCACATACATATGTCAATAGCTTACCTGTGAGGCGTTGCTGCACTGCAGCCACTTGTTCATTTAACTGGTGCCAGTTGTTCACAGCCTCTACTCCACGTTTCCATTTATTGTTTCCATCTAGCACATCCCCCAGCTCATAGTTGGCGACGCTCAGCGGCTGAGTGAATATCAGCTGGCTGGCTACATGCAAATTGGGACGATTGTGCGCCTTGTTCACCAGCAGTTCGTTCACATTCAGTCCATTGATGTTATCCACCCAGAGTTCTTCGATGTTGCTACTCAGGATGCGCTGTTGTTCCGGCAACGCATTCTTCACCAGCAGCGAGCCGCGTATATACTGCTCCCGATCACAGAGAAGCAATTGATCCGCTTGCCAGTGAACGCCATTCACTGGACCCACAACTCGCAGGTCGTTGTAGAGATTCAGGGTTTCCATAACCGTGGTGCCGGCAATGGTGTGATTACCATAGGTGTAAACCGTATTGTTGATCCATTTCGCAATCGGAACGTTAGCTACTGTGCTGCTGGGCGTGGCAAAGAGGCGTTTAATTGTTGCAATCTGTGCTCTTTTGGATGCATCTATTACAGTGACGCCCGGATTATCCTTGCGTAGAACGTCGTCGACGAAATTTAATTGATTAATACGCACATTATTTATATCTCCGCCAACTAGAGCTGCAGGCAGACGCCATTGTGTTGTAATGGTGTGTGGGCCAGAGGTTTTTAATGAATTTTCCACGAAATCCTCGAAATTTAATGGAACATTGCTATAATACAAAATACAATTATTTTTTAAAATTTAACCGAAAATATTAAGCGGCCAGTTTTAAATACGGCCACACAGGTCTTGTACAAATCAATGTGATTATCGATAGCTCGATATTTCTAGTAAGTGCCATCTTTTGTGTGGCATCCCTGGAAGTATCAGTTTATTGTTTTTCTTGGTGCGTAGTGTTGAGAGATTGAAAAGTGCTGCCTGCCCGTAGAAAGTGCATTTAATTTACTATTAACTCCAACAAAACACAAGGTAAAACCTAGATTGTACCTAAGGTAGTCGTAGTGTCTGTACTTTGTGGGCGATTGCAACGTGTACAGAAATTTCACCTGCAAACAGAAGCGCGCACAGCTGATTGTACCTTGTATGTGTGTGATAGTTGACGGGGAGGGAACATTTGTACGTGTGTATATGTGCAGAGTGCATGTCAAACCGCGTTAAGCGCGTAAACAAATGCAAGTGGAATTCGATGCCAATTACAGTTAAAGCCTTTAACAATCACTTACCCAATGCCCTCAACAAGTGCGCCATCTTTGACACGTAGCTGTACTTGCTTGACGGTCAGCGTTTCTGCAAAAGTGACGTCATGTTCGAAATTAAACGGCACATTTGGACGCTGACTGCGCGTACGGCTAAAGTAATTGCGTTTGATATGCTCCACATCCAAACCGTTTAGTGTGCCCTATTGCAATACAGTTAGTGTTTCACAACCATTTATGCATGCCAAATTTGTACAGCGACTCACCTCAAACTCCAGCAGCCCGTTAAAGCTGGCATTGGCCAGCTTCACAGCTTGCAGTTCCACAAACTCGTTGTCTAGCCAAAGCTCGTCGAGCAGTTGCTGCAACTGATGTCCGTTCAGTTTCTCATAGATCGGGGGCACTGCAAACTCTGCCTGCTCCACGTGCAACGTGTCCAGCTCGACCGTTGCCCCGCCTCCCAGATAATGCTTGAGTGCTTCTAGCTGGTAGTCATTTAGGCTGTTTACATTGCAGACCTGCTGCGGGGATAAAATCACCACATGACCTTTGACCTTGAATGGCGCCTGCAGCATGCCGCCACCTTGCGCATACAGCATATCCTCTGGCACGCGCAATCCATTCACACGCCCCACACTCAGCGACTGCTGCAGCACAATCGGATTCACTGCAAAATTGCATTACATTGAAATGGCATTTGCTTATTGGATTTATGATCAATGCAGCTATTTGATTTCCAATTTGACTAATACCTGCTGCAGAATTAAATTGTATTGAAAGTTGAATGGCTCCTAAAGCTTTAAGCTTTACACGGAATAAGTAAGAAGAGCTTTGCAGTGTTTGCTTTCTTATTAGACTCGTGCTGATTGCAGACGGTAATATTAGCGGATAGTATTCATTTACAAAAAAGAAGCAAGATAAAGCTTTAAGCTTGAGTCATAAGAAATATGAGAGTTTAAATCATTCTTTTACTAAGTAAATATTAATCAATGCAGACATATTACAGTTCAATAAACTCGGAATAAGACTACAACTTTCTGGGTAAGAGAAGAATGTTATCTGCTGATGGTTAGCTCATAAAGCGGTCCACTTTCGTAATTGACTAATGAATTTTATCGCTTTGACATTTTGGCTATTAACTGTGTTCTAAAAGTCGACGTATGTTTATCACCTTAGTTTTGTTCAACGAAAATAACTTGTTTAGCTGACTTTTACTGGCACTTGAGGCACATGAGCTTAATTGATATTGGTCAAGCTAAGTACGTTGACAGTTTGTGCATTATTTTAAGTGATGTTCCATGAAATTGTGAATTGTCAGTCTGCTTTTAATAAGCCATTTATAAATTAGTATAGTATAGTATAGTATATATAGTACAGTACAGTTGTACTCTGCTCAACCTTCTAAATATATAATTAGCTTAATATGGACTATGCAATATGGTTTATAAAAAGCTTTAATGTTCTCGGGACTCATTTCACGATTATGCAATGCAAATCGAGACTCAATTCATAATGAATATTGTGAACATAAATTCATGTCTAACTCAAATATTACTCAAGATATTTTTGATAAAATAATATGTCTCAAGTACACGTCCATGTCTGAGCCCTTTTTCAAAGAATTAACGATACTAATTTTATGATTATATCAAATATTGATGGATATACAATTTCGAACCGATCCATACCCAATCATGATCCAAAGTATCAGCAATGATTGTCTACTTACGAAATTTTACTGAGGGCAAGTGTTCCGTGCCATTCAACCTGTAGCTTCCTTTGATCAGTTGCTCCAGCGTGTAGTTGTTGAGGCGCCCCTTCAACTGCACATCCTTATCGCTGGCCAGAGACGCAAATGCTTGCGGGGCTGTGAACAGCTGCGGTCCGCTGCTCTCTAGCCAACAGTGGCCGAATCTTTGGGCGGATATACCGTTTAGAGTATCTCCAAAGGTGAGACCGCTCACGTTGACCGCATGGCGGAAGGTGAAATCGCCTACGTATTTGATATTGCCCGCCAGTTGCTGAAGCTGCTGTTCCACCTCTGCCACGGCGGCATTGTTTATGTGCCCCTTGAGCCACACGTTGCGTGCCTCGATCGTACCATTGAAGTGTTCTGGCAGCTGCCAGCTGTGCGGGCGCTGAGCGCCCTGCTTGTAGAGCTCCTCGAGAGTGTGGCCAAAGATCTGGCCATGCATGTGCAGCTGTTCGACCCTGAGATGCTCCACCTGCAGCCGATCCACATACAAACTGCTATTGGAGCGTTGCTCCTCGCCGTATTGCATATATGCAGGCAACTCCATTCCATTCAGCAGCAGCTTAGTGGCATTTAAGTGGGGCGCGTCCAAGCCGGCCAGCTGCATTGGATGCTTGAAGCTTTGGTTGCTGCTCTTCAACAGCAGCTTCTGCGGTAGCTGCTCCACATTGAAGCCGTTGACCAGATTGACCTCGCCAAAGCCGTTGCGTATGGTAAGGCTCTGGGGCAGCCGCTTGGCGCCCTCAATCACCTGCACCTGGTCCACATTCAGCTGTACCAGCTCCTGCACGTCCTGGGCATTGATGAAGCTCACCTGCGTATCATTGGCGTTCAGCGGCTGCTCAAAGCGCAGGTTCACATTCTCTAAGGGTTGATCCAGGTGCAGTGCCTGCTGCAGTATTCCAACTGCCGATCTCTGTGAGGATGCATCGCGCAGGTCCTGCATTTGCAGAAGTTGTCCAATTGTGACATCACCATCGATCACATAGTCGCCCTGCAGTTCGAGCGACTGATCCGAAACCTTCATTGGCGACATAGCACTCAGCTCGGCGCCCAGTAGCTGACCCTATAGAAGAGACTAAGGACTGCAAAGATCAACTTTCCAATATTGACGATCGAGGGCACTCACTGAAATAGTAATCGGCTCCAGCACACGAATATTCTCGAATCGCTTGGTGCCCTCAACCACCTGGGTGTGGTTCGCCTCGTGGAGCAGCACGTCGAAGCGCTGCCGATCTACGTGTATGTGATTGAGCCGTTGGTTGATGCTTAGCCGATTCACCTCGATAGGCTGTGCGAATTGTATGTCCTGCTGCACGACGTAGTCACCAGCATCGATGGACACCAGCTGGCCGAGTGGGCGCTCGTTGATCTCATTGCTGTTGACTCTGACTGCTTCGGCCTTCAGGTTGCTGATGTCGACGGCTGCCTTGATGAATTGGAGCTCGTTGCCGCGTCGCTTCAGCGTTTGATCCAGCAGCTGGGTCCAGTCGTGGCCATTCAGTTCACCCGACAGCAGCAGCTCCTGCAACGTCAATTGCTCCAATGCAGGCGTTGGTAGATCCATGGCCGCCTCCTTGTATTCCTCGCTCACATACACATTACCTGCGCTGACCGACTCGTAGATGGGTTTCTGTCTGTCCACCCCATTAATCCGCTCCGCCTGCAATGCCTCGTGCACAACCAGCGTACCCACTGTTATCTCATCGAACTCGTGCTGCTCCTTCGGCTGCTGCACTCCATCCCGCTTGACGGGATGATGCTGAGCCCGAGCTGCATCCAATTCGATAACGTCCAAGGCACGCTTTGCATAACGCAGAGCATCCCAGTAGTTTGCAGTCAGTTTCTGTTGCACATCGACAAACTGAAAGGCAATAAGAGGAATTATACAATATAATATAATTCGATCACTACTCTTATATAAGTATAATATGATGATCATGAAGATATTTCGCCCATTATAAAAGCATGTTATCTCTCCGTAAGTTTATACATAGACAACATTTATTCAATAGTGTACTAATTTTAATTTTATATGTTTTATACAATTATGTTTTACTGGCTCGTTATTATTAAAAAAAAAAAATAAATAAAAATAAAATAAAACAAGTAAAAAGGCTCCCGTCGAGATTGCTCGACTAGGAGATACCCTGAACCCTCCAAGCTGATATTCTTATCATTCTGCACTTCTTTTATGCACGCACACATACATACATATGCACCCAGTAAGCAGCGACTGCGCTTGGGCTGCGCTGCAGTGTGGGCAATATTATGAGAATTTAATTGTTGAATAACTTTTTTGTAGACACACAATCTTAATAAAATTTTCAGAGCGTAATCATATGGTCAAAATGTGTGTACATTCCAAAACACAAGTCTCTAGTATTTGAAATTCGTTTTTTACAAATTGAAGACAAAGGGGGCGTGGTATCAAAAATCTGTAAATTACAAAATGTTTGTATTCACAGTAAATATTAAGTTTCCAGGTCTAGTAGTGTTCAAATGAGGTGAGAAAACAAAATCCATTATTCGATTATTCTCGATAAAAAGTTATCGGATTATTTATCGAAAAATAAGATAAAGACGGACAGACGGACAGGGCTATATCGACTCAGCTTGTCGTCCTGATCAAGAATATATATATTTTATGGGGTCTGCGATGATTCCTTCTGCCTGTTACTTTTCCCATTTTCAATGGGTTCAGGGTATATTGACGGTGCTTTACTCAAGTACCTTGAATGAGTATTGTGCAATTGGTGGCACCCGACCTCAACGCTTTTAATTGTTTTCATAAAACACTTGTGTATTTCGTCATCTTTAGTCGTGCTAATCTTATTTAAGTAATTTGCGCTGGTAAATAACACATATCTATAATGAATTTGATATGGATATACTTATTATATACTATACTATTTAAGCATATGTGCACATTATGTTACTCACCGACTTGGTCTTCACGCGTTTAATGTGAATTTTTCGCGGATGCTTTTCCCGTTCGCTGACTTTAAGCTGCAAGTTGAGTTAAATTGATTAGAGTGCCCCAGTGAATGCAGTATCAGAGCCTCGCTCTCACCTTTAAAGCCAGTAATAGTTGCTCCAGACTGACTGCATCGATTCGCTTTGTTTGCTCGCGCGCCCATTCGATGATTTGCTGCCGCAGGACATTGGCGTGTTCGTCCTGTTTATAGAGCGGCTGGAATATGTTTGTCTCATTGGCAGCCATATTCTCGTTGGCAATAACTGTTGAATGTAGAGGTGCATCGCATAAAAACTGTCTTTAAAATAAACTTGTCCAAAACCCACCTATGAAGCTCTGCTCGTTCTCCTCGTAGCTGCGCATGCGTGCCACGCCCCTGCTGAAGGCGCCTTCGGTGAACTGCACAGTTGATTCCTCGAATTTCCAGTCGTTGAGATTGTAAATTTTCACATCCTGCTTGCTGCAGGCCACAAATAACAGAAACTTTTCCGAAACTGAGTGCTGTACGTGAGACATTTCAATTCACGAGATGGAGAGATTATATTTATGTGTGTGTGTTAATAGTAGTTCTGACACTATATTATTCTATTTAATATAATATGTGTATTTGACTCTGCAACCACACTTTACTCTGAGACTATACACTTATATTATTCAATTTCCACTTTCATCTGATATTATATATATGTATATATAATGGTCAACCTCGCTTTTTTCTATTTGATATGACAACGATTTGATGCATATGTATTTACATTTAATATGATATATGTATTATTGACCCAGATCTTATGCTTTGGCTCGTCGAGCTTAGTTCACTCACCGTCACGGGCAAAAATCGTTCTAGCCCATAGAAACTCAGTCGCTGATAGGGCACGAATTCTCCTTTATCAAAGACATAGATCACCGTGTCTGCTTCACCAGCGCTGCCTACTGCTCCTGCGTCACCCACCGTATTGCCCATTATAAGGAAATGTCGGCGGCTCACTTCATTCACGGGCAGACTGAAGTACTTCACATCGACTGCTCCATTGGTGCGCAGGCGTTGGAAGAGCTGAAAGCGACGCGTTGCTGGCTCATATTTGTAGATCTCCGAGTGGGTTGAGGTGCGGCCATCTGGACTAGCATAGTTAGCCACCGCCACATAGTCCGCGTAGTCAATGCCAAAGGCCTCCAGGCGACGCGCGTTGCTGCAGGGGATGGCGCCCAGGCGCTGGAATGTGCCACTCGTCCACTTAAAGTAGGGACAGCTCGGCTGCCTCTTCGTGCCGCCCCCCTCGTAGGCCTGCAGCAGCGTCAGCTCCTGGCTGCTAATCCTCAGGTACATACCTCGCAAGTGCACTCCGGCAAAGTACTGCACCGTGCGCATGACTCGCTCCGGCGATAGCTCGTAGATGGGCGAACCATCGCGCGCCTGCATCACGGGCTCACTGTGGTTATAGCTGAGGGCTACATAGCCCAGACCCGCATATGCCAGGCAGTCCAGTGCCACAGCTTTGGGCGCCGGCTGCTGCAGCATCAGCTCATAGTCCTGCTCCGCCGCCCGCCACACGTACACAGCGAATTGGCGCACACCTGCTGCATCCTTGTGCAGTGCTGTGGCATACTTAACGCTGGGCAGCTGCAGCATGCAAATGTCCAGGGGAAACGGCACCGGCACAGAGGCGACTCGCTCAAGGCCGTTGAAACTATAGCCAGCTGACAGAATGATAGAGAAAGAGGGGGAGAGAGAGAGAGTTAAACATTGCGAAATAGATAAGAGGTGAAAATTGTATTGACTGAAAATAAGATAGATAGATGATAGCAGAACATGAAAACATGTATGGGTGTATGGGGAGATTGATAGGTAGATAACATATAGTTAATAGATGGAAAAGAGTAAATTGATAATGAATATATTTTAAGATAGGTAGATGGAAAAAGGTTGATAGTTACATTTGCGAAGAAAGGATTTTTAAAATATAATATAAGCAGGAAGATTGTCAGCAGAAATACAGAATATTGCCCTGACATGGAAAATCAGTTAAATCGGTAGACTCTTAGTTATAACTACAATCCGAAAATGATCTGTCAGTCACCAACTAAAGGTTCTATAAGCCTGGGCGCAAATATTATATTAGGACGTTCACTTGGGGTCCTTAAAATGTTTTGCATAAGTTCTGATATATATTGATATTCTATGCCTAACATTTGGAATGTATTCTTACGTTGAAAACTCAGAAAGTAGCTTTTAATTTAAAAACCGGAATTGTTTTGAAAAAATAAAAATACAGAAATATATTAACAATTGTGGGCGTGACAAAATAAGAATAATCTATAATTTGAAGTGATCTGGAGCTGCGTTTTGGTCGTGAATGCGTACTGGTCTTACATTCTTTAAATAGACTCTTTCTGAACTGAAATTTAAATTGACTTAATGGCCCTTTGAAAAGTGCAGCAACACTATAGAGATTTGTCCTTATATATTATAAAGCCCCGTATCTAAATTAATATGCAAGTATTATTTATTTTATATTAACTATATAAGAATATATAGACGCAGTTTTAAATTTTTAAATTGTTCAAAGTCGCTTTTAACTATATGTCTATATACTTTAATTTATATCTACATATATATGAATCTAAGATATATAATATGTTTAAATTACTATATATGAAATCGCATTAATGAATTGAGTTGAGCTTTAAGTATTTTGTGCCTTTCGACCTTAGAGTTGTTCGACGCTTCTCTATGTGCCGTAGTCAAGCTTATTATTTATACCAGTCGTCTAAAATATCTATTTGATTAAACGCCAGTATTTCCAGACAGCTTTGATAAAGTTTGCAGCAAGAGCTAAGCTGAGGCCGAGACTAAATCAAACAACTCTCTCTCAATTTCCGTTAGCCTTTGGCCATGGATTTGCAGGCCTATCGTCGCTGCATTGGCCAGCAGCTGGAGGAGTTAGATCTGCTGAGTTCCATTTACTGTGCGGCGGGTGAGCTGCAGTTGCTCGATGCTGGGGTCGTTGCTGACTTCAGCGAGTTTTTGCAGTCGGAGTCAGAGACGTCGTTGCGGTCCCACTTGGAGTACATCATCCGGCTGCCTGTGACTGCCAAGCAGTGCGTGGACGTGCGCATCGAGTTGCCGCATTTGTACCCGCAGCTGGAGCTGGCCAGGATTAGTGTGCACACCCCGCTGCTAGGCAAGATCAAGGAGCAGCACTTGAAGCTGCAGATTGATAAATATTTGCTGGAACAGCGCCAGGCAGAGGAGCCCTACATATTTCAGCTGCTCAGCTGGTTGCAAGAACAGATTGAAGCCCTGATGAGCTGCACGTCCAGCGAACTGGAGTCCCCGCCATCGGAGGAATCAAAGGATCCAAAAGGCATGCAGCTAGAACGGCTTTGGATATACTCGCATCATATCAAGTCGAGCGCCAAGCGGCAGGAGCTCATGCGTCAGGCACGGCAGCTGCAGCTCACCGGATTCAGCAGACCCGGCAAGCCGGGCATCATCTGCGTGGAGGGCGAGCCGGAAAACGTGCAGGAATATTGGCGCAGTATCAAGGCCCTGCGCTGGCAGAAGATTAGCCTGGTGCGCACCGAGCCGTGCCGCAAGCGCCGCTTCGAGCAATTCACTGAGCAACTGTTCAATTCGTCAGCCGCTGTCGGCGAGGAGGGCGTCATTAACATGGGCCAGTTCATTAGGTTTCTTGAGGATCATGGCACGGGCTACATGAAATCTGAGTTGTTTGGTTTAGCCTAAGCTTCTCGAATGGATCAAAATTCAACTGCAAATACTGTAAATAAATTCTGTTGTTTATATTTTCTAAAGGGATTAACCTTTGTCATAAAACTGTTGCATGTCGCGTTTGTGCAGCCGCTGCGACTCTGCGTCCAGGTCTGAGCCGATGCGATATCCAGGATAGCTCTCCCCGAAGAGCACCTCGAAGGCGTGCCCATGCTTCCACAACAGCCAGTGGAATAATAATAAAACTAAGCGGCACATTTAATTAGACAAAAATAAACACGTGTTTCGCCAAGCGAAACTTATGCTCAACTGAAGACCTTGAGCTTTTAGAACCGTTGGCAAAGCTCTCGCTGGTGCTCAATGAGTGTGAGAAGCACTGAATGAGCGCAATAGAGATCACTCGAAAGAGGAAGAGCGTGAGAGCTTAATTCATATTCGAAGGTCAATTGCAGCGCTCCATTACAATGCATAGGGGCAGACCCTTTATTACAGAGCTGCAGAAGATCTGCATTCTAATTTGAGAATGATTTAAATGGATCATGTTGAATAGTTTGGGGCTGAATGAGCGCCAGACATGGAGAGAGTGAGTGTAAAGAGGGAGAAAGGAAGAGTTGCAGAACACATAGAGAAACTTGTAATAGGAGACGCGAGGATAAAAGCAATAAATGAGATTTAAAAGAGACAAAGATGAAGTGAGAATGAGCGGCATTGACGCATGGAAACATCTAACGAAAGTGACAAAATAATAGAGACAAATTTTTTAAAGTAAATTTAATTACACATACCTGCAAGTGAAAGGTAAAATTAAGTAAGAATGGTACATTGGTTTTATGAAATTCTCGTTTAGATGTCCAAACGCCTATCCATGTAAACCCAACTAGCCAAGCTAGAAGTTTACAAAGTGTAGGGGCGAATACTATTACTGTTCGTAGCACTTGAAGTGTTCTATGGAGCCTGTAGTGATTGACTTGTTTGTTACTAGCCAAACTATAAGGTATTTTAAACAAAAATTGGTTTAAGCTTGACTTTATACAGGAATCATAGTCTATAAGGGGTATTTATTAAAGAATTCTTGGAAAAATATTTAAACAATTAATATTTAAGTAGTGGTATAACTGGTTAGAAAGGCCGGCATACTTTAAATAAATCCATCGCTATTAAGGCGTGTCACTAGAGACTCTTTGGCAATGGAAAGATTGTCACTAGTTTCCTCCAGATTTTTGGTTTCCTCAGCAGCTGATTGCGATATCTCCTGATTCAAGTTCTGCTCTGCCTTTACTACCGCACCCGTTCTGTTTTTCACAAAGTCGCAATAACAACAATTATGTCCGCCGTTCGCTGAGGCTGCCCGTCGGCGCTTCACCCAGCCGATTTGCGCATAGGCTCGCCTGAAGTTTTCATTGTTGAAGCCGTACACGATCGGGTTGACGGCCGCGTTGACAAACATCAGGTATTGCGAGAAGTACGAGAAGTATTGGGTGCCGCAGCCCACGCTCGCCGCCGTCTTGTAGTACTTCTCGCGCTGCACCACAAAAATAGTGAAGGGCAGGCGCAGTACCACAAACACCACAACCACTATGAAGAGCGTCTTAGCCACGCTTCGTTTATAGCTGACCGTGAGTGGATTTTCACGACTCAAAACACGCTTCTCATAGCGATCCAGCTGGGAAGTAGGTAAGGTGTTACAAGTTTCTTTACTGAACTTACAATGGGTAAAGGCCTATATGATGTATTCGAAAAACTATTGACTATCGAAATTATTGAATTTAATTAAATAATCTATTAGCTCACAGACTCGATTTATCTCAGTATATGCATAGACTCGATCCTGGAGTTCTTACCTTAATAAATATGGCCGTGTAGCAGATGAGCATGATGCTCAGCGGCAGCCAGACCAGCACCGTGATCAGCACATACCAGTACTTGGGCAGGACATTGGTGTTCTCCTTGCAGTAGCGCTCGGTGAAGTTGCGCCAGATGCGCACCCGATACTCCCGGTAGATGGCGAGGGGTAGTGCCAGCAGCAGACCCGTCAACCAGGTGCAGGCGATCACGATCTTGGCGCCGTGCTGCGTTAGTCGAGTTTCCTGGGGCAGAACAATGGCTGTGAGGCGATCGTAGCTGACCACTGAGAGGTTCAGCACGGCTGTGATCAGAAAGACAACGACGAGGAACCCCTCCAGCTTGCAGCCCACCCAGCCGAGCTGAAAGTTCTGATAGAAGTCGTTGATCAGGAACATAACGGGGCATATCAGCAGGGTTAGTAGGTCCGCCATTGCCATATTGGATATGATCAAATTCGTTGGCGATCTGAGCGCACGGTTCGTCGCAATAAGATAGATCAAGACGTAGTTGGCATACAAGCCAAATATAATCAGTGGCAAGAAGGAGCAAACTTTCCAAGCGATTTCCTCTATGGCCTTGTGCCGCCAAATACGCTCCGCTGGGAAGTCCCATTGACTAAAGTCGAACTGATGGAATGGATTGTGCACAAATTGTAATAGGCATAGGGAATTGGCCTGGATACAAAACTCACTTCAATACTGCTATAGTTATGTGCATCCATTTTTGTTCTTCGCCTGTCGACTCCTGCCGGGCAACTGACTTGTACAGCTGGCTGTAACATGCAAATTAACATGAACTTTTATTGATCCTGTCTAATTCACTTACTAATAGATAAGGCTATTAACACTTGTCACTGATACCGCGCACTAAAAGCATCCAAATTAGACGCTTTGACAATGTGTGTTGTCGTTGTTTACCTCTAGCAAAGCTCTTACTCAATTCTGATCAGCTGTCAATGTGACACTATCGCTCTATGCGCTTCTCACCAGAAACCTGTTTGCAGATTCACATCTCTATGCAATTCTCTGACAAATAGATAAATATATTAAAATAGATCTACACTCTAAATCGAATAAAGTTTATCTGATCTGTGTGACTTCAGAAATGAGCAAACAGTATTTTACAACTTAATTATATAGATTGGCTTTGACTTTGAGAAAAGTTTTGTTTTTGAAGGTCTTTGTGGTAGATAGATTATTTTAGCTTATGGGCTTATGGGCTTAATTATATTTATAATTATTCTAACAATACGCTTCTCACAATAGTTTTTCTGTAAGCTTTGTCATTCATGCTCTAATGCTGTTCTACCTTATACTGAAAACGCCGCCTTTTCCTTGTTCGCTATTCTAAATATGCTCTTATAGTTTCCATATTTATAGAGCACGATATACGACCCCAAGCAAATCCAATTCGTTTTCTAGCCTCCAGTAACTACTGCTTCAAGCACTGCTTTTAGATTTCAATTTGGCATTTAATTACAGTTAAAATTATGACAATTTCAGGGAGTTCCCCTCTAATTTCAATTTCAGTTCAATGTGAGCTAGTCTAATCGATGTCCAGTTTGCGGAAGGAGCCCTCAATCCCAAAGAGCGAGTCGGCTGTTAGACGTTTGCCCGGTCGCAGCTGTTCGTCAACGCCGTAATTGCTCTCCTCCTTCAAGTAATTGCTGTAGCTGAGCATATCCTGCTCCGTCTGTGCCACGATATCAGCAATACGCCCATTGCTACCTCCATACTCCTCTGGCATATATTCGCGTGGAATTATCTGAGAGAGTTCCTCCATATTCCTGTGCACATGGAACTGTCAAATAATTTTAAATCAAAATTTTCTCAGAATGTAAAAATTATATGAATAGATAGCAGCGTTAGGGTAAATTTGATTATTAAAATGAAAAACATAAAATAGTAACAAGAAGAAGATGTCGACGGTTGCCGATTACAGAATACTTCCCTATACTATTAAAATTGCTTAGTCTCTTAATAGGTAAAGGAGGCAGGGAGAGATTAGCACTTAATTAAACTAACTATTTTGTTGTCGTGCTCTACAAAATAATGATATTGTATTGTAATTATTTGTCTATATGTTACACCCTGAAGAGAAATATACGTGAATAAATACAAAATACAGTATTTATCTAATATACATTCAAATTTCAAGTCTGATTCAAATAGCGGAGAATAGAACACATAATAAATAAATAAATACATAAATTCTCGCACAAAATCTATATGCAAAAGTTCCCATTCAAATAAAAAAAATCCCCTCGAAATTTTCACCGTTGCTAATTTATGACCGTTGTTAAATCATTTCATAAAATAATTCGAGCGTGGTGATTCAGCGTATTGAACTTAGATGAAACCCCCTTCAAATATTCACAATCGAATCCCCGTTAAAATAGCTGTGAAAGCCATATTTATGCTCCATAATTTAAAAACGGTTTGCGATTCTATATGCCTTATCAAAGAAATTTCGGTTCCGAACAGCTGAACAAACTGTGATAAGCGCCTGATAATAATGGATTATCGAATAATGGTTTGTCAACAAAATAAAATTTAACCAAAGCTAAAGTACATATTGAAGTTGTACATGTGGCATGGAGAGATTGAGCAAAATTATTTCATTATTTCCTTTAAAATTTTTCTATTCAAAACCAGGCGATACTCTTAACTTTTTATGTACACCTATGTATATGTACATAGTAGATAATTTATGTATACACATTCATATACCCATCCATATATGTACATATTAATTTCTGTTTCCGATAAAATTGCTGAATCACATTTTACGAATGATATTAGCATTTATATGTAAATATCTGCAAATATGTTTCTTTTGAAAATTAGTACTACTACTATACTTAAGAAATGGAAAAAATGTATACGGACGGACAGACAGACTGATGGATGGACAAAGAGAAGCGACTCCCACCTCCTTCGCTCATTTTCACAAATATATACCCTGCTTTCCTTTCAATATGTACAGGGTATACAAATGATTAAATCATCGTTCAAATGGTGCACTTACTCGATTCTGTAGCTTGGCTGGCATGAGACTTTTGCCCAGATTGAGCACAGTGACCGCCTCCTTGGGGCAGTTGACCAAGTGAACGCCCTTTAGCCGGATGGGCGTTCCCTTATCGGCGAACACGCCCATTTTCTTGATGAGCGAAATGTCCATTTGGGCAACCAGGCTGAGACTCATCTTGGACATGTCGATTATTTCGATGGTGCCACTGATGACGGCGTTGTCATCCTCGCGCACCAGGTGCTCCAGCAGCGTCGTTTGATACCGGAACAGATCGATCAACTTAAAGCCGTTCGATTCGAAGTTCGAGTAGTCCGTCAACTGAATGCGCGGTCCACCGGGGCCAAAGGGCTTGGGCAGACGCACATATGTGCTGAAAGGAGTATATGGCAATGAACCTTCATTAAATGGAATTGAAAATTAATTACCCTGCACGACACACCGCAATGTTCCTCTCGTCCATTTGACGATTGGCGAACACCTCCGGCATCATGGTCTTCAGCGTGTAGAAGTAGTCCAGCTTGGACTTGGCCTTCTCCAGGCTGAATTTGCAGCCGCGTAGAAAGGCAACCAAGAACTGAGCATCCTGGCGTGCCTTCAGGTGCGGCTGCTTGGCTAGCCAATCCCGCAGAGCTTTCAGGTCGTCGGGCAAGCGCGATGGCACCTCGTTCAGCTCGGTTTCGGCGACTTGGCGCAACTCGGCGCTGATTGGACGTATCTCGGCCATAACCTGCTTCTATACGGATCTCAACCGTGCGTCGTGGCAACTGTGCAACTACTGAAATTGGGCAATTCTCCCCTTCTGGCCACTAATCAGTTGGCTCTAATCTTGCCATTTTATGGCTAATCATTCGGTACTCTCTGATAATGCCCGCCGCTAACGTCGAGTGGCTGAGCACTCTAGATGGTCGCCCTGCCCTCTCTTCTAATTGTTGATAAGATTACAGCTGTTGCTAGAAGATCTCGCTTGCTAATAGCTAATCATCAAAATCTTGCAGTCATGGGACGTATCGAATGAAAGTCGAGGAGAACTTGGATGGGGACAAATGCAGCTGTAAAAGTCGCATAGCAAAGTTCGTATTTGTTGATATCTGGCGGGTAATCGAACCATGCTACAGTTATATCTACTACAGGCTTATCTTATCTCTCAACTGTGCCTGCACAGTGGCACCAAAGTTCATATTTGCCATGCGAAATATAGGCATATACGTAATTCAAAACTGTTTCTTTGCTTTCTCCTCATTTTTCTTGTGAACCTTCAGTTCTCAAGAAACGACCAAGACTACGTATTTACTAAATATATATAAATTTGTATGACGAATAATATTAATTTACCGAGAACGAATAATACTTGTTTTGAGTATGAAATGAATCGATAAGAAAATGCTGAGAGAATTTCGGTCCACTGTGCATTGGTCACGTCTATATCGCGCCCATTGCTACTGCTGGCATAGGGTACACTTGTTTGCTCCAGGTCAAAACAAGGCAGCCATCGACTTAAATATTAGTTGTGTTTCAGCCCAGACGGAGCACACAAGTCCCACCACCAACACCCTCCCGGCCACCAGTACACATTGTCAATTTGCTTTGTTTCGATAACAAATTTGCAGATATCATACACTACTATGGCTGAGATTCGAGAGCTGGTGCCAGAGCTGGCGGAAGTGGCGCGCACTGAGCTAAACGAGGATCCGGCGAGCCGGGATGAGCTGATTGCGGCTCTGCGCGCGTGGATCGAAGAACAAAGCTATTTGGTGGCACGCACCGAAGATCAGTTCTTGGTTGCATTTCTGCGGTTCTGTCGCTGGGATCTGGAGGAGGCCAAGAAACGTGTGCTCTTCTTCTACAACTACAAGTCTAAGGAACGTGGCCTGCTCAAGAGTCGCTTCGTGGACGATAAACTGTTCGAGTTGGCTAGATCTGGGTGAGTCCGTCTCGAATTCGAAGTCGAAATCGAAATCAAAATCGAAATCGTAATCCAGAGATAGAGAGAGAGAGAGAGAAAAAATGATAGAGAATTAGAGAATAAGTTTCATTATCGTTTTATCAGCATATTCGCAACGCTACCTAATCCCATTGGTCCGGGTGGCCCACGTATACACTTCACACGCATGGGACACATAGAGACTTCCAAGCATAGTGTATCCGACATCTTTCGCTTCCATGCCTTCCGCGCTGAAATGGAGCTCAACTCCGATGATAACTGGAACATAGCTGGCGTTGTGGAGGTGATTGATTTCACCAAAATCCCCTATTCGCTGTTGCTGCAGTTCGACCCAAGCTTGTTCCGACGCATGAATTCCTTCCTCGAGCATGGCATTCCCACGAACCTGGTAGCCACGCACATCGTGAATGCATCGCGAGAAACACAGTTTGTGCTCACCATAATCCGCAATGTGATGAAACAGAAGGAGCTGGTACGTAGCCAGCGAAGAGCCATCGTTTGTAATTAGCTTCCCCTCTCATCGAGTCTATGTTTCTCTTCTTTCAGCTGCACATACATCCCAATCTGGAGTCGCTGTATAAGGCCATTGGCAAGGAGTACCTGCCGGTGGAGCTGGGCGGCAGTAATGGCTCCTTGAATGATGCTACGGCATTCTATGAGTCGCAGCTGAACAACTTTACGCCCTATTTTAAGGACGATGAGCGATACGGCGTCGACGAAAAGCTGCGCGCCGCCAGCGAAAAGGAGACGCGACCCACGCTGGTTGCCGCTGCTGCCAACGAGGACGGCACATTTCGCAAGCTGAACTTCGATTGAGGCCGAGGCTGGGACGATGATAGTGGCTAGTGTCTAATGGCTAATGCATGTGGCAGTGGCAGTTAGTTGTATATTCAAATGCACATACTATACACACCTCACTCTGTCTATATATGAATCCCTATATATTTATATATATATATATATATATATATATATATATATATATATATATGTATATCTTCGTGTATATATATATACTTATATACTATGCTATAGCGAAATTTGGTCATAGCTGGAACCTGATATTTTATAACAATTCATAGAAAGCAACATCGAAACTAAAAGCAAATTGAACAATGTTACAACAAAAAAAAACAAAAACAAATCGCACACTAAAAAACTGTAAGAAAAAAATGCAAAACTAAAAACGCCATTTAATGGCCAAAAGCTTCATGAATGTCGATTATAATTTATTGTCGGTCTTATCAACGCACATAGCCTCATCCATTTTTCTACAGTTCCCCACTTGGTTTTCCTCGCCGCATTTCGCTCACAATGGACGTCTTCTACTTATACATATATATGTATATATAATACCATATATATGTGTATACTATACTAAGATTTTGTTGGCTATTATTTTGAATATGCATTCGTACAAACATACCGATGCATACTCATATGCATATGCATACATATGTGTGTTTAATTTTTGAACATTTTTGATTTAGTTAAGTGTCGTTTCTACTAATTTTTGATACTAGTTTACACATAAACATATACATTTAATAATATATATATATATATATTTAGTATATACACATTACATATATAATTGCCGGTGTATTGTAGCGATCCATGTTGAGTACGTTAATAAATTAAAACAAATTTGTTTAAATGTCAAAAAATATATAACAACAACAAGGCGCCCAATCGCAAAGCTGATATTTTCTTTGGCTGCTATCATTATTCACTTTGTAATCGCTGCTGATAAGCCTATGACGTATCTCGCCATGGCATTTATGTTGCGATATATCTATGCTTTAGATAAAAGTTTCGGCATGTTCCAGCTACGAGATAAAAACGGCAATCTAATAACAAAATCCACTGAAGTATTAAATGTAATGCCAAACTTGTCACTTTAAATATTTGATGTGATTGATTGTTTTCCTGTGAACAAATAATTGATATAATTTACTGTGGAAAAAGATTGGATTTTGATGAAGCTATCTTGTGCATTTGAAATTCGCGCCTACTCAGTGCATCATCTAAGTGCGAGCGGGACAGCTCTATAGGTACGCGAGAGCAGTGCTGAAAAACGAATACGGGCTAAAACAGTGCTGAGCAGCAGCGAAATTTGAACTTTGCACCACAGCTGATTGACTCGGTCCCAGAGAATTCTCCTGTATTAATTTATTGAGATGGCACAGGCTCTCAAGTTGTACTACGATTTCCTGTCCCCGCCGTCGCGCGCTGTGTGGCTAGCGCTCAAATTGAGTAAAACGCAATTTGAAGCCTGCCCCGTGGCGCTGCGCAAACGTAAGTTGAAGTGCGTCAACAGCTGCGCCCGGCGAATAAAATTCGAATTTGTTTGCAGGGGAGCAGTTAACCGATGAGTACAAGAAAATCAATCGCTTCCAGAAGTTGCCCGCACTGGTGGATGGCAGCTTCCACCTATCTGAGAGCGTGGCGATGATTCGGTAAGTGTAAATACCAAAAAGCCAAAGGGGTCAGCATTAACAAGTTCCTCTCTCATTAATTCCAGTTATCTTGCGGATAAGAATCAGCTAAACCAGCAGATTTATCCAAAGGATCTGGAGACGCGTGCTCGTGTAGATGAGTATTTAATGTGGCAGTTTCAAAACGTCCATGTGCCCTGTGGCACATACTTCCTGAAGGGTTGGCTATTGCCCATAAATGGACTCGCACCCAAGCCCAAGCCGGAGGTGGTTGCCAAACTTGTAAAAGATGTTGAGACCAGTCTGGATCTCCTTGAGCGCTTCTGGATGAACGACGATTACTTGGTAGGCGACAAACTCACAGTGGCAGATTTATCGTGCTCCTCTGAGATAGAACAGCTGAGTAAGCTACCCAACAGCAGTGTTCCTTGGTATTCCTTTACTAATGCTCTGGGCTTCGCAGGACTCTGCCAGTTCCATGTGAACGAACGACAGTTCCCCAAGGTGGCCAAGTGGCTAGAGCGTGTGCGCAACGCAACCAAGCCCTACAACGATATCGCCTACGAGTTCGTTAACCAAAAGGCTAAGCAGGCAGCTAAGCTGTAAGCCGATCTAGTCCAGCTCCCTTACTTTTCCCCTACTGCCTTCTTAGTCTAATTTTTCCTCAATGTATTTAATTTATATTCTTTCTGTTAGCGTTAAGCAGATTCTGTCTGCATAGGTAATATTCATATAGTTGAACTTTATCGTTTCTATTTGAAATTTGTGCTTCAACTGATTTTTTTACAACATTAAAAATTATGTTTTTATAAATATGTACTACAATAAAAAGTATATCTAATCAATGTCCAGTTTCCGAAAGGAACCTTCGATGCCGAACAGTGTTTCCGAATTGATGGGCTGTCCACGTCGCAGCTTCTCATTCGTACCGTAGACCACATCTTCCTGGAAGAAGTCAGTGTACTCTAGCAGCTTATTCGTCCAGGTATCGACAACGTCTTGTATGTTGCCATTGGTGCCGCCATACTCAATGGGCAGATACTCCTTAGGAACGTACTTGTACAGCGAATACAGCTTGGTGTGTATATGGAACTGGGTAGGAGAAAGTGGAAATTATATAGTTATTTTTGTATATATACTCATTTCCAATGTTTTCAGAACTCACCCGTTTGCGTATCTTGTCGCTCATTAAGCTCTTGGCTATGGACATTGCCTTCTCGGCAATGGATGGCGCATTGATGAAGTGGAAGCCCTTGGGTCTATATGGCAGCGCCTTGTCGCCGAGCACAGCCAGCTTCTTGATGAGGACCGCGTCGAATTGGAACATGTGGCCGGCGGTGACCCCTTTCATGTCGATTATCTCCACAAAGCCAGATACCATTGCGTTGTCGTCCTCTCTGATTTGTATCTCGCCCAGCATGGTGTTGACCTGCATGACCTCCGCAATGGAATACTTGCTGGAGTCGTACTGGGCATAGCGTGAGATGTGAATGCGTGGACCGTCCACTTGCAGCGGCTGCGACAGTCGCAGCAGGCAGCTAAAATATAGATACACACACAAATATACAGAGAGAGAGAGAGAGAGAGAGAATATGAGAGATGATGATGACCAGCTTTCATAGCACCTACCCTGTCTTGAGTATGTTCAGCTGTTTCTCGCCCACAAACCGATTCTTGTACAATTCCGGGACAGCGCCTCGCATAGCATAGAAGTTGTCCAGCTTGAGCTTCGTCTTCTCCAGGCTGTATTTGCAGCCACGCAGAAAGGCGACCAAGAACTGTGCATCCTCGCGTGCTTTCAGGTGGGGCTGCTTTGAGATCCATGTGCGTATCGTCTCAATGTCCTCCGGTACTCGCTCGGGTACCTCGCCCAGCTCCTTTTGCGCCTTCAGAGCCAGCTCGGCACTGAGCGGGCGGATGCTCAGATTATCAAAGGACGACATGGTTTGTGGTGGGTGGGATGTATTGTTTGGACGCGGCTATCTGGTGGTACAGAACTTTGATTTATTGAAGTTCGGTTTAGGTGGGCACAGATAATAGTCAAAAGCATATTTCCGGGCGATTCGCAATTGTCATGTTTTAGTGATTAGATATGGACTAATGCTACCAGGTGCTTCAGTTTTAACGAACAAATGAAATGTCATAGATCTGACAAGCCCTTGGGCTATCACTGAACAGATTAACAGTTGAACTTGTATATAATTACAGTTACTTTTAGCTACTATCTCTAGTGCTGGGGCTGGGGTTGGGGCTTTGTCAGAGGGGCAAACGAGGTGTAGCTGGGGCGTTATCAGTGCCGCTACAGTTCGATATCTATATAGGCGCAGGCCTTGAATCGTCTTTAACTATGCGACACAAAGCTTTGTATAATTTCCACGCTTGCTCGACCTCTGCTCGCAATTGTCTCTAATTTAATATAAACAGTGATATACATATCTATTATATATTTAAGTTTATATATATTATATATACGATATGAATATATATTTTTCTCGACGTACTTTTTACCGTGTAGCTGTATGCACATATATGGGTGGCTTTACTTTTTCACGTTGTGCGACCCTATTCGAATATATAGTATATATTATATATATACAGTATATGTGTGTTTTGAACCGCTAACTACTGTCCACGTCTGTGGTCTACGCGCAACTGTCAGTCCGTTGGGCTGCGGATCGAGTTGTTGGGCTTTCGTGCTCGGTATCGGTCTCGGTCTCGAACTCGGAATCGGGACTCACTCCGATGTCGTCACGGGCTATGACGCATCATCTAATGACAATTGGAGCAGCACACAAATTCTGACAAACCAGAGACCCAAGTGCTATTGAACTGACCGATTACTGGATATTGAATACAGTTCAGCTGACAGCGTTCAACGAGAATTATGTAGAGAAGATGTAAGAGGTATTACAATGGCCATCAGAAGGTGTAGCCACTGAAGGCAAGGCTCATCTTGGATGGCTAAATTATACGGATAGTGGAGTGTTATGCACTCTAAAGAGTTAAATCATCATCTGCCTTTACACTCTTTCGGCACATATTGCCTAACTGTCACTGGCCCAATTATCAGTCTCCGCGAATATATATACATATAAATATATATATATATATATATATATATATATATATATATATATATATATATATATATATATATATATATATATATATATATATATATATATATATATTTATATATATATATATATATATATAGACATATATATATGTATAGACATATATGAATATATCTAATGCATTTTATTTATTTACCTGTCTATAACGCAAGATAAGGGCATTATCGTTAAACATGATACATCTGTTTTTTACTTAAATGTAGTCTTTTTTTGGCTTTTGCCTTTACTACATTTTTACGAAGAGCAACTAATAATTATAATTTGTTATCGCAAATAGATATTCGTACATAAAGGTATTCCATGTGCAGCTGGAATTGAACTTCAGCCATAAATTACTCGAGTTGCGGGTTACACTACGAACGGCACTACCTATAAAAAGCCCATATTTTAAACTAAAAAGGGGTAAATTTGAAATATCCGTAAACTCATGAGTCGATGTACCTACACATCTATAAATATGTATATATATATCCATATATATTTGTTAGATATTCCATTAGTGATTCAACTGTACAATCTGTGCACGTTGTTATCAACAACCTTTGATATCAAATGTTTATAGCAATTACGATATGAAACTGTCTTTCAATCGTTTATAAGCATAATTAAAAGTATACATAAGGTCGGTTAGTTGAGTAGTATACACAGTTGAGTGTGGGTTCTAGCTATAGAACTTTAAAAGCGCAGCTAAAAATAATTTTACAACAGATTTTTCTGAATCGCTGATTAATTAAATGAATTAATCTTTTAGGAAAATTTATATGGTTGATATATGATATTAATTTTCCAGACAATATCTTCCAATTCTTAAATTACAAATTGTAAGATTAGATCTAAAATGTATTGGAATTTTTTAGAAATGGTGAAAAAGCATCAACAGATATAATTATTTTTATGAAAAAACCAAAGATGTAGAGTCCATGTATTTATATATATATTTATTTATAATGAATATGCGCAGCTTAAATCTATTAAATTATTTCTTTCGAAATATTATATATATATATATATATATATATATATATATATATATATATATATATATATATATATATATATATATATATATATATATATATATATATATATATATATATATATATATATATATATATATATATATATATGTATGTATGTATACAAATGTAAAGAACTAAAGCTAACCAAATAATTATATATTTCTAGCTCGAATTGTTGCTTAAAGGTTTTCGGATCTTGAGTGTTTGTTATTTGGGATCACTGCGGAATCGCACACATGCAAAATTTTATGATAATATCACATTATTTAAATATAAATAATTAGAAGGGATTTTCGTTTGTTTAATAATCAATTTAAAAAAGGAAAAAAAAGAATAATAATATAAAAAACAAATTCTGGCAACTCATAGCTGCTAGGATTCGTGCCAATCTGTTCGGTCATATAAGGAAATACTGTACTTAATTATACAAGGCAGTGATGGGTGAAAAGGTTCGATACATTCTTAATCGGATGAACTGCGTATAAAACTAGAAACCTATCAGTTATATTATATAAAATTGGTATACTTTATAAAATAGATGAATTCGCGTAAGAAAGAAGAAAGCAATCATGCATTGGGCGCCTGGCAAGTTTTAGATATATATTACACAGTAGAATCCCGATAGTTCGAAATGGCAAGGGGATCAGTTTTTTTTTTTTTTTTATTTACACAGAAATTCAAACTATCGACAATCATCGAGAACGAGTTTCTTTCAAGGGGATCGACTATTTGTTCGATTTATCGCGTTTGTTGTTTCAGAGGGATACAAATTATCAAGTCTCAACTGTATTATAGTCAAATCTCTATAATTTGTATCCAGAAATTTGTAATGAGAAAATCGCGATAAGTCGATAATTCTCGATAATTTGAATTTCTGTATAAATCGATAGAAAAACTGATTCTCTTGCCATTGCCAGTTATCGGAACTCCACTGTATATTTATTCTTATGATTCACTGTATATATAGCTATCTAAATGCGACAGTTAAGATCGTCACAGCATTGATCCATTAGACGGCATACACGTCTGCATGCAAGTTCCATCTATGTTATGCATGTATTTACATAGACCATTGCTCGAGGTGGCTGTATTAAGGCCAAGTAGGCCGATCTTCTCATAGATCAATGCTGTGACGATCTTAACAACGCCAGGCCAAGTATGTGAATGCCAGCAGAAGAACGACAGCTAGACTATGCCCCCGTTGTCTTATGCTACTGGAGGCGGAGCTGCCGTCCGTGGTGTCGTTGGTGCCGGATACTAGGGGAGCCGTCCAGTGCTGCTCCTCGTCCACGTCGTTGGCGCTGCGCGCACACTGCATCCATTTGCGGGAGGAGAGCTTGGGGCGAGCGTGGGCTACTTTTACGAGATTGTCATTGAACTCCCAGTAGCCCAAGTTCTTAAAGAAGTAAGTCTTTCCATTCGTATACTGGAAGGCCGCATCTATATTGTAGCCCACGCCCGCCCAGAAGGACATGTCACGGGGATAGTCCAGTTCCACCTTGCCCGTGCTGTCGTCAATGCGCCAGTAGAGCGTTCCACTCGTCAAATACGTCCTATTATTGTGGCCCCATACGAAGGCGGCATCTACATGGCTGAGAGAGGGTGGTAGACCCAGGTTGGTTAAAGGCTGTGGATAGCCCGGCGCCAGGGTGACCGAATCGAAGACGTAATACTGCCGGCCTGTGGGTGGAAGTGTAAACAGTTTAATAGAGCTCGCCTTAGAGGTAGATAGAGATAGAGGTCTGTTTACCTATAAAGAACACAATTTGACGCTGTTGATTCTCATAGACGGCATCCACTTTGTTAAAGTCCTCGGGCAGTGCGGACCAATGGCGGCGCGTTTCCGTCGGATAGCCGTTATACAAGCCTTTGGCACCAATGCGCCACAGGAACTGCAGAAAACGAGAGTAAATATTAACGATAAATATAGCAGAAATAAACATTAAATAATGATTGAGCTAGTGTTGACCTCCCACACATAAACATATGCACGTATATCGATGGCCTAAAGGTGAGGATGTGGCCCATTGGAAATACTCTGTATATTTCAGAGTTTGGGAGCCTTGGGCTATTTGCTTTTACGTTTCTGTAAGCTAAGAATTGACATTGTGACCATTTCAATCCAAAAATTGTTGCACATCGGATAAACTACATTTACTTCTAATATTTAGGTGCTGCCACTCCTGTTCAGACTCGTTCTGGACTCCTCAATCGAAAAAAGACTTCGCCCAAAAGTAACCTGAACATATGTACATACATATATCTTTTTAATAGCTGTAAGGTACGCCTGATCTAATATAATATATTTTTAATGAACTAGATCATTTACCATACTAATATTTGGAGCTAACATGACATTTATATTGCTGACTTACCTGTCCTCTGAAGATGAACAACTCTCGGCGTATCATGGAGATGGCATCGTATGAGGTCATGCAGTTGTCCGGTTTGGGCTTGCGTGGCTTATGTGGCTTATTGTGTCGATGCACTGTGGGGTAGTTGTAGGGCCTGTGAGTGGGATAGGTGGGTGCTGTTCTTGTCGTCGTGTTCGTTGTCACTGGTGCCCTCGTTGTGGTTGATATTCTCGTTTGGGATTCACGATTCCGCTGCCTTTCTCGTTCCAGATATCGCTGACGTTCTCTTTCTCGCTCCTCGTGCTGTCGTTTATATACACGCTCTTCCTCTCGCTGACGCTCCCGCTCTCGTTCACGCTCACGCTCACGCTCACGTGCTCGTTCACGCTCTCGTTCACGCTCACGTTCACGCTCACGCTCACGATCACGGGAGGGGGATCGCGGATAATAGTTGGGATAATAGGTTGGATAACGATTGGGATAGTTCGGTTGCTGCTGCGGATAATAGGTGAGCGAACGCATTGTCGTCGTGGTTGTTGTGGTGCTCGTCGTGGTTCCCGGCCGATACGCACCCCAGACCTTCTGCTTGGCCCCATAGAGCTCCTGTATACCAATGCGATCATCGTCGGGCAATTTTCCATCGACCTCATTGTTCTGATACCAGGGGAACATGACCGCATTCGAGTCCGAGGAGTGGCCCAGCCCCAGCGAGTGGCCCAGTTCATGCAGCGCCACATTCAGAAAGTTGGTGCCTGTAAAATGCGACAACAAGCGATTGGTTAATGGCATCCAGCGGCCAAGGAAAAAAAAAAAAACATAAAAAGAATAAGAAATGGGGAGACAAGAACGCGTCGTCGCCTTGACGACTTTGTAAGTGGCATAAAAATGGCGTCGTTGCAACATATACAATGAAGAGCACACGCTGCTTCCACATGTACTCGACTGCAAGATACTCTGCAGTTTGAGCGAAAAGTGTTGTGAGCACTATGGAAGATGGACCACTTC
The DNA here is from genome assembly GCF_054131105.1 of Drosophila navojoa. Lineage (NCBI taxonomy): Eukaryota > Metazoa > Arthropoda > Insecta > Diptera > Drosophilidae > Drosophila > Drosophila navojoa. Next base: position 24,046,993 of record NC_142893.1, on the reverse strand, counting down.
TGCTAGGCAGAAAGATTGTTACTGCTTTCCTTTTCTTAATATTTTATGATTTCGAATCAATATCTACATTAATGTGAGAAATGATTTTTTTAGTGAAAATTTAGTTGGACTTATCAGAAAAGTGAATGCTTGGACAGCCTGATATGCCACGTGTCTGCACTTTGAAATTACTGCGTATTTAAGGATTGGTCGTTGTTGCATTTGGCCAACGTCACGCGTCATGCTGACAGTTTTTTATTGACATTAAAAACCATTAAAATTGTCGACATTGGATTCTGGTTTCGGAGCGGGCTCTCGCCCGGGCTTCGTTCGGCTGCGGGTTATACGGTTCTTTGGATCTGCCGTTAGGGGCGAAATTTATGGCGCTAAATTACAAAACGCATGCAGGCAGTCGGCGCCAACGTTTATTGATTTTGCCACTTGCAACAAGGCGGTACCGTTGCGGCTTAGTCGCCTGCAACTCGGCCGCAGGCTTTTAGCCACAATCCGACCGCAACAACAGCCGCTGCGTCCACAGCTGCTGCTGCTCCTGCTGCTGCCGTGGCTGCTGCTCCTGATTATTATTATTGTGTGTTATTATCTAATGTTATTAATTTATGCGTTGCATTCGCTGACTAGATTATCTGCTGACCGCAGCGACAGCAGCTGCTGGTCTCCACTTACCACGACTGTCATCACTGCTGGCGTCGAACTCCCAGGTCTCCTCGGCATCGAAGTGCGCATCGCCGCCGCGCCCGACGCCTGGATAGAAGGCGTGCGCCAGCACCTGGCCGGGTCCATCGAACTTGTAGCCATCGCCATGATCGCGCCTGCAGGGAGTGAGTAGAAGAAGAAAAAGAGTTAGTCAGCCAGAGCCCTGATTAGTCAATTCAATGGCATTGAAGTTACGAGCTTGCAAAATAAAGCTTATCTAGGAAAAAAGCGACACAACAGCTGCAACATAAACTCTTTGATTTGAAATTGGTATCCAGCATGCAGCCAAATCTCCTTCACTTCTGCCTGCTGCTGTCGTCATCCTCTTCGTTGTCGTCATCATCATCATTGGTTTCATGGTTTAATACTTGGCTTATTTATCGTTGCCTGGTTTTAAGTACAGTTTTATGGGCTGCCCATCTTTATGGCACTAAAGAATGCTTTCTTTTATGGTCTGCATGAGGTGGCTGAGCAAACAACCTTCACCCACCCATCCATTAGCTCACCCACTCTCCACTCTCCACTCTCTACTCCCACTTTCCACATTTCCACATACGCACCGTGCAAAGAGAACCTGTATATCCGCCTGATCGCTGTACACTTCACGGAATGTCAGCTTCGAATTGGACTCCCATACGCGCAGCGCCCGAGAAACCATCGTTCGAATTTTGTCCGCGTCCGGCATCGATTGATTCACCAAACTGAAAGGGAAATACAGGAAAAACAGGAATTCGTTACATTTGTATGCAAGTAAAGATTTAAGCAGAAATACATACATATGCACGTATTTTATATGAATATAGTGAGGAATTTAAAATATTTTGCAGTGATTTCTTCAGGGTTAAAATCGAATCATCTGAAATGTCCCTTGAGTCAGCAGAGCTGACAATGCACATACACTACTCAGTGCACTTTCATTGGAGTGGTCAAGTAAAACAAGAATGAAATCTAAAAATTTAAATATTCCCTAAAAACTGTCGCATACTCCAAAGCATTTAGTTTTGGCTCGACTGGCAGCGCTCATGCTTCAAAGCAGACATCCACACAGAGTCCCTTCTTATGCATAGTTAAGCACACAGGCTACACCCACACACTCACACGCACACACACACACACGCACACACACACACACACACTCTCTCTCTCTCTCACTCTCACTCTCTCTCTCTCTCTTTCTCTCTCTAAGCGAACCTACTTTACACATTGTTTGCTGACAATTTGGCCTACAACTTTGTCTCAACGTGGTCATGTTGCAAAAGATACAAACCGCTAATATGGGGGTACGACAAACACACACAGAGAGACACTCTCTACACACACAACTCACCTACCCCTACATGCACATAACTTTCACTTTGTGATGCAAAAATATCTTTTGTTCGGTCGCATATACAAGGTTCGTTCAAGTGAATCGCTGGGGCGGTTGTCTGCTGCTGGGCGTGGCACTTTCATTTAGTTTACTATTTTTTGGATAAATTCTGTGCCGCAAAGTCGGCCGCAAATTTACCTGAACCGGGCACAGGCCAGTGCACACCGAGCAACTCTTCACTTACGACTTTGACTCGATTTTCCCGCTTCGGCAGGAGGCGGAAAGTTTGCAGCTAGCCCACACCATCCGGTCATGCCATGCCCACCACCCCCCCTCCCACTAGACAGTGTTGGTCTCTATATAGGCACCATGTTTTCCACATTTTATGCAAATTAGTTATGTTTCTTTTATGCCATTGCAGCCCGGGCGTTGCCGTCTGTTGCTCTTGACTAAAGCAAAAAGTTTTCGCCCCTCTTTTGTTATTTCGTCTCTTTTTTTTGTTCTTTTCCGAATACCCTGCATCGCAGACGAAATGGGCAGGAAAATAGGTATAATTAAGCGTAAAGATGCTTTTAACCGCATATGATTCTTCGATATAATTCTTTCGATTAGAGAGTATGAGACTTGAAAATGTTAAGGTTGTCATCCAAATCAGGGTATAATTGTTTTTGTGAAAAAGTATGTAACAAGCAGAAGAAAGCATCGCAGACCCTATAAGGTATATATATATTTTTGGTCAGGGCGACGAACTGTACGAACGATATAGTCCTGTTCGTCCGCTTGAACGCCTAGATCTCAGAAGTTATTCGAGCTAGGGAGCTGAAATTTGGCATGCAAACTTGTGTATATGAATACAAACATTTTGTACCTTACAGATTTTGGATAACACGCCCCATTCGCCCCCAATTTACAAAAAACGTATTTCAAGTACTAGAGACTGCGGACCATGATATGATCACGCTCTGAAAGTTTCATGAAGATAGTCCTACTAAAAGAGAAATTATTCAACTAATAAATTATCATAATACTGCACACACTGTAGCACAGTCCAAGCGCAGTCACTGCTTACTGCGCAGTTAGAAGATCGCATGGTTATGCCTGCGTGTGGATACATGTATGTATGTATGCATGTATTTATGCATAAAATAATTGCAGCTTGATTAGATTAGCTAGGAGGCTAGACCTTCGCCTTCTAACTGGTTTTCTATGATTTTATATGTTTGATTATAATTATTATAATTTTATCTTAATTCTTTTGAAAATTATTTCCATCACATCTTATGCCAAAAATGTATTTTTACAGAGGTTAACTATTGCTGAGCTACATTATTTTTGTATTTTACTTAGAGTAGTGCTTCATTCTGTAGAGCTTTAAACACTGGCGTGAGGATTTTAATAAGATTAAATAATCGAAATAAAAATGTAATCAAATTGTATTTTAACTAGAAGTAGATCAATCTGCGATCTGATAACGAGTATAAGCTATTTCAAGGGTATCTTGATAACATCAGTCGAACTTGGCTTTAGCACACTTCCCAGCTCACTTCGTGTTCGTATATGTGTGTGTGTGTGTGGGGCGTGTGGCTTGCACAAGGTCCCTCGGCCTGAGCTAGCAGAAATTTCGCCTGGGCTGCTTCGTTGTCCTCTGTCCTCTGTTTCTTAATTTCACATCTCTTTTTTAACTTTCTTTTTTCTATTTATATTTCCCTGCAGCGTTTAGTTGGCTTTTAGTGTTGGCTTTTGTGTTGGCCAACTAGTCGTAGTTTCTTATTTGCAGCATGGCGTGCGTGTGCGTGCTTGTGGCCATTTAAGTGGTTCAGCTTAGGTTCAGAATGCTGCTGCTGCTGCTCGTACTGCTGCGGATGCCCCTGCTACTGCTGCTGTCCACATTTTCCAATCAAATTGTGCGTAACGCTTGCCCATATGACACGTTGCTAGGCCAAGGCATCGCCTTCGCATCTGCATCTGCGTTTGCAGCTGCATTTGCATCTGAATTTGCATTTGCCTCTGCATTGGAATCTGATTCGGAATCTGGGCCTTTTACTGACTGCAACATCATTAGCCACACGTACGTTGGATTGGCATGGCCTCACAGGCTGAGTAGGTCTGACTCTCGTGTTCTCTTTGCTGTGTCCTGTCCGTGTCCAGTTCGTGTCGCAGTTCATTTCCATTGGGTTACGACTTTGACTGTGATTCCGAGCGCTTTGCCCAAAACGTGCCCAATTGCAACGCCATTTGTTTGCTTAGTTGTTGATCCGGTTGTCCAGGCAGCGGACAACTAGCAGGCGGCTGGCAGCAGGAGCAGTTGCTGAGCCTTCTCCTGCCTGCTGTTCACGCGACTCGTTTACTATTTGCTCAGCGTTTGCTGTTGCTTTGCAATGGCAAATTAACTGCACTACGTACAATTGCCTCAAGTCCCCTTCCCAGACTGGCCGCCTCCTGCTCTCTCTCTCTTCCGCTCTCTTTTCCTGCACTGAGTTGTCCCTTTGTCGTGCTAATTTCGTTGCTGCTGCTCTTGGATTTAAATGCGAGCCACTGCACTGCGTCCTGTCACGTAGCCATTTCCAGCTGCAACCAGAGGAGTCGCAGTCGGAGCAGCAGCAACAGTAGTCTCGGTTTGACCTTTGTTTGTCTTTGCCATGTCACTTTGTGTGCCGAGCATTTAACTGCCACCCCAGGGGCGAGCGGGTGGGGCGGCGAGTCGAGGACCTGCCAATGCAGACTACCTTTGGACTCCAGCAGCTGTTCCTGCTGTTGGCAAACGTGTGCTTTGGCCAATTTGTTGCCTTACACGTAAAACAAACTGAACAATTAGCCAAATGGCTGCGCGAGTTCATTCGCTTCACTTCATGTAGGCTGTGGCCAGGTGAGGCAAGTCGAGGCAGGGCGAGGCAAGGCAGACCTTCTGCCATTTCAGTGGGCCATCTGGCGGAGCGCGGTGCCCTGCATACGGACTAAGCTGCCAGGGGCCATTCGTGGTTAGCCGTTCGTTAAAAAATACCCACAACATTTCAATGTGAAATACCTTTTGAGCAAGCTTATCTCTCATGAAGTATTGGCATGAGTTTCGATTTTTCAATGTATGTGAGTGCGGGTCCTTGGGGAAACTCGTTGAAACAAAAATGCTGAAATTTGATGGCGAAGCTGTGAAAAAGATCAAGGAGTCCCATACATCCGCTGTACTCACATAGCTGCTTTCATAATTATTGAGTAAAATATTGAAAGCATTTATAGTGTTGAACTTATAATATAAAAACAATCGTATCTGCAAATCGACTCAGCAAATTGCTGTATATCCATCTCTATATAAGCCATCGATACTCGAATCGGTTTTCCCACAACTGCTCAGGTAATTGTTATAGGGCAATCATTTAAGAAATATATTATTGTAAGTATTAAGATGGTATATTATATATATTTTGAAACGCGCTCCCATACAAATCGACTTAACCAACATTTATGCGGGAATGAAGGCGATAGAATATATTTAATTATATATAAGCTATTGATACTCGAAATTGACAGTAATTAAGTACATTGGCTTACACACAATTGCTCTTGTAATTATCGCACTAATTAAAATCATCATTGAGGTTAATATAAATATTTCTCATGTCGAAATCGAAAGAGTATATTCAATTCTATTTGAGCCCGTGATACTTGAAGCAGACAGTAATGCGGTACATCGTTCTGTCACTTGCAAAGTTTAAGAACAAGCTGCGACATAAAGTGCACATCATGTAATACCTTTTATATCTGCGACTTGCGAAGGCAACATTTAATGGCGCTTGTGGTGAGCCGTAATCCAGTTTTTATTTAAGCGTTAAGCGAAACGCTTTTGGCTTCTCGAAAAAATCTGCTCAGCTTACACTTTTATATGTATGTAAGTACATATATGTGTATGTATGTATGTAAGAGGCGCATTAAGCACTTTGCCAACTCATTGAATGTCTGATAAGTTCGTGGAATTGAGTTTTAAGAAGGCAACATACGATATCTACCAAAAACGAAAAACTCTTAATAAAAATTATATAATTTACACGCACACACGCTTACACATATACACACACGCATGCCTGACTTATATATTTATGGCTGGCCATACAGTGTCTTCAAAAAGTTTGCAAGACGAAAAATGGCGTTGCTTCCCAGTTTCAACTTTTTGTGTTCTTTCTTTTCGCTTCATTTTTTTCTTCCTCTTTTTTATCTACGGATTTTTGGGGCCGTAACTGAGCCGGATTCGACGTTTTTAATTTGTGCGAAATTAAGCAAAAAATAAACTCATTTTGTTAGTTCGCTACGCTCTTGGGCAAACATTGCCGAAAACTTTTTCGATAGCTGTCTGACAACAAAACCAAAAACCCAGCGAAACTTTTCACGGAAGTTTATAGGGTAGAAAAAAGGCAAGAAGGAAGCCAGCTCTCCGGCGAAAATGTGCACAAAATTGTCTCCGCTATGCGGAGAAAAATCTATGCGATTCAGGAAAAATTGCAAAATGCGCCACCGCCAACGCCAACGCCAACGCCAGCGTTGTCTACGCTTGCAGTCGGCGGCTAGAGGCATTTTCTATTACGCCATTTTACGATACCCTGCAGGTGCTAATCAATAGCATAGGGTATATGCTGGGGCCCAATGTAAGCTGAGTTGTATTTCTTTCTCTTTTAATGTCAAGTGTGATGCTTGCTTAAATTTTAATTGCGTAGAAAAATTAAATGTGATTAAAAAATTAAAATCAAAACAATACCCAGCAAAAATCACTTGTAATTAACATACATTTAAATAAAAATTATGAAATTCGGGGATTTATTCATTTATGTTTGCATTCGGGCTATTTACGTGGTACTTCACGGTCGGTTCTACCGAGCTAACTTCGCACTGTGACTTGACTTTTGCCTCAGACTGATGTAGAGAGTATAAGAGAGAGAGAGAGAGAGAGAGAGAGAGAGAGAGAGAGAGAGAGAGAGAGAGAGAGAGAGAGAGAGAGAGAGAGAGAGAGAGAGAGAGAGAGAGGGAGGGAAGGAGAGAGAGAGAAATCATGCAAAGCTGCCAACGGTGATTTAGTTGTTAGCCGTCGGGCAAACATTTCATGGCTCAATGTGCTCAATTCAATCAATTGGCAACGAAGGGCGAACAAATCACTACCAGACAGGCAGCAGCAGTAGGTCCACACACAAACACACACACACACTCGCAGTTCGCAGATTGTACCTGCAATTTTAATCAAAATATTGCGCGCGTATATGTGCGAATACTTTGTGACATGACTGTGATAGGCTGTCACAGATTGGGGTAATGCTGACATCCCGGCAAGTGAGGAGTGACAGCCGATGGCTTTTCCTTTTTGGCAACGGGGTCAGAGCTTGCCCAGCGCGGCCCATCAGTTCTTTCTGCTTCAGATATTGCAGCATTGAAAATAAATTGAAAATTAAAATATCGTCTCTTGAGAAATATGTGAAATTAATTAACTTTAAAAGATTTAGAGAACATATCCATCTCGTTTTTCGTCTCCATTTGTCTCTCTCTCTCTCTATATTTTTTTCTCTATTTCAATCATTCTCACTTAATAGATATAAATATATAGTATTGTAAGAATATGGAGGAAGTTTACTCCCATTGCTCCAGGCAATAGTTAAATTGAAATAGTTTCGCGAGTTATTTGCATCATGGGCTCACACTAATCGTGTTTCAGTTTGAATGATTAATTGCTTTATTAATTGGATGATTTCAAATTGAAGGAAGAATTGCAGGAGTTGAGGGGAGGGATTTTTATAGAAGCTTTGACCAATTTCCAGTTGCTATCAACTGCTCAAAGCTTATGCATATGCTTCGTGCACACATTTATAATTGTCAGCGTATTTGCCTTGACCCTTTAAGGTCCTTAAACAACAATTTATTGCAGGTGAAGCCACCTGGGCGCAGAGCACATAATTCTTGGCTCCCAACTGTCCTGGCCTGGCAAACTATACAGATAATTACGCTTGAGCTTTCGGGCCGGCCTATTAAATATTTAGAGAGAGGTGTTGTTCCAGCACGAGCGAAAAAGGGTTAGAACATAAAGTCAATAAATTGCTGTTAAAAATTGTTTGCACGCAGCAAAAGCCGGGCTAAGTCTTCAAATAATGGGCCAGAGATCAGTACATACATATATGTGCATATGTGTGTGAATGTGTGTGTGTGTGTGTGTGTGTGTGTGTGTGTTCTGGGACCCAAAAAGCCAAAAGCCGAATCCTGCAAGCCACAAAAACCCAAACACAAACATAAAGCAAATTTGCTTAGCTGCTGTCTCATGGCAAATTTAATTAATAAATAATCACAATGTAACCACTAGAGTAATAGGCAGCAGCAGAGAAAAAATGTATAAAATATAAGAGAATGAAAATTGTCATTAGTGCAAGACGAAATTGACACAGACACACACTCACATTCACATTCACAGTCAAACTCACACTCACACTCACACTCACACTCACACTCACACTCACACTCACACTAACACTCACACTCACACTCACACTCACACTCTTATAGATGTGTTGGCGGTGGCAGCTGGCGACAAGTCTCAAGTGTTTAAAATTGCAAATGTTATTTTCAAATGCGTTGGGAGCAAAACCTCTCAAAAGGTAAATATTTGCCACAGGACTTTCTCTCGCCCTCTCTCTCTCTCTCTCTCTCTCTCTTTCTCTCTCTCTCTAGCTCCCTGTCTCGCTTTCGTCTCACTCAACGCGCCTAGAAGCATGCTACGTCTTCGACTTGAGTGCTTGCCCCGAGGCTAGATACACACACAAGCATACACACACACTTATGCTGCTGGCATCTAGCCATGTGCTCATAAATTTATTACCAAAAATGATTTTTGCCATTAAGCATTATTAAATTGGCATTTCAAAATTTTATTATGCATACGCAGCTTGACTTTTGTCCTAAGGCTACGGCAGCCATTTGGGGCATCTTGGCTGTGGGCAACGTCTTGGCTCCCACATAAGAGAGCGCATCTCCATTATACATTATTTTGATTGCAAATTGCCAGCGTATATGTGCAGGGATAGCCAGGGCTCGGATGATATCAAATTGTGCTAGATGGGTTTTAAATCAAAAATGAAAAAACATAATTCCAAAGAGCGTTTGAATTTGAGCAAAAGAAATCCTTGGCCTTCAAGAGTAATTGCCTGAAGAAACCTGGAACGACCCGTCAAGCATAAACAGATTTCATAGCACCCATGCATATTCCATTAAATGTAACTAACATTATGGAACTCTAATGTGTTACTTCGTTTAAAATTTAGATCCTTACAATAAGTTAAAAGGCAACGACAGACGGCTAAGTAGGAGATGGATAAACAGAGGTAAGGTGAGGACTTTAAAGAGATAAAGTGTAAAGAAAAGGAGAGAGATATAGTGAGAGAGGGGTGTTATGATTACGCAGCTCAATCTCTGTAGATTTGAGTCGTAATAATATTAATCAATTTCTATTTCATTTCGATAGTGCGGGGCAAATTAATGCATAATTTATTAATTGGAATCAACTAACTATTGTACATAGTATAGTATGAACTTTTTCTGTGCAACTATCCCGACTCGCAATTTAAATAAAATATTGTGAAAGTAGTTTCCATTTCGTTTGCTAATGGTCAATTGGTTTAGCTTTGTGGATATTCTATCCTGCTATCGCTCACTCAAGGAGGTTGTGATGGATACCGAATCGAAATAACATCACACCCAGGTTGAGTGAGTCAAAGCAAGACAAAATTCTTAGTTTTCTTGTTGTTTTTTGTTTTTTTTATTTTTTATTTTATTTTGTCACTTTTGCACTTTTTTGTAACTTTAACACTTCATTTGCATAAAGTTTGACGCATCACACACACACGCGCACCAGCAGCCACACCCACACCCACACACACACATACACGCACACATTGAGGTCTGCCTGGAATTCTTAGTCGAGTCCCTGAAGGAGTTGGGCTGAGTGGCAAAAAGGAGGCGGGCCGAAGTTACGCGTGACTTTTTGGCAAACAAATTGCATGTTTTATACATTTTGATTTGTAACTCCTGGCACTTGGCAGTGCCACGCCCCGCCTGCTTGCCCGCCTCCCGGTCCCACTTGGTCCAGCTGACGCCGGGCTCTTAATTGAGTGGCAGGTACATGTTTTATTTATAAGTCGAATGGCAGCAGAAAAAAGGAAACCAGATAACAGTCGTAAAAAAGGGACGCTTAAATTAAAAATCCTCACTAATTTGACACTTGATTGAATTGAAAGTTCTCAAAGATTCAGACCCGGGTAGTTTGCTCTCGATTTAAAGAGTTCGCTCAGTAAGTTCCTGCAATTGCAAGCATTAAATGAAGTCATATTGAAGTCAATAAAGTATTAATCTATCCGCACTTGTTTCGGTCGAATCGTATATGGGGGAGTCAATACATTGGCAGGAGATCTAATTTAGTTAGCAGCTTGTAGGAAGTGAGCAGTATTAGCTTACAGTCTGGCAAGGAACTATCGAAGAGAGCCTATATCACCATATCACGTAACTGGCATTGGAGCAAGTGCATGAAGTACTTCATTCCTCTTGAAAAGCCAGTCAAATTATGATTAAAGCGTGCTGGGGTATTGACTTACTTAACATAAATATTTACCCCATTATATCTAGCCATCTGGCTGGCGATTGGAGACAACATTTGCTGCTTATGTTTTAAGAAGTTCTTTTGTTGAATGTATTTCCGCACGGAAAATCGCAATAGCCAAGTGATTTGCAAGTGTTAACAATGCGACACACAAATGGGCATGCATACAAAATACATCAACACACACACACGCAGAGACCGACATACATTTATATAATGATATATGTATGTATGTGTGTGTGTGTGTCTGCAGTAAATCCATGGCAGTGGAATACAATGCGTATACGCAATAAATCATAAAATAAATCGCTTACATTCATCGCTGTCAGTTTGATGCACAATGCGGCTACATGCTGCCTGCCTCATGCCTCATGCCTCATGGCGCACACCCCCTGGCCCATGCAGCTCGCAACTAGAATACATGCCACGTCTAACAAGCTGTCACAAAAACTCACAAAGGCCGAGCCCGGTTAGTGGGTAGTTCTAGCAGATGGCGTCTCCAGAAATCTATACAAAACCATTTGACAAGCAGAAGACGCTCCTCCTGCCCGTCCGTCTCGCGCGCCCTGCCGCTGCGTGTGTCAAAGTAAGTAGTCAAAGCTGAGCGCCAAATGATGCGCACCGTTCAACGTTATCTAAACTGCAGGCGACATCGAGCGGGGGGCGCGGGCAGGAAGCAGCGAAAGGAAGCGCCAGGTAAAAGGAGCAGCCTTCAGACCTCTTTGGGATGACGGCTCTAGAGGCGGCACAGGACGGACGGATGGAGCGGTGTCACATGCTTTTCAATCAAATTCAAATTTACTACGCAAACACACACACACACACACACAGGGAGAGAGAGGGAAAGAGACAGAAAGAGAGAGAGAGAGGGAGACACACATACACAGACGGCCGCATAACAAATTCAACTGTAAAAATTTAACACATTGCGGCGCCACGTGGCGAAGCTTGTGCAAGAGAGCATTAAAAGTAAAAAAGTGTAGCATACAAATGAGCGAGTCTGTGTGTGTGTGCGAGTGTGAGGGTGTGTGTGTGTGTGTGATTCCTAAGCTAATGCATATTTAATATTTATATATATATACACACATATCTATATTGAAGTGGGGCCCGGGCTCCGTCCGGCTCGGTTGGGGGTGAAAGTCAGCTACAAATGCTTAATTCGCATAGTATGCATACAATATGCTGATTATATAGTCAACAATAATTGTTATGCCATTTACACAAATATTTGCACTTCATGCATAATTTGTTGGCCCTAAACATGTGTGACATTTATATGTTTTAGAATTTTTCCCTTTGCACACTGTTATTGGGCGCAGCAGCTGTTCTGCATCGACATAATATTTGGATGGCAATATTAAGTTCAAATATCATTGGCCCATTGATTCATTTGCACGAGTCCCAAACAAGTTGTAAGCACAGCTCATTAAAAAGCCCAATTAGACACTGCTTATTATTGGATTTAACTGGCATTGCGTGCGATAAAGAATCACTTTTTATGCATGAAAGGGCATTGAGCACAAACAAATTCCATTTGGTCAAACAACAGTTTGCCTGGTCATTTGCAAGTTATCGGATTAGCAGCAAGGCCAAGGCTATGACAAAAAATGCGAGAAAGTCAGATAGAGCCACATGGAGAGTCGCTGAAACATAATCGCATGACGAACTTGTTAAGCTAATTAAAAAGCCACAGAGAACTCCCAAGCGATTTAATTAATGTTGTTTGTGCGAGCAAAACGTGTTGCATCTGATTAAAGTTTTTTTTTTTATATTTTAATTTTTGTTATTTTTAGTATCTCTTACCATATATGTAATGCCAGAAGAGCAATTAGACGCTTATTCTATTGGGAAATGCACCCCAAAATTTTTTCTATGCTTGTTGGCTGTGCGTCTTCAATCGTTTCTCTAATGTGGATCGCGATTAGGAGCAGACATTGGTCAGAGGTAGCAGATACCAATAAATTAAAATTAAAATAAAGTTGTTGACAATTAAAGAGCCGACATGCTAGAAACCCAAAATAATGAAAATATATATCTCATTGCTTTGATTTCTTTATCAAAACATTTCGAAAACCGTACTAGTTTAACTTACTTTTTCCCCCTCTTTTTACTTTTTACTTTTTAAACAACATTTAGCTTTGGATTGCAGTTTGCTTTGGATAGTTGACTATAATTAAATAACATGCGAAGGGCTTGCAGCTATTTGTTGGCAGAAAGTCGAGCTTATTGTAATTTAGTTCTGCACTAAACATTTCCATAAGCTCAGCTACAAAAGTTTAAAAAGCTACTATTTTTTTCAGCACAAACTGTTGCTAAATATTTGTTGGGTTGTTTTGGGGCAACGAGCTGGGAATGCGGTTAGACCCATGTGGAAATGGAGATAGACAGGCGAGCCGAAAAACCGTTGGCTTCCTTTTGTTTTGACATTTTTAAGCGCACTTTGTCGGCTTTGAATGGCTTACAAAATGAAAATAAAAATAAAAATAAACAAATTTAAAGAGAGTCCTAACTGGGTGTGGTAGACTCAGAGTTACTCTGCAAAGGTGATTTATATGAACTAAATTTTTAATTTATATTTTACTTGAATATGTTTCCTCATTAGGTAAGCAAATCCTTTCATTTAAATTTGCATTCGAAAAAGAAACATAAAAATGAATTCTACCTCGTTTACTTAGATTTTTAGTTGAAATATGAAGAAGTATTTTCAAATGAAATACAGTTCGTTCTCTGCTGCTGCAGAAAACACTCGCAAAATTAAAGCTATTATCAATATGTAGAGCTATCGATACATGCCAACAGAAATCTGCCTAAGCACGATCAGATGTAATATATCTACTTTGAGATTATCGAATGAGCACAGGGTATGAACTACAACCTCAACAAAATAAAAATCTCGACTTTGGTTTGTATGTGTGTGTGTGTGTGTGTGTTGAGAAGGGGCGTTTTGCATGTGACTCATTGAGCGCCTGTTTTTCGGTGTTTAATCTACTCCGCTTATGTGCTAACTTCCTGCAGCGCTTTTCCGCCTGCTCAGCTGTCTATCGACCTCTCGCTCCCACTCCATCCCTCTCTCTGTCTCCCTCTCGCTATCTGCAACAGCCTTGCCCCTCGCTTTCTGTGTGTTGTACATGTGTGTTTATCCCGATTTTGTGTTAGTCTTTGCCCCAAAGCCACTTGGCAACCGGTGTAAAAAAAGCTTAGGTTGCGTTTCACTGACTTTGAATTTTTTATGCGCCATGCCGACCTTTTATTTTTCTTTTTATACTCATTCACGAAGTGAATTAGTATATTGGTTTTGTGCAATGTCCGTCTTGCTGTCCGTCCGTCCGTCCGTCTGTCCGTCTGTCCGTCTGTCCGTCTGTCCGTCTGTCCGTCTGTCCCTATGAACGCAGTTCATTTCGCCGCTATTGAAGCTAGAGACTTGAAATTTGGAACACATATTCGTGTATAACTCCGATTTATAAAGTGTTAAAATTTTCCCGATACGCCCACTAGGGGCGTGGCAAATCGGAAAATGCATTTTCCGATATACCAGAAATCATGTTAGTTGAAGAGCTAGAAAGTTGAAATTTGGTATGTAGGTCCGCGTTGACCCCCCAAGTCCAAAAAGCTATGGTGGATATATCTACGCCTATTGGGGGCGTGGCAAATCAGATAAAACTGTATCTCCTAAAGTTCTATAGCTAGAACGTTGAAATTTCGCACGTAAGCTAATGCTATAATTCTATAATGACTGATGAAAAATTTTTATGTCTACGCCTACTAGGGGCGTGGCAAATCGAACCTGAAGATATAGTGATTTTTCAAATTTGGCTATATTCTAGGCACTATTGATGCTACAGACTTGAAATTTGGTATATATACGCGAGTTGACCTCCCAAGTCCAACAAGCTATAGTGGATATATGTCCGTCCGAAGGGGGCGTGGCAAACCGCAAAACTTTATATCTCCGACAGTTTAAGAGCTAGAAGCTTCAAATTTGGATAGTTGAGTTACTGGTAACGTCCTCTATCGATGCCCCAAAAATAATTGTCACGCCTCTTTGGGGGCGTGGCATATCGAAAAATACCCTGTAATTTTCACATTTTTTGAGCGCAAGCATTCAAATTTCGCATTTACGTTACCGTTAGCTCTTTCTAAGAACTGGCCAAAAATGAGGTGTCTACGGCCACTAGGGGCGTGGCAATCGGCATTTGTATTATCAAATTGCGACATTTATATGCTTGAGCTACCTACATACATATGTATGTATGTATATGTATATACAAATAGGCTTAATAGGCATTGATAACACGGAAGGAAAGATTTTTATAAAATATAAAAATAAAATTTAAATATTTAAAAAATATAAAATAAGCTAAAATAACAAAATTTGCAATTTACAAAAAAGAGTTTTCCGCGGGATGTGAATGAGTATCCCGCAGTCGGTAGCGCCCGACTGCAACGTTCTTACTTGTTTTATTTTATTTTATACTCCTGCTACTACAATTGCTGCTGCTGCTGCTGCTGCTGCTGCTGCTGCTGCTGCTGCTGCTGCTGCTGCTGCTGGTAAACTGCCCTCTGCCGTTTGGCTCCGGGGGCTAAGCTGCTTTTTTTCTGGTTAACTGCATGCCAAAACTCAGCAGTAGCCCCTCTCAGCTGGCCTTGCTGCTGCTGCTGCTGCTGCTGCTGCTGTTACTGTTTGTTTGGCAGGAAGTTTTGCTTAAATTGAATTGCACATTTGAGCGCATTCACCTAAACCTAAATGCAAATCGGATAATGGAGGTTACCTTTGTCAGGCGACACCAGCAGCAACAGCAGCAGGAGAAGCGCCAGCAGCAACTGCACTAAATTGTTTGGCATTACAGTGCCGGGTATTGCTATCATAACAACTGCAGCTGCTGGCCAGGATCATAACGCTGGGTATTATCAAATCGTTTTGCATAGCTAAGCGGGAGCCGAGCAGCATTTTCCTGAAGGTAAAGTCAAAGGCAAATGTGTCTAGGGGTATATAGGAAATGAAACGAAGGAGCAGCCCACAGCGGTGGGAGGGGCACTGCGAGTGGGAGGTCGTAAGACACTGTAACCAGTGGGAGAAGAAAAAGAAATAAAGACATATTGTAAACATTAAACAGCTATCAGCAGGATACGTTCGACTTTATTGATTTCATCTCTTGCACTGCCTCAGACGTCTCTAATGGCGCCATTGTTGGCACTGTGTGGGTCTGTATGTATGTGTGAGTGTGTGTGTGTGTGGGTGTCAAAAAGAAGTACGTACTTTGATTTTATAACCAAATCGAGCGTCTTTGAAGCGCCACACAGCGTTTTGCGACTTACCTGCAAAGAAAGAGAAACAAGAAAAAATATAAAGAAAATGAAATTTTACTCAATCTATATAAGTGTTATAAGGCGGTACATAGCGTATATAGATATACACATAAACGCTCGAGTATATATTTGTTTATATTTATTTAGCTGACAGCAAAATGTTTGGTTGCTGTGACAACTACTTTGCTTAGTTAGTTTTTGTGGGTGTGGCCCAACGGGCGTTGGGTTCGCTCACGTTGTTGCTGCTGCCGTTTCGACTGCCCTCGGACTCAGATCAATCGGGCTATATATAATCCATATATATTTCGTATACACGGTGGGTATATCGATTGCTGACGTCGAGCGGCGCAAACAAAACAATTTGTCAAGCAAATGTGCCAAAAACTTGACGCAAAGATGGAAAGTTATAGCATGGAGGAGTAGAGGCCACCGCCAGCAAGACAACGAACTGCGCCGAGTGAGCAGCTCACAGCAAAAAGTACAGTTGTCCACACTATGACGCAAGCACTTACGTTAAGTTGTCAACCATTTGGGAGTTGTGTCAAATAAAGTTGCACTTTCGTATGTATGTAATTTGTCTTGTTTACAAGTCTTTTTTCGGGCTCAGCGTTACGCCAACGAGTGCATAAGTTTTTCCGCACGTTCCGCAATAGCTTTACGTTAATGACGTGCGATGGGTTGATCTAAATTTACAGAATATAACCTATGTAATTACATATGCACATGTTGCATTTTACGTACCTGCTATGTACAATGTAATGTAAATTACTACTTCTTAATGAGGAGCTAAATATGTTTAATAAATGCAATCGTTTAATTCTTCAATAAAAAATACGTCAATTAGGCTTACTTTACGTAAGCGGCTTTAATAAAGCAAAGTTGATTCACAGCTACTATCTACTTACTATCTTCTACCTGCTCGGCCAATTAGTGTAATTTCTGCTCATTAATACAACGTATGTGGTTGCGTCATACGTAGTTGTTCCATTACGTCAGTTTATAAGCCAGTATTTCATGAGAATATCAATTACACTAGTTAGCTCTTTGGCAAAGTTAGCTGTATGCACTTACTTACGTCAGACTTGCGTAAAGCACAGCTATTTAATTACTAATAATTTGTTGGTCCATAAAAGTATATGCCCAACATACGACGCTCGTGTCAATGAAGACACAGGCAGCCCCACTACAGTGAACTATCCCATTATTGGCTGCGGCACACTCGTACAACTATGTCTTCTCTTATACTATATCATTTGCAATCGAACCCAAGGCGACACAAAAATATTGTTCGATGAGTAATATGCGCTTAACAGCGCGCACAGACGGCGCTGAGCCGGGAAGAAGGCGAACGATGGGCGAAAGAAGAAGAGAACTGGATGAGGGACATATGCCTTGGACTGGACTCGGCCATGGCCATAAAATCGAAGTGCGTTGCCCCGTTGCTCTTGGCCCATCAACTTAATGATGCATAATGATATGAGCCACAAGATGCGGCCCATTACCCACAAAAACCACACACACACACGCACACAGTCACACATAAATGGTATGGCAACTGCTGCGTTTGCTTAGCTGAATGGACGCTGGCTGCAGACATCAAAATTATTTATTTTTATTGGCATTATAATGATTTCTTTGGCCATGTTCTAATGGAACTGGAGAATGTCATCGTCAGTTGGCTCATTTTTAATTACAGATAAGCATCGCCAATACGAATGGAACACAAACATTCTGCAGCGGAAATCGAGGGAGTATCTGTGCAAATATTGTAAATACTTTAATGAAATATTTTGTTTTATGTTATATATATGAGAGCCTATCCATTATTGTTATTTCATTTATTTATTAACGGACAGTCTGATTGTATTTTTATTTATATTTATGTTTTGTTTGCTTTTATTGTTTAAATATATTTAATAATTTTTTAAAGTAGCGAATATTTAATATTTTGTTTTTCTTGCATGTGTGTGGGTGTGTTTTTTGTTTTTGCGTTGCTCCACTGTGTTTTAATTTGGTTTTTGCGGCGGCAACAATTTAATCAAAATATTTAAGCAGCTGTCGGCCCACATGGCTAGCCATGGCCAATCTGCCCCGCTTTGGGCATATACATATATATATTTTTTTGTTTTCGGTCCCGACTCCAGTCCGTTGATGTGCTGAGTGGCTTTTGAAGTGCAGCCAGATACACACACATACACACATACATGTATGCTACTGTGTGTTTGCCATGTACACACTTAATGCTGAAAGAGTGTCACTAACAATATCATCGTCCGCCTGTACGCCTGTACGCCTGTCCGCCTGTCCGCCTGTCTGCTTGGCTGTTTGGCTGTTTGTCTGTCTTGGTGCGATCCCTTGTCCTGGTATTTGTTTAGTGCAGGTGACATTTAAATTAAGCTGGCATCGTTGTGCAGCGCGCTAAAAGTGCTTTCATGTTGCCTCGCGCTGCTCTATGCCACATGCCGCATGCCACATGCGACGACACTGAGAGCTCGTTAAATCCAATAAACGTTTGCACTTTTTATTTATACATGTGAGTAGGTGTTTGGGTGTCACTCTCTCTATCTCTCCCTCTTTCTCTATGTGTGTGTGTGACAATTGTTCCTTGCTTGATTAAATTTCTTTGTTTTTACTATATTCATCCTTTTTTTATTTGCTGACAATTAAACTAGCCAATTAAACTTTAGCCTGGACGCAAAACAACAGCTCAGCCATTGGCCTCTGCTAGGGTGTCCTCCTGGCAGGACCTGCTTCAGCTCTAGGTTCTGCTTCAGCTGTTCCAACTGCTCCAACAGCTCCAACTGCCAAAGTGTTAATACACAAATACCCAAATGTGTAGTTAGCACGAGTTTCTGCATTGGCCACGTTTACTGCTGCTTGCTTCTAGCTTCTAGCCTCCGTGGCCTTATTCACTGGCTCGCCCGTTCCGCTTGCTCGCCCGCCCTCTTAGATATATGTAGTTTTATATGTCGGCGCAATTTATGCGCTCGGGGATTCTCGTTTCCAGTGCATTTCGACTTTAGTTTCTTGTTTTGTATTCATTTCATTTATTTTCTTTTTTATTTTCTGTTGTTTTTATTTTAACTTTGTTTTTAGCTTTTCTGAACCTTCCACCTGCTGTGCTCGCGATTTATCTAAGTTGCCCCAATGTTTTATCGAGCTGCAGTGTCGTCTGGTCACGAGAGCCTCTTCGGAAAATACAAAATCAAAACTAATTTACTTCTCAGTCACGACATTAGGCAGCCGGCTAAAGGCAATAAATAAATAAATAAATGAATAAATAATTTAGCGCAAATAAATCAATGCCCAATTGACATAAATTGCTCAGGTGCAAAAGGCAGCGAATCAAATGGAATATTCGATGACTCTTTCTTTTGCAAGACTAACCCAATCGAACCGTTGCAGTTCATGTGGAGTTGAAAATTAAACCTCACCGTCATGACCAGCCGGGAGCATCTTCATAAAAGTATTTAGTGAAAAGAGTTTATAGCTAAGGAAACGGTAATTGCATTTGATCTGAGTACTGCTGTCTTTAATATTGATTCTCACTTGATCATTATTTTCTCAAGCTCTCGGGTCATGACGTCTAATGGGGGCTGCAATTGGCACTTGGCTATGCTCAGCTTAGCAGCTTAGCTGTCCAGCTGTCCAGCTGTCAAAGGCACATATAAATCACAGGACAATCAAATTACGCTTTCATCTGTGCCGGGCCGAATAAATTGCACAGCATATTACGTACACGTCGAGTCGACATGGCAAATGTATAAATTCATTGATTATTTATTTATGGCACGCAAAAAGGGGGATGCAAAGAGTGAAAAACAAGGTGTACGACTATTGTTTGCCAGATTTGATTGTATCGCACACACACACATACACACACATACACACACAGTCACAGAGAACCAGTGAGTTATTTTCGTTTTATATTGACTCGAAAATGTCAAATGCATAACGGCAACAATTCACAATTTTGATGTAATTGACAGGCAAAAGGGCTGTGTGGTTGGGTGGGGGTGGTTTGGTTGGCTTTGCTGGTTTGGCTGGGCTGTTTGTTACTGTGGTCCCATCATAAAATGTCAAACTTTGTTCTGCTGTGTCGTAACGGTAACATTTGGACAAAACGCTTTCTTATTTGACAGCCCATTTGGCAGTGACATGCGCCGGGCCACGAAACAGCTGCAACCACAGCAACTGCCTCTCATTTAATATGCAAATCGCTTTAATTAGACTGCTACGATTGTGGCTGAACGCGAGTATGAATATGTATGCATGTGCGTGAGTGTGTATTACATGGTATTTGCACTTGTATAATAATTAAACAATGTACCGCAAAAACAATTAGCCACATTTACAGATACAGCCGCAAGTCAGGCCGCAGCTGTCTCGATTGATGGGACAAAGGTTTTTTTTTGTGAGCGGCCGCACCTTTAAGTGCCACAGCAACAGCAACAGCAACAGCAATAGCAGAGACAGCGATATGCGGCATGTGGCATGTGGCATGTGGCATATGCAAAATCAAGTTGACATCTCCTTAAGTGGCTGGGGTTTTGGGCAATCCTCATGGCTTTTACGAGCTGCAGTGGTGCAGTTTCATTTGCAGCTGCTGCAGCTGCCTGGTTGCCTGCTTGATTGGACATGAAATTGATAGCTCATACACACACGCACACACGCACACACTCACTCACACACCCACGCAGACACTTATTGCATATGCATGCAGCACAAGTGTGAGGGCATTGTGTGCGAGTCTGCGACTATGTGTGTGTGTGTGTGTGTGCGTGTAGATGTGCTTAAGCAAGTTAATTGAATTTTGCACTCAAGTCGTTGTCGCTGTCGTTTGGGCGCTGGGTGCTGGGTGCTGGGCGTGGCTGCTGCCACAGTCGAAACATTTAAGCATTGACAAGACATTTGTGAAGTTTTAAGTGCATTAGCTGTCAGCCGAGCTAAGCTAAGCGCAGAGCATGCCAAATAGCCGCGCCATGCAAGTCATTTAAATTCCGTTGCCCCAAAAAGTAGGCAATGCTTTTTGTTCATGGGATTCAAAGGAAGGAAAAGCCAGAAGTCCATCGACGGTCCATTGAGCGTTTGTGTATGTGTCTGCGTGATTATACGTGAAAAGAAGAGTTAGAAGTTATTTAAAGGTCATTTCAGAATAAAGCTTCAAAGTTTTCGCGGTTAACAAGTGGATCAAAAGTTTTCCAATGTGGCTTTCCCGATTCAAGCACCACCAGAGCAACATGCTGAGCATGAGCTCAGAAGCCACAAGCTAACAGCCCAATTGATAGTAGACATACGAGTTGAGTAGAAATTCCATTTAAAATTATAATCTTCAGTGTAACAATTTTATTTAATTAAACCTAGTTTATTATTGAACTATACATATACATATATTGCATATAGAATTTTTCCTATATACATGCAGCTATGGATATTTAAAAGAATTGTTAGTACAACATATTATTGCTTTTATATATTGAGTTAAGCAATACATATAGAAGCATTCATGTCAAAAATGAATATTCTGCAAAAGTTAGACAAAGTGTTTCGACTGTACTACAGACAGAGAGCAAGTCAATTCAAAGATTACTTTTGCCATAACTTCAAGTCTGAAGCCACAAAAAGCAGAGTAAAAATGTCAGCTCCATTTGTCAACGCTTTGTAGTTGATGCCATTAATGGATTAAGCTGAAAAACGTGGGGCACAATGAATAAATTGTCAGATTGCGTTTACCACTCACCCACACACACACACATACATACATACACACTCCCACTTAGCTGCAAATGGGTTAACCAGAAAGGACAAGAGCTCGTTGACCAACACAGCCAAAAACCAGTTGGGTAGGGTAGGGGCAGGGAATGGGGGAGGCAAAGGATTTGGGGATGGGCATGGTCTGCTTACATTTCAATATGTTTGTGCTCTTGACATTTTGTTTAACTGTTAAACTGTTGGCAAATGCCAACTGTCAGCTCTTCTTCTTTTTCAACATTTTTGTGCAGCTTGTCGAAAAAGTTGTTGGCCCAAAAAGCCGCAGAGCAGCAAAGCATTTTACGGCCGTTAGTGGCTGGCTTTAAGTTGACCAAACAACTTTAAGCCAGCTAATATCCAAGCATTGTGTATGTGTGTGTGTGCGAGTTTGGCCATTTTGCAAATCAGCGTGCAATTACCCGTTGCTCATGTTGCCCGTGTACTTTGCAACTGTATTAAGTTCATTTTTCATTTGCCTTCATGCATTAAGCAGCCCAAAGTAAGTTGCCTGACTTCACAAAAAAAAAAAACCAGCAAAAAATAATATAAAAAGTGTATATACAAAAGAAAAACATAACGCAGAATCACTTTTTCACTTAGCTGGTGTCTGTGTGTCTGTGTGTGTGTATGTCTTGGTGTTGCCTTTTGGCATGCAAATAAAATGGCCAAAAGGCAGACAACAGCCACACACACCTCTGCTCTCGCACAAGAGCCCAAACCGAGACCAGAAACCAAGCCAACTTAAGCCCAACACGTTAGAGAACAGCGCGCGCAATTTGGTTCCACCAAAAATTCCAACTACCCCTTAGCCGCTGCCCTTCGCCGACTACCCGCACTGCGCTGCTCTTGGCTGGGGCCACAATAAGAAAAATGTTCAAGTGCCAGAATGTGTGCAAAGAACTCAAGTTTGGCACACACTTCGCCAGAGTCTTGATGCTGCTGTTGTTGTTGCTGCTGCTGCTGCTGCTGCCTTTTCCCTTTATTTTTGCCTTGCAGATAATTTGAATTTTTTCCATTTGTTTGGTTTGGCTGTGCCACCCGCTCGCCCGCTCACCCGCTCACCCGCTCGCCTGCCCTTCTGCCCTCCTGCCAGCCAGCCGACTCCTTGCCAGGTCACTTGCATGCCACGGCTGCCTGTTTTTTAGGAACTGTAAATTGCTTTAGTTGGCGCACAGTTTCAGCAGTCGGGCAACAATTCGGTGGAATTTCTGTCAGTGTGTAGGTCTGTATACGTATTTATGAATACACTGCTAGTAATGCACTGCTTATAGTGTAGGCACTTACTGCAGCTCCTGCTTTTCTTATCTACGCAATTGCAATTGCAATTGCAGCTTGCGAAAATTTCACAGTTTTCTTTGAGATTTCGAATTTCTGTGCAGCTGCATCTTATGTTCTAGCAGTGTGTGTATGTGTGTGGGTTGATTATTTCTATTGTTCCTGCGAGAGAAAATAAATGCCAGGCAATTAAAGATATTTTACTTTAGAGTTTCTAGAACGCCCCAAGTTGATTCTCAAGAGACGCTCTAAAAAGTTTTAAGCTCAGTTTCCCAAATACTCTCCTTATACGTATTACTATTATTATTAATAAATAATTTTTGGTTAGATTTTAGACTCTCTTATAATCATTATTTTGTATATATTATTCTCTTCAAAAATGTTTTTGCTAATGTGGCATATTGCAAAGTCATTTCTGATACGATTTATTAGCTTTTTAAGATTTTATGGTTTTACATAAGTGATTAGATTTGATTATGAATATTTAAAGCTCTATAGCACTTCACAAGCAGGAGAAGACTAATATACTAGATATTTAAAATCATATACTATTAACAAAAGTAGATCACATTTTCTTACATTTAGTTCTTCATCATAAATCTTTAGCAGGTCTTCTAATTTACAGTTTTGCTTGCCTATTTAGGAAAACTAAGATCTATGGTCATATAATTGTTTCTCTTTAGATTGAATAAACGCAACTCTCAGTGCAGGACTTATGTCGACTCATGGGCATCTAGGGGATTAAATATATTTCTTTCGAATTTCCAGTTATATTTCTCGAAAATGACTTGCATTTCACTAGCACAACAATATTTGAATATGGTTCTTTTTTTCAATTACGGCAAAAGTGGCAAAACAGTTGTCAACATTTCAAGACAAAACAGCAAAAACAGCAGCAACAGTTCCGGACACAGCAACAGCAGCAGCAGCAGCAGCAGCAGCAGTAAAAATGTAATAGAAATGTAAGGAGAAGAAGAAGAGGCAGAGACAGAGGCAGAGGTGCAGCAGCAGCAACAGCAACAGCAGCAGCAGCAGCAGCAGTAGAGGAAAACCAGCCATGACGCTCTGTCAGCTGCAGAAAGAAAGATGTCAGTTGTCAACAACAATGCCCCAAGTTCCAACAATAAAATTCTGACACATTGAAAAATGTCATTGTGTAACTTAAGTAGCCAACATCACACACACACGTACACACAGACACGCACATATGCAGGGTTGATTATGTAAAACAAGGCACATAGAGTAACAGACATTCACCCAACCATCTAACCATCTAACCGTCTAACCATCTGCCTCCTGCCTCCCAGAGCTCTCTAGCTTGGGCTCTAGCTTTGTGCCGCCTTCATGTGCCCAGTCTGTTAATTTACTTGCAGTTCCGTTCCATTTTTATGGACTGCCGCCATGACGCTTCGCTCTATACACTAAGAGACACATATGTGTGCGTGAATGTGTGTGTGTGTCGGCCATTTGTTATGCAGTGATATAGCAGCAGCCAGCCGAGCCAGCGTTTTATGCTTTACATGTTGATTAGAGCTGAACGCGTGTTCCAGGAAATTATTTTCAATGAAAATTTGTCAGTAGAATATTCAAAAAAAAAAAAAAAAAGATGAACAAATATTTTTAAAATATTAGGACATAATGACTTAAACAAAAGGAAAATATAAATTAAATTAATAATTAAGGTAAAAATAAATAATTAATTTGATTGTTTTTTACTGCATTTTACAATATATAAATAGAAATAAAGACGACTTTTAATAAAAGGAAAATTTCTGGTAAATAATGGCAATATTTGCATATATAAACAAATATATTACAACAAATTAAAAGCATATACTTGAATTTCAATAAGAGCAAAGCTTCCGAATAATAATGCTAATATTATAATTTTAGATCAATTTCAACTAAACATATTTCAGTATGTGTAAATGTTTCTACATACAACGCTTTCTATTAAAAGTCATATTTATAATTTAATTGATATCAATTCTACGAGCTTCCAAACTGCAATTGCAATGCCCGATTTCTAATAGCTTTGAACAATTAGATCCAATCAGAAGGGAAAACTTTCGTATTTGTATTTGCGAATAATTTTACGCTCACGCGCACATCTCTAATAAGCTAACACACGCCCATATTTGTTGAGTGTGTGTTGCTTATGCAAGCGAGAAATTTGTTATAATGTGCCCGGGCATAGGAATGAGGACAGAGGCAGGCCATCTCGCAGATATTATGTATGCTTTTGATAAACGCATAGTGAACCAGCGAGGCGTGCACTTGGCCCAGGACCAGACCCACGACTAGGACCAGGACCAGGCCTAGACTCGAGTGTACCTAGGCAGTACCACACAAAGAAGAAGAAGAACTAGTGTGTGTGTGTGTGGCAACCCTAGCCAAAGTCATTTGCGGCGTCGATCAAGTGTACTGAGCCGTTTTATGGCTGCGCTTAACAAACCTCGACGAGGACGCGCAGCAATTGTTGCCTGCTCCAGTTGTTTGTTGTGTGTCGAGTACATACTTATATATAAATAAATATAAATATATAAATACAAGTATATGTTTTGCATTTGTTTTTGTGTGTTTTTTTTTTTTTTTTTTTTTTTTTTTTTTTTTTTTTTTGGCACTGTCACAAGTCTTTTTCTGTTGAGGTGACAGAGTTAGCCCTGAGGTAAAACAACAGAGAAGTGCGGATTGTTCGCGGCAAGCAAAAACAAACGGCGCATAATTTAATTTCCACAGGCAGGAGCAGCAGCAGCTGCGGCAGCGGCTGTTATCAGTCTCCAGGCATCATTATTACGTTTAATGGAAAATAATTACTTTTGGATAAGGCAAAGTGAAAGAAATAACAAAAACACAACAGAGGTAGGGAAAAAAGCGAAAAAGTAAATAAAAACGCAAATGGCCCCAAGGGGCAACAACAAGGCATGCTACTGGAGAGGCGCTCACAGCGGGGGCATGGTGGGATGCAAAAGCGTGTCTTGACAGTTTTCCACTAGTTGTTGTTGTTGTTGTGGTGGTTGCTGCTGCTGCTTTTGCTTTTCGGCATGGATTTGCCTAGTCTAATAGCTCTAGACTCCGTCGAGAGATATACAGATACAGATGCGCTGAGCTTATTAGCGAGCAGACACAAAACTGCAGCGAGACTTAACCAAATTGGATGTAGGCAGAACAGAGCAGAGCGGAGCGAGAGATAAGCCTTAAGGCATTAAGTTAAGGCAAGACATCGCTGAGGATTAGCCTATAATTGGCCTTCTTGCCTGGCGAAATAAAAAAACGTATCGATTAAGACTTTTGACTTTATTAAGAGAAGTTATTATTATTACCGAATATGCAATGCCTTCATACATATGTATATATTTAAGTATGTTATATGCTATACTTCCAGAATACATATTAATAGTCGATTAATAAATTTATTTGAGACTTATCAGTTCTCAGATAATAGCATATTCTAGCTTCAGAATTACCATCAATTATTGTGGAGTACATGAAGAGGCCTCGAGCCATTGGCAGCTAATTTCAATAAGGAAATTTGTGCTCGACTCATAAAGGTCTCAATGCCAATTGCACATTCGAATTTGAGCCTTGGGGAGTTTTGTGTACTTTGGCTAAGTAATTAAATACAGCTGTCAGTTGGAATTGAATTGATGACGTGCCTTAACACTCGCCCACTCCAGCTCCAAAGTCTTCAAGGCTCCTCGACTTATTGCAGTTGTACGAGTTCTTGTAAGCAAGGATGTCTGTGAAGTTTGAAGACTGCTCATGGCATGCACTTGAAAATAGTTTTGGCATTATGTCCATAAAATTTGTGTAGATGCTGAGTACTGGCAGGCAAAAGCAGTAAATAATTCGTAGAGACTTGCTCAGAACTCATAGCTTCAATATCTATTAAGCTCTATCGAGCCCGCTTAAAGACTTGAGCTATATGGAACATTAAAGTCCAGTTGTGTATATATGTATATGTATATGTATATATACATATATATATAAATATATAACATAACATCTCTATTGGTGGTTATAGCCAAAGACTGCTAAATGGCAAAAGAACGAGCAAAGAACGAGAAATGACGGAAAATTATGGAAAATTTGCTACTTATTGCTGTAATTCATTGAGCCGCAGTCTCTTTTCTCTCTTTCAACTGGATGGCAATGTGGCGCCTAGAGTTAAGGCGCTTAAATTTAAGCATTTCAGCGACAGTAATGACAAAAGCGCCTAAGACCGCACACATATTTGCTCATGTATGTATTGTATTGTATATGTGTGTGTGTCTGAGAGAATATCGTATATGTACATATAGATGATATACTCACATGCATAACTTGCCTTAACTGGCGACTTATGAGCTTCAGTAATATTTATTTATTTTTTGTTATGCCCGGCTGTTGCCAGGTTTAATGAGCTTTGTTGTAAGTGTATATACGTGTGTGTGTGCGTGCGTTTGCTTCACTGTGCACGCGTAACATAACCCACTTAAATATGTCATATGCATGCTATATGCGAGACGAGTGCGGGACTAATCAGACGACGCGTTATACCGGCTGCTCAGCATTTGAATTTGCAATGGCAGTCGCCCTCGAAGTATGCTGTGAATTATGTGGCGCATGAATGTCAGCAGCAGCAGCAACACGCAACAGCAGCAGCAGCAGCAGCAGCAGCAGCAGCAGCAGCAGCAGCAGCAGCAATTCAAATGTCAGGCTCAGTCGCAGTCGCTGTTGCAGAGCCTCGCTGGGTGTCGCTGTCAAAGCACTTTATGTCACAATAATTTGCAGTATGCATGTGAGTATGTGTGACTGAGCGTGTGCGTGTGTGTGCGTGCATTATATATGCATTCATTTCACGTGCCAGCAGCTAACATCTTCACGTTTTGTAGGCATCTCTCCATTGGAGTAAGCTGGCAGCGCGTGTAGTTGGGCAGGATGTCGGCCAATATGCATATGTAAAATATTTATGAGCGCGTGCAAATTCATTTCATTGCTTCAACGCTTTTGCCTGTGGAACGAATGGCGACTGCGACTGTGACTGCGTCGGCAAGTCCCTTGACTATATGATAGAGCTTGTCAAAAGTGTTGAATACAAAATATGTGATTAAAATTCAGGAAATTCAACTAATTTGCTAGCACAGCCCCTGATGAATAAAGCATTGTTTGAGTCGAGGGACAACAAAAGAGCGACAACTTAAATCTGAAATACAGTACGTTATATTCCAGCTAAAATTATTTCAATTTTAACATTTAATTTAGTAATTAGTATATATTTTATAAATATATAAACTTAAATTAGTGTGTTTGTATTAATGAACATTAAGGTAAATAAAAGGATCTATCAACTATCAATTTAAGAACCCGATTTTGCTTCTTGAAAGTTTTATAAAAATTTTTAAAATTGAATTTTATAAATTTGTTATGTGAAATATGCATGATATGCATAGTATGTATAGATGTGGGAATGAAAGCTAAAATTTAATGCAAATTTGTATTAAAATATATTTTAAAAAGTTCTCGTTATATTATGGGATGAAAATTGAGTTTTTTAAACATTATGATCTTTTCTTTCCTATTTTTTTCAGTGAAATTATTAGTGCTCGCAGAGGTTTTTCTCTGCGCTACGTTCTGCTCTACTCCACAGAGTGATCTATTTTATAGTCAAATATATGTGGATATGCACACACATGTGTGTGTTCGTGTGTGTTTGGCTCTTGCACAAGAATTTAATGCAGCGCATAACAAATTTTCACAGCACATTTTCATGGTCTGCAGGGCTTATGGCCTAACTGGCTAAATGGGAGGCTGACAAATTGTCAACACAGAGAGAGAGAGCAAGAGAGAGAGAGACAGGGAGAGATCCCAGCCCCTTTTGTTGTCGCTCTGTGTGAGTGTGTGTGTGTGTGAGCTGTAAATAAATTCAACATTGTGCAATATGCGCGACACGCGTTTATTTGTATTGTATTTATATTTCATGCTGGGCCGGTTGCCCATTCTAGCGAGGACAGCAGGAGGAGGGCAGGAGGGCAGGCCAGCAGGAGAAGGTGTCCCACGGCCCAGGGTGTGGCGGAAATCGCAAAAATATTTTCAGCACGCCACGGAAATGAGAAAAACGTTTTTTTCAGCTTTTTATTTTGATTTTGGGTAGAAGCTGCTTTGCAATTTTTATGCCGAATATTATTTATAAACATTTCGGCAGCAACTGTGACTGCGATTGCGATTGCGATTCCGAATGGAAATGGGAATGGGAACGGGAAGTGAGCTGCGTTGCTATTGCGACTGTGTCTGGCCTTTTAACTAATTTGGGGCTGGCAGTTAACATTTGGTAATTCGTTTATGCAATATTCAAGCGCATTTATGCATTACATTTTATGCGCTTTGTCTGCTTATTTACGAGTTTAACGCGCGCGCGCCACACGCGGCGTATGCGTAATATAAACAGCGCTTAAGCCACTGCATTCGCTTGGGTATATTGGCATTGGTATTGCTATTGGCATTTGGTTTGCGCCTGCATTCGTGTGCGAGTGCATGTGTGTATGGCAATTTCAAAGGATTAGGCGCCTGAGTGCGCAAGGACATGACAGCAATGATGCTGCCAGCATGCATTGCCATGCCATGCCATGCCCGCCCGCACCGTCCCGCCCCATCCTGTTTCGTCCTACTCTGTTCTCGCATTGACTTTGCATACAAATTAAAGTTTTCAAACGCTCTGCTGGCTGGTTTATGTAATTGAATTAAGCGCGCGATACGCTAGCCAAATCGTAACTGCATTACACTGGGCGTGGCCGTCTGCGGCTAATATGTGTGTTGTGTGTCGTGTGCGTAGAGTTTTTGTTTGTGTTTCTGTTTGTTTTTGTTTTCGTTTCTGTTGCATACATGCATTAAGTTCAACACGAGCAGACAAACGCTTTGATCTATTGAACCGGCGATGCACTGCTTAAATTTCTTTTTAGCCTCGTTTACAAACTTCCATTTCATCAGTTTAAAAGGTGATTCGTGTTTCAAAGAGGAAAAGGTATTTATATATTACGTCTGTACCAGACATTTACTACATAATGTACAAATTCCTATACTCTGGAGAAATAAAGTCTGCGCTTTACCTATAATACAGACTATAGACGACCTTAAGTAATATTTCTCTATTGCACTTCACATCTCTCATTCAGCAAAGGTGGCGAAAGTCTCTGAGGATTGAATTTCTCAAACACCCAATGTTAATGCCAGATCCCATTAACAAGAATTGCTCCTCCCGCAACACACGTTATGTTATTAACAGCACTCTGTTAATAACATAACCCAGTTCTCCTACTGGTTCGCTGTACTCGGCGCCCCGCGGAGTACCTCGTCCCCCCTCCAGGGTCACTTGCCTCTGCTGGTATTGACGACATGTATATCTTTACTAATGCTATACGAGCAACACAGCTTTACTCTAAGAAATAAAGACGAGGAAATTACAATCCGGTCTTTTTACTTATCGGCGACGGCACCACTACAACATTTGGTCCTTCGAGCCGGATATCATCCACCTCCACATACACATCAGCATTCCATCGGCCGTCGAGATAAGTACCCCATCTTTGAGTAAAGTAGTACATATATATATACAGTATATACATACACACACTGGCACTTGTCCGCCGCTATATTTCCTTGTATATATATTTATATATGTACTAATTTACATTATATTTACTGCATGCCTATATGTATATATATCCTTATATGCATATATAGACATGTCTGAAGCTGTGTTACAATCCATACACAAGCATATGTAATAATCCTATTTAGTCCGACACTCCGTCCTACATATTGCCACATCATTCATACACATATATTTCTCCATAACTTATGTATATTCCGATAAATATTTATTAAAACGAGAGAACAATATCCTTTGTTAATTGTTTAATAAATTTATTTGCAATATTCTGCTGTTTAGCACATCCGCATACACTCATATACTAGTCGCCGGCTGCAAAGAGACATATGTACATAAATATGTACGTACATACATACATACATACTCCTCACTCGAACTATTAAATAAAAAACCAATATCCTTTGTTGTTTTTAATAGTTTTATTTTGCAATTTAAGATAACTTATCCACCAAGCATAATTACTTCTACTTGTTTTATTTATATATTTGCTAATTGTGTGTCCGCTATCTTCTGTTTTTACGAACATACGCTCATACATATTTACATAAATACATGTATGCACATACGAGCAGATTTGGATTTATTTGATTTCCACTCGCGTATTTCTAAACAGCCCAGCAACACAATTAACATATAAATTCACAATAAAAAGTTCCACATACATATACACGGCACATTTAAATAATAAACTTAAATTGCTAAATTGGTCGTTTTTCTTTGTGTCCAAACAGCTGAGATCGTAACTAGTATCAATAACTTTTCCGATAATTATCACCGGCCGCCACAATTTCGTGACGATAGTTTTGCACGATCAGAATTCATCGTAATTTAAAAACTATTGCAAA
The DNA here is from genome assembly GCF_054131105.1 of Drosophila navojoa. NCBI lineage: Eukaryota > Metazoa > Arthropoda > Insecta > Diptera > Drosophilidae > Drosophila > Drosophila navojoa. Next base: position 24,015,551 of record NC_142893.1, on the reverse strand, counting down.
ATAAATAGAAAATAGACTTTTAGTCTTGTTTTTTTTTTTCTTCTATTGTTAAAAGGAAATTTCCCCAGCTTAATAAATTAATTTAATTGTTTAATTTATCCTAATTAATCCTAATTAATTAATTTATTAAATTTTTCCATTTTTCGTTTATTTGCTTAACAAGACATTTTCTTTTTCAATTTGTTCTACAAAATTCAGTTGACAACTTCCTTGTTTTTGTCAACTGCATTACTCTGTTCTTTGAGTGATTTTCTACCTCTGTATCAGAAATTTCCGCCAGCTAATTTCTAGTTAGCTTCCATGTCTGATCGTTCGGGTCGACCGCAACTTAAGGTACGCGCTTCGCGTTTGATTCAACGCAGTGCCTCCGCATCTCCCATTCCGTCCGGGAAACCACAGACCACCAGCACTTTCAAGCGCAGTCCGGTCGTAACCCGGTCCAGTCCGAAGCCCGCAAATCCATTAAATATGTCTCTGTCCGAGTTCATCGCGGCTGCGGATAGGCTTATTAAGTTCGAAGCCCGCATTGACGGTCCCGGGGACTCTAATGCCACCCAGGCGGCTCTACTCCGGGCCTTCGAGATCCGCCGAGAGCGGGTCAGGGCCTTATGGGATGATGCTGAGCAGCAATATAAGGTCTGTGCCAGAGCGTTGAACCAAGGGGCGAGCAGTGGCGAAGTCGAAGCCATGGAGGCCAAATTCGACAACTGCTACACTGTGTATGAGCGGTGTACGACGCACCTGGGGGTGCAAATCGACGCACTTTCCGCATCGAGTACACCGCCCGCTCCTATGTCCACTACTTTCGCCTCGTCTGGAGGCTGTCGCCTTCCACCTGTTGATACGGAAGTGTTCCACGGCGACTACTTGCGCTGGCCAACATTCCGCGACCTTTTTACTGCCATTTATATCCAAAACTCGCGCTTGACTCCGGTGGAAAAGTTATTCCACCTCAATTCAAAGACAGCAGGCGATGCAAATGCCTTAGTCGCAGAGTATCCTCTCACAAACGACGGCTTTGCATCGGCTTGGGGCTCCTTGTGTGATCGGTTCGAGAATAAGCGGCTGTTAGTCAACAGCCAGCTGAAAATCCTGCTCAACCTCTCCAAAGTCACCAAGGAATCAGGCTCGGCTCTCAGAGAGTTGCATGGCACCATTCATAGATGCGTCACTGCAATCGAGCATGCTCAAATCTCTACGGAGAATTGGGACTGTATCCTTGTGTTCGTGTGCACATCCAAATTGCCAGATCACACTCGATCTCTCTGGGAGCATTCACTGACACAAAAAACAGAAATTCCAGCCTGGCAGGAAGTTAGTCACTTTCTTAGCGAGCGTGCTCTTGCTCTCGAGGCTATGGAAGGTGATCGTTCTGCACCAACAGCTCCAATCTCAGTTCCGAGATGCGCGAGCTCTGCCCCTCCCAAACTAGTCAACTCTTTCACAACGCAAGTGAGTCTGTGCGATCTGTGCTCAGAACAGAACCATCCAATTCGATTTTGCCATCGGTTTCTCCAGCTGTCTATCCATGAACGAGAGGCATACATCAAAGCAAAGAATCTTTGCCTGAACTGCTTCGCTAAGGGTCACCAGTTACGAGGGTGTACCAGTACGCACAACTGTTTCAAGTGTAATGGTCGACATAACACCCTACTCCATAGGGACAATACTACTCGGTCTGCTGCTGCATCCGCAACAGCTATAGCCCCAATTCGTACGCAAGTTATGTCCAACGTCCAAACGTATCTGGCTGCCAACACGCGAGGTGTCCTCCTCGGCACGGCGGTGATCAACATATGCCATTCCGGAGCAATCTATCCCGCCCGTGCTTTAGTCGACTCAGGATCCGAAGCAACTTTCATTTCTGAGCGACTATTCCGCAAAATCAAGTTGCCCTTCAAATCCATGCAGACTCAAGTTTCCAGCTTGAATCAAGCAGTTACAGCTCATGCACAAAAGCTATGCAGCTTTGACATTGGTTCTCCTTCGAAGCCGAGACTACGAATCGAAGCTTCTGCTCTCGTCCTTCCAAAACTTGCCGGTAAACTCCCTTCATCTCCAATTCCGCAACTCTTATTGAACCAGCTGCCGAATATTCAGCTAGCTGATCCCGAGTTCTACAAGAGTTCAGAAATTGATGTCCTTCTAGGTGCGGATATCCTTCCGACTATTATTCAGGGAGGTTACCATCCGAATATCTGTGGACCTCTTCTAGGTCTAGAGACTGTTTTCGGTTGGGTGCTGACTGGTCCACTTTCACGAACTTCACCGGAAATGGTCTCCTCGTTCACAACTCAAGTCTCCGTTCCGGGTGAGACAAAACTTGAGATTCCGGCAACTCTTCCATCCCGAGTTCCCGACAACACCACAACAAAAGTGAGGGTCGGTTTCAATGAGAGCCTGAATGATATCCTTCATTCAGGCCCATCATTCCAACTCGATCCTCGTCCTCCTTGTGCTGTCGAACTAACCTCCATGTTATGTTCTAACGAACAAGCAATTCAACCTCCAACTCATTCGTTCTTCCAGATAAAGACGCCGTCATTAGAAAGCAGCAAGCCACGTGGTACCAATTCATTCCAGTGCCGCGTATGCCCAGGAGCCCATGGTCTCCGAAACTGCCAGCGTTTTCTGGGCCTTTCAGAGGAAAAACGGATGCGTGCGGTACTTATACATAAGTACTGCACGAACTGCTTGGCTCACGAGCACTCCGGGCAATCCTGCCGCAACAAGGGACGTTGCAAAACGTGTGGCCAGAATCACCACACGCTCCTGCATCTCCAGGACGGCCTTGATCCGCACACCAAGAGATCTCCAGCTTCGAACGCGACGTCTTAATTTGCAATCCTTGCAAGGGGGGGGAGTATGTTAATGCCAGATCCCATTAACAAGAATTGCTCCTCCCGCAACACACGTTATGTTATTAACAGCACTCTGTTAATAACATAACCCAGTTCTCCTACTGGTTCGCTGTACTCGGCGCCCCGCGGAGTACCTCGTCCCCCCTCCAGGGTCACTTGCCTCTGCTGGTATTGACGACATGTATATCTTTACTAATGCTATACGAGCAACACAGCTTTACTCTAAGAAATAAAGACGAGGAAATTACAATCCGGTCTTTTTACTTATCGGCGACGCCACCACTACAACACCCAATATAAAGCGCAGCAGGATCTGCACTGAGGAAGCTTAAAAAAAAAAAAAAAAAAAAAAAAACAGATAAAAAATGTCCCATTGACATTATAGATATAGATATTATTAACTTGGAATGCCGAAACAGCTTAAGGGAAAATCATCTGAGGCCTATTTGAAGTTCTGAGAATCACATGGAGGGGCGAAAATTAAATTGGAATCACTCCGTGTCGGTCTCATTTTCTATTATTATCATTTCGTTGTATTTAGAACTGAACTAAACTATTCTCATTTAAAATAAATATATGAAATGCAATGATAATAAATATTGAATTGCTGGAAGCTGGCATTTAGATTACAATTTCATTAAATAGATAATTCCAGATATGATATTTAGTTTGCTGTTATTTCAAGCACTTCATCTGCCCTCTTTGTGCAGTGCATTAGTTTGTCCCTTTTGGGCCAGAGCACTTTCAGTTATTTCAGCTTGTATGACAAAAATCTATTACATTCCACGGGATTTTGACCCGTGGCGAGGGGAGCGTGCATTGAACTGGTCGCATGTCAGGTTGCGTTCAATCGCCTCTGCAATGTGGTGTGCTGTGCTGTGGTGTGGTGTGGTGTGGTACACACGATGTGGCACAGCAGTCCTTGCTAAGTTTGTAACCTGTTCGCGTTCTCTCATTTCCCCCACACTCCTCCCTTTGTCTATCTCTTCCCCTCTCTTTGCTCTCTGGGGTGCCATAGCGATTGATTGGCTCTGGGGCGGCGCGATGCGTCGCATTTGTCCTTTTGTTTATTGGCCATGTGTGTCTGTGTGTGTGTGTGCGAATGTGTGTTGAAGCGATTCATTGTATTTAGTGAAGAGCAACGGCAGGCAGCTTCGCTCGTCATCTTACATATAGGGTTGGGTAGGGTATAGCAGTTGCATTAATCGGATTTTGGGGTCCATTGTTGTTAAGCTGCTGCTGCTGAGCGCTGCGCACTTAAAGTTGCAGTTGCATAATGCCATTGTTTGTTGCATATTTACTTTTTGACGGTTTTCTGTCTCTTTGCGGGGAAGCCCGGGAGCACACACAAAAAAGTTGTGCCTTTTGTGCTGCTGCTGGCAGTGGAGCATTCAGCCAATCTGGCAATTCAGCCAGACCCGGCACGTATGTCGTTTATGTCGTTAGCTCTACGGGATATTTCGATTCTATTCTATTCAGGTCGATTCCATTCGTTCCATTCAAGTGTGTGCGTGTGTGTGTGTGAGTGTGTGTGTGTGTGAGGGAAAAGTTGGCTGATGTAACTAAGTAATATTGGCAGTTGCATTTGGGCTATTGTCTTCGGTGGGCGTGCATCTGTGTGTGCTCAACTTGAGGGAAGTGCTGTTGAGCTAGGCAATCTGACAGCCATTGAACAGTAAGCACTCGTACGAGCTGCTGCCTGTAACTTTGCCGCATGATAAGCCCGGCCAATGCCAATGCAGTATGTCCCACAGCTTGTCTCTCCCCGTCTGCCCGGTCTGTCCGGTCTGTCCGGTCTGCCTGCCCGTTGTCTCTCTGGCCAGAGAGTCAATTGGCCAGCAATTGAGCATAACAAAATACGTTAAGTACATGAGCAGATATCGCATCAAATGGCCACATTTACATATAGCTCAAGTGCTGCGACAGAAGTTTACAATTTAAAATGCAATAAAAATCCAACTTCAATCGGAAATTTGATGAAATATATTCAGTAAAACTTGATAGGCATATGCTCTTCGGATTGCGAATGATTATCAAAAATCAATAAATAACATTATATAATATATGGTATTTATTTTATATGAAATACACATATATTTAAATTTGCAGAGAGAATAACTAAGTCTTAGTGTTATGGAAATCTGACTTTGACTTTGACATATCTATAATATGGTAGTAAATTGTATCTAAACTACTCATATTTTTATTTGACTCTGAGAAAGAACAATTTCATATTCATATTTATATATATGTGTGTGTATATATTCTATAATATATTTATTTCTCATAGCTGACTCATACTATTATTTTGATATTTTGAATTGTATTTATTTGCAATCTGAGAAGATTCTAATAGAATACATATTAAATAATGCAAATAAATGCCACACGAGCAGTAGAAATTGCAATTTTTGTATTTAGACTCCCTAAAGTTATTTGTGTCATAAAGTTGCAACATTTGAAGTTGATAATGTTTGGAAATGAATAAATTTCTAACTAGATTCCAATTAAATTGAGTTCACTCATCGAATTCATCTATAAAGCTTAAACCGATTTCGGTTATTGCTACATATTGAGAGCCTTCATAAATTCTGGTAAAGCAACACTTGGCTACTAAACATTTAGCCGTACACGAATGCACGCCTCACCCTCATCCCCGCCCTCGCCCTCGCCCTCACCCTCACCCTCGCTCATCTTGCCATCCGTTTGGCTAGTTGGTTTGGTGGCCTGCGGTATTATTTGGAGTGTTCAACAGTTCGACTCAACCTCAACAAAATGTTCAACTTGATTTTCATACGATTTGCTCTACGGTTTGTAGATACTTTCCGCATTTTTCTCTCTCGTTTTCTCTGTTTTTTTTGATGGAGGTAGTTGGCAGCATTTATGGGCAAAAGTTGCCTTTAACTTGGTTAGTTGCATTGGCCGTGTTGGATCCGTTGCCATTTTCCATTTTCCATTTTCCGAATATGCTCAGCATTTTCATTGTGCATTTGGTGGCGAAGTCCAGAACCATTTTTGGTCCATTGGCTGCATTGGTGGGCACGTGCGTGCCGGAACAGCCTTTGGCCATTATTACACCTCGTCGGTGGGCTACGTGGGAGCAGAGGGGGCTGCTGCACAAGGGGCGGGGGAGAGCTGTTTGGCTTTGGGGCACGTATAAAGTTGGTTGTGGCCGGGCTTGGTAGCTGGTATAAAGTGCATTTTGTTGCCACTTTTGCCGGCGCTTGGCTTATTTCGTTTGATTTTATGCGGTTACGTGAATTCATTGGCCAACGGATAAAAAGAGATAGAGCGCCCGAGAAAGAGAGAGTGACAGCGAGCGTGAGAGTGAGAGTGGGACAGAGATGGGTAGAGAGCGGGTTGGGATCTGGCATCGCTTTTAAGCGTAAGCGATTTTTTATGTACGCTTGTGGTTTAATTTCAATCATTTTACTGGCCAGTTGGCTGGCCATGTTGGCGCAGCGCTTGTGGGGCCAACGGGGCTAAGGGACAAAGGCCACGCGCAACCGCTTGAAATCAACGTTAATAAATATGCAAATGCGTTTTGGGCCTACCGAGAGCCGCAGAGGGAGAAAGGGCGATGAAGTGGGAGAGAGAGAGAGCGCGCGCATATTTCGCGCAAAATGCGATTAGTGTTGCATAGTTTTGGGCGCTTAATTTGAGCATATGCCACAACACGCACACACACACACTCATACATCCACAGATACACTCATGGCTAATTGCTATATCATTAGAAGTAAGCTGTACGCTTGTCTGTGCGCGCTCGCGCGTGTGTGCGAGTGTGTGTGTGTGCTCCGCTTTAATGCTTTAATGGCCACTTGAGCCACAAAAGTTGCGGCTTGTTTGGCACTTTTTCTATATTACCTGTGCCCCGTTCAGTCCCCACTGCCCCAGCCCTGCCTTCACCCACTTGGCCAGTCTCTGCTCTCCACATATGCCACAAATTAGTTATAATTAAGTTTAGCACACGTTGCCAGGCTCCTGCATAACACTTAAGGAGCTACAGTTACACTGGCACAGCTGTACGAGGAGCTACGTGCTTTGCTTGCAAGTGCTGAGCACATGCCCTGTAATAGCGGCTCAGCATGGGGTATGTGGGGTCAAGAGCCCATTGGATTATATACTTCTCGTCCAAGTTTTATCTTCCTGCTGAATTGAATGTTCTTGACGCCCACTTCATCCGCTCTATCAGCTGTTGGCTACAGGGTATGCAGCAGTCTGTCATTGTCAGAGTCGTATTTAATAAGCGTTTGCCGTCTATCCACACTTTGCAGTTGCTTAGTCGACACATTAAATGTAATTAGCTGCGCTAAGGTTGGCACAAAGCTACAGCCGTGACAGGACTCGGTCTATGACTCGCCTTTCGTCTAATTAGTTATCTAAAGTTTGTTGGCGACATTAATGACGTCGGCGTCGGCGTCGGCATTGGCTTTGGCTGTGGCGTCGCAACAAATTGTATTGCATACTTTTTTGCATTAGCATTAGCCTCGCAAAGTTTCCAACACAAATCATTCCCAGCAGCTGCAGCTCGACAGGGGCAAAACTGAACAGGAACGGCAAAAACTGTTGTTCTCCTATTTTACTATTATTATTATTATTTTGTATTTTATTTCGGTATTGTTTCTTCGCTTCTGGCGCCGTAAATCACTCAAAACGTAATGCCCTGTATTTAAAATATGCGCACAAATGTTCCGTGCAGCGTGCAAATTGCAGGAAATGTTTTTCTTCGCTTTCCACAGTCTTCAGTTTTTCTTGTCTTTTTTATGCTTTTGTTTACTTTTTTTTGCTCTTACTACAGTCTAGCTTCCTGAGCAGTTGGCCCTGCAAAGGACACACATTGATATATGATATATTTGCGAGGCATAAATGGCTTTGGTATTTTTCTATGAAGAAGCCTTTCTCAAGTACTCGCTCGAGTGTATATTTTTAAGCACATGCTGTTTTTGGGGAACAGCTGCGCACATTATTTGACACAATATTTACATTCATGATTGCCATTTCGCAGAGCAAATAATTCAACCAAAATGTGTCCAACAGCAAAAAAAAAAAACATGTTTAGTTCTTGTAAACTTGTTTGCCGGCAACTCGCTTACAACTTCCATTCGAAACGAAACCAATTTAAGTAGGAGTGCAGTGAGGGATGTCTTTCTATGTGGTACACATATAAGTATAAGGAGTAGCTATAGTTCCATATATATGTAGATGAAGTGGAGCTATGTAGAACTAGAGTATTAGAGCAATTGTGCAAGGATAAAATGCTAAATTCGAAATGCCGAACGCTGTGATTTTACACTGCGAACAGGAGGTTAATACGGCAAACCCGTTTGGTTACAGGTGGGCGGAGGCTCAAGAGGCAGAATGCATTAGCATTAGCAAATGAATGCGGACACAGCGTAATGAGGTTGACATTGCATAAAACATTTTCCCCTGCACGTTCAGCAACAGCAATAAGGCTAACTCACTCAGGCAGGCAATCATTTTCATAATCATTATCATTATCATTACCATTGTTTTTATTATTCATAATATTACTATTTCTTTTATTTGTTTTTGTGTTTTTGTTATTTTATTTTTTATTTATCAATATTTGATTTATTATTATTTTATTTTGCATGCTAAGTAAGTAGCAATATTTTATTTATTATAATATTTTTATGAAATTCAAAATACAAACCTAAATAGAGAATCATTTTAGCTCTTTTATTTTTACATTATAGAATATACTTTCGCTCAGTTTCTCTATAAATGGAATCGGCTTGCTTGTTCAATTCCCCGGCAACTATATCACAAATTCCCCTTTGTAGTTCATCTATAAGCTATAAATTCATAGTTCATGCCAAAAGTAAACTGTGCTAAAGTAAACCTGCATAAAAAGCCATTGTACGTCCATATCACATCGTATTATACATCCGTGCACTGCGGCTGGTTTTTTGTATTTGTTTTGGCGCCTAGCCTGTGGCCTGTGGCCGGCACAAATTGCCCTCGGGCTCTTGTTTTTCCAATCCATATAAATATATTAACAGATTTCCATTTGCTTTTTTTCGTTCGCTCTGTTGTTTGCATTGTGAAACCAAAGCGAAATAAACAAAAAATTAAAAATAAAAAAATAATATAAATACATATACTACATATACATATATATAAATGTATATATGTAAATAAAGACTATATATGGGGAGGCGTGGCTGGGAACATTTTGTGCCAACTTCGATTGAAGAAGAAGTCAACGCATTTTAAATTGCGGAATTGGCAAAAATGGAAAATCATAATAAATAAATAAAAATTTATATTGGACAATGTAGCTGATGCTGTGCCCTTCATTTGCTTTTATTTATCATATATAGTAGACATTGTTGTTGTCGTTGTTGTTGTTATGCTGAGTTGTTGTCAACAAGCTTTTATGAGGGGGAGCCAACATTTTTCAATTTTAAGCAATGCCGTTCTGAGCACCCGCACACACATACACGCACTCAGACACACCAATACACACACACACACACACACACCTGTCAAACAACAACAACAACGGCAAAAACATTGCACTTAGAACTTCCGCACGATAAAATTAAATGACGGCTTGCTTGCCACACGGGGGTTGTTGCCTGGAGTGGGCGTGGCATTCCGCCGGTGGCTGGGGAAAACTGTGCACAACAATATATATCAAAGTGGAGCGTTGCGGGTGCTGAGCCTTGCAGCAGCATTAAAAAATAAAAAAGTAAAAAAAAAAAATCCAGAAGTTGAACGAGAGGTGGAAATCACTTATGCTGCCATTTGACGTTGGCTCCTGTTTGTTTGAAGTGGCGCTAAAATTATGTTAACGTAACAAGGTGAAAGCACAAAATGAAAAATCACTTAAACAATTTGATTTTTCATTTGAGCCCTCGCCCCTCCTGCAGTCAGGCAGCAGAGTTCGTCCTTAAGACTGGCAAATGCTCTAGCTTCTGTGCACATTGATATAGTAAAGAGCTACTTAAAAATTGTGAATCTAAGAATGAATAACTTTTAATCTTGGCAAAACACTATAAATATTCATTTCTATATAATTATAATACTTGCTATATCAACAAATTCTGATAAAACTAAAGCTGCTCATATATTAGTTTTATTTAAATGTATAGTTAAGTACTATAAGCTGTAAACTAAAAAAGAAGGGTTACCAGAAAGGTGCGTCGAAAATGGATAGCTCTGCAGTATCTTTAGTACAACAATAATGTCATAAAAGTTCATACAAAATACGTAAAAATTGATAAATTGAATACCGTAAATTAAAATAAACAAAAGTTAAGTCAGCTCATCTCAGTTTAACCCATATCAATTTTGCAGGAACCATTTCATTTCCGTAGCTGTACTTCAGATATGATAGCTCAGCGTTTTTATTGGTCTATCAACTGCACCATTCGCCCGCACACAAAAGCCATGATGAAATTAGAATACCCAGAAATATGGGGGCTGTAAAAGTGCGATGCTCTTTAAAGATTTATAGAGTCTCGTTCGCTTTGGCTCAACAGCTCATAAATACGAATAAATATAAACCACTTGATTTTGGCCTGACTCAAATTATGGGCATAACAAATCTTGTGCCAGTTACAGTCAACAGCACGTAGCAACGGCGCCCAGGCACATCGCACTATGTGAGCAGCGGGCCGGGACCGGAGTGGGCCAAGGCGGCTCCTGAAAGAGCAGGAAACGGCTAGACTGCTAAACTGATAGACTGCTGGACTGGTACAAAACGCACAGAGCGCAGACTTTTATTGATAAGGGCATAATTTATTTGAACAATCGACAAAACGCTATTGTCAATAAGGCCAGATAAATATCTGGCATACATATATATGTATATCTATGGATAGAGAGAGAGAGCCTTTATATGCCTCTATACTGCGGCTTGCGTGACAATGCGCTGAATGCGTGGCCAAAAAGGAAAATAAACGGGGTCGGGAGTTAGGTATATAAATAGAAGAGACCGTTGTGCTAGAGTGGTTTACGACCAGATACAGTAAACGCTAGCTAAAGTGACTTTTAATAAGCGAGTTAGTTGATTTAATTGCTTTCATGCGAGCTAGTAATTACATATCGATTAGGAAATGGCAGGATAAATGCAGAAAGTTAAATTACCGTTGGGTACATTAATATTGCTAATTATAATTTATGAAATATTATTCAACTATTTCAATGATCTACAATATTGTTACAATTTAGAAAAATACTGAACTGTCATGTTGTTTATCATTTTTATAATCTTGTCTATCATCTACTGGCTAATCTCTTGCAAACCTGCTTTCCTACAAATCTCTACTGTAGGAGTGGAAGGGAAATATCTCAATAACTGTTCCTTTGCAATTTCAATAAATACAAGTTAGAAGCTGCACTCGTAACTGCAGTAATGCTTCAATTAATTTATTTTTATGGTACCTGTGTTGCCACTTAAGCAATACTTACTGTACTTTATTGAATTAAACAGTTTATTGGACGGCAGACGCGGGTCGCGTAATAAAGTCAATATTTAATTGAAATATGATGCGATTTATGTGTGCTATATATGCACACATATATCCATCTCACTGCATATACCTACATGCATGTATTTATATGTATGTATGCGCATATAACGGTGCGCATATTTACACAAAGGTCAGTTTAATGAACAAATTGGTTAATTACATTGAAGCAATGGCATATGAAAAATGTATCGGAGACGCACGGGCGTGCGCTAAATAAATTATTGATAAATATTGAAAAGCCGCCCGAGAGGGCTCAGCAGGATGACAGCTCGCATAACTTTAGCCTATGATGTTGATAAACAGAATGATTTATGCGGGAGCTATGTATGTGTACATACACACACACAGTCACACACACACAAAATTGTGTGTATAAAACGTGTATTTGATGTGGCAGACATTTAGGCCTTGTGGCATGTGCCACGTCTCACTATTTTGCAGTTTTTAAGGACTAGCAGCAGATGCTGTCCCCTTCCCCCTGTCCACGCCCCTTCCAGACGTCAGCCTCTTGTTTGCCGCTGTCTCAGCTCAGTTGGCAGGCAAACATTATCGCCTACGTGCACAGTAAGCACAAGTGGCAGGACGCCGACGCCTTTTGACGCCTTCGAGCTTCGCTGCATGTGGCAACATGTGTGTGTCTGCCTGTGTGTGTGTGCTGGCGTGTGGCAAACGTCAATTTGTTAAGCATTTGCACGTTGCACTGATCATTTGATTTGCCGTTCATTTGAAGCTACAAATTAGCTGTTGACTGCCTTTAAGAACTTTAAGTCGCATAAATTGTGTTTCATTTGATTATTTGAACCTTTTCTAATGCGGCAATGATTTTGTGGGCGGCCTGCCGTCAAAGGGGTGGGGCATGGCAGCGTAGGGCACTTTAATTACATTTGAAAGCAACACTTGAAACTTTGTCCGCAGAGCGCGCCGAAAACTTACCGCAAAAGCACAAAAATAAATGTCGAAGAAATTAGTGGGCGGACGGGGCGGACATTTAGTCGCTTGCAAAACAAAATCGAGGAAACGGCAAGTGGCGAGTGGCAGGAGGGGCGAGGGTGGCGAGGGTGATTGTCACAAAGTGTCGCCTGGCCATAATGACAGCATGTTATAAACTTTTGCTGCAGCTTCCACCAGATGAAAAGTTAAAAAACCGGCTGCATTAAAGCGGGCGACGGATGTTGCCACCCCGCGCCTCGCCACCTCCAGCCGCCTTGCCACCTTGCCACCTCGCCTTGCCCACAAAGTGCCCTTGGCACGTTAACATCTGAGCCATCAGCCATCAATAGATACATACCTGCAAAGAGAGAACGAAACGAGGCAAACGTTAAGAGCTGAGTACAAATTAATAAGGGCTTGGTTTTAAATCCCGCAAATGTCAACCTGGGCGAAGCGTCTCATAAAAAACAGCAACTTGCGCAATTTACTTTGTTAATTGGCAGCGTTTAAACGACGTTGCCCCCTCTTTAGCCCACAGACAGCCCCACCTTATGTCCCCATTTGACTTGTGTTTTTATAGCATATTTATAGAGGCCAGACAGCGAGGCACTGCAGGCAATTGGAAAAACAAAATACCCAAAATGTAATTTGGAAAGTTTGTTGTGTTAACACACACACCAACACGCATGCAGACACAAACACACACGCACACACACCCATACACAATGACCAGCTGGTCACTTTTTTTTTTACATATAAATATACCCTGTCATTATTGAACAGGCAACAGGGCATATTAGCTAATATTATTAGGGTGCAAGTAGTGGAGGCAGAAAAGTTGAAGTAGTAAATATAGACTATCAAGATAATCTTATTTATGTTCCAAAATACATCTCATATAATTCGATAGATATTTTTGGCATATAAATAATCTGATGGTAAATTTACATTCTATCCACTTAATATATAGTTAGATGTGGATATAGAGTCCTGGAAATATATATTAATATTTTAGAATTATTCAAAATAGGTTTCATTTGTACATCTAGAATTCGAAGATTTACACAAAACTTATTAAAAAATATCATTTTTTTTTATTGATAATGAGGCTCATAAAAAAATGAAATAAAAATGTCTCAAAACGTTTCACATATCAAAGTAAAATACATATAAAAATATATCTAAAGAATGTAATATGAAAATTTACTATATTACTCTCTTTGGTTTCCAAAGTTCTTGAGCATAATTAATGAAACATTGAGTTCCCTTCACAAAATACTTGCAATTGTCTAAATATGTTGGCCTAGTTTTAGACTTGAACTCAATTTTGTTCATGTTGTCCCTGGCCCATCGTTCAAAGTGTGTGCGTGTTCTACAACTAGCGTCAATATTGCGGCAACACACACACACAAATAGCAAAATAAAAACAAGTGAGAAGACTCTAGTCAAGACTGCTCGACTAGGAGATACCCTGAACCCTCCAAGCTGATATTTTTATCATTCTGCACTTCTTTTATACACGCACACATACATACATATGCATCCACCCTCATGCGCCCGCGCTCTGCTAACTGCGCAGTTAGCAGCGACTGCGCTTGGGCTGCGCTGCAGTCTGGGCCATAGTATGAGAATTTATTTGATGAATAACTTATTTTGTAGACATGCAATCTTAATGAAATTTTCAGAGCGTAATCATATGGTCAAAATGCGTGTACATTCTAAAGCACAAGTCTCTAGTACTTGATATACGTTTTTTTTGGGGGCGAAGGAGGCGTGGTATCCAAAATCTGTTGATTACAAAATGTTTGTATTTATCATATGTATATACACAGTAAATCTGAAGTCTCTACGTCTAATAGTATTCCAATGAGGCTCAAAAAACAAAATCAATTTTTCGATTATTCTCGATAAAAAAGTTATCGGATGAGTTATCGAAAAAATAAAGCAAACTTGTAGTGCGTATGGTATACACGAGTATGCACACAAAATTTCTCTCTAGCTCTTATATCTTCTGAGATCTCGGCGTTCATACGGACGGACGGACGGACGGACGGACGGACAGACGGACAGGGCTATATCGACTCAGCTCGTCGTTCTGATCAAGAATATATATACTTTATGGGGTCTGCGATGATTCCTTCTGCCTGTTACATACTTTTACACAAAACCATTATACCCTGATTTCCAATTTTCAATGGGTTCAGGGTATAAAAAGTCGAAACCGAAGCAGAAACAGAAAAAACAATAAACTGCGACAAAGCGACAGCAAACAAACATTAAAAATGCACAACACCCGAGTCAGACCGGATTCTATAACCCTGAGGTCAAACAGCGTGCAGGACAGTGTACTATATGTATTGCATGAGGAATGGGCCGCAATCGCAGGCGGCCCAGCTTGCGTGCCTAACAGTGCGAGAACCTAAGGCAATATCGACCCAGACGAGCGTCAGTTAGCGCCAATCATGATAAGCACAAATAGCCACACACATACATACACACACAAATATGCATGTAGATATATTTGTATATACTGCAGATCTTGCAGTTGGAGCAGTCAACTTTAGTTCGGGGTAGAAATTTTTGCATGCCTGCAAGTTCATATGTGTGGCAAAGTTTTTGTCACTTGCTTCGGGAAATTGAAAATTTCCAAATTGAAAGTTTGTTTCAGCCAAAGTTTTACTGTGATATATACACCAATAAATTTTCATATATGTATGCATCAAAGATGTATTTAAGGAAGTTTACAACGAAATAATAGGAAGAGTCAGAAGTTTTACATATTTTCTTAGCGCAGATTATGTTGCATTCCTTTTGGCCGGAGACAGAGTTCGTTAGCCACGCTTCGTTAAGCACTCGACCACAATTGAGTTCTTACAGCTCGTTGCTTGGCTAAGTTCGCCCCAGAGAACTAGGAATAGAGAGAGAGAGAGAGAGAGAGAGAGAGAGAGAGAGTGGAGAGAGTGAAGTTGACCGCTGCAGAGCTTTCTCTGCACTCACAGGAGCAACAGGTAAGAGTTTTCGCTCAAACTCGAAACTAGAGATCAGTTTACTTTATGAGAGATTGCTTTTAGGATTGTTTTGAGAATGAATATGAATTTCAAGCTATACAAATATGGAATGAATATTGCGAATAGAAACGAGGAATCTTAAATTTTGAGTCCCCTACATTTACATATATATATATATATATATATATAAATTGTTGATGGTGTTCATAATGATAATGGTTGAATAGGATATCTTATCTTTAGTTATATAGCTTAAACAAATTTCCAGCGAATCGACGCACTAAAAATATATATAGTTTATGTATAATAAAGCCATGCAAGAAAGCTTCGAAATATACATTTTGCTTAAAGATTCATTTTTACAGAAATAAAATACAAAATAAAATAAATTTTTTGATAATTATTTTGAGTAAAATTTACGGACTTTTCAGTAAGCCAAATAGTTTTTTTCTGGCAAAAGCTTATTTAACTAAATGTAAAGCTACAAGGAAATTTCGAGGAAGCCAAATATTATTTTTAATAATGTAAAGCAAAGAATCCGAAGGATAACTAAATGTCAAAGTGAAGCTGATTATTACTGCGTCCTAGCTTAAAGAGATGCCCTAAATATATATATTGCTACAGATTTAATTGTCTGTTTGTGGAAAAATAAAGTCATTTCTTAGCTGTGCAAATTATCTGTGCATCTTTTCTGCACATTTTCATGCAGCTCTTTGTGTGCGTATTTGGGGTCGAAGTCTGAAGTCTGAAATCTGAAATCTGCCCGGACAATTGGCTTAGCTCGAAAACGATGTCAAGTGAAGCAGACACAGAAGGATATACAGAGAGACGAATGCATATACATGTATATGTGTGTGTATGTATATATATATAGAGAGAGATACAGTTACAAATGCTAGATAAGGGCCAACTGCATGGAATATTGTTATTTTAATTGCCAGCTCGGACCCTCGACTCGGACTGCTAGCTGCAACAATGGGCGAGACAGTTGTAGCCGGGGCGAAAATAAAATTAATTTAAAAGTTTTTAAACAAGTTTTCCATTAGAAGCCCTAATATACGCAGCAGCAGCAGGAGCAGCAGCAGGAGCAGCGGCGATATCAGCTAAATCTGACAGTTAGAAAACATTAAAAGTTTTCATATTTCTGGCTATGTGTATTCGGCATAGGGGTACTCCCGCTTTTTTTCGCCCATTTCATTATGTTTATTGAATTTGAAATGTCGCCAAAGCACCGTTTTTGTTGATGTTCAGCTAGTGGTGTGGGCGTGGCAGTTGGGAAGGTGAGCGCCCAAAAAGCGTAATTGTTTAAAAGCTTCGCTTCAACATGTATAATAAATAAATAAATAAGCAGTTTTCTTCTTCTTGCCGCAGATATTTTTTCCCCGCGTCGCGTAATCAAATTGCACCTGCCTGGATATTAATGGCCGCGGACGTGGCGTTAGTTGCTGTTGCTGTTGCCGCGGCTGCCGCTGCCTTAGGCCAAGAGCATAAAAATGTTTGCGCTATAAACAAAATTATTTCAACTATGAGTGGAGCCTGGCGTATTTTTATTTTTATTTTTGTTCCAGCTTGTGGCGCCTCGCGTAGCTGCAGCACTAAAGGCGCCAGCTGCATAAATCTCCCATAAAATTTCATTTGAGCCGAAAAAAGAGAAATATATAATTAAAGCATAAATGAAATACAACTCGCAGGCGAAAACTTCTAAAAACTGTATAATTAAATCAAAGTCAAGCATATGCGAAAGTGAGCTCTAAAAATGGTTTTAAGCTGGAAATTTCAAGAGAACTCCGCGCATACTTAAGCTTAAATGAGAACAATATTTGTTTGTTTAATATTATATAAGAAATTTTCTGAATTCAGGCTAAAACAGGCTAGGAGGTCTGAACATTCATAAGACTCTGCAAAGACTGGAATTATTTGTAAGTCTCTCATATGCGATAAAAAAGACTGGGTAGCTACAATTTTCAGTTTGAATCACATTCTTATTGAAATAAGTTAATATAATATTATATATAGATTTTTACAATATTATATACATATATATTACTTTGCTTTTTACATGAAAAATCTTTAAAAATTGTCTTATTGAAATAAGCTAAGCGATATCATAATAGCAAAGCTAAGAAGAAGAAGAATAAGTACTCAGACCACCCATGGCAGCCCTTCAATTTCGTCTTATTCAACGTGAATAATTCATTCGGCCAGAGCTGAGACTCTCAACGTGCTAAGGCCCATGCTCTGGTATTTACAAGTACTTCCCGGACAATGCTCGGGAGTTCAGCTTCAATTTAACTTTATTGTTTATTTATGTATTGCTTAATTTTATATATATATATATATATATATATATTTTTTAGCCTCGCCATCGTGCTCTTGTTGTTGTTGTTGTTGCTGCTGCTGTTGGTGAAATAATTTTGGCAGCGTAAATTGTTAAGCCGCCTTGACGCGCCGTCACTTAACTTCATTATGCCAGAGGAATTGACAGGAGGGGGCAGCATTGGCAGAGGGTAGATGGGCATAAAGCTGAGGGATGATTCCCGTTAAGGCTAAGCTTTATGGCGTGCGTAATGCCAAGACATTGGCCAAAACCGATGCAAAAGAAGCCACCTACTCCTAAATGAGCGCACGTTAACACAGAACGTGCTAAAATTTAATGTTTTAGGTTCAGTTTTGAGGAGACTCGAGCAAGCGAGCGCAAAATGAATGATAAACGAGCACACGTCAAATACTCTAGCTAGGGCAAGACAGACAGAGGGAGATGGAGACAGAGAGAGAGAGAGAGAGAGAGAGAGAGAGAGAGAGAGAGAGAGAGGGAGGAGAGTAGCCGGAGCTGTAGCCGGAACAGCTGCCAGAGCAGACGCTTTTGGTCTGGTTATATAAATGGTGCATGAAAAAGCCAAGACAACAAAACGACGTGAGTTGCACGTTTCCTGCAGGGGCAGCAGGAGGCATGAAAGCTGGGGCTGGAGCCACGCTGCTGGTATAATGATAGCCTCAATGTTACTATGTGTGTGTCTGTGAGTGTGCGGGCGTGGGTGTGTTTGTGCTACGTCCTGGCCGCTTGATGTCTGTGCCTTTGTTTACATTGGGCAAACATTCAGTGAGGCTTTCCGAGGAGCGTGCGCCCGCCCGCATCGGGGGCAGGTGTTGCCTGCTTTTGTTAGCTCAGCCACACGCAACTGCTCCACATGGCTGGCCTCCCAAGTAACCAAGCACTTTTTTTGCTTGAAATTCGAATTATTGAAATTTACTTATCACCAGGGGGGTGGGGGTTGGCTTAGCCTGCGAGTCAGCTGTTTTTATAGCTTTTATGCATGAATAATTAATCCAGAGCATTAGCCTGTGAGTGAGTGAGAGCACGCCTACTGCGAGTGCTCATAACGCATTAGCTGCACAACCTTCAACTGAGAAACAGGCCCAAAACGTCATCATCCTTTCAGATTGCAGCTTGCAGCTTGCAGCCTGCTGCATGCCACATGGCACATAGCACATGCCTCTAGCCGTACGCCTGCAGGGCACAATTTTGTGTTTGTCTGGCTGAGTGCTTGCTGTAGATTGCTGACTGCTGACAGTTGCCTGCTGGGCTAACTCGGGGTTCAGGGCTCAGCTGGGGCTCAGCTGGGCAAACTTTTTCGACTGTCTACGCGTCGCTGGTTTTTAGTGTGTTTTTATTTTCATCTCTCTCGCTTTTTTAGCCGATGTCTTTTCACGCGGCATATGTTTGCATAAACGCATGGCAGCAGCATCAAAATGAAAAGATAAATTTCGCAAACACGCACAAAACAGATGAATGGGCCAAGCCCGAGATAGAAACTGCCAGCCAGAGCCACTGCGATGCAGCTGATTCGACGAAACATGCGCGAAAAACAAACAAACAAAGAAACAAAAAAATAGTTGACTACAACGAGAATATGATTTTTGTAGCATGTTGTGACTTTAGTTAGATTGATGACAGTTTGGGGGCGAACATTTCGCTGTTGAAGTAACAGCAGAGCAAACCAGCAAAAATTGAGATGGCATCAAAAAGAAAGAAATTTATTGAAAAATATGAAATAGTGGCTATGGTTGCAAAATATTGTTCTATCTGATAAAAGTGTAGTTCGTCACATCTTTTAGTTTATTTGTGTTTTTTTGTTGTGAACCAAAACCAACTCCAAGGTTAAATACAGAAAATAACTCTACAGAAATCCCAGAATTAAAATGTAGAAATTTAAATAAGCTCTAATCTTTTTTTGTTAAAGGCAACCAAATTGTTTGTTTTTTGTAATAAATGCACGGTTTACATTGAGTCAATTAATTATTAATGCATTTATTTAATGAAACTCTTTGAATTCATTGAATGCGAAATTCAGCAAATGCCAACGAGAGCTGTTTTAAATTTAACCATTATTTTCAGCATATCAACTGATGTTAATTTATAAAAAAAAACATGATAGCTAATTAAGAACATGCATTAAAAGGCCATTTATTGTATATGTAAAAAATGATGTATGCAAATCAATGAATTACGCCATTAATTAGGTGTATAAAAATTGCTATATATCAGCATATTTTACAGTTAAAAACACAAGTAGCAAAAACAGTCCTTGGTGTTGGAGCAAGCAACAATTGCCAAAAATACATAAAAAAAACTGCCCGCACAAATGTTTCATACAATATCTATCTATCCGCACTTCTGTTCTCTGTAAATTGGCTAGACAACAAATACGACAGAGGGAGAGAAAAACAACGACGAGAACAGAGAAATTAATACAAAAAGTCTGCTATCATGGCTGACCATTCGCTGCATTCAACCCACTCCAACTCCTCTTCCATCTATTGGATAATTTTTCATTTGCAGCCTCGACACCTTTTTCAATTTCAGCAACACAAATGTTTGAGTTTGTGTCGCTTGACTGAATGTCCCGTGTGCCTGCCCCGCCTGCTATTACAAGAGCTCTCCGCCTAGCCCAGGGACTGCCCCAAATGCAATAAAATTTCAATATGCAGCTCCATACTGGCGCTTGGCGCTTGGCGCTTGGAGCTTGCAGTGGGGTTTGGGCCGTTGACTACAGGTAAATGGCTGCTGCGACGTCTTTTGCAACGTGTGACAGCCAAATGAAAAACACGGCCAATTTTTGAGTGCAGTGCCAAAATTTTTAATCTACTCTTCTATGGCTGTCTGGCAGGATATTCGGATAAGGTTATCCATAGCCAGATGCTAATATATAAATTTATTATAGCAAAGATGAGTGATAAAATCGAAAAATCAAAGAATATTTCTATTTAACTTTAATATTAGATTTCCGTTCAGATTATAACTCTTTTTTATTTATTTTTTAATTATTCTTATTTATTGAATTATATTATAAATCCTAAATCAATAGTTGACAGCTTCCTGTATTTCATCTATTCTAAGCAGATTTTTCTAAAGCATTTATGGATCACGTTCCGCAAATCTTTTCTTTTGCCTGCATTATTCAAATTTATTGTAATTTCCCAAAAGTTGGCTTAATATTTATTGTTAGAGTATCTGTACTTCGTCTTAGCTCAGGCTCAGCTTCGCTTTTTATTTTTCCTTATATGCGCTGTTGGGGTATGCCAATAAGTTTTTGGTCCGGGCTTTAGCAATCAATATGAGTAACAGGCACTTGTTTGGCTTGCCACACTAGTAAAAGTTGCCCCAAAGTAGCAGCTTATGCCAAGGTGCAAAAGGTAGCAGTTGCCAGAGTTGGAAGCCAGAAAGCTGTAGCAGTCGGAGAGGGCGGAGTGTTTGCAGCTAGAGCAGGAATCGGAGTGGGAGTTGGAGTAGGGGCAGGAGCTGGAGCTGTAGCTGAGTGGCTGCTGCTTACACATGCTCAAGTGCCCTCTGGGTGTGCCACTCTCTCTCTTTCTCTGTGTCTGTGTGTGCGTGTGTGTGAGTGTATTTTTAGACCTGTCTGCCTTTTTGGCACTCACACAGTGTAAAGAAAGCAATATTGCAGTTGCTTACAGTCTTCTCTTTCTGTTTTTGGCTCAAGTTTCCCGCTTCTTGTTTTTTATAACTTCTTGAGCAAAAGCGGCGCGTGCAAAAATATCAATTGAACACGTTTCAACACACTCACACACACACGCGCACAGAGATAACTTTTGTGCTGCAATATGAATGCTTGTTTTAAACACACGCACACAAAGAAAGTGCACTCAAGTGTTGATGAGGACAACGACGGAAGTTGCTGCTGCTGCTGCTTTTTCTATACACATCCTTATACTAGGACATACAGACATATATACACACATTTATACATGTGCTTATCTCCATTTATGTGAATGTACATGTGTTTGAAGTCAGCGCGACATGCTTGTCCGTGTCTTCACTGTGGCTGGACGCTTGTCCATTCCTACAGCTTGCCTAATTGCAACGCTTTGTAACATAATTGCGACCGCATCCGTCAGATACGCATTGCTTAGCTGCTCGCTGCCCCTGCTGCTGCTTGTCCCTCCCTCTGCTTTGTGCGCTTTTTCATCTTTTGTTTCGCTCAAGTGGCGCACTAAATGCTGACACGCCCCCACACAACACACACACACTCTGAGAGAGATTGTAGATTGCGCACAACAAGCAAATGAAACAAGTTTCGAGTGCGTTTTCGGGCTTTCGTACACCGACGCACACACAATGGGCCTATTGATTGCCTAAGCACAAGTGCCAGCGCCCGCAAGTAGGCAACGTTTTCTTCATTACACTTCCGTCTGCTGCCTGGCAACAAATCATAATTAGGCTGGCACGCTGCATAATTAACGCTATCGCTGCTCGCATAATTAGGTGTGCGTGTGCCACTGCCTTCATCTCTCTCTCTCTCTCTCTCTCTGTGTGCGTTTATCAGTGTGTGCATAAAAAAATGGAGAAATGTTTAGTATGCCAGTCAGCGTGTTTTTTCATCTCTTTTACAGGCATCGATAAAAAGTGCACAGCCATAAAAATTCTAATTCCCCACAAGCAGACGTCACACACCCACACACACACGTACTCGTACACCCACACAGCGACGCTCGCACACAATCGTACTTGAAGTCTCTCTTATGCAAATGACTTCGGCGCCTTCTGCGTCATTTCCCGCCTGTGCCCCGCGGTCCCCCCGCCCCTGGCTCCTGGCGCCAAATGAAGCTAATGGTGTCAAATTCAAATCGTGTCTCATATGTTTTACTTTTGCTCCGCTAATTTTATGAGCATTTCGGGGCTGAACTCGAAACATCATCATCAGCATCATTATCATCATCATCACCAACATCACGCAGCATCGTTTTTGGCACTTGCCATTCCGCTTGTCACGTGTAATTTGCAGCAACCTTTTCGCTGCCCCGCCCACAGCTACCCTCCGCCCACTCTGCCCCCTCTACCCACTTTACCCCCGTCTGCAATGGTGCCACACAATGTGCTAACGACCAATTTGGGTCTTTGGTCTTGGCTGTTAATTTTTTCGCATCTTTTTTCGTTTTTTCCGACTCCTGCGTTGCTTAGAAATGTGAATATTAAATTAGATTTAAGCATTTAAGAGTTTCGCCAGTGTTAATGTTTCGCCTGGTGTTAATTTTATTCATTTGAAATTTAATAAATATAATCAAAATGCGTTGATTTTGACAGCATGCGAAATTGCCTCATCAACAAATGTTTATTTGTATCTGGATTAATATTTCATATTCTTTTCCCATTAACAATTTAGAATAATTCATTATTCGCTCTAATTCTGACCATTAATTAGTCGAAATATGCAAATCTACAAATCGAATCATATATTTTCCATATCTGAGCTGCAGCAGCAGAAAACTGAAAACATGCTAGCAAATAAAATTTATTTCATTAGATAGAAGCGAAATTCCGCCGACATTCTCAATTTCAGCAACTCGAGCTGCTGAAACACAAGTCAAAAAGTCAATTCTGCTCAACTTCAACTTCAACTTTTTTCATATACTGCAAAAGTGGCACACTCAATCTCTTAGCTATGGATACAAATACTTTGACGAGCAGAGATATGTGCATGCAAGCAGAACGCGTAAAGAGACAACAGAAAGGCAGAGAAAAAAAGAGCAAGAGACAATGCGCAAAATGCTCTAACATAAATATTGATAATGGATGATGGGAGAAATTTGAACTGAAATCGATTGAAATATTGATTATGATCATTAAATATAATAATAAAATGTAGTCTATATGTATATAATAACAAATAATATGAATACATTTTACAAACAAAATTTTCGATTTTAGTAAAATTTTGAAAATTGTAATATGTATAAAATAAGTATTATAATATTTATTTGTATTAGGTAATGCCATTTATATGAAATATCTTTATATAATGATAATTATATATATATATGTATATAATATATATATATATATGTATATAATATATATATATATATATATATATATATATATATATATATATATATATATATATATAATTATTATATAAATCTTATATAACATATTTATATATTTTAGGCCCGAGCTATTTTTATTTGTGTTTATTTTCTATAAAAAGACAATCTGCTTGTTTTTTACACAGCAAATAATGCAATACATATATATTAAAAAAAATATATACAATTAAAGTATTAACGTATTTCTTTGAGACTTTCGTCAATTGTGCAGCTATTTCTATTCATATAGTAACTAGCTTCTACAAACTGACAGATAAATAAGGTATATAAGATAGTAACCATAGATAGATAGATTGTATCAATAGATTGCATATATGTATATAGATATGCCTTCCTTATAGCTGCCATCTCTGGTGCATCATGCATAAGGAAGCAATCATGCCCACCGGCAGAGTATACAGAACAAGCAGCACTTCAATCACACGAGATTACATAGCCAGTGCATAGACGATATACATGCATGCATCATATTTCTACAGCAGAATAATGCAGCACGTTCTCAATCTCTCGCTCAATCCCTCGCTCAGCTGCCTTTGTCTCTCGGCTCGCCTGGCTGAGACAAGATGACAGAACTTGCGCTGCGACATCTTGGGCCGGGAGCGTGCGGAGACTGGGTGCAGCTGTTGGCCTGGCCGTTTGCCATTTCAAAATGGCTCCGATTATTGGCAGCAGTTGCATCAAATTTTCAAAGGCTCCCGCAGTATCAAATCAGCTGCACATTGTTAGTGAATATAAGGGGTGTGCATGTGTATGCGTGTGTGTGTGTGTGTGCTGATGTGCCCAAGCATAAATTCATAATTGAGCTGAGCGCGCCGGGTCCGCTCGAAAGCAGAAGATGTGCGTTTCAAGTAGACAGCGCACGGGATGGGGGATACAGCATCTGTCAACGTTGCGGTTGCCAAAGTGCGCGACAATTTTAAACAATGCTAAAAAGGGGCCTCCCCAAAACCAGCGCCCCACCACCCCCACACACTCGCAAACACTTGAATACTAAGACAGGCAGGCACTTAACTGCACAGAGCAGCGGCAGAGAAAAAGAAACGGTTACAATTGCTGACTAAAAGATGAAAATTCTACATTTTTAATGCGGCTCACCTGACGAGCCGCACGTCGAGCACTTCACAGGACACCCACACACGCATATAGAGGACGCACAACAATGGCGTAAAAGGGTTCAGCTAGCACAGTGTGTGGGGCGAGGGGAGGCGCCGCGACGCCAGCCTGGGCTGGGGCTTGTTAATTTCAAGTGGCATGTTAACTTTCTGACATTAAGTTGGCATTTCATGTCAACTATGCCAGCACACACACTCAAGCATGGTCGCCTCCCCCGCCCCATCGCTGTGTTTTTGTTACATGTGTAAGAGCGGGTGAGGCGGAAAACGCTGTTTAGCAAAATGCCATCATTATGTTAATTATAAATGCGCCTTGGCTCAAAAGGGGTTTTTTACACACATACAGCGACAGACAGGACAGACACGAAACATTTAGCACACGCACACACACTCAAACCTCTTTCTCTGTCTCTCTCTGTGTGAGTGTGCTTCGCTGCGGCTTTTACACTTCCGTTTCCGTTTGAGCTGCCGGATATGCTAAATGCAGTCGTTTTTATGCGTTTGCCTGATGACAGCAATTATCATGCAGTGATATAACTTTGCACAATACCCAGCAAATTGCTAATCAAAAGCGCAAACCCAGCCACGCCCCCAACAGACAGACCCATGCACTCCTTTGAGCTTAGCCCCCGCCCTAGCAGACCTTTAAATCGCTGCAATTTGCGCCAAATCATTTCACATTCTATACAAAATAGTCTGTAGCTTCTCTCTCTCGCACTTTGTCTCTCTCTCTCTCGTTCTCTCTCTAGCCTGCCTCATATGCGTATCTGAAGCTGTGTGTCACATGAGTTGACACTTTCAGTTGAACTCAATTAAGTTTATGCATAAACAACATTCGATGACAAATCTATGGCCTCGTCTATATCTGTCTACCTCCCTATCACTCTCTCCTCTTTCTCTCTCTCTCTCTCTCTCTCACTCTTTCGCACTGCATAAAGTAGTCTTGATGAAAATTGTATTTGATTGTTGCTATGCGTCAAAAGCTGCGCTCCACTTGCCTTTGGCGCCGAGCATCCAAAAACTGGCGCAACTATGCGACTCATTTGGGTTTCATCTGATATCATTCGGATAGGAATTTTTAATTAAATCTAAGCTGAATAATGTAACATTATAAATATGACAGATTTATAGTGCTATTCAACATATGAAGATCTTTCTTAAAGAATGAAATATTCAGGGATATTATATACAAAAGAAATCGAACCATATCAAATTAGTATAATGTAATAAATATTATAAAATGATTAAGATATATATGCATTTATACCCATTATATATATGTTATTATAATATTCAAGTTTAATATATGATATTAATCAAGTTAAATGTAAAAGAAGTAAAGAGATATAAGTTTCAAATTTTTCAGGTACTTGAACATAGATTTAATTGCTAAAGAAACCGTAATAAAATATTATATAGACTTTGTTCTGGTACAGAATAATATGAGCCCAGTACCGACCCATAAAACCAGTCAGTTCTTTACAGCATCTACTCATATAATCTTTTTCCTTTTCAAATTATATTTTCAGCTCAGCCCTCGCAGTTTTATTGGATTACATTGAATACGTTTCCTGCTGAATTTTATTTGCCAACTGCAAGCATTTGCTTAAGTGTGAGAATATTTTCATTTGCAATGCTGCACTCGAAATGTCTTGCAATTTCCTTTTAAATAAACACACACTTCTCAAATTTACATAAGAACATGCACATTTTGCAGTGCAAAACTAACAACTAAAAAACAAGAAACAAAGACGAAAATAACTGGGGAAAAGCAATTGCTAGTTGTACTCGAAATAAGACAGTCTGACCACAAATTCACTTGATAAATGAGTCAATTATGTTGCGTGTCTCCGGCAAACAGAGCGTATAGCAATAGAACGAGATAGCTACATCTGTCCACTCACAGACAGAGACAGAGAGAGTGGGAGTGGGGGAGAGGGAGAGGGAGAGTGAGTGAGAGTTAGAGCTGGTAGCAAAAACAAATCAAAAATGTTTGCCACTTATTTCGTTTGGGTTTCTAAAACGCAAATTTACTAGCACAACAGCAAGAAGCATAAGTTTTGCCAGCCAAGTGCAAAACTTGAAGGCAGCATCTTCAATCTTCAATCTGTAGACCACAAGCTCATTCGGCTCCTGCGGCGCCTTCGGCCCGCCCTCTCAGCCATTTACCGCTTCCATTCTCATGCCCATTCCCATTCCCATTACCATTTCCATTGCCATTTTCATTTTGTTCTGCAGCAGCTGCTTAACCACAGTGACTTTTTGGCTTGGCTCATAATCTGCGTCTGTCATCGCTTAAGAGTGAAGACAAGCCCCCCAACCCGTCCACTTTTTCAATTCCAGCGCCAGGCCACAGCGCCCCGACTCCGGCTTCGGCTCCGGCTCCGGCTCCGGCTCTAGCTGCTACGTGCTATGGCTAGAGAAATCTCATTAAAAATGTCCTTGCGGCCTGCAGGAGCAGCGCGCATAAATCTGAAAATTAAAGCTAACAAATAAAATAAAAAAGGCAAATACCAAGACATTCACGTAACACCGGTTAAGTTGGGAGCCCGGCTCGAAAAACTTTGCCTGCGGGGGCGTTGCCTATAAGGTAAAGTGGGGGCGTGGCCGCGGCGCCTAAAAACCCATTTAAAAAGCAATTATTTTGCGTTGATTCAATATGGCGGCGTTTGATGGATGCCAAGGACCAAAGCAGGCGGCAGGACATGTCGAAGGGGCGAAGGAACTCCCAGCTGTGACAGCGGGAAGCGGACAGCGGACAGTAGCTTGTAAGTTTATTTGCAGCAGGTAATAGCTGCCTGCAGATGCGGTCAACGTCTGGCGACGCCCAGCTGCAGTGGCTATACTTTTATGGCCCGTGCTGTTTCAGCACAAATCTCTGTGTGTGTGTGTGTGTGTGTGTGTGTCCTGCCTATCAACACTTTGCGCCTTAATGCATGCAATGCATAAAACAGCGTCCTAGCCCCGGCGCCTTCAGCTGGCTGCAGTCAGCAGCTGCGTGTCCTTTAGCGTTATCTCTGCGCAGTTTTGCTGACAGGCAGGCAGACGGGCGGACAGGACGGACAGAACGGGCAGGACGGGCAGGACGAGCAGGGGAGTCGGCGTGTAGCTGCGCCCGGCAACAGGCAACATGCTGGCCAAACGCCAACTCGGTCAACAGTTCGATGACGTATGCAGACGACTCGGGCATGTCCTGGTAACTGGTTCCTCAGCTCCCATAGCTCCCCATAGCTCCCCACAGCTTCCCACAGCTCCCCACAGCTCCCAAATGCTATGTGCTGTGCTGTCCGTTTTAGCCAGTGCGCCGCCTGCAGTTCCAGCCATTTGAAATAAATATTAAAAAACGGAAATTTTGTCGTGCGGGGCATGCAAGAATTTTGAACGCACATTAAAATTCAAATTAAATGACACCGCATTTTGGCTCGCACTCCGTTTTACGACTTTAAAACGGGGTGCCTGGGCCCGCCGAAGGCTTGAACCGCTTTTAAATGGCAGTTAAATTCGGGACATGCGTCCGAGTAATCAAAAATTGACTGAACCACGGCTGACCTGCGGCTCCTCACGCATAAGTTGTGTATGTGGCTATGGATGTAGTGGGGGACGTCTTGAAGCGAATACGAATATCTTCAGTAAAAGGATTTTCCATTCCATATCTGTTATGGATTCATAAAAGTTAAAAATATTACTATAATTGCCTTTGCTTGGATTCAAGTACGATATCTATAGACAAAACAAGTAAGAAGACTCTAGTCGAGACTGCTCGACTAGGAGATACCCTGAACCCTCCAAGCTGATATTCTTATCATTCTGCACTTCTTTTATGCACGCACACATACATACACATGCATCCACCCTCACGCGCCTGCGCTCTGCTAACTGCGCAGTAAGCAGCGACTGCGATTGGGCTGCGCTGCAGTGTGGGCCATAGTATGAGAATTTATTTGATGAATAACTTTTTTTGTAGACATGCAATCTTAATGAAATTTTCAGAGCGTAATCATATGGTCAAAATGTGTGTACATTCTAAAGCACAAGTCTCTAGTACTTGAAATACGTTTTTTGCAAATTGGGGGCGAAGGGGGCGTCGTATCCAAAATCTGTTGATTATAAAATGTTTGTATTCATCATATATATATACACAGTAAATCTGAAGTCTCTATGTCTAATAGTATTCCAATGAGGCTCAAAAAACAAAATGAATTTTTCGATTATTCTCGATAAAAAAGTTATCGGATGAGTTATCGAAAAAATAAAGCAAACTCGTACTGCGTATGGTATACACGAGTATGCACAAAAAATTTCAGCTCTCTAGCTCTTATATCTTCTGAGATCTCGGCGTTCATACGGACGGACGGACGGACGGACGGACGGACAGACGGACGGACGGACGGACGGACGGACAGACGGACAGGGCTATATCGACTCAGCTCGTCGTGCTGATCAAGAATATATATACTTTATGGGGTCTGCGATGATTCCTTCTGCCTGTTACATACTTTTACACAAAAACATTATACCCTGATTTCCCATTTTCAATGGGTTCAGGGTATAACAAAACGTATGAAATCTAAAGCCTATTAAGCTATGGTTAATATTATTTAATATAATTGTTTTTGTTTATATTATATAATGGTTGCTGCCAACATTGATTTCGTTTGCATAAGTTATTTATAAATTATTTACATTTATTTCTGTAATCACACGGACGAGCTTCTATTTAGTAACACATGCAAATCTAATATCAAATGCAATATCCTCTAAATATGCTCAAATTGACGAATATGCATTTATTATAATCAAAAATATGGAAATATTTTTTTTTTTTAATTGAAATATATGTAACTCATTTAAAAGAAGACCTAACTAAGTACAAATTCGTTAAAGCTTTATTTATATTTTAAGTTTTCGTTAAATAAATGCTAAATATTGAATACATAAAATTAAAATGATAATAAAATTAAATGAAATATAATATATAAATATTATATCGTCTATAAATTCCGTAAGATATTTCACCCTCAGGCTTGCTTCGCATATCTCATTCCATTCATAATCTAAAAAGTACTTCTTCGACATTTCTCTCGCATTTCAACTTATCAATTAATTCCTTTTGCCAAAAGTTCTGTTTTCCAATTTCCTACCCTGCCCTCTTCCTATGCTCCTCTTTTTCTGAGGGATCATCTCAACTGCTCCATGTAGTTATCATCTTTTGCATTGCCTTCGCCATCTTTCATTAGCGCATTTGACTTTACGCTTCAGTTAACTTGGTAGCTCGCATTGTAACCCATTTATAGGCGCACATATTTCAATTTTCTCGGCGTTCCATGGAGTCCGCTGCCAGCCCTTTGGGGCATTGTGTTGTTGCTCCCCAGCGACAATACAAAAACAACTCGCAAAACATTTAGGCCGCATTTGATTTCATTACGTTTTTATCTTTTGGCTACTAATTTCATTTCGTGCATATTTCAAACATACTTTTGGCTACGGGACCGAAGGCTGGCAGGGCATCAGAGCAGCTCGGACCTCAGCTCAATGCTTCTCAGTTCCATTTCCCCTTCATCGGCATGCCCCCATCCCCATCCCCGTCCTCCCTGCCCTGCTGTCCTTTTAGTTCTTGCTGGCCTGGCCCGTGCAAAGGCTTAATTAATTTCCAAAAATATTTATAACTTTTAGGCGCTCGACCATTTTGGGTTGCAGAACACTTTGCCACAATATTGTTTTGCCGTTTGTTGTATATATGTATATTTTGAATGTGTATGTGTGTGTGTGTGTGCTTGAATGTTATTCTTGGTTCGGTTTTGCTGCTCTTGTCAATGGGTAAATCTAACAAATTTATGCATGACTGCAACAGGGTCAAGTTGCTGCAAAATCCTTTAATACGCCACAGCTGGGCCAAGTCCACACCAAATCTGAACCGGATCTGGCCAAACCGATAAAAAAAATACAGTACACAAAACTTGTGGGCTAGTCGAAACTGTTTACAGTTCGTCCTATACGAATACGAAATACACTTATTAGAAATATATGTCAAATTCTTTCTCTGACTTTAAGAAGACAACTGAAAGATCTAAGAGCTTGTACTTTACAGGCCAAATTATTCACATATATTTATAAACATTTTTGATTTTCAATTACTCTCTCTTTTACAGCTATATGCGTTCATATATAGACGTAGATCGAATTTATTTGAAGTCTGACAAATGCTGACAAAATACTTTAATATGGTCTATACTAGGTCTATACTAAGTGCTGATCAACCCTTTGGACAGTGTAAAGAAAAACAAACACTAGAGAAGCAAAGCCAAGGCGATGGCGATGGCAGCTTTGAGCTGTTAGGCGGTGCGCAGCCAATGCGACGACTCCACAGATAAGCAGATTTATGAGCTAAACAACAAACTGAAATAGCTGGAGACACGATTCGGGCAGTGGCCGAAAAGCTGGAGCGGGCAGCAAGGACACTGCCGAAGCCGGCAGGAGAAACTGTAGCTGAAGCTGAGGCTGCAGATGTGGCTATAGCTGTGGCAGCAGTTCGGAAGCGTAAAGGCAAGATAAAACATAAACTCGACACACGCACAACCAAACACACATATTCACTCGCACTCACATTGAGTTTTGAAATCGAAATAACGCCACACTAGCAGCGGGGTGTGAGGCTTGATGGGGTTTGGGAAGATTTATGAGCATTTTCCCTGGCCACGCACGGATGTGTGCAATGATGGCGCACAGAATGTCAACGGCACAGGAAGCGCACAGGCTGAAGGACCTGCCGGAACAGGGCTGCGACTGCCTGTGCTGGCTGTGCTGCCTGGGTTGCTTGGACTGCCGGGACAGTCTGCATTGCCGTGGTGTTTCAACTATTGACACGCAGTGTCCCCATCATCGACATTTCACGTAACTTCAGACGTGCGTATAATTTTACTGCGGTCAGCAGCAACAACAACAGCAGCAGCAGCAGCGGAAAAAATGAAGCTAAGGACAAGAAAACAATACGCTACGAGCGGAAAGGGGCAGAAGGAGTGTGAGTGGGGGTGAGGGGCATTGGTAGCCAGGTGGAAGCACAGGTAGGTGTCAATTTCGTTTTCATTAAGCTGCTGCCGGTTGAGTGGACAGCAGTGTGTTGTTGGAGCTGCTCCTCCTGTTGCCTGCTGCCTGCTGAATCCCGGCGCATTGCTCCCTGAACGCCAATCGGGTTCTTAATTTGCGTCACGCTCTCAAATTTCCAAAAAAAAAAGTAAAGAAGAAAAAGACGAAATAAAAGTAAAGGAACTGCAAAAGCGCTGCTCATTTGTAAAACAAGGAGCGGCGTCGGCAGCAGAAGCCCTACTTAAGTTCCAGTTCTTCATTTTTGCATTAATTAATACTTACTTATTAAAAAAAAATCAAGAAAAAAACAAACCAACAGCAGCACAAAAAGGCAACAGAAAAGGCGAACGCTTAGGGCCAGGGCGGCGGGCAGAGAGTAAAAGTGACCAGCAGTTGCCTAGGTAGGTAAAATTTTAATCACCTTGCGCTTCATTTGTATGCCCTAACAAAGGAGGGCAAGCACGCTTGGTCAAGTCGGGGCCCAGCGTATGGCCCAGCAGAAAGTATATAATTACCCCAATTAAAATGCTAATTGCTTACCAATATATATGAGTATTTCAGATGAATTTGAAATAATTAGAAACTTGATATCAAGTGAGAAATATTGAGATTAATATTAACAAGTAAATAATATTTTCGCCATGAATATCATGAACGAGACTTAAAAGCTGACAAATACACCCTTTAAATTGTTCCTCTGTAGTAGGTTAGTCCTGTATAGTCATTAAAATATATTTCAGAATTTTCTTAAAGGATTAATAGACTAAGACCTAGCAGTATACACATCCATAAGTATTTCAGAAAACCCCCAAATTCATGTTTTAGTCTAACATATTCTTAATCTCAAGGCTGGAAATCGGATCCCAGCTTAATCTGATGAATAATTGAATATTCCAATATTTAACTTAAAACTAAATTCATATGTTTTCATTAATTACGTCGATTGTGTCAGTCACTTCAACAGCCGACTTTATTCAATGCCCCTCTCAAAGCATGTTAAGATCAATCGAAAATTATTTCAAATCATTTTCACTGCAATAGAGTATTAAATATTCCGTTAGCTAAACTTGATACCGACTTCTTGTTTTGGTAATTCTTTTTTATTTTAATTTTTTTTTTTTTTTTTGTATTTTGTGTTGCGACTTGGTAATTGGAGACTGTTAACATTTTGGTTTTGGCTGGCTGCGTAGTCGCTGGCTCCTAACTGCTGCAGCCTTTTGTGGTTGCGCCTGGACTTTGGACTTAATTAAAAGTAATTCCATTTAAATATTATTAAAAAAGATTTTTGCTAGCCAAAAGCAGCGACAGCGGCAGAGGCTGAGGCAGCGGCAGAGGCAACGGCAGCTTCAGGCCACATTTTCACTTCGCTACACTTTGCGCACTTTTGTCTTGTTGCTTTTTTTTGGTTCGCTCTTAATTGAATTCGCCATTGAAAGCAAAAGTGTTTGAGCCAAATATTTGAGCTAGGTAGACGAAAGGCTCTCTCTAAATTGACTGCAAATTAGCTAGGCCTTGGCCCAAAGCTTCTCATTCCTGCCAAAATTCTACTTGTGGGGCACCCAGCGTTCAAAATGAAGTGTAAATAGTTTCCAAGAAACTAAAGCAGGACGGGGGTTAATCAAATTGTTTGTGTTTGTATGAGGCTAACTACTTTGGGGCTATCAAGCTACCTAATAATATTTATTAATTAATTTTAAATACTTGAGATATTAAAAACTAATACATAACAATAAATGTTAAACTATTGAAAAGTTAGTCAGAACAAGTATTCATCAATCCATTCAATTCAATACAGATGAACATCTTGAAACAATTAACGGGTTTTAAATTCCTGGGACACATTCCATTGATATTGGAAATATTTCAGGTATTTAATTGTGTTTGAAAGAATGACTGGATTATGTATAAATATTCATATAAATATATCAACAGTTTGGGTAAATTCAATTAGGCAGATGTATCACAGTTAATATATACGATAATTTCATATATGTATTTGTATATCAACAGTTATGGTAAATTCACTTACAGATACACACACACACACACACATACATATATAGGACTGTCAATATATATGATAAACAAAAATTACAGCATTTGATTAAAATTACAAACACATTCATTAAACAAACGGTAAAAACGTGTAGAAAAATGACAGTTAAATGTAAATGCATATAATTATATTGAAAAACATGCTGAAGCGACCGCAGATCAACTGCTGGAAACTGAACAAATCGCAGTCAGAATCAGGGCAATAAAACCGAATGCAGATGGAGCATGTGTTTGTGTATGTGTGTATGTATGTGTCTATATGTGTGTGTTCGGCCTACCCCAACCCCAGGGCACATAATAAAGTGCAATATGTTAAACAATTGATGGCTGATTGCCAGCCCTCATAAAAAGAGGCAACCGAACAAACAAACAAATTTGGTGTGCGAGTGTTTGATTGTGTGTTTGTGTGTGTATATGTGTGTGTCTGAATGTGTGCGCACTCGTCTCTAATTTGCAAATTGACAGCAACAACGATTTGTCGTATAATTTGTGCCATATGGTTGACTACAGTTATGTAATTTAGTGTCTCAGACGGAGAGCGAGAGAGTGAGAGAGAGGCAGAGAGACAGAGAGGGAGAGCGGCGCCTGTTGTGTATGCAACACTAAATTACATGGCCAGGCTAATTTGCCATAAAATATTGGGCAGCAATTGCCAGTGGCTTAGCGAGAGAGATGGCAGAGTGCAAATGTTGGAGTAGATGCAATATTAATGCGAACGTTTCGTGCATTTATTGGCACATAAATCACTTTGGCCTCGCCACCAAATCACTGCACTACACACACACACACACACACACACACATGCAGCAACCAAACACTCAACACACATAAAGGGCTAAGAAGCCACAGCAGGTCTTAGGCTTAAGCCGGCACTTACCTAGCAGTCGTGAGCTCCGCTCATTAGAAGTCAACCGAAAAGCCAAAGTCTAGGCAGCCTGCAGTTCCTCGGTATGCTCCTCTCCTGTCCTCTCCTCTCATCCTTTTCATTTTTCTTTTCCTGCCTTTCCACTTTTTTTATTCATTTTTTTTTTTTTTGTTCGTCCTCATTTTGACTTTCATGTCAATTAATGCGGCGCACTCTTCAAATATTAGCAGACATTATATGAGGACAAGCGCTGCACTAAGCTGACGCTGGCTGCTCCTCTTGCACAGCGTAGTCATCCTTGCAGGGGATCCGCTCTCTGCACAATGAACACACAAATGACTTGGCCAACACTTGAGTACTTCAGCGCGATGGATTTTCTTTTCCTTCATTGCATTTTACCTCTTTTGTGATTTTTTTTTTGTTTTTGTTTTGTTTTTAATCGGGCGTTCCATT
The DNA here is from genome assembly GCF_054131105.1 of Drosophila navojoa. Classification (NCBI taxonomy): domain Eukaryota; kingdom Metazoa; phylum Arthropoda; class Insecta; order Diptera; family Drosophilidae; genus Drosophila; species Drosophila navojoa. The sequence continues at coordinate 23,980,277 of NC_142893.1, read as the reverse complement.
GTCAAACAGGCTGCGATGTCTGAGTCCTCCTTGTTGTTCGTCAAGTGGCAGGGATTACGTTGACGTTGAATGCGTTGCTGATTCGAGTGGCGCTGCCGTTGCTTCTGCCACTACTACTTCTACAGCCGCAGCCGCAGCCGCAGCCACTGCCACTGGCACTGCTACCGGCTGATGCTGATCGCCCACAACAACAACACATATCAATTTAACAGCAATTTAACTTTGATTGCCAACACACACTATCTACTGATGTTGCTGCTGTTGCTATTGATGCTCCAGTGCTGTTTGCTGCGCAGTCAACCACTAACACCGACCACTTGCCAGCGACTGAACGTCCGAGCAGCTGTGCTGCCGTATTTCAATGAAATCAAGCAACGTATAAGACAATTTATGCATTGCTTCGATCCCAAAGCTCCATGAAAAAGCTTTATAAGAGCGAGCGTGTGGGAGCGAGAGAGCAAGCGAGACTCTTGCTATGCAGCGCAGGCGCATCCTTAATTAGTTACGCTGTTTGTTCGCGATTCGGATGAAAATGCTCGTCTCTTGCTTCGTTAACATTTCTGGCTTCGTGCTTTAATCTTTGCTTATGTTATTTTGTGCTTTCGGTAAAGCCTTTAACCTGCTGCTGTTAATATTGTCGTTGCTTCTGCTTCTGCATGACTCTTGATGTTTTTAATGCTGTTGCTTCCACTGTTACTGCTGCTGTTGCTGTTATCCTGATGTTGCTGTTGCTGTTCCTGACGCCACTGTTATTGTAGTTGTTCCTTACGGCCGCTGCTAACATATCTGTAACACTGTTATGTCCACTGCTACTCCTGTTTACGCAATTTCTTCACTTCTTGCTAATGTTCTACCTTTTCACGTGTGGAAATTAACAATTAACAGTTTTGGTCACACGAGCTCCGCTCCCCAACAAGTGACAACAACAATAGCATTAATCATGCCGCTGCTGACACTAAAAACCCAAAAACAATTAATCAATACTACAATTTTGCCACAACAGGGTTTCTGTTTCTTTTATTTTCTAGTACATTGAATTTTAGCATTGCATTAACTGATTGTTGCTGGCCAAAAACTTCATGTCAGTTCGCATAAAAGTTGCACAGCAAAAGCATCAAATCAAATCAAAGTTTGATTTGACAGCCAGACAGGGTTCGATTTGATGTTTTTCTTTAGTCCCAGCGACTTTTTAAGAACTTCCAACTGCAAGTGCTCAAAATACAAACACAACAAAACACCAGCACCCATCCGCACACTCATAAAATCAGCTCAGTTCGCTTCAGTTCAGGTCAGTTCGGTTCAGTTCAGTTCAGTTTACTTCAGCCAAGTTAACGCCCAACCACAAGCAACTGCTGCCCTCTGGCTGTGTCCAGCCAATATCAATTTATCAATTAATGCGTCTAATGAGAGAGCCAACTGATTTGCTGTGTCACTTAATGCAAGGCACAACAATATGTGCCTGTGTGTACAAAATTAATTAGGATTCGCTCATCTTCATCTGCGGTCTCATATAGACGCACCTACACATATATAAATCTATATAGCATCATATTAATATACAAACATATATATATATATGTATGTATACATTCATAGAGATTGAGCAAGGGAAACGAAGAAGCTAACGAGATTTCTACACTACAAATTTGTTGTTGTGCTTTAATTGACAATCAAAGCAAGTAATCAAATTTGCAGCTTGACATTTTTCATTAGAATTATTATGTAGTTATATAGCCCAGTTCCTGTTTCTGCATCATCATCAACGAGAACTTCGTCAACTCTGTCGCTGTCGCTGTCGTCATCATCATCAACCTGTGCGTTAACTGGCTGGCAAAGTCAACATTATTTAGCGCCCACATCAAAGGCATGAAACTGCGTCAACTGTGGCATTCCCTTCCCCTTAATCTAAGACTATCTGCCTATGTCTATGCGTGTCAGAATACCTAATTAAAGTAGCTTGGCACGGGTAAGTGGAAATGCGGAGAGAGGATGTTGCAAGATTACTTTTAACAGTTTAATAGCACTGAAATATGTGATGAGAGGTGCTAGAAATGCAGATAGGTCATTCGCGAGTTCTCTCAAGGAATAAACAAGGATAGAGACAATGTCAAACTTGACTCTACATGAAATATTTGAATTGTGAGAGTAGAAAATATGACAAGAAATTTGAAATATCTTAGTAAGCAGACGGAAAACAATCAACAAATAGAAACTATGAATTGTTTAAATTTTAATACTTATTCACGAAAGTGAAATGAGTATATTGGTTTTGTGCAATGTCCGTCTTGCTGTCCGTCCGTCTGTCCGTATGAACGCAGTTTATTTCGGAGCTATTGAAGCTAGAGACTTGAAATTTGGATATCTCCGTGTATCTCCGATGTATATAAATTCAATTGAAAATAAAAACTGATCCCAAATTAGCTTAGCCAGCTATCACTGTACCTCTATTGTGCTCTTCATTTAATTTAATCTTAATTTGTTTTCTTTATACACATGCTATCAAATTTTATTCCAGCTGCATTACAAGAAGAACCAACCAAAACTACGTTTTCGGGCAAACATCAAATTGCAATTCCTTTTCACTTTGATTAACTCAGTGTGTGCACACACAGTGAGTGTATGCTGTATATATATGTGTGTGTGTGTGTGCAAAAGTGCATGAAAACACAACAAATTGCTGCAGCTGAGTGAGGAAGAACCCGCCCATGCAGAGATCGATAAAGCTGAGCCATTTGCTGCTGACCAGCTGGAAATTAGAGCGCCAAAATGAAGCCACAAAATGCTAAAGTTGAAGGCAAGAGCAGAAGGTGACATAGTGTGTTTACCAAGTCGGAGGGGCTGGGGCTGTGGGGTGTGGTCAGTGGGGGGATGCGCCATTCGCTTGTCATTTAATATCCGCAATTAAAGTGGTCATCAATCAAAATGAACAACAAGAAAACCTAAATGAATTAAAAGTAAACGAAAGAACAAAGCAAAAGGATGAATGCACAAGCCAAAATGAAAGCCGTAATAAATAGGATAAAGCGCAGCAACAAAAAAACAACAAATACCCAGAACAGAAAAATCGAAAAAAAAAATCCACTGCGAAACGGAACGAAACGAAACGAAAGGAGCCCATAGAACATGGCCAGGGCGCAAGCCGGTCGCCACGACCGATAAACAAGTGCTTTACAAACAAAGCGGCGCAGTACGCTGAACCTATTGATGATTGAGCAGGACATTAATCTAACGAAATGCAGACAGTCGGCAGCATGGAGTAGGAGCTGGGAGCAGTGAGCACCACGCTGAACGCTGAACGCTGAACGGTGGACGGAGGACGGTGGACGGTGGACGGTGGAAGTGGTGTGGTGTCATTCAGGCCACGGCGGGCAAGCGACCAAATCAACTGACCAACTGTGAAAGTGTCAAATTTCAAGCCGCATTGTTGGTGTTGTCCACATTGGCGACATCCTTGTTACGCTTGTCCTTGTTGTAGTTGTTGTTGTTGTTGTTGTTGCCAGCGACACTGGCCACGTAAGCAAACATAATTTCGCCGCTGCTACGACCTCCGCACCCACATATATATATGAATGTATGTATCTATATACATACTTATATCTGTATATAATATACGTATTATAGCTGGCTTATGCTCAGTAGCCTGGCTGTGCGTCAGGTCCTGAATTTAAAGTGCTGCCATCGCACGTTAATTGCAATCGAATAACAACAGTTGGCTAAATGAGCCGCAGTAGTTAGCCAATGTTAATTAACAGCGCCAGCATATAGGCACATAGTGCCTAGGAGTAATTTAAATATCTTTAACAACAATAAATAATAAAGGTCAGTATTAACATTTACCAAGTCAGTTTAGTTACATTTTGCAACATAATGTTAATTTACAGCAAGCAGCAAAAGTTTCCCTTTTTAAAAGCTTCCGCACAATATAATATGATATGATTGATTGATATTGATGACAAATTACATTTAGAGCACCTAAGTAAATTGAATGCAACAATATCTGTGCAAACTACTTAAGTCTATCAACTATTTAGTGTTACTTAACAGCGTAGAGACTGTAGATTATTTGCTACGTCTTCATTATTTGCTGCGCATTCAATTAATAATAGACAAAATTTGGGATATTTTAAACTTTACCGTCATTACTCTGTACGGAGCCATATAAAGTTTGTCTTAACTCAATGTTAGTCAACAGCGAGCAGGATGTACGCCACCTAATAAAGTGTAATAATATATACATACTTCTGTAATAGGGTATTGTTTTGTTTACCAAACTGACCAAAGATACATTAAAGGACTTGAACTTCTTGGAATATTATTCATTTCTCACTATATTACACAATGCTCTTATACTTCTATAAAAGGTAATTTGCTTATTTTATTTTCCCAGTGCTCTCCAAAAACATTAAAATGCTGCAAAAACAAGAAATATTATTCTACTGGAAGAAAGCATGAACGATATACATTCAACTCAGAGACTTGCTTTACATTGAAATTAAGACTTAATATCTCGGGTAATAGATAATGGTCACATCTCGTCAGCATTTGGGTTAATTGAACTGCAGCGAGCTCCAGAAATTTGCATCAATCTCAACAGCATAGTCAATTGAGTTAAGTGGTTCTGATTATTCAATAACATTGGCCGAAATGTTAGCTAACAGCTGGTGGACTGTACGCCACGTTACAGCTAACAAATGGGCTGCATATGCGCATTAATGAACTTTGCTAGGCTATAGCAAAAATGATGCTCTTGATGTGGTGTGAATTGAGGGGTAAACACTGAATGACAAAATGCAATTGTCGCCTCTGACGCTGCTGGCGTCATCTCATTTTGATGGTTTGACAGTTGCGATTGCAAGTAGAAAAGCAAAATCAGCAGCAGTAGCTGCCATGCTGCCATGCAGCAGTTGCAAGTTGCTCATTTGCCGCTGTCCATGCTGCAAAATTAGATGCCAAATTAGCACACACACGCAGACACACACACGTACGCACAGGAGCCGAAAGCTGATGCAAAATGTGCAACCAGCAATCGGTCAGAGCCTGCAAAAGCAAAGGCAGCTGTGAGTGTTAAGTTGCCAGCGACAGAAAAACCGTTAGCATGCAACATTGCATCAGTCACTGGATGTGTGTGTTAGTGTGTGTGTGTTTGAAACTGCTGTTGCTGCGGTGCTTTGACTGATGTGGCACACACACACAGAAACACACACGCACACAATGACACATGGACAGGGCCGAGCAGCACACAAAAACTCCGCTTGCTGCATTGACACGTACAGCAAAGCGGACCCAAACGCAGAAACTGAAACGCAGAACAAGGTCTGAGCGTGGGCATTACTAAATGGTTTTTCAATGGATTCGAACCGGATTCGGAGGGGCACGGGCTTCTGTCCGGTTACACGCTACGCCCGCATACAACTTTACCGAGCTTATGAAATTTTGCGGTAGGTAGTGCCACATGTTGTTCTTGATCTGCTTCTTGTGGAAATAACCCTAGCAAATGGGATACTCTTACTGGGACAAGACGCGTGTAGGTAGCACTATGATGAATACATCCTTGAAATGTAAAAGTGATCAGGAAGATATTGTATGTAATGGATAATGAGTTAATGCAAATATTATGGGCATTATCATATATAAGAAAATAAAAAACAATTTTAATGCATCGAATTGAAAAAGTCTTTTTAATATCTTAAGTAATCTTCAATTTTATTATAATAGCAAATCTTACTTGCAAAGTTATTTTCAAGAATAAGTAGCACCAAGAATTTTTCAGCAACTATTATATTTGGCAAATTCTATGAGCTATGAATTCTTGGTATATTGACTTTTACTTCACGATCCCAGCAATATAATATAGTTGCTTTAGGTAATTTCATAAAATAACCTTTATATCTTATCATAAATCATACCATATATCATATCATATCATGTAAATCTTAAAGGGTGTTTTATATACGACATTTCGACAAAAATTATGTCTAAAAACTGATTTTATGGTTAAATGAAAATAATTAATACAAATAGTTATACTAATATGAATCAGACTTGGCTCTCATTATTACTATTATAATTATTTTATACATCATTTTTATTTTTTTTTTTTTTAATTTCACTTTTTAGTATTATTATGAATTAAAAAATATTCTTATTAATTTTGGTTTTTTTTTCAAATTATTTTATAAATATTATAATATTATACATATTAACTTTGGTAATATTTTTAATTTAATTTTTATTATTTTAAGATTTTTTTCCAATATTATTAAATTTTTTTATCCTATTATATTATTTTATTCCTTTTATACATCATACAATCACATATCATGTATGTCATGTAACACTTATAGAGTATTCAATTTACGACATTTCGCAAGAGTACGATGTTCCTCTTCATCTTAGTGGTTTTTTGCTAGTGTCGTTGTTATTATTGTTGTTGTTATTTATCCTTGCTTGCCTGCTTGCTGTGGTGGTTTATTAAATTTGAAATGCTACACCTTTGCTCGTATCAGATTGCCTCTACGGCTATAGCGTTAAGACAAAAGGAACCACATAGACATATATACATGCATAGACATATGTATGTATATGTGAGTCGGTATTGGTATTCATGTAAAATGCAAAGCCTTCGCCAGCATAAGGAAATATGCCTTGTCATAAATTTTATACGAGTATGAATATGAATACAAGTATGAGTGTCTGAGTGTGAGTGTGAGCTGCTCTCAGACAGTTAGCTCAGACAGCCATATAAGAATAAACAATCCTTTCTACACACACAGACACATACTGTTGACACACTTTTGGTCTGCCCCCTCGCTGTCGCACCTTTCTTTCATTTTTTTTTTTTGCCTGCCTCAGCACAAAATTTTCTATTTTCTATTTTAATATGAGCCTAAATTGAGCTTGTTATTTATGTATAGTTTACAATACCTTATGGCCAGAGTCTGGACTCTGCAGACTGTGGACTGCCTTTACAGGATTTTTGCGCCCTGCTGTACGCCCAGCGTGTGGCTTTGTGTATTACACACAAAAAAAGCAGTTCAGACTTGTGCGTCTCAACGCGGGCGGGGGGCGGACGAATAACACGAAAAAATATAAATAATTGAAAAGTGCAGGGGGTGAACAGCAGCAGCAGCAGCAGCAGCAACAACAACAATAACAACAGCTACTATAACAGCAACAGAATGTCAGCCAGAACTGTCGTAATAAAAATGCCCTGCAGTTAAAATAATTGTCACTGTAATAAAGTGATGCAGAAAATTATAAATGCACGGGCAATTCAAAGAGTTCCCCAAATAGACAGATACAAGCGAAAGCTAAAGCCAAAAATATTTGCCTTTGCCTGAATTTAAGGTAAGACATTAAAGCATTGTTGAGGACCCATCAGAGCAACCTCTTTAAATTTGATTATTTGATCACAAGGCCTACACCAACCATGGCAGGGAAACAATGATGAGCTAAATCAATTGAACCCTAAGTTGATTTTCTCTCATAACACAAGGGAAAGCCCAACAATAATCGCAACAACAACAAGAGCCGAACTGACACCGACTTATTCAGCTTATCAAATTGAATTGATTTCAAATACAAAACTTTATGGAACCGTAAAACTGACGCGATTTACAGCTCGACCTTTACAACTATGAGCCGAAGCGGAACCAGGCGGATAATGCTGCCTTCAGAAGTGTCTAGATAATAATAAGATTCAGTCTGGTATACATGTAAAGCACGTATTTTGCATGATGACTTAATGCAAATTCAAATAGTTGAATGACATTATGTGTTATAGCCAACTTGTACCCTTTACTCAAAATCTGTTCCTTTAGGATGTCAGGACTCTCGACTCGATACTCTCATTAATCTTGCAATCCCAACGCAGAGTGCTAGATTAACTAATTGTAGTCCAAGCCAATCAACCTCACCTTATATCAGCTAATACCTCCTGACATACTTTAGTTATTAACTGCTTCGAGTTCAAGTTAAGCGCTAAAAATTTACAAAATCCGCGAATACACATTTATCAGAGCTTTGAGTTCTTGCTACCCTCGACATGGCGCTGAGCTGCCATAGTGTCCAAAGTTCTTGGAGTAACGCTGAGGGAGCGGCAGTAGAGATGAGTGAGAAGTGTTGAACAGGAGAGTCAGCGAGAGAGAGGGGCAATGGATCTGCTACTGTGTTGGTATCCACTTGGTCCACTTCCATTTTATAGCAGCAGCCAGCCAAAACATTATAGCCATGATTAATGGCAGATAATAATTTCGAGTGCGAGCACTTGACAGCATACAAAAAGTCAGCAAACTATGGCCAATGACGTCCATTAGACTTGCCACGGGGCCAAAATGAACAGGGTAGCGACAGCGGAGGAGGCTCTGGGCTGAAGTCCTTTGAGTGGGAGGCGTGCAGGCAGGCAACAAAGTGCAGCAGCAACTGCAAATGACTGCTGAAAAATCAGCAGCAGAAGCAGCAGGAGTAGCAGCAGCAGCAGCAGGAGTAGCAGCGGCTGCAACAACAATTTTCATATAAAACTATTGCCATATTCTGTTTGCGGCTTTTAACGAGCAGCTTTTCTCACTCACTCTCTCTCTCTCTCTCTCTTTCTCTCTCTCCCTCTTTCTGTCTACATCTCCTGCTCCATTTGTTTGTGCGATTGCTGCATAAATTATTATAAATAAATATACATATACGCATAAGCAAATACATATTCAAATATATTATTAAAATAAAAACAATGGCCGCGACCTCGGCCAACGGAAGCGGAAATAACGCACACGACTGCCATTTTGGCGGCCGTTGTGGCATGTCTGCAGCTGCACAGTGACACTTGCCACATGTTTGGCTTTTGGCTCCCGCCGAACCGAAATTGATTTAAGCCTTGGCCACGCATGGCCTCTGAGCTCCACGCTTCATGCTCCACGCTCTACACTTTGCGTTTTTGCGGCTGGCAGCAACAGCTGCAACAAATGGCATTAAAATGCAGTCACAGTCGCCAAATATTTTTAGCATTTTTCTAGCCAATTCTTCAAAACTTTTTTTTTTAGAATTCAAACCAAAAGCTGATTTAAACAAATTTAAAGATTGTTTTACTTGCATAACAGGAAACCCATTTAAGAAAATATGTTAATATCTGAAGAAAACAATAATTTGCAGTAGCAAATTAATTTTCTCAGGTATTTCATCTCGACTCTCGCATAATTAAAACTCCATTTTCTTTAATAAAAGACTAAGAGATAGAATATATATGTATGTATTATATAATATAAGCAAATATGTATTCAAAGCTAAATAATATGACTAATATTTAATAATAAATATTGTTAGTTCCGGTGGGCAACAAAATTCTCAATCATCATCATTCGTAATCTAGTAAAGTGAAAGCAATTTAGTTTTTAGATTAAATTTGTAAATACAAATTAAGATTATGAATTGATCTTACATAAATCTTATACGATTATATTTTCTTTAATTATACTTTTATTTTTTGTGCTTTTACATATTTGCAAGCCTTTTCAAATTTTTTGATAATACCACGATCTTTTCTACAATAATTTATTGGGAACATAAGTCTTTGTGTCTGACATATTTCAACGGTTTTTAGTTTTGTTTGAATTCTTACCAATATTTAAATGAATGCTTTTTTCAAGGATAATAAAAAGTTTTTGTTGCGATAGTTAATGGTTATTTTATTGCATGATATATGGTTCCAGTTGGAAAGAATATGGCGTGAAACTTACTAGAAACTTATGAGGATATTTTTTTCTGAGTATGATTTGACATTGCAGACCAAGAAGAGGGAGGAGGACGGAAGGAGCAAGAGGAGGATCTGCTGTCTGAGGCATGCGTTTCAAGTTACACGCGGAGTGTAGAGTACGCTTTTAAAAGCGACGCCTTTTATGCCCAGCTATAGTCATTACAAAAGGACATACACACACACACACATACACATGCACGCATATCTGCACACACATAGACATATGCGGGGTCCTGCGTCTTGGCAAAGACAATGAACGCCTGTCGAACCAATAAGTGCAGCGGGTTCTTGGTTTTAGTCTGCGTCCATGCATTGTTGTGAGTGCGTCATAAAATTACTTTTTATCATTGTAACATGACAGGCGGTGCCCCACGTCCTGGATCCAGCGAACTGACGCAGCTCTCGCTGATGTATGTAGTGCTTTTTATGAGCCAGCCAATGCCAAAGACATTCATACACGTTTTCTTTATGTTGCAGCTAAAAGGATGCTATAGCTTCCTGCTGCCCCCCCCCCCCCCCTCCATCCTGCTGGCCCTCCTACAGTGTCTGTTACTAGTCCTGGTTGTGTTGCTTTTGCTGCTTCTGTTCTCCTGCTCACGCTCCTGCTCCTGCTCCTGCTCGTACTATCTCAGCGCCTGCTCTGCTGCATTGTATTAATGGATCGCATGCACGAGAGCCCAGCGCTAATAAGCATAAACGCAAACTTGCCATGTGACTCGATTGCAGCTTCCTTCCGTACGGCCCTTCCAGCCTTTCAGCATCCTGTGTGTGCGTGCGCCACATCCTGGACATGCGCGAGGCCATGGCGTGCGCTCCGCACTTTGACTCTGTGCTTTGTGCACTTTATTAATGTTATTAAAAATCTAACAAATGGCACAACTTGCCGCAGCTATAGCCCCATTGTCCCGGCCAACTTTCGTCCAGCTGGCTGTGTGTGTGGCGCTTTATTAATGCCCACAACAAACACACAAGCACACACACACATACAGATACACACACAAGTGCCAATTAATGTGGCTGGTCAGTGCTGCAACTTTGTTGTCTCATTGGCAATTGACAGGGCTGCCACCACTTGCCTCTAAGCTCCCCATTTAATAGACGCAGGCTAAGATTATGTGGCACAACAGGTCGTATGCGTATTAAAAACGTTGTTAGGCAGTCAAAATCATTAGGTGCTATATCTATAGCATAAAGAATATACGCAATACTCAATATGTCGAATATTCAAAATAGATTAACCTATATGAATAAGCATATAAATAAATATATAAGCAAATATTTTTAATATTTCAGTTAATACTATTCGTAACTCAACTATTTTATTTAAAATTCTCTTTTTCTGATTCATTTAGTACTTCTTTATATTTAGCAGTGTTAGCTAAACCTTACCAACCTGAACAAATTTAAGAATTCATTTTCTGGCTATTTAAAGCCAAACAAAAAATTCTCTATCGCTGAATTGCATAGAAATGCAACAGTTTTTCAACGACTTCATTGGCGCATTGTTAACCATTCTTGGCTGAGCAACTGTTTGCCAATGCATTTAACTGGCAGCAACCATTTGATAACAATTTGAACAATGGACAATTCTATCTCACTTTATTTTCACTCAATTTTCTCTCGCTCTATCAGCGCGCGTAACCCGAAAAAAATGAAGAGAAAAGCAGAAAGCCCGAATCGAAAATAACTGGAAAGTGTTTTAGCTGAAAGCGGTTCAACTGCCTGAAACACCCATTAAATGTACATTATTAAATTAAAAGTGTAAATCTATGTATATATATCATCATTAATATATATACATAGATTTACACTTTTAATGAACAGAATATGCAGCTTATTTGAAAGTTATCCTTATAGAGAGTCTACACTAATTAAACTCTAAGTATATCTCTCTCTATATCGCTAATATATTTCCCATTTGTATAACCTTTTTAGCATCCATGGTCAACAATATTTTGGAATTAGGCGATTCGACTGATTGATAGAGACTGAATATTTCAATCTCTTGGCTGATAAATACTTTGTCGATATTAACTCACATTGATTATTTATTTATGAAAAGTCCACAGCTTTTTACAGGGTATAAAGCAGCAGCGTGTAAAGAGCTGCGACGCGACTAGCAGCAGGCAAATGACCTGAACAATTGCAGGAGCGTTACAATTGTTGACTTTTTGCGTAGTTTAACAAGTTTAATTAGGACTCAGTGAAGGAGCTAGGCGAGTTCAAAAATAAGAATGCAAAAGAAAGGCGGCAAAACTTTTGTTCAACACCTTAAAAGGTGTGCGACAACAGCAAAAATAGCATTTGGTGCAAATAGTCTATGAATCCACTTGAAAGCTTCTATTTGTCCGTGTACCCCAACTGGAGTCTGCTCATTTGCAGCAATATTCGGTAAATGGCGTATTATAAAACGTTTGCCTGTTTCCCATTGCAAAACAATTGCCAATTTGGCTTAAAACATTTTGGTCGACAAGCAAGTTGGTCTGTCGACTTCCGTTTGGCAGCTTTGCTGCGGTTGTGTCGCTGTTGTCACTTGATTTGTGTCTTTGTCACTTGCAGCAGTAGCCACAGCAGCGCCAACAACTACAACAACCACAACGACAACAACAACGAGAACAACAGCAACAACATTTCAGCAGTTAATACTCGCATCTGGAGGCATTTGCCGTGGCACGCGGGCACAACTTTGTCCGTGGCCAGGATGTTGTCACTTGTCCTTGTGCGAAAACAAAATGAGTACAAAATGCTTAAAACGACTTCCGTTTCGACAATTTGCATGCTGCGTCGCGCACCGGAAATGGAAAAACACTTCTCGCTGTGGCGCAACTGGCCTCCGTCCTTCCCGCCCGCTGCTCCCCGAATATCGCCTCCCCTACGCTTGCAATTAAGCGTGAACACATGCAGCTAAGCTGCAGAGAGATTGGAAAGAAGAAAGAAAATGTGTAGAGCAGGTCAATATTATATTGACTATGGTGAGGGGGGAGGCGGGTGCTGTATTTGCCTTATGTATATTTCATGTAAACTCAATTTGAGTCGCGTTTGACTCGCCCGCTGTGCGGGGCCGAATAATGTTTAGTTGCCCCGCCCACAGCCGCCCTCTGCCTTAATGGCCAATTAAGCGTAGACGACACAAGAAATAATTAAATCGCTGCATGCGATGCGCCCTTGCGGCATGCAGCATGCGGCATGCGGCATGAGGCATGTAGCTGGCAGGAGACGGCTGCCGACAGGCTGCGGGCGGCATGTGGTGTGTGCTGTGTGCTGTGTGGCGTGTGGCATGTGGCAAGTGCTATTCTATATGAGCGTTAATAGCTAGCTGACTTGCAGGCGCCAGCCGCACGCTGCGTATGCGTAATCCACACTCTCTCGAGTTAAATCATTTTTCAAGCGCCGCGCAAAAGTATGCAACAGTTTCCTCACCCCTATGCTCGTGGCTGCAGCCGGCAGCTATGCAAATTGAATGCGTGTGACGTTCTTATTAATGAGCCAGCGTTGCGGAGAGCGAGCTTCGCTGCTTAAATATTTCAAGCGCAATTATGCAGCTGGCGCATTAAAAATCAAATAGAACATTCAAGATGACAGCTGCAATCAGGCAACAGCTTTCTTTGCTCAGATTCTTTTGCGCTTTTTCGGGTGTTGGCCGTCATAAAATTCAATTTGGCGCAAAGTGTTTAATGAAAGCGCCAAGTTGGCGACACCCGCATGCCCCGCTGCTGGCCCCCGCGCCCCTGCCGCCCAACGCCACTGGCACAGCGGGCCAACTTGGCCATTAACAATTCACGCAGACGTTGCTACGCATGGCCAAGAACCAAACAACAACAACAGCAATAGAAAGCAACAGCAAAAAACAGAGTAGAAGAAAACTTGTTTTACATAAAAACACACTTTAGACATCAAATTATGCAATGCAGGGCGCTGCCACCCACAACGACTATTGCAACAAATGAGGAAGTGAGGGGGTGAGGGGGTGAGGGGATGAGAGAATGAAGGGGATGGACGCCATCACACTTTTCTTTTCTGTTTTGCTTTTTTTGTAGCTCGGATCTGACAAAATGCAATGGCTGTAATAAAAATTAACAAGCTACGCTACGTTTGAGTTTTGAATTAATTGAAAGCGCGTATGCACAGGACATTTGAGTGGCTAGGGGCGGAGCAGGGGCAGGGGTTAAGGGTCGCCACGCAGATTGCAGAAGCTCATTTGGATGCTGAATAGTGAAAGAGAGCGAAAGAGACACAGAGAGAGAGAGAGAGAGAGAGAGAGAACAAGCGAGTGCTGCTGCTTGCCTTATAAAATTATAAATTCGCGTCTAAATGAGCGTTGCAAAATTAATGAACTGCATGCAGTTTAATTGAAATGCGCATCAAGAGGGAAACTAAGGGCGGTCAAGGATCTGCTGTGTGGGAAAATGCATAATGAAAATCAATTTTAAACCAAACAACCAGCATCAGTGGGCGCAATTGGCCAAGCAAGAAAAACTAAGTGCAACCGGGCCAGTTGATATATTCACTGATTTACAATTTACATATTGATTAAATACATTATAAATATATGTAAACAAACATTTAAATTTTGCTTTTGAAAATTCCTTTTACATTTATAGTGAATTTGTTCGAACTCATCAATCGCATTCGGCTTATTTAATTACAATTGTTAATAATAATCATCTCTGTTCCGCACTTACTCCACAATCACACTTCTGTTATTCATCGCTCTATTCTAATGAAATTCTTTCTGCTTAAACTCATCGTCACTCTAATGGCTTAAGTCCTATAGAATGTCACCCTACTGAAACTAGAACCTGTTTTAGATTTACATATGTATGTTAATGCTATAACTTGTCTAGCTTTGCAGAGAAATATCTATACATATACACATATGTCAAATAGCAAAAAACATTTTAAATATTGCCGAAGCATACATAACTTTTGGGTTATTTTGAATCAATCAATCAATTTTTTAAATAATAGATACAAATAAGAAATATAAATAAATAAAGCAAATTCAATAACTACACATGTATGTAAATAATAAATAAGTAGACAATCAAATAGATATTAATATAAATACATAGATAATAGCACACCATTAGTATTATTTGAGCGACTTGGCACTTACCTCCATGTTAGATCCGTCTTATCCCACTTGGCGCCCTGCAGAACATATCGACGCTTACGCGGGCCATGATCCAGATTATCGGGTGAGAAATTATACGCATGCTCATTGTCGCCCACGCCGCAGCGGGGCAATTGTATTAGCCTGGCCGTAGCCGCGTCGATTTTGCCCGTAACTGGAATGTTGCCAAATTGCTGTGGCACGGAGACGAAAATGTTAGTCTGTGAAATTGTGCATAATACATGTGGCATGCAGCAGTGGCAAGAGCAATAGCACAGCTGCTGCATGCTGTTTGGCAGCTACCCACCTGGAGTTTACTTAGTGCATCTATCAGCTGCTCCTCGGTGCGCAGGGCTCCCGTTTCCAGATCCGACTTGGGCAGATAATCAAACTGCATGAGGTAATTGTACTGCAAAGATGGAAGCGTTGTGATAAGTAAGGCGGCCAAAAGCCAAAGGAGGCAGAGGAGCGAGTTCTCAGACAGATGCATTAGGGAAGTGTGCCAAAACTGGCCAAAATGGTTGAGAGCCAAACTATTTGTTGGCTTAATGTAGGCGCGTCGGCAAATGATGCTGGCATGAAAAACTTTTTGCATAAAGTTAATGATAAAAGCAACAGTCACAGCAGCACAGCCCACAACAACAACCCGAAACAACAAAACAAACAGAAATGAAAAACAACAACAGCAAAGTTTAACGTTACATTAATAAGCCAAAAAGTATGCCACACAAAAAAGACCGAAACCCCAATAAAAAGTAGAAGATGGAAAGCTTCTGACTGCAGGAGTCGGCTCGACTGTGAGCCTTCGCTAGCAGTTGCCTTGATATTTGCCAGCTAATTTTAATGGCAAAGTTGAGCCTAGAGCTTAGTAAGTCAAATTTTAAATATAATATAATTATAGAGTTTTTCTTTTTTTTCTGTTTTTTTTTTAATAACTAAATGATAGCCCTGGATTTTCGTAGGCGTTGCACGTTCTATGAAAATTATTAAGAAATGATATAAATTTTTGCTTCTAGAGATATCATGTATTAGGTATGTTTTGCGATTTAAGATTAAATATTAAATATAATAAATCATTATTACCCGATGGAATAACTTAAGGAGCAGTTATTTAACATTACAGAGTGTCTGTGTTAATTTAGCAGACTCAATATATACATATGTATATAACCCACCATGCTGTCTATAATTATCATAATCATCATTTCTACTCTGCTATGTATCAAGCTCTATTCACAGCATACCCCACTCTCCACCATAACACAGGGTATGAGGAGGCAAGCGTATACGATGGCTGCTATCAGTATCAGCATCAGCTTCAGGCTTTGCTATTTCAGTTTCAGGCCTCGGCGAGTATGGTCACAATCGATGGGCATATATTGTGTCAGCTCTTCCTCTTTTCCGTTTTTTTTTTATTTCTGTTTTTTTTTTTTTATTATTTTTATTTTTTTTTTTTTTTGGGCCATGGCCCGCAACCAAATAAACAGTCATAACTGTAAAGTGGGCGACAGCGACAACAAAACAGAGCTTCGGCCATATGTGTAGACTGGATTTGCATATTTTTACATGTATTACACACACTCACACACAAAGAGACAAGATACACATAGAGTAAAGCCAACCAAGCAAATTTATTTATCCATACACAAATACAGTCTAGTGTGTGTGTGGCACGCCCCCACACACATATACTCGCACACCAGCAACTTACGTGACCTGCAAATTAAATTTTCTCTTTCATTTCGGATATATGAGAAAATTGTCACACACACTCTCTGCCACGCCTCCCCACACGCAATTTGTTGAAAACATGTGAAAAACAATATATAACAAACTAGCAGACACAAACACACATACACACACACACAGACAAGAAGAAAACAACATTCTTTTGTATATTGTTGTTGTTGTTGTTGTTGTTGTCATAGAATCAGCACTAAAAGTCGATTCACAAAAAATTGTCCATGCCGGAGAATCGTTAACACGTTCAGATTCCCTCGCTATAAGGCGATTAGCTGAATTATTGTGGAATCGATTGATGAATGGTGCGTTGCCCCAAACATCGTGTGATGCATATAAAACTATCTGAGATAACCCCACAAGCCGTTGCCTCAAACAAACACAGCCAGTCAAGGACCAAGGGCCAAGACGCGTACGGCAAACGCAAACGGAGGGGGAACTGGCTAAACTACTTTAAGCTGAAGCATGTCTACAATTGGCAATGAAGAACTGCAACAAGTTGAAGAACTTGTTAGCTAATTGCTTAATTATCAATTAACTGAACATCAGAGTTTATTAGAAAGAATGCCAATAAATTGAATATTAAAGAGAAGATTAATGGAAAAGATGCTAAACACATTTGAAAAAGTCATTTGCATAGGGTTTATAACCTATTCTTATTTAATAATGTGGAATTCTTCAGGAAAAATGTTTCAATTAACATATATTATTTAATATATTAATAATATTATAATCATTTTACTTCCACTTCAAGCAATGAAATAGCCTGAAATAGCCCCTAACATATGCCAATGTTCCACATTCAAAACATAGAAAATATTTTTTCGCATCCTCGTGTTGAAAATGTTTTGGAAATTTATGGTTTCAACTAAAAATAATTATTGTATTCGGAAATGGAAACTGTTTTCCCGAAGAACTCATCATAAAAGAATTCGAAACACCATGAAAATCTTGCCTACACTTGTAGAAAGCAAAAACAATTTGGGAAACTTTGTTGAATCTGTTGTATATATTTATAGATATTCTAAGACGAGCAAAACACGCAATATATCTAAATATATGGATATGCCTACATACGATATATTTATGGAGAGCGCAGTCACAAAATTCGCAGCGGGAGGGAATTGATATGAATAAGCTGTTCATGATTAATCTCCAACAAATCGGATTATATTTTATACTAAACACTCTTAAGGAGGAGCAGTTTTCTGAATCTAATTGGTTTCCTTGTTCGGTTCGAATGACTTGCCACATGCCACACACTGCTGCATGGCTTCAAGGTATTTTTTATATAACTTTGGAGCCCTGGCGGCAGCAGTGCAAGTGCAATAATAGCTGCAAGAAAAAACGACTTGACACCAGCTGTAGGCGAGGGAGAGTTTGGAAAAGAAAAAAAGAAATAGTAGAACAACAACAACAACAGCAACAGCAACAAAATGTCCATGCAACTAGCTGGTCACAAACTGCGTCAGCGTCACCAAAGTTGTCACGTTGTTGCAACGCGTCAGCGTCAGTCGGTTACGTTAACGTTATGTTGACTTTAGGTTACGTAGCGCCGTCTCTCCCTCTCTCTCTCTCTCTCTCTTCTCTCTTTCTCGCTCTGTCTGTGTATGTATGACGAGGGTAGTCGAAGAAAGCCCACACAAAGGCACATTGAAATTCATATAACGTATCGGGCCCGGGGAGCCTACAACTACGTACAGTTCAAGCCAATGGCCAACAGCAACAACAACAAGATGCATAGCAACATACATGAAAACAATATCAATTAAAATATGTACAAGTTTTATTAGCTAAGGAATTGGACAAAGTGGAGAAACGAACAAATGGACAATCGGACGACTAACGAGCGGAAACTGTATGTCTGCAACGGCGACACTTGATTAATTTTTTATAAGCGCGAAAAAAATATAAGGCTGAATCGTTGACCATCAAACTTTTGACGTAGACAGCAGATTGAAGCATTAAAAAGGGCAGAAAAACAAATGAAGCCGTATTAAAGTTATTGTGTGTATTAATGCTATAGGAGCTCAGTTTTCGGAGATCGGCGACCTTAACTATTTTCCTTCCGTTCTGGTATAAAATTCTATTCTCAATGGCAGTTTCAAGTGAACTGATTATGCTTTAACCTCCGGAAGGTCACAGATCGCTCGATCGCATCAAATTTACCTGCATTAGTCATATTTAAAGAGTTCTTCTGAATGAACAAGAAACACAACACACATGCGTAAGTTCTTCCGCAGTCAAGTTGCCGGGGCAAGAGCAAATAAGGCTCAGAACTGTTAGTCAATTTGGTTAATCGAAGCCATTTGCCATAAATATTACTTAAACAAGGTGTGTCACGGATACGCGACCCAAACCCAAACCCAAGCCCAAGCCCAGCTGAAAAATACAGTCAAGCTGATGAAGACAGTCACACATAGAGATAGCGATACGGACGGACGAACGGATGGGCGGACTTGGCGGGGAGCTGATGAGCAGCTTTGTTTTTATGACCGCTCGCTGCGACGCCGATAATAAACTACAATAGCCGATGAATGAATGAATGAGTAAATGATTGCATGAGTGACTGGCTGAATGAGTGGAAGAGTGAGTGACTAAGTGAATGAGACTCTCGCACTCGCACTGCACTCAACGGAAGCACGTCAACCCCTTCGGGCGGCGGTACGGTCAGGGTCCAGGTGTATATGGGGTGGATCAATCATTTATGCATTGGCCTCTTGCGCTTTTAATGGGAAATGGGAAATTTGCTGGCGCTCTACGTGTTTGAAAATCGAAAAGAGAAGCGGGCGGGCAATAGTGCCGGAGGGGGCATGCCAAGCCGCTGGCTTCTGTGCATGTCGTACGTGGTCAAGCGACGTTTCAGGCTAATAGAAAAGCGACAGCAACAACAACAAAAACAAAAGGGAAAAAAGAAAAATAAATAAAACAGGTGAGCAACAAAGAGTAAAAAACGTAAAAAAAATAGAATAATAATAATCATGGTAAAAAGTGCGACGCGAGGTACGTGCGCATTTGGCGTGTAAACAAAATCATGATACAGAAATAATAACAAGCAGAGAAACCAATAACCAAACGGGAATAGGAAAAGTTGATCACATGCAGAATGAACGACAAACAGATGCCCTGTATAAAGCGCAAACAAAAGGCAAATCGAAAAGATCATACGGAAAATCAATCAGAAACAGTGATGGAAAGATGAAGGCAAACAGTGTTAAAAAGAAAAGCAATGAGAAGAAGAAAGAATAAAAGAGTTTAAGATCGACAGAAAAACCTTAATAAACAATGTGAGAATCTAAAACAGAAAACGAAAGAAATAATAAATGAAAATACATAAGGGAAATCCGATACAGAATTATTACTAATTAATTCTAAGTAAAAATCTATCGATAAATGAAATGCTGAGGATTAACATTAAAAGTGCAATGAAATACATATACAAAAAACTTAAAAAATGGAGAGCATCCGTATATACATATGTATATGAATTGAAGTATACAAAACATTCACACATAAATGATTTAAATCACTTTATTAGCATTAGAAAAGGCAATGAAATGTACACAAATCTAAAAACCAATATACCCCGCGTTCCATCTCTGAGATGGGGCAAAAAACCAATTGTGAAAGTGTAAACGTAGACCGCCATAAATGTTTTGGCTTAATTTAGTTAAGATGGCGTGACAGAAGTTCTGGCCGTGAAGAGTGAGAGAGTGTGTGCGTGTGTGTGTGTGTGTGTGTGTGAAAGTAAATTGAACAATGCGATATGTTTATTATTTTATTGGATTATAATTATGAATGGACAATAAGAGAACACAACAATTAAATGAGACCCACAGCGTGCGTGTGTTTGTGTCACTTAACTCAATTACTTGGGCAAATAGCCATGAGAGGGGTATTGAAGGCGATGGCGCGGAAGCGCGAGGGGGAGCGGCAGTAGCAGCCAGTGTCTCATATGTTTTAATCAACCAGCGCGCAGGCAGTATGGCAAGAGGGAGAGCGGTGTGGGGCTGGTATAGCAGTTGGCCACACAAACAAATCAAATTGGTTTATCTGGCAGCAGAGCCTGCATTGGCCCAATGGCTATTGACAGCCATAATTCTTGGCATCGGCGACGACAGGCAGCAACTAATAAAGGCAGACCAATAACCAATAAGGGATGCACACACTCACACACACACTCATAACACCCTGCACATCGACCAAGAGCCGCCCACTCGACTGAGCCGCAAACAAACCTATAAAAATGACAAGCAACTGCAACAAACGAGCGCATCTATCTAACTCTAACCAGATGCAGAGGCAACAGCGCGATCCAGGCAAATCCGAGAGGCGACACATTGTCCTTGCCTGTGCTGGCAAGGCAAGGCAAGGCAGGAGGAAACGCCGGCAGGAGTGTGTGTTAGCCAGCGTTAGCCTGTTCGCCTGCCAAGTCGAGTCAAGTCAAACGCCATGCGAGCGACCGGGCGCAACAAATTGTGAGAAATGCGCAAAAAACGAAAATGCAGCAGCAGCAGCAGCAGCAGCAGCCGCAAGGAGTTGCATGCAACGTGGTGGCAAGGCAAGAGCGGGGCCAAATTGACAGGATATGGCCATGATATGGCTTGCTTGCCACACACAACAACAGGTTTTTACCCACAAAATTTATGGCTGCTTCAAGCGAGGGGCATATCGGGGGAAAGGGGGCGGTGCTGCCTCCTGTTCCTGAGCTAGAGTGGAGGTATTGAATAGAATTTTACGTGTTAGCTGCGCCGCAGGGACAACAAAACATAACTCAATCAAATAATGGTCGCATTGCTTCTCTCCCTCTCTCTCTCTCTCTTTGTGTGTGTGTGTGTGTGTGTTGCATGCCACATAAAAAATGTTCACTGCTGCATTGAATGAGATGTTTCAAAACTCAATTGAGGAACTGGAATATGCACTCACTAGCAAGCTGCTGCTGCTTCTGCTTCTGCTTCTGCTTCTGCTTCTGCTGCTGCGACTGTTATAGCGACTCCTAGCTGCTGCTGCCTTTCTATGTGCTTCTCAAGCATGACAAATGATAATGGTCGCCATCTGCCAAGTGTGTGTTTGTGTGTGTGTGTGAGAGCTGCATGCATGTGTGCTTGCAGTTGTCCTTGAGAACTATCAATAAAATTGCATGCAAATTTCTACAAAGCTTTAAGCCATGATATTGAGTATTTGGCAAGGGCACGCGCACTGGCTAAGAGCAGAAATAAATAACAATTTTGATGACATTGAATAAACCTCTCATGTATGCTATACGGGATTGAGAAAATTAATGCGGACAGCTCTTGAGCTAATTTGAAATGAAAATTAAAATCCATACAATGATAGTTATCGAACAACAGAGCTCTATGATTTAGATTTGGCCGCAATAAATTTCCATCAAAATAAAACACTTCTCAATTGCTTTTCACGCACTTGGCTACGTCAAAGCCGAAGTGTGATGGGTAAATGCTTTGCCCCAATCTCAAATCGCATTCCTCTGCATATACTCATTTATGACTGAATGGAAGTCGAGCGCACTCCACGCATTTCCGTTTGCCATCTCAAACTTAAGTATCATATCATGTACGGCAAATGTGTGTGTATGTACAACTGGGAAACACATGCGTTCCAGATACGCCCTCGTGCTGCATACCCGCCTCTTCTTGTGCGTGCCTCTTTCCCCATAGCTGTGGGCCGCCTACCCCAGGCCCAACACCTCTTTGAAATTTATAGACTGCAAAATTTTAATAAAAAAAAGAGAGAGAGAGAGAGAGAGAGAGAGCATAGACACGCGAGCTGAGCGAGCGAGTGAGGAGCGTGTGTGTCGGCCCACAGTGAAGGCGTTCGTTCCTCTACTCCTTTTGTTGTTGGTATTATTGGTTTAATAAAAAAAAGCAGAAAGGACGGACGCCGGCCGCAATGACTGGCAAGTGAAGAGATGGTTAAATTAATTGAAATCAACATTGATTAATGTGAGATACGAGAAGAATGAACCGGCGACTGCAAAAGACAAAAGCAAATGCAAAGAATGAGAAGCCTTCGCACGATATATTTACTATATTGCAACACTATGTGGCAGCTGTAGCACCCATTTGAGTGGAAAGCGTGCGTGTCTAAGCACGAAATATTTACTTGGCGGATATGGGCTTATAAAGAAAGCATTTAAGCAACATGTTCAAAATATTTATAAATAAAGTTATTCTTTTATTTTGAGAATCTGGAAATATTAAAGTTACAAATTCTTAAGAGATAGATGTATTGAAGTATTTATTTACAGTTATAAATAACATTTGTTTATACCTTATTATTATTGTTTTTATTATTATTATTCGTATTATTTATATTAATATACATATATATTTTTTAATGTTATTAGTATTACATTATTATGCATGTGAAGTTTAGAAATTAATATAATTAGTTTAATTTATAAAAGTCAAAGCCCTGTATAAACTTTTATATATTTTATTTTAAGTTAATTAATTAATTAGTATAATAGTTTATTTACTATTAATCTTTTGAGGTCTTATTCCTCTAATATATATGATTCGTCCATTTCTCAAGGCCCTACAACTCGTAACTTTCAGTTCGATTTGCTTCTGCTTTCGCTCAGTTGTTCGGGTCGTGACTGGCTTCTTTTGCGTGCTCGAGGCCATGCCGATAACGCGGACACGCTGTAATCTCTTAGCTGCAATGGGAGCCCAGTAAATGAATTGACCGCAAAACAGCGAGCACGCAATGTGCATGGAGCTGGCGCTGGCACTTGAACCGGGGGGCGCCTTGCCTCGTCTCTAGCCCTGAAACCGTGGCTCAACCTGCCACAAGTTTAGTTGTACTTGCACTTTAATTAGACCACAGAACGTAAATTGCAATATCGCCCCAGCTCGAACCACCAGTCTTTCAAAACAGTTCGAATGTTTATGGGAAAGTGATGAGATACGCCCACTCGCCATGGCCATGGGCTGAGCAGAGACGGCAGCCGAGGAGGCGGGGCCGGTGTTGTGGGCTCCAACAGCCCCGGGAGTCTAAGCAACAAGTCATCCTGGCCCACAACTGGCCCGGTGGAACCGAGCAGCAACTTGTGTAAATAGAAAATGCGGCGAATTGGAGAAAATGGGAAAATGCGAAATGGCAAATGGCAAATGGAAAATGGAAAATGGCGTACATTAAAAAGTCAGCAGCAATCCAAGGCTTCTCCCTGGCTTCTCCATAGAGTTCATATTAAAGACAACGGAACAAAACAAAATAAATAAATTGATTAACTGCGTATTTGTGCGCGCATTTTGCAATAAACAAATAAATCATTATTTATGCACAATCGCGTCGCATCGAGTTGCCTGTGGAACAAAAACCGAGACACAAAGTTTGCGTTCAACGACTTGCACGATGGTCAAATAAATACACACACTGAAATTACAGACACAGAGCAGACCTCAATATCAACCTCCAACCTCCGCCTCCTGCCGGCCCCTCCTGCTGGCGATGGCGCCTGTGAAATGCACCATATGGCTGCAGTGCAAATCAAGTTGAGCTGCCAGCGGCTCGACCCAGCCCGGACCGACCCGGATTCCAGTCCAATTATATGCAAATTCAACAACTGACAAGAAATCGGAGTCGACGCTGGACAAGCATCGAACGACATACACATCTCAGACATCTAGCATCGGCCGTCGACAATCTAGCACCGAGACTCGGGCATCGAGCATCGAGCATCGAGCATCGGCATTCAGCATCCAGCATCGATGCTTGGGGTAAAAGGTTTCGTTTTAACTTATGACATTAAAACCACTGGCTGGCAACAGGCGCATTAAGCCGCAGTTACCCGATATGGTCATTGATATATTTGTGCGTTGTGTTTATAGCCAACGAGAGCTGAGCATTGAGACCAGGAGACTGAGAGACCAAGAGACCAAGAGACCAAGAGACCTGAGACCTGGATAACTGGCGCTGTGCATGTCTCGGGGGACTCAACTGGGGACTTGAGACCACGAGTTGCCTCAACTCGCATATGCGACACAATTTATTTAATAATTCAATTGAATTTGCCCATATATTCCAGCTAGTTTATGCTTTGAAATGCTAATGCTCACCAAAAGGGGCCAAGCTGTATTCGGCCTGCACTCACACACACACACACACACACACACACGTACTAGGAAATTACAGTGATACAACACAAAGTGCAGCAGTTCCTAAGTGTAAGACATGAGAGTTCAAGTTTGGCCTTGAAAATGGAATGTCAAGTCTTAAAAGGATAAACATGTTTTCAAGTAGAGTTGATTGTTGTTAATGATGTTCTTTGCCTATTTGCATACGATAAGATCAGCCCAGAAGCAGAAATGGCAAGTCTTCTTGTATCTATCTTAAATACGTTTCATAGACAAAGCTAATATAATAAATATCTTATTTATAATTTTGATTCAAACAATAATTTTCTAAGCCTTGTAATACTAATTATCTTTATCTTAAAAGCGTTCCCAAGACAGAGTAATATATTTTTTATCTTTTCACACTTTTCATAGAAAAAGTTAAATATAATTTATATCTATTTCAATATCTGATGACGTTTTCCAAATCTCTTTATTTTAATTATCAAGTCAATATTTAATATTAATTATCTTAAAAGCTTTTCTTGAATAGGTCTTTATTTCTTATTTATATGCATATACATATATATATTTTGTAAAATCTTTTTATACCCTGAACCCATTAAAAATGGGAAATCAGGGTATAATGGTTTTGTGTAAAAGTATGTAACGGGCAGAAGAATTCATCGCAGACCCCATTAAGCATATATATTCTTGATCAGGACGACAAGTTGAGTCGATATAGCCCTGTCCGTCTGTCCGTCCGTCCGTCTGTCTGTCTGTCCGTCCGTCCGTCCATCCGTCCGTCCGTATGAGTGCGTCGATCTCAGAAGATACAAAAGCTAGAGAGCTGAAATTTAGCATGCATACTCGTGTATACCATACGCAGTGCGAGTTTGCTTTATTATTTCGATACCCGATAACTTTTTATCGAGAATAATCGAAAAATTGATTTTGTTTTTTCAGCCTCAGATTTACTATATATATATTTACAGATTTTAGATACCATGCCCCCTTCGCCCCAAATTTCAAATACTAGAGACTTGTGCTTTGGAATGTACATACATTTAAACATTATGATTACGTTCATTAAAATTGTATGTCTATAAAAGAAGTTATTCAACAGCGCAGCCCAAGCGCAGTCGCTGCTTACTGCGCAATTAGCAGAGCGCGTTTTTACACGTGCGTGCGGATGCATGTGTATGTACATAAAAGAAGTACAGAATGATTAGAATATCAGATTGGAGGGTTCAGGGTATCTCCTCGAGCAGCCTCGACTAGAGCCTTCTTACTTGTTTATTGATAACTTTATCTTTCTCTACCTTATCTCTCTGTATTTTATAATATTATTAAATACGTATTAGTTATTCAAAAGTCCAAATTTTTATACTTCACCTACATGATCATTAATTTTCATAGAATATTGTCATTTACATCTTCAAAGTTGTATCAAATATGCATTTGATATACTCAAGCCAAATGAATGACTTAATTATTGATATTGATATGATATTCCTTTTAGCTTCAATATTAACTTGTTTTACAACCTTTTCATTATTGCTCAGCAGTTTCTTTTGTTATCTATGATT
The DNA here is from genome assembly GCF_054131105.1 of Drosophila navojoa. Taxonomy (NCBI): domain Eukaryota; kingdom Metazoa; phylum Arthropoda; class Insecta; order Diptera; family Drosophilidae; genus Drosophila; species Drosophila navojoa. The sequence goes on along the minus strand of NC_142893.1, from coordinate 23,954,015 downwards.
ATAATGTTTATATCAACAATACTCTTCATATCGGTAATACGACACCTCTACTCGCTACGGCCTTAGCTACTTATATATTTCTATTTCTATGTATCAGATATTCATACAATTCTTATTTCATTTAGAAATCAAGCTGTTATATTAATTATAAAAATAATGAAAATATTTCCTTATACAAATACTTAATTTCTTTCTCACTTTTCCTTTTCACTTTTATTTCCTCCCTCACCCATCTGTTTATATGCTCTGCCCACGCTTTTGCGGAATCTCAAAGACAATTTGCCTGAACGTAGCTGCGATGGTTACATAAAGCCAAACAAGAAACCTGATGTGTGCCTGCTCGAGCGGAGTAATAGAGCGGGATTACGCTTAGGCGCCAGCCGACTGAGCAGATCTCAAAGCGCAGATAGCTAAATGCGGGGCAATAAACCCGTTTGTGAGCAAGAGCCACAGAGCCGCAGGTGTGACTACTGTTTTGACTAAATTAACTAGACGAGATGATGCTGCATCGCTTACTAATGTAAATTGATGAGTGAGTGTATCACAGTGGGCATTTTCAGTGTATTTGACTTTTCGTGGCAAAAATCCCCAAGATGCGGAGTTTAATGAGTGGTCAAATATTTGTGAACTTTATGTCGCAACCAGAAATCGCTATCGACGCAAAAAGTGATTCAGAGGCGGTGCGCTGGCGCAGATGATGGAAAGCAAAAACAGGTAAGCCGCAAATTGTAAAAGTGATCGGAGTGCACTTTGCGGTACCCTGGCGACGGCGAGCTTTCCATCTGGTTTGATGAATAATAATAATAACACGGAGAAAAATACGATTATGAATTCTCTGAGCTGTGTAAGCTTAAAAGTTATTTATTTAATTCTGCTTGAGATTCTAGAAATTTACTTCAAGAATTGTCATCTAATTTTCCACCTCCAATTTTGAGATAATACATCTACTTACTTCACTCAGTTTTTACGGACTTCCTTTACCGACAATTATTTGTATTCTCTTTCTTATGTTTTCTTATAATCCATTTTATTTTGTGTAGGGTGTTTTAAGACATTTCCGCTTTGCCACTTCGAAGAATGTGAACTAAGATGACTCAAAGGAAACAAACCCAGTCGCATTGTCTTGATGCGCTCACTGAACGTCTTCACAGGTCACCGTAGACAATGACCAAGACTGACTTGACTTTAAATAAATACAAGATTATATACACTAACATTTTATACAGGGTATTCCATATTAGGCTGCTCTCAGTGAATATGAAAGTGTAGCATACATAGATCTAATATACCCAATTTATTAAATTTAGTATAGGGTATTTCACAGCTGCATAACAAGTCACATACCCCATGCCTTTGATCTGTGCACAGGGTATTGCATGAAGCTGATGTCTTGCCAGCCTGACTGCCAGTCAACGCTTTGGCAAAACCGAGAGAGCCGACTACACACACCTACGTGTCGGCGCGTTGCTGTTTTGGCTGGCGCGCACCTTCTTTGGCAGACAGCTGCCACATGCAACACACAAAGCGAAGGTTGGGGCAGAGATTGCGAGTGCCAGTCAGAGGATGAGGCTGCTGGCCAACATGCCGCATAATTGATGGCAAAGCCGAGCGACACTTAAAAGGAAACTTGCTGGATGCACAACTGGACCCAAAAAGGCGTTGTCGTTAATGTTGTTGTTGCAGCAAGAATTCAGCGGCATTTCATTGGAAAAGGCCAACGATTGAAGGCAGCTGAACTAACTGCTGTTGCTCTGCCGCCTGCTGCTGCTGGGACTGTTGCCTGTGCCTCATTAAAATCAAGTTCGATATATTTTGTAGGGGTCGTCGTTTTGGCAAATGTCATATGGGCGTGTTTTATTGCGAGAAGACCTCCGCGGCAAGCGTGATTCCCGTTAGCTCGCGTGCCGTTCCAAAAATAAATCGTACAAGAATTGTTGTTTATGCCACAATCAGAGACAAACGAAATGTGATAATTAATACAGAAAAAAAAAAATATAAACACAAAACAAAACAAAGTCGAGGAAAACAAAACAAGACCAAAAGCGCTTGTGCGTTTGCACAGAAGCAGCTGAGACGGAGGCTGGGGCTATTTAACTGGGTCAAATTCAATTGCTTTTGTTTATAAATTCTTTATACAGCACAAAGAACAACAACATAAACAACAACAACAGCAAGAAACATAACAGCGCGCGCAGCACGCTTACACACATTATATAGGGAACTATGGAGTCTACAACCAAATTTGTTGTGCTTTATTGCTATATCTATTTACAAACGATGCATATACATACATATATATGTATGTGTATATTTATTTATATTTTACTTAGATTTATTGCACACTTATACCACACACACACACGCACACCCAAGATACCATTAGATGGGAGTGTAAAAAGTGCCAAACTAAAATCTGCATAGTTCTCTTTTATGCATCTTCTTTTTTCCGCTGCTAATGGAGGGTCGAATCAAGCAAGCTCTCTCTCTCTCTCTCTATTTCTAACACAGTCAGCCCCTCCTGATTCTCTCTCACTCTATCTCTCTCCCTCTCACTCTCTGTGTAACTGCATCTGTCGTTTTGGTCGCCTTTTCAGCAGATAAAGCTGAAAACTTTTAGCCCACAATAACAATAACGATTTTGCAATTTCGATAATGCATTTTTTTTATATTTGTGGCTAAAAGATATTCGTTTAGCTAAGGAGCTTAGAACTTAGAGAGAGAGTGTGTGTGTGTGTACGTGTATGTGTATACATGTGGTTGCTCTGCTCTGCTTGCTTTTTAAAGCCTTTTATATTGTATTATGAATTATAGCAGAATAACTGGAATTTATTACATTTCTTTTTCGCTGTCGATTGAAAACAGTTCGAATTTTGAATTTTGATTGAAAATTTTTGTAAATATCTGTATGTATATATAATTTGTTTTCATATGTGAATACTGATAATTTATTTATTTACTTTTTTTTATAGACTGGCAGCTGGGGCCTTCTGCTTGACTGCTGTCATTCTGACTTTAGAGTTGAATGGATATGATGCTAGCCGAGCTCTTAGCTTTTCTATGTGAATTAGCATTGAAAATAGAAGTGTGATAATAATGGCCTGTGTACTAAAATAGTAGCTGAAAAAATAACAAAAATAGCAATAAGTTATAGCCAAGTTGCAAATTACTGAAGTTTTGCAAAAAGAGTCTATTCTCCATTTGGAAAATACAAAAGTACGAAACGAACAATAACCGTTCTCAGAATCTATTGACATCGACTTAAAATCCCGAACATAATATAGTTAGAAATAAATTGAATTGACTTTTATTATTTCGTATCTCTGAGATATGTATTTAAATATACAGATATAGAATCTGGTTAATGTGTGGTTAATATGGTGACCTTGTCACTTGACCAAAGCACTCTTAACTTATTTGAAAGTAGAATAATATACCCGCTCTGCCGCACAATCTCAAGTGCCGCGAGTGCTGTGCCATTGCAACTTAGCTTAATTGTTATCAGAGAAGCCCTCTTTGCGATTCTCATTATCGTTCATGTACTACCTTACGGCTCTGCTAACTGTAAACTGCTAGCAATGGGATTAAGCTTAGCTTAAAGTCAATCTCTCCGTCCTTACAACTCGTATTGATTTCAGCTCTTTAATCGTTGCGCTTTGTGCCTTTTGAGCCCAACAGCATTTAGATCGACAATTTGTGAGTTATTGTAGGAAGCGCACACACATGCACCGCTCAGATCGATGTAACCGCATACCTTGCCTGGGCGGACGGGGTGTGCCAAAGTGCTTTGCCGCCCACAATTTGCCAAGCGGCTAGGTGCATACCCAATGTGTCTGTGTGTGTGTGTGCGTATGTGTGTGTAAGCCTTGTCTGCATGAATCATTGTCATTGCTAACCAAAATTGTGCACATGACCGATGGACAATGAATGCGAGTGTGGATGGAGTTGAGATTGCAACGAGCTTATAGCCAGAGAATGGGTTTGAGCAGGCTAATGTGCATGCACACACACACACACACACTCATACACACACACGTAGCTGACTGTCAAAATTTGTATGCACAACAAATTTCTCATATTTAAGTACGCAGTCATAATGATGCGAAGCGGATACGCAAAATGCATAAATGCAGCAGCAGCAGCAGCAACTGCAAACTGAAGTTAAAACTGTGGATACATCAATCATACGCCACGTGGACTGCCTGGCGATGATGTTGTGTGCCACTGATGATAATGCAGCTGTCTGCCTTTCTCTCCCCTTCTCCCTCTCTCTATGTCTGTGTGCGTGTGTGCGTGTGTGCGGCTGGCTACCCTAATGCTATTAAAAATCAATCAATGGCACATAAAACAAATGAAAAATGCATCGATAGTCCGCTCGTTCGCTGGCATCGCTCTCTCTCTCTATCTCTCACCCGCTCTCTCTCTCTCTCTCTCTCTACACGCTTATCAACTTTGGTGCGTTTTATTTATTGCGCTTATCAGCTTTTAATTAAGTTAATTTTTTTTTATTATTTTTTATTTTGTACTTTAGTCATATGTAGTGTATGCATCTGGCATGCTTATATATTTAGTAAATATACTTCCTATTTACTGTGCACAGCACGTTTTTCTTATATTTCGTTTGTTTCCTTTGTACGGCGTATAATTTTCCATTTTGATGTCATTTACGAAATGAATTGGGTATATTGGTTTTGTATATCGTTTTACTGTGAATTTTTCCAAATGAATTAAATTGAAGCTAGAGATAAGACTTTCAGCACAAACAAATGTCATTTCTAGTGCTAAGATTTTACTGATAACCTTACAAAGGAAGCGGAAAATCGGGAAATATTTTTGAGCTTGAAGCATAAAGTTTTGAATATATACACAAATAATATTTGATTAAATGTAGAAAAAATAGGAGAATGCAGTTGTAAATAACTGTTAATCGGATATATCGCATTTTAATTGCACAGACTTATTTCTGAAAGCAAGTCAAATCCTCTTTCCCTTTGAGCACTTTAACCCCGAACGAGCATTATGCAGTCACTGGCAGCACTCTTACGCTCGACGTTCTTACTTTTTTTTCAGCATTGAATTTCGTTTCTTTTTTTTTTTAATATATTTTTGCTTTTTTAGTGCATGCATTTTGCGCTTCGGTTTATTTCGCTGAATGCCATTCCCAATGCAAATTGGGCATTATTTGTTCCTGAGCTACTGTGTTGAACATTTTCACGCTGCCTTGCATTTCAATGCGAGCAACAACAACAACAAACACCCACACACAAGTTGTTGTGTGGCAAAGCCAAAAAGGCAGCGGAGCTTTCAATGGCCGCGTGTAGTTTTCTACGTGACACAATTAAAAAACTAAATAGAAAAGGAAGAAATGGAATAAAAAAGTGGGATATAGAAAAACGCCTCGCATATTGTATTGAAAGCGAAATTTCATAAAGCAGCTCAGCTTGCAGACGACACGCATGGCCGCCAGGGGGCGCCACACACACGCAAGTCCTGTTAATGCTGTGCACTTAAAAAATAGTCTGCCGTTTTAACTAGTTTATGACCAAAATAAAAAAAATACGCTTCAATCCCTGCAATTAGTTTGCGAATTGCGAGCAAACAAATGCAGTAACTGAACGAAACGGGTTTAGCTTCAAAGGGGAATACTATAAAGTAAGTTTGATTAAATTAATTAGGTCTTTGCATACTCTGCTAAACATGAAAAAAAAACTATTTTTTTTTTTTTTTTTTTTTTTTCATTGAAAAGATTTTGATTTGGTATCTGTATTTTATAAGATATTTTATGTGTCACATAAGATCTATGTCTATAGGAATCCTCCAGTATATTCTTAATAAAACACAGCTAATAAAATATCTATACTTATTGGCTTTCATCGCAGAAGTATTGCCTGAGCAGCTCTTGAAAGAACAACTTATTCATGAGTGTTTATATCTTATTTTATTGCTGATTCGTAATGATCAACAAATATATTACCTTGAGAATTCTTCCTTAATACGAGTTCATTCTTGACTTTAATATACTGGTTTATAATCAGATTTATATTTTAGATATTGGTTATGGCATGAGTTCAGCAAGTCCAATATGAATGTTACGATGGTATTGAGAAATATAAATGTAAATAAATAGTTCAACGATTTTACATAATTATAAAACAATATTTAACATTTCAGTAACTTACATAACTATTTCACAAACAGTAAAGAAGTTAGTTATTAGCTCTATAAGTCGTTCGCTTAATTTATATAAATTATTAAATAATTTAAATAAATAATTTTATTAATCGTAACATTATGAATAGATAAAAGAATTTGATAGAAATTTATGTACATTTGATTATGCTTAGGTTGGCTTTCGTATATGTTTTTAATACCAAATTAATTACAAATTAAAATTCACAAAGAAATGCATATATAAACACACTCATTCAATTTTATTTATCATATATATAAGCCGATGACTAAATCTGATTCAACCCCTTGCAGGCGCCGACTAATTATACCAAATGATTGTTGTGCACATCAAAATGAGAATTCATCTGCCAAAGAAGACATATATGGATTTGAATACGAATATATTCATATACATACATATATGTATATTGGGCATAGCTGATGCATGGCATCTTTAATTAGTTGATCGCTAATGGCTTCCTGGTAGATGGAGCTCTCTGAGCTCGATTCTCGGCCACTGTTTGCGCTTTTTATGGCATACTTAAAGCATTTCCAGCATTTCATTTAAACAGATACAAGAAATAAAAACAAATTGAAGTACAAACAAAAACAAAAAAAAAAAAAAAAAAAAAAAAAAAAAAAAAAAAAAAAAACAACGAAAAAACAGAAAACAATCAAAATAATTATTTAAGCCTCGCTTAATAGGCTTATGACAATGTTCTCTCTTTTTTGAACCGCAGTTGAATGCACGAAGCGAACAATTGCTGAAGAACCGAGAGATCATATAATTATTTTATGGTCAGCCTCATAAAACGATAAACAAAAGAAAAGCAAGAGGGGGAAGCGAGAGAACGCGAGAGAGCGGAAAAGAGAGGGAGGACGAGGGATATCAATTAAGCTTGGAACATATTAAATGTGAGGCAATTAAGTTAGTGACGACGATTGAAAGTCGCGTCGAGTTAAGTCGAGCTGAGATATACACAAGTCAGGCTGATTCACAGTCTGTCTGTCATTCACATATATGTACATACATATATATACTCATATATTCCCGCTTAACACTTATAAATCAAGTTGGTAATTTAATGCAATTCAAATTATAATAAAAATATTTCCGTTCAATTAGTATTGTTCAATTGCGAACGATTTATCAAACGCTGCTGTGTGGGCCGTCGACACTTGTTACTTGTGTTAGTCGAGTTCAAATCACAATTTCTGGGAGATTCTCTGAACGATAAACGATCAAACATTCAATAAATCAGTGGGGAAAGCCCACAGAATCTCATTCACAAGTCTTCCCAAAATAATGACTAACTCTGGTGAAATTTCTGCTAAGATGAAAAAAATAAATAAGAGATCTATGGCGACTTTCTTATATACAAGGAGACAGGGGGAGAAACTTGTTTGCCCTGAGCTAACGTAATCGAAAAATTAAGCCAAATCAGAATTGTGAATTCATGAGCATTTGCTTTCATACCGATTTTCGGAATTCGGGTTGAAGTCAGTTAAAGCAATTATCCATCAATAATTTACTTATCCAATTAATTTATGAGCCTCTGAACTGATCTACTGAGAATTGTTCAATTTATTAACTGCCGACGATTCTATAGACCCAAAGCCAAAAACAGTTTATAACGATACAAATTGCAATTGCAGGCAGAGCTTTATGCATTATTAACCATTATGAATGTGCTGGGAAAATAGCGGGTAGACAAATACGAATTCCCAACACACTGCGTGTGCACACAAACAGGAGAACATGAAATGCGTGCGCCGGAGGTCAGCAACAGCAACAGCAACAGAAACAGCTGCAACAACAACAAATGCAACAGACGGCAACAACAACAACAAGCGACAATAACTATAACAACTGAAAATAAAAGCAACACACATAGAAATGTATATATGTATATATACATACATATATTCTCATACGTTTATATATATTTACATTTGTATGCGTGTGTATTCAGATCTGGGGCTATGCATATTCCAAGTGAACCAACATAAAGATAAGGCTGCCCGACTCTCTGCAGATGTGTTGCCCAGTAATGAAATACACTCAGAGAAAATGCATCATAATAGATTGCGATTTCTTCTATCTATCATACTATATGCATTATTGAATGGAAATAACTATTAATTTATAATATAATACAATTATTTAGTTATATTGTATATATAGTACTCACATAATATAGGCAGTTTTTATATAAACAAATATGATATACACAAATAAGTTCTGTATTAGGTTGAAGACTTTATTTCGTTTTAATATTAATGTTTGAACCATAGCAAATTAATTTGGACTTTTAGATTCAGTAGGAAACATTGTATTTACATTATTTTTGGCATGAAACTTATCATTTAAAAAAAATTGTTGAATAATATTTAACAAATTTTAAGAACAGTTCATTGTATTTGATTTATTTATCAAACTCTAAAGTAAATTTTAACATATTATATGAAATCCTTATCGCTCACATCTGAATAAGTTGAAACAGTTGTTTTGTTCCAGTGTCTGACCCCAAAATCCCAAAACGAACTTCACACACGCTGCGTTGCCCTGCATACATAATTTCTTACGTACATACATATTGAGAAGTATATATAACTACATGTAAATATGTATATATATTTATTAATATAAATAGACATATACATATATTTTGTGCTCGATATGTTAGCTGCTGCAGAGCGCACAATGCAGGCTTTTTGTTTTGGCTGTAGTCCAGCGTTTAATGCATTTTGTCTGCCCAGCTAGGATATATACCCATTCACATTCATGTTCATATTCACATTCGACTCGTTATTCATACTAAACATAGTGGTCGCACCCCTGACGCCTGCCCGCCTGGCGCTCCTTTGACCAGGCGCTCATTAAGCGACGGCGTCTTTTTTTTATTTTTTCATCAAAATATGCGCAATGTATGCGAGGCAAAAGGAACTCAGGCGACAGGGCAAAGTCTTAAGGACATTGAACCCCCTTCGCCCCGACCTGACGCGACCGAAGCCGAACCGATGAGTCAGAGGCAAGGCTCCAGACACGCGACGTGGCAAGTGGCACTAAGTACGCCCACTACCAACGCGACTATACAACATGTCCATTGGATTGGCATGCAGAACATAAAAGTATATATGTATGTATATATGAGACACATAAAAAGACAAAATTTTTACATTTATTAAAGGCCCTCGAATCGAAGCACAGAGTGAGAAAATTATAATTGAGCGAACCATTCAACGTCAGCTGAAATAAAAACTACTTGCAACACCGAGGGCAGCCCTCCAATCGAGCCCGCATATTGTTTATTTAGTAAGGATATCGAGACCCGAGGCACTGGCACACATCGTACAAACATGCATACATATGTACATATATCGAGCTGTACACGCCAATGAACATATGAGTGTGTTTGCATGTGTGTGGGTGTGTGCGTGTGAGTGTGCGTGTATAAAAGAGGGCGGTTACTTTAAATAATTGAGGGCGAGAGCTGAGAGGACTTTTATTTGCCATTAGAAGCTCTGGAAATTAAGTTAAAAGATTTCCAGGAACAAGATACTTTCCGGTAATTCAAATGACCCATGATGATTTTTAATTATAACTAAATAACATAACAAATAAATATACAATAAAAAAATTACAGAATAATGCATAAATTAAATAATCATTTATTGTTAATATGCATAATAAACTATTTTTAATATCCAAATTAATCTTAGAAACAAAAAATTTCTTTTGATAGAGTTGATAGATGAAATTAGTTAATCAAGTAGTTGTAAAACAATATTTTAGGATAAAAACCTATTTCTAACTAAGTTATGTAAGCAATATTTTAGTTAAGTTTTAAGATCTATTAATTATACTTTTATTAAATGCCATACTTTGTATCCCTTATTTTCATATCAATCAAAAAGTTGCATTTACAGTTTGTATTATTAATTTAATAAAAATAAATTCAAGGCGATAAAATAAGTTTATGTAAATCATGCATGATAAAAAGTTAGACTTTTAATGTCGTTTTATTAAAAAACAAAATTATATTTAAAATTTGATTAATCGATGTCAATGAATTTGCGTAACACAGTGGTGCAGAGCTATGATTATTAATTGAACCGCCCTCGGGTACTGATATGCATGTGTGTGCTTGTGTGTATGCATTTATATAGCAGATATATATCTACATATGTATGTGCCACATGACGGACAGACGGACGCACGGACGTGGCAGTGGCAGCTATAGCCGTGGCGACAACGCCGTCTGGGCTGTTGCTGCTTCGGCAGCAAGGCATCGGTCGGTTGTTGAACACATAGCATACACACACACACACACACACAAACAAACACTTACTCACACTCACACTTAAGCAAACCCTCCCAGTAACTCTATTCACATACACTCCACGCATATCGCGCTTATGACACGACGCGAGTGGAAGTCGAAGTCGAAGTCGAAGACCAAGACAAAATGATAGGGGAGCAGCTGAAGTTACTGATGACGAAGAAGAAGAAATGGGAGGAGGTGAAGGAGCAGCTGCTGCTGCTGCTGCTGCTACTACTGCAGCTACTGTTGCTGCACTGGAGCTGAGAGAATGAAAAACTGGGGGCAAAGGCGATTGCGGCCGCATGCCCAAAACGGAAATGCTCGGAAATGTACATAGAAAGTGAAGAAAAATAAAGTTCTGTTATCTAGTACGCACACCCACACGCATATAGAATGCGTTGAGTTGTTGTTGTTGGTGCTGCTGCCGCTGCTGCTGCTGAGTTGTTTATAAAGTTGTTGACACTGTCGCGCAAACTGTTGCAATTTGCTAGCAAGGCAACTTTTCCAAATTCTAATTGGCAAAACTACAGCGAAGAAAATGTCTTTCGCAGACCTTTCAATTGTTGTTGTTATTAGTGTTGTTGGTACTGCAACTATTTGTTGTCTTTTGTCATTGTTTTGTTGCGGTTGTGTTTGGTAGTTTCCTAATGAATTCGAAGTATTAGATTGGCAACAAGCAGGTAACGCAGGTAACCATGAATGAATCATTAAACATAATCATCAATAACATAATCATCAATAACATAATCATCAATAACATATGGGCATCATGGGCACAAAGAACATGACATGCAAGGAAAATAACTGAAACAGTTTATTAAGCTGCTTACTGGAAGTCAATGACTTTGTAAGTGCTTAATACTTTAAAGCCGATAAGAATAATCATGAATGACATTTCGCTATAACTTTATGCTGGCCTTACTGATAGACGGTTCACAGACAGATCGCTGTAAATGCACATAAATGCGTATAGATCACTGTAAAAGTCATTAACATAGTTTTGGATGCACTTAAAGGAATACAACAACAAATTGTATTGACTTTTTTTTTTTACTTTTTTAATTCCAAATGAATTCCAATTAAACAAAAGGCATTTAATTTTAACTATTACTTACTATTGTATCCTCAGAGACGCTTTTTTCGTTGCTCCGCAGCTGCTGCAGCTCCCCTTGCTGATCATATTTATTGTTGTTGTTGTTGTTCTTAGCGTTCCTGTTATGCTGATGGTTGTGACTGTAATGCGTCTGCAGCTGATGAATATTGGCTACTGCAGCTGCCAACAGCAAACAGACAACAAAAACCACAGAGGACAAGCATCCACATGTGTAACACATTTTTGTGCCTCTTTAAATGCAAGCAGGGAGACACTGGCAGGTTGTGAGCCACAACTTTCCTTACATATGCTAATATGTAAGTATTTGTAACTGAAAGTCGACAACACTTGTGCTTTATAACTTGAAGTCGGCAACACTCGCAAAACACTTGCCCTTTTTTTTTTTTTTGCTTTTACTGCACTTTTTGTTGCCGCTGCTGCAGAGTCTACAAGCTGCATAGAACTTTTTGTGCTAGCAATAACAAATTAGATTTGTACCGTTACTGCATGAGCTTTTCACTTTTACTTTAAATGCAGCTTCGTGTAGTTGCTGTTGTTGTTGCTCTTGTAGTCGCTGTGGTCGCACTAAATACACACATGCGCACTACAGAACAGCCGGCAGCAGCAGCTGAAGCAGCGTCACCGGCGGGTGTGTAGCTCTTGTGCCGTTCTTTTTTATTCGATTTTCTTTTTTGGGTTTATTTTTTTTTTGTTTTTTTTGTTGTTTTTTTTTTGTGGCAGCTACTTTGGTCTCCACGGCTTTGGCTTTTCTCGCGTTTACTTTACTTATGATGTCACAACACACATTTCCATAATAAATTTAATTTAAATTTCAAAATTTCGAAATACACACTACAGCGACACCGACATACGATTAAACGCACATTAGCTAATGTTGTTATTTGGCTATTGCTTTTGTTTGCCTTTGTAAATGCAACGACACAATTTATTAGCACGCGATACGTATACAAAGGAGTTGCTTCTACTGCAGCTGCTGCTGCTGATGTTGCAGCGTTTGTTGCTGTAATCCCACGCACGCACTTACACACGCACACAGACGCACACAGCGGTACGTTCAACGCTCTGCTTTGTTGTTATTTGCTTTTGTGTACGCGCCTTCTTACAACAACAAAAAAACAACACACGCGACTCGCCTGGCGTGGAAGACGTTTTCTTTATTTCATTTTACAGCACATATACATACATATACAATAAAAGCATATACAAATATATTCAAATAATCCTTTTTTCGTATAAAACAACGCTAAAAATCTCGTTAGTCCGCCTTATCCGCCTTGCGCTGGGTTTCGCTGCCAGCCCGACACTAAGAGTGTCAGAGCAACGAGCGCGAAACGAACTCTGTTGTCGACTTTTCTGTTTAGTTCCGCAGTGAGAATGAGAGAGAGAGAGAGAGCGAGAGAGAGCGGGAAAGAGAGAATCAAAGAGTAAATGCTTACAGCGATCGCTGCAATACACCAGAGAGCATAAAAGACCGTTCACTCGTAAATGCACAGCTGTGCACGACTGAGGATCGACCGAGTACTGCTACTTGCTTGTCTATCGTATCGGTTTTTGTTGTTTTGTAGGACTTTTTGCCGTTACCAATGCTTCTTCTGCAGAAAAACAGTGTTGCAGTGCTGAACTGCACTTAACGTAGTAGCATCCAAAAAGAACTTATAGCATACGAAAAGTGATTTGTTAATACAAAATAAAGTAAATCAATAAATAAGTTACAGTATTGGGTACTATTTACAAAAATATATATATATATATATATATATATATATATATATATATATATATATATATATATATATATATATATATAATAAAATCAATAAAATACATACATTTAGTGTGAATATATTTATTTAACAATTGTTCTGAATTGAGTTTAATTTCCATTTAAAATTAATTTAATTTCCATTTTAAATCAATTTATATAAAAACATGTATATGTATGTGCATTTATCTATATGACTAATTCAATATACAAGTAGTATGCACATACATACATAAACATAAAATTAGTTTTTCCAAAGAATTTACGTATGCATGCTTACAGTTGATCTGTGTTGCTGACACACTGTCGATAATTGTGATCCACATTCATTTAAATTTAATTTATTGTCATTTAATATTGCACAATACTCGATGCTTAGCCTATAATCGTAGACATAGACCCCGGTCTCCACTCAGAATAGATGAATTTGTATCATTGCTCCAATGAGACGAGTCAGCCTTAAGGTCTTGTGGGATCAATCGTCAATTGAAATTTCACTACTCCACCATCTTTGCCCCACTGTGCTTGCCCCACTGTGCTTGCCCTACTGTGCTTGGTCATTGTAGTAACCCAAAAAGAGTAAAACAAAATATATGACTAACAAATTCCCAAAAGTCTTTGACACCTTATCTATATGATAACTGTTCGGCGCAGCAGCTAATAATTGCTCTCAATAGTGAACATGTCTCTCTCTTAAGTTATTCATTGCCTTTAGTCAGTCTCATTCGCTGTTAGTGCACTCATGCAAATAACTAAGCATAACACAAATACATATGTATATTTCCGCTGCTCTGTTAATTGCATACTCCTCCTTACTTCTGTTCCTTTAACTCTTTACAAGAATAGTCTTCATTCGCCAAGCACTTACACACATATTTGTCGCTCTCGCATCGAAATAACTTTGCCTAAACAGCTACCATAGCCTCGACATTACATTAATAAATAATAAGCTAAATCAAATCGTACTGGCTTTCATTTGTGCCTTCGTAAATGATTGGAGCCAGAGTTGCCGAAAATGCTCGGCAGCCTTCAACAATAACGGAGTAATTACTCAATATCTATGGCGTAACTTCCGATCAATTGATATTGATTGCGTATACGCCCTGTTGTCATGGTCAAGATCGGATGCCTTGATTTATCGTCACATCCGTTGCATATGCATGATATATGCTTCTTACATATACTGGGATGATAGTGCGCAAAAGATGAGCAGTGCGTTCGGTGGGGGACTAAGGCTAGTATCGTCGATGTCAATGCCCACTGAGTCAGGCATTATCTGTTCATTGTTTTTCTTTGATATATGCATATTTATACACGATGTTTTTATATTGCGCTCCCACATTAATTGCAGCTGATAAATACGTTATATCTTGAAGCTAGTTCGTGACATAAATCAATTATGGTCCGGAGCATGTGCCGAGTTGAGCGACATATATACTACATACATATATAGACGCGGGCGCCAACGACGTTGTCTGGCCGATATGGATGTCTAATGAGCTGCTGTTCCTGCCACCGTTTCCTCTTGTGCAATTTTATTATTATTCACATTCGTTTTTCTTTGTGATGACTCAATTTAAATAATTTTACATGCGCGCGCTTTCATAAATGGACATGCGGCTTACATGTCCTTAAGTGTCTCTATTTATATTTCTAGAGGTGTGCAAAGTCGATCACGTTCCATTTCCACAGGCGACACAGTGACCAAAGCGTGACAGGAAATGGAAAACTATTTTAAATTTCACTTCACACTATTGCCATTCACGATATCTGTTGCTAACCGATCGACTCTGAAATACTGTAGGAGAGGTAATTTTTAAGACGAATCCCAAGAGATTTTCTTGTCTAAATTATTTATAAATAATTTTCAGTAGCCAATTTAAATGAGATTTAATAGTTGGTATACTACAATCTTAATATATAAATAATTAAATAAATACTTTTGAATATATTATATGTATATATATTTGAATACAGAACCGAATTATATATGTATATTTTAGTTACTATCCAAGAAATATTCATCCACATCAAAATATGTATATCTACTATATTATCGATTTGATTTGTGTATTCATTTATTTTGAATTTAATTGAGTTTTCTTTATATATTATATTTATATTAAACAAATGCCAACAATTTTTTATTTTTATGAATTAAAAAAAAAAAAACTAACATTAAATATACTAAAAACTAATAATAATTGTCTGAGAACTGGAGATAGGTGCCGGCTTTGTACAAGATTTCGCAAGTGATTAAATCCATATCTTTAGTGGGAATTGTCGAATATTAAGAGGCCTTTCGTATATTCTTATATGCAAAGAAATTAATGTAATGACGACAAGACACCTGTGATAAAAACCACTTATTAGCCATTTCCGCACTGACACATTGGGAGCCCGTCGATTCGGCTGCAGATATCGCTCTGAATAATCCAAAATATGAGCCAGGCGAGAGCAACAACTAAAAGTTTGATTTTGTGGCAACAGGAAATGCCATTCCTATTGTGATCTGCGGCCTTCATGTGGCCTCCAAACTGACATCTATCTGAGCAATTAATAATATGAAAAGATTATAATAACACAAATTTGTTGTTATATGCTGGTGATGTTCCCCTTGGACCATGCAGCCGTGCAATACACCCAGGTCCGGGTCCATCATGTGGCCGGCGCGTCCACCTTGACGATTTAAATGGAGAACGTTCCATTAATCAGATTCGATGTTGGCGTTTTCGCCTCATTATCAACAAAAGTGTCACCAGGCAGTGAAAATTTATTGAATTTAATTAATTAAGCAGCAAAACAAAGTGAAAATATCAGACTGCATGAGAGATTTCACATTAAAATTGCGAGAAAAAAACACAAATTTGTACGCGTATAATTTAAAATTTTCACGTTTTTTGGATTGCAGCCAACCGGTTTATGACGTCATCGTACAACAATTGACATGAAAGATTTAAGCAAAAGAAACAAGTAAGAAAGCTCTAGTCGAGACTGCTCGACTACGAGATCCCCTGAACCCTACAAGCAACTGATATTTCAATAATAATTAGCACCCACACACGCACTCATGCAAACAAATACACGCACACACACACACTCACATATACAGGCAATTGCGCTTGGGTTGCGCTGCAGTGTTGGCAATATTAGGAGAACTTATTTGTTGTATAATTTAATTTCTAGACGTACGGTCGTAATGAAACTTTCAGAACGTATTCATATTGTTTAAATGTATGTGTATACCGAAGGACAAGTCTCTAGTATTTGATATACGACTTTTACAAAGATGAGGGTGAGGGGGTGGATTTGGGGGTGGGGGGTAAATTTTAACAAAAACCGAAATTGTATGACATGCGTCTTAATATACATTTTAAATTTGGAGACTGTAGCTTGAAAGGTGTAGGAGATATAATTTTTAAACTGATCTTCGATAAGGTTTTTTATCGATAAAAAAGTATCGGAATGAGTTATCGTTTTTTAGTGATAAACTCGATATCCGCGTGATATATACGGACATTTTAAAAAAAAGTTGAAGTCTCTAGCTCTTGTATCTTCTGAAATCGACGCGTTCAAACATACGGACAGACGGACGGACGGACGGACGGACGGACGGACGGACGGACGGACGGACGGACGGACGGACAGACAGACGGACAGGGCTAAATCGACTCAGCTCGTCGCCCTGATCAAGAATATATATACTTTGTGGGGTCTGCCACGCCTCCTTCTGCCTGTTACATACATTTTAACAAAACCATTATACCCTGATTTCCCATTTTCAATGGGTTCAGGGTATAAAAAGTATTATCCAAAAAAAAAAAAAACACACACACAAAGCATTGAATACCCTACCCAAGTATTGCAACGAATGGTTAACAGAGACGTTTCGTTCCGTAATCTAGGTTCATTTAAAAACATGTATTTATTTCTGTCTTCCGTTTCTTATGTAGGTAAATTGAATGTTAGGTAGTTAAACTTTTTCAATCAAGAGATAACTTGAGATATCCGATCCTTGTAATTTCTGTTGGGTTCAAGAAAGATCTATAAAAGATGGATTCATCTTACTTTCGACTATATTGATAAGCAAAATTCCATATTATACAAATACTCACAGGTGTTTGATTTTCACAATATACTCATGATACCCTCTGTTAGGGTAGCACAACAAAGAAACGGAACACACAAAAGACTTGTATTATATATGGTCGCATCAGGAGGTAATAAAGAATATTAAATGCTCTCTTAAATATACGATAAAAAACTTATTTACGGCGGAATTAATCAGCTTATCAGGCATAAAATTCTTTAACTAATCCGTTGCACATCTGTAAAAACAGCACTATGTTTGTAATTTACATATGTATGTATCATTCCATATTGACAGCAAGTGTCAGACTCACTAAAACTATTCAGTTAATTTTATTATGTAGTATTATTTATTGTATTATACTCCATATATTGGTATCAGATATTGCTTTTCTGAATAAGTTGGTCATGCTGATCGAAAAAAAATTTAAGTTTACGCGGCCCATGGTTGGGTGAGTGTCTCTCTTCGTGGTATTGTTAACTTCCCATGATTCATTCCGGTATTTACCAAAGCGGAATTGACGCACAACCGACAGCAACCTATATATAGCCCTGATTATCTTTGGGTAAATGCTGTTTGTAATATTACCACGAATACAAAATAACGTGGAACAAAATCACTCGCATGACCTGGCCCACAGCACAGAGAGCTATGTTACCGTATATTAGTTTCAATACGGGAAAGTTTTTCACACAGAATTACTTTAAATAAATATGCATTTTGAATAGACATATCAGCATTAAAGTATTATTTGTATTGTATATGCCCAAAACTGTATACCTATGTACAAAAGAAGACAACATGGAAGGCAAAGTACCTTAGGGCCTATAAATATATATATACACATATACATTTTGTTATATATGTGTTATTTATACTTTTTCTACATAAATTTCTCAATTTAAGCACAATGAAAGCTACAGCTATCAAAGATAAGTAGCTAAAAGATCGAAACATTTACCGTTTTAGTTTTATCGATTAACAGCCATATAAGAAATAAGCTACTAATTTATATGTCGTGCATCTTTAGAGCTTGAGTCTTAAGATTATACACGTTGCAATTTGACTAAGCTGTCCCTTGAAGATCTGGTGCAAATACATATACCCAATATATGAGTAAATTGCCCAATGTACAAAAATGTTTCTGCTTGACCTTAACTCTCAGACATTTCAAACACATATCTATGTATTTCTTTAGCGAGGTTCCTTGTGCCAGGCTGAGGTATTTTTCAAAATAAATATAATTGATAAGAACCTCAGTTAAGTTTTCATTAAATTGATTTTGAAAGGGCATTTATCATAAGTTGTAGTCCAGGTCGCCTCTTCATCGAGCGGGTGGGTTGCGTAAATCCCGGCCGCTTCTGATCACTTTATTTCCCATAAATTGTCGTTCAGTCAGGTTAACTGCAGAAAGAGAGAAAAACGTTAAACTAGAAAAATGTTAAGTTTTGTTGAATTATTTAATTAACGTACATGTGAAACATACAGCTGCGTATCCAGTTTCCAGTTTCCAGTTTCCAGTTCTCAGTCGACGTGATGGCCACGCGATGTATTTCACTCAGGAGTTTGTTTCATTAACTGCATAATTTGAGGGAAAACTTTGCCCGGCCGCACTTCAGAGTACAGCCGAGCAGAGCAAGGCAGAGAAGCTGCATAACTTTGCAATACTTCAGTTGCATTGCGTGTAATATTTAATTATAGCACACAACTTTAGTGGGCGATGGAAGTGATAGGATGTTAGGGGGAGGGAGGTGGGGCCGATGCTGAAACTGGGGTTGGCACTTGCCAATTGCACTTTTGTGGCAGTCGCTGCCACCGACACGGCATAAACGTCTTGGGGCATAAAATATTTAATTGTGTCACGTAACTTTTTACTAACTGACTGCGAGCAAGTGCAGCAACAAACATAATGGAAGTGTATCTGAAGGAAAGGGAGCAGGAGAGGGGTGAAGGAGTAGGTGCCATAGAGATAACGTCAAGATTGGGCGTTGCAGAGATAATTGAGAAAGCTCTAGGGAAGCGTGTGGTCTTATGCAAAAGCTACTCAAACGAAATGAGTTTACTGAGAAAGGATATTAGCCAGGACTCGTTTACCATACGAAATATACAGCTTTATTCAGTTGCTTCGCCTTTAATACAATTTAATTTTTAGTTTAAGGTTCTTTATATTTAATGTAAAAAAAAAGAAAACGAATAGTGCTGCATGTTTAAGAGATTTTTAACCTATGAGCAGACTATTTAAAATTGTTATTGTTTCGTTTTTCTCTTTCTCTTTTTCATGTTTTTGTTTTTAAGTCGAGTCTTTGTATTTTTCGTGTAACGCGAATTCAATATTTGCCTTTTCCTTATAGGATTACACATACATATATAATATATAATTTCTATATCGATTAGTTCGTGTGTGTGTGTTTGTGTGTGTGTTTGCGCGCGCGTAGGAGATGCGCGTTATCCATTTCTTGTCTCTCTGTGTGTGTGTGTGTCTGGTTCTGGTTTATCTTTTTTTAAAATGCAAACCTGCTACATACCATAAAAATTTGTAAGGCGCACTACTCCAAAAAAAAAGGTGTCTCTATTGTTTTCTTTAAATAATAATTTAACTGTTACAATTAAGATTAGGGTAGGGTGTGGTCGTAGCGTGGCTTAGGGCAGCGTGTAACGCACATAGGGCACCTCCACATCCTCGCCGTCGACGTCGTTGCAACATATCTCGAATACCAAGGAACGCTCATAGGGTTCGATGCGCCGCTTAGACACGCGACGCACCACCTCGGACATGGGCAGGGGCAGGCGCTCGGCGCACTTGGCCTTGGGCATAAAGAATGAATAGAGCATTGAGACGCCCTGTGACAGCATGGTGATTTTCAGTTTCTCATTTTCTTCAAAGTAGTTGAGGAACTCTTGCAGCGACATCTCGCCAGTGACCTCGAAGCGATCCCACAGTGTCCACTCCTTCTCGTAGTACTTGTTCTTGGCCGCCGGCAGCGGCTCGGAGAAGGCCAGGAACGGCAAAGCCAAGTTGGCGAATGCATTCTTAAACTTAGGCAAATCACGATGACCGGCTATTAACTTAATCACCTCCAACACAGCCAGGCCGGATAGCACAGAGGTCGTTGTGGCTATAGCCGGAATAATCTTGCCAGCAATCAGCTTCGATTTGTGGCGATCGGCCGGTGGGATCTTATAGTTGGTTGCCCGCAAATTGGAGCAGGCCACAATGAAGTCCATGTGCAAATTGCTATCGTCGTCCTTCTCGAACTCCAACGGAGTTATCTTCGAGGACTTGTCTGCATTCTTCACCAACTCCGATATGATCTTATCCACGCGGTCCTGATCTACTTCGCCGTCATCGAAATTGTTGGCAGCTGCAGCGGCAGCGGCCTCATTTGTCTCAATCTTAACACCAGAGCGCGGCTTAAATTCGGGCACCTGCAAAGGGTTACACACACATATATATATATATATATATACGGTAATGTTCTGTAGAAACTCTGCTCATCGATTCCATACCTTAACCTGCTGCACCAGCTCTGCTATCTTCTGGCGATCACGCACTTGGGGTATGCCATAGACTTCGGCACGCAAATTGGCCGCCGCATAGATGTAATCCAAGTGCATCGGTTCGTTCACATCGAAAACAAGAGGCTCGGGACAGCGCTTAGGTCCAGACCAGAAAGGTTGGCCACTTGAGGTGACCTGATCGGGTGGGAAATTGAAGAGCAGCTGCTTGATTTGGTTGGCATATTGATCTTCCCAGTGGAAGCGAGCCCATTCCACGCAGTCAGCAAAGCTCTTTGGCTTGTCATCAATCAAGGCTTTCTATAATTAAATCGAATTGTGATAAATAAGGGCACTGAAGAGATTAATATATATATATATTATAGGTCACCTTAATTGACTCCAGAATCTCTAGTGGCTGAATGCCAGGCAGCTTGAGAATGCGCTCAGTAAACTGAGGATCGGAAATGTATTGCGCAGCATTCTCCGCGCTCTGCTTGAAGACACCCTCGAAGGAGTCGCGTGCCCATTGCAGTGTGTGCTCAATGGCATTGGGAAAGTTCTTCAGTGTGCAAATGGGTATGCTCTTCTCTGGGGGATCCTGTGAGGAGCTGTACGACTCGGTAGCAAATGGCACAATCACCTGCACGTTTCCCATGGTGCCCAAGGTGCCTGTCTCGACCAGCGGTATGCGATTGAATATGCACTTGCGGTCCATATAAATGCGTGCGTCGACATTGTCCAGCGCATTGGCCACACCATCGAGCTTGCCGAAGAAGTCCTCGGAGAAGACCTTCTCGGTTTCAGCACCCACACGCAACTCGTACGCCGTAACCTTAACATCGGGATTCATGCGCTTTATGGCATCGGCAGCTGTTAGTGCCTTGGGCTTCTGCACATCGTGCGGACGGAACAGAAACTGCCGATTCAGATTCGACTTCTCAATGAGATCCATGTCGGTAACGAAGATCTGGCCATTGCCCACGCCCAGGCCAAGCATGCCGAAGTTCTTGAGCAGCTCGCAGCCAATGGCGCCAGCGCCGACAATGAACCATTTAGAATCGGCCAGCTTGTCCTGGAACTTCTTTCCGAATATGGCAATCTGTGCATCGTAGCGCGTGCCCAATGGCTGCGCGTCGGCCTCGGTGACGCCCTCGGCCGGCAGACACTCGAGCGCATCATAGTAGAACCACTGATAGATAGGCGTGAATTTGCCGCTGCATGCCTTGAGCACCTCCTGGGCGACAATGCCACCAATTGCGGCATCCAAGGGGCAAGTGTTGCCCGCACAGATCTTGGCGAATTGCAGCACCAGCTGCTCATCCACGTCGCTCTTCAGTTCCTTGCAGAGCTGCAGAAACTTCTGGGCATCCTCCTCGTTCCAGGGGCGTGGCAAGCCGCGATTTCCATTCAAGTAGCAAGTTAGAGCTTTGAAAGCCACATGCAGAGTGGCGGGCGCATCCAGCTTGCCAAAGTCAGAGATCAAGAACTCCGGTTCCTGCTCGGCCTGTGCCAAAGACTTGAAGCTAATTGTCTTGGGCATTTTCACCTGAGTGGCCACGCCGCCCGACTTATACTCATCAAAGTTGCTGGTGTCCCCGATGCTGAAGGTGTACGGTCCCAGCACATTGATCCTGATAGGCTGGCAGCCATTCAACTGGTGCATGCCCTGCACCTCCGAGAAAGTGACGTAGTCGCCATCATTGAAGCCATGGCGAGTCTCATCCAGACAGGTGACTACGCCCTGCGCATCGTGTGTAATGCTGGCTATCATTGTGGATACCGGCTGCGCACCATCTTGATCATAGATGGTGAATTTCTCTCCAAAGTCACAGAAGACCTTGGCGAACAGTCCACGGGTCTCTGCGATGATGAGAGCAATGTTATTCGCATGGGCGAACTCACCAATACGCTGCTGTTCAATGGCATCCGAGTTGGTCAGGACGATGACACGGAAACGCCTGAGAAACTCTTCCGTGAGCGGACCGGTATATGAGTGGGTGCGCACATAGCTGTTTAGCTCTGCCAGTTGGGCACAGGACGCCTCGGCGCGATTCTTGCCAATGTCCGACGTGGTTAGATAGAACTGCGAGGCCAAGTCGTTGAGCTGCAGAGCAAGAGATGAAGAGGTTATTAGCGAAGAGAAATGAGTGGAGTGCAGTGGAGTTCAGTGAACGCGCGAGATTGTGAAATTGTGAAATTCAGTTCAAAGTCGCTGACTCTTTAGACAGGGGATGCGACAGAGGCGGCGCGATAAGGGGAGGTAACAAAAGGGAGACAACGCTGTCGTCGTGACCTGTTTACACGAAAGCTCTTGTTGCGATATGTGCATAACAGTTTTTAATCTGCGTGCTGTCTGGCAACTCTGTCCGAGCATATAAATATCTGCCAATGTGCCTGCCGACTGAACAATGTCAGAAGGAAAATACAAAATTAGTCAGCGCTACACAGAAATGCAATACAATAGATAATTTTCAGCATTTCATTTTTGCCGCTGAAAACGATTCGATTTTTTTTTGTGCTCGCTCGCAGAGTAAAACAAAAGCGAATATGCACGCAAAGCGTAGAGCAAAAACAATTAGAGACGGCACGCAAGCACTAGTCACCTCGCTCGCACACTTTTTGGCGAGAACTATAAGCGGGCTAGCAAAAAACTGAAGAAAAACGAATGAAACAAATTTAAGAAATTTCTTACTTTTTTTACGCCCAATTTGTGCGTTTAAAACTAGGCAATACGCAAACATAACCTATAAAATGAGATTTTCACAAAATTTGAGCGAGTTTGCCAATTCATTTTTTTTTTTTTTTTTTTTTTTTTTGTTTTTTTGCAGAATCATGAATCATGAATGATCACTTTTTTTGCATTGCGTCTTCCCTACACTCTATTCTAATTTTTTTCTCATGTGTTTCGCGCGCTCGACAATTAAGATGCAACACAAAGTAAATTTATTGATTTTTAGCTACTTACCGTACAAGCTGCTGTGTCATGGAGGGTAATCGATTTAACGCCACCCAATATGACATTTTTTGCTATCTCCAGACCTAGGCCGCCCAATCCGGACAACAAAATGTCCGAATCGGCCATGCGACGCATTGCATCGTGTCCAAGCACATAAAGTTGGCGCGAATAGAGCGACTCATCGATGTCTCCGCCACTGTTGCTGTTGCTGGCAGCCATAACTGCACTGTTATTACTGTTATTGTTGTTGTTGTTGGTGGTGGCGGTGGTAGTTGTGGTATTGGTGTTGTGAGAATTGCTATTGGTGGAACTAACTGAGTTTGTTGAGCTGACAGTGCGCGCAATTGTTGCCGTATCCAGTAAATTTGTTTCCGCCGCGGACGAGGACAACGAACAATTGTTACTACTTTCCTTATTCAATGCTGACGAAGTACTAACGTCCCCGCCACCGGCAGCAGAATGCTTTGACGTATTCGCTGCGCCCGTGTCAGAAGTAGACGACGATACGCACACGTCTGTTTCGCTGGCAGCTGTAGCTATAGCCGTCTCTGTCAACATGTCAACGTCGTTTGCTTTGTCGTGATTTTCGTAGTTGTTGTTGTCGCCGCTGCCGCTACTACTGCTAGCAGCGAGCTTGCGTCGCTGCTGCTGACTGCTGCCACTGCCGCTGCCGCTGCCGCTGCTCGATGATGCTTCTGGCAACCCATCTTCGCCGGCATCATCCAATTTGAGTCGCTTACAAAGTGGTGGCTCGGAACTAGTGGCCCTGGTGCTGGTGCAGGAGGCTGACTCAGAGCGGGACATGCCTCGGTATTGTTTATATGCCTAATTCCTAAAATAGCGTGTCACAACGAAGACTGCTAAATGTGCACGAGTGTGGGTCCGGCGACGACGACGATTGGTTTGACTTCTGCTGCTGATATTTCGATCGACACACGTTTGAGTTTGCAATGCACACAACGATTAGCTAATTGCATACACTTTACACTTAAAACGTAGAGAAAATTTGCAATTTTCCCTATGAGTAGCCCTTAACTATTGCTGTTGCCAAAATTTTAATTCGCAATCTTTTAATGTTGCTTGTGCACTGCAGTTCACAATAGAATTTGCGGTGGCCTTGCCAGATGGCCGAGTATGTACGCTTAACAGCATAAGTTGCCACTTAACAGCGTTATGCTGCCTATTTCGATAGCCGTGCCAAGAAGAGGTGAATTACGATTAGTATTAATGGTCTAACGATTATTGTTTGCGGCGAAGTGGCTGTGGTGCGGCGACATTCCTGCACAGCGTTAACACCCTTATAAATAAAAAATGTTGCCAGATAACTAAATTTAGTTTAATTCCACGATGTGGAAGCAATGAACTTGGCGCGTCTTTTTAAATGCAAACCAACCAAAACAAAAATGAATGAGAATTGATTGATGTAATATCACTCGAAACATTCACTTACAATTCTAAATCCATTTCCATTTACAATATTTTCGCACTTGAGTGGAGCAAATCTTCAGCTTAATTAAGTGAATACTGAAAAACAGGTAACGGCATAGGTAAAGATTCTCTTCTTTCAAAACGGTCCCCAATTCAAATTTATATATTTTAATTCAGCTGATAGTCTTTCAGGTAGGAAGTTGTCTTAGTTTATCTTCTGCTTTGCTTTCCTTTCGGCTTACCCCCATTCATTATTCTGCCGCGTCCTTTATTTACATTTTCAACTCTTTATAACGGTTTCATTAGTTAAAGACAGATTTTATATTAATTTTTATTATTATGTAAAGCTAATTCTAATAGCCTTTGGTAGCTGAATTCTTTCAAAGAGCTCATCAGCTGCCAAACAAAGTTGATTATAAATGCAAATTAAAATAAATTTTTTTTATTATTTTCATACCACACTTTGCATTTCATTATAGTCGATTATTGATTTATATAATTTTTAAATTTAGTTTTAAATCTAGACAACTTCTCCAATTCAACGGGTTGAGAAAAGCTAATAAGTAATATTTTATATTTTAGTTATTACTGTATATTTTATACTATATATACTCTACTTTTATACTCACTCGCGAAACTGAAATGAGTATATTGGTTTTGTGCAATGTCCGTCCGGCTGTCGGTCTGTCCGTATGAACGCAATCTATTTCGGCGCTATTGAAGCTAGAGTCTTGAAATTTGGAACATATGTATACTTGTGTATATCTCCGATTTTCCGATATGCCAGAAATCGTGTTAGTTGAAGAGCTAGAAAGCTGAAATTTGGTATGTAGATCCGCATCGACCACACAAGATCACCAGCTATGGCGGATATATCTCCGCCCATTGGGAGCATGGCAAATCGGATAAAACTGTATCTCCCAAAGTTGTAACTCTAGAATGCTGAAATTTGCACGTGAGCTAATGTTTCGATTCCTTAAAGATGGGTGAAAAATTATATATCTTCGCCTACTAGGGGCGTGGCATATCAAAAAATACCCTGTCATTTTTTCATCTTTGCGTAAGCATCCAAATTTTGCAGCTAGGTTACGGTTATCTTGTTCCATGAACTGGCCACAAATGAAGTGTATACGCCTAGTAGGGGCGTGGCAAAGAAACAGAACGTTCTACAGTATTAGAGCTAAACTTGGCTAAACTTCCGACTGCGACGATCTTATTGTTTTTCAATTTTACTATATAAGTTATTTATTTATTTTGTATATAATTAACAAAATGAAGACTGATGTATTATAATACGTGTTTCGTGAGTCTAATACACAATTATAATATTTTTGTTTATGAGAAAATAATTAGTTAGTGAGGCGTAATCATTTTCGCTAGATCAATAAACATTACATTTGTTCTTTAAATTTAATTTAAGGTTAAGGATCCGTCTGTCCGTATGAACGCCGAGATCTCAGAAGATATAAGAGCTAGAGAGCTGAAATTTTGTGTGCATACTCGTGTATACCATACGCAGTACGTGTTTGCTTTATTTTTTCGATAACTCATCTGATAACTTTTTTATCGAGAATAATCGAAAAATTGATTTTGTTTTTTGAGCCTCATCGGAGTACTATTAGACGTGGAGACTTCAGAATTACTGTGTATATACATATGATGAATACAAACATTTTGTAATCAACAGATTTGGGATACCACGCCTCCTTCGCCCCCAATTTGTAAAAAACGTATTTCAAGTACTAGAGACTTGTGCTTTGGAATGTACACACAATTTGACCATATAATTATCATTAAGATCGTATGTTTACAAAAGAAGTTATTCACCAAGTAAATTCTCATACTATTGCCCACACTGCAGCGCAGCCCATGCGCAGTCGCTGCTTACTGCGAAGTTAGCAGAGCGCGGGCGCGTGAGGGTGGATGCATATGTATGTATGTGTGCGTGCATAAAAAAAGTGCAGAATGATAAGAATATCAGCTTGGAGGGTTCAGGGTATCTCCTAGTCGAGCAGTCTCGGCTAGAGTCTTCTTACTTGTTGCTCCTCGTTTTCTTGTCTTTTCTTTAAATTTATTTTAATTTGATATGCTAATTTATTGAATTATTTTTTGTTCAATTATTAAATTAAATTAAATTAATTAATTTTTTTATAATTGTTTATTTCTTTCATTATAGAATAAAAGGACTTAAGTTATTGGCTCTCCATTCTTAATAAAGAAAATGTTTGATTTTCTTGAAAACATTCAATTAATATTTTCGTTTTGTTAATGGCTGTTGAGGCCATTGAGTCAAGAATTGTCTGTTCCTTGCGCAATCTGCTTAAGAGCACGCCTCGCTGCCTTTCGAGTGCATTTCTTCTATTTAAAGGCCCTGCTGGAGTGTCCTAGTGCCCATTGCCTAGTGCAATGCCCGCTTGGCACGCGCCTTTCAGCAACAGCGCAGCTACTGACCCTCAGTCTAGCTGGGAAGCCGATCCCGATCCTTGGCCGGGGTTCAATATCCTTTCGCTGTGGCTAATCTATTTTTGGGCTGCGGCCGAAAACGGTAGTCGAGCATGAAAATGTGTTGTTTTCTCTCGAAAAACATAGATCCGGCAAGGACCTCCTCTCTTTCTCTCTCTCTCTCTCTCCCTCTGTCTCTTGCTATGTGTGTGTGTGTGTGTGTGTGTGTGTGGGGGTGTCCCTTTTGTTGGAAAGTGCTAAGTGCGTGGCATTAGAACAGCAGCTGGCGGAACAGTTGCGTCAAATGCATTTTAATTTACAGTTAAACAGATGCGAGTCTAAATTTAGTGAATGACAGAGAGAGTGAGGCAGTGAGTGAGAGAGGGAGAGTTTCGATCCTCATAGAGATCGCGGCTATAGATCCTTGCGAACTTGATCGCGTGTGGTTAGGTCTGTCGCGTGGGCTGCCATCGAATTAGCATACGGAATGTGGTAATTGCCTTGATATACAGTGGGTAGAGGGTGGCCGAAAGGATGGCCAGGAGCAGCAGCAGCGGCAGCGGCAGCGGCAGCATATGGCAGCTGCTCGAACTTTGCCCGATCGCGTGCCCCTCAATTAAGGCACAGATGGCCAACAAAACGCATCGAGTTGGCCATATGCAAATTTTGGCTCATTAATCTAGCTGCGCCCTGACATGGAAATTTGAATAACAGTTAAATAGAAGAGCGAGAAAAAAAGTATATTTATCAACGGAAAATGAAAAATGATATCAACAGAAAGTCAGAGAGAGAGAATTGTCTATCGATATGGAAATTTCTGTCGCATTAATTACGAACGCAATATTTACAAAACAAATGTGTTGCTTTGTGTGCGGAGAAGTCCTCGCAAGGACAAATCAAAAAGGTGTGAGTCACACTCTGCCTCCCCCCTCCTCTCTCTGTCGCTTTCTCTCTCTGCCTCGTCGGTGTCTCCTTGACAGCTGTCAACCCCTTCTGCCCTGGCCAAGAGGAACAAAATTTACAAGGATTACAACTTAATTTCGACTTTTCGCATTTACATTTTCGCTGCATAAATCTCACGCAGGACAACGCAACAAAAAGACACTCGAACCGCTTGCCAAAGGACGCGCCAGCTACCTTTGCCGTTTGGAGTACCTGGATTTTTCGGGCACTCGCTCACTGCATTTGCATCACCGTCTCAGCTGTCCTCTACCACCATTTCGGTGACTTTGTCTGCTTGCGGGCTTATTGTCCTTTCACACCTTTCGCATATCCTTACACTCGACTGACTGCGCCTCCTGTAAATATTTTGATTGCATTTGCTGGGCCAACAACAACGACAACAACGACAACAACAGCAACAGCAAGAGCGAGAAGAAGGGGGAGGAGAAGAGCAATTGCGAGCAATTCTTTTCTGAGCACCGTTCGCCAATTAGTTGGCCTGGTCTAAGCCCTGGCCAACAACCTGTTTCCGGCGAGTCTCCGAGTCGCTCACCTGTAGCCGTTTTGCCTGCGGGCCTCAAATCAAAATTGCATCGGGGCAGAGACACTTCCTACAATTCACACGTTGCTCAATGAGCATAAAGGCAACAAACGGGTGTCGCCAGCACCCTTACCACACCGACTATCAAACGTACTTTACCAAGTTGAGGAACTGAAGACGATTATTATGTAATTACTGATAAATATCTCATTACTATCTTAGAGAAATCGAACAAACAGTTAATTGGGTCGATTCATTATATGAAATCTGGTTTAGTCTTAATTTAATAAAATTACGGATTTAGAATAATATGATATACATGATATACTAGTATTGAATTTATTAAATGTATAATACAAATTTGAAAAAGTTTAGTTATCAAAATTTATAAATGATTTTCAAAAGAATTACAAATTTTCAAATTGGTTTGAATCTCAAATTTTCTTATTTTTATGGCGCATTTTGAACTCTTTTGTTGTTATAAAATATGAAGCCATATGAAGATTGTTCAAGTCTCCAGTCTTCAAGTTAAGCTATTTTCGCTCTATATCAATCTGTTTATATCAAACCCAATACAATCAATATTCAAGTTTTACATTTTCATATCACCCCATCAAGACGGCCTTTAAGTAAGGGTATATTCAAACAACAAAAACCGGGGCGCTAAAAGTCTCAGCACTTGACCAACTCTGCGTTGTCCACGCATTTCTTCGTTTGCCTTCACCGTCGCCGTCGCCGTTGCCGTCGCCAGCGAAGCGTTCCATTTGTAACGTATTTTTGTTGTCTCCCCCTCTTTGAGTTGCCGTGGCACCCATCTTGTGCAAGGTCTTAACTGCCCTGATATCGTTTTGCTGCTGCTCCCTGATCTCACTCCAGTGATAAAATGCATTTTCCCAGACAATTAAAAGATGGTCATCAAGTCATAAAAAAGTGCTGTGGCCGTTGGCTTCTTCTTCTTCTTTTATTTAATTTTTTTTTTAGATGCGTTGAGCGATTGTTTGATGTGTGATGTCTTTAAGATGTGAGGCACTGGGTTAGGTTGCCTTTGAAAGATGAACTGACAGTTGAGGCTATGGTTATAAAACCAATAGGATTCTCTTATTTAATCTTTTTCTCCTTTAAAAACAGAAAAGGAAGAGTTTTTATTATATACTTTTCTTTTAATTTTGTATACAATCTAAAGTAGTTTTATTTTTTATAACTCTGCGAACTTTGACCAAATAACTTTTATTGATTTAGTTTAATTAATTATTAATCTATTATTAAATATATATATTTTTCTGATTCTAATATGAATTTCAAACATTTATAGTATATATATACATATTTTACAATATTTTACAATGAATTATAGATTTTTGGAGATAAACTCAATATCCGCGCTGTCTCTAGCTCTTATATCTTCTGAGATGGACGCGTTCAAACATACGGACAGATGGACAGACAGGCAGACGGACATACGGACAGGGCCAAATCGACTCAGCTCCTCTTCCTGATCAAGAATATATATACCTTGTGGGGTCTGCCACGCCTCCTTCGGCCTGTTTTCAATCCAATTTCAAATGAAATAAATTTAAATCTATCATATCATTTTCTATATATTTTTTAAAAGTTGCAATCATCGTAGGTTTTGAAACTCTATTATTAATGAACAAATTCTCGTCAAGCTAGATAATTAAACAGAAGAAACTTTCTTCTATCTCTCTTTCTATCTCCACTATATTAATATTTCTAATAAAAGGTGTATAGCATTGAGCAATCATTTAACTGTAAAAAGTCTGGATTTTCCAAATATAATAGTTTCGCTATACTATTAGAAATACTGGAACATGTGAAAGAATATCATGTATCTAGCAGAAAAATAATAAAATTCTTGGCATAAAACTGAATAAAACTAAATAAATGATTTTTCGTGATTAAAATGCATCCATATTTTGCTTATTTTTTACATAGTAAGGCCAACCCATTTTATAGACTAATCCTAATAGAAAATTGGTTTTACATATTTCAATTGCATTACAAACTTATAATAATTTTTATCATATATTTCAATTGGCTTTCTCAAAACATCTATTGATTCAATTATCCTCAGAATCCCCGGTCCACTCAATCCAAGTTATCTCTGATCAACCCATTTCTATTCTCCTTAATCCAAGTAAATATACTCATCCTCCGTTCGACTCTCACACCTTCCCATTGCCCCTCCCTCAGTTTTAGGATCTCATCTATTATGCATGTTTAACAAAGTCATCAAGATTCGCAAAATTTTCTTACTTTCCCAAACAATAAATCACTTACAGCATTTACAGAAACTTCAATCGCCAAATGCAAAATCATTTGCGAAAATTTGTAAACATTTTATTACTAAGCAAGAAGAAGAAGAAGAAGAAGAATATTAAGGGGTGCAAGGAGTAATTCAATACATGCGAAAATGGCAAAATGAAAATATCCTCTACGTAAATCCCATTCTCTGCGCAGCTACTTAACATGCACATCGCATTGCCATCAAGTTGGAACAATGTGACGATCCTTTTTTTGCAACTGACAGAACTCTATTAAAACCGTGTGTGTGTGTGTGCGTGTGTAAGTGTGGAGTTGTAACTGTAACCCTTTAATCCTCAATAGGGCACGAAATGAAAGAGAAGAAACCACCCTAAGATCGAATTAAAATTAAACTCGCGCTTGGATTTAGATTGTTCTTTTCAGAGAGAAAAACTATAGTCTCTCTCTCTCTCTCTCTCCCTCTCCCTCTTTTAACAGTGTTTTAAGTTTTATCTGTTTGCTAGCTAACTTTGAATCAGTGTTAAAGAGCTGTGTCTCTCCCTCTCTCTCTCTATTTCTCTCACTCTCTGTATCGTACAATCTCTGCTGTCATCCTGCCCCGTTCGTCCTTTTGCATATGTAATATACTTCTCAGGACTGACTCTCGGTCTGACCGTTTATTGGCCATGCATAATCCCGTTAATGTGCGTATTGCGGCCTGTATTTGAATAATGCACAGTTAACGCTTTAATGTGCTTAACTTAAGGTAAAGGAAGAAGCAGCAACAGCGTTTCCGGTCATTGCGACACCTTTATATTTCTCTGTTACTTATTTATTTATTTTTTTTTATATAATTTGATTTGGAGTTTTGTAATTTTTTGTTCATGCTGTCGATTAACTTGGTTGGCGCTTACTTTGTACGTTTTATGCGCGCAGCGAATCCATCAATTTTATGGCAAAGTATTTTTATTTATGTCCCAGTTACCAACAGTTCGAATTCCCTTTTCCGTTGCTGTCGCTACTACCGCTACCACTACCGTTGCATGCAATTATTATGATTTCATTTTATTTTTCACACACAGCGATTCTCATTGCTGTGGCTTCCCTCACACCATCCCTCCATGCCTCTGCCTCTGCCTCCGTCTGCGGTTCCAACTGAAACAAAAGACGCCTTTGGTATTGCCATCAGTCGAAATGGTTACAACAGTTGCCAGTCGTAAAGTTTTGCAGAGACGGCTTTAAGCTGCTTATGCGGCTCTCTGTATATGATAACGAACGGGGTAGAGTTGGCAAGTCTGTTTGATATGAGGTAAGTGCAGACTTTGACTAGCAGATACCCTATAATACAGTTGATAATAGCATGCAAATATGCATAGTATCGATGAGGGTAGAGGCTGAGGTAGAGGTGATCTAGCTATACCCAATACCATCCTATCCAATGCCCAATAATATCATACATATTAGCTGTATGTAATACCATAGTAGCTTGGACCTAAAGGAACTTTATAACAACAATGATATTACATGTATAAATGTACATCAGTTCTTTTTCAGATACCAAATTTAAATCCTCTATTAATCTTCGAATTATGCTTCACGTTTGGATACCGATTAAGGCTGGACATTGAAATTTCTAAAAATATTATGTCAATATAATAAAACTTTGCATTGAAAATTTCATTAAGTTCTTTGCAGTCCAGTTCAGACGACCCCTTATCAAACAGTGTCAATGGGTATTGAGTATATCAAAGAGTGAGAGCGAGTACTTATAAAATGTATTATATTATGGCCACTGCATACAAAAGCATTTTGCGGTTTATCCTTTCAGCAATAAAAGTATCCGATTACTAACTGCACTCTTTCACATCGACGGCGCAAAGGATCTCAGACTCAGGCCCAGAGTCCCAGCTGGGGCAACTGTCAACGCGTAGATCAAATGGCTACGAGCAGTTCCTCGGCGGAGTTTCTCTGCTTTCGGCTCTCAGTTACCCACACAGGGCACAGCTGTGTCGCGTTTTTTCTTTTCATTTAGCTCGGCCTCACCTTTTAATTAAAGCTTAAGCCTTTTAAATACCCTAGAAAACATTAAGCGCCAGGTTAGCCCGAGTTAAACGCCATTCAAAGCGTTGACATGATACGGCCTCAAGTGTAAACTGAGAACCAGCCAACTGTCGCTGTCAGCTGTGGACAGCAGCAAGGACAGCAGCACCGTCTGTCTGCCTTGCTCTTTGTCATTCTGCTCATGCTCGTGTTCGTGTTCGTGTTCGTGTGTAGGAGAGTGTTACACTTATCAAGTGTGGCAATACGCGGAATTATGCGAGAGGTTGTTGATGCGTTGTTTGTGTATTATGAAAGCAACTCATGTGCTTTTCATAGAAACACAATAGGTGTTCATTATTGGAATAGCAATTCGATCGTTTATGGCACTACATATGGCCTATAATATTTTTTATTTATAACTTAAATTATTTTATATCTACATTGTGTTATAGTATAATACCATTACAGTCCAATTGAATTATACCACTTGGCAAAATAATACAAAATTTTAAATTTATCTTAATCTGGTAATCTTAGAGCAACGCATAAATAATTTCGAATGTACTACTATTCAAACTATCCAATAATTGCTAAGGGATCAAGTGCACGGGTATCAAGACTATGCCATTATACAAAATCATAATCCAAAAGTAGTTTAAATCATAGTTCATTTTATAAATAATATATAAATAAATTTAAAAGTATAAATAATTTAATCATATAATATTTAAAACGAATTTAAGAAAATAATGTCCAAAAACTGATAGTCCTACTCTAATGTACACAATTTAGGGCAATAGTACGGCACAAAAAATATATTAATGTTTGGTTTATTTTTTAAAATTATAAAGTATGCATTTGAATCGAAAAACTTCTAGACACGAATTTCATTGAGAAAGAAAATATCTGGAAGACTATAAAAATTGGGCAATTTTAATCATTTAATATTGATTATATGCGTATAGAAGCATTATTTTACAGTCAAAGTTTGTTTTATGAATGTTTTACATTTAAATCATATTTTTCTTCATGTATCGATATGCCAAATGATATTCTTAAACAAGTCTTTGCGAATGGAAGATGGAAATTCAAAATTTAATTAAAAAATTGATATTCAACTCATGGGGAAACCCAGATATCCGCAGCTAATGAACTTTTTTTATGCCGTTTCGAATGTATGGTAATTTTTTTGAGAAGCGGTAGAGTTTTTCTCAATCGTTTACCTGACTCAACCCTGTGGAAAGCGAATGTGATCAAATGCTTTTCACGCATCTCAAATGACCATCAACAAGAGACAAAGTCAAGGATAATGCCGGAGACTTAAGCACATAAATTTCGTAGCCAAAAGTTATGACAAGCCGGAGAGCAACAATGGACGGGCAAAAGAAGGAAAGAAAAAACAAAACGGACATGTAATCAGAGAAAAGCGCTTGAGCGTTATTATTTTCCGCATCACCCTTTTGTTTTCCCATGTGGACAGCGAGAAAGAGATAGAGAGAGAGAGGGAGAGAGAGAGAGATGGAACTCAGCCAATGGTCAGCTGTGCCGTTAATTGAATCATTACGACATGGAAAAAGTTGCTGCAACAATGCAACATAATTATTCTGAGTGATTGCCGGGCGAGACAGAAGACAGGGAAGAAAGAAAGAGAGAGAGAGAGAGAAAGTAGGAAGTGGAGGGTGTACGATCTAGGGGTGGCTGCGCCTCTCTAAAACAAAAGGTAGACCCTCTCGAAATTAATTTCAATAAAGCCAGCAGAAGCTCGAGACAAGTCGCAGTAGCATCACGTGCTCAACAGCTGCGGCATTGGCCAGCTAATAGTTAAACCTTCCATTTAGTCCCTCATCCCTCGATGTAACTCCCTGGCAAACTGGTCACGATGATGTTTGGCCTGGCCAACTGTTAGCGACAGCCTCCATTCAGGCAGAGAGACAAACATGAAATCCTCATGTAATCCCTGACAGATAGCTACAAAGGGTTGCTCAAGAGCCAAAAACCACTTGAGCCAGTTTTTCTCTGTATATGTATGTATTACCCCCCTCTTTAGATGCTTCTTGGCGGCGGTCTCTATCTGTCAGAGCCAAGCATCGGCTGTGACTTGAGCATTTTCCAAACTGCTTCACTTCAATGCGCCGCACGGGTCAATAATTTTTGCCGAAAATGTCTTTTTCTACCGTTCATCTCTCTCTCTCTCTCTCTCTCTCTGTGGAGTGCATAAGGTCGTGGGCTGCATTTGTTGAACTCTTCAAATGAACTAAAAATATTAATTTTATTTTTGCTTTGCAGACAACTCGAAGTGACGCAGCAAAGTCGATGACTTCCTTAGAAGACTCTTTGGGTCATAAAATTGTAATATCGTCTTATATTGTATACATATGTATATGAATGCATCTAGGGTTCAGGGCGCAGAGTTTTTGTTTCTATAAATAACACGCCCAATGCACTCTTTTATATATACCTAGGCATTATTACATATATTTGAATGAAGAGAAGAAGTACATTAAAGAGACAGAAATAACTTCTACTTAATTGAGTTAATAGCCTAATTTTTGTATCTTCTCTGAGACTATAAGTAGTATATATTTAAATGAGGAATTATCGTGTAGATCGTTGGCTTAGCTCCAACTTAATATGTGAAACTAATTATTAAACTAAGCAAATAGAAATAGTTTGAGCTGAGACTTACCTTACATATATATATATATATATTTTCATGTACTGATCATAATTTAACTTATTTAAATCAAGATATATGTTTGTACTTAATTGATATGGTCTAATATTAATTCAACTCTAACTA
Source organism: Drosophila navojoa (assembly GCF_054131105.1). Classification (NCBI taxonomy): domain Eukaryota; kingdom Metazoa; phylum Arthropoda; class Insecta; order Diptera; family Drosophilidae; genus Drosophila; species Drosophila navojoa. The sequence continues at coordinate 23,917,647 of NC_142893.1, read as the reverse complement.
CACCATGAGCTTGAAATAAATACTCATAGTTGAATCTGAGCACAAGGCAAATAATTTATAGATAGCATATCAAATTCATTGCAAACTGAAATTCGGCGTATTATAGTCTTGGGAAAATATATCCACCAGGCAGAAGAAGGGGCAGATACCACAAAGACTTTTCTTTATTAGGATTATAGCCGTATAAATACTATGTTTTCGTGAGCCACAGCCAGAGCCTGGAAATTTTAAATGTATTCTCGTGTATGCCATAGACAGTACGAGTTATTAGTTGAGAATTTTAGATACCTCATAATATTTTCTACTATCGATAAAAATTGGTTGACTTAGTTTTTAAGCATAGCTTGAGTACCATAAAATTTGGAGACATTAATTAAACGTAAACTTAAACGTAGGGAAAATCTATAAAACAAATTCACACGCCAAGTAAATAACATTTTTCTTAGTTAATGGGGTGCTTTGCGGTTAAAAATACTAACTGCGTAATTTGACTTAATTATTTTATTTTGTAATATATATTTTGCATAATATATTTTTATTATAATTTATCTAACTTGACTTAACAGCAACTCGTCTGAGTTTTCTTTACTTTATTTTTATACCCTGAACCCATTGAAAATGGGAAATCAGGGTATAATGGTTTTGTTAAAAGTATGTAACAGGCAGAAGGAGGCGTGGCAGACCCCACAAAGTATATATATTCTTGATCAGAGCGACAAGCTGAGTCGATTTGGCCCTGTCCGTCTGTCTGTCCGTCCGTCCGTCCGTCCGTCCGTCCGTCCGTATGTATGAACGCGTCGATTTCAGAAGATATAAGAGCTAGAGACTTCAACTTTTTTTTTAAATGTCCGTATATATCACGCGCATATCGAGTTTATCACTAAAAAACGATAACTCATTCCGATACTTTTTTATCGATAAAAACCTTATCGAAGATCACTTAAAAAATTATATCTCCTACATCTTTCAAGCTAGAGTCTCCAAATTGAAAATGTATATTAAGACGCATGTCATACAATTTCGGTTTTTGTTGAAATTTACCCCCCACCCCTAAATCCACCCCCTCACCCTCATCTTTGTAAAAGTCATATATCAAATACTAGAGACTTGTGCTTCGGTATACACATACATTTTAACATTATGATTACGTTCTGAAAGTTTCATTACGATCGTACGTCTAGAAATTATTCAACAAATAAGTTCTCATAATATTGCCAACACTGCAGCGCAACCCAAGCGCAATTGGCTGTATATGTATGTGTATGTATGTATGTATGTGAGTGTGTGTGTGCGCGTGTGTTTGTTTGTATGTATATGTGTGTGCGTGTATTTGTTTGTATGCGTGTTTGTGTGTGCGTGTGCGTGTGCTAACTATTATTGAAATATCAGTTGCTTGTAGGGTTCAGGGGATCTCGTAGTCGAGCAGTCTCGACTAGAGCTTTCTTTCTTGTTAGAACTGATCTATAATACAAATAAAAAAATTATATTCAATTAAAATCTTGTCGAATCTTGTTTTTCATTTGAGAACTTTCCACAATTTTGTATTGGCGAAATCATATATCAATCAATAATCAAATCGCTTTTCATGATAATTCTTTTTATTATAGCTGAGTCTCGACTATTGTCTAGCTCATTTGGTTGCTATAGAAGTCTCGATGATAGCTCTTAAGTTTTCCAATGAAAGAGCATGTAAAATTTGATATTTACAGCGGAGACGAAAACTATTTAAAAAGTCTTTTCAGATGAATTTACAATATGATTAACTAGCCGCCGCCAATTCCCGGGCCGAGTCGAAAATCAAGGAAAAACTCGAAGAAACTGAGCAAAAGTGCGGACAATGCTTGGCCAAATCAATTAGTCACAATAGCCCAAGGGGACAGTTTTTGCCTAACCCAGCCGGCCGTTGAGCATTGTTGAATGATATGCCCGATATATACATATACACATATTTTTGTGCGCGTTGGCCTGGACCTGGCTGGGCACATAGAGCGGAAAGTCCTGCATAAGGGCGTTAATTATCGGGCAGACATTTAATGAATGCGCCCGGAGCGACGCGCACGTAATTTAAATTTGCTTAGCTGCGTTATGTTGTATGGGTGTGTGTATATGTGTGTGTTTGTGTGTGTGCTAAGTGTGTGACTGTTGTGACATTGCGACATCGCCTTTTGGCTAGTCGCTTAGTTAACTAGAGGCTCATCCAAGCAAACAGTTTAGTTTCCGCTTCCTGTTTGGGCATTGTTATCCTGCGCGTAATTAGCTGTGCGACAGGAAGCGATTGCAGCTCTTCAGGTTGAAAGAAAAAAACTAAATGATAACATCTACCCAAGACTAAGACAACTCTCGGCCGTCTTACATTTCTTCTTTACATTTCTTTCCCGCTCCTTCACTTCTTGGGCTTCCGACATTTCCGACAAGCCAAAATACCAAGTTATGTGACATGTGAAATACAGCTGTACCCGAATTTAATAAACCAATTTGCGCTGGTCATAAACATCGTTCAAGGCATACAAAATGGGATGAAAATCTATAAAACCGAATTTTCGCTAGTCATTTTTATTGCCACGTCCGAGCCAGCTGGCCAGTGGCAATGTGCTAGATTTAATGCTCATTGCTCCATTATAAAAGCATCATTAAAGCGGCTCAGACAATTGATTGATATATGGCGCCTATGATTGAAGGGAAATTGGAGCTCTATAGTGGGCTAGTTCCACAAATGACTTCATTAGTTTGAGGGCAAGGCAGGCAAATTGCAGTTACAGCTGCTGTTCACTTTACAGGAACTACCCTCAACTTTTGCTCAAATGAAAAAATCCTCGGCGCGAAAGTATCATATAACATATTTTAATTAAAGCTACGCTCACCTTAATTATATATCTACAAAAAAAATAAGGAAAAACTGTTAGAATTTGTGTGAAGCAATGTCTACTAAAAGGTATCTGCTTTCATATAAACATAAACTCTATGATTGATGCGCTGACAGCTCAGAAAGTCACACAAAAACTTGCGTAAAAAACTATAAAAATCGAAAGTTTTCCTCAAGGTCTCAGGTTTTCCAACCCCCCTAAGTGTGGAAACCCAACTTGCATCTGCTCAACAATCCGCACAGTCTATGCAAATCAGCTCTAACCGTCATCTGCCGTCGGTAGTGCAATTTGAGTAAGCGAGTGACATAATTCCCGACACCGAGACGAACTTTGATTGATATGTGCGCGTCCGTTGAGATCAGTGAAAGTTTCTCTGCTCGATGCGACAGCCGTGGCGAATTCTCGGACTGGTTGCAATTCTCTCTTTTCACTCTGCACTCGCTCTTTTTCTCTCGCCTCTTTAAAGTGTCAAAAATGGGTTTTCGTTGGGATTGATCACTTGAGCGGCGTTCTTAACATGATGTAGAGCGTGATTTCTTTTTCATTTTCATTTTTTGCATAATTTAGTCGGGGTTTACACGAGTTTTACAAGGGATAAACCGAGGACACGCCGGCCTGCCAACTTAGGGTAAGTGATGGGAAAAGTTTTGATGAGTCTTTGAAAGAGCTCAACTGACATTTTATGATGCTTTTAGCCATGGAAAGGAATATATATAATACACAGAATATATAATATATATAGTCCTGCGAGATTCAGCTGTAAATATTAAATACGACTACGTATAAATAAAGAGGCGATTTTACAGAGATTGAGCTGTATTGATAGCAACATTACTAAACTAGTACAAATTTAAACTTCTTCGAATCATACGAATTTTTGTAGATTTTTTAAAGATCCGAAGATTCTTAAAAGTAAATGCGCTTTGACCTAATGTCTGCGGAACAAATAACTGAACTTTTTATTAAATATTATGTTATGTTTTAATATATAATAATAGTAATACTAGAAGACATCCATCAATTGGGAGATTCCTGAGGCAAGGCCTTCTCAATGAACGATCTTCCTAAAAAGTCCTTGATAATCACAGTTTGTCGATCTTTCTGGTCCTCAGCATCATCCAATATCTCACTTTAATTTTGCACTCTCTAACCGTAAGCCGCACACTCGACCAGAACAAAATGCTCTGACCCACAAGACGCAAATATGTGGATTATGCAAACCAAATGTCATTAGTCAATGCAGGATAACTGTAGGCTCAATGGACCCATATTTGAACTCTGACCAGTAATGCGTTAAGTGGACAAAATGCCAGCAGAAATGATGCCAATTTCTATTAGTTTTAGCCCGACGAAAACATACAAAAAAGAGAAAGAAAAACCGCAATATGTGTACACAGAACTTCGCACAACCCTCGGAGCAGCCGGAGAAAGGTAAGAATAAGAAAGCTGATACCTGGGTAGGTAGATTGGAATATATTCGCATCGATTGGAGGTAAAACGTACCGAGAGCTACCCCCCAAAACTATTGGACGACATAAACAATCTCATTGTGCGCACTCGAGCCAAATGATGTGTGAGATATCAATTGTCAAATTGACAATAGAAATTGACAGATCGGTATCTGTAACGTTCCTATCGATAGATGAAGCTGCTGCTGCTGCTCGCACCGTCATAAAATTAGAAGTTTATTGATTTGTCTTGACACATTCGCATAGCCAAAAGTAAAAGGCACTGGGAAATCGCTGGGCATATGCCGAGATTGATGCACCGTTCGCTACTTTTCAGGCGCATTATCAATGGGTGTGCCACTCCTCTTCCTGCCGCCGTCTTACCCCTTGCTGATTTCGTTCGTTGTTCTATAAAAATTATATGCAATTATATACGAAAGCAAAGTATTTTATCTGTATGTACATATATGGATACACATATAAAGATATGCTGCCGCTGAGTTGTCATAAAGTGCGCAACTTTATGAGCCACTGTAAATATTTTGATGTCGGGCGCTAAAATGCTCGTCGGACATCCGCTGACGTTGGCCAATTTTTCAGTTTCCACACCCAGTGCTCACACATACTGAACTTCATGATGACGTCGTCTCTTCATTTCCGCACTGATGGACTGACAAATGAAGCAACGCTTCCGCTTCAAGTCTATCCAAGCACTTTTTGGTCTACGCCCCAATTCTAACTTATTTTCAATTTCGATTTCAATACAAAACGGAGAAAAAAAAACTATTATTAATGGCATCGTGACTTGCCTCTTTGCCTTTGAAGTACTGTTTTCTTGTTGAGACTAAAATTTATACTAATTATTATTAATGCTTTTTCCATAAACGCTGCTTCTTAACGGCTGTCGATGATGCCTCACATTTTAGAACTGTTCCTGGGTTTGTCTGTGGCATTGCCTGCGGGCTATGACAATGAAAGTTTAAATAGTAGGTCAGGAGGGTTCCATCATAACGGCGGTATGCGATTGATATGTGAACGAGATACTAGAGATTTTTTCTGTTTTTTTTTTTTTTTTTCATTAAGACAAATTTAGTTTTAGTTTTTCTTGGGAATTGTATAATGTTTGTATCTATTTAAAGCATACATATATGATATTAACATTCATAATGATAACAGTAATCATAAACATAGTTATAATCACATAATTATAGTTAGGTTTTTTGTGATAATTTGATTTAATAAAGCATAAGCATTGCTTCAATAGGAATTAATTTAGACAAAAAACTGCTATTTAGTGGCCATATGAGCAACATCATAGACAAAATAAACAAAACTATTTATATTCTTTACCCTTTTATAAACCGATTTTCTAAACATTCAACTAAAAATAAGCTAACAATTAACAAATCTTTCATGCTTCCAATGATAATGTACAATAAAAATGATCCTTAATCTACCACGATACCACAGAACCATATCTCTGCATAAAATAGCGAATATTAAAACGATTGATGATCAGCTCATCACTCACTCAAAAGCCAAATTCGTAATTCATCAGTTGATATTCTGCCTTTTCTTACTTGGAATGTCAGCTCTTGAAGTCTGTAAGACCAATCTTCTTGTGATAGATACCCCGTCAATATCAACTCCCTTCAGCTGGATATTCTAGGCAACTGAGTGTTTGCAAGCTTGTACTACTTTCCCTGCTATATAATATGAAGACCTCTTAATAAATAAACAAGCTCTAGTCCAGACTGCTCGACTAGGAGACCCTCTGAACCCTCCGCGGAACTGATATATCAATAATTCTTGGCGTCTTTCTGCGTACACAAGAGACACACACAGACACACACCCTCACATCTAAATATCAACTCTTCTGATCAGGAATAATGTACTTATATACTCCTTCTGACTGTTACATACACTCCATCAAAGCCATTATACCCTGATTTCCCACTTTCAATGGGTTCAGGGCATACAAATAAAGTTGGCTCGTCCTTTGGCAGCTGTGACTTCTTGCTTAGCTTTTAACTCCCTCTGCTGTTGGAATAACTCAAGGCACTCAGATACAAATTCAACGGCCTCAGCACAATCGACACATAATCTCGAGCCAGCAGAACCTGTCAGTGCTCAGCTCAGCTACCAGCTAAGTGTATCGAAGCAGGCGTCAGCTAAGGACTCCTGCAGCCGGTGTGCTTAATATGCAGCCTACTCGCCCACTTGGCTACAGCTCTTTTAATTTAATAAAAAGCATACAGCGCCAAGGATGCGTCTTTGAGCAGAGCTACCAAAGTCAGTCGTCCTCATCGCGCTCATCGCCGCTTTCGGCGGATATTATACCGTATATATGTATATACACACACATTTAGGGATCTGTATAATTTATATATATTCTTTTTGGCCAGTAGCTGAATGCAAACTACTCGCAAACTGGGTATGGTGCTGAGGGGCGACAAAGCCCCCTCAGCCAAACGGCGCTGGCAGCAGGATATTAACAAGGTAAAGTTAAAGGCGCCGCAGCCGCGTGGCTGTCAGCAGTGGGGCGTGGCAGGGTAGTACAAAAGCGTAATGTATATTAAATGCACTCAAGAAGATTCAATTCATATTTCAGAACGTTTTGCTTTCATTAGGCGACCAACAAAAGCAGAGGACGACGACGGCGTTCGAGCCCTGCAGGCGGCGACATGTGAGAAATTTGGGAAGCGCGTGCGCTGCCTTTAAGTGGTTTACGCCAAGAGGATTTCATTCTCTGTGTCAGGCTGATGACACCTGTGCACACACATACACACACGTACACAAAACAAACAGAGACAATGCCCCTGGCTGTCACCTTTCGCAATAACTGAATGCTACCTGGTCTGGCGTCTCGTTCTTGGCGTTGCCAACCGCAAGACTAACAAAAACACGACCGCAAATTGACTTGGATTTTGCCGTCGTTCATCCTTTGTGATGCTAAAAAATATTTAAGGAAATTAAACGGATTTCCCCACAAATTTCTACCCAATAATGTACTTAGGTCGCAAGTACAAGAAACGACTTCGAGCACTCGCTTAACTCATCCGATATGCTAATTATCTTGTCTGTGTCACACTCGGCTAATATGTATAGAAGCACTACTTAGCTGCGGGACTTTTGCAAACTTGCACTGTCAACTACTTCGCTAGGTAATTGACATCTACCGGAAATTGGCGAAAGAATAAGGAATTTGCCTTGGCTTCAGACAAAGGGTATGCAGAAGTTATTTGGTGGAGTCGAAAGTGCAACTAATATTTATAATGAGTCTTGGAATATTATATATGTTAAAGAATCAAAATATATGAGATTTATAAAGTATCTTCGAATATTAGCTGGATATAAATGGCTCGGTAAATAGTCTTACAACGGTTCTCTACTCAATTGAGTAAATTATCATTACAGATTTGTCTCCGGTTTTATATTCGCTGTTCACGAACACAGAACTAACATACTCAATCATAGTCTATCAAAGATTGAATATTCTTTATTTATATTGTAAGTTCTTAAAACTAATAAAATAACAAATATAATAGGAGATCGCAGTAATATTGAATTATACTTCTCAGAGGTTCCATCAAGTTTTATAAACATGCTATGTAAATGATTTGGATTAATTTAAAATCCCATATACCGCAAACGTTTATATACCCTGAACCCATTGAAATTGGGAAATCAGGGTATAATGGTTTTGTAAAAATTATGTAACGGGCAGAAGGAGGCGTGGTGTACCACACAAAGTATATATATTCTTGATCAGGGCGTCCGTCCGTCCGTCTGAGTGCGTCGATCTCAGAAGTTATAAGAGCTGGAGAGCTGAAATTTTGTAAGTTTATCATATTTTTCCTATAACTCATCAAAATTATGACAGCACTGTCAAGAATATATACTTTGTGGGGTCTGCCACGCCTCCTTCTGATGATTTCCCATTTTCAATGGGTTCGGGGTGTAAAAATAAAAGCAGCTGGCCATGAATTATCGATAACAACTTTCAGATGACGTTTCTAATTTATATCGCTAAAGACATTCGTACAAATCCTGTATGCGTGCTGAAAGCTCTGCTAAAATAATATTCTAAAAAATCGTAATATATCTGAATTTCACTAATTGGAGGAAATGGCAAAGCGCTTCTCGAACACACAATTGCCCGTGAGCTGTGTTGGCCACAATAGCGACGTGTACCAGCTGGCGTTCAGCAAGGTCTGCGAGTCGGGCTACTACTTGGCCTCGGCCTGCCGGGATGGAAAGGTGATGTTGCGACACGGCGACACCGGCGACTGGGTGGGCACCTTCCAGCAGAACGGCCAGCCCATTCTGAGCGTGGACATCAATGCAGATGCCACTCGTTTGGCCTCGGGCGGTGACGACTGTGTGGCGCGAATTTGGGATGCAGTCGATGGCAAGCAACTGACCAAGATGGTGTTGAACTCGACTGTGCGTTGCGTGGCACTCAGCTCCAAATCGGATTATCTGGCTGTGGGCTGCCTGGATCGAAAGACGGGCCATCGCACCGATAAGGTTCTCTATATGTACGCGCTGGAACGCGCAGAATCGCCGATGTCGTTTGCAGGACAGGCACGGGGCGTGCGGGATGTCATCTTCTGTCGGGATGATCGCGCGATGCTATCTTCGTCGCACGATCGCTCGATACGCCTGTGGGATCGGATTAGTGGCAAGCAGGTGCACTCCATTTCATTGCCGCACCATGCCAAGTCGTTGGAGCTGTGTGCGGATGGACGAACTGTAAGCATTGCCTACGGCCACAGCGTTGTCTTCGTCGATGTGGACCGCTTCGAGGTGTTGCGGCATCACAAGCTGCCTATCCGCCTAATCGGCGTCTCGTTGCATCCGGAGAAAAAGACGCATGTGTGTGCGGGCAGCAATCGCTGGATCTACAAGTGTGACTATGCCACGGGCGAAGTCCTGGAGACCTTCTACGCTCACGAGCGTCATATGCACTGTATCAAGTACAGTCCCGACGGCGAGGTCTATGCCTCATCCGCGGCCGACGGCGGGCTTCGCCTCTGGCAGCAGACAGTGGGCAAGAAGTACGCATTGTGGGATGCACGAATACTTTCGATCGAAGAGGGAGATGATGAACAGGGCGACGCAGATGATGACGACGAAGGCAACGACGACGGCAATGGCGACGACGAGTATGAGGATGAGGATGGGGATGACGATGACGATGACGACGCTGTCAACTACGACGGCAACGGCGATGATCGCCGTGGCGCCGTCAGCGTCGGCGGTGGCGTCGGCGTCGGCGTCGGCATCAGCATCGACGTCAGCGGTGACGGCGGAGAAGGCGGAGCCGGCGGCGACTGCGATGGCAACAACGGCAGTGACTGCGATGACGTCGAAGAATACGGCAATGAAGAGGGCGAATGCGAAGAATACTACGAGGAAGAGGACGCATACGAAGACGGCGTCGCTGGCTCTGACGACGCCGATGCGCAGTCGTATAGTTACGCTTAGAACTCAGAGTAAAAAGAAATCGGCCCCAAAACCAGAATCCACAATCTCGAAAACTGGATATCAACTGTAGTTGCACACGTGTTTAGCGTTTCCTTGGGTTGATTTTCATCAGTTTTTTAAATTTGGTTCCAATAATAATAAACGAAAAAGGGTCACGCTCTGGTCTCTCTAATAAATTTGTCTGCGACCGAGCGGTGTTTGTGTGATTGACTGCCCCCAATCGATCTACCTGTGTCTGCCAGTCTGTACCCGCAAGCCTGTCGTGTCCGTCCGGTTGTCCCTAAGCCGCGACTCTAGCTACCTAACATTTTATTGTCTTCTCTTTTTTGTATACCATGTAGTCTCTGTAAGAGTGGGTATACTGTATCATGAGTTCAGTAGTTTGCTGTGTAGATATATATGTATATCTGTAGATTTCCTACATTCATGTTTCTTGATAGTTTATATATAAATTATTTATAATCTATACATAAGGATATTTAGTCTTCGAAATATTCCAACCAAAAGCTCTAGAAACATGAGAATATGAATTTTTTTGAATGTATGCAGAAATAATGGTACAGTTACTAATATGCAGATATTTATTGTTAGCTTTATCGAATTCGGAACAAAATAGCATTAGTGATATACCATTATGGTAAAGATATGATGCAGTAATTTCAAGAATTTTGTATAGAAACTGTTCACAGTCTAGCAAAATATCATGTCACATTCGTCGAAAAGAATAATAACTAAACTCAATGACTAATCACTTACAGTTATGATGTAAAGGGTACTGAAAATTTAAATAATTTTTATTTTTAAAGACATCGGAAACACTTTTCTTTTCTAATAAAAAAAAATAAAATATGTGATATCTAACAATAGTTGATATCTAACAGTCGTGTACAGCAGCCTGCCACATCCTCACACGTTTATTGTTACTCACTTCGAATGCTCAACCTGTTTTCGTTGCGCATTTGACTGAGTAAAAGGTTTCTGAAAGGATTTTAGGAAAACCCAAAAAGACGTGGTCCAATGCCCCAAACTCTCTGGTGTTTGGTGTTGTTAATGCTGCTTCTCACCAAATCAGAGTCATAAATGCATTTTATTATTATTTATACAGTCGAGGCAGTCAACAAAACGTGGCCCTCTGGGCATTGAAATCGTTTTATTATGCATCCGAAAGGCAGTACGTAGGCTCTCGATTTCTCTCACTTTGGGGTAGGTGCAAGGCGAGAGAGTCTGGCTGCAGCGAATGCACGACTGATAGACTAGGCAAACAGAGATACGAAACGCATGAAGATACAACGCAGCATAGATATAAAGTTTTTGGTGGGGCAAACAACGAAATGCTGACCTAAGTTACCTAACAAGATTTTGTCACTTAACTTCGTATGTTTGTTTGTTCTTGCTGCAAATGCATTTCCATAAATATATATGTATATACACAAATTTTCTTCTGCTGATAAAACAAGTTTTCCACACACATACACATACACAAGTAAACCCCCTGCTGCAGCAATCATGCTGCGCTTAGTTTCCACGCGTTTACCAGGAAAAACACTCCAGTGAGGACGTTTCCAGTCTGTCTCTGTCTCCCTCTCGCTATCTGCTTCTCTTTTGGTTTGTTTATCTAGTATTCCAATAAAACGAAATGAGTTGTCATTTCGGATCGGTCCTGCAACAAGGTTTTTATCTCCGGCACAAGTGTGCGCCCTGATTGATGAGGATTGTTATTGCAGACTGGCACAAGTAGCACAGTAGCCCGGAAAAAGGATTTCGTTCTCAACGGTAGCCAGCCCAAATATTTGCATATGTACAATATTTAAAATGTCCTATTTGCATTGCATTTGAAGAAAAGTCATCAATATGGCTCATCAGCGCATTAATTTTGGGTGATCTTCACTGTCAAATAGGACTCCAGCACTGACCGCAGCAATTTGTCCGAGAGTCTCAGGTCCAAGATAAGCCACAAGTCATTTATAAATGTCATGCGCATTTCTGATTTGTTTTTATATTAATGATTGGTCATTTAGCAGGGATCGAGATTCTTAGCACGGATAGAAGCAGCGCAATTGAAATAAGAGGGAGAATTTGATATGCAGGGAGTGTTTAGATGTTTGAGGAAGCACGATCTGGTTTTGCTCAGATTGACAAATGTGGATCCGGCAAAACGAACTTTCCCAGTCCAGAGTACAGAATGTATGGAAATCCAAATTATATTAGTAATCCACATTTATTGACAATTTAAAGCCGAGATCTACCATGACTTTGCTGAACTTCATATACATCTTAATCGTTGCCGTACCAAATATTGACGTATCCATGCAGCATAGCGCTGTGAACTCTATATTTGAGGGAACTAAACATTGAGGGAATCCATATCAGTGAAGCGTGGCTAATACACATTTAATTATTCTTGCCAAACAGAGAAAAAAAAGCTTGGTAATTTGGACAATAATGATAAGTGCTTAGGTTATAGAACAATTCAAACTTTTAAATATCTGCAAAAAAAAGGAACACAAAATGTATTTTATTGTTAAAAGAAAAACTTTGTTTTATATGATCTCTCTAATATTTGAACTACTATTTAAATTAAATCTAATATACTACCACGTATTAGTACAAGACGAATTTTGATAGATGCTAAAAGGGAAATAAATATAAATATAAAATACGATCACAAATAAAAAAAATATACGACCATATATAATATTGAAACTATAATAATAATAATATTTATATAGGGAGTGATCTTTGCAGCTGCTTCAACTAATTCTCATAGTTCCCAATATAAAGGAATTGCCGTACAGCGCAAAAGTAACCCATTTACTTGGTTGAAAAAACCCGAAGTCAGTTGCACCTCACTTACAAAAGAAATTACAATTTTCCCATAGGCTGTTAAACTTTATTAGACCCTATCGAAAACACTTCCGCTACTTGATGTGAATAATATCGTGACAAGCCCTTAAAAACGAACGCGAAAAATATCCTTAGCCATAGCGCACCTGCCCCAGAGTATCTCAGTTCCGAATTGAGCTTTGCGGTCACAGTTCGTGAGCTAAACAATTTTATGGCAATTTCCTTGCGAACCAGAATGATATATATGTATATATATATGTATGCATATGTATGCAGGCATAGAACAAAATATATCTTATGGCAATTTGGAACGTTACTTCGACTGTCACGCTAGGTGGGCAGGAAAAACTCGACCGGCCGCCCGCTAGGAACACGTGGCATATCGTATGCTAAGTTAGTTTTTTATTTTCATTATACTATCTTTGTCTCTGGGCTCGGGGGGTGTCTGTTGATTTTGTGTTCCGGTAGGCGCGATAAGGCGTGCTGCATTCGAAATGAGTGTAACGTATATTTTATGCAGTGTCCATTGAGGTTTTACCAAGTGAGATAATACTAGTATATTATGCTTACAATGGCGACCTTCAACTTGGGCTTCTTATCGAGACAGAGAATAGAAAAGAGACACTCTTATCACTCGAAAGGAGACCATGAAAGAGAGTAGAGTTATAGATTAAACAGACGCAATATTGCGCTGATAACTTGAACTATAAAACTTTTATATTATTTGCTTATCACTCAAGTATAGATCTAGGCATCAGAAATGTTTGATCAACTCAGAAAATTATCAAATATTGACAGAGATTTTTGATTCGTGCTGTATGAAGGTATGGAATGACCTTTATATAAGTCTGTGAGTATGCAATCTATCGTCGATCAAAGTCCTATAATATTGTCGAAACTTCTTATCATAAGATAGAAATGTAAACGCATTCCCCATTATAAATTTATGTCTAACAGAGTTTATAGAAGCTAAACAGATACAAATAAAATCAAAATTGGACTATTGATAACAATATTGTCAACATTTCTAAATTATCTAGAAATTCAGTTGTTGTTTACATATTTTTTGAAAATCCTTCGATAAATATTAAGTAATGAAATATTTATCTTAATTTTATATATTCATTTAAAGTTCGATTAAAATATGTAGATCTGTCAAGAAATGTTCTTGTTTATTACGACAGCCAGCATTAAAGGCTCATTTTTCTAAGAAAACAAATACGCATCTAAATACCCGCACGTTCCAAAGTTGGGCAATCCTTTGATGAGCTGCCCTTATAAAGGATTATGAGCACCACTTGAAGGACACCCCGAATTTTGTTGAGCTGAGTTACCTCTTTCATTATTGCTGCACAATTCGACGCCTCTCTTTTCCGTGTGTTTACACTGCAAAATGCTGCCCATATACATTTTCAGTACATCCTGTTAAGATATCGTCAACTCGAGAAAATTACTTAAAAGGATCACGAACTCTCGCCAGCAATCCATGGGCCTCCCCCCTTCAAGATCGTGACTTGTTTATGTTTCAGGCATGACTGCAACCCAACGCCGCCAGAATTTTTCCAAATTTGTTAAAAAGTGTGTAAATTTACGTTCCTATATTCTTCAGTTTTTTTTTTTTTTTTTTTGTGTTTTTTTGTTTTTTCTTCAGTTTTAGGAGGGTGTGTCTCATAAACATATAGCTCTGCGGTATGTCTGGCTAGAGGGGCGAGTCAAAAGAGACTTGGCTGCCTAATCGATCTATAGATCGGTTTCCTCTGCAGCCTTTTCTGGGGTGATCGCACTCGAGGCTCGGTTTTTCCTTTTCCACTTTTGGACAAAAAAAATTGAAGTAAAACAAGAGTTTTTCTTCTCTTTTCTCGGCACAAAGCAAATGATGTCTTTAGCTATGAACCGAGTTGACTTTTTCTATTCTTTTTGTCGCTTTTTGTGCACTTTAATTGCATTTGTGCAAAGAACATAAATCGTATTTTATTACCTTGGCAATGTAATTTAATTTTTTACGATTTTGCACTCGAATGGCGGAAAGCTTGTGAAATCTTTGTAAATATATGTTGTTCAAATTATATTAAAGAAAGCTCCCTATGTAACGGCTGCAAGTTTCATTATCTTCACACTCTGTTTCGCCTGTTCTAATGCACTTTTCCATCGACTGCCCCACATTTGAGAGCCAAGGCCCCCGAGCTACAATTGGAAAGTGAAACTGTTGTAAAACGGTTGGAAATTGTCTGCGCGGCCGCCCTAAATCCAATTTGTCCGACTCTGACATGGCATCACATACACATGCAAACAAGCACACGCACACAAATAAACCAAATCCAGTTTCAGGTTAAACAAACCGAATCCAAAACATTTTTATCTACTCATCGTATTCAAGCCAAAAGTACAGCTCCAACCCGGGCTGCAACAACGATGCGCAGGGATTTCTCCGTAAGCCGAATAAAGTATGTTCTTATTAATATACATACATACATACATACATACATACGTAGTTTGCATAAAAATTTAAATAATTTGGTAGCTGAACCTATTTTATATAAGTATTTAATAAATTCTTTACACTATCGCATGAGCTGCTAGTATGCTAGTATTAGTTAAGTTTTAAATACTTCTGCTCCTACGATGCTTTCATTCCTTCTATTCATCGAGCATTACAGAACTCATATTAAATTGGGTATGCCGCAGTTTTCTTAGGGTATGAGGAAAACAACAGCGTGAGCGTTGACTCTCTGCTGCTGCTTCGATCATTTTGAATTGGAGGGTTGCTATGCCACTGGGCCACTGTTACCAGTACGTTATATGGCAACGCTGCGGTGGTTGTTTGACGTTTCGTTTTGTGGTTGTTCTCTTGCGCTCACAACCTCTCGTGCGCTCTCCGACTCTATGAGACTGAGTCTGAGTGCAGCACTCAAGCAAGCAAGAGCGTAATGTGTCCGCTCTCTGAGCGCAAAGATAAGCGTGTATAAATATCATTTTTAACCGTTTGCTTACGTTCAGTTTTGTTATTCTGCTCGTTGCGCTCGGTCGAAGAGTGCGTTCGCAGTGCGCACTATAAGGCAAACCAACGAAATATTCATAAAAAGAAACAAAATCATTCGAACGCTATTATAAAATATATTTAACATATTACAACTTATGTTGTAAAGCAAAAGAAAAACACTAATCATAAAGTGCAAGCAAGTTGAACGCGTATTTCACACAGTCGCAAGTTAGACTCAACTCAACTCGTCAGTTTCTTCTGTGCCTTGAGTGAGTGGTGTATTTCTACGTGACCAATAAGACAACGATAATCGACATTTGCCAGTGCAACAAAAAAGCAGTACACAACACATTTGTTTATATCATATTTCTATACAAATACTCAAAAACAAAAAAAGCAACAAATACGAATTTCACTTTTAAAGACGCAAAAAGAACAGCAAGAACGAACCGCACACAAGCAAACATTTACGCTCAGGCCATCAACGCGACGACGAGTTGTGGAGACTCGTGTCGCGTGTAAGTGTGAGTGCGTGTGAGATTGCATGGGAGTGTGTGAGTGAGCTCTCCCCTCTTTTTGCTTTGGCAACGAAGACGTACAGGCGAGCACAAAAAACAATTTTAGTTCCCGCCAAAACTTTGACAGTTTGCTTAGTCGCCAATTCGCAAACAAGTGGAAGCAAGTAGACACAGAAAGACTCAAAACATACGACACGAGAAAAAACAAAAAAACGAAAAAAATAAGAAATACATCAATAAACCACGCAAAGAAAGTGCAACAATAACAACAGCATGGTCAGCGCACGAATGCTCCATCCAGTGGTGCTCAGCGAGTTCTGCAAGATGAGCTACAGTCCAGCCAGTCGATTGCAGTCGCCCTGCGTCCGCCAGTTGGACGTCAATCGCATCAAGCGCAATCTGTTTGGCTCAGTGCCGCTACAGGAAAACAAACCGTACGTAAAATAATAGTATTTAAAATGTAGATTCATATATTCTGTATCATTATTAACATATGTACATCATTTCTATTTTTAGTAGCTTCTTTAGCGCTGAGCTAGAGCTTCAGCAGGAGCGCGCCTCGCAGAAATGGGGCTTTGATTTTCGGGCAGATCGCCCGCTGGCCAGCAATGCTAGCTACAACTGGCAGCGCGTTAGTTCGCAAGAGTCGACTTTTGCCCCACAGATGTACACCCTCACCCGTGCCGCTCATGTGCGACCGGCGGCTGGACCGACAAGCGATATGGATGCGTTGCTGAACGATCGGGCAGATCGTGAGAATTCGGCAAATTCCTCGCTGGACTCGAGCGCGGACACCGAGTATGACTCGCAGGATGAGTCGCTGAGTTTCAAATGCAGCAGCAGCAGCAGCATCAGTGTGGTCGCCTCCACGTCTGCAGCCGCATTGATCGCCTCCGCCTCCTCCTCCGCCACCGCCTCAACCTGCAGCTCGCCCGCGCAGCAACGGAAGCGACAGCTTAAAATCACAGGTGAGTTCTGTTTCCTGCTGCGCCCTATTTATGCTACTACCCTAGCGATCCTCCCCAACCTACCTTCCCAGCGTTCTGCCTGATTGCACTTGAACTTGGTTCTTTTGTCCGTTATAAATTCATTTCCCATAACGCTCTATGCCCACTCTTTAGTGGGTGAGCTCGTGAAATGGGAACTAAACCCAAACAAACTGCGTACAGTGCTCGCACGATAACCACTACTGTGGTAAAAAACGTTTGAATGATTATAATTAAATTTAATTTTTTATCAGATAAAAAATTTTCTGTAACTTGGATCTTTGTCAAAAGAATTCTCCAAATTTTCGTATAGAACAATTCTTATATATATATATTTATTTATTTATTTTTTATAGATCCATAAGTACCTAATATTCATATTAGATTTTCAACATTTATGGATATAGTACAGAGAACTAGATGAAATGTAAATTTTTTTTTTTTTTTCCAATGTTTCTATTATTTATGTATGCTACGAATTTCAAACCAGCCAAACTTAAAAAATATTTTGAATTCTCTGAAAATTGATAAACTGTTTTATGTAAGAGTTCACTGCAATCAAATTACATAAAACACATATTAATTGACTATCTAATTGATCATGTATAAGATTTATTGTGTACACCGGAAAGTAAAGACTTCTCAGACATATCATATATGTATGTATATCATATCCTTAATGCATTCCGAGGTTAGTTCATTAATCGTTTTCTGCCATGGGCGCAGCCTTTTTCATTGATTCTCGCGTAGGCGTTGTTCCAACATCCCCAAAAGTGAATGCCACAATAACTGGCTCTACCCAATGCGGCTTTAAGGCGTATAATTAGTTTTGTTTGATATGATTTGGTCAAGGGGTTACGATATAGCAGTGCGATCAGCTGCAGCTGTTTTCGAGCTCTGATTCCCCCAACCGCATACCCTCCCCATCCCCGCTGGCTCTGCCTCTGGCCTAGAGTCAATGCACGCAACATCCCTACGATTGCCCCTGCGACTGGGACTGCGACTGCGCCTGCGTCGCGGGGGTTGATTTTCAAATGTGATCATTGCATGCGGGTTGCTGTAAATGTTAACAGATGTGCGCGGCTCTGCTTCGATTTGACCTCATTAGAGGCAGCCAAAAGCAGAGGCAGAGGTAGATAGAGCGAGAGAAAGAAATAGAAAGAAGGAGCGAGGAGGGGGAGCAGCACACAATGCGCCGCCATCAAAGCGCTGCGCTTATCAACAGCCGTTGATTGCTTTTGTATTATAATTTCTGTCTCTCTATTTTTTGTAGTGCCACTTGGCACAGTTATTAACATAAAAAACGGAACGAGAGAGAAATAAGTGTCTGTGCTGGACAGCCCGCATGTATCTAGCCTTGTTGTGGGCATGGCTGTACTTTTGTGCAGCGAAGCCTAGAATCTTGCCCAGTTGGCAGTTGGGCGTGTAATTTATGCAGCTATGCAGCAAGATCGATGCAGTGCTGACTACCTGAGTGCGCCTCTCGTTTTCGTTTCGCGCTCATTCATTTATTTCGTTCAGCTACCCCTGCTGTGGCAGCCAACCCCTGGCCAGCCACGTGCCACAATTCCGAAAAATCAAAATGTGCAAAAACAGGCGGCGCCTGCTGTTATTATTAAGCATCAGACAACAAATGTCGTGACTCATTCATTCACTCGCTGAGGGTAGCAATGCCAGCTGACTCTGATATCCCTGCCTCTATTTGTATTTTATTTGATTACTAAATGTCTGCCCTTTGTTTCTTCTTCTAGAGTTCATGAAGGAGCGCAAGCGACTGGCTCAGGCGCCCAAAAAACTGTCACCCGCCAAACGTTTGCGTACCAGCTCCGGCAGCAGTAGCAGTAACGCGAATGCCACCTCCGTCGGAAGCCTGCTGAAGCGCACGCGCCACAACTAAGACATCAACACAAACGTCAAACACAACCTACACAACTTGCAATTTGTAATTTAATTTTGATTTTTTACAACACTGCAAAGGGCAACATACGTATTTTTTTACAAACACGATTCACGAAACGAAACACACCAATACATTTCTATAGCGTAAATTTTAAGTAGTTTTCACATTGCATTTTTTTACATATACAAAATTAACTACTCATTTTTGTGCAGTGCAAGGGCGAAAGTTGCGAATATTAACATATAGTTTAACTAGTTTATATGCCAGTTACTACAACCAGTACTAGTACTAGAACAAAATAGATTCTAAGCATTAGCCAAGTAGCTACATCGAGCTATATGAAACTTATTAGATTTCTCTAGTGAGAAATGCCATAAACTAAGTGATTAGTTCTTAACAACTACAACACCAGCTAAATCAACATTAAGAACAATAGGAAATCGAGATAACGTTAATCTAAATTGTAAAGAAAATCAGAAAATCTTGAGACATCTTTAATGAAAGCCACATTTGAATACCATCCTTAACCATGAATTATCTAACTTAACTAAACTAAATTGTAAATCCAACCTGTTAAATTTTACCAGCAACCTACGAGTTCCTTGTAAATTTTGCAATTCAAAACTTGACGTAGTTCTGCGTTCCTTGAAAATTCTTTATACTCATTTGTTTATATATGAACATTTGATTGAATGCAGAGTTATGTTGATTTTTGTTCCTTTAACCAAAGCAATCACTAAAACTCACAATTATAATTATAGTTTAATTAGTAATTATAATTGTTTTTGTTTTTGTGGCTGTGACTGTGAACAAAGTCCTTAAATTCGACCAGTGTAATAATATTTACAAATTAAGTCTATCTCCTTTGCTAATTTGTGAGCTTTTGCAGATTCTTAATTTGGTATTTGCAAAATCTCATGAATTTGCCATTACTCAATTGTAAACTTTATATAAAATTAATTTCTATCCGTTGCCAAATTGTTTGGCAAAAGATGAATGAGATTTTGCTTAACTCTAATGTACAAATGCTATGAATACTAAATATATATTCATATATATGTATTCACATATATATACTTATATATATCAACTATTATATAACTAGGCAGAGCCTATATTATTGAATAACACTTACACTGATCATCCTACTTCATAAGTCTAGCATATAGAAAAAATCCAAAGTATTTATATCTAATGCATATTGTGTTTATAACCCCACTCATACTTCAATAAAACAAGAAAACAAAAAACGAACTATCATTCAATATTACGTCTAGAATTATTCATTTTTATGTTATTGTTTTCCTTTGTACACACGTATTTGTTTATACACTATAATATTTAGTTTGTAATTTGATTTCCTTAAGTTCTTTTGTTTTTTTTTTAATAAACCTTTGTTTTTCTTCATGTAGTAGATTAATTTTGATTATATTTTAACTAGTTCTGCGGAGCTACAAATAAGTCCTGCTGTGTTTTATATGAACAGGTTATCGGTTTATGAATTTGTGAATTTGTCAATGTGTTCGGGCTATGTTGATTTGTAAATTTGATTGTTTTAAGACTCTATATTTAAATATCATTTCACATTTTAATTGAATTGATTAGGAATTACGACCAAATGAATTTCATATATTAAAAGAAACAAATCGGTTAGGTATATATATATCGATACGATTTTTATGTCGAAAATGTTTGATTTTTATACTCATTCACGAAATGGAACGTTTGTCAGCTAGCTGTTTAGAAATTGCTATCACGAGCCTTAGGACATGAAATTTAAAAAAATTCCTATGGAAATGGATTAGATTAGATGGAAACTACATAGTTACTTAAAATATCACTCTAATGTCGTTTCTTAATGCATTGGCATAATGAGGGCGCATGGTACATTTTATCTAAAATAAATTGTCCCGGTAAATGTATAGGTATACCATATTTTACGTAAAATATTTTTTTGAGTCAAATAGAAAAATTTATTGTCCTTATATAATGATCACATGCTAATTTTTTAAGCGGCTATCTAAGGATCAATTTGAATCCGAGTAAGAAAGGTCTAGTAGATGTAGATTTAAGTTCGGGTAGATAAGAGTAAAAATCGAAATTAATTCAAATACATATGAATTCAAATTTTAAATTTAGAGACTCGAACTCAAGTATCTAGTATCGATATTTTGAAACGAAATAACTGGTCTCTATTGTCGCACTTTTCAGAATTTCGTACTCGCACCTACCCAAGACCGATTGATTTTCAATTGAAGTCTTCCATTTAAGTTTTATTTTCAATAAATTAATATCATTTATCACTTACGACAAATACATAAACAATTTGATTCATGCGAACATAGAAATTGACTAACTGTAACTGTGATTAACTAAGTTTGTATTTGTATTTTCCTTAATGTTGTTCTCTCATTAATTGCCATTGATTTTTGAGCTGCTTTTTGAGTTTATAGTACATGAATTATATATAGGATTATATACAGTATTCAGATGGTACCGTCTGTCCACTACTTCCCCGTCGCCTTCTCCTCCAGCTGGGCCTGTATGTGCTTCACGTTCTGTCCGCCGCTGCTGTGGCTGTGTCGCTGGAAAAAAGCATTGATGGAGCTCATCGACCGGTACTCGAGATTGTCGCTAATATGCCAGTCGACGCTGATGCTCTGATGCCTGCCCACGGGGTTGCGTATCTTCGTTTCATTGTACTTCTCCAGCAAATGCAGCAAGCAATCCTTCGTCGTGTTGGCTGCCTCCTCCAGATTCACCGTCTGATGCGTATCCGGCAATCCGATGGGCACGTCGCGACTCATTTGGTTGATGCGAAACTTGGCTCGTCGACTGCTTGCCGACTCCGTGAAGACATGATTGCTTGAGCTGGCACTGGAGCTGTTGCTGTTGCTGTTGCTGGTGCTGACGCTGGAACAGAATTTGGAGCTGCTGGTGCTGGTGCTGGTAGTACTCTTCTGCATATGGCTCTTAGCATTGGCCGTGCTCATGGTGCTCACTGTAGACTGGCTGCGCAGCTGCGACTGGGACCAGCTACTGCCACCATTGCCATTGCTCAGCTTCGGCGTCTCCTCTATGGACTGCTGCAGTCGCGCGGACAACGAGCTCCTCTTCTGCTGGCCATCAGCAGATCGCACTTGAGTCTGGCTGCTGGAGCTGGAGATGGAGCTGGCACTGTGCAGCTGCCCGTGTGAGCTCACGTGGGTGCTGCGCGCGCTGCTCTTCACCTTGTTGGCTTCCTGAGTGATGCTGCTCTCAGTGGTGCTCGAGTTGTTGTTGCTGTCGCCCAACTTGGTGTTGATCTCGGCCAGCATGAGCAGGTGATCGGAAAGCTTGCGTATTTCGTCTGCCAGATTGACGCGCTCTCCGGAACTGCGCCTGCCCAGCAAGTACGTTGTGTCCGAGTTTCGCCTGTCGAATGTGTGCAAATAGCTCTTCATGCTGCGCCGCTGCTGTGCGCTGCTTTCGCTGCCGGAGAACTCGTCGAAGTTCTCGTTGAACAGATGCTGCGGCGTGGGCGTGGCACAGCCAGAAGTGCCCGCTGCTCCCACTGCTGGGAAGAGCTTCTCGCGGGATTCATTAATGGGCGTGGTTGCAACCGAATGGGAACTGTCAGCGCTGGGCTCATTCTCCTCGACGCCCACTGCAGCTTCCTGTTCATCGTCCGTCAGCGTCGCTATGGACTCACATGGCGAGGGCGAGCAAACTGTAAAGGCAAATGGATTTTAGTCTAGAGCAGTTGGGCGACGTAAAGATCCACAGACAAATTAGGTTATTTTTGCGGTTAGGTTCAGACGAATTAGTGAAAGTGGTACATCCGAATTTGATATATTTAGAGGTACATATAGACAGAAAATTAGAGCATGCGTATGAGACAGACAGCCCAGTTTGTTAACAGAGAAGGTTATAATGGATCGTAACCACTAACCCTGATAGACAAAATACTGTGCGCAAGGATCGAACTTGAAGAAATGAGCTATGCACTGGTTTTGTTCTTTTTCTGTATAAGATATTACTAAAAGTTTTCTCTAACAAAGTTTCGAAACTACAATTATTTTTGTTAAAATTGTTTTTTTTTTTTTTATGAAATTTGTTTAAGTTTCCAATAATTATATGTGACTTTTAAGAAATTGAGAATATAATTAGTTAACGCTCTTTTATAATTATCAGTATGGGTTAATTACATTATTTAATGACGCATTCCTTAAAAACCAAAATTTAGCTTTGCGATTTCGGCTTTAAAATTGAAAAAATTTAGAGCTTTAGGAATATAAAATTGTAATAATTTGTAGGTCTCAACACTTGAAAGATATTTCAAAAGTTGCCTAGAAGTATTTTAATAATTTCTTACAGATATGGAACGCAACACAAATAAGCATCATGTTTTGATGAACAAGAAACCCGTTGAATGAAATGATATTTTGACTTAAACTTTTGAATTTGGCAGCATTGATCGACAGGTTTTGCTATATCTTTGATCGATGAATGGAGCTTACCTTGTCCGATAGTTTTGAATCTGTGGCTACGTGTTGAGCTAAACTTGAACTGGGTTTGGGATAATGTCTTAACTTGTATTCGATTTGTTATTGTTTGTTTGCTTTTGGAATGTTTGGATAGCTGTGTGGCTAATGTATTTTAAAGAAAACTTGTTGTATTTGAATTTGAAGTATATTTTGGTATTACTCTTGTCATTGGCTGTCTTTATCACAGTGGCGAAACGCTAAGCAACTTATACAATAAGGCGATTTGGTTAATAGAGGTAGCATCCGATATATGGATGCGCTTAAATCTACAGTTACTTAAAACCTAAGCCAACAACCTTTGAAAGTACTTTGTTGCTGTTGGCATGCCGTATTTCTCTCACACATACACGTACAACATAATTACAATATAGCTCATTAAAAGTTGATATGTTAACACAAAACACAAATTGATTGCAATATACATACATAAATAATAATAAAAGAAAGGAAAAGTTAAGACTGAGAGGCGGGAGAGCTTTATGAGCGGGCACTAAGCGTGCCCTTCTTTGCGCTTCTCATTAAGCCAACTTGGTCTACATACAAAGTTAACAGAGAGTGAGAGAGAGAGAAACAATTAGTTGGCTGACTTTTGTTTTGTTGCTCTTTTGCTGTTGTTTTGAAGTTAATTATGTAATTTACAAAATTGGTTGTGATTGCCTCGCCCCGCTCATTTGCCATGGATGAGCGCATGCCGGTCGCGCTGCCTCTGGGAGCCACCATCGCGGCAGTACTCACCTCGCGACGAGGAGATGCTGTCCGGAGCATGGGGCCGGTGGGGATGCGTGTAGCTGCTCTCATTTAGAGGCGCTATCACGTTGCCCTCGACGTCAAAGACGTACGGACTGTTCGGATGCGTCTCCCAGCGCACTATGAAATTCTTTAAATTATCCTTCGTGGCATCCAGCTCTTTGTTCTGCATGGAAACATTAGGCAAGCAGAGAATGTTACAGTGCGCAGAGCTTCGCTATTTAGCTAACTTTCTGTTTACCTCTAGCTCATGTGTTTTGCAATGCTGCGCCAGCTCCTCGCTGTCCTCGTCCTGTTCCGTCGCCTCACCCTCATCCTCATCCTCATCTCCATCAACATCCGCATCCTCGATTGTTTCCGTTGAATCCTCAGAAGACTCAGACGCTAACGTTATGGGTGACTCTGACTTCAGTCGCGTCTTGCTGCTCACTGAGTTGCTCTTGCTAACGGTTGTTTCAGCTCCTGCTGATGCTCCTGCTACTGTTCTAGCTGCTGAGGATGCTGTTCTCTTGAGGGGCGTGGCGGGGGGATGCTGCTGCAGCCATTTGTGTTTCACACAATCGGCGGCTGTCATGCGGGTGCTGTGGGGCATTTGGTTGATTAAAAGAGCGAGTGCTGGTTGAGTGGCCCGGTTATGGGCTAGACAACTAATTAACAAAAAACCCACCTCAAGTCCTTGACTAGGAGCTTCGATATGAAATCCAGGCACTCCGGGGATATGCCATTAAAGCATTCATCCTCAAAATCGTATTTTGCAATGGTTACATTTGACATTGTTTCAATGTCGTTTTCGCCCATGAAAGGCGACAGACCAGATATGCTGTAATTGTTTTTATTGTTCCACGTGTGTGTGTGTGTGTGTGTGTGTGTGTGTGTGTGTGTGTGTGTGTGTGTGTGTGTGTGTGAGTGTGTGTGTGTGTGTGTGTGTGTGTGTGTGTGTGTGTGTGTGTGTGTGTGTGTGTGTGTGTGTGTGTGTGTGTGTGTGTGTGTGTGTGTGTGTGTGTGTGTGGTGTGTGTGTGTGTGTGTGTGTGTGTGTGTGTGTGTGTGTGTGTGTGTGTGTGTGTGTGTGTGTGTGTGTGTGTGTGTGTGTGTGTGTGTGTGTGTGTGTGTGTGTGTGTGTGTGTGTGTGTGTGTGTGTGTGTGTGTGTGTGTGTGTGTGTGTGTGTGTGTGGTGTGTGTGTGTGTGTGTGTGTGTGTGTGTGTGTGTGTGTGTGTGTGTGTGTGTGTGTGTGTGTGTGTGTGTGTGTGTGTGTGTGTGTGTGTGTGTGTGTGTGTGTGTGTGTGTGTGTGTGTGTGTGTGTGTGTGTGTGTGGGTGTGTGTGTGTGGTGTGTGTGTGTGTGTGTGTGTGTGTGTGTGTGGTGTGTGTGTGTGTGTGTGTGTGTGTGTGTGTGTGTGTGTGTGTGTGTGTGTGTGTGTGTGTGTGTGTGTGTGTGTGTGTGTGTGTGTGTGTGTGTGGCAAAGTCAATAAACATGAAATGTAAAAGGAGAGCACACAAAGTAAATAAATACATAAAAAAACACACACACAGCAGCATTTTATTAACTAAATTAAATTGGCGTCGAGCGAGTTTTCTTGTTTAGTTACTTGTGTCTTTGGCAGGCAGGGGGGATTGCTATACCTTGGCGGTTTGTCTCGAACACCTTCCCTAACAGTTGTAAGACTTTGATTATTTAATTCCTGACTGCCGCAATTTTCACAGATTTTTAATTAGTTTACTTTGCTCATTCGAGCAACGCCAATGCAAAACCCGACCCCGACCCCGCACTCAGTCTCAAGCTGGCTTTGATTAAATTTTCCAGTGTCATATTCTTAAAACAACACTACGTTACACGAAAAGAATAAGAAGGTGCATTGCAATCGAACATATTATCTTTTCTAAAAATAAATTTGGTATTGAATTAGGGATTTGAAAATATTTAAGATTTCTTGTATGGCTAATTAACAATCAAGGAAATTGCAATGAAACAAAACTAATTAGGTTTGAAAATATGCTTTTAAGAAATCTAGTTGTCTTACTAACAATATCAATATCATCTGATAAAATCTACGAAAAAAAGTATAAATAATGTTTCGAATAGATTTTAAACTCTTTCACTCATAAAAGTATAAAAATAGGAGTAAAGCTCACCTAAAACATTGAAAATATAAAATTTAATCACTTAAACTAAATTTTATTTTTATTGGTCCATTGCATTGTAGTTTATGATTATCAATTCAAATAATTTTAATTAAATTTCTAATTTATTAAAGACTGTTCTCTATAACTTATCTATCATTTAAATCGCTGCTGTGTAGTGTAATGAAGTATATATTCGAATATCTCGGCACCAAATACTTACAGCACATAGCAAATGACGCCCACGCTCCACATATCAGTGCCATAGGAGATGCAGTCAAAGTTTACAACTTCGGGCGCCACGAACTCAGGTGTGCCAAAGAGAACCTGAAACAGAGGCATGCTATATAGATACCCTGTATAAACGGCAATCAATCGACACTCACTCGTAGGCGCTTATCGGGATCGAATTTACGCGCCAGTCCAAAATCAATGATCTTAATGCGATTTCCCTTTTGTGACAGTACCAAGATATTCTCGGGCTTCAAGTCCAAGTGGATGATACCATTGCCATGTATAAACGCCATAGCCTCGCACACCTGACGTATAAAGACACGACACACGCGCTCTGTGAGAACAAACTCGTCGTCCACAACACGATCAAAGAGCTCGCCGCCTTCAATGCTAAGAAGTCAATAGATTAATACCGTATATAGGTTATTAAATGTATTTTTTTTAAATATATATATATTTACATAACAATAGAACATAGAACATACAAAAAGCATGCAGATAAAGCCAAGACCACCGTTAAAGAAGCTAATTTAACTCTCATTTAATTGCTACGTTTTAGACTCGATTCAGTTGGCTTACCTGCCCCAGCATAAGTCTATTTATGTTATTTACAAGAACTACGCATTGTTTGACATAACACGAAAATCAGATAATACATGAACATCAACCTACATGGAAAAGTAAAATGCAGCAACTAGACCTCAAAGCATTTAACAATTGGTGAGAAAAGAAAATATCGTTTATCACAAGTCAGTTCCTGCACTTTGCTTTAAAGTGGTACATCTACTAGATAGGTTATAATCTACTTGCGTTGGGCATACTACTGTGTATATATGAATTATTTGTAAATCCATATACTAGACACTCAGAGATGGTAAAGTCAGGTAAAGTCGCTAAAGTTCTAAAACTTTGGCGTAGAAAAACTCTTTAATTTTTAATTTTATGCCTCCCAACTTAAAATATCGTTGTAAAGCACTAAAATATTTATAAATATCTATATATATATATATGTACATACATACATATAGCTCGTTAATTATAT
Source organism: Drosophila navojoa (assembly GCF_054131105.1). NCBI lineage: Eukaryota > Metazoa > Arthropoda > Insecta > Diptera > Drosophilidae > Drosophila > Drosophila navojoa. The sequence continues at coordinate 23,889,948 of NC_142893.1, read as the reverse complement.
ACCCGAACATACCCAATATCATATTACTCATTTATGCTTCAAAGATGGCAATTTTAAGAAGATAAGCATTTCAAACTAGAGTTGTAACTACTTCGCTTACTCTCTCAAATTTACTGAATACATGTAAGTCGTTGATTTGTAATACTTATGCCTTTGTATTGACGCCAAGTTGCTTGAACATATGGATAAATTATTTATTGAACGTTTAAGCAGGGATATACTTGAAAACGTCGTGGTTCGAGCTCTATAATTATAGGATGTAAATTTTCCACATTTGCCATTATTCTTTAATTTAAATTTTGAGCATACTGACAATTAGTCGTATAGTACATAAATTTGACAGAAGTATTTTGTACATATTAAATGAGATATAAAGTGCTAATAGTTTCTCATGCTATAACATTTAGCCCAACCTATCTCCGGTCTATTTATCCACTGCCTGCCTACAGTCCTAGCCAGAATACCTTTCCTAGTATCAAGAGATGAAACATTTAACAATTGTTTATATCTGTTTCAAATATCCTTTTTAATATGCATCGAACACATTTGTTCGAAAGGTAAATAAAAAATGCACTGGCAATAAACTATATGTACTTTTACAAATTTTCATTCAATTTGAAAAGGAACAAAAAGGCACTTAAAGGCCAAAGTCAATCGGCTTATTTGTGAAATTTTCCAGCTGCAATTCTCATGTGCAGTAATCGATGTGACTTATTTGACTTTTATGCAGCTGCTGAATACATATTTTTGTCAGTTGACATAAAATATGAAATATGAATTATTTACAGAGCAAAAGGGACAAGTAGAAAAGCTCCATGGCAATGCCAGAAATTCAAATAAATATTATTGTTTGTGGAAATAAACTGCAATTTTCATTAGAAAAGCAAATGGACAATTTACAAAACGAGTTTGCTGTTTGCAGTTTGTCAAGGATTTTTGTCTTGGCACAAATATGTTTGCTGCATTTTATGAATATGCAAAGCGACGAAACAACTTGCGCAAGTAAACAATTAAGACTCCAACACAAAACATCAACAACAAGAACTGTCAGCATTGTTGTCGACTGTAGAACAGGATAGCAGAACAGAACAACACTTTCTTAGCCATGGAAATTAATTTCAAAAGTAAAAAGTCAAGTGAGCTGCACAAAAGGCTCGTAACTTTATTGTCTTTTTGGCTCCGCAAGTGTTGCCGTTTTATTTCTGTGGCGAAAGAGTGCCCACTCCAGGCAAATGGGTCAAGGCCATGGCTTAATCAGTGTACCTTTGCCTGACTCAAATCCTTTATGGCCCATAGAATATGGCCTACCTACATTTTTATTAGAGACCTAATATGGGACACAGCTAACTGTGACGAAGTTTTGTTTTCACATTGACTACTGAATACCCTCAAAGTTTTATTATGGACAATTACAATCGAAATATGGAATATAACAATTTGATTTTAAATCAGAAATCATCAAAAAATCACAGCTAATTTATTTACTGATAATAGCTAAGCACTAGATCTACAATGGTTTTGTATTGACCGACTTAAATATATCTACTGCATCCAAAGATTCAGGCTGATGCGTATTTATGACTCATCTCTTTTTCAAGTCTAAAATATCTCCATCCGAATAAGTTCATATAAATTATATCTCTCTGGTCTGGTAGTTTCCTTCATATAGATTTGATTTCCCAATGTTCTTCTTTGTTTGCTCTCTCTTTTTATACCCTGAACCCATTGAAAATGGGAAATCAGGGTATAATGTTTTTGTGTAAAAGTATGTAACAGGCAGAAGGAATCATCGCAGACCCCACAAAGTATATATATTCTTGATCAGCACGATGAGCTGAGTCGATATAGCCCTGTCCGTCTGTCCGTCCGTCCGTCCGTCTGTCCGTATGAACGCCGAGATCTCAGAAGATATAAGAGCTAGAGAGCTGAAATTTTTTGTGCATACTCGTGTATACCATACGCAGTACGAGTTTGCTTTATTTTTTCGATAACTCATCCGATAACTTTTTTATCGGGAATAATCGAAAAATTGATTTTGTTTTTTGAGCCTCATGGGAATACTATTAAACATAGAGACTTCAGATTTACTGTGTATATATATATGATGAATACAAACATTTTGTAATCAACAGATTTCGGATACCACGCCCCCTTCGCCCCCAATTTGTAAAAAACGTATTTCAAGTACTAGAGACTTGTGCTTTAGAATGTACACACATTTTGACCATATGATTACGCTCTTCATTAAGATTGCATGTCTACAAAAAAAGTTATTCATCAAATAAATTCTCATACTATTGCCCACACTGCAGTGCAGCCCAAGCGCAGTCGCTGCTTACTGCGCAGTTAGCAGAGCGCGGGCGCGTGAGGGTGGATGCATGTGTATGTATGTGTGCGTGCATAAAAGAAGTGCAGAATGATAAGAATATCAGCTTGGAGGGTTCAGGGTATCTCCTAGTCGAGCAGTCTCGACTAGAGTCTTCTTACTTGTTATTATAAATATTGATTTATTCCAGCTTCTAGGTATACAAATCTAATATGTTTTAGATGATACGTATTGCTTTTCTATATATACATTTTATTAGAGAGTAGTATCTTCTACATATCAATAATATATTCTGAACTAATCAGATTTTATTTTACAAACGGAATACTATTTAGCCTGTACATAATTCCCTCAAAGATTTTTCATATGGTATGTATAATCTTGATATTTGATAATAAAGATCTAAATAATGATCCTAACTTAGTCTAAATATAATATAATATAAAAATCTAACTCGTTGATATCGACCAAACAATGACAGTGACATGCCTGCAAACTTAGATTACAATGTTGTCAAAATTTGGGGACATTTTAAAAGACAGACAGAAAAATGTAGAGACTTTTAAAAGACAGACAGAAAAGACTCTGTTGTATTTTTGAACTTCGTAAGCTTCCTTATGTGTGCGTCACACATTAACTGATAAAGGTGCAGTGCTCCTCATAGAGCACTAAATACATTTCTAGAACAAGGAAGTGCGATAACCTGTTGCATAAGGTTTTCTTTCTGAGTGAGCCAAAAAGAAGGAAGAAAAAGAAACGTAGAAAAAAGCAAAGAAAACTTTTATAGCTGTGCGCTGTGTGTGTGTGCGTGTATGCATGTGCGTGAGTGTATCGGTGTGTGTGAGTGTGAAAGAAGTTTACTAGTTTACGATAATGTGCGTACGTGTAAATCGTATTTTATGCACATTTCCCGCTGATTGCAAGATATTGTGTTCCACAACAATGTAACAACAACAATAGAATAGAACATTTAACAAACAAAAAAGACCAACAAAAGTTATGAAGATGTTGTCAAAGTAGTTTGCCATCAAGGGCAACAAACACTCACACACACACATAGACATACTGAGACGCACTCCACAACAATAAACAACAACAACAACAATAATATGGAATTCAAGCGAAATCAACATATTCTTCAACATGAATATAGAATTTCTACTATATAGCAATTGTATATGTAGAGAGAGTTGCGTGTTCGCTTGGGCCTTACAGTTCCAGGACGACGCACATCATTTTCTGATATTCGTATGCAGCATACAATTGTATAATGAGATGATGTTGCAATGAATTCATAATCTCCACTTCCCGCTCCACGTTCCGCTTGTCCTCGCGCTTCGGTATGGGCACGAATTTGGCTGCCAATTGGAGGCCGGTAGCCTTCTCTCTGCACTTGTACACTGTGCCGAATTTACCACTGAGAATTGGATAGTATATGATTAGCATTTCATTCCACTGTTTGAGGGGCGCTCTCTGAAACACAATACTCCAAGCTGTACTCACCGTCCCACCTCGCTGAGCACGTCGTACAATTTATGGGCGTCCACATTGCGGTTTATGGTCACATCGCGCATTGGAAAAGCGGGCTCCGGAACTGTGGAAAAGCAGTGTGAAAAAGAAAAGTGAGTGCTGAGCTCAAGTAGCTGTGCTTAGGGCTAAGAATAATTTAACGCATAAAGTAAAAGTATCAATTTTGTATTTCGCCTGAGGACCAAGGGTTGAACCATTTGAATTTCTTGGACAAATTTAATCAAGGTCTTTCTATACATAGCAAAGCTTTTAGTTTCATCGACTTAGTTTTATTTAGTTCGTCCATAAATACATTGCAATTTCTCTTGTCAACTTTACTCCTCTGATTTGTGATTTTTTCCTATGCGAGCCCCTTGCAGCTTAGCAAGTCTGTTATGTTATTATTATGTGTTACTACATGACCTCTCTATGCGCTTCTCACGCTGTCATGCTCATATCTGCCAGATAGTCGGAAAAGGCTTAAAGCGAACAAATTGAACTTCACTTCAACATGTATTCGACTACTGAGAACCTCTCTTGAAATATGGCATTCAATCATGTTCATTGTGCGCCCGTACGAAATGCATTTAATATCGGGTATTATGGGGGTGCCTGCCTTGCCTGCTCTTTCTGCAAACTGTTTTTGCTTGTCACATATTTCGCAACATATTGCAGACAATTTGTTGTGATATTTTTTTGCCTTTTGTTATGTTTCTTATTCAAAAGGAAACCCTTTTCAAAATTTATTTGCTGTTGCTGCTACAGCTACTTTTCCTGCTGTTATTGTGGCTGCTGTTGTTGTTGTATCTACAAGTTGCCAAACAAATAAAAATGACTTCATTGAATTCAATTCTGCAGCCAAGGGACATGAGACATAACCGCAGGCAAAATAAAAAAGAAAACAGGACGACAACAACGATGACTAACGGGAAATACACAAGCACATATACACAGACAAGGCATGTGTGTGAGAGTCCCCAAACATGTTAGTACTGTTAGGTGTGCCTATTGAAGGAACTATATTTTGTTGTATGTATATACCCTGTAGCTCTAGGGAATGATAAACTTATAAATCTGATGGCGTCATAGGCTAAAGATTGTATTGGTATTGATTGTACATTTTTATTTATTTATAAACAATACTAAAGATAAGATTTCATATATTCGCGTATAGTTGAACAGTTAACAATAAAAAGGGTTTCAGTCGTGTATTTAAAATATAATTTTAAAAGGATATTAAATCAGATTTTTTGTTGCTTGAAAAAATCTGATTTAAAATCCTTTTAAAATATACATATATAATACAAAAATAAGAAAAAAAAATATATATATATAAAATAAAATAATTAAAATAATTTGTAATAAAATTTATCATTTATTTATTTATTTTTTAATTTTTAAAACACTTTCGATTGTATAAACTTTTCAATTTACAGCCAAATTTTAAATGTTAAAATTCAAAAAGCTATTTGAGTTTATTGAATAATATTGAAATACAAATTTAATTCTGCATTTTCTGACTAGACTTTATTTTCTACATACATACTTTGCATATATAATATTATTTATATTTTTTATATTTGTATATCAAAATATTTTAATTACTAATGCAACAATGAATTTATGAAATGCAGTGCAGGGTATTTCGTAGTCACGCATGCTTAGCTCTTTGCCTTGCAGTTTTTTTTCTACAAATATATATATCTTTTTAAATATTTTTCTATTAAACATACGAAGTCCAATTTGACATTTGGTCCCAGTGAGCGACTCTCTTTAGAACTTTAGCCAAAAGCTTGAGCAGAAATCGGTTTGAATTTTGCTATTTAAATTATTGATAGAAAAACGTGCACACGAGGAGAGCTCCTTCTCTGTCTCCCTTTCTCTCTCTGTCCCTCTCTCTCTCTCGCTCTCTCTCTCTCTGTCCGCCTTTCTCTTTCAGGCTGTCTTTCCAACTGCAGCTAGCTCTGAGCGTGTTGTTTGTTCTAAGCATTCGAGATGCGCTCATAAACGCTGCCAACTGGAAGAGTTTGGATGCTGTCTGCTCTATTAATATGCAAATGGCGCATATAAGTATGCTACGAAATGCACGATAAATCTTTAAAATCAAAGGCGAGCCCATAACGGTGCATAAGTGCACGTGTGTGTGTGTGCGTGTATTTGCTCTAGTATGTGTGTGTGTGTGTGTGAATTGAAACGTCTGTCGTGGGGCGAGCAGCGGGTAACGGGAAGCTGCGAAGTGCATCTTGCGCAAAAACTTGGCAAATTCAAAGTGAAAGTTGAATAGAGGCATGTGTGCATGCGAGCATGTGTTTGAATGTGTGCGTGTGTGCTATTTGTGTGCAGTGAGGCACTTGTGCGTGTGCAGCGATTGCTGCAACTTGACGCCATCTCAACAACTGCTATCTGCTGCTCCAGGGCTGTGTTTGTGTTCCCTAAACGGCTTTTTGGCGCAAAATTTATGCATGTCTGCTGCAAATTTTGAGTGTGTGTGTAAGTGTAAGTCTTTTGAGTGCACTTTGCCAATAATGCGCACAATTTAAGTCGACGCAAACACGCCAGTGCAATTGGAATTGCAGCCGCCTGCTGCTCGTTAGATCAGCGAGACATATTCAATTCGCATTCAAAACTTGGCCAGAAGTTCAGGTAATAGCAAAAAGGAAATCCATAATTTTTTTTCCAACGTAATTTATGGGCAGACGCTGAGCAAATCAAATATTTTCATAAATTGCATGCGTGGCAGACAGAACTCGCACATATTTTATCCACAAAAACAAACTTAAATACACATGTGAGAGCACCCTCACACACACAGACACCCACTCACACACAGTCGCGCAGGTAACACGTTCATTTCCGGTTTTGAGCTCATGAATAAATGAATTTATATCGACTATGGATGGCAGTTGAACTGCAGCGCATACTTTGCAGCGCATATCCTGGCATATCCCTCCACTGCTCAGTTTCGCATGCTCTGGCTCTCTCGTTGCAGCTCTTGTGATTTTAGCTTGGAACTTGTTTGTGCCCCACGAATCGAATTGGATTTGAGCTTGGATATTCGATACGTAATGCTGCTTAGCACAGAGCCTCGAGCTCTGGCCATCGTCGAGCACAAATGCGTTTATAAACACAGCCAAATGGAGTCGAGTGGAGGCTTATTAGATGCCAGGCATCTGCCATTGAGCCAGGTTAAGGCTATGAATAAACAAGTGGGCTCGTGCCGCTTGCAGGCAAGCTCTTTGAAAGTACATATATTCCTGCTAGTTATTTGTCTATGAAAGCGGGTGACAAAGCAAAAGCAAACATTTCATATATCTTCTCAGAAAACCTAAGAGAATAATAATTTATATCAGCACTTTACCTCAAAAAGCCAAAGATTTGTGGATGGAATGTTTCTCCATTCTCTAAACCAGGTTTTAATTAAATACATAGCAAAATATGGATGGATGGATTTTTGAACTTTTCAATAAAAACCGTAAAGTGTTTTTAATTTCAATCTGCAAATCAAATAAAAAGAACTCTCAAAAGGGCAACTAATTTGATTGAACTCGAGTTCAAGTGGCAAAAGGCAGACAGCTCTTAACTGATCCATTTAATATAATCTGAAATGGCCCACCTTCAAGCCACGACCACGACCATGAGCATAACCACGCCCCATTGTGGGCGTTAAATGGTACTGATAAAGTGCCACTCGTTGCAATTTCACCCAATGCAAAAAACTTTGCCAACTTAATTTATGCACAATATCAAAAGCGCATTTCGAGAGGGCCATTGTGAAATGCCTCGAGAGTGTGTCAATGGAACGAGAGTGTGAATCGGCTAGGGGTGGCATTAAGAGAGAGCATATATATATATTATATAGCAGATAATATATAGTATATAGTGTATTTGCCAGCACTCTCATTCAATTGAGTGCTGTTCGCAGATAGCTAAACGGGAGGGATTTTTTTTTTTTTTTGTGCCAACGCCGGCAATTTCGATGATATGAAAATCAGCAGTTTTTCCTTTGAATTTGGAAAGACTTCGCAGTCGCAATGCGCTTTTCTTTTGTGCATTTTGGCAACTGTTGACAGTCTAGCCAAGTCGACATTCATTATCGTAAATTTCGAATTTCGAATGGCAATTTAAAATTTGTTGAAATAAACGAAACATTTAATGCTTCCCTTTAATGGCTGCGACTCGTTGTACAACAAATTCTACAGGAGATTTTAAACTGTTGCACATCAATATGATAACGACACACACCCACACCCACACCCACACCCACACCCACACACACACCGACACTCGCACACATGCGCAAAAACAATATTAATGTGTCGCATTATGCAGACGCCGCGTACGCAGCAAACACAAAAAAGTCGGTTGTTTTTTACTCAACAAACGCGTTGGCATTTTAATATGTGCGTTAAAAAGTTTGTGTCCTGATGGTAGCGGGACGCATTCGTATGTGGTTTATAGGTTTTTAATAACACTTTTTATACGTCTGCCAGCCGCAGAGCACAACAAATCCCCGACTTAAACGCCTCACGTCAGAGCCCGACCCGCTGGCCGCTACCCCAAAGCAATGAGCCAAAGTATGTCAAGCATCTAATGGCCAGGCATATAAATCCAAAACACGGCATGTTTACACAAAGATTAAGCAAGTTTTATTCACATATAGAGGTTGATGTCAAACAAGTACAGCGCCAAGACCACCCAAAGATGTTCTCAAAAATAATTCCGTTGCCTGTTTCAGCATTGCAATGGGAGCAAAGTTTTCTAGAAGAGTCATGCTATTTCTTATATTATTTATTCATTGAAATATGTATGTATACCTTAAATGTATATGAACTGTTTTATTGTATATTGGCTACGTAAATTTTAATTGTGTCAATTAATGAATATTATTTCTGTTTAACCTTTACGTTTCTAACAAAGTTCAGTTAATTTTTGATAATTTGATGTTTATCAGTATGAGAAAATGTTTTGTAAGAACGCTCTCAATTCTTGGGAATTCAGCTTAAATATGTTTTTGTCAGCTTTGGCCCAGACTAACAAATAATAACTGACATTGCAGTTGACTAATGGCGAAAAGTATATGACAAACGAGCGAAAAAAAATGCTGAAAATTTGTAAGAGTGCCTGTGTGAGTGTGTGTGTTTGTGTGTGTGTGTATGTTGCTATAGTTGTGCTAATAGTTGTTGCTATTATTATTGTAGTTGTAGCTGTTACTGACTGGCTCATGCACTTTAATCAGCCTAAGTGCAGGCAGAGGAAAGAGTCAGTCAGAGTCAGAGCCAGAGTTGGGTAAAAAAAGTAACGTGTAACACGGCGAAAGGGGAAAATTAAAAATGGTAAAACTTTGCTCGTTTACTGCTCTGATGGTCGCTGGCTCTGCTGCTACTGTAACTGCGACTGCGACTGCGACTGTGACTGTAGCTGCCATTTCGAATTGGTTATTACTGGGAATTTCACATACACTTACACCCACAGATACACACAGACACTCGGACATGCACACGTTGGTCGTCTCTGTGTGAAAGCAATGGGCAGACACGTGCTGCAGATTTTCCGCATTTGTGTTGACTGAGTTTGCCTTTGCATTTGCACATATTGTTTGCTGGCTTGAAAAGCCGAAAATGAGAATTGAATCACATCATTTTTTCAATGTGGCTCTTGCTGATTCTCCGATGGTATTCGACATCCATGAAGAAGTGTTCATTTATCCTAATCAGACTTTACACTGAGAATTTTAAAGTGTTGGTAAATATCAGCATTGGCTTAAATGAATTATTTTTTTTTTTTTTCATTAATTCAGTCTTTGTTTAATTTGACTAACGCCTATTATACGAATGTATTTTACGTAAGCCCAGAGTCTACTAAATTATGTTGGCATGTGTAATTGTCATAAACATCTCTTTCTCAAGGCTATTCATTCATAGAAAAACACGCTTGTTAACAGTACCTGGAGACAATTATTAATCAAAGCTCGAAATGCTAAATACAATTTATTTCTTACAATTGAATGCATTCGCTTGAGAGCCTTAAGGCCCCAGTCGAAAATCAATGGAACAGATGATGAATGACGAGGCCAAAGTATCTAGCCCTGTCTACATACGATTCTACACAATACATATTTTTGTGTTTAAAACAAATGTGTGCGGTTCAGCGAGCATGCAGCAAATCAATAACATCAACAATGTCGCCCCAAAATCTATTAATACTCGTAAATATATTCATATATGTATGTGTATGTCTGTTTGTATGTATTTGATGTGTTCATGTAGATACAGATATAAATGTATCTGCAGCCACATGGCAGCGCCAGTAATTCATCTTCATCATTTTTGCATGCCATGCGTAAATCCGTTGCCACGCCCACGAATATTTTAGCATAGCTCAAGTGACGACAGCGCAACAAAAAATAAAAAAAAATAATACAAAAAATGAGGAAGATATGAAAATCGTCAAAGCAAAATGAAAAGTAATAATCAGTAGCGCGAGCCCCTGAAAAAATTGTATAGAATCAAGCAACGCGAATCGCAAATAGGAGACTGTATGAAAACTGTGTATGTGTATGTGTGAGTGCGTGTGTGTAAGCTAAGCTGCTCTAATGCACTGTCAAGTGTTTCAACTACCAACTGTTCCCAAGTCTGGCCAAAGTGTTGCCATGAACCGAGCGCACACTTTTCAACTTTTCGTTGCATACTTTTGTGGGCCACTTTAATTGCCCATTGACATTTAAATTTATGCGTGTATATATATATGCATATATATATATATATATATATATATATATATATATATATATATATATATATATATATGTACGGCATGAAACAGCGCCAACTAACTGGTCTGGTAGCTGTACCGCGCGTTGCTCATAAGATTTTATGATTCTAATGCCGCTTGCCAATTTGAAAGTGGCGCAAGTTGATTATAAGCCATCAGAGCAACGGAGCAGCAGCTGAGAGTGTGGGCCACATGACTTTGGCATAAACTTTGTCAAGTCTAACCAATTATTTGGCCACGCTTATTGATAAGTTGCTAAAATTTGTGAAAGTTTCGCCATTATTATTATAATTATATACAAATAGATTTTCTATAATGTGTAATCTTTCATAGATTTTGGTTTGATTTGCGCAGAGTAAAATATATATAATTATATCTTTGGAAAATTTAGTGTGAGACTAATTTTCAGCTTTATGCTGATGATTTTATGATTATTGTAAAGTGACAAAAGATAAAATTGTAAGCACTTAAACATACCAAACTCATAATAATTATATGTTATATTATATGTTAAATAATAAGAAGATGCAGAATAAAGAAGTAAAAGTTTTTTTTTAATGGATTGCAGGAAAAATCTTTTGAAAATAAATATAATATTGAAATTACATATTATTATTTATTTTATTTTTTTTTGTAATCCTTGAGTATTTTTGAATCAAATAAAAATAAGTAAAATATTAGTGTATGTTATTTAACTTTATATATAGCAATGTCTAATAGCAACACCTATTTGTAGAGTATTTAAAATGCAGCTGCTGAAAAGTTTCCCCTTAAGTAATTTTTTCAGAGTCTTTATTTTGGGCTGATAGCAGCAAATAAAATTAGCATTAGTAATTTGTATGCATGTGTGTACAAATTGAGTGCTGCCTGACAGAAATTTCATTTCATTTTCATTTAGAACTTTGTCTCTTTATTTTCACTGCTATTTTCATGAAGTGCGAGAACTCATTCGCATCGCGCATTTTGACTAACCAAGTTATTTCTATGCATTTCAATTATTTGCAGTATTTTCTACATATTTTTTTTTATTTATTTATTTATTTATTTTTTTTTTTTTTGGAGCCACAGTTCATTAAGCTGTTTAATTCAGGGGCGGGCTGGCTTTGAATGAAGCACACATACGCCATGTGCGCCGGCTGACAAAGGCATTGGTCTAAAAGCATTTCTGGCGCGCACATTTCTTAAATTGTTTTTTACCAAACACTTTATGCGGCTGTGGCATGCCACATGCCCCAGAGAGCCGCCCACCGACTGGTGCAAGCGCTTTTGTGGCGTCTTATTCTATGCGTACTCACACGATGTTTAGCTAACCCTTTACACATTCATTACGCCCGCGCTCTGAGGCGCTGGGCGTGTGCATATTTCGCGCTTATGTATAATCAGCGCTGTCTATGCGTGTGTGTGTGTGTGCTTCCTGTTTTTCCTTTCAATAGAGTGTGTGTGTGTGTGTGTGTGTGTGAAAGTGGGTAGCAGAGTTAGCAAAGTTTTGAGCGCTTTAAGCAGAGTACCAGAGTATAAAATTTAAGTCAGCTGAAAAGTGCTGTCTACATGCTGGCAAACGGGACCAGCGCTAATTGATTGATGTGAGCACAGCAATTTCAAGGCAATTTCAAAGTTCAACAATGGTTCAACAATGCCTCAACATGGCCCTACAACCGACAGCCGACTGAAGATAGGAGACAGGAGACAGGCGACAGACGCAGACGCAGACGCACAGGCCACACAAGATGGATGCAAAGGGCCAGCTGACAGCTGCAAAAGATAAACACAAGAGAATTCACTCTTCAGCTCCTGCCTCCAGCCTCGTCTATGTCTCCCTCTCTGACTCCGTTTGGAATACCATCTCCATCAGCTTTAGCTCTTCAGCTGCAATCACTGCACTTTTTTTATACTCTTGCAGTGGCTATCCTGAATTCAGAAATCAATGTGATGTGCATTTTGTGGGGACGAGTCATACATTCAAGACTGCGAATAATAGCAGGACAACACTTAGATCTGTATCAAACGGTGAATGCCGAAGAGACTTTCCACAAAATCATCTCTAATTAAATTATATATCAGTTGAGTTTATTTAATGTCTATCTGGATTAAATCATGATGATCTCTTCAGTGATTCATAATTTATGACTGATCTTCATTAGATATACGATAATTTTGTGCTAATCTACAGTAAATAGCTCAACTGAATTGAAATATACATTTCGACTAGAACAGCATCTACATATTTTTGTATACATTTACAGAGTATTTAAATTTCGTTCATCGAAATCTGTATAAATTCTCTTCTATAGCTGATTTTCTTTTTTTCTTTTTTAATTTTTTGTCATGTCAGCAACAGGAGCTGTAGATATAGCGGGATCCTTAACTATACGTTCCCCTTTCATAGAAAATGCAAAACAATTTTAAGGCTCTCTAACGATGTATGCGATACGTCGTTTGGTTATAGCCACAACCACAGAGAGATATGTGGAAAGAGAGCGAATGAGAGGGAGAGGGAGAGGTAGAGAGAGAAGTGACTAAGAGACACTGTGTCAGACAGTGTTCGAGGTGCGGAAAAGATGTGGAGACGCAGTGAACTCATTAAAAGTTTGTTTAGCTAAGTTGCAACAAAACGCTGCAGCTGCGACAAATGTTAAGCGTTGCATGTGCAATGCCTAAATAATATGCAGGTGGCAGAAATGCATCCACGAATTCGCGTCGCCTTTAGATAGCGTTTAATTAATTTAATGAGCTACCTTCTGCCAAGCGCATACGTATGCCATTTGCCATTCGCCATTTGCTGTTGTCTGCTTGCTGCTAATGACTTGCGCTTCACGCAGCCAGGCAGCCAAACGTGCAACGTGCAGCTCGTTACCATAACAGCCAGCCAGGTGGCAATATTTTGCCAATGAAGCAAGCCAACGGGCTGGCGCTTAGTTAATTATTGGCGTTTGCGGTGACCAGCGCAAAGCGTATTAATTTATGACACGCATACGCCATGTTGTACAAACTCACACACATAACCGTTATGAGACCTGCCAACAGCAGCAGCAGCAGCAGCGTCATCAAATTGGAGGATTTAACGGTGCTGCGGCTGAAAGCTGTTTTCGTGAGTTTTTTTTTTTTTTTTTTTTTTTTTTGGCGCTCTTGAATCATAATTTGCAATGAAATGTTGCAGCTCAGGTTAATTAATAAAAGGTTATGTATTTGCATCATGATTTTCGCAAATTCACAAGCAAGCGCTGCAAACATAAATATCAAAGCTGCGAAACCCAAAGCCAAAATGCTGATGGTTTGCTTAACGCTGACGTTCAGTTACCTGGCGCGTTGCGCGGTTTCTGAACCAGCGTGTACACGTCCACAAAACATCAGTTCAGTTTATATAGCCTGGCTATTCATTAATTATTTTGAGAATTTAAATTAACATTTTATATTCCTGTTCAATTTGAGATTTCTTATTGTTTGTTTTTCCATTGGCAATATTTCACATTCAACACATTTTCTCAGCTTGTTGAGCTGATTTTTGTCTCTGTTCAGAATTCGCATCAATCAAAATTATACAACAGTCAATAAAATTCTGGCGACGAAACAGATATCAAAAATATATTCAAAGCTCGATTAAATTACATTACAAACATTAATTTCCTACTTTATACGCCTCAACCTTTTGATTTCATTTGATAAATGTTTGTTTTTTAAAAGACCAACAATTTGGTATTGATGATTGAATATATACATATTTATATTATTTTCTTGGGCTTCACATTTTGAAATCAATGAACTTTTTTGTGAAATTTTTGGTTATTTCTATTTTAAATTGTTTTAGTTTTATCTTTCGTGTGCACTCGCTTTTTGCTTGAATATTGGATTTCGGTTTGAATATATATTTTTCAACTTCTGTAGTGACCAAATTGGCGGCTACTAATTAGGCTTGTGCGTTGGCAACGCATTCTCTTATCTGCCGTCGCACACTTCCGCCGTCTCCCATAAAACGGAAAACCACTTGAAAAGAAGGCAAAAAGCACAACGGCACAGCAGAAAAAGCAAAGGCAACAACAAAAGCAAAAAGGAAAAGCAACAGCCACAGCCGCAGCCACAACAAAAAGCAATGAAAGCTGGTGAGCAGGCAACAGACATGGCCAAGTTTTAGGCCAACGGACGTCGTGAATCAAAAGAAGAGGCAGACGAGTGTATGTGTATGTGTGTGTATGTGTGCCTGTGTGTCTGTGTGTCTGTGTGTGTGTGCTGTGGCTGCTTTAAAAGCGAAGGCAAACATTAGCGAACACATATTTGCACTCAAATTGAATTGAATTGAATTTTAGGCATAATCTAATATCAACTGTGAACAACGAACTATTTGGCCAGAAATGGCGGCTAACGCGAACGGAAATGCATGTGCGGCTGGGCTGAAATGGCCGACAATTTGGCCGAATTTGCTGCGTGGGGCAGCAAGATAAATCAATTAACGTGCCGCCGCACAGGGCACAAACAAAACAATTAATCAAGATACTGGTTTTTAGTTACATACGTACGCGGAAATGAGGTAATTGAAAAGCCATCGATTCAATGACAGCTTCAGAAGCCATATGTGTGTGTGTGTGCGTGTGTGTGTGTGTGTGGGGTCAGCATCTGGCACATGTTCGCACGCGCAACTGACAACAATTTGTTAAAATTTAACGCTTTATTTACTGCTGACTGGCTGAATGCCTGAATGCCTGAATGGCTGACTGGCTCCGATTGCTGGAGCAGGTAGGGGCAGGGCCAGAACACGATTTCTTCCCAGTCTTCCCCACGGACTGCCAGGACACTGTGAAGTGTCCACGTTGAACGACAGTTTGACATCTCTAAATAAAGTTTGCAGTGTCTAGCTACGTGTGCCAACCAACACACACATACACACACTGACATACACTGACACACACACATACATCTTGACAATTTAATGGTGTTGAGGTTATTTATACAATACGCTCACTGCATTCATTCAAATATTCAGCAGACTGCAGCCAATGACATGACTGGCTGACTGGCACGAACTGCTGGGACATCTTAAAGCGTTTACCAGAGCTTAATTCAATTTGGGCGAGTGACTGGCTTGGAGCAGACCAACAAATCTAATATTCAAATTATATTTTATTGCTTTAGATGCAGTTGAAAAAATAGGCAGGAAGAATGTAAATTACGTAAGACTTTAAATTTGAAATGTTTTAATTCGCTTTGGGATAGGCATTAAAACGAATTCAAATTTTTGTATAAATATAGAGTCTAGATTTAAATCCTCAGATAAACATAAAATTTGTTCATTGAATTTGGATCCTCAGTTAAATACGCCAATTATTGAATCCTTCATATTTAGGGTATTTAGATTTCAATACTAAACCAATTTTAAAAAAGCTACAATTTTATGTTTATTTGACTAACTAATTGTATTTAGTTGAAATTTTATATTTACGTAGTATTTAATATTAGAGTATTCAAAATAAATACCGCAAACTAAATAAGAAACTAAAAATAAAAAATAAAAATCAAATATTTAATTAAGAATGTTTTTTCAAATACAATTTTACAGTCACAGCTTAAAGGTGTTCAATTATAAAGCAAAGTGATAACATTTGTGCGTGCATTGAGGGTATTCCATAAAAGAAATTAATAGCCCTGTAAGCCAGTAGCATTCATTAAAAGCTCCACAACGAATTGCTTTCACTTGAAGTAAAGACATAAGAGATTTAAGGAATGAAGGGAAGTAACTGCTGCAAATGTTTATATTAAAGTGCAACTTTTATAATCCCGAGCAACTGGCGAGCCGTGACCGCAGAGATGGGTCATAACTCAGCGGTAAAGCGCATTATATGAGCCACCCGATACACATTCAGTTACACTGAGCTACTCAGTTACTGAGTTACTCAGTTTCTCGGGCACTCTGGCCAGGGGCGACTTGGCATTGCATTTAATTTGAACAGCACTCGAAATTAATGGGCAGTGAGCGCTGGTTGTATAATGGCGAATGGATGACGAGTTAACAGATACAAATGTGAAAACAAACTCGGAGCACACCAGGCCATATTACATGTCCAGTCCAATCCGGTGCAGCTGGCCCAAAGGCAATTAAATAACGTGCGCGATTTGCAATAATTCGACAATAATTAACCAGCTTTTAGTGTAAACACAAACAGAGGCCATGCCCATCGCAATTCTGTTGCCTTGCAGCCCTCGAAGTGGGCCCGCGCTGCGTTTACGCAATGGCGTCAGCTGATTAGCATCGAGGCGTGGCGCGGCAACGCGAGGGGGGCGGTCAATGTTGCAATTTATCAAAGCTGCCACAAGTTTTTTCGGCTGTTGCAATTCACAATGTTACGCTACGGGGGCACATAAATTGCAACAAAGAAGGGGGATTGGAAATTCGGAATTGCATATCGAATGCGCAGCTGAGCGGCGAAAGGTTTGGGCCAAAGCGCTGAGCGCTGAGCGCTGAGCGGAGAAGAGAATCGAGCGCTCGCGAGTTGCAATAAATAAAACAAATGAGAGCAGCGCGCAGGTATTTACATAATTTCGATTATTTTTGCGGAGCTGGAGTACTGTTTAAGCTGACAGCAACAGCAATAGCAACAGCAGCAACAACAACCACAACAACATCGGCAGCATTGGCAACATCAATGTTTGCAGTATGGAAATTGCAGTTTGTCAGTTTAGCATTTTGGCGCGAAAACGTGTGTGCATGAAAATTGAGTTTCCAATGCTTATGCACATACACACAGACTCGCACATACATATACATACATGTATATAAATATATTTATTATGCTTGTCTGTGCTTGCATTTGCCAAACGCAATCTTAACAAGATTTCTGGTCGCCCTGCCTGCAATACATTAAATTGCAATTTTAATTTGCTTAGCACGCGCTAGGCTCTCTCTCTGTCTATCTTTTGTCTTTCGAATTCTCTTCGAGTGCTCAGCGCTCTAGCTTAGTTTGCCAGTCGCTCCGGTTAGCTGCCCGTGCACCACATGGCGTATGCGTTATAGAGTCGTATAGGCATACACAAACAGACGGACAGACATATATACATATATACAAACACACATATGTACATACATATATGCATGCACTCACGCCTTGTCTGCAATTTTAATGCTGCTGCTGCTGTTGGCTGTTGGCTGTTATTGTATTTGTTATTCTTCTTGTCATTATTGTTGTTGTTGTTGATGCTGTTGTTATTGGCGGAGCTGCTGCTGTTGTTCCACCTGCAGCTGCGGCTCAGACAGTCGCCAGATACTTGAGCATTAAAAATTTAAATAAAATTGCAGAGAAACAGCGTGAAAAAAGGAAAATGGTATTGGCTTCTGTTTCATATATGCATCCATACACACTTACATACATATTCATATTCGTATACATATGTATACGCATATGTATGCGCTATATGAAAATGGATATTGGATAGCTGTACTGCGCTCTGCTCTGTTCTGCAGTACGTGTTTGGATTCTACTTAAAGTACTGTTACAAACAACAGTTCAATTGCTTACAACGATAAACATTTGTACATACATATATGCTTAAGAGCATTTGGCTTTAAGGCCATTGCATTCGACAGTGATTACTTTTTATTGTTAATATGTTTCTAACAAAATATGTTCACCAGTTACTGATTTTCCAATGGCCTTTTTATCTAACCATAGGCATTATTTATTAAATTCTTTTGGAACGACGTTCAAACACATGTTTTCCATCTGTTAAGCAAAGGTTTTATGACATCATTATATTTATATATTCAATAAAACCCGTAAACTAATTTATATTCAAGCGTTTTAAAATTTTATGTGTATTTTAAAAAAAAAAAGGATATTTCATATAAAAATGATATTTCATATAAAAACATTTACCAATAAATACTTTTTATATGTAATTAACATTGCTTAAAATAGTTTTATGATTTTTATTATCAATCGCAAGCTCAAATTTATATATTCTATATTGTTTCTAAATGGTTCTACAGCGCGCTTCATACAAAAATGTGCATTTACAAAGATTTTTATTCACTGCCAAAATTAACAGAAAATAAAAAAATATTCGTACCTCCATTGTCAATCGCGGGGAGAGAAACGTGGGAGGATTCATGAAACTTGATTTCTGGCCAATTTCTCGGCGCACAGCGACACTCAGACATAAGCACGTTCATTCAGTTTTTAAATAACCAATCTGTATGTATTTAGACAAACAAGAGAAAACAAAAAATACCCAAAGACGAAAATCTGCTAATGGCAAAGCAAATCACATGAGGAAGGTGCAGCCGAAACAGGAAGAAAATATTGAATTGGTCGTTGCATAAATTTATCTAATTAATTGGCATTTCGACAAATTACACTAAATACATATCTGTATGGATAATATGGTGCACCTATTGCGAATTTGTTGATCATTAGTGTAAAATGTGCAAGCCCCAAAAGCGATAGAAAAGAGCGCAGCATGAGACAGTCGCAAGGAATTTGCAACGTCAAATGAAGTGAATATCAACGAACGACCTTCAACATGAAATGCGACGTAAAATAAATTTATCTCAATTGTATATGTATGTATATAAAAATATATACATACATGTGTGTGCCGGTACATGTGAATCTGTGTGAGTGAGTGAGTGTATATGCGCTACTGCTTTTCAGTTTGCGCTCATCTGCGCCGCTAGCTGGGAATAGCTTAGAGACAAGATGTGGAAAGTGGTGCATATAAATATATTTATTTATCTTATATATACATATATGCTTATATGTGTGTGACGCTGTGTTTGTTTTACATTCACCTTGGCAGCACACAAAAATTAATAGAAAAATACATATACATATGTGATTTTCATATTTGTGCGGCCCACGCGTAAAATATATGAAGTATCTATCGCCCTACAGTAAATACTCGTTGAATGGAAACTGACTGGTTTCATCTGTTAACTTTTAATTAAAGCTAAACAGGATTCAATTAACACAAACACGAGTTAAAGTGTGTGTGTGAATAGTTCAAAAATGGTGAGGATGCTGCAGAAAATGGAGAATGAATGAGAGTCGGTATGACGTGACCTCAAATGTGGCACGAAGTCAAATTGTTCGAGCATGAATGATGACAAGCTTGTTTGATGTGGTTGAATAGACGGTACACGGAATGTGGCAGGGGACTCTGACTAATAGGGAATAAGCTCAATTTACATAAATACTGTACGAATTTAAGTTGAAGTGAGTAAACTGTGAAGGAAATGCATACGATAACGAAATAAACGCTTGAATAACACTAAAAATATATTCTATTTATCCCGTTTTACAAGCAAAAGAATGCTTGAACTCGCCATCTACAATACATAGATTTCACTGTGTCCCGAATATCTCTTAGCTAAATATACGAATATTTGTGCGCAATACATGACGCCAACACACGAGGCGTTCGTTGGCCAGAATTTTTATGCATTTTTTGTCGGCTGCTGTCTGCGTGTTTTTAAATGTTTAAACAAAAAACAATGTGTACGAAAATATTGTGTATACTATAGCATCTAGCTCGGTGGCAATTTGTTTGAGTTGGCGCTGATATAGCAATCGGATATATAAATTGTGTATTTAGCAGTCTAAGCCAGCGATTCATAAAGTAAATAAAGTAAATATAAAGTACTGGCAGTGCTTTTAAATCATTTATAAAATTTGATTTGTTTAAAGGATTTTATGATTTTTTCAAATGAATTTTTGTGAAGGTGGTGGCGTGGTTTGGCAATTTCCGTTCAAACGTTTTTTTTTTTTTCATTTCCGCTTTGTTTTTTATTTTAAAGAGGACCTTATTTAATGCCAGTTGGGAAGAGCTTGCCGAGATTATTTGACTAACGGACAGTGTCCCAAATCGGAAATTGAGAAATCAGCTTTCGCACCATTAGCACATAATTCAGATGTGACAACAGCCTACACGCACTTTATCCCACAAACAAACACATGCACATACACACACAGGCACGGAGCTCACAAATAAAAACTTTGCAATTTGCCAACACACACATACTCAGAAAAGGGTTTCGGGTTCTTCATACCTGTAGCAAAAGTATTTCCGTTTGTTGTTATTTGCCAATTTGAGAAAACAGCCTGGGAAATGGAGCCGCCGCAGTGCAAACCCTTTTTTTTGCTTGTGCCTGGCTTGTGGGCGTGACGCAGGCG
The DNA here is from genome assembly GCF_054131105.1 of Drosophila navojoa. NCBI lineage: Eukaryota > Metazoa > Arthropoda > Insecta > Diptera > Drosophilidae > Drosophila > Drosophila navojoa. The sequence continues at coordinate 23,869,188 of NC_142893.1, read as the reverse complement.
TTGTGAGGTTGCCCGACAGTAAATCACGACACCCGTGTGCGGTCACACCCCTTCCCAGCGACAACAAATATTAAAAAAACAAGTAATAAAGCTCTAGTCGAGACTGCTCGACTACGAGATCCCCTGAACCCTTCGAGCAACTGATATTTCAATAATAATTCGCACATACACACGCACACACACACACACACACACACACACGCATACAAACAAACACACGCGCACACACACACTCACATATACAGGCGATTGCGTTTGGGTTGCGCTGCATTGTTGGCAATATTAGGAGAACTTATTTGTTGAATAATTTAATTTACAGACGTACGATCGTAATGAAACTTTTAGAACGTAATCATGATGTATAAATGTATGTGTATACCGAAACTCAAGTCTCTAGTATTTGATATACAAAGATGATGGTGAGGGGGTGGATATAGGGGCGGGGGGTAAATTTTAACAAAAACCGAAATTGTATAAAATACGTGTTAATATATATTTAAAATTTGGACACTCTAGCTATAATGATGTAGGAGATATAATTTTTTAACTGACTTTCGATAAGGGTTTTTATCGATAAAAAATATCGGAATGAGTTATCGTTTTTTAGTGATAAACTCGATATGCGCGCGATATATACGGACATTTAAAAAAAAAGTTGAAGTCCTAGCTCTTATATCTTCTGAGATTGACGCGTTCATACATACGGACAGACGGACGGACGGACGGACGGACGGACAGACAGACGGACAGGGTCAAATCGACTCAGCTCGTCGTGCTGATCAAGAATATATATACTTTGTGGGGTCTGCCACGCCTCCTTCTGCCTGTTACATACATTTCAACAAAACCATTATACCCTGATTTCCCATTTTCAATGGGTTCAGGGTATAAAAACAAAAACACAAAAGCCAACGCAAACACACATACCGCAGTTAAGATACACTTAGCTAGCTGGGGACTAGGTAGTATAACCTGGAATGTGCGTTCGTTTAAGTAATATGACTAAATTCGGTTGAAATTATTGTTATGTTTATACAATATATTAGTATTATTATTCGTGTACCTAAATTTTAAATCTAAAAATATATATTAATATATTAAATTTATTACTTAGATAAAGCAATATATTTTGTTGTTGCTTTGGGATCATCGAGCATCCACACTCTAGAGTACAGCTAAAATAAAGTATTGCATGCTTTGTAGGGTATTTCTTAGTCGTTAGATATTGCCTGCAATGCTCATACTCGTTTCATTTTAAACCGTTGCCCCTTTCATTTTTCAAATTGCTTCGCGCTTACCATTTTTCAAGCTGCACGCTTTTGCCTTTATTCAGCCTGACTTTTGTCTCACAATCTCTCTTTTCTCCCTCTTTGCCGTCTTTTCCGTTTTCTGTTGTGCCGCTCATCCAACTACTTGACACTTCCGTTTCGGTTTGAGTCATCCTGACATTGTCTTCGGTTTCTAAGCCAGTGTGAAATTTCAAAGCTGAGCCACTGTAGTTACACTTGCGCATACCCAGGACCCCCTTTCCCACTTTGAATTCACGTTTGACGCTTATCCTTCAGCGCCTTCTCGTTGCCGGCGCCCAAACGTTAATATGAATGGCAAAAAATGAGCGAAAAAAGCAAAGTGAATACCATTTGCTCTCAGTGTTTTATGCGTGAAATTTATTGTTTCTGACAATGAAAATGGCGGCGCAAACGTTTCCTGATCAGAGCCCTTCTTATCTATGGACCCTTTTCCTCTGCTCGTTTTTTGTTGTCTGCCGGCTCCATTGTCGTTTTTTATTGAAATTCATGTATTTTTAAAAGCCTTGGCCATTTGGTGCTGAGCCGCATTGGCTGTAAATCGTTTAAGCATTCGTTCTGTATTTTGTCTTCTGTTTTGTTTTTTGTTAAAATTATTTTCGTTTGATTTTTACAGATATTTCGATGTTGTTTGCTTTCGGCTTTTGACGTTTATCTGAGCATAAAAGTTAATGTTTTGCATCATGGCGCACAAATGTTTATTGTATCGTAGACCTATATTAAAGCGTCGTTAGGAGCCGATATCTAAATTGCCAATGGGCCCGAAATGGAACAGCTGCTAATCTATAGATTCGCCTTGATTTGATTTGTCTGTGTGCCGTTTGTTGCCTTGTTAGCTTCATACCAAGGCTTGCAACGAATGGATAAGAAGTTTTCTTACGCAGAGGAAAAATAGCAATGCTTGGCTCTTTTCATTAATGTAGTTTCACTCTATAAGAATTTTGTTTGATTAACAACTCAAAAATTTCTTATCTCTTTTTATGGACTGCCGATTTCTCTTGTGACCTTGACAGATGGTTGGGAACCCCCCAGTGAATATGAAGGAAAAGAGAAACCACAACTACTGATTGCTATTAACTAGTAAAATGTTTGGTGCTAAATAAGTTTAGAAGTTGCAATCAATATTATTGTGTTAATACAAATCCGATATGATTTAGCCTTCTCAATGAGAAAATATGTGCAGTGAATCGGTTAGTTAAATTGTTCTTCTTTAGACAGAATTACTTGATTATATAGTATGAAATTAAAATCTTTAAAATCATAAAGAATACTATTAACATTTTTACAATTGTACATAAATAGATTGACCTTGATCTTCGCTTTTTAGAGGCAACACACAGTCAGAAACTTTAAATAGAATTCGCATAACGCTGGTCTGTCCCAACTTGAACAGATAAGATCTATTCGCCGTAGATTCTATAAAATATTGTCCGCCATAAACTAGTCGAAAAGTTTTGTAAAAGCTTTCTAATGCCCAATTTACAGCTGTTATCAGCGTCCTATTACTTGCCGGCATATCAGCAGATAGGTGCACATGGGTACAGATGTATACAGATGTCTACATACACATATATATGTATACATCATATATAAAGTTCGATATTTTTAAGGCGAAACGCTAGCAGACCTTATCTTATCATTTATCACTTGTCACTGATACACTGATATACTGATATACGTATGCGCGTTCTTGTTTTAATATCTCACTTCAACTATGGCACATATATGTATGGTCGTGTATGTATTATTCCTTCAATTAGTTGGTAACTAACGTATTTAGTTTAGTGACTTACCGCCTTCCGGCTCTGAGTCATCTATGTAGATCATTTTTCTCTGGCTGCGTCCCTTGGCGCTGGGTTCACGTAGACGAGTGCCCGTTTTGGCGGCTTGTACTTTACAATAAATGTATACGAATATGGGTATAGGTATAGATATATTCAATATATATTTTCAATATATTTATGAGCGTTTTTTGTTTGCACACACTTCGAAGCTTTTTGCTGGTATCTATAATATTTCGTACGAATTTCTTTTTATAACACAAAACATTTCGTTTTTGCGTTGTGGCAAAAATAAATGATTTTTTCTTTTGACAGAACTTCACTTCACAGCGAGAGATTTTGTTGTTGTGTGGTTTATTTTGATATATTTGTGTTGTTATTTGTCGCTCTCTTTTATTTGTGGTTCTGCTTCACACTTAGGCGAAATGACACAGGATTATTTGGGCTACTTTATATTTCTGCCTAACTTGTTGATCAATACACGTTGCGTATGCGTAATATTAGAAAAATAATTGTAGCTAACTTTCTGGGTTATTTCATTGAACTGGTGCGGGTTGTGGCTGGGGTTGAGGCTGCCTTTTGATTGCGTGCTATTGTGTCATCGTCATCGCGAGCGAGCGTTTAGCATCAAACTGTTTTTGGCCTGCGCCACATTATTTGATTTGGGGCTTCGCGTTGCCAATAATTTTCTGTTCCTTTGTTGCTTTTCGTTTGCTTTTGGCTTTTTGCTTTTGGTTATTGCCTATGTGTGTTGCGCTCTTGGGCGCTCAATTATAAATGTGTTTTGCCTGATAGCTGGCAGCTGGGCCGTCAGCAGGGGCAGGCAATGCGAAGGGGCCGGCACGACTTGTCGCCGATCGACTCGACTCTGACTCGAGTCTCCGAGTCTGTCAGGCTAGCCCAGTGCCAGTACCAGTGCCAGCGCCAGCAGTCGCGAGCGTTTTTCTATTTATAAATAAATCACCCATAAAAAAAATTGAAAAGGGAAAGATACAAATACACTAGTTGCTGCTGCTCTGTAGTTCTATCTGTATCTTTATCTGTATCTTTGCCTGTTTAGTTATAAAAATAAATTGCAAAATAATTTGTTTGCTACTCGGTCTATCACTCTCTCTCTCTCTCTCTCTCTCTCTCTCTCTCTTTTTTCTTTTCGCTCTCGGTTTGCGGTTTTTATGTGGTAAGGGAATGAAAATGCTTTTTCCTACTGTCGCTTAGCACATTTTTGTAGTGTGTAAACTTTTTGTACATATTTTCCTCTTTGCCAAGTTTTTGCCCACTTTGCTGCCGTATAGTTATGTGTTTATATACATCTCTATATATTTTCATGAATATTGCCGGGTATTTGCTTCCCATTGTTCCGCCTAGCCTGCTGTCAGTTCGTTTTTTCTTTCTTCCGACTCGCAACTTGTTGCCGTCGTCAGCTGCATTTTCGCTCTGGGCAGGTGTCTTATTTTATTCTCTCTTTATTCTATCGGGTAATAGCTTATATTATATCATTGACCTTCACGAAGAATCGGCTTATCAACTACAAATTTTATTATGGGTTGTCAATACGAAATTAAATCTATTTTGCTATTTCGGTTCACTATTTGGTGATCAGACAGTTCTTGGGAAATTAAATACGTTAATAATTAATTGACAAAAGCTCTTATTTATTTCATGTTTATTAAAAAGTATAAACACAATAACTACTTTTCATCTTAGATATTTAAATCAATTATTTAGTGTACTGTTTTCCAGCCTCAATGTCACTATGTTTACCTTGAACTAGATTACAGTCATGACTAGATAAACATGCTATCTCAATGTGTATTTGAATCTATTCAGAGCAGTCTAGCAGTATGACTGTAATAAGAAGCTATGAGACTCAACTACCGAATTCCGCACATTGCTGAATCCGCTGGGGTTTAAAGTCTCTTTCTTTTCTTTTGGTATTTGTAGATCAAGTGTGAATTATAAATATTTAAAAAGTTCTTGAGACATCAGTGGGCACATTATCTGGGCCGCATTAAATTAAATTACGCTTTTCTATATTTATATGGGTTAACATCATGGCCGATAAGAGCAAACTCACACACCCCCCACACAATACCTGTGGGCTTGACTATCTTATCAGACGGAAGAATGCTTAATTGCCGGACGAGCAGCCCATAAATGCGTCATCCTAGCAATGCAGATAAATAAACCTAAGAAGTCATAAAGAGAGTGCGAGAGAGAAATAAAGCATGAGAGACAGGTGGAATAAGCATTCGTAACTGCAGATGGACTGAATTCAGGCTCTAATTGGGCCGCTTTGTTGCAGGCGTCCAACTTAAATTGCTTTAAAACGTAAACAACAATACGAACTAAGCCGACAGAGCATAACATAGTCCACCGCTTGCCCGAAGCCGAGCCAATACTAAGAGAGAAGGAAAGAGAGAGAGGGAGAGAGAGAGAGTGAAAAAAAAAAACACGTTGCGTATACGCCATGTGGTCGGACTGCAGCCCAGAGTGGACAGCAAAGCAAATAAACACAACGCTGTCTGCCGACGTGTTTCGACGCGTTTGCGGCTGTGAACAGGAGCCCACTGAAGGGCACTGCTTTAAAACTACGGCCGGAAGCGAGCAGAGATGAGATGAGCCGGAGAAGGTCGTTTTGATTTGCAAAAGGTCCGGCAAATGCAAGAGGCTTTGATGCACTCTCTAAAGTGACTTGGTCCAAGGCAAACGTTTTAATCCAGCTCGAGCTTTGTTTTAAATAATGCAAATCCCTTAAATGCGCTAAACGGAGCGAACTGCAGCTCGCTCTCCATATAGAGTGCTCCTTTTTTTTTTTTTTTTTTTTTTTTTTGTGTAGCTGTCTTTCACTTAAAAATCAAATCGAAAATCGCGCACACGGCACGTTTTTGTTTTCCTGTTTGGCAATATTTGTTGTTGCTGTATTTTGCTTCCGGCCATTTAGTTAGGCGTTGTCCAAAATGCTTTTCGTGATCAGAAAAACAACTTTTTGTTTGTTATTTAGTGTGCACGAAATCATTTAGCGAGTGCAAGAGCCTTGCATTCACAATTGTTTTGTTTGTTATTTACTTTTATACTTTTCTGTTGCTATTATTATTTTCTCTTCTTCTCTTTTCCTCTCTTCTCTTATTATTATTATTTTTTTTTTTTTTTGTGTATTTTATTTGCTTTCTAAAAATGTTTACATATCAATGTTGCACAGTTTTTTGCACATATTTTGATAGCATTTTTACGCGGATTTTCGTTGTCGTTGCACTCCGCACGGCTGCTCATTGCACGCTGAACTGCTCGGAAAATATTTAGTTTTTCACAATTTCAATCAGGCTTTCGGGAGAACTTTTTTCGTATGTGTATTTCGGGCTGCCAACGCCTCGTGGCGCTATTTTCGTATTGCTCGTGAACATTTTTCGAAACAATTTTCGTTTCTGTTGTCCGTGCGTTATTTGTATTTTGATGACCTCTAAGAGGAAATATAGAGGCTCGATTGAAACACGATTTGGCTATAGACATTTAGAAATCCAAATGTGAAGTATATACTAACGCTAAGTAATCTAAGTAATCTGGGAATTTACCAGGTATCTTCAGGTCGAGCATATATCTATTATATTCGGAACACTTTTTTATATTACATTAACTTCACAGGGTATTAATTCGTCGCCTATTTGCTACGATTATGATTCTCACTTGTTTTGTAATGTTGATGCGGCTCTGCGGAGTGCGGACGGCAGAATGCAGAGCGCAGTCTGCGCGCTGTTGGCGCAACATAAAGCCAATGTGTTTACCGCGCCAAACTTCTTTGGAGCTAATTATAAACCGAATCTGTGTGCATTGCATGCAACAAAGCAATGTACCATTAGCCCCAATTCTGTGTGGGCGTGGGCTCCGGACGCCTTCCAGCATGCTGTACGTGCGGCGTAGCAGGAATATCAGTGTGTGCCATTCAGGTTTTCCGCTCTAGAATTTAAAAAAAAAGTTTTTCTCCTCAAAAGATTGTCGATATTTCTATTATATTTATTTTAAAAACTTGCAAGCTAATAAAAGATAATTCTAAACACATTTGTAGAGTATATAAATTTTATTGTCAATTAATAAAGGTCTAGTGTGTTTTATATGAGTCTAAGATTTTATAGAAGTCGGATTCGTTGGATGGCAGCTCGGTCCTGTGGCGCAATGGATAACGCGTCTGACTACGGATCAGAAGATTCCAGGTTCGACTCCTGGCAGGATCGGAGAATTAAGATCTTCTGAAAAGAAGATTTTTTTTTTTAATTTTGTATTCAAGAATTTTAAGAATTTTAAATTTATCTAAAGGAACGGCACTCTTTAGATTCTTTGAATAATAACTAATTTCCCCTATTAAAGCATTATGAAACTAATATTGCCGGCCGCTTTGCTGTTCTCTAATAATTTAATTTTCCAGTTGGAAAAAGTTACTTTGCGCCCAACGTGGGGCTCGAACCCACGACCCTGAGATTAAGAGTCTCATGCTCTACCGACTGAGCTAGCCGGGCCTATTGATTGCAATGCGAAAAAAATAATATACTATATAAATAGGCGAGTCCACATTGCAATGTGTCTGCGCTTTAATATCTTGAATTGTATAACTTACCTATTTAATTATTGTAATTATTTTGTTTTCCTTAGTTTCTATATCTGTATTTCTCTTCTGCAATTATCTCACTGACCTTGCAATACTCACACACACCCACCCACACACAGGCAGACTCTATTAGTGAGACTCTTTCTCTAACCACATGGCGTCTTCCATGTTGGCCATCTATCCTAATTCATTCTGTTCGCCTTTCATCTCAGCGTGCGTTTTTCGAGCTGTTGTCTTAGCCGCAATTATTTTTTCTGGGTCATTAATGGGAAATATGCAAAGTATGCAGACAAATGGCAATATAAATTATTTAATTTCCACAAGCATATTTTCGCCTGAATTTTATGCTATATGGAAATCTACAGCCACACACACACACACATACATACAGAAATACACATACAGCTTATATAAATATTTCATTCGTTGCTCTCTAAGGTCGTCGCCGAGTCGTTGACTGCAGCTGTGCTCGAATTTTGTTGTTGGTGTAGTTGGCGCCGCATTTTACGACAGTTCACGCACATAATAGCTTTATATATATACATATATAAAAATATATTTATATAGATCTATATGTATATACATATGTGTGTGTGAGTATGTCAGTGATGTCGCTGGCTGCTGCTTTATTATTAAAATTAGTGGCATTTGGCCTTTTGCAGCGCGTTGACAGCCAGAAATCAATGTTAACGTGGCCCGAAGCGCTACAAATTTATGAGTCTCGTCGACCTTGCTGCTTGAACTTGTGTCAAAGTGGCACAATGACAAAGATGCGCAATCACAGTGACCAGTAAATGCAACAGCAGGCTATAGCCACGGGCAGCAACAGTCTGTCCCAAAGTGGCAAACTAGGAGAATTCAATCGATACCTTGTAGAGCATGAATGGTATATGCGGCGTAGTTAAGAAAGTAAGCAAAAGGCTTGCTAAGAATATGGCTATACGTGATATGGACCAAGATCTATTGCTCTGTCTTTTGACTGTAATTTCGATGACTATTTTCGATGTGTGTTATGTAGAGATTTCAATAACTAATTGTTCAGGCATTATCTTTTCAATACATATTTATTTTATGATAGTTATTTTAGTTACTTTTATAGGGAAGCCAAACCTTTTTATGCAGTATTCGAGGGTACCTTACATATATCCAATTGTCTTTAAGCCTCCATAATGGATTTTTTTCTGTATCTGTCCACATGCTTTAAAAACTTTTCGATTTTGATTTGATTAGTATCTATGTGAAACATTGTAAAATTCTTAATATACGCAAGAATTGCTAGAATTTTTAAGCAATATTTTATATTGAAATATTTGCGTAATTCATGTAATTTTTTATTTTATTTATTTTTTCAAATATTAAATTTAACATATTGATATTTTAGAAATAGCAAATTCCTAATATACATACTCGCGTTTATTTATTTAAACACTTTCCGTATAAGTGCTTGATGGACAAGTTGGTTTCTATCATGCCAGTTTGTATTTATTGCCAGCTTCATTTGCTGCTGTTGATTTGAATGTGGATGTTGTTGTTAAGGTGGATTCGATGTGTTTTTTTTACGTGGCCTACTTCCGGCGGCTCTTGTTTACGTCTAATTGGGCTGGGTACGTAAACAAATGTTCAGGTAAGTATTTATAGGTGCTTTGGGTGTATTGAGTTGTATTGGTGCTGTGGCTGCGTCAACAGCAAAAGAATTTCGCTTGATTTGCGCTGCAGATAAATAAACTTAATTGACATTTATGCCAGGCAGCTGACTGCTCGTTTATCATACAGATACATTTGAATAAAATGTATATAAAACTCAAATTATTGCCAGACGGACGGACGTACGGACGTACGGACGGACAGAGGGATGGACGAACACACGGACTGGTTTATGTATTTTGTGGTTCTTTCGCATTTCTGATCTGAGCCGAAGAACTTTTGTGGTTAACCGCAAAAACAATTTAATTTGATTGCCTTTTAAGTCCTCGGAGTATTATTCGGCTGTGGGGGGAGCTCCATCCGCACGCCTGCTCTAATCCTTTTCGCAAAAGTTTCGTGTCTTGGCACGTACTTCCGGCACGCCCACACCTGAGAGCTCAGTTGCCTCTACTGCTGCTCCTGCTACTGCTGGTGCTGTCATGAATTGCAGAAAATTTATTTTACCACAAGGACTAGCTGCTGTTGCTGTTGTGGATGCTGTGTGGCCAACACGGACTTATGCCAAAAACAAACAAGTTTGCTAGTGTATTTCGATAAATCTTAAAGTCAGGCAATTCATTTATTGATAAATTTAAACATTCCTTTTATCCGAAAGGTCACTGCGATGAATCGGCATGCCAGAGTGTTTCACACACGCGCACATCTTCTGGCACAAAGGCGAACAAAATAAACATTTATGAATTGCGCAAATGCCAACGCAAATGGCCAACCCAGAGTTGATGACGTTACCTCTGCACGCCCACACACAAAACGCACCGACACACACTCACATGTGCACACATTCACGCCGATACGCACAGTGACAGCTAGCGAGAGCGAGAGCTAGCGAAAGAGCAAATCAATTTAACCACTGCGCTCAAAAGTATGCAATGCCAAAATGTGCAGCATCAAAAGATCCCGTGCTTGGCAAATGTGCTGCATACTTTTAGCTGCAAATTGAAATTACTTTTCAAATGCAATCGCGTCTTGGAAAGCTTGGTCCACTTCTAAAGCTGTAAAATAAATAAATATAGCCAAATGCAGTAAAATCGCTTACATACATTTAAATTAAATATTTATTGTACATTTACAAGCCAGAAAGAAGTCAGAAGAAAAGAGAGGGCAAGCGAAAAGATAAAAATCTAATTGAAATTTGGCAAAACACAAAATAAATTGCCTATGTGCTGTATATCACTCTATTCGGCAAATTCTCTTAGCTAACCCAATTTAATTAAGTTTATTTAGACTGATTTAAGAGCTTGTTTGAAATTGCAAGAATAAGATGTAGTGATTGAAGTTAAAAATTCATACCGTGTTTTCGTGCGGACTGCAAGCAACAAGATATAATTGAATTTCATTCAGAGGAACGAATATTAAGAAATAAATAAAAAAGTCTCAGTAGCAAAGAAAATAATTTCGGCTGTATTGCTCCTTGAGAATCTGCGAACTCTGTGTCCACAATTAAGCGCGTGCTTGCGCAATGTAGTGCAGAGCAAACCAGAAAGAATTATATGTACATATATGTATATTAAAAAACTGTATAAAATAAAATTGATGGCTAATGTTGCGCAGCAGCCATAAATTGAAAGCCAGACAAACTAAAGCTGAAGCGGCAAGGGAGCTCAGATGCCCTGCACAGGTGCCAGCAAAATCTCATCAAAACCGCAAAAACCAAGAAAAATATTGAATGCAATTTTATTTGCCGCACGCACATGCAGCAGCATGTGGAGAACTGCTCAGCAGCAAGCTGCAAACGTATAGCGCTTTCTTTCGAGCTACTGCCTCACCGCAACTGAAACTGAAAGAAATATATCATATTGGTGTGTGTGCGTGTGTGTGTGCACAACTATGCTACTTAGCGTCTGTTTGCATAAGTGAGCGACTGCATATAAGTTGGCTGTCACACATACACACACGCTCGCCCAAAAAGAAATCGTATTTCCTGCTGCACACAATGAAGCTGAGCGTAAGGTGCAACTGCTCGCCGCACATTGTCATTGCAAAGCACCTGCACTTGCCACGCCCACCGCTCCGCTGGCTGTTGTTGTTGTCAATTCAGAGCGCGCTGATGCTCTCAGGTCTCTGCAAAAAGACTCACACAGCCATGGGTCGACCAGCTAACAACATATCCCTAGCCAACCGAGCCACCCGATCACCCTACCACCTGGCTAACAGAGCCACCTGGTGGCTCCACCTGTCTACTCGCGTGTGCCTCTAAATGAGTTTACGTGCTGTTATGCGTGCGTTGCCATGCACCCTCAGCAGATCCTGTTGCCAGCTCTGGCTGCTCTGCTATTTCTTTGTTTGTTTGACTTTGGCTCTCCCCTCCGCATCGGCAGCAGGACGAGTTCTGCTGCCCTTGCCTCAATTGTTGTCTGTTGTCTGTTGACTGGTTGGTTGCTCGCCTCGCTCGGCGTCTGTGCTGCTTGGCTCTCTCATCAAAATCCAGTTTAAGATTTTTGATTTAATATTGTTTGCTTTTCGGTTTCCGGATGCACGTACCATGCGCTTCAGGCTTGCTCTTGCCATTCGGCATCGCTCCGTGCAGCTGTAGCCCCAAACGAATTTATGTGAGACAATCAAAAGGTTGCCTTTGACTCACACGCACACAAACATATTCACAAACTTGGTATGAAGTGCTTATCAAGTAGTAAATATGAAATGCTAATTTTAGATGTTTCTGAGCATTCTCTTCGGAAATGCCATCATACGCTGCTTAGCTTGTTTAGCCGGTTTCATGAGTAAATCTGTGATTAGTAAATAACTTGGATTATTCTACTCGAGCACCTTAACCTAAGAATTATATAACAAAAGTAGCCAAATGAAGTTATTCCAAGAATTTATTACTGCTTTGACTTTTGTCACTTGTCAAAGCATGACCTACAGGTAACAATGGAAGCCCTTCACTTCTCTTTGTCAGGGTCTATGAGGGACTAACCTAAGCACACGCAAACTGTTTACACTTCACTGTCGCTTATTTAAAATCAAATTAAATTCACTTCAATTCACAGCAGAAAAAAAAAGAAAAGCAGCAAGAAACAGCACCAACAAGAATTGAAAATGAAATCACAGCAAATTAGTTGTAATTGAATTGTTGCCTACTTTGCATGCGTTTTGCTCTAATCGCCTTACAGTGAGCAGCAGGGGCAGAGCTAGAGGCGGAGGCAGAGTCAAAGGCAACAAGAACTTGTTGATTACCGACGACCCAGACAGGTGATCAACAACAATATTCAAAATAACAACAACAACAACAACAATGATAGTTGGCATGGAATGTCGAGTTCAAGTACACGGACTGGTCAGAGGCGGTTCTGTGGCCCTCGTAACGCACACCTCATATCGTATTTGTAGCGTCTGCATGTATTTGCCACGCCGACAGAACGGCCAAACGAATACAAATATTTGACGTTTTAGTCTAATTAAATTAACTCAAAACCCAGCGCTGGCCCTCGGGAAATCGGTATAAATTTCTGCGTTACGGCCAAGTGGCCAAACGCTGTTCGGAATTCGCAAAAGCCGGCGCGTAACGCAACACAGTGCGCCACAGTGCGGCGAGCAGAGCGCTACAATGTTTATTTGTAACTGATAATATTGAAAAAAAAACAACATAAGTGAAACAAAAATGAAATAATATTATACATTACTATGCATGTGAGCAATATAAAAACCGCTATGCGCCTTAACGTGTGCAATACAAAAGTTAAGCCACAATATTTTTACCTCTAAGCCACATGAGATTCCGTTGTCCATTGTGCGGTCGAGCTGAACAATTGCACCCGTTTTTATGTGCCAGAATGCAAGAAGTAAGTGGCTTAAGTGTCCCAGCAACCAAGTGAATTATGTACGACAGAGCGGGGGAGCAGGAAGGCACACATAGAAGGACACTGAGCGTGAGAGCAACCGAATTGAAAAAAATCACCGAACAAAGCTGTTGCCGGTCATTGTCTGCACACACATATCAGTGTGCTAGTGTGTGTGTCAGAGAGTGTGTGCTGCATATTTAAATTGAGTACTAACAAAGCCTGCGAACGAGGTAAAAACAAAAACTGGGAGAGCTTACGCTGAAAAAACTCCAGGAATAAACATGAAAATATTTTTAAAACAGGTATTCAAAGCCCCAGAAAGAAGACATGCCCCCACTGCCATTAGAAATATGTAGAAACTACTTGAATTTAACTTCCAATTATTGCTTTGAAAACTTTGAAATTTATGTACGCATTCTCTATAATAATTTTGAAAATTTTCTTAAATTTCAAGTATCCCTTTGTAGTACAAAAGTAAATCCCTTATCAATCAAATTAGTTTTTGCCGACCTGAAAATATCAAAAAAACTTATACACCCGACAAAACTGTTATCTCAGCATCCTTTTAGTATATACCATTGCCTAGAAGTCTGGATTAAATAGAAGTCACTGGATATACTGTATTATAATATTGGTGTATATTGTACTAATTGTAATAGACCATTGTTAATTGTCGATGTCAAGGCAATCTTGGTTGCGCTTCCTACTGGGCAAACACACCCACAGCGCCGAGCCAACAGCTGACGTTGCGTATATATGTATCAGCTGTGTTTCCAGATAAAAAAATTTATGATGGCAGTTTTATGGGGTTCCTTGTCGGCAAAAGGAAAGAATTAAACGAACTATATGCATGTTAAGTGACAAAAAGTGCGCCTGGCCCACTTATAATTCTATTAACTTAATTAAACAATGCAATTGTTGGCTTTTGTCCGGCAGCTACGCGGCTTCGCACATACCTCCTGCTGCTCGCTTCCAGCGGAAGTGCATTTTTTTTTTAAAGGGAGGCCATATAAATTTGCATTGGCTGGATATTTTTTGTACCACTGTGAAAGCCCTTCAAAGGCAAACGCTCTTAAAAAATATATACATATATATAAATTGCAAAGTTTGCCTTAAATAAATATTTATGCATTGATTGGGCAATTGCGAAAATCAACATGTTAATTAATTGAAGTAAGAGATTTCATATTTTGCTGTGCGAGTTAAGCTGCGACGCGCGCTATAACTAAAAACAATATTTCGTTTATGAATTAAGTTATTTGTGAAATAAAACACTTGGTGGCCAACGGGCGAGTGTAAACAAATGCAGTTATAAACAAATGCAACTGCACAGCTAAAGAAAAACACAAACACAAAAATTAAATTGAATTGCGAACAAGCTGCGTGTAAAATGCAAATGTGAAATTCGAAATTGAAAAATGTTTGAGACAAAAAAATATGTGGAAGCTCTACTAGTGATGTTTCAGTTGATATTTTGGGCTCAGTCAATAGAGCAATACATATGATACTAAGAAAGAGAAAGATATCAAAGTGAACAAGAAATAAAAACAAAGACTTTCAACTCTCAAAAAAAAAAAAAAAAAAAAAAAAAATATATATATATATATATATATATATATATATATATATATATATATATATATATATATATATATATATATAAATATATATATATATATTTAATATATAAAACTAAATACTTAAAATAATAAAAATTGTAAATATTAAGAAAAATATTTTTAATATTTTCTCCTCTCTTACAATTACATTTAATTCCTCTATAGTAACTCCATCAATTTAATTGCTCCAAAATTAAATGCATAAAATTTCCAAAGAACTTAAAAGAGCTTAGCTGAGTTCAAGCAAAAACTGAATAAAATAAAAATAAATTAAAATTATAAACAGCTTAACGGACACTGACCAAATACCATAAACCAAGACAAAAACCAGCTGCATGCCCACACACGCACATATATACAGATGAGTGCTACATGGAGCTCTGGAAACAAGTGTGATCAAAAAAGTGAAACTAACTTCACTACAAAGTTGCAGCCAGAGGGGCTTAGTGTTTGCGAGTTTTTGGTTTGGCTTTTGGGCTGTGAACGTGTGAGTGTATGAGTATCTGTATGTGTGAGTTTGAGTATCATTGTAAATAAGTGCGAGTGTCCTTAAGCCCAAGCGTTGACAGGAAGCTGCAAAAAGAGAAACCTGCAATAAATGAGCTTTAGAACTTTTCTCAAGCAACACAGGACAAATAAAATACAAGTCGCTTTTTGTTAAGTGAATTAGGTCCTCACACATGAGCACATATACAGACAAAGATATCATAAAACAGTGATAAGCATGGGTCGCAAGAAAAGGCAACCGATGGGCGTAAGTATTAAATAGTAGCTGCTCAACTACTGCAAGTAACAAGTAGCTGCCAGCTTCTCTTTGCATATGGCGCGTACGCCGCACTGCACGCGTGCTAGCTAGTGACTGCAGCCGGCTCCTGGTGGCTGCTGCTGCTATCGGCTACCGACACTTAGTATAAACGCTCCAAAAGGCACATTTCATTTTCATGCCATTTAAGTGGTGCCAATAAAGCAACCGCTCAGCCTGGCAACCAACCATCCAACACTTTGCACTTAATTTCCCTATATGTTTACGTTTATTTTCTTCTCTTATTTTTATTTATTCACACCTGCGTGTACTTTCACATACTGACTCTGTATATTTTTTCAATTTTTTTTTTTTTTTTGGCTCAGTTGCCGCCTGGTGGCGCCCCTAAAACTGTGGGCGGCTGTTGTTTGCCGCTGGGATTACCGCAACCTTTGCTGCTTGAGGAGAAGAAATTCTTGTTGGCTGTCGAGCGTGGCGATATACCAAATGTTCGCAGGTGAGTGCCATTCCGCGCCGCGCAGTGACGTTGCGCTTCTTCTTCCACCTTTCTTTATTTTCAGTGCTACCAAATTTGCGCCTGTTTTTTAAATGTTGCGTCAGGGGACGCGCAGGTGTCGATGGGACGTATCCGTACCCGCGTTTCGTATCCCTCCACGCAATCCTATAAATCCTATCACCACGAAGGCGTGTTTGTCTGTATGTCAGTCTTCGTGTGTGTGTGTGTGTCAGTGTGCGCGTGTGTTTTGTTGGGTGGTTTCAATTATTTACATAGCTGCCTGTTTATTTGCCCTGGGGCATATCTTGTGTGCTACTTAATAAGCAATATGCGGAAACGAGTCCTGTTTGCCATTTCATGCCATTTAAAATCGCATTTTAATAAATTTGCAATTAATTTCGTTCTATATTCAAGAGCGCAGACACCATGTTGAGTGGCCAGAGCATTTAAAGTGCCATGCAATAATATCAAATTAAATGTTTATCAAACATCCAATGAGGTTAAATGAAATTTCATTTATATTTCATTTGATTGGAAGTGTTGAGTGCCAAGGGCTTTTGCTTCAAAAAAATATTTCCTATATTGCTTGAAATGTTATATTCTTTGTATTACTTTATTTATGCTTAACGTTGTTTAATATATTACTAACTCAAAACATGTCCACTATTCTATATAGATATATTTAATATACATATATTTTTTAAATCAGAGCAAATTTGTTTTGGGCTCATGGATCGATTTCAAAAATGATCTCACTAGTAGAACTAGTACGTCTCTGCAGAATATAGGTGATATAATATACTACGAAATCTTTAGAGACGAGTATGAACTCAGCCTGTGGAAAAATAATAACCTTATACAGATAAATTTGTTTTCTACATTATATTCTCAATTTTGTATCAATTTATTTTATTTTATTTTTATTTCTTAATTTTTATTTTTTTTATTTTGCCTTTAAGAAATATCAAATATGTTTAATATATTTTGTTTTGTAAAAATGAGTTCCAAAATTTGGAAATCAAATGAAATTATTATAGTCTCTAGACCGCAGAGATGTCTGAGGTGCTACTTAAAAAATTAAAAATTCATTTACAATTTTTGTTATTATTTGCCTGTAATACACTTTTTAATAAAAATAAAATAATGCCATTAAAAATATTATACCATATCTCGGTTAGCAGTATTTATTCCGAATAGCCAATTAATATTTTTGCCAGACCCTCAACCATCAACCCAAAATCAAAAGCCACTGCTCGGTTATATAACCATTTATGAACAATCATCAATTGTTTTAAACATGAAAGAGTACAAGCATTAAACACATTTGATCCTGTGTGTGCTCTGTGTTAAATATGAAATCATAAAAGTGTAAAAACATCGATTCATTAGGGAGGGGGCGGGCAACAGACTCAACTTGTAGTGTAGTGCTGTGTAGAGCTTGGTGGTGATACGGTTGTAACGGTGTCTTGTTGAAGCTGTTGTCCTTGTGGTTTTTCTTCTGAGGCGCATTGCTGTTGCCTAATTGTTTTTTCGTTACTTGTTGGTGTTGCTGCTCCAGCTGCTACTGCTGATGTAGTCGATATGGTTTTTCTTTTTTCCTGTTTTTTTTTTTACATTTTTAAATTAATAAAACGATAGGGATTGTAGCTTTTCATCTCGTCCAAGGTGTAACGGTAGTGTGCCTTGGAGGGCTCCTCCTCGGAGCCAATCGAGTCATCCTCCTCCTCGCGCTGCACACGAATGCCTTTCAGTTGGCAGGCGCGTCGATAGAGCTCCTCCTCGCGATCCTTGTAGAACTGCCAGGAGATACGGCTGAACGCGGGCACTTGATTGAACTCTTGTCCAGCTCCATTCGGTGGGACGGCAAACCAATTTGCGCCACCTAATTTGACTGTTTGCGTTTCTAATTGATGG
Organism: Drosophila navojoa; assembly: GCF_054131105.1. Lineage (NCBI taxonomy): Eukaryota > Metazoa > Arthropoda > Insecta > Diptera > Drosophilidae > Drosophila > Drosophila navojoa. The sequence goes on along the minus strand of NC_142893.1, from coordinate 23,851,225 downwards.
ATGGATGGATATAAATGGATGGATATATGGACACACCCGTTTGTTTATTTAACAGTCGGCTGTGGGGAAGTCGGCACTCTGCCTGCGGCACTCACCCTTATTCTTCTGTGCCATTTTAATGACCAAGCCTTGATCCTTAGTAGCGTCCATACTAATTGTTATTATATTTTTTTGTTTCTTATTGATTTGGAATAGGTTTACAAATAATTTAAGTGCCAAAACAGTTTGTTTTATTCGGCGTTTTATTCAATAAATATTTCGTTTTTCTTTGAATTTTTTACAACAATTTATGTTGACGAACAATTGTAAAATGAATATTCGAGATATTGCCGCAAGGTAACTAAACTGAAATTTTGACAGCTGCAAGTCAAAGGTAACTACGTTCACTGTTATGTTAATCGAGCAGTGTTGCAAAATGCACCATCGGAATAGCTCGCAAAAGCCGATATCACGAGTTTGTTTTGAAATTGAAATTTGATTTTACAGGCGTTTCATATTAAATTTGACTCCACTTACAGTCCCAACTAGTTGCCTTTTGTAAAAACAAAAACAAATAACGAGCGCCCAAAAAATGTTGAGTGCTTTTATGGCCCTCGATTGATTGGCAAACTTTTCGCTGGAGTCGCATATAATTAAAAACTTTGAGAGTCGAAGAATAACGCAAGAGCAAAAGTTCTGCCTGGCCGCTTCTGTTTTCCAATAATTTGTTTATTTTTTTCTTTTCTTAGCCAATTGATTTTAATTATTTGCCACGCCCACTTGTGGGGCACCTTTTTTTAGAATATTGCAAAAGGCGTTGCGGCAGCAGCACATCAACATCAACTGCATGGACCCGCTGGGCCGGCGAGCCCTCACCCTGGCCATCGACAACGAGAATCTGGAGATGGTGGAGCTGCTGGTTATCATGGGCGTGGAGACAAAGGATGCCCTACTGCATGCCATCAATGCAGAGTTCGTGGAGGCCGTTGAGCTGCTCCTCGAGCACGAGGAGCTCATTTTCAAGGAGGGCGAACTCTACGTAAGTAACACGACTGACGACTGGCGACTGACTCCAACTACCCACTTTCCTTATCATGGCCATACATTGCCTGGCGCTGCACTCAGCTAATTTGTGGCACACATCGAGTGGCTCAGCTTTCAGTTGCTGCTCGAAACTGAAGCTAACACGATTTTAATCAGTTTTGTGTGGCCTCGTTAGGCACGTACATGACAGACGCTCAAGTGATTGGGAGTGTGCGATAAGCGAGCCAATGCTTCCGCCTCCGACTGTTCCTCTATGCCACATACAGTATGCCCGATAGTCCCTGTCTGTGTGTCTGCTTATCTACATTATACACTTGCATTGGATACCATAACTTTGTTGTTCTATATGTCAGATATGTTGGACTCTGTCGCAAACATGTGAAATTCATTTTATGATTTATTGGCAGATGTTTTATTTTAAAAATCTATTTAAATTATATATATTATAAACTAGTAGTTTAGAGAGCATATATTAATGTAAACACAACATTTAACAACAGTGTGTAGTTCAAGCTAAGTGAGATTACTTATAACTTTTAGTGTGTTAAATTTAAGAGATAATGTAAAATCGTTTACATTCGCTCATTATACTAAAAATATTTATGTTTATTTATTTTTGTGGTGTTAATATACTTTGAAGCCTTTATTTCGAGCTCATTATTTTCTTTTCTGCTAGGTTAAATTCTTTCTTATGATATATACTAAAATTTCTTAAGAGAGAACAAATTATTGAATATCGTACGTTTAAGTCTAAGAAATGTCTGTTGTCAAGTGCGAATATGTTTAAGTCTAACATTCGCTTCTTTCTTATCGCATTTTTCCTATCGACTATCTACCTAGTTTGACATTCGCATTTTGATCCCCATCTATTATGAATCATTAGCTTTTATGTGCTGTATTTTCAACATCTTTCGAATTCTAAATTCAATAAAAGTCCAAAATAGAAAATTGAGCAGCAATGCTAGACATCACTTTCATCTGTCAAGCCTTAAGCGTATTTAATCTTCGGCTATCATTGTTTATTATTCTTCTCCTGTTCAAAATAAAGTTGTATGGGTGTGCGCACGCTTCTTCTTAGTCTCCTGCCTTACATACACACTCATATATATACATATATTTTATGCACATATGAGCGCACGCTTCATTAAGCAGCCATTGGACGCAATTGAAGCGTGAAAATTACAATTGTAACTCATATGCAATAAAACGTTTAATGAGGCCAAAATATCAACTTGAAAACTGAGTGACTTCTTGAGTTGGCGCACCTTAACCTTAACTGTTATATGAATAAATTTCGTAGAGCTGGCAAAAGGTGGACATCAACACGGCGATGTTTCCGCCGGATATAACGCCGCTCATTCTGGCGGCGCACAAGAATAACTTTGAGATATTGCGAATACTGCTGGATCGAGGGGCCGCCGTGCCTGTGCCTCATGACATACGGTAAGTTGGCCCCGCTTCCTCGCGGGTTATCATTAATCTTGGCTCGTTTAGCTGCGGCTGCGAGGAATGCGTGCGTCTCATGGCTGAGGATTCGTTGCGGCACTCGCTGTCGCGCGTGAATATCTATCGTGCGCTCTGCAGTCCATCGCTCATTTGCCTCACCTCGAGCGATCCCATCTTAACAGCCTTTCAACTGTCCTGGGAGCTGCGCAATCTGGCTTTAACCGAGCAGGAGTGCAAGCTGGAGTACATGGACCTAAGGCGTCAGTGCCAGAAGTTTGCGTGTTGCCTGCTGGATCAAACACGTTCTTCCAACGAGCTGGCCATTATACTAAACTATGACCCCACTATATCCAGCTATGAGCCGGGTGATCGCATGAGTCTCACGCGCCTTGTTCAGGCCATATCCTACAAGCAGAAAAAGGTATGATCATATTTCGATAATCAATGTGAGAGCAATATTTACTGTTCAAGGTTTTTTCTTTTATATTCTATTATATTGTATTGCAATTCACTTTTGTATTACCGACAGATCATTCTTATATCAGACAGATTTTATTGTTGAGAATGCAATTTGCATGTCAATTATATTTTTGAGTATTTTCTTGATATGGGAAAGCAAGGCTTTGTCAACGTGTATGGAGCAGGCAGATGGTGGCTTGCTAGACCTCATAATGATGAGCTGAGTCGGTTTAGCCCTCTCCGTCTGTCCGTATGTATGATCCCATGGGTCCCAGAACTATGAAAGCTATATATTTTCTAAAAAAATTTCGATAATTAACCATTTTAATACCATAGAAGAAAAACCTTTTAACAGTTCTTAAATTAATGGCTCGCAGAGCTAGAGTTTCCAAACATAAAAAATTCCAACTATATGTATGTATATGTAAACTAAACTAAACTAAACTAAACTATCGATGTTTATTATATAAAGAGACGAAGTTATATTCTTTCCATTCTTTTTTGTAACAAAAATATAACTTAACTGAGAAACCGAGAGCTTTGCTAATGCTAAGGCTAAAATGTTGATACTAGGTAATTCTATTTAGGAACGCAGATTAGTTTGGGTAAAAGGTATTTCCATGTGGGACAGTCGGCTGTACCGGTTTTAATCTGAGCTTGGGCTGTCCATATGTTCATCAATCTCAGCTGATGGCTCAGTTGCCAGTAAGCCGCTTTGTGTCTTACATAGACTATTGTATCTCGACAACGCTATTGTATCACAGAGATACTTTTGCAGTTCAGGGGCGCCATTGTGTGCTGTGGCTTTTTTTTTTTGTATCTGAAAGACGCACTTTGTTTTTAAGAGTTGCTTGTGCATGCCGTTTCAACATCTTGTTTGCAGTTTGTGGCCCATTCGAACATTCAACAATTGCTGTCATCGATTTGGTACGACGGACTGCCCGGGTTCAGGCGCAAGGGCATCGTCGACAGATTTATCTGCATAGCGCAGGTGGCACTGCTGTTTCCGGTCTACTGCTGCATCTATATGTTTGCGCCGAACTGTCGAACGGGTCGACTGATGCGAAAACCGTTTATGAAATTCCTCATTCATGCGTCCTCCTACGTGTTCTTTTTGTGTGAGTATAGGGCGGGACAAGCGCCAATCGGGGTCGTGGGTCAAGTGAGCCGTTTATGCTATAATAACTGGGGCAGAGCCAGAGCCAAAGCCAGAGCTCATATTCTCACTGTTTACCTTGCAGTTATCCTCATATTGGTATCTCAGCGGGCGGACGATGATTTTGTGCGGCTCTTTGGCACGGCTCGCATGAAGGCCGAGCTGGCCGAGCAGGAGCAACGGCAGCGAGGTCAGGCGCCCAGCAAACTGGAGCTGCTCGTGGTGCTCTATGTTATTGGGTTCATGTGGGAGGAGATCCAGGAGATTTTCGCTGTGGGCATGCAGAACTATTTGCGTAACATGTGGAACTTTATTGACTTCCTGCGCAACAGCCTCTACGTGAGTGTCATGTGCTTGCGGTAAGTTCACGTTCAACTGCGAACGTCAGCCACCAGCTAACCATTTTTAATGAACCCCGCAGCGCCTTCGCCTACATTCAGCAGGCGACGGAAATCGCGCGAGATCCGCAGATGGCCTACATTCCGCGAGAGAAGTGGCACGACTTTGACCCACAGCTGATTGCCGAAGGTCTGTTCGCGGCGGCGAATGTCTTTTCCGCCCTCAAGCTGGTGCACTTGTTCAGCATCAATCCGCACCTGGGCCCGCTGCAAATATCGCTGGGGCGCATGGTCATTGACATCGTCAAGTTCTTCTTCATCTACACGCTGGTGCTGTTCGCCTTCGCCTGTGGGCTGAATCAGCTGCTCTGGTACTTCGCGGCGCTGGAGAAGAGCAAGTGCTACGTGCTGCCCGACGGCGAGGCGGACTGGACCTCGCACGGCGACTCCTGCATGAAGTGGCGACGCTTTGGCAAGTCAGTCCAGTCATTCAGTTAATTAAAGGGCGTATGTAATCCTAACTGGTCCTGCCTTGCAGCCTCTTCGAGTCATCGCAGTCGCTGTTCTGGGCCAGCTTCGGCATGGTCGGCCTGGACGATTTCGAGCTGACCGGCATCAAGTCCTACACTCGGTTCTGGGGCCTGCTCATGTTCGGCTCGTACAGTGTCATCAATGTGATAGTTTTGCTGAACCTGCTCATCGCAATGATGTCCAATTCGTACGCCATGATTGATGTGAGTCGCCGAAGTGGGAGCACCACTGGCCAGTGGCTTCATTAATGTCATTGATTGCGTGATTTGCAGGAGCACTCGGACACCGAGTGGAAGTTCGCACGCACCAAGCTCTGGATGAGCTACTTCGAGGACAGCGCCACTCTGCCGCCGCCGTTTAATGTGCTGCCCTCGGTTAAGTGGCTCATTAGGGTGTTCAGAAAGTCCAGCAAGGCCATTGATCGACAGCGCTCCAAGGTAAGCCCCACTTAACGAAGCCCACCCTGACTGTTTCGCTCAAATTGTTTTACTCCCTATTCTTGCAGAAACGTCAGGAGCAGGAGCAGTACAACAAATACGACAACATCATGCGCTCGCTGGTCTGGCGCTATATCTCGGCCATGCATCGCAAGTTTGAGAACAATCCGGTTACTGAGGATGACATCAACGAGGTCAAGAGCGAGATTAGCACGATGCGCTATGAAATGCTGGAGATATTTGAGAACAGCGGCATGGACGTGTCCTCAGCCAATAAGAAGGAGAAGCGTAAGTGCGCACAGTCGACTACTTGACCCAAATATAAGGCAGATATATGTGTATAATACATACTCAACGCAGATCCGCGACCTCGTCGCATGAAAGTCTGGGAGCGACGGCTCATGAAGGGCTTCCAGGTGGCACCGGTGCAGGCCAGCAGCGAGCCGGAGCTGCTCGGCAACGTGAACGGCGAGGGCGAGATGCGTGAGGTCAAGGTCGAGTCGGTGCCCTCGAGGCCGGCCAAGGAGACGGCGCGCGAGCGCTTTCAGCGAGTGGCACGCACTGTGCTGCTGCAGTCGAGCACACACAAGTGGAATGTGGTGCTGCAGGGCACGCTGCAGAACTCGCAGATTGGCCGCAGCACCAAGCATCAGCGCAGGAGTCTGCACAATCTGGGCAAGGCCATCGAGGAGGCCAGAAAGTGAGTTTCTCTGCAGCAATCGTAATGAATGATTCTAATTAAATGCTCTCTAGGCTCATTCTGCTCAACCCGGGCTGCGCGTCGGGTCGCGAGTCGCCCATTCGTATTGAGTTCGAGGACGAGAAGACCAGCACGCTGCTGGAACTGCTCAATCAGATCAGCGAGGAGATCAACCGGCCTCGGCGATCAATCAAGCCCTGCTGGCGTCCCCCCCTGAGCACTGCGCCCGCCCGTGCAATGGCCGCCGGCAATGACTGGTCCAGATCCCACACGGCACCGGAACTGCATGTGAATCGGATGTCGGCGCCTCAGCCACAGCCTCAGCCACAGCCTCAGCCACAGCCTCAGCCGGCGCCAAGTCGTGTCAGCAATCGCACACGCGAGCTACCGCTGTGTCCAAGTAAGCTGGTCACGGCTGCTGCACCCACCGCCAAAAAGACGGCGCCGTCTGCCCCACACGTCTCACACGCTCAGCATGCCCCACCGCCTGCAGCCCAAGCCCCAGCAACAGCCATTGTCAGCAACAGGGCCAGAGCGACGATGCCCTTCTCTGTGGAGCTGGGCCTAGGCAGAGGTAGCTTACATCGCGTGCGGCCCAGCCATTCTAATGCCTTCGATATACATGTCGTGGACTTGGATGAACGCAGTCCAAGTAGCACTGCACTTGATACGGACAACATGTCCGATGTCAGCTCAGTGCTAAGCATGAGTCCCAAGCGGCCAAATCCTTAAATGCGTCGTTTGCGTGGCCCCTTGTGATAAGTCTTCTGCCTCAGAGCGAAGCAGGCTCCGTCTTCTGTGCCACTTACGGCGTATACCAAGCCATCAAATATCATATATTCTATGAATAATACAAAACTTATATACAAACCCACATTGTAAGTCAAATGTCTTTTATGGTTTTCATTTCATTTTTATTTTTGCATTCATTGGCATTTATTACAATTTTGAGTTTATTTATTCTCACGTAATTGCCATGAAGAAATGAGAACAATTTCAATTGGGATTCGACTTTTAAAACGAAGTGTAACTTACAACACCCTGTAAAAAACGAGAGTGGTACAGATGTGGGAGATCAAGAAAAAATATTCATGTTGATTCCCATATTGATCAATTTATGAAATATTAATTCATATTTATAAAATTATTTAAATTAATTGCTTTCTAACATCATTAATATCTTTAAATTAACTTGATATACCTAGAAACAAATCTCTGTAAAATTAAGATTTAAAATAAATAAAAATAAATATTTAAATATGTTTTTTTTATTAAACGAAAGTGTATATATATATATTTACTTATTATTAATACTTGCAAGTTTGTTATTCACTAAGCGTCAAGACATATCTGATGAATTCACATCAATAGATTATGCAGACATTTGACTAAATAGGGACACGCTCCTTTAAATTTCACATACTAACTGCGCCTTGAACTGTGCATGCCTCACTTAGAAGTACTACACTTGGCTAATGGGCTCGCCAATATAGACATTTACATATAATCGCATGGTCTGGACGATGGCAATAGACACGCGAATGCGAACTCATGCCGAGGGCGACCCTTCCGGCTGGTTGATTTTTTATACCATCTGCGCCCGGCTGGCAAGGCAAAACGTGCGTAAATTCTTAAGCTGCCAGCATTAAACGCAATAAAGACAGAACAACATAAACAAGTCGCCCGGAGAGCTAAACACCGCTCTTAGCCGCCGGCCATTGAGCAAAATGAAGCGAAACAAGGAGACGGGGAGTTGGGCAGGGAAATTACAAATTCAATTTGATGTCATATCAATTGATTTTGCGATACATCTTGTTGCCTTTGTCGTTGACAAGCTGCAAACTCAGTTCAGCTCAGTTGTGGGGGTATTCCCCACCTATTCACCCACATACATACTACATATATACGAGTTTTGTTTTGTTTTTTTTGTTTTTTTTGTTTTTTGGCTGGCTTTTTCCCTGTGCCTGGCATTTGATTTTGATGACGCGTGGCACTTTTGAAATTTATGCGCTACTCTAAACACACTTTGTATGCGGCCAATGCCATGGCAAACATGACGAAGAATCCAAGTGGATGCCACAGGATGTGTGTTTGTGTATGTGTGTGTGTGTGTGTATGTATGTTCTGCATGAAATTTGAAGCTTTTAGCTGATTCGCTCTGCTAGTAGGGGATAAACGCAGGTATTTTGAGCACGCGCCGAAAAACAAGAAATAAATAAAACAAGTAAGAAAACCCTAGTCGAGAGCGCTCGACTAGATACTACCCTGAACCAAACTAATAGAAAAGCACATTTAGTATGATTCAAATTTCAATTTCGATGTATTTAAAAATATAAATGAAATAGAAAACTCATTTAATTAAATATATAAAAATTTTGAAACAATTAAAAAAAAAGAATTACGACACGCTCTGGGTTTGAACCCGAGCCCTCGTGATCAAGCGCAGCGCTTTCTACCTTGACGCCACCCTTCTGTGCTGATTTTCGACGTCAAAACTGAAATAGATTCACTGCTACAGCGCCATCTACCAAATCTAAGTCAAACTAACTGCTGATGTGACTTTAAGAATGTGCCAGAACAACCAAACTAATAAAAACGTACATATAGTATGGTTAAAATTTCAATTTCGATTTTTGAAAAAATATAAGAGAAATTTAATCAAATATATAAAAATTTTGAAGCAATTAAAAGAAAACTACAATACGCCCACCCAGCAGGATTCGAACCAGAGACCTCGCGATCAAGCGCCGCGCCCTCTACCATGACGCCACTCTTCTGTTCTTATTCACGATGTCAAAACTGAAATAGATTAACTGATGCAACGCCATCTAGCAGAACTAAACGAAACTAACTGCTGATGTGATTCTAAGAATGTGCTAGAAGATGTTTGAATGCATGTGTGCACACGTATTGGAAAACTGCTGTTGCTGCAGCACGTGCGTTTGTTAATTGGCCAAACATTTTGTTATTTTTTAAAGTCGATTGACTAAACCGAGTTTAATGAAACTTTCAGCATATGATCTACATATTCTATTGAATATTTGGCATTTAAAAAAAACATGTCAAATCATTCACAATTAGCTATACTAGAATCTGACCTTCACTGGAGATTCTGGTGAATTTGGAGCCGGTATCCAAAATATAACAAATACCGAAATTGTATAAAATGCATTGGAATATATTTTTAAAATTTGGAGACTATAGCTCTAAAAATGTAGGAGATATAAATTTATAACCTATTGCGCTTGGGTTGCGCTGCAGTGTTGGCAATATTATGAGAACTTATTTGTTGAATAATTTAATTTCTAGACGTACGATCGTAATGAAACTTTCAGAACGTAATCATGATGTTTGAATGTATGTGTATACCGAAGCAAAAGTCTCTAGTATTTGATATACGACTTTTACAAAAATGAGGGTGAGGGGGTGGATTTAGGGGTGGGGGGTAAATTTTAACAAAAACCGAAATTGTATAAAATTCATCTTAATATACATTTTAAATTTGGTGACTCTAGCTTGAAAGATGTAGGAAATATAATTATTTAAGTGATCTTCGATAAGGTTTTTTATCGATAAAAAAGTATCGGAATGAGTTATCGTTTTTTAGTGATAAACTCGATATCCGCGCTGTATTTACGGACATTTAAAAAAAAAGTTGAGGTCTCTAGCTCTTGTATCTTCTGAAATCGACGCGTTCAAACATACGGACGGACGGACGGACGGACGGACGGACGGACAGACAGACGGACAGGGCTAAATCGACTCAGCTCGTCGCCCTGATCAAGAATATATATACTTTGTGGGGTCTGCCACGCCTCCTTCTGCCTGTTACATACATTTTAACAAACCCATTATACCCTGATTTCCCATTTTCAATGGGTTCAGGGTATAAAAAAGAAAATGAAGCCATCAAGCTAAGTTTTTGGAATAAATTAAGACAAAGACGAGTTCCTCTACACTCACTAATGTAAACTTATAAGAGCTTAGAATATATGTAATTGGAAACGGAAGGCTGTGACTACTTTTTAAACTTGAAGTAAAAAAAAAACAAAAATTGGTATGGGGTGGAATAGCAACAAATTGAGGCAGACTATGCAGAAGTCCCACGCCTTACGAGAACTATGGAGCATAAAAAAATGCTGTCTATGGCATCTAATAATTATAAATGCTATTAATATTCATAAGCTACTTATATGTACTCATATATATGTTTGTATATACATGTTCTTGAACAGCGTAATGAGGTAATCCGATCTAATTCTGATTTAGCGCAGCGTGTTTGTTTATATATATAGTTGCTCGTATGTCTGTATGTATATCCGTCTCTCTGTCCGTCGCACTGCTTATCTCAGAGTCTGTTTCTCTGTCTGCAAACCTGCAAAATATCATTTTAATTCTCTATTTTGTATGTAGCAGTTCATTTGGTATTTATATTTGAGTAGCACCAAGTTAGAATGCTTGCAGCGCCAGATAATGCTCCAATCGATCATTTGAAGCTTTGAGTATTAGTCGCCCTATATAAGGGGCAGCAGCTGCAGCATTTCTTCAGTTGCCAGGCTTGGTGGAATTCAGTCGTGCAGTGTAAGAATACGAAGTGAAGCGAAGTGTGTGACCGTTCAGCTGAACAGTAAAGACTTGAAAATACTCAAAGTAAATATTTAAGACTTTAAATAATTAAAAAAAATGTTTAGAAGAAATGTTTAGAGTAAATACTTTGAAGAAATGATTGGATAAAATATTTATAAGAAATACTTGGAGGAAATACTTTATAAGAAATATTTAGAGGAACGCTTAAAACAAATACTTAGAAGAAATCCATAGTCTTTTTAGTTGTGTGGACTGATGGACACGACTGCGAACTGATTTACAGAACTAAAAAGACTCGGCTTAGCTCCCTGACGTATCCTGTGCTGATTTAATTTTAAATACTAAGAAAAATGAAAACATTTCATTATTTAAGTTGCTTCAAAATTAGCTTGCCTATTTGCAGGTTTGAAGCTTTAAGGATTCGCTTGCCAATATCATTCCAGTGCATCAATTCACAATAAACTAGCCACTGCTGGCATTCACAATATGATTGCTACGTCTGTCGCAATGTCCAGTCTGTTGGCACTTACGCAATTCGCTCTCAGCGTCGGCCCAAAAGCATATTTCACTGCCAATTGTGTTAAAGACAGGATGAGACTAGGCAACGAGGCGGCCATAAATATGCTACACGAATATGTCATAAACTATTAGCAGTCATGTCCCTTCGTATGGCAGCACTGACAAACAATCTCTACTTCACACACACACACACGCCCACGTACAGCTCGACTTTCGTTGTCAACTGGAGAAATTGAGGACATCTATGCATGCCACTCACGTACCCAGAAATCTATCAAATTACCAAATATAATGATCATCATCATCGTCATATGGTAATGATGAGCCTGTCAAAAGTGGCCAGCACTTGCATTGAAAACATTTCATAAATTTGCAAAAGATTGTTTTATTTACACATTTTACTGTTTTACTGTTTGTTTATATGTATTTAGACTAGGTATTATACAGCTGATTAAGCATGCATTAGCATATATCGATTACATTTAGCACTAATAACTATGTCTAATAGGAGCGTGTCCTGGTCACACATACACATATACACAACATGGGAGATGGCGCAGCTGGATCAATCGCTGGTTAGCTTCAGTCGCACGGCAATGCGTTTGCACTTCCACATGAGCTGAGTCTCCAGTATGCTGAAGGACATGGCTACAAGGACGAGGCCCAGCAGCAGATAGGCACAGCAGGCGTACAGCTGCAGCTCGGGTCCATTAAAGGTGCGCGCCGGCACAAAGTCGCCGTAGCCAATTGTCGAGAGCGTGACAAAGCAGAAGTACGCGCCATCCACCAGTGACCAGTTCTCCCACAGCGCAAAGATAACGGTACCCACGCATATATAGCACATCAGTATAAAGAGCACCAGACTAATGGGCACCTGTCGCTGCGACTCCTCATTATAGTCATCATCGTCGTCATCGTCCTCCAAGTGCTGCTGGCGATGCTGGTGTTGGAGCTGGCGCTCCACGCACTCATGGGAACCATTGCGACGGCTGTGCTTAAGCTTCTTCAGCACGAACTGCTCGCTGCCGTGCTGCATGTACTCCTCGTCCTCGGAGGTCTCTGTGTTGGCGGTGGCATCGTAAAGCGCCGTCGCGTGCTTCTGGCAGCGGCGCGTCAGCATCAGAGTCTTGCGATTCAGCGGTTGTAGCGTGTGGCGATTGAAGCTGGCCGCCGTCGCATTAAGCAGACCGCGCGCCTGATAGCCGGCGCCCGGCTTTTCTGCCAGCGGCAGCTCGTGGGGCAGAGTCAAAGGGCCGCAGCCGGAACTCGCTATCAACGGCACACGAGACGGTGTGCCATGCGGGCAATTGCTGAGAAAGGCGATAAAAGAAATGCATAAGTGTGGTATCCAAGGTTTTAATAAATATTTACGCAGCACTTGGTTATCAAACGGCGTCAATTAAAGCAGCCAAAACATCAAAAATGCCAATAAAAACCAAAAACAAACAGACAGAGGCCATAAAAAGAATTATGCCCTGGCACGTTCGCCATGCGGTCAGTGGCCAATCAATAAGCCATAAAAACAACCAGTTGGTGTGTTATACGTGGCGTATGCGTTATGTTATATTGCGCGTACGTCTAGTTGGCGAATTGATTTAGCTACTAGACAGCTTTAAGCATGATTTAATTGGATCGCGAACAGGCATGATTGTATTCACAAATAAGCGGGCGTCACAGTAGGGGTAGCTGTTACCCAAAATGTGCCGCGGTTATTGATATTAATTGCTTTCGGTCAGATATTATCCTTAAGGCATAGTCTATTCCTTAAACATGCTTTAAGCTATATGCTGACTAACATCAAACGAAATAAAAATAAGGTAAAATACTTATTTTTAGAGCATTCTGCTTTTGAATATCTTATTTTGTATCCGCTCTTTTAGCTTCATTAAAATGATGCGCTTATTTCTTTGAATTGTTTGTTGTTGTACCATCAGGATAACAGTGTTGCCAACTTCTGTTGAGTAAAAATAGCTGTTTTTATCGGGAAGACACTTCTGCTTTGATTTAATGACATTATTTTTACAAATACCTTAGAATATTATCCTATTTGTGACATTTATTATTTTTATCAGAAGCTTTCATATGGCAATCACATTTAGAGATATTTTTAGCGACTCGTAGTCATGGCAGCTTTTCTTCAATCTGCGATACCCGTTTTCCTAACTTTGTAATGTCTACATTATTTTCCCGCTGAATAAGGTATTTAGATATTTTTATTTTGCTGTTCAATACTTTCATATTTCGTTAACACACAAATTCGTGCATTACATGCTATCAACTGATTTGCATATCTTCTTTTGAATTGCTTAATAAGCTCTATTGAAAGGTACGTTTTGTTTACAGAAAGGCACAAAGTTTGATAATATTGCTCACAATAAAATAAATTGAATTATATATAAATCATATTCTAGTTCAGTTAGTTCCACTCTATTGTCGATTGGTACGTTTATTGAAAATTTGACTACTGAACTATTTAGTTTTAATTCAACTACGAGTTATCGCTAAAATACAATAAATAGCTCAGTAAATAAAAAAGCTGAAAAGAGCAAATTATTTTTTAATAACCCAGAGCTCACGCTGGCCGCTGTTTTGAAATATTGCTCCCAATATGATTGGATTGGAAAAAAAATGATTTGGCAACACTGATGGATAAGGTAACTATGGCATCCATAGGCTTGTTTTTGTCAAGTAATCAAAGCTGGCCAAGTATGTTATTTTGACTAGGACCGAAATTGATGCCACAGAATGTAAAACTTTTGATTTAACACCCAATAAACATGTTCCCAATTAACTGAATAAGCTCAAGATGGCCCTGTCCAACAAAACGCCTGATGACAAGTTTCTGTGGGATATATTTTAGCGCATTGATAAGAACAAGAGCGGATTTATTTCCGCCGATGAACTGCAGGTGGCGCTTTCGAATGGCACTTGGTCGGCTTTCAATCCAGAAACAGTGCGACTGATTATTGGCATGTTCGATCACGGGAACCGAGGCAGAGTTTTCTTTCGGGACTTTGGAGCATTGTGGAAGTATATGACCGATTGGCAATATTGTTTTCGCTCATTTGATACAGACACTTCAGGCTATATCGATGGGAAAGAACTGAAAAGTGCTCTCAACACATTTGGATATCACCTAACAGATCACCTTATCAAAGTCCTACTACATAAATTCGATCGTTTCGGGAGGGGAAATATTCTATTTGACGATTTCATACAATGTTGCATTGTGATGCAGATGCTGACAACTTCGTTCAAGTCACACGATACTGATATGAAGGGTGTTATTACCATAAACTATGAACAGTTCCTCAAAATGGTATTAGAACTTAAAATATGATAGGGTATTAATCGGAATTTGAGATCAGGTTTCAAGCAACTTTTGGGCACGCCTTTTTCGGAATTTTAAATGGGAAAGCTCAAGTACAGATTTGAATAAATTTAGGAAATTTTAATTAATTTACAAGCCTGATATGAAGGAAGCAATGCTAGTCAAAAACCATTTAAGTGTTATATTTATATGAATCAATTTGACTGGCTAACAATTTTATAAATATACTTCGAACAGAGCTTAGCCAAAAACACAAATATAATATGATGCTTCGATCGTAAGTTAAGCAAATATAAGGAATGTTGCTATATTTAAGATTATAAGAGCTCAAATTCTAATAGTAATGCACGTTGCAACTGGTTTGGGGGAGAGTCCACTTGAGCTTCACTCGAGTGCGGTGGCCAAGTGTGCTTGGTCAAATCAATTTGCGGTACGTTTATTGAACTTGTCTGCGGCAATGAGCAGCAGTGGCAGCTAGACTGGACCAGGCTTTTTCAGTCTGGTCGAGCCTGGCCGGATGTCAGCCACTTCAACTTGCACTTAATGTGCGATTGGCCGGCAGCTTGGCAAACTACAAGCAACAGAATACTTGAGAGAGCAGCAGAGAAGGAGAGAGAGGGGAAGGAAGAAAGAAGGAGAGAAAAACCAAGGCCTTTAGGATAGTCAACTGTTTTGATTTGGGACGCCCGTGCTGCCATGTCGAAAAGTGGGTTAGACTTAAAGCTCATATTTTCTGTAAATTTAAGCAAAGGAGCAACCAAGAGGATAGCCAAGGGAGAGGCCGTATAGTAGATTGAGGTTGAGCCACACAATTCGCATAAAATTAATTGACCTGATTCAGTTCGCAGCTCGGCTTACAATTAATTACGCGCACACGCACACACACACACACATAACCATAGACAAACACTCGACAAACACGCTCACACACATACACCCACTCACAGAGCGCGCACTTGAAATTGAAGAAGCATGCGAAGTACGCGCCGCCCGCGGTTTGCCGCCTACCGCCTACCATCTGATGGCGCCAGCGGCGCGTGCACAGGTTCACTGCCAAAATTAATTACCATCTGCTGGATTTTATTAAATAAAATGCTCAAAATGTATCTCAGTAAAAAAGAAAAATAAATAAGAGAAACATCCGGCTACGAACGCAACGAAAACCGTGAAATTCGGGTAGGGCCACTGACGCCGCCGCAAATGTTTGGCTTGGCTGCCAAGTGTCCGGTGCAATATGCAAGCGGAAACCTTGAAGTGTTGATTTAAAGCATCGTTGACGGACAGAAAGTTAGTATATCAAAAATAGCATCAGCACGGTTTTTTTTATAGCTACTCTGCAGTGACGGTTGAATGCTCATAGCTCTATTTAGAAATTGTGAAATCTAAGCTAGGAGCTATTTTGATTTGAAAGATTTTCTATATTTTAACAATTTAAAATATTTCAAATTGAATTGAGAATTAAGACTCTTAATAGAGTATTTCCAATTTATTATTATTTGAGATGAGCTTAAAAACTGTTTTAAATAGTTTTGAATAAAGAGAGGAAAAATGTCGAGTTTAAACTACTGTTCTTAAAAACTTGGTTTAAAATTTAATAAAAATAAGGCTTAAATATATGTATATAAATATATATAAGAAAGCTCTAGTCGAGAATGCTGACTACGAGATCCCCTGAACCCTACAAGCAACTGATGCTTCAATAATAATTAGCACACACACACGCACTCATACAAACAAACATGAGCACACATACACGCATACAAGTAAGCGATTGCGCTTGGGTTGCGCTGCAGTGTTGGCAATATATTGAGAATTTATTTGTGAACAATTTAATTTCTAGATGTGCGATCTTAATGAAACTTTCAGAACGTAATCATATTGTTTCGAAGCAGTAGTATTTGAAATACGTCTTTTGCAAACATGAAGGTGAGGAGGTGGATATAGGGGTGGGGGGTAAATTTTAACAAAAACCGAAGTTGTACAAAGTGCAAAGTTTGGAGACTTTAACTTTAAAGATGTAGGAGATATAATTTAAAAACTGATTTTCGGTAAGGTTTTTTATCGATAACAAAATAACGGGATGAGTTATCGATTTTTAGTAATAAACTCGATATACGGACATTTTAAAAAAAATTTGAAGTCTCTAGCTCTTGTATCTTCTGAAAACGACACGTTTAAACATACGTACAAACGGACAGACAGACGGACAGGGCCAAATTGACTCAACTCGTCGCCCTGATCTAGAATATATATATACTTTGTGGAGTCTGCAGGCCTCCTTCTGCCTGTTACATACATTTTAACAAAACCATTATTCCCTGATTTCCCATTTTCAATGGGTTCAGGGTATAAAAAGGCAGAGTCTTGCAATAGTTTTTAAATTACTTCGAAATTCTGATGAAACGCATTACAAATTCTCAAACACAACTCGTAGCACAGCTCTATTGTAGCAGTCGTTGCCTAACTATGACTCGAAGGTGGTAACGACTGCAACCATTAGGGTCTACCGCCAACATCAACAGACCAATTGAAACGTCTCTACTTAACACGACCAACAACATGCCCCATAGCCTAATTTGTGAACGCAACTTTGCTTCTTGAACGGCATAGACAAACACACACACACATGCATACCTGGAACGTTCTCGCTCCAGCTCATCTTCGTCCTCCATAATGTCCACATTGCCAGCCGAGCTCAGCAGCGCCGACAATGCTGCTGCTGTTGTAGTTGTTGCTGTCGTTGATGTTGCTGTTGTTGCTATCGCTGCTATTCCTGGAGATGTTGTTGCTGTTGCCGTTGCTGCTGTTGCATTGACTCCAGCGCAATAGACACCTGCGGCCATAAAACTGTTATCGGGCATTGTTGCATTTGCTGCTGCTGTTGGCTTAATGCCGCCTGACAGTTGCGGGCTGCTTGTTGCTGCCGTGTAGGTTAACAATGCACCGCCTGTTGATGCTGTTGCTGTTGCTGCCTCTGATGCTGCTGTTGTTGCAGCTGCTCCAGATAATGCATGCGACAATGAATCATGCCTGCAGGATAAATCACTCGATCCCCCACACAGCAGCGCATTGACTTCTGGTGCCAGCGGCTGCGCCACAAATTTGGCCCGTCGCACGGCTGTAATGAGAGGAGCAAGAAAATCCAGTGGAATTAACAATGTGTTGATTAAATAATAAACACACGCTTTTTGCTTGGCCAAACAAAATACAATGCAACAAAACAGCTAACGAACTGCAGAGTGAAGCCGGCAAAAAATATAAAAAAATAAATAAATAAAATAAAATGGGGTAAAACTTTTTTACGAACTTTCAGCAACTGCATTTGTTTGACCCCTCCACACGCAATATGTATATAGCCATGCCCATAAACATATATATTTATATACATACTCTAACATGTTGTACTTAGTTAGTAAAATTATTTGTTTTCGCTCGAAAAGTTGAACAGCATTTTGTAGCGGCTGGTTTTGAATTCGCACAGTAAAAGTTTTGGCCATTGGAAGACGATGAGAGGAGGGCGCTGCAACAGCTGGCGAGCACTATGGGCAGGGTAGCCAGGTTTATCCCAGTATTTAACAAAACTGCAGCCCAACTCATTTAACATTATTATGTCT
Organism: Drosophila navojoa; assembly: GCF_054131105.1. Classification (NCBI taxonomy): domain Eukaryota; kingdom Metazoa; phylum Arthropoda; class Insecta; order Diptera; family Drosophilidae; genus Drosophila; species Drosophila navojoa. The sequence goes on along the minus strand of NC_142893.1, from coordinate 23,833,084 downwards.
ATTTGAATAATACCATCGGGCTAACATATCTTTGTTTATATGATCATAGAACTCCACAGATTATAGGATGGTGTAATAAGAATTTAAGGATGGTGTAATAAGTATCTAAGCTGTTGTTAACATTAACCTATTTATATCCATATGATACGAAATTAAACATTTTGATTTCAGCTCAAAATCAGAGTAACTTTCGTGTTATTTCGCATCCAATACTATGCTAGTTAATATTATATAATTTAAATTTAATAATTAAAACATTTATTTATTATATAAAAAGTAGAAATTTACCTAAAATTATACTTTGGCATGGACTGTTTAAAGATATATATTTATGTTATATACCATATGTATTATAAATAAATAATATTAAAATAAAATAAATTTTAATAACTTTTCTTTAATAATATAAATATATTTTATTAATGATCAAAAATATTTGATAGCAGAAATAAATGAAATGCTAAATCTGAATTCAAAGACAAATTTATTTAAATTTGATTTTTCCAAACATTTTTTAATATCAGCTCAACTCTATAGTCTTCTGCCACGTACATTTTTCATATCTCGTATCAGCAGAAATTGGCAGGAATAAGGAAGCCAAAGCCCGGAAGGAAGTGACTGTAATGGCATCTTTCACTTAGCTCCGGCACAACTGTTGACAGAACTCGCGTGGAACCCGTTGGGCTGTGGTCAGCCCAGGACATGGCCAATTTCAAAATATTTACTTAAAGTTGGCTGCAATACACATACACAGACACACATACACACACATATACACGCATACACATTTATTAGAGTGTTGAATGCATTTCGTACACGGCTGGGTGCAATGTGGCTCGCAGTTTGTTGCAACTTTTTGTGGAACGTTAATGGCGTGGTCAACCGCTGAGGCAGCAGAGGAACTGAGAGCTGAGAGTTCAGTTTGAGCGTGATGAGACAGACAGATATATATATATATATATATATATATATATATATATATATATATATATATATATATATCTATCTGTCTGTATATATTTATATAGTGAGAGAGAAAGAGAGGGAGAGTGTAGAAGGACAATGACCACGCTTTGAGTGTCGCCGTCCTTTGTGCGCTATTTGGCACAGCTGAAATAATTAAGGTGCATATTGGAATGGCAATGGATGCGAGTGTATTGATATATTGACTGCAATTTGTGACAGCTAGCATAAGGGAATGAGATAGGAAAGAGCAGAAGGCGAGGACATATTGCTTGTGTAAATCTGTCACGTGCTCTCAGCAGAAAGTAAAATAAGTTTAATGAGTTTTGCATGCAGCTGACACGCAGCAATAAAGCGTGATATAGGAGCGGGGTAACAGGGAACAGGGCTTGCTGTCTGTCGGTATACGGTCCGCTGGCGTCTTGCGTCGAAGTGGCATGCGGCATGCGGCATGTGGCATGTGGCAAGTGGCAAGTGCCAAGTGCCAAGTCATCATTATCGTCAATAAAAGCTGTCGCACATGTCTCGCCTTGACTGGAGTGCATGTTGTTCTTGTTGTCCTTGTCATGTCCTTGCCGAGCCGAGCTGTTGAAAACTTTTAATGCGCAGTCCCCACTATAAAGTACAAACAAAAGTCGCTAAGTGCGCTAGCTTAACTCTATCATTTTAACACGCTCTCCTTTCAGCTCTCTGCCCATTGTGCTGCGGCTCTCAACAACGACGATTATAATGATAATTTGCTGCTGACAGAAATTGTTAAAATAATTATATGCGCAAATCAGCTGAGAGCCGCACACGTACCACGCGTGGTATGATTGATGAATATCATCCAGTTCAAAGCTCCTCACTCACAGATGCACACACATCTCTGTGGTTTACCCCTGTAGCTGTTGAGCTGATGGGTTAATAATAGATTTCTGCTCATATAGACATGAAATTAGGGTTTTTTTCGTTGCACATATTAAATTGATTGCCGTGTGAAAATAATATTGATATTAATATTCAGAATTAAGCAAATGTTTTTCTGACTTTTACTTTAATGAAATTAAATTTTATCTCTTATCTGAATGAATTGGAATTGGGAATTGCTGATGATATATTATTAGTGTTAAAATATCCTTCGATTTTGCAGTATTTTCTATTAAATTAATATGGTTAATGTTGAGCGCATTACATTTCTATGCAGGATGTTCTAAGCATCAAAATATATGTATATATATTTTTTTTTAGAAAAATGTTTACTATACTATATTTGGACTATTAGCTTGGGCGAACTTGGCCCAAATTGTATACTCATTAACATATTGGGCGTATTTGCATAAATATATGATTATATACAATGATCTGGCAAATAGGAATAATCAGTGAACTTCGTAGCTATTTTTTTCATGCCCATTAGAAGAATTTCGGGTCTGCCTTGGTAACAGAAAATTTGAAAATATTTAAGCTTTTATAAATTTTAAACTGTTTTTGCGCTTAATGAATTGATAATAAAATTTAAAGATTCATATTCCTTGAAACATATATATTTAAAAAACTTTATATATTATTAATAATTCATATAATAAAATACAAAATATTAATTATTAAAATATACATGGTAATTTTTATATTGGAATACCCATAAAACATTTTGTAAATAATTATATTTAAAAATATATATATCTTTTAATGCAAATAATATAAAAATCGAAACATGATCTGCAGCTAGTAATAGATGTAAATAATTATATTTAAAAATATATATTATTAATGCAAATACGTTGAACGGTATAGATATTATAAGAGCAGTCTCATCGGCATTTACCGTTCAAGTCTCACTTTTCGCTCTGTTTAAGCAGCTATAAATGTTCATAACACCATTTCGGATAAGTTGCAGCTTATCTCTGCATAATCTGTGTACTCACCATGCATATTAGCTGTCTGATAGGCAGGTGGGGGAGGCAATGTGATGGCCTCCAGAGTGGATGTTGCTGCCGTCAGGTCGACTGCCGTCGCCGTTGTCGTTGTCGTTCCCGTTCCCGTTGCTGTTGCCGTTGCTGCTGGCGCAGCATCCAGAGTGCTCAGCAATCGATGCTGTTGCTTGGCAGCGGGCTGCAAGTGTATCGTATGATACTTGACCAATGGCTGAGCGCAGTTGCTTGTGCTGCCCGTGGCAGACGCGAATGGAAAGTAAATTGTGGCCGTGGCTGGAGCATAGCAATTCTGAGGGCCTCCTGCTGCCAGGGGCATAGTGGGTGCAGCAGTAAAACGCAGCATGCTGCTCGGCACGGCGACAAAATTTGGAGGCTGCTGCTGTTGCTGGTGTTGTCGTGGCAATGTTGTTGTCGATAATTGCTGCTGCTGCTGCTGTGATGCGTTAATGTATTGCTGACGCTGGTGCTGCTGTTGCTGCTGCCGCTCCTGCTGCTGTTGTTGTGGCAACGGTGCATATTTCAGCAACGCATTGCCAGTCGTTGTTGTTGTCATTAGCATGACATCAGGCTGCTGCTGTTGCTGCTGGTAAAACTGCTGCTGCTGCTGTTGCTGCTGCTGCTGATTCAACTTGCTTGGCATCGCATTGCGCAACAATTGACAGGCATCTGCTGGCCGCAGGACAATGGCGCGAGTGCAGTCGAAAAAGAGGACATATGAATGTTGATTAACGATTTGCCAATTGTTAAGCTGACAATTCAATTCATAACTATGCGCCCAACCAGCCCCTCTCAGCCAACCGCCTGGATCCTTTGTCACCTACCTTCGCCTTGTTCCAGCGACAGCTTGCGCTTCATTGTTGTCGCAGCCTCCGACGTCGTCCCTCTCACTTGGCCACACTCATACCGTTCGCAGAGAATCGTTTCGCTGCTGCAGCCTTTGCAGTTCGCCTGCAATTAAGCGGGATAATTTTATTAATGCCGCACAGCCGCATTGTCAAGTGAAGATATGAATAATTGTAATTGCAGTTCATATATACGTATACACGAGTTGGTAATGCAAATTTAATACCTTTATACACTTATTTAAATATACGATGAATTTCCTCAAGTTCAATTTGCTGTCACAAGTGTTTGCATTAAGCTCTCCTTATCTATTGTCAACGCAATGTGCCAGTTCTGCGTCCGATAGGTGGTTAAGTTCATGCTATCAAATTAAGAGTTGGCAAAACATGAAGGTTGACAAACATTTGGACAGGCAGATAAGGTAGCTTTTCCTTGTAAAACATGAAAAGTTTAATTGAAGGATCTAAGCAACGAATTCTGTGTCATTTACGTGATTAAATGCCGACACGAAAGCCGCTCATCTCGTTTCTAATTAGGCCAAAGGGCTGCCAGACAGACCGATTCGAGGACCGCAACACAATTAACTTTAACAATCTGCACAACACTTGGGATTTTCACCTTTATTTGGTTACCTTTAACAATCGCCGGGTACTGCTATAAAATCTCAATGAAATTGTAATTGACACATTTGAAAAGCTTGCAGCTTAATACCCATTCATTCATACTCTCAAGCTGATATCCTCGCTCTAATCTTTGTTGCGGTCCTCGCTCAACGTTGCGTGCTGTTATGCGAAGCGTTGTCATGTTGCTATCATGTTAGTTGCGGTTCTGTGGCAGCATGATGAGATGCTGACGCAACCACACACACACACACACACACACACACACACACTTGCATAACTCAAATGATTTGCCAGTGTGAGCTTGCGGCTGGCCAAAAAACCATTTACAGTGTGCGTCATGATAATTGCAAAGGCAACAGCCACGACGAAGGATAACGAGCTGGGTGAAGACGGAAATACCAAATGCCAAAATGCTAAAGGCCAAATGCCAAATGCGAACGGTCAACATGCTGATAATAAGTCAAGCGATGAACGCATATGGCCCTTACGTTAACCGCAGGGCTTATCAATTGCCAGCAGGTCAAAGGGCACGGAAAAGCTTCTCGTTAAAGCAACAGCAGCAGCAGTAGTCGTAGCAGCTGTGATTTGCTTAGATTGAATTAAGCCCTAATGAGTCGTTAAATGAAAGTTATGGAATCCTTTTTCCACACTATGTATACTATGTATTCGATTCAGCCAAGCTCAACATTCGCACTCTATGCAAATTACCTTTCGTCGGCAGCAAATGCGAAAAACTTGTTGAACAACTACCAAACACGTCTCGGCCTAAGAGCGACGCGAGTTGAGACTCGTAAAGTGCATAGCGAGCAGCATTTTTTATCGCAATGTGCTGCATGAGGCAACAATGCGTCATCATGCTGGAAAAATTTTTGCTTTTCACTACAACTAAAAAAAAAAAAATGCTTGAAAAAGCATAGTTCCATTTTTCGAATATACATATTTAAGGTATAAGAGAAAAATTGAAAAATAAAATGTAAAATTCCACATAAATTAAATTTTAATAAATTTTAATCTTTTGTTGTGTTCCTTGAATTTAAATTCAGTATGTGGTAAGTTGTTAATAGAAATAGAACTTATAAAGTTTTTAAAGACCATTACACTTTTTAAATGCATTTCGGTTAAAATTTCATGTAAAACTTTATAGAATGTTATATGAAAAGATTAGAGAAAAAGAAGGAAATTTGAAATTAGGATACAAGTTAAATCTATACAAAATGGCGTATAACTCCTTGAATTTAAATTCTTAGTACAATAAATAGTTTATGTACTATAAAATAATATAAAATCTTTAATGCCGATTTAATTCAAAATTAAGGTACAACACACAATAAAATTAAGATTTATTAAAAAACTCAAACGACGAAAAACAATAAAAAATTTAAATGTTTGATATTGAGCTTATATTCATTAGTAAGAAAGTAGTAAACGGACGGAAAGACGATAGACGACAGACGGACAGGGCCAAATCGACTCAGCTCGTCGCCATGATCAAGAATTTGATCTGATTTCCCATTTTCAATGGGTTCAGGGTATAAGAATAAATAATCAAGCAGATAATAATGTCGCAATCAAACGTATTCAAGAAATTAAAAGCCGACTAAAAGAAAGGTTTTGGCGAATATTGAAAGTTTGATGAGCATTGCAAGAATATTCTATATAATAGAAAAGTCTATTTGAAACTTTGCATTCGCCGCCCGTTATATTTGGAAAGTTTTTAATAAATGAATTGCTTGATAATGTCCTCAAGTGGTAGTCAATTAGTTTTCCATTTCTTGAAGTATTCGGGTTATGTATGAGTTTCGGAATTGCCCCAGCCCCATCGGAAACACAAGCAAACAGTTTCCAGCACTTTCCCGCAGCGGCTCATAAAAAAATCAATTACATTTCGCATTGTGCAGCGGAAAATGAAAAGTTATTGCACGCTTTTAGCCTGGCCAGCGTAATTTGCAGGTCCGAGCCGGGCAAAACTTTGCGCTGAAGCATTTTTAAAGTGAACGCAAACTCATTTAATTTACTTAGCTTGGCACTTTACGTGGCCTTTAACCAGGCAGGGGCGCAAGTCAAATTGCAACTGGCGTCAAAGTTTCGACCATGCTCAAATTGTCAGCCTTTAAGGCTGACAAAGTTCGCAACTTGGCCGCGGCCAAAGTTTCTATTCATTGAATCCAGTGCTCTCTCCGTACTGCACCGCGTTGCACTCTAAAGTAAAGGTTAATGTTTATGTTAATGAATTTCAACCAAAAGCCAAATTAAATAGTAATATTTTAAGTGACAAACAAAATGCTGCAGCTCGTTCAGTCCAGTGCAAACCGCAATTCAGTTATTTTGTATTTGGCTGTTATTGTTGTTGATATTCTGGCGATTCACTCTGCTTTTTTTTTGTTATTATATCTTCCAATTAAACAGAAATTTCTGCAACCAAGAGCAAACGAACGTGCAAAAATGAGTGACATAAATAAAAAAGATAAAAAAACAAGTTCCGATTGTCTGATGGTAAATCAACTTTGCAAATGTCCGCTTGAGCTGAAAATTTGTGTTTTTGATGTGCTAGCAAATACTCTACATGTATGTGCAGATGCTAATTTTTTGAAATTAGGTTGCTATATGTTTTAAAACTATTTAATTGGGTAAACTTACAATGGCAGGTAAATAAATTAATTAAACAAACAAGTATTACATATTTTATAACATAAAATATATTTATATTTATGTTTATGAACATATATATGTATAAATGAATATGTATATGTATGAATATGATGACGCGATCCTGATGCCCCATCAGCTATGATATATATACATATATATTATGTATATGGTTATCATAGATGATAACGCAATCCTGATGCCCCATTCTTGCTGATTGAATTAATTTGTCTATTCCTACAATTCCAGTCACCGATATCTACAGAATTTTTCGATCTCAGATAATGACAGAGAGAATATGAGAATATGAAGAATATGCATGTCATTTAGAATTTTCTCAGAAGGCTTGATACCAGTGACAGTTTTTGTCCATGCTCTCATGTAAAACCAATTATTCATTCACATTTCATTAATACGTGAACGTGAATACATTCTGTGTTTGTAATATGTCGTAGGTACTGTTATATTTGTTTGTTTTTGACATTAATTTGTATAAATTATTTATTAGATTAAGGATTTGTTCCCATCGAACCCACTTGACCTGTGAAACAAATACAAAGATAACATGTCAGAACTTCTGACTCAGAAAACAATTTAAATCGAATTCGTGTCAGCTCAAGAAATCCCGATCTTGAGGCGAATCAGGAGATGCATAACCAGGCCGTACTCTTGATCGAAGATATGTGTTACCTCATATGCGGTAGTTTGTTAGTTAGGTTAATAATGCCAGCGTCAGATCGTGGAATGAATGATGCATTTAATAGAGAATCGGAACGTGAACTTGAACGTGAATATGATCCACAAGAACTAATCCAATCAGTTCAAACGAATGAATCTTAAGCAGAGGGCCATTGTTAGACGGAATTAAAATTGGCATGTAATCTTCAAACTATTGAACAACGACATGTAACAAAGACATGTAACATATAGTAATTCCCAGATCTACTGCTGCCGACGAATTTAACGCTTGCCTCAAAGCATCAAATCTGTGGCGATATGTAACCAAACTTCAACTGTCTGTAAATATGAGAGTTGATGATTTCTCGAAGCGATTGCTGAATATCGGTAATGGCCGTGTTCCTGTTGACGAATCGAGCGGTTTGATTTCATTTACTCCAAATTTTTGCAATTTCGCTCATCAAAAGATGAGCTTATCAATAAAATATTTCCGGATATGAGTGGCTCGGTAAAACGAAGAATGTCGTTTACCACAAGATGCTTGAATGAAAATCTGATTAATAAATTAATCAGAGTGTATGTTTTCATCATCATTCATCAAAAATAATATATTGTTCAGCTTAAAGGTAACACGACATTCTTTGACTGTTAGGTGGTACGAAGTTCGCCGAATAAGTTAATTGTTCATATATGAGCTTTATAAATGTATATATTAATGTGATAATATATCGGTTATTCGCGCACATTGAATCAATGAATGAAGTACGCTTCCATTGTAGTTTTCTAAATGCAATAAGAATAAAGCAGAAAACGAAATGAGAGTAACTGTACTTAGTATATGGAAAACTGTAATCACGTAGCCTTTCTCTGTGATTGCTGAGACTTCAAATAGTAAAGCCAACTCAATTTAAATTAAATGACTACGATAAAAAAACCTATATGTTTAATGAGCGCAAAAAAATTTTCTTTTTCATGTAAATATAATATAAACAGGCTCAAGGCTTACTGTAGCTTCTAAATAAATAAGTCGCCAACATATAAAAAGTAAGCCATAACATTGCTACCAAATTGATAAACTTGCCCAAAACTAACATATCTCTCTCTCTCTCGCTTTCTCTCCAGCTTGTGTATGTACCTCGTACATCAGAGGAGGAAATACCCTCCGAAAGTAAAGCAGAATTCATAGCTCAGAGTTTAATAAAAATGTCAGTGAGAGCCGTGGATGGTAAACAAATGACTTACAAAAGTTGAGCACGAATGCACAAAACATGCAAACAGAAGGTCGAGGGACCATCACCCTCCGATTTCAGACGGGTCTACAAATTATATATGTATATGGCGTGCGGAGAGAACGCGACAAGCAACTTTTTTGTTATCACAGAAAATAAAAAAACGTAGCCTGATTTGATTTTACACACACAGATACACAATAAAAAATAAAGGAAAAACAAGAGGGAGCAGCAAACAATCTAGACAGTTCCCAATCTGTGGCACGATCCCAAAAACTTCCCTTTTTCGTTTTTTGCTCAAATCAATTACAAACTTTCAGTTTTCTGCTGAAAGCCGAGAAAAAACGACGAATCAAGTCCGGCTGCAAACCCAAAAATGGGTCTGAAAACTTAAAAGGTTTCTGTTGTCTTAATTAAAAATATGTTTTGCCCTATCGAAATTCAAATCCATACTGAAACCTAAGTGCACAAGTCCAAGGCTAAAGTGGTGGGCAACAGGAACGCTGGAAGCTTTAAGATAAACTTAAGTGGATTTTCAATAAGAGCTCGGAATATTTTACAAAAACATTTATAGCCAATTAAACGTTCAATTAAAAAAAGAAATTATATAAAACGGAAACTTTGTGAATATTATTATTTTAAGGACTTCCCGAAAATAAGTTTCCATCGAACTTTATCGCATTTCAACATAATCTTGCTTTTATAACAAACATTATACAAAATATAGCTTGAATAGTTGCAGCTAAAAGTAACTTTCGCATTTTAACAACTGACTGCGAAAATCTAAAAAAAAAAAACTACATGCACAATGCAAGAGAAGCCAGAATATTTCACGTAGCTTTAGTTACAGCAGACGGAGAAAAGTTTAAGCGTAAAAATGTGAGCAGCCAGTGAAAGTTTTTCGCCAACAAAAGCGCTTCCTTTGGCCGTTGGCCGAGGCTGTGGCTATCAGCGACTATACAGCAATGGAGGAGGCAGTACTTTATACGGCAAACAGCTTAGCCACGATTTTGAGATACACAGTTCACTGTTTTATGGCAACTGTGCGAGAACTTTGACTGCCATGCCAATCGAATTAAGACCCACAAAAGTTGCATCAGAAATCGAACAATATCAATCATACGCACTGTTTGACTTACCCCATTCCCAGCGCATTGACGTCGCTTTGTCAGTGTGCCCGTCGTCATCGTCGTTCCATTCTTTTCCCCTCCAGAGTTCCGGCTGCGCTGCAGCTGGCAGCAGAGCCGCATGTAGGTGCACTGCAGCGCCTCAGCGAGCAGCGCTCCCAAGCTCGACAAACACATCAGCATCAAAGGGACCCCGATGAGCGCATAGAAGATGGTCGCCAGCTTCCCAGCAGCTGTGCGCGGCGTCAGGCTGCCATGGCCTATAGAAGAGAAGAAAATGGATTCGCGTTAATATACTCAATTCCATATTCTATTACCTATGCATCCGACTATCTTCATGAAACTTTCAGATTATGATTATGGCAAGGATATGCATGCATTTGCCAAAGCGAACTTCTCTAGTACGTAGGCGTTCTGCTAACTACAGTTGGGGCTTACCGACTGCGGAATGCTCAGGTTTTCTCGGCTTCCCCCGCCCCTACTGGGTGTAGATATATCCGCCATAGCGAATTTCAGCTTTCTAGCTCATCAACTGATATTATTTCTGTCATATCGGAAAATTTTTGCCACGACCCTAGTGGGCGGATCGGGGATAGACACGAGTATATATTCCGAATTTCAAGTCTCGAACTTCAATAGCGCCGAAATAGACGGCATTCATTCACATTCGTGATTGAGTAGAAAAATTTAATATTTAATATTCAACATTCAATATTCAATATTGTAATGTTTATATTATTAAATTTTACATTATATTATTTATTGTAGTTACTTTATTTATTAAATAAATTGCTTTAATAAAATTTGGTAAATTATATTCCTCATTAGTAATAATATTATTTATAACTATCCCTAGATTACGCATACCATTTAATTTGGTTTTTAATTATTGCTTCCCTGATCATTAAATTGTTAGCTTTTATTATTGGGATACTTTCAAACACTCAAAAGTATTAAGTTTTGCCTAGAAATCGACTTAATCCATTTAAGAAGATTAGCACAAAGTAGGTTTGTTTTTATTCATCCTCTGCTAGGCTGCATCACTTGCTGAAGTCCACCCAAATAATCTGATTTAAATTTAAACACCTAATTGATTCATGTAACGGCCTGCTTGAGCAAATTAATCCTATTTTTGCCTTATCCTTAAAAATTTCCCCGCCAAAATTAAGTTTTGAATACGATGCACCTAGTTAAACAAAAACACTTAAGCTGCTCTTAATTTGCTTGAGTATTTGCAGCCGCTGCTGTCGAATAACACTTCATATTACTATATACGTATATGCATGGGTATGTATAGAGGGAGATAGAGTTTTGTTGGCACAGTAAGCAGCAAGCACAGACAAGAGAAGAGGCTTTAACCATATGCAAATATTTTGGTAGGGCCCACTGGGCGTATACATAATATGTATGTTGCCTTGCCTATGGCTGGCATCGATGTTGCTATTGCTGATGGCCCCACTGCAATGTAAATATTAGCTGTTATTACAGCCCCCTGCGATAAAACCAAAATGCCCGGAGATGATTGTAAATGCAAAGCAAACAGAGTGGCTCGAAATAAACAACAAACAGCTAAGCCTGCGACTTCAAAGGTGGCTCAAAAACGTTGTTTTGATACTCACCAATTGTTGTTATCACAGTCACTGAGTAGAGCAGCGCCTCGCTAAACGTCCAGCTCTGCGTGTCGCCAGCGTCGTAGCCAAAGTGCCCCAGCGCACTGGCACTGGCGCTCGCCCCAGGTCCCGCCACGGCGCCAGCTGCGCCGCCGGGACGCGTGGCAGCTACGATGGAGCCCTCGAAGCGGCGCAGCTGCTCGTGCACCAGCATCGTCCAATTGCGCTCATACAGCACGTTGAGTTTCTCTGCAATGGGACATAACAATTAAAGCATAAATAATTGGGTCAAATGCATTTGAGGCTCCCTCAGTTTGGCGAGTGGCCAAGGGTACTTGGAAAAAACACTTGGATGCAACCTTTGTAATTATGCGATTTCGTGGAAAGTGCATTGATATTCCTTAAGTTCCAGCAGCGCAGCTTTTGCGTCAGCCAAGTGTCGCCCAGCAACGCCAGCCACGCTAGCCACGCCTCCTGCTTTCGACATTGCTTGGCTTGTCTTGGGGGCGATATTCGCATTTGATTTTGATTTTGGTTTTGCCTTCACAGCAAATTGTAGAGGTTGGTGGCTGCCGCAACTTGTTAACAACAACAATCGTTAACGACGCCCTCTTGACGCCATTTGGCCTTGGCCATGCCTCCACAGCCACCCCGGAGGCGTCATTCAGACCCACGAGCGACTGCATCCATTTCAGCCAGAAATGAAACACTCAATACTCTGGGTCCTTGTATTGGCAGCTAGAGATCCTTGCCAGATGTAAATACCACAGCAAATGTGCTTCGTGTTCAAGTCGAGTTCCTCCACAAACAGACATAGATATACATATACACATGTATATGTGTGTATGTGTGAGTACATACTCATTTTAATAGCAAATGAATTCGCAAGTGCTCTCAGCCTTTGGTTTCATACTGAAAGAAGTCTGGAAGCACTTTACGTGACTATTTGTGTAATATAAGTTGTTGCATTGCTGCTTTTGCGCTGCCAAGTGGAATCCGCAGGAGTCGGTTGGCCTTCAGCTTTATTTAATGTGAGCCAAATACGTCGATAGCTAATTGAAGCACTTCAAATAAGTTGCAGATAGATTTATTTGAATGAACGCTGAATGCCGTAAAGGAATAAAGTCCTGATTTCTATCTAACAGTTCAAGTCTAGAATGTTGAGCTATTCTCACTACAATGAATTTTCGTTAAACTTGTATATTTGTTTCATGTTTTAAATTTGAATTAAATTTGATCTAAAAAGAAAGAACACCATTTTACGGACACTAAATTTGTATAAAATTTGAGCACCTTGAGATGCGAAACTAATCTAATCTCGAAAGCAATCCAAGCCAATGTTTCCAAGCATGAAATTCCATTTAATTTTCTATTAAAAGCGCTTCACGCGGCCCTCACTGAAATGTTTACTTATAGAGCTAGACTATCAAATAACGACTATCTGCTATAACACCTCTCTAGACAGTTGAATTAATCTCATCATTAGAATTATTAATTAAATATGCCCCTAAGTGTTTAAAGTCTGCCTACCCCGAAATTCCGGGATTTGTCAAGGAACTGCGTTGAGGGAAATGCAAAATTTGATTCAAGCTCGGCATCATTAAATGCATAGTCTTGTATATTAATCATACGCCAGGTGCGCCACTCCAGAAAGCAAAATGCGCGTAAATTAATTAGTTTATTTATGATGTGAAATTTTCATTAAATCAACATAAGCACACGCCAATGCGCGTGCCAGCGAGACAGACAAAAACAAAACAGAGAGGGAGGGAAAGAGAGTAGAGGGAGAGGGACAGTCTGCCACCGAGATAGAGTACGGTATGCAAATAATATTCTTTTTTGCACATAGAATTATTTCAGGTTTTTTTTTTTTTTTTTTTTGGTTTTCGTTAGAAAAAATGTTTAGCTATAAAATATTGAAATGTAAAATCAGCAGAAATATCTTAGCTCCTAATTAGTTGTCAAATATTTCAAAGGTTTTCTTATGTTAAAATCCTTGGATCATTTTATGAGAATTTCAAATATTTACAGGCTTTTCATATTTGTCTAGAGATTATAGCTTCAATCTGCGTGTTTGTACATTAGACATTATTTGGTTAATATATTTAACATTTTTAAATGAGAAGAAAAGAGCTAAATTTACAATTCCATACGACATTTTCCAATGTATTTGCTAGCGACTGCTCTAATAACTCCAATAACCTATTTGATCTCAATATGACAATTATCGTGATGTCTAACAGAACATTAAAGGAGATCAGTCAAATCTAAGCACTTCCAAAAAGATATCATGAAGTGAACCTCACTTAATAACATAATTTTATATTGCATCTTACATATTAATATAGTTTTTTCCATTATTAACGCCGTTTAAGCTACCAATTTGGCCCACTGTAACAACGCAATGGTTCGGTTAAGGAAAATACTGCAATTAAAAGTTAAATACCTTTGCCCCTTAGTGGAGATTTTCGCGCAAATTGAGTACGAAAGGCAATCGCAATCGAGGAAACAAAGTAATTAATTGCCAATAAATCATGTAAACTAGTCACAGTAGTACTTTTAACTCCCACACACACACACTCACACACATCTACATCCCATGCCCTCTAAATAAATTGCAAGCTTTGCGTAAAATTTGTGAAATTTGTTTTCTCAATGTGGCCAAATATTTGGCTTTGCAAATATTTTGTTATTATTCAATTTGGCGCAAATTACATTCCGAGGCTAACTGAAAGTTAATTCCAATTAAAATATTGATATTTGTTTAGCATTAATTGCCATTAGCAGATAGACCTTAAAGCCACTCTAAATGCATTTATAGATATCTATATTTGTATATTCCAAACAAATCAAGCGTTAAATACAACCCAAAACAATGTTCGATTCATATTTATGGGCAATGCGGCAAATAATTCACGCTTGATTTATGCGTATGCGGCAAATAAACAGTTTAACAAATTTTGCTGGCCCGCTCACCCGTTATGATCCACAATTCGCGCAGACAATCCTCCCGGCTCTTGGCAATGGCCGCCGACTTGCTCAGGTCCTGCGGTGCCTCCAGCAGTGGGAATATGAGTGCACCCAGCACCGAATACCCTGTAACCAGTAGAACGAGGCCGGGCGCGGAGAGCAGCAGCTTCAGCAGCTGACCCAAGCAACGTTCGGAAGCGTGGCGTTTGACTAGAACACTGGACTTCACGCCGACAGCCTCCTGACTGAGCTGCGGCTCGTCCAGCTCCTGCTGCTCCTGTTCCAGTTCCTGTTGCTCGTCCTCATTGTCGTCGCTTTGATTGCTCTTAAACGCCTGCTCAACGTCACACATGATCGCAATTTGTTTGGCATTTGCAATTCTTGTTGCAACATTTAGTTGACGCCTGCTCCTTGTTGTTGCTGTTGTTGTTGTTCCTGCTGTTGGCTGTCAGTTTTATTGGGCGTGCACTTCCGTTTCCGCCTCAACTTATGATTCATGCTGTGCTGCTGCTTGTCAGCCATCCGTTTACTAATTACAACAACGTTTTCTCATCATTCCTTTGTTTTTCCTCCAAGTCTCTTTCGCTTTTCGCTTTTCGCCCCCTTTGCTGGCAGCCGTTAGCGTATTATGTTTTAAGCTGCTGTTGACTTGTTTCCAGTTGTTGTTCTTGCTGTTGTTCTCGTTGTAGTTCTCGTTGTTGTTTTCGTTGTTGTTGTTGCAGCAGTTGCTTCTGTTGCTGACATCGCATTTTGCATTGTTCCCGGTCTGTGCTCTTCAATCCGTGCACTTGGTTTGTACTTTTAAAGTTGTTGTCCCAGTTTATTACCCCAGCTTTGCCAGCGTCACGCCCTGCCCCGCCTAGCCGTCTGTCGCCTGCAATTGAAAACAAATGTTGTATTGTAATAGTTGTTGCTGCTGTTGCTTGTGTTGCTGTCGCTCTCATTGCTGCTGCTGCTGCTGCTGCTGCTGCTGCTGCTGCTGCTGCTGCTGTCGCAGCTAGTGAAGTGCACTCGGGCACAGGTTAAGCACACCCCACGGGGCGGACAAAGTGAAAATGCACTAAATTTGACACTTAACTTAATCTAATTAACAACTCTCTAATGCCACTACATTATGTGACAGCCAAGACATTTAACTCTCGGGCAAACTTCAGCTAAAGGTCTCCAGAGTGTCATTATAATATGTTTAAATGTTAAGTAATCGTTGGTTAATTAGTGTAAAATTTAATTTGAAATCAACCGAAAACATTCTAGAGAAAAAAGGATTTAATCTAGTAGCAAGCGAATATAGCAAATTTACTTATTGAATCGGCATCAGAAACCAGAGAAACTCTGTTGTATCGGGAAGTAAAGAATCCTGTTAAGCAAACAGCAGAAGAAATTGACTCATGAGTAATGAAAGACCAAGTCGTCGACCTTAAAATTCACATTCAGACGGTTGAAAATCTTCAAATGAGTTTCATTTTTACTGTCGCCTTATGAAATTAATTGGTTAATAAAAGAAAATCCAGTGCTAAATTCGAATATCTTATCTCAAAATTTATATATGTATAATTCGTATACTCATTCTGTATTCTTATGCGTTGTTTTATTATTATTAATAAAAACATTAACTTAACAAGTAAGAAAGCTCTAGTCGAGACTGCTCGACTACGAGATCCCCTGAACCCTCCTCCAGAACTGATATTTCACACACACACTCACATATACAGACGATTGCGCTTGGACTTCGCTGCAGTGTTGGCAACTTATTTGTTGAATAATTTAATATCTAGACGTACGATCGTAATCATAATGTATAAATGTATGCGTATGCCGAAGCACAAGTCTCTAGTATTTGATATACGACTTTTACAAAGATGAGGGTGAGGGTGTGGATATAGGGGCGGGCGGTAAATTTTAACAAAAACCGAAATTGTATAAAATTAATATAAATTAATATACATTTTAAATTTGGAGACTCTAGCTTGAAAGATGTAGGAGATATAATTTTTTAAGTGATCTTCGATAAGGATTTTTATCGATAAAAAATATCGGAGTTATCGATTTTTAGTGATAAACTCGATATGCGCGCGCTATATACGGACATTGTAAAAAAATTTGAAGTCTCTAGCTCTTATATCTTCTGAGATCAGACGGACAGGGCCAAATCGACTCAGCTTGTCGCCCTGATCAAGAATATATATACTTTGTGGGGTCTGCCACGCCTCCTTCTGCCTGTTACATACTTTTAACAAAAACATTATACCCTGATTTCCCATTTTCAATGGGTTCAGAGTATAACAAAGAAGATTAGGTTGAAGAAACCCAATTGATTTTCAAGTAATCACAAATATCGCTCAAATTGCATTTACCTTGCCAACAACAAAATATATAATATATAGGTATATTATAGAGGTAAACTAAGCTAAATGAAGAAAATTGAAACACTTGGCTCAGGCCTTAGTCTTTCTCACTAAAACTAATCTGTCTACTGTTGGTTGATTTTTTCATCTACATTTCACATTTATTAATGGCAATTTACATAGAAATTCATCACATTTAAAATAATCTTTATAGGCGCTGCTGAACTCTTCCGCTTCCCTAGCTTGCAATCAAGATGAGCTTTTCTTGTCTTGCTTTTCACACTCGCATATATTCCATGTATGTGTGTGTGTTACTTGGCTCATTTAGTTGGGGCCATTAAGATTAGAGCACGTTTACAATGAGCAAGACATTATCGATAAAGCCCATTAAAGAGTGACATAAAGGCGATAACAATGCCAGCTCATGTAATACAAATTGAAGTGAAATAACAAACGCAAAAAGCGATTCCTGTATCACACCAACACACACACATATACACAACAAAGCACACTAATCATTATTGACGCTGCGGCTCGTCGAATAATGCGCTTAGAGTGCTTCGATGGAATCAATTAAAGCTAAGCTGAAATTATACTAGAGAGAGAGAGAGAGAGAGAGAGAGAGAGCATCTCAACGGCGATTAGCTAGTTTCTTCTACAACTATTGAGGTATGACGTCTGCATCATCGATGGCCCCGGCAAGTGCGGACCTTAAGTCGACGTGATTTATACAGTTAGTCGAAAGGCAGCTGGCTCGAGTAATTTTGGTTAATTGGAATACAAAATGGGCCGGCGTCTGTTCGGGCTCGAAGCACTTGCCGCTTTGACCCAAGCATTTTTTTTCCTCTTCACATTTGCTTCTTGAGCTTTTTTATGAGCGAGCGCGCATAATTAAATTTGCGGCTAACGTGGCGAGGGCGCAAGTCGAGTCGGGGTCTGGCTAAGAGGGCTAATGCAAAATTAATGTCAATCGCTTTTGGCCATCGTCAGCATTGACTTGGCCAGGCCCCCTCCCCGTCTCCACTTGTAACTGTCGCTCAGCTGACACTTGAACCTTTGCTCGAGCACGCACCAAGCAAGCTAAATGGGAAGAACCCTTGGAGCGCCAGTCAAAAGGCAACGCGTCTGGCGGAAGTTATCCCTTTTAGTCAGATTGAAATCAGCTTAGCTCCGGCGCTTAATTGAAATGTTTGCATTTCACTTTAATTAAAGTGTTTTTCGCCCCAGACCAAGAATAACAAATAAGAAACAGAAAACCTTTTTAGCACGCGCAGGACACACTGCTGCCGGAGAGGGGCGGGGAGGGAGTTGCTTTGATTTCAATGGCATTTTTCTTACGTTTTTCATCTTTCATTTCAGAGTGCGCTGTTTTTCGCACGTCATTTTATGAAGTTTGCCGTTAAAGTTTTGTAGTAGTTAAATGAAAACAACTCGGTTGGCTCCTTTGCCAGACCCGCATTCATAGCCGCGGCACTCTGCTCGCCTTTTAATGCATTTCCTTTGTGCGTGCGCTTTTCTTGCGCCCAGCAGCTGCCCTATTATGCAATAATAATTATTATTATTTATAAATGCAATGACAACAAACGCAGTTTAATTACAATTTTCTTCTGCTCGCTCATTTTCTCTTCTCCGCCAACTCATCAAATGCAGCAACAGCAACAGCAGCACCAGCAGGAGCAGGATCCAGTAAACGACGTCCGATGTGACGCTAATGGCGCTAGCCTCATTTCTCGCCAGCTCTGGAGCTGTTTTTAAATCCAATTTTTCTTCATAATTTTATAACACGCCCGAGCAGTAAGCCCTGGTCCCCATCGGTCGCATCCTTTTCGTCATCCGCCTTTCGCCCGCTGGCCCCTAATCCCTGTCCCCTGACTCCGGCTGTCCACGTCCCCATCATGGCCGTTGCCTATTCCCAATTTAATTGCATCGCTGACATTTAGCACCAGCATAGGAGGCAAACAAACAAAAAACAAACTACCAACGAGCAGCGCCAGCTTAAATAGGATTTTGGTTTTTGGTCCCACGGCTAAGCTGCGTCTCTGCCGGTCACTTGTTTAATTGAACTTGACTCACGGCATGCCACCCGGGCAGCGCTGCACTCGAGCTGTGAAACAGTCGCGCAGCCGTGTCTAAACTATATCACAACACGCGCATTCCCAATTCATTGGCGCCCGGCGCCAGCCAAAGTGCAAGCCAAATGTCATTCAATTGAAAGGATTTAACTCGCAGCTCAGCTGCAGTTCGCAGCTTTTCTTCTGCTCGGGGATTCTCTCGTCCCTTGGCTGACTGCCGGCCTTTGTTGCTGCTGGGTTTTCTTTTCTGTGGACGCGAATGCTCTTTGATGTAATTACATTAACGACAACAAAATGAACGCAGCATTTGGAGCAGCAAAAGAAGTGGGAGAGCGAGCATGTTTGACTGGAATGTACCCTGTTGTGAAAGCTAAATCAATGAAGACGCCAATGAATGAAAGGCAACGCATATACAAGCGAATTCTATGTTGAAAATGTTGTATAGAATATTTATCAGAATAAAGGTGGTATGATTGGTAGGAGTAAAGAGTGGAGAAATACATAATCCGTTTTATTTATAAACAAAGTTACAGGGCATAACCCTAAGACGTTGATTAAAATAATACAATAAGACGAATCACTTCAAATTCACAATTCGATCATTTATTATTTATGCATGCAGAGAGGGATAATTACTCTTCGATCGGTCAAATGGAAATGAAAGGCAATTAGATGCAAATGCCTTAAATGTTAAATGAATTGTAAAATTTTATGTGACAGACAATCGAAAAACAAGCTAAAAACTTGTTTCGGCTGTGCGTTAGGAAACGACAAGAAAACGCCAGACTAATAAGCAACATTTATTTGCAAATTTCTCACCTACACACGGACTGAGGGATAATTTTGTGTAGTCGAGTGTATATAATGAAAATTGAATGCGAAAAGGCGAGCGCTGGGCAGCAAGGACCTGCTAGGATATACGCCAACGGGCAGGCAGCAAGTAGCAACCAGCGAAGCGTGTCCGAACTTTTTACACATTAGCCAGCTGGAGGCGAGTGCAGTGCAGTGCAGAGGTGTAATTCGGATACGAACAACAAGGGAAGCTAAAACAATACCTAATAACTATGCAATTGAGCGCAGCGGAAGGAAAACACTTGAGAGCCCAGCTCGGCCATAATTTATAATAAAAAGGACGGCAGCGGTGCAAGTGGCGAAAGGATAGCCCAGGATAATGACCATGTTAATGCAATACAAAAGTGCACTGAAAGGAAATGAGCAAGATAAGTAACGCGGGTCCGACCCCCCAAAAAGCTGACCGAAAATTTCGCCATTTTAACCCCACAAAACTTTGTGGCGCAAAACAAACGATGCCCGGTCTCAGGCCATGCTCATTAAACGCGCTCAACTTGACTGCAACTGACTTAATTATGCGCCCAAGTCTTGGCTGGTAAGCCAGAGGAGGAAAAAGTATTAAGATAAGAACTGTCTGGGGAGATGGGGTAGCGAAACAAAATACTCTTCATGAAATGGCTGTTGAACTATATATTGAAATGGAGAGGTGTAAAAATAATTCTTATCTGTATTCTAATACATATATTTATGTATGTTCAGACTTAAGCACCTTGAGAACAATCTTTTGCCGGTGTTGTCTTTTGACGACTATTAAAGAAAAACATTTGTAACCTATAACGAATCATAGCTTTACCTCGTCCATAACTTAGTCAGGATGCTCTACAGCATGCAGAGTATAAGCAGCACAATCAGCGCTGAAACTTACAAGACATCGCTTTGCCGAAGCTGATTAGTTTTTGGAGTGGCTCAAGTGCAAGTCAAGCACTCGCGCAGCCAGTCGGACGAGCGGGCATTAGGTAGTCAGTCAGTCAGTCAGCTTGTCAGTTGGCCGAGCTGTTGGTCGAGCGTGTAAACTTTTGCCAAACAGCCGGCAGACAACATCCACAGCAGTAACAACAACAACAACAACGGCAACAGTTATTTTCTTTGCAACAAAAACTCATTAAAAATGGCGCAAATACAGCTACCACGTAAATATGCAAAGAAAACGCTAAATTTGAACACCAAGAAAAAGTAGAAGAAGATGAAGAAGTGAACAACAAGCGAAGCAAACTAAATGCAAAATGCACAATAATTAGCGGCAACATTTCGAAGATGCTTTTAATGATGGGCTACTTTTGTGCCGGAAGAAGAGCCACGATTAATGAGGAATTGCAAAGGGAAATTAGTAAAAGCGTAGAGTCGGTAATCGGTCTATGAATGGGAAGTGGATAGTTAATAGCTCAACCCGCTCAATAAATATATTTGATGCATTTAATGGATAAGATATATCAATGACAACATACACCATAGCTAAATAAGTCGACTGTATATTCAAACTACCTTTAAATAAATAAATAGAGAACTTTAACCAAAATGTAATGCTGAAATTTCTTATATTTGTAAAACTATCAAATGAGAAATCACATAAATTAAATAATACTTTTCCCTTATTCCAATTCCAAGCCTTCTGTTTTCTTCTCTTAAGTTCTGCAAAAATTTTTGTCATCTTCTCTTCTATCGGTCTTGGTTGTGCTTTATCTCTGTCTCTGTTTCTTTTTCCTCTTCACATCATTCATTTCTTGCCTTTCCTTCTTTTGTATCTACTCCTCACTGTTCCGCCCTTCTACTCCCCTCTAATATTACTGCTAACTGTATTATATGTTCTTTATCTTCACTTTAGCTCTTGCATTTCCTTACATTTTCCCCTCTTTTCTACTGCTCTTATTATAAATTTTGCATCGTTCCCCTTTACCTCTTTGCTTCATTCTTGATATCAGCTTTAAATATATTTTTGTTTATATATTTTCTATACCTCAAAGCCCTCACCCAAAAGTGTAAGAGTAAAAATTTCTATAATCAACTGAATACTCTACCCCGGTCATTACACATAAATGACACAATTTTCTGGCTAAATTTTATAAATTTGAAACTGCCTCTGGCATATTTCGTTGAACATTTCCAGTTGAATGGTGGACAGACAGACAGACAAACACACACACACACAGAGTGAGTTTAGGTGAGGGAGGGGGAGAGGGGCAGGCCAGGGCTGGTTGGTTGGTTGTCGTCTGCCGTCTGCCGTCTGCCGCCTGCCGCTGGCAGTTCAACTTAAACTTGTTAGCTCTCGTAATTAAATTGTTAAACATCAGTTGGACTTTAATTGACTACCGGTGTAGCCGTTAAGCAAATGGCTGGCAGACAGTCTGCCAGGACTCAAGCAGGACTCGCATAGCAATGACGACCTTCCCGTTAGCCAGCTCAGCAATATTGCTTAAGTGGCAATTTAATGTCAATTTGCTTTTGTCTTAGCTCTCTCTTTTTTTTCTTTTTTCTTTTCTGATATACAAATTTAAAGCTAATTAAGCCGATGGCATTTTATATGCATGAAAAGCACAAAGGCTGGCTTGTGTCTGCATTTATTTTAGTGTTGGTGTGTAAACAAATGTTTGCCCTTAATCGTTAACAGCAAAAAGTTGTTAACCCCAACAAAAGAAAAAAAAAAAACAACATAAAAATCACAAAAATTTTAATCAAACAAAATCGAATTGTTGGCCAATTGAGCGGCATAACGAGTTAAAACGCATAAAATGCAGAATGTGGGAGTGGCACAAGAATTTGCATAACTGTTAACTGGCTTCGCTTGTGCGCCTGTCAATGTGTATGTGCGCGAGTGTGTGTGTGTATCTTTGATAATGGCATTTTATATGCACTTTATACGCTCTTTGCCTCAGCTCAGTGTGATTCAAAACATGCAGCTTTAGCGCAGCTAATCCCCAGGATAGATCAACTGCACCGATTTGCATATATAGAGCAACCGGGCATTAAATGCGGCAAAAGCAAAGCTAAGGATCCTCTTGCTCTCATGCACAATATGGCATAAGCATAAAATGTAGGGAAAAGTCAAATATAAACTATGCATATGTAGGGAATATTAGTAAATTTTAAATATATATTATAACAAGTAGAAAGGCTCTAGTCGAGAATGCTCGACTAGGAGATACCCTGAACCCTATAAGCTGATATTCTAATCATAATGTTCATTCCAAAGTACAGTATTTTAAATACGTTTTTTACAAATTGGGGCGAAGGGGGCATGGTATCTAAAATCTGTTCAAATGACGCTGAAAAAACAACATCCAATTATCGATATAAAAGTTATCGTATGAGCTATCAAAAAAATATTATAAACTCGTACCCGACTTTCCATGGTATAAAAACAAGGCACTTCATAAACTAAAAATAAAATAACTGGTACAAAGTAACATTTGAATTTGAATTTCAATATAATAAAAAGTAAATCAAAGAACGCGGGAAAAAACTAAAATTCTATAAGAAATGTGTGAGTTCATATTATTCTGAATTGGAAGATTATACAGCTTTAAGAACCTTATATATTTACGTTTCTCTTCTCAATTGATTTTTATATACAAAAATAAAAATGTTGTATCCAAA
The DNA here is from genome assembly GCF_054131105.1 of Drosophila navojoa. NCBI lineage: Eukaryota > Metazoa > Arthropoda > Insecta > Diptera > Drosophilidae > Drosophila > Drosophila navojoa. Next base: position 23,809,619 of record NC_142893.1, on the reverse strand, counting down.
ATATATGATTTTAAAAATGATTAATTAATTTAACTCTGACTAAATCATTTCAAATCTGGATTATTTTTTTAACTTTTTCCCGAATTTTGTATTCTTAATTAATTACAATCGCGTAGCTCTTCAGACTGCATTTAATTCAATTGATTTACATATATTTAACTTAATTGATTTTTGATTTTTTTATTACACATCCAAATATTTGTTCATTATATATTGGCCAATCATTGCTTATTGTATTTATTGCTAGAACAATGTTTAGTTGTTGTTGCCGTTGTTGTTTCTGTTGCTTTTGATTAGGCGGTCTGTTTTCTGTTTTTGTTTGCTAATTGCTCGGCCGCTCGATAGCCAGAAATTAATTAGTCACGTGAAGGCAAGACGTGTCACCGTCTGCCGCCTAGGTTAACGTTTGGTCGCGTTTGTTATTGATGATATTTTGGTTAGCATTTAATTTGATGCACGAGTGCCTTGTGATAGCCAATGCTAATGATTGAGTGTTAATGGAGTAAACGTGGCCGAAAAGGAATCAAAGCTCCTCAGAAAGCTTGCCTGTGCATGTTTAATAACATGGCGGATCAGCTGACCTCGTTGAAATCGGTGTGGGTGATGGTGGGGCAGTTGATATGGCAGGTTGGTGCTTTGGTCGTTCCGCCGCAAACACAGCGCGTGTCAATGCGTTGCCTGCTAAGGAGCACCAAACAGCACCAGTAACAACAAAAGCGAGCGGCATAACCAACATGTTTGCAGAGTTGGGTTAGGCCTGGGCACAGATGCAAACATTGAGATATGCAACGAAAAGCACACACACACACATACACATCCATACAATAACAAGCTGGCAAGTGTGTCATGGACATTGCTCAGTATGCATTATACATGTGTGTGTGTATTTGGGTGTGTTCATGCGTGTGTGTGTGGGTACAACACACTTACACGTGTTTCAACGGCTGCTGACTGGTAGTTGATGCTGTGGCTGTGTCTGTGACTGTGGCCGTTGCCATAAAAAAGGCACATGCTAAAATGGCAATACGAAGGACAAACAAACACACTAAGTACACAGATACTCACCCCATACAAACACTAACACACACACACCTCTGCATGCGCTGTAATTGTGCTTGAAAAGTCTGACAACACGTATTTATGCAAGATTGCAATTATGATATAAAATACTTGTTGGGCTCGAACTGCTCGAAGAAAATGTATTCAAAAAAAATAGAAAGAGAGAGAGAGAGAGAGAGTGGGAGTGCGACGAAAAAATGATTATGCTGCCGCATTCTGTGCTCAATGCTCGAGTGCATTAAAGCTGAGTTGTGGCCAACCAGCGTACTTGAATATTTATGTTAATGTGCCAGCAGCTGAGAGCCAAGGTCGCAATATATTTGAAAAGCTGCACAGAGGCAAGCAAATTTAGAATAGAAATATACAGTATATAAGAGAGGGCCTATAGAGCCATCAAGTGCTGTTTGGATAATCTTGGAGGAGGAGTTTACTGCAGGAAAAAAAACTTGCTCAAATGATAATCAGATAAGTATAAAGTACTTTCGGGAAAAGAGATGTAAGAAGAGTTCTCATATAGGTATTTTGAATAAAATATATCAGGTCAAGTCAAGTCAGCATAAGGTGTGATATCTTATCTAAATTGCAGCATAAATCGAATTCGGTATTTCAATTAATTTAGAACAAGTCTTTTTCGTTTTACTAACCATGTTTATTTTCGATTTCACATTTGTTAGCCTAATTAATTCAAATATTTCCATCAATTGCAATCTTAAATGATTTATCTTTTATTCTTGCTTTTTTAATCAAAACTTCACCCCCCCCCCCCCCCCCCTCCCTAATTTGCTTTGCTCTAAAGACAATTTAACTGTAGTTTCCCCAAAATCCACTTTAATGTTGCAAATCACAAGTTTCTTAAATTGTTCATGTCAATTAACGCATTGAACTTTGCTTGACCATTTGACATAAGCTAAATGCGCTTATGGGCGTTGAATGTCCTTTTGTCGCCAGCCATCCTGCGGCTGTGGCAAAACTGTCATACCGTTAATTGGGTTTGACACTAATGAGCGTGCAATCGTTACGTAATTGATTTATAAATGCACCAGTGTACCCATCCGTTCATCGCTCTATCTCTATCTCTCTCTGTCTGTCTCTCTCTTTCTCTCTCTCACACACACACTGCTCAATTGAGTTGAGCACTTGAGTTTATGACGTTGTCGCTATTCCGCGTTAATTGGGTCAGTCAAACAATGGCCGAGAGGGAAGCTATAAACGCCCCAAAATATTTGAAGGCTTTTGCTACTGCTGCTGCTGGTGCAATCGCCAGAACATAATTCAAGCCGCTTGACAGGATAAAATTTGCAGTGGAATAGGAGGAGAGGCGCACACACGCCCGTGTAAGCCCGTAAAAATCGCTCCAAAATGTTTGCGGGCATAGACAGCATAATTATAAGCAGCATCATCATAATTATCACATGGTTGATGATCATCGCGATAATCAGCAACGTTTTTGTCCTGTGGGCGGCCTGCTTGCCACAAGCGCTAATTCCACACAAATTGTAATTAATTTGAATTAATTATGTTCTACTTCCACATGCCAAAAGCAAACAGTCGCCAGCAAACAACATACACATAGTCACACATACATGTCTGTGGGCGTGGCGAATGAGACATATTTTTTGTTTTAAGCATACTAAAGCGTAAGCACACACAAACACACACACAACCACAAATTCACCGCAGAACGGCAGGATAAAGAACGGATTTGGCTGAGCTCCGGCAGCAGCTGGCGAAGTTTTCGTCCTCTTTCGCTGTCTACTTTGGCGCGTCGCACTTAATTCAGCAAAAATATCTATAGAAATTGTATAAAAATAAAGTATTGTTACTGTTTAATTCAAGTATTAGAAACCCAAGCAAAAATCAAGGGACTTTTTAGAAATTTTAATTTACTTTCCTTATTTTTTATTTATGTATACCTTTAAGTCTTTATGACAGCAGACCATGCTTATAATATTTCATTGACTTAGTTAACAGAAAAAAAGCTTTCTGGAGAGCATATTTTCACCTTATTGATTCTATATTACATGAAAAAGACAGAGTAACCATAGTAGGCTGCGTTCAACTGAACTCTAGCTGATGTCCGGAATTACATTGATCTTCATTTAGTTTGAAAAATTACACAATTGGCTACAGAACTTATAAAAATATCATTTTGGCTCTCTACGACCAAATTACGCTTTCGGCTTGTATAACCTTTGAATTACTGAGAGACAACAGCAAACAAGATGCATGTTCTGGTCATAACGCCGAATGGCAAGACAGTGAAGGTAGACGTCGGAGATGACGTCGATCCCGCTGATATGAACCTTGAGGGAATTGTGCCACTAGACGAGGCCAACGACAAGTACCCAACCACCTCGGAGAAGGCACAGATCCACCGGCAGTTAGACTTCATTGATAAGCTGACAGAGCTGGAAAGCAGCGAAACCAAACAGTTCTGCAAAAAATCGTAGCTGGCCAATGGCACTGCCGATTAAATTCAATCGATGGAGTGGAAAACTTACAGCATAACGACAAACTATCATAGGCCAAACAATATATTGGAAAGGAATTTTTATTGTTTAAAGCTATGATTAAGACGTAAGTGATGGAAAGAAATAAAAGCTTCAAGTTCATATATATAAATTTATAAGCGGAACCGGTTATATTTTGGCAACTGTGTGTAGTCCGACAAAAGTGCAGATGACACTAGCTCCATGCGAAACTCGTTTCATTCTATGTATCTTCTATATACAACAATGCGCACTAAAACTCATTGAAATACATAACCAATCTGTGGTCCTTAAACTGAATAAAATATTCCCTTTTATTGAAAAACCCCCATTATATTATTTGCGTCTTTGGTTAGGAAATGAATATTTATTTTCAATCAGTAATTAATTAAAAGAGTATTTTTGTGAAATGATAAATATGTGTTTATATGCATGTTTTATTAATTGGTAAAGACGGTCAAGAACAAGTAAGCAAAATCATGACAGAATTATAGATATTTATCATTATTATTTAACATAAATAATGATAAATATCTATAATTCTGTCATGATTTTTGCCTCTGCCTTATCCAATGAGAGAAGAGACTGAAAATATACAACTGCAACAACTATCGAACTCTTGTTTATTATGCTCAGAGAAAAGACGAGAGAATCACAATTGTCCATCTGGCACAATCAAGGCAAGTTGGCCTTACGTTTGATAAAAAGACAGAAGGGACAGAAGGTTGTGCCTACCAATATGAGTGAGCCATATATTGAGTCTGGTTATGCTCGATCGAGAAGAGTATAGATGTGGCTAGCGGGGACGGGTATGTAACTAGATGCGCAGCCAACTCAAGATTATGCATGATTATAATACGCATGAATTAATTCAGTTTCAATAAAAATACAAATGTCTCTTTGAGTATGAGCCAGTCACAAGAAATAAATAAATAAATACCGACAACTGTTGGCATATGAGTCAGCAAACAGATATTCTTGCATACGCAAACGAATTTGATTATATTTCAAGATGTTTGCTTGTTCATGGAAGCGACAATTCAAATACAACGGTACGAAAGCTTAAATGATGATTTTATATGAACTTCCACATGCTTAGGCAAGAGCATATTTGTATAGCATAATTCTTGAATGTGCGGGTATTTGACTTTGGCAAATCACATGTATCATGCTTATAATTAGGCGTTTGTAGCATTAGCTCTTTAAAACTACAGTGTGCTGAGCCTAACAAAAATAAACCCACAATTAAAGAAATTCAGCTTGAATGAAAAGCCAACAGCAAATGAATCCCACTTGGGTTAGGGTATTAGAGAAGAAGTCAGTGAATGTGGACTTGGTCGTATCACACGTTTGCTCTAATCTCTAAACGAAGTAGACGAATCCAAAGTATTTAGGCGACACGTGCTAAGCAAATTAATATCAGAAATGCTGTTGATGTGTATTCCGAGTCTAGCTTGAGGTGGTGCAAGAGCCGCAAGAGAACTACCGAAGCCACAGCGACAAGTGAATGACATTGTCTGGCACGAGTGGAAATGTTGACAGCAAAAATTTAACGCTTAAAATGCCAAACACACAAATATTTTGACATTCAAAACACAGAGAGAGAGAGAGAGAGAGAGAGTGTGAGACGCACACACGCACATGCACAACCAAAAGGTTGCTGTTGTTCTATGTTGCCTTTTCTTTTTGCGTGGCAAATTTTCCATGAAAATTGCATGAATTGCAGATTTTTATACGCACGAAATGCGCTGCGCTTGGCATGTGACTGGAGTCAACTCGAGTTGAGTTGAGTTCTCCTTCTTTGTGGTTATTGTTGTTGTCGTTGTTTTTGTTGTTGCTGCTGCCGTTGGTACTGCGTGTGCTTCAGTCATTTTTATGGCACCGCCGCCGGCACTTGGTGCAAAAATAGAACCAAACAAAACAAAACACTATACAACAACAACGACTACAACAGCAACGAGCACAGCATGCTCTACATTGTTATAGAATTTGGCTTTAACAGTCGCTTACGGGGCACCTAACAATGACTTAATATATTGCAGTTGCGATATGTGCAATGTGGCGTATGCGTGATGTTCCTTGGCCACAGCATGCAGCCAAAAAGCAGGCAATTTCAGCGCAGGCCAACCAGTAGCAGCAGCAACAACTCAATTATATGTAGTTGTCGAGTACGGGGCGTATGATTAATGCAGTATATATTCAAATGCCAGCCGAAAAGTATGCAACAGTAAACGGCTAACAATCCGACACTTGTGGCACAGACACACACACACACACATGGGTAGTGCAATATATCTGTAGCTGGGGCCAGACAAATTGCTTAGCTGAGCTCTGACCCCCCAAACATAATTCGGCCCATGCAGAGGCAGTCGGAGTGATTACTCGAGTTGAAACTAATTTGTCAGACGAAAACTTTTACAATCAGTCTGAACTTAGTTTATCTTGAATTTGTTTCAAATAAGATAAGATGTATGCTACTTCTAAGCTGTTCAATTTAATTACCTCGATATGAGTGGCGAGATTTGCTCTCGAGATAGCAAAACAGCTGGATCTTATTTGGATTGGATTTACTTGATATCCCATTGATTAAGGTAAATCCGCTTTTGTTAAATGAAATTAACTACAAATAGCCGTTGACGACTGCATAAACAATGCGTAATCTTATTCAGAAATAAGTCGTATCTAACTAAAAATCGCGCATTCCCTCATAGATCCCATTTAATTGTTTTGTCATACTGCACGTTAAGCCTCATATATAAGTTATATTTATCATTTAATAATAATAATAATAATAAATTAAGTATAGTTATATAAAATAACAAACATATATTATAAAATTATAAAACAAATATATTCATATATAATATTTTTAGAATTATTATTTGCTTTGAAACTATTTTATATATTTTTATTGTAGCTTAATACAAATTAGATATTTCTTTTTTTTTTTAAATTAACATTTAGTCTTTTTGATTCTACTTCTATATATTTTTCTGTATTTAAATTAAATTCAACGTTGTACAATTCTCTCATTTAATACGCGTAGAACAACACCCCACGGAGGCATTTCTTACGCCATAGCTAAAAGTAAATCAATTCCGCAAGCATTTTAGAATTTGAAGCATCAATCGTAATTTTGTCACGCTGCATAAATCAAGAGTGACAACAAGCTGCCACCTGGCAAACGCTGCGTATAGGCAATCTGCCAGACCGCCTGCTGGCCGGAATATCCTCAACCATCTGTTTTCGCAGCTGCTCTCTGACATTTGTCTCCTTTGTTTTTTAATGTCCAAACGCTATAAAATTTTATATACTGTCGAAACACAAATTCAACAACAACTGTGTGCGGCAGGACAACAGGATTGCGGTGGCAGCCTCTAGCTTTTACCTTTAGATGTCTGTCTCTGACTTGGGACATTTCGCAGTTGCCAGTCGGAGGTCGGCCGCCGGTAGTAGTTAAGCAGTTGTCATTTCGATTTGTTTGGCCATGATTTATGTCCAACTGGCGCTTGATAAACGACTGCACGCATTTCTAAGTGGCTTTCACTTGGAGCTGAACCGAAGTTGCTAGGCCATAAATTCGCAGTTGGCCGCATGTCTAAATTAGCGTTGAGGTAATTGTTGATATTTTGAGTGTGCATTAAATATGTAATGGTTTATTGCGGCAATAAAGCAGATAACTTAATTACATGATCTTTTCGTAGCCGAATAAATAAGCTTAAGCCACAAATGGGCCTCATCACAAAAAGATACGTATCCGCTTTGCTCTTTGAGAAAAGTGTTGCTCAACATAGCACAAATATTTGAGAAACTTATCTTAAATCCTATATCTCTTCTTAAAGAGTTCATTCTTGTTATATTCATTCTGGATGGATTTTACACATTTGGTATAAATTGATTTAATTATAGGATATTATTATTATTTTTAGATATTTAAAACTGCATATTGTTATTACTGATATTAAAATGAATAAAATTAAATTTATCTTTTTTATGCGGATATAATTTACATTAATTTTTCGAAATAAAGAAATTCAAATTGAATATAAATGACAACTATAAATAAACATTAAACAATTTTTTAAGGACGTGCTTCAATTTCTAAGTATTTTTAGTTGATTTAATTTATATTTATGCTTACTTTCTTTTGAGCAATCGCAGACACCGGTGACTGACAAGGATCCCCATCACAATCTGTATTTCTTGATAATGTATCGCTTAACAACATCTATATAATTGTCAGATATATACATATATATAGTATACACTTAGAGCAACACCAATCGCATATCATCTGCAAGTGCTGAACATTCATACAAAATGTGGCTAACACCACATAAAAAGGTAAGAGCCACAAATGTGTTTGTGGCAGGCAACTCAAATTTTAATTGTATGCGAATTGCCAGCAACTACTAAACTGTATTCAAAGTTTTTGTTTTAAGCACAATTTGCTTTTTTGGTCATTAACTCGAAATTGACCGCAACGGAAAATATTTCATTATATGTTAAGAGCAACGTTGCGTTATACATTGATTACGAGTTAAACAATTCAATTAAAAGTCTATATACATATATATATGTATATATATATATGTACATATATATGTATATACCAATGCTTGAAGAGCATACTAAATTGCATTTATCGCACCCGCATCAATAAATTATTTTTATTGTGCATTCACTCTTTTCTCCATTATTGGTTCTTGATTTCATTTTCATTTTTCCTCTTTTCTTTATTGCCATTTGGTGTGCAATTAATTTATAATAATATTGAAGAGTTTATCTACATTTTTATCACTTGCGCTTTGCTATGAATAATGTTGAATATAAATAAAAAGATCGCACTGAATGCCCAAAGGTTTGGACAATTTACATATGCAGTTGAGTTAATTGATAAGTTAATTAGCCATGGCTAGCGAGCTGCAATAATTAATCTTTTTGTTCAACATGTGAATAATTATGTGAACAGTTTTTATACCCTGAACCCATTGAAAATGAGAAATCAGTGTATAATGGTTTTTTTTTATACCCTGAACCCATTGAAAATGGGTAATCAGGGTATAATGGTTTTGTGTAAAAGTGTGTATGTAACGGGCGGAAGGAATCATCGTAGACCCCATAAAGTATATATATTCTTAATCAGGACGACGAGCTGAGTTGATATAGCCCTATCCGTCTGTCCGTCTGTCCGCCCGTCTGTATGAGTGCGTCGATTTCAGAAGATACAAAAGCTAGAGAGCTGAAATTCGGCATGCATATTCGTGTATACCATACGCAGTACGAGTTTGCTTTATTTTTTTCGATAAATCATCCGATAACCTTTTTATCGAGAATAATCGAAAAATTGATTATGGTTTTTCACACATTGGAACACTTTTAGGCCTGAGGACTTCAGATTTACTGTGTATATACATATAATGAATACAAACATTTTTGTAAAATTTTGGTTACCACGCCCCCCACGCCACCAATTTTAGAAAACAAATTAATTCTCATAATACTGCCAACACTGCAGCGCAGCCCAAGCGCAGTCGCTGCTTGCTGCGCAGTTAACAGAGCGGGCTTATGCGTGCGTCTGAATGCATGTGTATATATGTATATGTGCATAAAAGAAGTAAAGAATGATTAGAGTATCAGCTTGGAGGGTTCAGGGTATCTCCTAGTCAAGCATTCTCGACTAGAGCCTTCTTACTTGTTTTTTATTAAGTCACAACATTTATTGTACTTAATTGGATCTGGATAGCTCTTTTTTTAAAGCAGTCGAAATTATGCTTAATAATAATTTGAGTTATAACAGACCAATTATTAATCTAATTGCATTGTCTAGACGCTGTTCGAAATCAACAATACGACAATATACCCATTTCCCTGTAAAAACCTAAAGATAATGTATAAATAGTCTCCTTGACTTTTTACACAAAAACTTTCTTTCACTAAGCTTATAATATAAAAACAAATTGTAAACGAATCAGGGTGGGTAAAGCGTTTTTATCGAAAATTTCTTCAATAAAAATCAAGTAAGAAAGCTCTAGTCGAGACTGCTCGACTAAGAGATCCCCTGAACCCTTCGAGCAACTGATATTTCAATAATAATTCGCTCATACACACGCACACACACACGTATACAAACAAACACAAGCATACACACACACGCATACAAACAAACACAAGCACACACACACACGCGCACATATACAGGCGATTGCACTTGGGTTGCGCTGCAGTCTTGGCAGTATTATGACAATTTATTTGTTGTATAATTTGAATTCTAGACGTTTAAATGTATGTATATGCCGAGGCTCAAGTCTCTAGTATTTTAAATACGCCTTTTACAAAAATGATGGTGAGGGGGTGGGTATAGGGGTGGAGGGCAAATTATAACAAAAAACGAAATTCAATAAAATGCATCTTAATATACATATTAAATTTGGAAAGTCCAGCTTTAAGGATGTTGGAGATATAATTTTATAAGTAATCTTCGATAAGGTTTTTTATCGATAAAAAAATATCGGAATGAGTCATCGTTTTTTATTGATAAACTTAATATGCGCGCAATATATACGGACATTTAAAAAAAAAGTTGAAGTCTCTGGCTCTTATACCTTCTGAGATCGACACGTTCATACATACGGACGGACGGACGGACAGACAGACAGGGCCAAATCGACTCAGCTTATCGCCCTGATATGTACTTTGTGGGGTCTGCCACGCCTCCTTCTGCCTGTTACATACTTTTACACAAAACCATTATACCCTTTCCCATTTTCAATGAATTCAGGGTATACAAATAAGCCCCTAAGATAAAAGAAGGAATCCAAAAACAAGTAAGAAAACTCTAGTCGAGAGCGCTCGACTAGATACTACCCTAAACTAAACTAATAGAAAAGCACAGACGGAGAGGGCTAAATCGACTCAGCTCGTCGCCCTGATCAAGAATATATATACTTTGTGGGGTCCGCCATGCCTCTTTCTGCCTGTTACATACATTTTAACAAAACCATTATACCCTGATTTCCCATTTTCAATGGGCTCAGGGTATAAAATATATATTATCAAATATATATTTTTATCAATAAATTCAAACAGAAATCAAACAAAATTTCCGCGTAGTATAAATGGATTTTTAAATGCTTTTGTATTCGGCGTGGATCACGTCTTAAGTATTACAAAATCAAGCATCAAAAAGCCTGTGGAAAACTTTTGACCTATTTGCGTTTTGAATACGGGTATTTTTTATTTTTGTTTTCAATTTTATTCATGTATTTGTGTTCGTTTTTTATTATTTATTTTTTTGCGCCTTGCTTACCTTACTCAGGGCAAGTTATGAGCAATTTCTTCCGTTACACGCTACCGCAGTTGTCGTCGGCGTCACAATTGCTGCCGGCGTCGCTGCCAGCGTGGCGAAGTCTGTTGCCGTAGCGACAGCGCTTTTATGTGGCCCAGAGACTCCGTTCAGTGATCACTGGCCTTTTGTCGAGTACAGTTCGTTGATTTCAAATCAAGTTAAGACCAAACCCTGGAAATAAAGTTAATAATATAAAACTGATCAGACGTGTGTGTTTGTGCCTTAATTAGAATCAATTATGCGTTCGGGCTTATATAATTTAAATAATTGAGCAGCTGGCAATATGCGCGAGACAGATATTATGATAGATTGTTTGCCACATGCTTAAAGCCAATTATACAGTCGCGGCTCAAAGTCAAATTGGTAAACGAATTGCCCGTGATTAACGTGTCGCTCCCAAACACCCAATTTGACTGCAAATAAAAAGTAAATAAATATATATTTAACAAAAGGTGTTGAAAAAATTCCTCATCTATAGATTGGGTGCCGGCAACACTTGGTTTGAAAATAGTTGAGGCTTAATCATTAAGCAAATAACTCGACGCAGAGAGAACTAAACAGAATTCCAGTCGCATAAATAATAAAATTATGAAAATAAAAAATAACAAATAAAAAGTCAAAGTAAAGCAAACGAAAACTGACAACTAAAACAGAGAGGAAATTAACTGGTTTGCGTCTGAATTCATCTGTTAAAACAAACACAAATTTCGCTCGTTGAGGAGATTTTTATACGGCGCGCATAATAAGCCCAATGAATACGCCCGTTTTATGGGTCAAGGTTTGATAAAGCCAACATTCTGTGTTTTATGCAGCGGCAATTTATACCTAGTGCAATATTTGAGCAGAGAAAACTCTGTGCTCCGCAGTCTCGGGTAACTAAAACATTATTAGGCTGTCTGCTTTGTTTATCGCATGTGAACATAAAAGTCTTGCCTTATCTGGCTGTGGTATTGTCTGCGTCCTAAGATTCAGCTAGTGCAGCCTGACACAATAACAAATTTATGGCTGGCCAAACGTGCTCAAATAATTAATATTATTATCAATTTTGGAACAAAAGAACAACAAATCGCTTGCGTGTCTCATTTGAAATATATGTAGATACAAGTAGATCATAGAAATATCTGTTCCAATAGTCATTCAAATGCTTCAGTTAGAAATGGAAGTATACGTGCTCTTGGGTCGTCAATTGCTGGCCCAATTTAAGGTGGGTTGCCCACTGTAATTACGAGCGGCACGTCTCGCGTTCCTCGTTCCAACTTTGAACGCTGACATTTCGCAGCGAGGGCAATGGCTTTATTTACCTTCACTTTTCATTAGCTACGAGAACAACAATGCAGTAAGAGCGACAACAAACAGAGGAACAGCAATTGCATCAGCTACAATAACTTTGACGACACGCAGCTGCAACACGTTTTGCTTTGCGCATGCGCAAATGCAATGCCATGCTGCAATGACAACAACGAAAACAGCTACAACAATGGCAGTAGAGATAAACGAAAAATTTGCAAAGATCAACAGAGTAAACTTTTATAGGATTATGTGATGACGCGAATACCCTTCCTATCATTTTAGTATACATACATATATCTATAGGTAAATATATGTTTTTTAAATCCGTAAAATTGTTTTTGTTGTGTCACATGTGTTGATTATTGGTGCCAATTGGTTACTAAAAACAGCAGTTATTGCTATAACTTTTTTTTTAACTTAAAGTAAAGTCATTTTACATGTGCTGATCAAAAGGAAAAATAAAAAAAAAAAGAAAACATTATTCATAACATTTCTTACAATATACTTATTGTTTCTCTCGCCTTCTTTCCCCTAATATACAATTTTTTTAAAGAGTTGTATGTATAGCCTGCATACATATATTGAGAATATAATTACAGATTTTCTAATAAAATAGCTTCAGTGTAAAAAAATGCTATTGCATTATATTTAGCCCATGCAGAATGTTAAAAAAAAATACACACCTCCATAACCTTTATGACTGGCAACTACATAATTAAATTTGAGACTGGTAAAAAGCCGTATACATGTGGCCCTTATCTACCAGCTTCATGAAGAAAATAGGAACTTTGCAATGAAGCATAAACGACTGCGTGATACTTCTGTGCGCCTCTATAACTTCAATTTCTATGAATACAAAAAAAAAGAAACCTATCCTGTTACATACATTTCAACAAAACCATTATACCCAGAATTCCCATTGATCTGTTTTCAAGTCCCAATTGTTTTTACAAATTATTTATTTTCTTTTTATAATATCAGTATTTAATAATAATAAACAAGTAAGAAAACTCTAGTCGAGAGCGCTCGACTTTCAAATTTCAATTTCGATTTTTGAAAAAATTTATGAGAAATTTAATCAAATATATAAAAATTTTGAAGCAATTAAAAAACTACAATACGCAGGATTTGAACCAGAGACCTCGCGATCGAGCCGTGCCCTCTACCATGACGCCACCCCTCTGTTGTTATTTGCAATGTCAAAACTGAAATAGATTCACTGATGCAACGCCATCTAGCAGAACTAAACGAAACTAACTGCTGATGTGATTCTAAGAATGTGCTATTGGAAAACTGCTGTTGCTGCAGCACGTGCGTTTGTTAATTGGCCAAACATTTTGTTAATTTTTAACGTCGATTGACTAAACCGAATTTAATGAAACTTTCAGCATATGATCTACATATTCTATTGAATATTTGGCATTTAAAAATAAAAACATGTCAAATCATTCACAATTAGCTATACTAGCATCTGACCTTCACTGGGGATTCTGGTGAACTCGGACCCGGTATCCAAAATACACCAAAAACCGAAATTGTATAAAATGCATTGGAATATATTTTTAAAATTTGGAGACTATAGCTCTAAAAATGTAGGAGATATAAATTTATAACCTATTGCGCTTGGGTTGCGCTGCAGTGTTGGCGATATTATGAGAACTCATTTGTTGAATAATTTAATTTCTAGACGTACGATCGTAATGAAACTTTCAGAACGTAATTATGATGTTTAAATGTATGTGTATACCGAAGCACAAGTCTCTAGTATTTTATATACGACTTTTACAAAGATGTGGGTGAGGGGGTGGATTTAGGGGTGGTATTTGGAGACTCTAGCTTGAAAGATGTAGGAGATATAATTTTTTAAGTGATCTTCGATAAGGTTTTTTATCGATAAAAAAGTATCGGAATGAGTTATCGTTTTTTAGTGATAAACGCGATATGCGCGTGATATATACGAACATTTTAAAAAAAAAGTTGAAGTCTCTAGCTCTTATATCTTCTGAAATCGACGCGTTCAAACATACGGACGGACGGACGGACGGACGGACAGACAGACGGACAGGGCTAAATCGACTCAGCTCGTCGTCCTGATCAAGAATATATATACTTTGTGGGGTCTGCCACGCCTCCTTCTGCCTGTTACATACATTTTAACAAAACCATTATACCCTGATTTCCCATTTTCAATGAATTTTCAAAAATATAGGAAAGTATCGCAGAAAGTAAAGGAAAAGCAAAAGACCTATTAGATTACAGTTATTCAATACGGCGCTCTGCACTTAACATTTCAAACTTAATAACCATATCCCTGCCAAAGGTAATGAGACTTTCCAGTTATCCATTGCAAACTGAATGAGATTCATATAATACTCCCGCAGGTCTAAAAAGTGAAGTGTAAACAAGTCAGTTAGCTGAAAACAGAGGCAAATGTTACACGATCTGAAACCCGCTTGAGAAACTTGTTTGGCCCTACAAGCACGAAACTGGCAACAAAAAGTTGCATTTTTATTGCTTATATGCATTTTTCTTATATGGATAAGATGATTCAGTGACTTGGTGTAACAATTTTGCATACTAGCGAGGAATTTTATATTTCTGGGAGCCAGATACTTAGTATAAGTTTGAGGATTCTTGTTAAAAATTAGCAATAGATAAATATATTTATAATATGGGGACTTTAACTACATATATGTTATATGTCATAGGAACAATCTCCCATTAAATTATTTTGATATGCAACTTTATTGATTCATACGCGTAACTGCATCTTACAGGGCATCTTTTAGCCGCTGACTCAGAGCCACTCTCACTAGTTGTTTCTCGGGTTGAATGAATGCCGCAAATTGTTATATAATCGATGCTTGAGTCAGTGGGTCACTGACTTTGCTGCATTTGTATTTGTTGCTTGTCTTCGCTGGGTCTGCAAACCGGTTGTCCGCTCCCTTGCCGCGTAGTTGGCTGTTGTTAATTATTATTGAACCACAAAACTTGACCATAAGAGTTAACCTTCAGTTGTGGCGGACTTTTGATTGATTTTACAGCAACATCAACAACAACAGCAAAAACGATGGAGCAGCATGTGGGCTCATCGAATACCTCTACCATTTCCATACCTGGTGCCTATAAAGCCCAAGCGGAAGGCCCAACTCCATTGAAAGACCTCAATAATGGCCACAAAGCGAGTGAGGCCCAGGAGTCACCCGCTGCACCGGATGCGGAGCAAGCCAAGCATCGCGATGGCTGGAATAATGATATTGAGTTTCTCATGTCCTGCATTGCGTTGAGCGTGGGTCTGGGCAACGTTTGGCGTTTCCCCTTCATTGCCCTGGAAAATGGGGGTGGCGCATTCCTCATACCCTACCTCATCGTGCTCATCCTCGTTGGAAAGCCCGTCTACTATTTGGAAATGCTGCTGGGACAGTTTTCGAGTCGCGGCAGCGTCAAGGTCTACGATTTTGTGCCCATACTAAGAGGTGAGTGTGCCTGTGTGAGTATGCGCTTGAGTGTAAATGTGTGTTTATCTGTAATAACAACTTCCACTCAGGTATCGGCTACGGCCAGGTGCTGGCCACAGGCATTGTGACGACCTATTATGCCACCCTAATGGCGCTCACGCTTCGCTACTTTGTGGAGTCATTTTGTCCCACATTGCCGTGGAGCTACTGCCGCGACGAATGGGCTCCTAGCTGCCTGGACTCGGCACCACAGCAGGGCAGCCTTCTGGGCGTGGGCGGCAATCAGTCAGCGGTGCGCACCACCTCAGCGGAGTTTTATTTTACGTAAGTAAATCGGTTTGCGAAATGTGCGATATCAATGCATCTTCTCTATCTGCTCCTCCAGCAACATCATTCTGCGCGAGAAGACAACCATTGACGACGGCATCGGCTATCCCAGCTGGAGTTTGTCGCTGACTCTGGCTGTCGCTTGGCTCATTATAGCCGGCATTATGTTCCGCGGCATCAAGAGCTCGGGCAAGGCGTCATACTTCCTGGCACTGTTCCCCTATGTCGTTATGCTCATATTGCTGGCGCGTGCGCTGACTCTGCCGGGTGCCACTGATGGCGTCCTCTACTTCTTGAAGCCACAGTGGCACAAGCTACTGGAGCCCCAGGTGTGGTATGCAGCTGTCACCCAGGTGTTCTTCTCGCTGGCAGTTTGCTTTGGCAATATTATCATGTACTCTTCTTACAATCGATTTGGCCACAATATATATAGGTGAGCTGATTGGCTGATTTTAATACAAGAATCGTTTCCCATAACTGAAAATCAATTTCGCAGAGATGCCAACATTGTGACCACATTGGACACGTTCACGTCGCTGCTGTCCGGCATCATCATCTTTGGCATCCTGGGCAATCTGGCCTATGAGAACAACACAACTGATATATCGAGTGTGGTGAACGGCGGGCCGGGCTTGGCCTTCATATCCTATCCGGATGCCATAGCCAAGTTCAAGGTGCTGCCGCAGGTGTTCTCAGTGCTTTTCTTCCTCATGCTCTTCGTGCTCGGCATTGGCAGCAATGTGGGCATGGTCTCTTGCCTGACGACCGTGCTGAAGGAACAGTTCACACAGCTCAAGCAGTGGCATATTGTGGTCTTCATATCGATTACAGGGTATCTGCTGGGTCTGCTTTACATCACGCCCGGTGGCCAGTTTGTGCTAAATCTGCTGGACTTCTTTGGTGCAACTTTTGTGGCCCTGGTCCTGGCCATCTTTGAGTTGGTTGCCATTGGCTGGGTGTACGGCGTAAAGCGCGTCTGTCGCGATGCCGAGTTCATGTTGGGCATCAAGACGTCCATCTATTATCGCATCTGTTGGGCGGTGATAACGCCGCTGCTAATGCTCTCCATACTGGTCTACATGCTGGTTCTGTATGAGCCACTGAAGTACAAGGACTACACCTATCAGTCGGGCGTTTATGGTAAGCTCCGCTGTAATCCCAATTAGATCCGCAGCTAATTTAATCTTGTACCCACAGTCTTTGGCTGGGGTCTCAGCGCCTTCGGCGTGGGTCAGCTGCTCATTTGGGCGGTGCCTGCAGTGCGGCGGCAGCCCGTGGAGCTGGGTCTTTGGGTGCGCATACGCAAAGCCTTTGAGCCACTGCCCAACTGGGGGCCAGCCGACCCCAAGACCCTCAAGCGCTATCAGCTGCATGTGGAGCAGGCGAATGTTAGCTCAATGTTCCAGCGCAGCGGTATCTGGCACAAAATCTATGACAATATCTTTGGTTAGCAATAAAAATCTGCTGCAGGGGAGTTGCTCGTTTTATGTGTGGCAATCCGCACCACTATGCGCTCTATATATAGCTCCACATATGCACATACATATATGACGCAACCCTTTCATAATAAAAATCCTGGCTTAAGTGCCAAACGTCGTCGCAGCGCCAGTTGGCCTCCAGCGAATCCTCTAAAGCAGTGGCATTCCGCTAGAGATGGGCTAACTCAAATGAAAGAGCCCGCAGAGCAGTACGATAACACGCGTAAAACTTAAAAAATTTATTTACTTATTTTTTAATTTAAAAATTGATAAAAAAATTTAGCAGGCGGATTTAAAAGAATGAAGCAACAACTTATTTTTTTAATTCCATTTAAATCATCAGTTCATCAATATAATGTATTACTAACAAAGGTGATACGGAAAGCAAGATTAATTTATTACATTTTTCCCTATAATCATTATACATTTACATGCTCCAAAATTTCATTCTATAAGCTTTGTGTATAACCATCATTACTTCCACATACTTCAACATAAACTCTCGTGACTTTCGTGTTTGCTCACGAGCTCCGCCTCAGCGCGTGTGGCAAATGCAGAGCCGAAGCGAAAACAGGCGCAACTATAAAAGACAAGACAATTGCAGCCAGCGGCGCTTTACACACACTCGCACACACACTCACACACACACACATGCACTGATTATGCCGTAAAGGGTAAAAAGTTCTGATTTTATGATTGAGGCAAAAAGTTGCAAGTAGAAAATTGTCCCGAGCGCACAAAACGCATGTGTATTAGCACACGCGTGTGGGTGCTGTAAAACACTTCCACTTCCGTTTCCGCGTAACAGCAGGCGCAAAGTATTCAAGTAATTTGTAAGTAAAAAGCCACCCGTCTACCCGTCTTTCCTTCCCCCTCTCCCTCTCAGTTTGTCAAACGCCTGCTGTGCAGATAAGCAGGCGTATTGTTGTTTTGTTTGTTTTTGTTGTTGCTGGCAGCGAAATGACAAACGAGACGCCTATAAGCATGCAATATAAAGATACCATGTGCCTTAAAAAAACAACAAAATAAAATCATATACACATACATATATAACAAATAGTAGCGTAATAAATCACGCGACTCGCAAGTAAGACACACACAACTAAGCATCTGCATTCATTAGCCCAAACATATCGGCAGGTTGACAGGGCTCAAAATTAAACAGAAGGGAATCTGGCACTGACGACGCGTCGCGACGTGAAGCTTGTCACTTGCTTTAATGCAGAGTATATTTGCTGGCTTCCAAATCCTCTAAATATAAATGGGTTTAGCCTTGCTCAACTAGGAGATACCCTGAACCTTGATTTTAAAACTTTCGCGTAATCATAACGATAACATGATATACGTTTTAAGCCACAAGTCTCTAGTACTTGAAATACGTTTTTTACAAATTGGTGGCGAAGGGGGTCTGATATCCAAAATCTGTTAATTACCAGATGTTTGTATTCATCATATGTATCTACACAGTAAATCTGAAGCTGAAAACACAAAATCCATTTTTCGATTATTCTCGATAAAAAAGTTATCGGACGAATAATCAAAAAAATATGTTAAGCCTGTACAGCGTATGGTATACACGAGTATGCATGCCAAATTTCAGCTCTCTAGCTCTTATAACTTTTGAGATCGACGCACTCATACGGACGGACGGGCGGTCAGACGGACAGGGCTATATCGACTCAGCTCGTCGTGGTGATCAAGAATATATATACTCTATGGGGTCTGCGATGATTCTTTCTGTCCATTTTTAATGTGTTAAGGGATATAAGAATAATAAAAACAAGTAAGTAGTCGAGACTACTTAACTACGAGATCCCCTGAACCCATCGAGGAATAAATACCTAAGAAACACAGACAATCACACACAGAAAATAGTGATGCATTGGCAGCAGTGTGGGCTTACTATGGAAACTTAGTTGGTTAATAACTTTTCTTGTTGATGGAATATGGCCATGAAACTTTCATATCGTGATTATAAAGTGTGTGTATGTGTCAAAGCACAAGTCTCTAGTATTTGAAATCCGCCTTTTAAAAAGGTGAGGGTGAGAGGGTGGATATAGGGGTGAGGGGTAAATTACGGATCTAGGCAAAAAATTTCAAGTCTTTAGCTCTTATATCTTCTGAGATCGGCGCGTTCAATATACTTTTAATTTCAACAATTTTCACATTTTCTGTCACATTTTTTGCTTTCATTTGCCACCGGCCCGCAGCTGGAGTTGCATTTGCAATCCCTTGCTAGTTTAAATTTTCGGCTGTCAAATTAATGTGGCTGTCAACGGCTGACAGCCAGATTCACTGTATTTGTCAGCAGCTCGAAACCGACGTTGTGTAATTGCATTGATAAAATGTATAAAAGAGTGAATAAAACACTGCTCACAGACGCTACTCAGGGATTTCGGCGTGTGCGCAACGTTTGATTTAACCAGATAGCATATGTATATACAAATAAATATATATACATATGTGTAAGTTACCGGAATTGAATGCATTTCGAGTTATTTGTCAAGCCATTGTGTCTTGTTAATGAGTTTTTAATGGGCAAATGCTGAAAACCCAACCTGTGCATTTCATTCGAGTGGATACTTCACAGTGCCACGCCCACGACACTGATCCTGCTCCCGCCACTGCTATGTCATACGGTCATTACTCAAACCTTTGCTAGGCTTACTTAATTTCATTGTTATTCACTGTAAATCAAACATAATGCGATATTATGGCCGCGTCCACACTGCGTATGCTTAATTAAAATATATATTAAATAACTGATTGCTGAAACAGAAACCAATCATTGAATCAAAGTGAATGCAATTTGCGCCCATTCGACAGTATCAATTCGCAGCTCTTGCGCTCCTGCGGCTGCAACGATTTTACCTTTAAATCGAACGTGAACGATGAGTTTTCGATATGTTTCATTATAATTAAAGGCAACCCATAAAGCGTTCAGAATATTTTTAAATATAATTAATTTTCGGATGACATGAATTAATATGTGACGATGAATTCCATACGAGAATTTTATATATTTTATAATCAGTAAGAAATTTTGATATATTAACAAATGCTTTAAAGGTTATTAAAACTTTACATCATTTTTTAGATATATGAAAATATAATCTACGTCTTATTTACTTATTTATTTAATCGCTACAGAGAATTAATTCTAAATAACAATAATAGTCCAGAGCAGCAAAGGCCTTCAGGCATATCTTAGTCTTATTATTTTATTTATTATTTTTCAGATAGTAAATTTTCTGATATTAGCTTAGAGTAGTGACCTAACACTTATGTAGGTAAAACATATATGTATATCTTCAATTTCTATTCAGATGCATTTCCATTACTATTTGTTATATATTTATAGGATCTGAAAACATTGAACTGTCAACTAAATAGCACTGTTTTTTTACAATTATACAACATTTGTGTATGACAGATATAATCAGCATCTACCTTAATCCACATTACACCTATACCCCATTAGGTCGCCTAATTACTGAGTAATTTTCTCCCTACAAATATTTTACCCTGAAACCATCCCTGCATACCTCTTCCATAGTTTCCTTCCTCCGTCTACCTCTCCGTCCCTTTCCTTACTTCTCATTTCACTAATTTCTCACTTCAATTCAGCCCAAAGTAGTGTTTTCAATCAACCGTTTATGAAAACAAAATCAGCTCGAGTGAGAGATAAAAAGGTGCTCTATTGCTCTCCGCACTTTCCCTGGTTGTGAACCAAAAGCTCGACGCTTATCTAATCCAATATTATGCGCATGGCTGAAACTTGCCATCAAATTGAGTTTAAGGCAAATAAAGATGACATTATGATTTACGTGATGTCTGCGCAATATTGAATAGCAGATTTATGGCCAAGCAATAATAACTTAAAATCATAGCGACCTGTTTATGGTCTAGAAAATCAGAGCCACAAAACATTCAGCAGATAAATCAGCCCTAGACGCGGATAGAGGCAGAGGCAAAGGTAGAGGCAAGAGCAGCAACAGCAACAGCAACAGTGGCAGCTGCGAAAAGCGGTAAATGACAGGACAGGTACGCACCGTTACCTTTCACGCACATTTCCCCAAAGTAATCAACGCCATCGCCGCAAACAAAAGGCCAAAAACGCAGTCGTCGGATGTGGGCCATATGGCTGCCAGAGCAAGCTAGTCCCTAAATTCAGTTGGCCAACTTTAATGGGCGACAGTCAAGTGTTTATGTGTGTGCGTGTGTGTCCTAGTGGGCTGCTGTGTGTGTGCGTGTGTGTCCTAGTGGGCTGCTGTGTGTGTGCTTGGGGTCGACAGACCTGCTACTTAGGCACACATTAACTTTTGGCCTTTTGTGTTGAGGCAAACGCTTTGTCTGCCCTGCTGCTCAATTGTTATCTTAGGGCTAGACACAGCTGCCATTACTTTACATTGTTTGTCTTCCCATTCTTTGTCTTTCATTTTTTAAATTATTTAAATAAATCAGCGCACATTTTTTGTGCCAGCCTCTGCTGTCCATACAGATTGCAGGTGATTTAATTTGAATAGCATTTAGCTGAAATTTCCATTCTGCTTCTAAAACGAGAGTCGCGGGATGCATTCGCGCGTTGGCTAAATCCGACAAACAACCGAAAAGGTATTGTAAAAATTTACTGACAAACTTTATAGGCCACAACTGTGTACCTACTCAGCCTGGCTATAAAAGCATAAAGGCACCAACCGGCCAGCCAGCCAGCCAGCCAACCAAGCAGCATATCTGCCTATTAGATTACTCCAAATACATGTCGAAACAAATCCCATAAACGTGTTCCTAAAACAATTTGCAATTTAATGTTATTAACAATGTTTGAAAATTTACATTTCATTTGATCCCGGAGAAAATGGGAAATGGAGAAAATAAAAAACGAATTATCCCATGATAAGCGACATTTAATAAATTTATTATATAAGAAAGGAAGGGAAAACAAAATAATACATCCTAATAACAATTGAAATATATATCTGTAAATGAGAAACGACTGCTGATTCGTTCAAATTTAAGTGGCATGGCAAAATCCTATCATTAATGTATAAATAATATAAATAAAATAATAAAAAAAAAATAAAATATTACAAATAATATATTTTTTTTTAATTTTGAATTTTCAATGTATTTCATCGATTGAGATGGTATCATATTTCGGCTAAAAAAAATTAAGTAAATGAAGTATTAAGATAGATCTTATCAGCAATAGCTGTGACAATCAGAAGAAGGCTGCCTGTCAAACTGGGAAATAACAAGAGTACTGAAAAAAAGATGTAAAATTAATTAGTCTTCTTTGTTCATGGCAATGACCTTTTATACGGTAAATAACGGTACTGAATCCCTCACCAGGCTAATCCATGAAGCGGCATTCACGGCTACTCCACCCAGAGATTGCGCAGAGTCTGTCAAATCACGCGCAGCCCGCTTGATAAGACTACACTAAACAGAGCAGTCAGGGAATTGAAAGACCTCCTTGCAAACCTTCGCAATGAAACGCTTTCTGAGTTCGTCGAAAACCTTGAACCATGAACATGAAGAGATCATTTAAAAGAACAGTTCCTATTCAGGACAATAGCTCAGGTGTGATGCCGACAAAGCCAATGCTTTTGTCGAGCATCTTCGTTTAGGGTGAAACATGGAACTCCTGAGCAGTGCCACAGAGTTGACTGCATCCTGGAGGTGCTCGAAAAGAAAATGCCGCGTTCCTAGATGTGAAACAAGCCTTTGACAGAGTAAGAGTTGGCCGAGAGGAGTCCAGCATTCTCCAGGTTTGTGCGGGAATACCTCAGGGCAGCATGCTTGGACCGGCGTTATATACATTATACACTGCAGAAAATCCAGTGGTACGGAGTCCCTCCCTGATGCGCGGCCTATGCTGACGATACCGTTTGTTTGGCTACATCGGAGGAATCTGCATCCACGATCTTGCAAACTCAACTTGATTTACTGAGCGTTTGGCTGAAAATGCGGTTTATAACGATCAACACCAGCAGATCGGCACACACAATTTTCTCTATGAGAAGAGGTGCATGGCCACAATTCTCGCCAGAGTTGAAAAAAAAATGGCTTACATGACCCCAGCATATCAAGAACAAATGCAAGCTTGGACGACTGTACTGGCATATAGGGAACAAGTCTAAGCATTCCCTAAATCAAAAATTCTAATGTATAAGGCTATGCTGAAACCAGTATGGACATATTGTCTACACGTATGGGGAACGGCCTGCGATTCCAACCTGCGAATAATCCAAAGATTCCAGAACAGAGCACTGCGAATAATCACATGAGGTACCTACACCGCGAGCTCAACATCCAGACAATACACCAAGGCATACGTCAAACTTCAGGAAAATACTCCACAAGGCTGGCTGCCTTTTAGGATAATTCAATTAATTCAACCTTTCCTACACCTCCACCATATAACTAATTAAGTAGCGCCCTGAATGTATACTTTGCAATTTAATGAATGTTCAACAAAGAACAAATTATAAATAACAAGTAGTAAGGCTCTGGTCGAGACTGCTCGACTAGGAGATACCCTGAACCCTCCAAGGTGATATTCTTATTATTCTGCACTTCTACATACATATTCATCCACCATCACGCGCCCGCGCTCTGTCAACTGCGCAGTAAGCAGCGACTGCGCTGCAGTGTGGGCAATAGTACGAGAATTTATTTGTTTAATAATTTATATTCTAGACATACAATCTTAATGAAACATTCAGTACGTAATAATAATGTTCAAATGTATGTACATTCCAAAGC
This sequence comes from Drosophila navojoa, assembly GCF_054131105.1. Classification (NCBI taxonomy): domain Eukaryota; kingdom Metazoa; phylum Arthropoda; class Insecta; order Diptera; family Drosophilidae; genus Drosophila; species Drosophila navojoa. The sequence goes on along the minus strand of NC_142893.1, from coordinate 23,785,402 downwards.
ACAAGACTCTAATATTTAAAATACGTTTTTTACAAATTGGGGGCGTGGTATCCAAAATCTGTAAATTACAAAATGTTTGTATTCATCATATGTATATGCACAGTAAATCTGAGGTCTCCAGGTCTAATAGTATACGTATGAGGCTGAAAAAACTAAATACATTTTTCGATTATTCTCGATAAAAAAGTTATCGGATAATTTATCGAAAAAATAAAGCAAACCCGTGCTGCGTATGATATACACGAGTATGCATGCCAATATTCAGGTCTCTAGCTTTTGTATCTTCTGAGATCGACGCACTCATACAGACGGACGGACGGACGGGCTATATCGACTCAGCTCGTCGTCCTGATCAAGAATATATATATGTCGGAGATATCGGACAAAATATTTTCTATTTTATAAACATCCATCACCGGACGCTTTCTGGGTCTCGACATGCTCGCTCGTTTAATTTCTGCTCGAAACTGCCACAGCTTCGTTTTACCATCTCACTGCTGTTCTATGTGAGGACACACACATACTCGCTCATATGTATTGCAATTGTTATGCTTGTCTCGCTCTAAGTTACTGTCGGGCCCAGGTCTTTTTACAGATTTAGAACTAAGTTTGGCTCATGTGTTACAGTTATGATTCCATAAGGATATAAGGATCGTCAAAATCGTGTAATAAGGCCTATTACACAAAATCCATTATAGTTTGAGCACTACTAAAAACTCAAAGTTTAGCTAAATCACGGAAAATTGATCTGACAGCTCTTAGGCCGTGAATTAGTATTCTGGTATCGACTATTCAACTATTCTTACTTATTTTAATTTAAGAATAAATGCTCGGATCTAATGATGTGATGGGTATGGCACTCAGGAGGACAAACTCATCACATTGATCAATTAACCGCCAATAAATTAATATATATCTCGAGCATTTCTACATAATTTATAATGCTCGATAAATGTGATTAAATTCATATTTTGTTATTCAGACTGCACAAAAACCTTGAAATGTTTATAACTTTCAACTATTCAAACAAATGCCATGAAACGGAATTAATTAAATGTAAAACCAAAGTTGGGCAACTGCTCATGCTGCACGCTTGAATGAAGTTGCCAAGCTAAGGCTGCTGAGAGCCGAAAGACCAAAAATGCCAGACGCAACAGAAATTTCTGGCATTTCGCATGACATTTCATCAAAGGTTGCCCTGCCAAAAGAATAAAAGAAAATAATATAAATAAGATAGTGAGAGAGAGAGAGAGAGAGAGAGAGAGAGAGAGAGAGAGACAGAGGGAGAAAGAGAGAGTGAAGAATGGCAGCCACAAAAACAGATCCTGACGATTGTTATGTCGATGGGCTTTTGGTCTGAGTTGTTGTCCTGGCATATGTACTACATAGTTTTTCGTTATGGCTTCTTACCGTCTCTACTTTTTTTGCCGTATTTATGATTGTCTGTCAATGACAGACACGACCAGAAAGACAAACAGACAGATAGACGGACAGAGTACACAAATAGAATCCAGCTAGTGTCTGTTGATTGGCACACTTCACCGGAGCGAGAATTATTATTGCTGCCATCAAGTGGGCCAGCGTTGTGCTTCAGCCATCGATTTGCCGTGTTTTATCCATATGAAAATATATAAGTGAATAGGTACTAAACTATCTATATGCACTGCCAATTAAAGCATAAACGTTTAAGCCGCTTTTTGCATGCTCTTAAGCCTTACAACTTTATGGATTTGCAACTTGTTGTTGCCTGAAGTTGAATTTGGCCGGCTGCTATTTCTGTTTTTTGCTGTGGCTGTTGGTGTTGGTGTTTATATTTTATAGCTATATTTTTAAGCTATAAATAATTATTTTTTGCCGGGCTCTGAAAATGACGGGCAGAACCGTACAACAAAACCTTGACAACTTTGCGAAAGTTTTATGATAAGTTTTTGCCTTTTTACTTTGCTTTGTCGTGCCAAGAAACCAAATAGACATTAGGCCAACAGTTGTGAGCGAGCCGTCAAGTGGGTGCTTAGAGTTGGGGAAGTACCCACAGTGGGTGTGAGTGGAGGGTCAACGCGCTGACAGAATGAGAGAGCAGGCGCTGCAGGAGCGGACAACAGAATAGTTAACTATCAGCCAGGGCCACAGTGGTTCGAGTACTTCCGAAAACTTTCTAATGATCCTAAATTGAGTATTTTACCTCAATTAATAGTATTCACAGTCGAGGAGTATAAATACTATCACTTTACAGGGATTATTAAAATTATAAGGTAACATTTTTGAATCATTCGATCTGAATTGATACATTTTTTTTATTAGTTACTAGTTCAGAGTAATTTGAAACCATTTTATTTGAAATGCCACGAAGTCAGTGAAATAATCAACGGATATTTCTGAACTGAAATATAGTAGACCGTTGCAGAGAGAGTCGGAAAACCAGTTGTTTGTATCCAGCTTGACTTAATTGAGGTATTTCAATTATATTAAATTTTACATAAATATATTTAGTATATTTATGCCTGCACGGTGCGCCTCTCGCAATAAATGTCAGGATTACCTGAATAAATACAATATGAATAAATTTTTAAGGACTCCGCCTATCAACAAGCACTCAAGCAATTTGCTTTTAATAAGCTCAACGCCCACAGTGCCGCGTGATGTGGCAGCTGACATGCCACAAAACAGATAGGCGCCACAGGGTGAGAGCTTGGCAGGAGGGAGTGGCAACCAGCCATGCAGCAAGAGCGCCCGCCATGCCACAAGAAATGTCTTCGGAAGTCGCGCCAATTTGAACCTGGGTTCTATGAGACAAAAATAAAAAATACAAATATATGTAAGCGGCAGCCAGCAGGCAGCTCGGGGTTTATGAACTTGTTCAACACGTGTAGTTGGCTAAGAGCTGAGAGCGAGAACTTTAAGTGCGACGGGTTAATTATGATAAAAAAAAAGGCATATCAAATTATATGCTCAGCCTCTGGCTGTCACTTTGAGTAGTCACTGTAGCTTAAACAGCGCCGTTTAGTAGCCCTTTTTTGCCAGCGGGTGCTTGCCTATAAAACGAAAAGTCAGAAATATTGCTAGTCTCCAAGCTGTTGAGATCTTTCAATCTAAATGGCTAAACTTAGAGTCAAGTCGTGTTAAATTTATCGTCACTGCATCTTGCTGGCTACCAGCGCACATAAACTAGGCCAAATTGTTCCCGCCAACTATAAAAGCGAAACATCCACAGGCACACAAACGCATATATACACACTAAAAGATCCCGAAACACACTAAAACTCACAGCCCTTAACTATGCCTAGTTATAAGCAAGCAACCATCAGTAGATTTCTGTGTATGTGTGAGTGTGGGTGTGTTAGTGCATGTGTATGTATATGTGTCTGTGTTTATGTTCTGGCTGTTAGTTTCGTCGTTTTTGGCTTTTCTGCATAATTTCTACTACATAACACATCAGCAACAGGAACAGCAAAAACACCAGCAACAGTAGCAGCAGCAGCGACATCAACTAAAAGCATCGTTGAACGTCTTCAAAAACTGTTGTTTAGCGTCAAAAAGTTACAACAATAAGCATTAACATTCATGCGTGCATCTAGGCGGAAATGTTTATACATTTAGTCTCAATGTGCCCCCACATGTCGTATACGCAATATGCCACTCTTAAACCAAATTTCAACTATGAATAGCTGTTTGTAATTTCCGTCTTGCTGTCCATCCGTCTGTCCGACTATCCGTCTGTCCGTATGAACGCAGTTCATTTCGGCGCTATTGAAGCTAGAGACTTGACTTGTATATCTCCGATTTATAATGTGTTAAAATTTTCCCGATCCGCCCACTAGGGGCGTGGAAAATCTGATAAAACTGTATCTCCTAGTGCTTTTAAGCTAGAACGTTGAAATTTAGCACGTGAGCTAATTTTATGATTCTATAAAGATTAATCAAAAATTGGACACTATTGGACACTATGACCTCCCAAGACCAAAAAGTTTTGATGGATATATGTCCGCTCACACGGGGCGTGGCAAACCGCAAAAGTTTATATCTCCTAAATTATAAGAGCTAGAAGCTTCAAATAGTTAAGCTACTAGTAACCTCCTCTATCGATTCTCCAAATAATATTGTTGCGCCTCTTTAGGGGCGTGGCATATCAAAAAAAAAACCCTGTTATTTTTTTTATTTTTGGAGCGTAAGCCAATTTGAGAAAAACTGAATTTTCTACAGTATTAGAACTTAACTTGGCTACTAAATTGCATATGGAGTGTGAATGAGTATTCCGCAATCGGTAACGCCCGACTGCAACGTTCTTACTTGTTTTAGGATACATTTCTAGTTTCATAAGCACTTCGGTCTGCAGACTAAAACGAACGGTTAGTTAGGAATGTTACCTTAGGATTATTAAACGTACGAGCAATTTAGGGAACTTGAAAATAAATGTATCAAATTTATATGCAATAAATAAGTTAATTAATGTAATTAAACAATTTGAGCAGCACTACAATTAATTCAAAACATTTGTTTAAATATCATATATTGCTTTTATAAACAAAAAATATTAAATAATGAACTTACGAAAATAAAAAATAAAAATAATATTGAAATATGTATATATTTTTATTTAATTTTTATAAAATTTTTGATAATTTTTATATAAAACGAGAGATATTTTACTTATATATGGGTTTATAAATTACTACCAACTTAGATGCGCATTTGTCTTTTCGAACTATGCAAATCAGCGAAAGAAATTCCCCTCGCAATTGTCAATTTGAGCGCAACTCTGTCTTAATTATGTCAATCTCATAGCATAATGCTGTTGCGGTTTTATTTATAGAGTTGAGCAGAGCTGCAGACCTCTGCCCTGATGCCACATCCAAAGCAGAACCGCCACAATCAGTAACCACAAGAAGAAGAAAGACAACACCTGGCACACGCACACATGCGCAAAGACACACACACATCGGAACCTTTTGGTACAAAATTACAGCAATGTCTTTTTACATTATCTGGGCTATTGATTGATGGTTTTGGCTACCTTATCTCCCTCGCAAGAGCCGCATACAAATATAAATGAAAATGCGAAATGAACAGCATCTGCGTAGGTAGACAAAGTCATTTGCCAAATAAAATCAACAAAAATCATTTGCTTAAGCTGCTCCTTCACGTCACGGCCTATAAGGACTGTTTTCTTATCAAAGATACATCAACATGACAAGACACAAAAAAAACTCGCGCACTCTTAGCTCAGCTCAGCAGACATATATATACATATATATACAGTAGAATCCGGTTATAGCGACACTCAAGGGACCGACGATTTTACGTCGCTATACCCGGCGGACGCTTTAACTCTCATATTTTCTTTCATATAAGTTTGTATAGGGCCCAACCGGTTGGACGCTTTAAGCGGAGTCGTTATAACCGGATTTTACTGTATCATTATTATATATATTATATGTATATATTATATATATACTTATAAATATAGATTATTTGTTGAAAATTTCCACAATATTCGATTTGAAAGATATATTTTAATGAACTATTTCTGTTTTTAATAAAAATAAAACAACAAACATTATTTCCTTTAAAATTTTAAATATATATTTATATATATTAAATTTTTATATATATATTAAAGAACACATAAAACTTCTAAGAAAATACAGATCAAATACAAAATTTGAACCTTTGGCCACCTATCTTCTCCCAACTGAGAAAAGTCAAATGCTGATCTTAATTAAACCCCTAAGTATGAATAAATAAATTCATAAATATTTCATTTTTTAATTAAAAGAAAATGTTTTACCGTCAAACTAATACAAATTTATATTTCTTATTAAAACAAATATTTATTACAATTATATTTGCGACTATTTATTTGAAGTCTCTTTCAATAATATTAATAATGAATAATAATGAAACTTGTAAAGGGCTCACAGCCAAAGCAAGCCCTCGCAACCAAAGCAATCCATCAAAATTTAAATGAAATGAAAACAATGCTTTTCCATTTGATTGCGAACCTAGCAGGATAACTGGATAAGCCCCAACAAATGGAGTTAAGCCAAAGCAGTGTCCAATGTGGCGACAGCCGAAGACGTGGCCCAAGCCCAAGCCAAACGCTAAAACAAATACACAAATAGAACCGAAACCTAACAACAATTTATTATTTGCCCATTTCTCAGCTAAAAGCGTTCACGTTTCCCTTCACGTTCTCGAATCCCCATTTGCAGTTGCTTAAGTTAGTCAGAGAGCCCGCCGGCAAGTGAGAATATGCAAGTTTGCTTTTACAAACTTAAATAAATAATGAAATTGGCGTTCAAAGTGGGCCAAGACGTTGCTGCTGCTGTCTTCGGGTGCTACTGCTTCTGATGCTATTGTTGTGGTCGATAGCTACATACATATGCAGATGAAATAGGTTGGCTTACATTGTGGCCAGCCAAGCAAATCCATCTAGATCTGATTCCCTGCTCACGTCCTTCCCAAGACTGACTTGTGCGTTCATCAGTCATTTGTCTGGCGCTTGGGGTTGTAGAAGAGTCGGTCGTTACCGGCCCAAAAGGTGAACTCAGAACTCAGAACTTGCCCAATCTACAAATCGGAAATTTCTCAATCATATTTAAGTGACGTTTAAAGGATGACAGCAATGGGCATGGCGAAGAGTTGGGTGCGTGCAGTGTTTTCATAGCTCTTATATATTTTGAGATCGACGCGTTCAAACATACGGACAGACAAACGGACAGGGCTAAATCGACTCAGCTCGTTGTCCTGATCAGGGTATAAAAAGAGCCCAAGTTGAACAGAAAGTTATAAATAAGTATTTTTGGAATATATATAATTAATTCTTTGAGAGTGCGCTATTCCTGGCCCAAAAGCAGAGCTCTAAAGAAGTTAAATATTTCTGGGTCACTTATTTCCAACTATTGTCTCATCAGCAATCAAATTTTTAGTATTAAATTCTCAAGTTACAAAACGAACTTCTTAGCGTCCCTAACAACTCTCAAATTTTTTGTACCCTATCGGCTACAAGATAAGAAAGCGATAGTTGCACAAAATAAGAGCCTGATATACATATTGACATGTTTCGTTTGTATCGTGCTCAGATTTTGCCGTGTCTGGCTAAATGTTTGTGACACGCGCTCAACTCTCATAGGAACTGCAGCAAAACAGACGCCCAAAACTAAGGCCGCTTAGGCTCCGTTGGCCCTGGTCGACCTTTTTATGGCGTGAACTTAATAAAATATGAAAAACCTTGCCGTAGAAACGCCGAAACGCAGAAGTCGCTCGGTGAGGGGTGAATGGAAGAAAAAAAATAAAGAAATCATATAGCTACGCCAGGCACTTGGCAAGTTTATGGAAGAGCTTAGCAAACAAAATTATATTCAATTTCCTTTAATGGCTACCATAAAATAGCAGTCAGCAAAAGTAAAGCCAGAAAAATCCGTCCAAAAAAAAGAAGAGCATTGAAGGCGTTGCGGCGCAAACTTGCGAGAAATTCCAGATATGCCCAAACCACTTTTCCTTCTTCTACTTTTTATTTTATTTATTTATTTTTTTTTTTTTTTACGTAGGTAAGCAAATTGTTTGAAGTATTGTTAGTACTTCACATTGGCTTAAGCTTATGTTTACGGCGATGCAGCCGGCCTTGGGCCATAAGCTCAATTAGCCAGTCTAATAAAATGACGACTCAGGCTCAGCTAGAGGTGTTGAAGTGTGTGGGAAACTTGTCGAACGCATTTGCATATCAACAAAAACAGCTCAACTATTTCAAAACGGCATTTCCGCCAAATTAATATACCATTTTCCAGCCACATCCAATATTTGTGTTTGTGTGCGTGTATGTGCGAGCGTGAGTGCGTGGGTTTGCACACCAATTGTATCAGATTATTATTAATTAAGCACCATTGATCAAGCGAACTGTCGGGATTGGTGGGCTGCTTAGTGTGTAAGTCAAATTAGTGAACATTTGCATTTGCAATTTGCCATTTGAACTAGTTCACTCTTTGCTTATAAAGCCTCGCCAGCTGCGAGTTGTATTAAATGAACAGTCTTTAGCCAGAGCTGTCAATAGGCATTTACATTTGGCTATAAATCTGTTTGTTTGGTAAGCTTAATATGCACCAAAGATAATTATTTGCTAGTTGCATTTACAATTTGTTAGCGAAATTTTATTTGTACATAGGGTTAACCATTCCATCGGCATAATTTAGATTTATGAAATAATTAACAGCATTTTATGGTATTTTATATGAGGTAAGTTTATAAATGAAACAAAATTTGATTTGATCTAATAACTGATTGAAAATGAATAGACGTGATAATCAAACTTTATACTTGGAATATTTTTGTTATTTTTTTTTTTTTTATTATTTTAATATAATCCTTTACTTTGATAGAAATGAAAAAGTATTATTTATTATTTCTAGGATTTGTTGTTTATAACGAGTTCTCTTTGACTTAAGATATGTGTATGTTAAAAAAAAAAAAAAAAAAAAAAAAACAGACAATAATAGAATTGATAAAAGCTCTTAAGTTTTCTGTTTTCCGAAAAAAGGTTAGTAACTCAACTACTGGATAACCTGAAACTCGGTTTTCACATTAGTGATTGGCCATTGTTGGACGGACGAGTATTTCCTGTTGCCGTTCATCAGCGAACATACGAAACCTTTTATTACATTAAATATTGAAATTGATTGGAAAACAAGTTTTAAAACCATTAAAATTTATACACATATACATCCTGTATGAAAACCACTTTATACACATTAATAATTAATTCGCATGAAATGAATTCACATGTTTATGAAATGACATTATTTTCGCGTAAGCCTCTAAGCAAAGCCGATATATCCAATGGAGACATGGTCTATCGAGTTAATCAGCACTTCGACAGGCAATAAATTATGCGTCTAGAGTTGCCACTTACACACAAACACATGTGGAGGTATTGTAGGGTTTCTCTCGCACACTTTAAGGGAAACAGTTAATACATCAAATGCGAACGTCTTGACAGCGACAACGTTTATTTTTTGTGGTCGTTTATTGGCCTTGCAGGAGGGCTGACAACTCGGAGTATGGTTGCCATTGACAAGCCGTTTGACATGAAATGAATTGTGAAATTAAACAGGCAGCACAAAATGACAAAGGCTATTGAAGCGCTGTCACTGCCGCACGGACAAAAGGATGCGAGGCGAGTGCTGCGGCAACAAATTGCTAAATGACTTTGACGTGAGTAGAGCAAAGGGCTTAGGATTTACTGAAGCCAATAAGCGTTTCACTAAAAAGTCAACAAATAATCCATTGGACCTAACACTTGAAATCGTTAAAAAAAAAAACAAAAATATTCAATGCATTTCGTGTTAGACTTTTCGAGCCTCAGTGCACTTACCAGCCATTCATTGGAGCTAGATATTTCAAATTGCAGAATAGGAAGAGTAGCCTGTCAATTAGCTGATTGCACACAAAAACAATTCACACAACTAATCACACACGCGGCGCTTTAATCAAACCAGATCCAGATCCAAAGCCACACACATAAGCACACACAGTTGCACACTGACACATATATACGAAATCAAGAATTGCCCACTAGCAAAACTTTTTTGTGCTCCTCCTTCGCTATCAATTTTTTGCAATCGTATTTACAGTTAGTTCATTCGCTCGCACTGTCTGCTTGCACTAGTAATTCAAAATACCGTTAACTAGTTAACACAGCGACGCTCGCTCGGTGATGACAGTGCCACGCGTTTCCGTCAGGCGCGTCTGTGTAGCCAGCCGACGTCGTACTGAAGTGATTTGGCGTGCAGCAGGCGCTTAAAAGTGCCAACAGCCGAATGCGTTCCAGATTACGTTCCACATGTGCCCAGGCGCAGGCGCCATGCGCCGTGTGGATATCATTTAAAAAACGTTTGATTTTCCCTCTTTTTTTGATGTTGCGAATTTTTGGAATGGAGCCGTGCTTAAAGCAAACTTTGTTGCCAAATTACATTCGATTTTTGGCGTTTCTTCGAAATACGAATACGGCCATTCAATTATCCACAGATGTGACAGGGGCTGAGTGGGACGCCATAGCGCGCTGCGTATGTCTTAAGCTGAAAGCTGTTGTCATTGGCTCTTCCCTATCGACTCGAACGAGTTGTTCTTTTGTTCGTTTGCAGTAGAGGGATTTGGCTGCGAACAAATAAAGTAAACAAAGTGCTATTAGCTGCAGGTTGCAGCTGTGCCTGCCACACATGCACATATTTATATGTATATCTGTGTGTGTGTAAAAGGAGTTATAGGTGGAAGAGTTTTGCACAATACGACTTCAAAGCAGGTGGCTTCCAACCAACAAAATAATTTTGACTGAATAGTATTCAGGTATTACCAATCATATTTATACTCATTCGTTAATATTGGTTCTTTGCAATGTTGCTCTTGCTCTGAGTTCGTTAAGACACAAACCATTTCGTCATTATTGAATCTACAGTCTTCAATTCATTCATGAAACTTGATATCAACAATTTTTACATCTGCTTTCTTCAAAGCTCACTCCTCTTTAATAAAATCTTCCCGGACTAATACATATTTAAAGCGTCTTCCCGGTATATCGACGGTCCCTTGTGGGTCGTTATGACCGGATTTTACTGTATATTCAACTCTATACATGTAATCTATTTGGAAGAAAATATATATATTTTAGTTTCTCTTTTTATATATTCCGGACAAATCACTCAATTTGCATAACATTCTCTCATATTGTCAGATTCAGAAAAACTTTAAGAATTATAAATTGCTTAAAATAAGTTTAGTATTTTCTACATTTTTATTAGTTTGAATTCGCTTTCTTCCATAAAGTCTATCAAAAAGCAAAGTGTTTTGGTGCCACACCTTGCTTGCTACACCACCCCCGCCCCCCTCAACCCCTACCTTGCATCCCCCTCAACTCAGGCTGGCTTGCTGGTTGGCTGGCCCTTTGGCAATTCTAGAAGCTGCATAAAATGCGTTCGCAGCTGGAGCTTGAGCTGCCTAAATGCAATTTCAATGAGCACTATTCCCCCTACCCAATCGCTATATAAATATATATATAGGTATATGTATATTGGCAACCGTGCGGCAGTAATAGCCAACGGAAGTAATTGAATTTTGTGCAAACGAGTTGAAGGACGATTTGCCGGCACAATCGCAGCATTCAATTTATTTTGCAACATTGTTGTTGCTATTTCCACGGTTATTCTTGTTGTTGTTGGCTTAATGATTTTAGTGGCTAAGCAGCAAAGCGTAGCTGCTTTAAATGGGGGTTTTGATGTTAGTGCCTGAGGTCCTTGGGCGGCGACTTATAAAACGCTCGTCAGCCATAAATCGCCAGCTGCCCAATCGTCACGCTCAGTCAAGGAGCTGCCCAAGCGCCGCTAATTGCATGACAACAGTGCTCGACAGAAACACATACAGAGAGAACGAGAGAGAATGAGAGGAAGTGACAAAGAGAGATATATATAGAGCGTGAGTGTGCGTGGAAGATACAGGTAATCCTATACAGGCTATCGATGACACTATCCATATCCACACACAATGTCTGCTCGGCGGAGCTATGTCGCTTTGTGTACTTCCTCAAGCAGGCGGCCAGCCACAGCGATTTTCGTCCATAGTCCTGCCAACGATTTGGTTTATTAATGGGTCCAGGCATACAGCGAACTCATAAATCAAAGCCTATAAAATCAAGAACAGCTATAGCCGTGGTTGGCGGTAATTGGTCGATAATTTTGTCTAGCAGTCGCTTTATCCGCCCTGACAATAAATGGCCAGTTGAATATAGCCGAATCGATTACAAAATACCTGAGGAAAGAGCTTAGCGGCAAGCGGTCAAAAACACTATTTAAACAAGTGAAAAAGCTCTAGTCGAGACTGCTCCACGGACAGAAGGATATACGGACAGGGCCAAATCGACTCCGCTCGTCGCCCTGATCAAGAATATATATACTTTATATACTTTATATATGTTTGCCACGCCTCCCTCGGCTTGTTACATATATTTTAACAAAACCATTATACCCTGATTTCCCATTTTGGATGGGTTCTGGTTATACTAATTTAGTTGAGTTAAACAAATGACTATTGATCAGATTACTTGTTTTTTGCTTCACTCATCTAAAAACAAAATGCAATAATTGTAAAGACCATGCCCAGACCATGCGGCAGCTATAGCGGCAACAATTACATAGGTTTCCGACTAGAGTGACACGTATGGGACAAATTGGCGTTGAATCAAGCAGACGAACCTCCTACTTCAGTCCTGATGTCTGGATGTCCCGATGCACTGTTTTATTGCGTCCTTCGACATGCACCGATGCCTCGAATCGTATCTCTCCACGGGTTTTAAACTCGTGCTATCCTTTCCTACTCTCGCACTCACACCGGATTCATCTTTTTTAACTTTTTTATTGTAAGCAAGGCGCGTCAACGTCCATTGAGATCCTGTCTAATGGTAGCCGCGTGACAAACCCTTCACAAATGTTAGGCAAATCCCCGCAGCAACGGGCCCAATCAGAGCTCGTTTTATAGTTTAGATCATATTCATGATACCACGAAAATAAACGCACTCCAATTACACACACAGTCGCATATGACGCAGTAATTGACATTAAAATTTTCAGATTAGCGTACCGCCCTTGGTTAAGCTTTGAAATTAACTTAAAATGTGGCATAAAATCAGATGTTCTCATAAACAGGACCTCCAAATTGTCTCACTGCCTTTGAAAAGTTCGTGACTTAAAGAGAATATATAGTAATAGGTACACAAAATATAATATGAAATAACTTTTGTTATACAACTAATGTATTTTACTTGATGTAAATTGTGGTGAAAATATTTAAGATAATAAAGGTACATCAGAAATATCAAGTAGCTGAGCTTTTTAATTCTAACTTGGTGTCATATATTGTTTTTAATAAATTTCTTTCCGATTTGACCTTGACTTGCTTAATACTTATTGGAGCTATAATGCTCTTAAACTTAAATACTTAATTTGTATTTATTAATTATTATTATATAATAATTTTTGTGTAGAAAAAGTTAACTATTTTAGCTTTTATAAACTGAAGTAAATTTAAATAAAGAATGACATCTCACAGTCACATTAAAAACGATTCGGCTACCAACACTTAAAAATTAAATCTATTTCTGGAACACCACTCCCGCCCAGCCCTGCGGTAGGGACGTTACTTCGCCTTTCCTTCGCTTCCCGTCCGTTCCCTTATATTAGCCAACTTCCGCGGAGGGCTCTCAAATCGCGGCTAACATGACCCTAACGGTACCTGCACGCCATTTTGTATGCGGTCGCACGAGCTTTGAGCATGTTTAAACATGATTAATTCGTGTTGATAAACAGTTATTTTAATTAATCGCCAGGTGTCGCTCGTTGCTGGGCCATTTTTTGCGTGATTTTGCTGCCATATTTTGAATAAATTCATTGTGGCTTTTGATTTTTTGTTCAGCACAGCTTAACATCGTTTAAATTTAAATCAACTTTTCATTTGACGCGTATTTTATAAGTATATGTATTTTGTAGAATAACTAATTGCAATCACTTTTGGTGGAACTGCATAGATTTCGAATGTCGAAACCCATTTATCAAACAAAGAAACGCTGGACCAAGAACCTGCTACGACTACCCATACACGCAAGTAAACACACACAAACGTAGGTAATCAAAAGCCAAGCGAACTTTATCTGAAATTGAAAATCGCCTTTTACATAAATTTTGTCAGCACTTTTCCAATATGCGAATTTCTATGTATGCATGTATAATGTTATACACATACATGTATGTGTATGTGTGAAGGTATGTATGTTCTGACCAATTCGACTGTAACTGAGCAAAAGTCAGTTGCAGTCAACAGCGCAAAAATCTGACCATAATTAAAACCTGGGTAACAACTTAGAGCACGGAAATGTTAACATGCTGCAACTGCTGCAAAAAAAATAAAATTAAAAAAATAAAATAAAATAAAAAGAGTCAAGAAAAATACCTGAAACTAAATAAAAGCAGTTTTGTTGCTGCTGTTGTTGTTGTTTCAGCAGCTGCTTTTGTATAGGTTACAGTTTATCTGCCATTTGTTTGAAAGTTTTGTAAATCAGAACTTTTAGGCATTCGCTCTGCAAAACTGAAATTCTAACTCTACTGACCTTTATGCTTACTGAATTTAATTTCATCGAAAACTAATATCATACAGAAACCACAGTCAAAATAAAAGCTTGACTATTCAATTCACATGTCCATTAAAATTCGAATTTACCTTCTGCTAAATTTAGCCAAAAATCAACTTGCATGGTTTAAGCAAGCGCCACCTATGGCTCAAAAGGCAACGATATTCAAATTCGGACCAGTTAAGAATTTTAAAGAAATGATTATCTATAGCTCATATTTTAATTTATACAATTGGTCGAATTTAAAATATGCGCCATTTATAGGTTGAATTCGCGAATCATTTAAAATTTCAGCCAGAAATTCCTTGTCGTCTCAGCGCCATCTATAGGTCATAACTGCAATCTATTCTAGTGGAGACACAAACCTTTGTTCTATGCAGCACGTTTTACAGCACTTGTAAAACTAAACATGCATTTCCAGATATTAAATTGTATAAACAATAAGTAACGATTGTTTTCAAATCACCCAACATATAAACATTGTCGATATTTTCAGCTACATGATAAAAACACATTTTTGTAATTTATTGTGCAAAACGTTAAAAGTACTTAATTATACATTTCTACATAAAACAAAATAGATACTTAACAAAGCATAGCTCTTTTCTTTTATCATATATAATCATATACATTCATATGTATGTATATAAAAACATTCTTATTAATAATATCAATTGCCTCAAAGTAACAGATTTATAATTGTATATAAAAGAAGGTGAGAATTCAATAAAAACGGTTTCTTTGTTGTTTTTGTTATGTGCATATCAAAAGCTGCGCTGCAAGAAGTATGTAAAACTAAAGAGTTCAATACAAATACATATATATGAAAAATCCAAAAATACATATAGTATATATATATATATATATATATATATATATATATATATATATATATATATCTGAATAAATCTTTAGCAATCACATTACTGGCACTTGTTACGTTGAAGCAAATTTCCATTCATTTTTCATTTTGATTCTGTTAAAGCATTTTCTTGGTTTACACACAGACGAAATTGTTTACGTTATTTTCTTTTGTTCGTTTTTAGAAGGGGGGATGGGGCAACTTCTACTTGGGGCCCAGATGCAGCTTGCCCAGCAGCTGGGAGGCCTGCTGTCCGGCGCTCTCTTGTGCCTGGCTCGTCGCCTCCTGGATGTTCTTCTCGAGCCCTTCGCGCTTCTGGTCCACGTACTGGTTGGCCTCGTTCAGCTTCTGGTCGACAGCCTGACTGGTCTGCTTCAAGGCGCCATCGATGGCGTTCTCGGCCTGCTTCAGCTTCTGATCGGCCACAGACTCAGCGGCCTTGACGCTCTTGTTGATCGCCTCGTTGGCCGCCTTCTTGGTCTGGTCGACAGCATTGGCAGCAGCGTTTTTAGAGGCCTCCGCCACATTGGCGGCCACCTGCTTGGAGTTCTGGACAGCGGCACTGGCCTGATTGACGGTGTTGTCCACAGCCTGTTTGGTTTGATTGACGGCGCCGGCAGCGCGATTGACGCCCTGGTCAATCACTTGGCCAGCCTTCTGTGCCTCGGCAGCGGCCAAAGCGGCAGCATCCTTGGCTACGAAATCATAGATTTATAGAATATTTCCTCTCTCTCTCTCTTTCTTTTTCTTCCTCTGATCTATCTAATTACCTGTGCTGGTTGCCAGCTGCTCGGCCTCATTCTTGGTCTGCTGCACTGATTGTCCGACCTTCTTGGCCTGCTCCTCAGCCAGTTTCTGTGCCTCGGCTGCCTTTTCGTTTGCCAGCTTCTCGGCCTCATCCTTCTTCTTGCTGAACAAATTGGCAGTCTTATCGCCAAAGCTCTTCAGGGAGGCTGTCGGAAAAGAAATAAAGTAAATTTCTATTTTACAAACTTCCAATTTAACACAAGCTCTCTCTCTTTTCGCACATTTGGGCTGCTGGCGGCTGGGATACATTTTGGTTAAGCTTTTGAAAGACAACTAAAGGCTATGCCAATTGCCGATCATAATTTATAGACTGAAATGTGCGGCAATCAGTCGAGCTTTGGGCCGAGCTTATCGATGAAAATTGTGAATTGTGAAAACTTTTCGTAGACGATGCCAATTGCCAAAGCGTAAAGAAAAATACCTGGACACGGCCTGGAATTTCAGCGAGCATGAACTAATCAGATCGTAATTACATGCCATGCCTGATTCTCACCCTGATTAGAGCCAGTTGACACTCAGCCCGCTGCTGCGCAATTCGCGGCGCTTAATTCGGAGGCGGCAGCAACAAATTTGAAACGCATCAAATACAACGTGTACGAAAACAAAGCACGTAAGATGATTAATACTTGGGTGCACGACTACTGAATGCTCTGTGCATGCATATACCAAAATTTTAATTGAAAAGTTTTCATGTCTTATATACATATATGGATTGGTAAGGAATGGCTGGAGCTACGGGTAGATGAAAATAAAATGGAACTTTGCGTGGCAGATATCAATTGAATGCCAATTCTTATATCGCTAGTATACCGTTATACCGTATTGTTAACGGATTTCTCTGAAGTTGCAAATTTTAGATTAGATTTTAGATTCCGAATGCATCAGACTAAATCACTGCGTAACTGCGTAGGACTTGTATTATAAATATGTAGATGCTATCATACCACATTTCATAAGTTAGCTCGATGAGGTCACGCAGTTGAACCGACTAAAAAATAAGACTATGTTAATCGAATGCTGACTAATAGTAATATGTGTACGAATTATGTATACTTGGAGAACGTGTCTTCACAGTTTGTTAATAACAATTTGTATTCATACACAAGAGAAAAAATACAATTTTAATTATAATTGAATAGGAATTGTGCGCGTCGGAAGCAGTGTCCCAGCCCAGAGAGACTGTTCAGCTGCTGCATTCCCATAAAGTGACGTGTGCGTTCACTCAAATAGAAACAGTGTGCCATTAAAAGCTACCGCAACGGCAATCCGCTCGAATCGCCAATTTTCGAGCTATGTATGTATGTATGACTGTATGTAGAACTATTCTAAAATGGCATGCCGAGTGTATCTGTATGTGTGAGTGTGTGTGGGCATATACAGTAAACAATGTGCAAATATTTAAATCATTTACAGTATGTGATGTCATAATGACGTTTCATGGTATTTTATTCCAATAGTTTTCAGCTCTTTGTTCACGCTTTCTTACGGCGCGGCTGGGAAAGCAAAGTGTTTACATACCAAAACTGAATGGCCTTTCGAGTTTAACAATAGGCATGCCTTTATAAAAAATATATTTAGTAGTAAAACCGCTTTTTTAAACTTATTCTTGATTTTTAGATATTTTTGGCAAACAAAAATGTTAATTAGCATTTTTATTAGACCACGCGCCGAGGAGTGCAAGCAAAAGTGGAAAAATTATGGAATTCTTTTGGAACGCAAAATGTGAATAGAATAGAATAGAAGAAGCAAAAAACTGCGAATGGTCAGACAGACAGAATTGCTTGCACTTGTCAGAGCATAACAAAAGCTGTTTGCTATTAAACTTGGGACTTTCGGCAGAGGCTTCGGAGCTTAGATACAAAAGGAAATTAGGACCAAAATTTAATATATTTAATAATATTACAACTATAGATATTAGATATATTAATAGCCTTTATATAAATAGATTAAAATACAGAGGATACAGAGGTATATGAAATTAACGCCAAATTTGATGTTCTAACAGATGCGCAGAAAACTGAACATAATTTTAGATGTATTGTAAATAAAAATAAAGAAAATTTGATTGTTCTTTAATTTTTCAATATACGCTGTTTATTATTATTAAAGGGATTATAAAAATGGAAATGAGAATAAGATACAAAATTGTTATTATGGAGAAACTTGTAGCAAACGAGTTTGCTGTTGGGTAAACATCAAAAAGCTAATCTATATGTGCATTTGAAACCAACCCCGATTTCACTAACATTCTGCTTGCAATTGACTAAGAAGAGAATTTTCAAATTCATGTGACGAATAGCGAGCACTAGGACTTTCCGGCTAGGAAACACTTGCCATTAAATACCAAGCCATATGCTTATTTATCAAAATGAATCAAGTGCTCTCAAAGCATTTGCGTAATAGTACGACGCAGATTCTCAGCTATGCTGCGGTCAATAGTAAGAGTAAAGGAAAAAAAAGAAACACAAAAAAAACCGGCTAGAATGTCATAACATGGCCATAAAGTAACACAATAAGCCACAGTCGAAAACCTCAGATGTTTTGTGTTTTTCTTCTTGCCTCTACTCTCATCGCCGCAGATAATGCGCAAAAGAGCTAAGCACAAAAATATAATACATGAAAAAAACAATACCAAAAAAAATTATATAAATAAATAAAACCTGTACTCAAGACCAACAGAACTCAAGCGCAACAAACACAAACAGGCTACAGACACATCTAAAGCTACACCAGCAAACCAGACACAGATACAGATACATTTGTATCTCTCCCTCATATGTATGCGTATCTTGTCGCTCTATGAGTAAGTGCCATCCCAGTTGAGAAACTTACGTTCCACACCAGGTTTTCACAGACCTCACACACACATTGGCAACTCAACACACATAGCTGTGAATCGATGAACCGAACTTTAGATGCTGCTGATGTTGTTGCTGCTGCGGCGGCTGTTGGGGCTCCTCAGTTGTTGATGATGTCATAGAAATCGTAATCGCTCGCCACACGCCCGCCCGGGTGAATAATGAATAATTCGCTCGCCCCGCAATTTGTGTAGCTTCAAGTTAACTCATTGTCGAAGGTCAATACCAGACTAAAAAGCACAACAATTTGTCAGCTTGACGACGGAGCTGGTACTTCGTGCCCTGGCAAAGGACACGGCCGCAAACAACGAAATATCGAACAACAAATACAGAAAACCCAATACTGAATACTATGCACCCAATAAATGATTCATGACTCTGACCCAAGGCACCAGTTTTCGTTATATATGATACACCTAGATCAAAGCTTATGTAGTGGAATCTGATTGGACGGTAATTAATATGCAGTTTTATTTATAGATTTATTTTTTTTATTTTGTATTTATTTATTTTATTTTATTTTTGTTTTATTTGTTTAGTTCCATTTTTTGTTACTTGTATATGCAAATAAATATAACAACGAACTGTATATTCGTCTATTTTCAGCACTTTGTAAAGATCTAAAGATTTGTATGAGCGTAACTATCAATGGCACTCTGGCAATGAAGATTTCAATTAAACGCCTAACCCCTGGGATGACCCACAGACACAGTAAGCGAGAGATTCCATTAGCAAAACCAACTTCGATGACAGCACGCCGTCTGGAGTGAAGTGTATGTAGCATTCTTCCGGAATGTCCGACCGAGTGAACTCAACTAATTGAATTAGTCGATCATTGGGCATGGCAGCTGGAACGATCGATAAGGGCATTGGCGCGATCATATAACTGAGAGGCATAGCAAACGGATTGGCAATTGCACGCTAGGGGAGGATATAAGTACAGGAGCGAGCAGCGCCAGAGCACACAATGGTGCATTGGTCAGGCGAGATGAAGCACATCATAGTTGTGATCATTGCCGTGCTGAGTGCCCTGCACAGGGATGTACTCTGCTCAACAAAAACCGGCTGTCCTCGGCGCTATCTGAGACGCATCAACGGCAAGTGTTACTACTTTTCAGTTAAAAAGGTAAGCAATTCCTTGGACGAATTAAGCAATCGATTATTTCTTATCTCTCTCTCTCTCTCTCTCTCTCTCTCTCTCTCTCTCTCTCTCTCTCTCTTTCTCCCTGTCTGTCTGTCTGTTTGCAGCTGAACTGGTTTGGTGCTCTAAACAATTGTCTACGCAAGGGCCTCACACTGGCCGACCTGAGCAATCCACGAGATTTCTACGGTGCTATCGAATTTCTGAGCTCCAAAGGCAACACGGAGGACTTTTGGTTTGGTGCCAACGATCTGCAAACCGAGGGCCGTTTTCAATATATCAGCAACGGTCGCTTAGTACGTTACTTCAGCAATTACAGTCTCGTGGGGCAGTCGGCGCACGGGAAGTGCGATGATTGTCTGGAGGTGCGCATACGCAACAACATGACCGTTGTGGCCGACGACAATTGTCTAGAGAGACAATATTTCATCTGCTCTGAAAGGTACTGCGACTTCGCTGAAAGCACTAAGAAGCGCCATCACAGTCACGAGCATTTACATCACTTCCATCACGATATTGGCGAGCCCAGCGACGAGGCTGAGGCAGGCGTTGACGTGGATGGACAGCAACCTGACTTACAAGAGTTGTTAACGGATAAGCCGGAAGGCTCGGAGGAGGGAGTTGATCCACCAGTGGGAGGTCCGACGAGCGGACCGGAATCAAACGAGAACCCAAGTAACGCGACAACTGTAACCGTAGATAATAATGTAGCGACTACAGTGCAAAAGGGACCTGAAAAGCCAACCGTGGATCCGAACAAGTCCCCTGAAGTCGGTACTGAGGTGTCGAGCGAGCCACCTGAGGGCACAAAAATGACTACAGACGAGCCACCTACAACTGTGAAGCCCACTGAAGTCGCTTCTACGGACAAGACATCTGGAACTACAACTGTGGGGCCGAGCGACCCGAACAACGAGCCAAACGCCACGAAATAATGGATGTTTCACAAATGGAAACAAATTTTATGCATACTAATTAATAAACCAAATAAATACAAGAAGAAAATGCTATTGAGGGCACTCGGTCAAAGATATTACATCGATAATATTATCAACTGGACATAATTAATACTGCTAACTAAGGGTGCATTTCGAAAAAGCACACATAAATTGATTCAAGCTTTCAATTGCTTTAGCTAGACGTTCTCTGCGATTTCTGTTTCACAGCCTACGACGAGCTGAGTCGATTTAGCCCTGTCTGTCTGTCCGTCCGTCCGTATGTATGTATGAACGCGTCGATCTCAGAAGATATAAGAGCTAGAGATTTGAAATTTGTCCCTTGGTCCGTGTATATCACGAAACAAAATCAATTTTTTGATTATTCTCGATAAAAAAATTATCGTGTGATTTATCGAAAAACTAAAGGAAACTCGTACTGCATATGGTATACACGAGTATTTCAGCTCTCTAGCTTTTGTATCTGCTGAGATCGACGCACTCATACAGACAGACGGACGGACGGACAGACAGTCGACTCAGCTCGTCGTCCTGGTCAAGAATATATATACTTTGGGGGGCCTGCGATGATTCCTTCCGTTACATACTTTTACACAAAACCATTATACCCTGATTTTCCATTTTCAATGGATTCAGGGTATACAAAGTGAATTATATTTCGAGTAAATTTTATTTATAGTTAAAGTAAATATTATAAATATTGAATATGTCTTTAAGCCACCAAGCTGCATCAGTGGCAGCATTTCACTGAAATACGCAACGACGAGATGAAGTGCAAAATTCGCTTCAAGACTCTGAAAACATCGGGAAACCCTCAAACATGCATAAGCATATAAAGAGCCACCCTGAAGAGAGGTAAGTAAATATTGTCATAACTGTAATAGTAATTGACTTGCCGCAACGAATTGAAATTAATTAATTAGTTGCACGCTGGACACAATTGAAAAAGTACGAATTATGCGATTTAGATAGCATAGTTGGCATAGATAATGTAGTTGTCACGCCCTCAATGTGGTTATATATAGAAGGAACAAGCTAAATTGGAACAGTCTGTGGACAACGGCGCCTGCAGCCATGAGGTTACTGCAAATTGTGATATTGGCCCTAATCATAGTTTACCCAGATGATGTCCTCTCCGGAAAAGGCTCAAAGACGAAACAGAAGAAGTCGAAGGCGAACAACAAGAGTGACTTAGGTCCTTGTGGAAAGCGTTATTTGCGTCAAATTAATGGCAAATGCTATTACTTTGCCGGCAAAAAGGTTTATATTCGTCGCAGCCTCATTGACTATACAGACATTATATGGTAGAATCCCTTGTAGATGAACTGGTACGGCGCACAGAACAATTGCCTACGCAAGAGCCTCAATTTAGCTGATATTGCCAATAAGGACGACTTCGATGCGGTTATGAAGTTTCTGCGCTCGCGCGGCAACATGGAGGACTATTGGTTCGGCGGCAATGATCTGCAGACGGAGGGTCGTTATACATATATTAGCACTGGTCGTCCTGTACGATATTTCGGTGGTGCGGCGGCTATCGAGCAGACACATAGGGCCAACTTCGATGACTGTTTGGAGGTTAGGCTTAGATATAATGGCACCACGGTCACCGACGACAATTGCGAAGAGGAGCAGTATTTTATATGTCAGGCGACTGAACTAAAGTGTGCTCAGCCTACGGAGGATTCAGTTGGCAGTCAGCATCATAGCCATGAGCATTTGCATCATTTCCACCACGATCCGACCAAGAACGAAGATACTGGGAATGCGACCCGTACAGAAAGTCTGGAAAGCGACTCACGGCCGATTGATAATTCGAATTCGGCGCAAGCGGAGTCGAAAGAGAATACCACTACAACTGAAAATGGCGGAACGGAAAGTACACTCGTGACGGCAGAATCAGAGATAACAGAATCAGAAGAATATGGCTCAACACCGGCAGGAACAGGTGGAGAGACTGGTAAGCCGACAGAAGCTCCCACGTCAACACCGGCAGGAACAGGTGGAGAGACTGGTAAGCCGACAGAAGCTCCCACGTCAACACCGGCAGGAACAGGTGGAGAGACTGGTAAGCCGACAGAAGCTCCCACGTCAGCCCCGGCAGGAACAGATGGACCAACAGGAGGAGGTGCTAATACGCCGACAGTCGCTTCCGACTCAACAACGGCATAGAAACCATCGCAGAGTTAAATGGCTCGCCACCGGACGAGCGCCTCAAATATCCCCAAATCCCAATGAGTTTGTATAAATGCAATATTCAATGCAGCAAATAAAACGCCAGAGATTTCATTTGGCCTCTATATAATTAAATCCATTTTAGAATGTAAATTTACTACAGATTGAGAGGTAGCGGGAAGGGAGTGGTGGTGTGTGGCTATCGTGATGGATTGGGGAAGTGGTTGTGCTAATGGTGGGATCTTGAATGGTGGTATTCAGAAACACAGAAACATTCTGTATAGAGAGCTTATGTGACTACATGCTATTTATAGAAAACAAGACGACTTCGTAAATAAACATGGAGTTTTTCAATACAAGACAAGTAAGAACGTTGCAGTCGGGCGTTACCGACTGTGGAATACTCATTCACACCCCATCAGCAATTTAGTAGCCAAGTTTTGCTAACGGTAACCTAAATTCAAAATTTGAATTCTTACGCTAAAAAATTGTGAAAATTACAGGGTATTCATTCGATATGCCACGCCCCTAAAGAGGCGTAACAATTAGTTTAGGGACATCGATAAAGGAGATTACTAGTAACCTAACCTCTTAACCTCCTAAGCTGTAGGAGATATAAACTGTTGCGGTTGGCCACGCTCCCTTTGGGCGGAGTTAAATCCATCATAACTCGTTTGACATGGGAGGTCAACCTGCGTATATATACCAAATTTCAGGTCTCTAGCATCAATAGTGCCTAAAATATAGAAGAATTTGAAAAATCACTATTTCTTCAGGTCCGATTTGCCACGCCCCTAATAGGCGTAGATATATAACTTTTCCACCCATCTTTAAAGAATAGAAACATTAGCGCACGTGCAAAATTTCACCATTCTAGATTTACAACTTTGGGAGATACAGTTTTATCAGATTTACCACGCCCCCAATGGCGGAGATATATCCACCATAGCTGGTGATCTTGTGTGGTCGACGCGGATCTATATACCAAATTTCAGCTTTCTGGCTCTTCAACTAACATGATTTCTGGCATAGCGGAAAAGGCATTTTCCGATTTGCCACGCCCCTAGGAGGCGGATCCGGAAAAATTTAACACTTTATAGATCGGAGATATACACGAGTATATGTTCCAAATTTCAAGTCTCTAGCTTCACTTTCGTGAATGAGTATAATTATTTAATTTATAAAAAGAACGATTCTTTGATTTGAACATGTAGTTTCCACAGTAAAACAATCTTTCGCCGAATCTTCAAAACAACATTAATATTTTTGAATATTTTTAGTTTTACTTTCAACCTTTAATCATCGTATTTTCAATGTTCTGAGTGTACAAATTATAATGATGCAATATTATATTAACATATTGGATTTTACTTACACTTTGAAGCATCTGTTTGCATTAAGTGGAAACAGAGAATATTAATCAAAAGTATAGTTAAACATAGCCTAAAAAAATGACTAGGGAATATTTTTAAAATTCATTTTTCTTTCCTTCTCTCTCAAACTGAAGCCAAATTCAGGGAAACGAGAAAATTGCTACTGAACAAATTTTAAGTTATCGGAAGTAGAATAACTTATTTTAATTCCCAATGAGTTTGTATATATATTATACCTTTCTCAAAATTTGTTCGCAGAAATATAAATAATTTCAAAGAGCAACACGTAGTATGTTAAAAAATGCTACAATATATACATATTAAAGATTTATAGATACAAACATTATATACACGACATTATATGTATATACATATGCACATACGCTGCTATACTTATATATATATATATATATATATATATATATATATATATATATATATATATATGTATATAAAATATAAATGGCATTACTTTGGTGTGGGTTGCGCCAGCCAGAAAAACAATTTATGTTTCATAGACGTGTATACACACACACATATATATATATATGTATATATATAAATATATATATAATACTGCGCCATAATTGACTGACGCTGGCGTATCGTCATTATCATCATCATCGTGATCATCAAGCTGTATAAGTAATCGTAGGAGACAATTAATTCTATCTACGCGCTACTACTTCTATTTTGTTGCCTGGAACGATGATGTAATTCAATTGTAATCCTGCAATGCGGTCATAGGTTGTACGAGTCCTAACAGCAAGGTCTCACAATACATTAACTCATTAGTTGACGTTATTTTCTTTCATATCACATAGCACATACCACAGTCTGTATATTTAATTGAACGTATCGCTTTTTTTGACTATTTAAAACTTTCACAAATAGCTTATACCAAATTTTGTCTTCATTATACTATTTTTTTGTATTACATTATTCTTTATTTCCTGTTTTCTTTTCATTACCTGTAAACGAGCTGAACATGTTGAAAAATTTGTATAGTTTTGATTTAAACTGTTATTTGAATTTATCTTTGGGATGATTTTACAGTCGATTAATTTTTGTACGATGCGCGTTTGTAAACGTTCCGAATGCGTCGACGGCAAAAATACGAATAAGTTCCAAGCCAAAGTATCTTATTGGAATTATTTTCGCTAACACTTTTTCTTGTTTGCTGCGTTGTTTTTAGCTAATAGTTCTGCTTCTGCTTGTGGAATGTATTTACTGCATGTGGACTCTAGCATTGAGTACCATCGCTGCCAGATAGGCATATGATGTTGCGGTTAGGCTAATGTTAGTGCTGCCAGATGTTAGTTGACAGTGTCAACAAGTGCTATGAACGTTTGATGTCTATGAATATGATTTACCTAACTTACGAAGTAATTTGAATTTTAATATAAAATGTGATTCACAACAGTGCTCTAGAATCTCAAATTTATTAAAACTTAATTGTCTCGAATGTTTCAGCGTTGCCAGACTAATAAATTAACATGGAAAAACTTAAAATTGGAAAATCATCATCCAAAAAATAATATATAAAACAAATAATTAGACTCTAGTCGAGACTGCTCGACTAGGAGAAACCCTGAACCCTCCAATCTGATTTCTAATCACTCTGCACTTTTTAGGCACACATGCATACACACGCACTTATTAAAACGCGCTCTGCTAACTGCGCAGTAAGCAGCGGCTGCGCTTGGGCTGCGCTGCAGTGTGGGAGAATTTATTTGTTGAAGAATTTAATTTCTAGACCTACAATCTTAATGAAACTTTCAGAACGTAAACATAATGTTAAAACATATGTACATTCCAAAGCAAACGTCTCTAGTACTTGAAATACGCCTTTAACAAAATTGAGAGTGATGATGTGAATTTAGGGGTGGGGGGTAAATTATAACAAAAATCAAAATTATATACAATATGATTAAGCTCTTGAGCTTCGACATATACATACATTTAAACAATATGATTACGTTCTGAAAGTTTCATTACGATCGTACATCTAGAATTCAAATTATTCAACAAATAAATTCTTAAAATACTGCCAAGACTGCAGCGCAACCCAAGCGCAATCGCTTGTATACATATGTGCCCGTGTATGTGATGTTTGTTTGTGTGCGTGTGTGTGCGCGTGTATTTGTTTGTGTGCGTGTGTGTGTGTGTGTGTTAATTGTTATTGAAATATCAGTTGCTTGTAAGGTTCAGGGGATCTTGTAGTCGAGCAGTCTCGACTAGAGCTTTCTTACTTGTTTTTCATTAATCTCTTTAAAATCATAACATTAGCTCACGTGAGAAATTTTAACATTCTAGCTTTTAAGCTCTAGGAGATACAGTTTTATCTAATTCACCACGCCCTCAATGGGCGTAGATATATCCGTCATAGCACGTGATCTTGGGTGGTCGACACAGATCTACATTAAGAATTTCGGCTTTCTAGCTCTTCAACTTATATGATTTCTAGCAAATCGGAAAATGCACGCCCCTAGTGAGCGGATCGGGAAAATTTTATCACTTTATAAATCGGATATAAGAGTATGTGTTCCAAATTGCTAGTCTCTAGCTTCAATAGAGCCGAAAAAGATTGCCTTCATTCGGGCAAACGGACGGACAAGACGGACATTACACAAAACCAATACACTATAAATATAAAACTAAATAAGTTAAAAAACTTTAGTAGAGAAGGCTCGAGTTCGAGATCCCCGGAATCCTTCGACCAACTGATATTTCAAAACTCTTCTCTTATTTTCGCTGTCTGTTAATACTTTTTATCAGAGTATAAACGCACAACCATAAATATAGATCCTTATTGAATCCATTTTTTTAGGGCTAGTGAGGGACCAATTCTCCGGAAGTAGAGCAGTCCACCAGTGAGTATCAGCACTAACCAGAGAGCACATAGACTAGAAAAATTTTGCACGCTTTTTCTGGAGCTTTAGCACCCAAGACAGCTTCGGATTCGCTCGGCTCCTTACTTTTAGGTTTTCTGTGCTCTCTGGTTAGTGGTATCAGTTAGAGTACATCGCATCGGAGAACTCATAATACATATGTATATATGTTTAAAAAACTTTTTCAAGTGACAGAAATTTATTTAATTTAATGCAAATGGCCTAACGAATGGATTTTTCACTTTGATTTGCAGGTATTGGCCATGGGTTATATAATAAATTTCCTCTTTTGGTCAAAGTTTTATTTTGGCCCAATCATTTCAAATAGCAGTCATCATGAAGCTACAACTATTGGCACTGTTATATTGTTTGGAGCATTTTCAGGGGACGGCAAACGCTAATCGGTGTTTCTATTTTAGCAGTACTGAGGTAATGTAATTTGAATGCTGTATTTAAATAATGATAACTATTACAACATTGTATTATTTTTTAAATTATACTATGCAGGCTACCTGGCATGAAGCTTGGCAGATATGTAAGAAACATAATCTCTGTTTTGCCAGTTTCGGCTCCACCGCCGAATTCAATGCAGTGGCGAAGAAAATAATGTCCATAGACCGAGTTGATTATTGGTTTGGTTTCAAGGATGAATATGGAATCACCAGAGCAAAATCCACATCAATAGAGAGCTTCTTGAAATACTCTCCAAGAAACAAAAGTGGGACTGATATTAACGATAAATGTGGTTACATAAATGCACAACTCGAAATTTCAACCACTTATTGTAATACAAAAAAAAGATTTGCATGCCTTAAAGCCGCCAAATGCTATAACCTCGGTATGCCACTTACGACGGTGAATCAGACAGAGGTGTTGCCTGGAATTGTCCCGTGCAAAATAAAACCCCAGATCCGGGAAAAGCTGGAGTTAAATAGTAAATATTTTGATGAACTATAACGAATAAATATCGGTTTATGTATTTGATATTAATTTGAGCATCAACTCAAAATGAATAAAAGTTGTTATCAACATTTGATCAACAATAGAGAATTTACAGCATTCTAAACGTTTTTGGTGGACAACTTCAAACTTCTACTCGACTTCAACCGAAGTATGGACACTGTTTTATCATATATCTTAACTCAATTAACTCATGAATTATCTCATCAAATCACTTATTCTCTAGCTTATAATAACACCCATTAGTATTAGCTAAAATAGAAATGTGCTCAATGACTGAACACTAATATAGTTCTTTAAAAAAGTTAACTCAGAAAATAAACAAAATATACTTGAATACATTTTTATACATACTAATAAAACGCACCATAGTCTCAGAATAAGGTTTAGAGGTGAACTATAGTCAAATTCGATAAACAAGAACAAACCCTCATGCTGAATCTGTGAACAATGGGGGTCAATTTATTTATATTTATTGAATTCCAGCAGCTTACGAACGATTCAAAAAACATCACGATTCGTCTTGGTTAGCCATTTCGTTTTGATTAGCTCTGAAATTTGTTACTTAAAATAAAAAAAAACTTACGTCCAACAAATTATATTGAACAACAAGTATGCTGCTTTTCTCAACAAAATTCTTCTTGATATGACGATTTTTTTTATCGAAACACCGGGAAATTACCTACGAAATCGCGAAATGTCCATTACAGTCCATTCCATTCAGTACTACGTCACTCGATCCGCTATACTCACAGCCTTACTCTATAAACTCATTGAAAACAAGTAAGAAGGCTCTAGCCGAAACTCCTCGACTAGGAAATATTCTGAACCCTCCAATCTGATATTCTAATCATTCTGTAGCTCTTTTATGCACTTTTACATACATAAACATGCACGAATAAAAACGAGCTCTGCTAACTACGCAGTAAGCAGCGACTGCGCTTAAGCTGCGCTGCAGTGAGGGCAATATAATACGAATTTATTTGAATAACTTCTTTTGTAGACATACAATCTTAATGAAACTTTCAGAAAGTAATCATAATGTTCTAATGTATGTACATTTCAAAGCAGTAGTATTACAAAATGTTTGTATTCATCATTTGTATATACACAGTAAGTCTGAAGCTTCCAGATCTAATAATGTTCAAAAGAGGCTGAAAAAACTCTATCAATTTTTCGATTATTCTCGATAAAAAGGTTATCGGATGATTGATCGAAAAAATTAGATAAACTCGTACCACTGACCAAACAACACATAGACTAGACATGTAGTACAAATTTTTCTACAACTCGAAACTGTTAAGTTGACATACCACTATACTTCGTATTTGCTCGGCTCGGTCGCTGGAGGTTCAAGCAGTGAAAATGCTGCACGACAAAAACAGTGCGCTGTGAGCGCTCAATCGAAACAGTCCCAATGCCGTATGAAGCACAGCTGATAGCCATTTTTTCTACGCTCTCTCTCTCTCGCTCTCTATGGTCTCTGAAATCATCACTCTCAGCCGCGAAAAAATATTTCAATTTTTGTTCGCGACGATCCACGCTTTTTCCTTTTGAGTGAAGGGTATACTGAAATTTGTAAAGCGTTTGCCACGTTCATACAAAATGCTAGCTTTTTCATGATAATTTCTAAAAAGGGTTGGTTGGGTTTGGTTTGGTTGATCTTGTGAAGTGCTCACATACATATATACATATGTATGTATGTATATGCATTTGAGTGTATGTACGCATGGGCTGTGAAGCTAACAATTATGGGAGATCACTTGTAGAAGTATTTGTATGCCTATGTGCTTTTACATGTGTGTGTGTGTATGTGCTTGTGTGTATGCATGGGAAGTGAACATTGGCTGCCTACCTCAAAGTGACAAGTGCACTTGCCAATACTTTGTGGCACTGTGACCGGCGAATAGCTCATACATTTGTGTATGTGTGTAGTATAGTTACTGGAGGGTAACTCGCGCTTATGTATATTTAAGCACCTGGATTTAATTTTAATGATCGTGGATTGGGTATCAAAAGGAATTAAAAAAAAAGTTTAGTACCTTATTAAGCTCAGTATACAAAATGGGATGCGATTTTCGATCCCTTGTACCTGTTCATATATTTACATATGTACATATACAGGTGCATGCCAATAAAAAAAATGCTAAAAAGAATTGGCATATGCACTTGTCACTTTAGTTAATCAGCTACTTACACAAATACATATAAACGCGCCTCTTGATTTCGAATCATTCAGACAATTTAAAGTTGTGGTATGTGTCTCATGCATACACATGCACATACACACACGCACATGTAAAGGCCCACAGGCATACAAATGCTTCTACAAGTGATCTCCCATAATTGTTAGCTTCACAGCCCATGCGTACATACACTCAAATGCATATACATATGTACATACATATGTATGCGAGCACTCCTTAAGATCGACCAAATTCAAATGCTAGGGCCTAAAATTGCTACAGGCAGCAAGGCCTGCGCACGCACACAGGCAAACTAATGCTCATACATGTAGGAAGGGACTGTGGTGTGCACGCTCGTCGCGAAAACTTTTTCATGAGGACCCGCAACGCTTTCATACCCTTCTCACAAATAATAACGATATTCAGTTCGGTGTGATCTGCCAAACTGTACGCACGTGTGAGCGCTCCGCGATAGCGAAATTCTTATCTTTCACTTTCGACTTAAAACAAGAACAAAATTAAGAGAACAGTTAGTCTGGCTGGCGCCGCTATGTCGCCAACACAGAGCAGAAAAGTTCCAAAAACGGACACTGGTCAACGGCAGAGCAACAACAACTATTATCAACCGTTACAAGCGCTGGATGACGAAACTGATAACGACAACTGTGAGGAAGTAATTGTCAACAAAACCAAAACTCACATTCCTCCTATTACGGTACTTAAAACTACTGCTGAACAACTGCATGGTATTTGCAATTTACTAAATGTCAAAGACTACTCAATTAGAAAAATTTCTATTGGAGTTAAATTACACTGCGAAGAAGAGGTGGATTTTGCCAATGTCTGCACCCACCTGCAAAACTCTAAAAATGAGTTTTTCTCCTTTGCAAAAAAACACAATAAACCATACAAAGCGGTGCTTACGGGACTTGATGACACTCCGGCTGATGAGGTTAGGAACAAGCTTACACAAATGGGACTTCAATGTACAGATGTCAAGTTTATTCAAAGGAAACGAGCCAACAATAGTAATTTCTCGCTGTATGTAGTTTACTTTGTCAACAAATCAACAAGTCTAAATGAGCTGAAGAAAAACTACTCTGTCATTGATCATATCAGAGTCAAATGGGACTACCAAAGACGCAGACAAAACACCGTGACTCAGTGCTATAACTGCCAGATGTTCGGGCACGGATCTTCCTATTGTAGTGTAAAACCATACTGTATGAATTGCGCAGGAAACCATAAAACTATTGAGTGTTCAGAAAAGTTACCTGTTAAGTGTGCAAATTGTCACGGCTCTCATAAGTCTAATTCAGTGGAGTGCCCAGGCAGAATAAATTATATAAAGTCAAGGGATAGGGGCGTCACCAAAGCACGGGTAGTCAGAACACCATTACAGTCTCCACAGTTAAACTGCGTAAAAACCTTCCCAACTCTTAATGGACAGATTTCTGAACCATTAAAGACAACCTGGGCCAGGCAACCAGAGTTAAGCAGTGATCTCTTTTCGCTAGACGAGCTAAAAAGTCTTACTTTTGAGCTCATTAGTAATCTCAGAAATTGTAAATCCAAGACTGATCAGTTTGAGGTAATAACCTCACTTGCCTTCAAATTTCTTTCTTAATGTTAGACAAAGTAAAGATCATTGCGTGGAATGCCAGGGGCATTCAAAACAAAAAAGAAGAATTTTGTCACTTCCTGTTTAACAACGACATTGACATCTGCCTTGTATCTGAAACCTGGTTAAAAAATAGTATTTTCCTCAAGATTCGTAATTATAGCTGTTACAGAAACGACCGTACGACTAGTAGAGGAGGAGGGGTAGCAATCTTTATTAAAAAAAATATCCGCCACTCTTTGCTACCTCTCCCAAATACTAAAATTATTGAAACAATTGGCGTAAAAATCTTCATTAGTGATGGCACTGAGACGTCCATTTACTCATGCTATTTCCCAGGGGGCCGCGAAAATTCCTCGAAAAAACAGCTTTTTCAGGCCGATTTACATAAGTTGTGTAGTGCAAATGGAACATTTATTCTGGGAGGGGATTTTAATTGCAGACATCAGTCGTGGGGATGCTCTAGAGCGAACTCGTGGGGTAATCTACTCAAATCTAAGGTAGACTGCAGGAACTTTTATCTAATGCATCCCCCTGAACATACATATTACCCTGCAGGAAGTCACGGGCAACCCTCAACTTTAGATTTTTTCCTTACTAATCGTCCTGGTTATCTAGCTAGCCCACGTGTGCTACACACATTAAACTCTGATCACCTTCCAGTGCTGCTTGAGGTATCTGTCAATTCTGCCATTACCGCAAACTACTTTTACTTCGATGTGAAAAGAGCAAACTGGGTAAGATTCGCCCGTTTTGTCAAAAATTCGCTTCCACCCCTAAACTCCAACTTAATGTGCCGCACAGAAGATGTTGATGATATGATTAATGTTTTTAGTGATGTCCTTCGCGAAGCCAAAGATATTAGCATCCCAAAAAAACAAATCAAATTTTCTCCAAAACCACTGCCGCAAAACATTCTCAACCTTATAAAGAGTAGGAACATACGACGGCGCACCTGGCTGAGATATCGTCACCAGTCCGATCTCATCCTTTTAAAATGGTTAAATAAACTAATCACCAAAGCGATACTAGAATTTAGAAATAAATCCTGGAATATCACTCTTGCAGCCTTAGATAAAGGTTCTTCCCCCTTTTGGAAACTCTCCAAAATTGTTAGAAAGAAACACTTAAATATCCCAACATTAGTCAATAATAACATCAGTCACACGACAGAAGAAGAAAAGGCTGAGGCGTTAGCTCAATCCTTTCGACTAAATCATATCGTAGCTGCTGGGCTCGGTGATCCGCTAACTAAAGCCGCTGTCGATGCCTCAATCCTCTCAGTCGCGCAATTATCTATAGAGCCGCTGAATGATTACTTTGTTAGCTCCAGCGTCATAAAAGGTATACTGAAAAAGCTGAAGAAGAAGAAATCTCCAGGTATTGACAAAATTGACAATATATGCTTAAAAACCCTACCTACGAAGGGAATAAAGTTTATTACTTACATAGTCAATAAATGCCTAGAGCTATGCTATTTCCCTTCTGTCTGGAAATGTGCTAAAGTTGTTCCTATTCCAAAACAAAATAAGCCTGTCGAGTTGCTCTCGTCATACAGACCTATTAGTCTTTTGTCGGCAGTCAGCAAAATACTAGAGAAGGTTATCCAAGATAAATTAACTCACTTTGTTGAATCCAATAATATCCTTCCAAGTCACCAGTTTGGATTCAGAAGCGAACACAATACTGTTCAGCCCCTTTTATAGAATTAAAAAAATCATTAAAGATAATTTTTCTAGTTCTATGTCAACGGGAATGGTACTGCTAGATATCAAAGCCGCATTTGATTCAGTGTGGCATGACGGCCTAATACACAAAATGCTACATCTTAATTTCCCACCTGCGGCCATAAAGATAATCCAAAGTTATCTAAAAAACAGATCTTTTATTGTATATTTAGGTAATGCTTCATCCACAGCAGTTAACATCTCAGCAGGCTGTCCCCAAGGCTCATGCCTATCCCCTATTCTATATAATATATATACCTCTGATCTCCCAATATTACCTCATTGCACTACCTCGGTCTTTGCGGGCGATACAGCAATTCTCTGTGGTGGAATTCTTTCTGCAGATATAGTTCGAAACCTCCAAACAGCATATGACTCTTTAGGTACATATTTCTCTCAATGGAAAATTTTAGTCTGCCCAGAAAAGACCAAGGCTATATTCTTCACAAAAAAAACGAAAGGACATCTACGTGCCAATAACAGACATCAGACTGGGCTCGGAATATATAAAGTGGGATCCAAATGTCAGGTACTTGGGTATTACACTGGACAGAAGACTTACATTCAAGGACCATATAACCAATACAAACAAAAAGCTCAAACATATTCTCCGTACGTTATATCCCTTTATAAATAGAAACTCGAAGCTAAGCATAGAAAACAAAATGTTCTTGTATAGGTCAATTTTCCAATCAGTTACTTTTTACGGTGCACCTGTCTGGTCAGATATAGCCAAATGTCACATAAGTCAATTGCAAATCGCACAAAATAAAATCTTGAAGCTTATTTTGAATCTTCCTTGGCATCATTCCACGTTAGATCTACACTGTCGAGCCAATGTTGAATTGGTAGATATTAGATTATCGCGACTATCGCAAAATTTCATAGCCAAGTGTCATGAATCAACATATTCACATATAAATGAACTGGCATAGCCATTTAATTTTAAGTATTTTTAGTGTTTAAGTTAGCTTGTAATAAATAACCTCGGGGTTTTCTATTTCTTTGATTTTTCCCCCAAATAATTAAGTCATATTATATACCATGTCATATCTCTAAGTAAATATCTAAGCAGAAAAGGCCTAGTTCCTAGTCTAAACTCTTTAATTATTGTAAGATACCATTCACAAAAAAAAAAAAAAAAAAAAAAAACTGTAATTACAACAAAGAGTGAAATAAATTGAATAATAACGATAACGCAAATATTTTGTACAAGGTTGGCAAACGTTTTGAAGAGTTAGGTATACTCTTCACACAGAAGGGAAGAAACGGCAGTCGAACGCGAAAAATTTCAATTTTTGTGAGCTGCTGCTTATGCTCACATGCATACATACATATACATATTTGAGAGAGCAGAGAGTAGAGAGAGCAACAACACAAATCGATCTCAGAGGCATCTTTCATTCAACATTTGACCGTCTCGGTCAACGCAACTTGTTTGAGATCTTCTGAGATCGACGCACTCATACAGACGGACAGACGGACGGACGGACAGGGCTATATCGACTCAGCTAGTCGTCCTGATCAAAAATATATATACTTTGTGGGGTCTGCGATGATTCCTTTTACCCGTTACATACTTTTACACAAAACCATTATATCCTGATTTCCCATTTACAATGGGTTCAGGGTATAATAATTGCACACACAGGCCTACGAACGCAGGCATAAGCACGCATAGGCTGCAGTGTGGGCTTAATTGTTTAATAACTTTCCTTCTGGTGGACTATCTTCAAGAAACTTTCAGATTATGATTATAATATACATATGTTTTCAACTATAAAATACAAATGAATCTACATTTAAAATTTGGTGACATTAGCTGTAAAGATGTAATCGATAACAAAATAACGGGACAAGTTATCGATTTGTATACACGGATTTAGCAAAAATTTTCAAGCCTGTAGCTCTTATATCTTCTGAGATCGGAGGGTTCAAATACACGGACATAAGCAAAAGGTTAAATCGGCTCAGCTCGTTGCCCTGATCAAGAATACATATATGCATATACTTTTTGGGGTCTGCCACGCCTCTTTGCGTGTTACATACTTTTGTTTAACAATACAATTATGAAAAAAAACATGCTATATGTGAGGCTCACATAGATATTTCTATATATTTATTATTGATTTGAATAAATCCTAACTACTTAACACAATAATCTTTGCGCTGCTGTCGTATAACTGCATTCAATTTGAGGCACTGTTGTCGCAGTTGATTGTTATCGCCCTTCAGCACCTCGATGGTCTCCTCCTGTCGCTGTATCGTCTGTTGTACTCTATACAAAAAAAAAAGCAAAAACAAAAACATGTAAGAAAACTCTAGTCAAGACTGCTCGACTAGCAGATACCCTGAACCCTCCAATTTGATATTGTGATCACTCTACACCTAGTTTAGGCACACATACATACACACGCACGTATAAAAACGAGCTCTGCTAACTGCGCAGTAAGCAGCGACTGCGCTTGACTGCACGGCAGTGTGGGCAATATTAAACGAATTTATTTGTATAATAATTTAATTTCTAAACCTATAATCTTAATGAAACTTTCAGAACGTAATCACAATGTTCAAATGTATGCACATTCCAAAGCACAAGTCTCTAGTATTTGAAGTACGCCTTTCACAAAACTGAGGATGATAATGTGAATTTAGGGGTGGGGGGTAAATTATAACAAAAGTCGAAATTACATAAAATACACATAAGTCTACATTTAGAAGTTGGAAGCTCTAGCTCTAGAGGTGTAGAAGATATAATTAAATAACTAGCTTTCGATAAGGTTTTTAATCGATAATAAAATATCGGGAGTCGGACTGTCGGACGGACAGACAGACAGACGGACATGGCTAAATCCAGTCAGCTCGTCGCTCTGATCAAGAATATATATACTTTGTCGGGTCTGCCACGCCTCCTTCTGTCTTTTACATACATTTCAACAAGACCATGTTACCCTGTTTTCCCATTTTCAATGGGTTCAGGGTACGCAAGGAATAAATCTGATCTATATATTGGTTACATCATCAGCTCTTTACCTCTTCTGCAGCTGTTCCATTTCCTGTTTGTGGCGCTCGTTGAGCACATTTAGCTCGCTTTGTATATCCGCATTCAGGCTTTCGCGCAGCTTGTCCCGCTCGTTGATGAAGTCGCCGCACATTTTTTTGCTGTGGCTGAGCTCCATTTGGAGCTGTTTCACTTCTGCCTGGCTATTGCGCACCTGAGCATCAGCCTCGGCCAACTTCTCACGTGTGTCGGCATACTTTTCCCTCAGTGACTTTTCCACGTTCTCAGCCAACTGTAAATCCTTCTCGAACTTCTCCTTGAGACGTCTATAGATGGAGCATTAATTGGCAACTTGTACAGTTATTATTTATACTTACAGTATCTTTTGCTCGTGCTCCTCGCTGCTTTGGAGTGCGTCTGCCTCCATACGCACCACCAACTCGTCTAACTGTCGATCTCGCTCGGCTCTATAGTGCTGCCTTATGGCATTCTCCTTCTCAGCTAAGGCCAGCTTGGATTTGTTCTCGAATTCGGTTTTCCACAATTCAAAGTCAGCTAAGTATTGCTGCTCGACGGTATTAATGCGATTCTGATACTTCTCTTCCTGCTTGGCCATCTTTTCCTGCATTTCAAACTTAGCCTGCTCTAGCTCGCTCTCGTGGTCCCGCTGCGTCTCCTGTCGCTTGGCTAGGTATTCGGCTTCCTTTTGCCGCAGCTCCACCTGCAGACGTTCGCGCTCTGCGGCAAAATCATCGGCAAGTTTCTGTCGCAGCTCGGCCTGGGTTTTCTGCTCCTCCTCCAGCTGACGCTCAAAACGCTCTCGTATGGCCGTACGTTCCTTCTCAATGATGCTCTCACGATCCTGGGCGCAACTTTCGCGAATTGCATGCTCGATTTGTTCGTGCTTTAGCCGCGCCTCCTCCAGTGCATCTAGCAGCTGCATCTGATGCGCACGCTTCAACTCCGTCACCTCGCGCTGATGATCACAATTCATTTTGTTGATCTCCGCCTCTAGGCCTTTGACCGTGAGTTCCTGTTGGAGAACAATTTTGCCATATGTAAATAGCCATTGTGCCCAATTTTAAATGAATTAATTAATTCACAATACTAGTCTATTGCTCTCTGTTTTCCAACTATATGTATGTATATGTTCATGCAAACAGACAATGAAGACGGACATTGCACAAAATCAATATGCTCATTTCACTTTCGTGAAGGAGTACAATAAGAACAAGTAAGAAAGCTCTAGTCGAGACTGCTCGCTATGAAACTCAGGACAGACAGACGGACAAGGCTAAATGGACTCAGCTCGTCGCCTTGATCAAGAATAAATATACTTTGTGGTGTCTGCCACGCCTCCTTCTGCCTGTTACATACATTTCAACAAAACCATATACCTTGATTTACCATTTTCAACGCGTTCAGGGTATAAAAATGCAAATAGTTTTCATTATAATTAATTTACTTTAGAGATTTGCAGTTTCGTTTTCTAGAAATTATCGACATCTGGAGCGAGTAGATCTTAGTTTTATTTGAAAAAGTGTAGCTCTGCGTTTCTACGAAAATAATATAAATTAATCGATAGACATTCTCAGCTAATCTTATAATCATCAATTCATCGATAGACATATTCAGTTAACGCATCAATAAAATCTGAATAAGTACATACATACACATACACATACATATGTAGATCACTATCTTTATCAAGTTAAAGTGACCCTACACCCACCTTAATTTTCTTGGTATTCTCTCGCACCCAACGCTCGCGTCGGATCTTCTCACCCGCTAGAGTTGTCTCCTTGGTGCGAGCTAGTTCGGTTTCGAGTCGATGCTCCCAGGCTTGATTCTGACTCTCCAGGCGACGCGTTAATGCAGCCACCTTCTCGCAGAGCGCCCCCTTATCCTTGAGCAGCTGCTCTATGAAGCCCTGATGACGCGTCACAACCTCCTCGTAATGCTTCTTCTGATCGCGCATTTTCGTAGCGCTGTTGGACTTTTCGGCACGGATAGACTTCTGCTTCTCGCTGCGCAGTTGAATCACATGCTCCTTGGACATATGAATAGCATTGGCCAGCTCGTTGGCGCGTAAGCTGAGCGCAATGACCCGTCTAGCCAGCTGGTGGTTGGGAAGCATTAGCAGCTCGGAGAGTCTTTAAGGGAACAATAATCTTATAGCATAAGTTGCCTATAATCATATACATACATAGATACAACTACAACTCACTTGGGCACCTCATCAGTCACGTCCGGCTCCATGACAAACTCTACTTCGGACCGATTGGTGTCCGGGATAGAACGACGGGTTTCCATCAGAGTTTTGTCACAGCTGCTCTCCACATTATTCAGATATGCCAAAATGTCTCTGCAAAGATTTTAAAATATCGGATTCAGTTTAAAGATGTGTAGTTTCTGCTAAGTTTCATAGTCAATCCACGTTCTTTATCTATTCATATTCTACAATATAGGTCATTATGTGAAGGTGATCAGTTGAAATATATTTAAACCTGTTTTAAAAACTATAACTAAACTAGTTCTACACAACTTTATCTAGGTTAAGTTCGTGTGGGTATATACCTACATATAAATTATATATCACTCAGTGAATTTTCTTTGCTTAACGATAATCTCTGTTAAACATATTTATTTTTCCAAGCTCTTAGTATTTTGAAATCAAAGAGGTTTATATAATTGAGCCTTGGGCCGAATAACATTTGTATTATATATCCACAACCCATTTTGAAATTGTAATTGAAAAAAAAAGATCAAATACATTTTCCTTGCTATAAAGACTAAAATACCATAATTATTCCAGTAGTTTTCCACTCACTTGTACTTGTCGCCACTTTCGGGCATCTTGTCACCGATTTGGCTAACCGAATCCGTCGTGTCCGCTCTTGAGCTGGATAGCTTCAAGTTCAGATCGCTTGGCAGACGCTCAGCAAAATTATCTGAAAGATGTTTATTCATATATGTAAATCAAATAAATTATCAAAATTGTTCTGCAAGCGAACCCCGTTTCTTATCCTCCTCAATTTCTTTGATAACTGACACAATCTCATCGTAGGTCGAGCCTCTGGAGTCCTCGTTCGATTTAAGCGACAATTGCGAGCCACTGTCGTTGTCATTGTCATTGTCGTTACCCTCGTCCAGCTCGTCCACGCCCTGTTTGTGTAGCTCCTCGAACTGGGCAAGCGCCTGCTTCTGCTCGTGGATGCTCATCCAACTGTCTACCTTATCCAGGTTGTACTCGGTCAGCTTGCGCTCCTCTCGCAGGCTACCCACACTGACGGCCTTCTTCAGCTTGCCGGAGGAGCCAATTGTTGGGCTTTTGGCCAGAAATGTGGTCTTGTTGCTGTTTCGTCTGCTGGCCTCTGCACTGGTTGGCTTCACATTCTCCTTCTTTTTGCCCACAAATGGGGGAGTGCCAGCAATCTTTAGATAATTGCTAATGACAGAATCAGCGCCGCTGTTGCCGAAATTTCTGCGATCCTCCTGCACAATGGGCAGAAAATTATTCTCAGCGCCAAAATTGCGTTGCCCAGTCGAGCGGTAGGTGGCGCCACTGTTACTCTGATCGTGGTTGCTGTTATTGCTGCCATTCACTGGACTAAGATTCTTCTCAGACAAATTGTTCTGCTTATCCTTGGTCTGTGCTGCATACTTATCCAAATAGTTAGGCAATTCCATGTTGTTTAATGGCTCCAGCGGCTTCAGGGTTTTAACCATCGACTCACCCACCGCCTGCTTATACTCGCTGATTACACTCGGCTCCGGCGTGACAGACTTGGGCGTGGGCGCAGACAGGGGCAACTGTGGCTTGATCTCCGCAAAGCGACAAGTGGGCGCATCGCAGGAGCATTTGATGTCAGCGGTGGCTTCGTCGGTGCTGGCCGTGGAGGAGGAGCGGGTACTGCAGGTGCAGTTTTCCGACGGGCATTTGGGATACTCATAGGTCTCAGCCAGCACCTCGGCACTGCCGCTCCCAGCATTTGGACTGCCGAAGTGCACAGATTTCTTTTGTCCACTGGCGTCGCCCGGTTCCAACTTATTTCCGTTCCCATTATAGCTAAAGCTGGGCAGTGTTAGAGGACCTGGAGCTGAGATATTAACACTGTGGCTGCTTATATCCTGCTTATCATTGTCGCAGTCACTGGAATCGACATCATTGTGCTGACTGCTGCTGTTCGGCTTGCTGAACGACACACGACCCGGCAAATCTGGCTTAGCAGTCACTTGCAGTAGCGTCGCATTGCTAAGGCCCTGACTCTTGCCCGCCGACCAATTGGAAGCATACGATTTGGCTTTGTCCGTGCCTGTACCTGTGGCTGAGCCTGTGCCCGGCATTCTGCTCAGAAAACGTTCCAGCTGCTCACCCTCGCTGCTGTGACTTCTGACTTCTGACTTCTGCGAGAAATCCGACTGTTCGTCGGTGGATGAATTGCAGGTGCTGCGGCACAGCCAGCTGCGCTTGATGGGCTCCTCTAACAGCGATTTGAGCAGATCCGTGGAAGAAACTTGAGCCTGCCAAATAGAAGGTAGTAGAAATGAAATACCCGGAGAAAAATAAATAGCTCGAATAACCATAAAAGTTATCAATATAATTACATAAACTCGATTACCAATCAGTCTTGGACCTGGCAGAATACAAATATAATTGAGTACTATATTGTATTTAAAAAGAACAAAAATTCGCTATAGCTCAAGCTTAATAATTAAATGCTCTATTTCACAACACAAATACAGTAGGATCCCATTAAAACGACTCCGCTTTTAGCTTAGTTATTGAGATGGAAATTCGGGTATCTAGGCAAACTTATATAGAGACTTCCAAGTATTACGACGGTCCCCTGAGTATCGTTATAACCGGATTATACTTTATTTTATTATAATTTGAACGAAAATAAATAAAATATAATTATCTTATTTTTTGTCTTATTTTTTTAATTTTCTTTTTTTGTTTAATTTTGTGTAAAACACTAAATTTTGGTGCATTTTATACTCGACTACACTACTCTCTTTTAATCTTCCATGGTCTGACAGCTGGTACTCACGTGCTTATTGTGCCGCAGCTCCTTGTCACCAAAGTAAACGCTTAGCTTACGTCCGAACTTGGGATCCGCCGACTGCGGTCGTCCCAGGAAGGGCGAGGAGCGACTGCGTTGCTGCAGAAAGTTGGCCGAACGTGGACGAAAATGCGGCGTCGGGCTGTGTAGCGTAGTCAGGGAGCGACTATTGTACTTGGGCTTCGTTTTTTGTCTAGCGGCGAGGTTTATCTATATATGCGAGGAGAACGACACGACAGTACAAGAATAGCCCAGAACCCTACTTAGTATGTCTACCTACCTGGGAGCCTCTAAGACATAAATCCATAATAGTATAAAAATTCGCACACGACACAACTTTGACACTCGCTTTTCACTTTTCATTCAGCTAGGGCTACCTTTTTTCCGAAGCTTGCTGCATTGAGCTGAACTGACGGCAGCTCCACAGCCAACTGATTTAATTCGAAAACTTTTTTGGCCCATGGTCGCTTTTGTTTTGGCCACTCTCTGTACATGTATATGTACATATATATATAGAAAATGAATATAACAGCCCCTGGCCAAAGTATCGATTAAACGCTGTCGCCGGTCAGGACATGTGCCCAGCAGATGTTGGTCAGCAATGCAACCCCCGAAGCCAACCTAGACATGGTTACCATGGGTCACGAGCGTCACGCTCGACAAACTCACGGCTAAATGCAGAGTTAGACAATACAGGTGCTTGCCTCACAACGTTCAAGACCCTAAAGCTGCTATACATATATTTTTAAGCAAGTATCGATATACCATTCACGCCCATCAAGCGATCAATCATTGCCATTAAAGAATTTCATTATTTCAAGAATGTATTCAAAGACATTTATATCTTACTGCTGAAGGACAGCCCAGTTGTACCTTCCGAATATCAAAGTTCAATTGTTTAGAATAGAGTTATATTTATTCACGATTTTTGCACAGATGATTTCCAACTACATTCTATTTTCAAGGGCAAGTGATATGCTAATGATGCTTGCAACACTATTCAGCATGAAAGACCTTACTATTCATTTTCATGTTCTAATAACTGTTAAAGTAAGCTAGTACTAAGCCTGATTTAATTATATTTTAGTCTGTCTCGTGCTTGCATATATTTTAAATATCGTTATATAAATAATTAAAAACCTTTTTAATTAACCTTTAGAAGACTAGGTAACCCTACTAACGGTCAGATTCAAGCGATTAAATTTTTTACATTTATTTTATTTATTTTTAATTTTAGAGCAATTATTTTTGGTTCCCAAACTGTAGAAAACATAAGTTTATCTTGTGATGTCGAGGCTTGAGAAGTTTACAAAAATTTCCACTAGCGTAATTTTCGGATAAATACCTTTTCAGGCCACGAATATACTATATATGTATTCCCAAACGCTAGCTTCAGCTGCGACGAGATGACTTGTATCTTACGGACTGATGGACAAACGGACTTGGTGTCAACATTATTATATACAAATTATTTTTACAATAAAAAAAAAATGTTCAAATAAGCTTAAGATATATGTAAATAAAGCAAACACTTGGCCAGATTGAGTTGCCCTAATTCGAAGAGCCGTACAAACAAAGGTTTGGGATCCAGTTAATAATTAAAATCAGCACATTATCGCATTTCGTTTGTAATAATAATTTATTTAAATAAAGCAAATTGTTTTTGAAGTAAACATAGTGTAGC
The DNA here is from genome assembly GCF_054131105.1 of Drosophila navojoa. Classification (NCBI taxonomy): domain Eukaryota; kingdom Metazoa; phylum Arthropoda; class Insecta; order Diptera; family Drosophilidae; genus Drosophila; species Drosophila navojoa. The sequence goes on along the minus strand of NC_142893.1, from coordinate 23,741,933 downwards.
TGGTGGCCAGGCACAAGAGGCGGAAGCCCCAGACGTGGCAGTTGCCTCAACAGTGTAAGTGTATGTGTTTGTTTGTATGCGTGCGTACACGTATACTGACTGATGCGCAAAAGCATAAAATTAAATTTGGCAATATTTCTCATAATGAACTTAGTCTCTAACGCAAAATACACAAAGATTTTAAGTTTTCATTTCTCGCTTTGTTTATCTTTCTTTTTGATTAATAACAAATTGCACTAGGAACCCACTAGGGGATTTTGGTGTTGGACGAGAAGAGGAGCTTCAGGAGCCTACTCCGCACGCAGGACGGGTGTCACCTGCACCTCGTTCTTCTCATCACTTTGTATATCGAACTTTAGCTTGGTCAACTCCTGCAGCTGTGCATCAGCAGGCGAGGCGGGCACCTCCTTGGTCACCAGCACCGTGTCGGGGTAGTTGTTTTCGCCAGCGCCCAGCTCTTGTGAGAAGCTGACCACCGTCTTCGGCTCATAGTTGACGCCCAGCGCGCCGCTTGGATCGGCCGTTGCTACGGTAGGGTGCTCGCTGGAGTGTCCGTTCGTATGAGAAATGGTGATGCTAGATTCCTCAGTAGCGACGCGGTTTTCAGTGGATGCCGCTGGAGTAACCACCTCGACCTGTGCCTCTACGGCAGCCGGCGGCACTTCAACAGCTGCAACTGTGGCTGCAGCTACCGCTATTGGTGCTGCTTCAACGTGAACCTCTGCTTGCTCCGATTCCGCTTTGACGTCGTCATCTTCGCCGGCAACAGCCTTGTTAACCTCTTCTATGGCCTTGGCCACCTCCTCAGGCGCCACATCATCATTCGCCTGTCCATTGCTGAGGGGCTGCTCTTGTTGCTGCTCTTGCGCCTGTTCCTGCTCTTGTTTCGGCTCCTCCTTATCCTTCTCTACCTCTCCCTCTACCACTACCACCCCATTGTGACCATTGGTATGCACCGCCGGCTGGTCCAATTCTGATCTGTGACCATTCGCAATGGAAACAACTTGCTTCTGCTCCTGCTCCCGCTTGTCTCCCTGCTGCTCCTCAATCTTGGTCGGCAAAGGCATCTCCAGAGAAGGAACTACAGCCGGGCTGGCCATAGTCTCAGCAAAAGAGGTACGATTAGGTGAATCCGGCGAGATCATGACGTGGGTGAAGTAGCCACTGCGCCGATTCTCAAAGTCCAGCACATTCTCCTTGGCCAAACGCTCCTGAATGCGTCGCTGGCGCAGTATAAACTCCGGTACATTCTCATCGTCCCCAGCTGCAGCCGCCGGTGCTTCCGAACCGGCCAGCTTCGGGCGACGCAGCACCACCTTGGCGGCTTCATTCTGTTCCGCAGTACCGTTGCCATTGCTGTTCGCCCAGCTGGCGGCTGCTGTGGATGGCTTGAAGACGCCATTGAACTTGGTGCCAACCACAAATTTGTTGGGGTTGCTGTTGTTGTTATAGCCGGCGCACTTGTAGGGATTGTAGTTGTTGTTGGCATTCGGTTGCGGCGACAGCGGAAGCTGGCCATCATTGTCTTCCAGCTTGGGTGAACGGGCGATGGTGAAGTTCGGCTTGCCGTGGCTGATCAACAGCTTCGTGGCCGGTGAGGGGCTCTTGTCGCTGAGAGGCGAGGGCAGACCACTGCGAATTTGTATGCTGGGCTTGTTGATGGTATCGGCCATGTTGCGAATGTGCGTGTGTATGTATGCGTGTGCCAAGGTAGATGTGTGCGAGAGAGTGTGTGGCTCGTTTGTATCAGATACGCGCTTTTACTTTCCGTATGTTAACGGTTCCTCGACTGTGTTTAGCTGTAAAAAATGTTACCAAAAAGTTGGAGAAAAAGAAGTAACAAAAATTAGTCAAATGCAAATTATTTTTTTTCTTCTTTTTTTTTTTTTGCCCAATCATAATCAACTTTAATTTGAGGTGAAACCCAAAATCAAAGTTCGTTTAGCGAATTATTTTTCGATTTTTATTGAAATTAATTTTAATTTTATATAGTTTAGTTTAGTTTCTTTTTGGAGCAGCACCTTGACAATGCGGCGACTGCTTTCTATAAACTATTTGATTTTATGGCCACTCAGCCCAGTTTAAAGCATTTTTATAATGCTTACAAAGCAGGTGAGTCACTTGCTGAGAAACTTTTGATAGGACACTTTTAAGTTGCTGTTTTTTTCAAAGCTAAGACAATCAATTACTCATTCTTTGTTTATCACATGAATTCAATGTTAATCAACTCACATTGGTGTTACCCACTCGAACACTTTTTAATATATATCTATATACATATGTACATGTAATCTGTGGCATTTATTAATCATAAATAACCAATTCAGTGTTACCTATTATGGTTCTAGCTAATTTATAACATATTTATAATATGCTTAAGCGTTGTTAAGTATGCCCAAAGTCCACAAATGCCACAAGCTAGAAATTTAATTGATGGGCACTTGGCAATTGGAATAATATATGAATATGTGCCTATTTATATGTATTGTGCTTTAACTGATATAAATTAGCAACTCATGAACTCCCCAATCTCATTCTCTCAAAGAGAATAACACTAGTACGTGGAAGTCATGTTGAAGTCTTGTGGGATTCTTGGATAGCCAAGTTTCCTTAAAACTGGAAGAGTATTACGAAAGACCCTCTGCGATGCATACATGATCTATTAGCTAGCATTCCTAAAGCTGTCAACGCTCAAAATCAACCAAATCCCCGTATTGATTTAAGACAGTTTACAGACCACAGTAAGAAAACCTGTTGGCATTATAATTTATTTAATTTATTTCATAGTACTATACTATTGCCTAAGATCCGCGTATATTAAGGACTTTATGATAGATCCATAGAATAATATCACTAAGTCGGATCAGATAATCATAAAGTATTTTGAAATTGAATTAAAGCGCTTCAAGTTGATGAAATAATGAAAAGAAAGAAAGAAAAAAAGAACGTTTCTCGAAAAGAAACTAAAGTAAGTCGAAGTCACAGTAAGACTCAGCTAATTACACAGTCTGACATTATATTAATTAACTGTGTGTAACGTACTGCAGTATGTCGAATCTGAATTGTCGTTTAGACTACGTTCTGTTGAAGCAAATTACAAATAGCTTCTTATACTACTCTGTTTGTAATATTTATATATATTAACACATTCAATGAGCATTAGCAATCTATATCAACTCAATTTGGAACAGATAACAAAGTCTGTTCCATAATAAATTATAATTATGTATTATGTTGGTTATGAAATTAATCAAATATAATACCATTCAAAAATAGCTCCAAGAGTGAAAAATAAATAAATAAACTATATTATTCTATTGATAGCTCACTTATAGTGGTGCCTTGACAACATCATTTTATGGATATAGATCTATCGATCTATAGTGTGGTTCCTTCGTTGGGTTTTTATCAATTGGGTTGTATAATGGCCACACGCTCCCCGCACAATTTGTGGCTTATTTATCTATCCATCCGACTCGGGGCGCAGCCTCGTGCTATCAATCACATGTTCGAACCTCATCAATAAAAAAAAAAATAATAATAAAAAAAGCAAAACTTTTGCATACCGCGTATTTACTTTCGCTGGCAATTTGTACGCTGTGTTTGCTTTTTTGTTTTTCCAATAGCATGTTTTCACATGGAGTATGCGTAATTACGTAATGCGATCGAACAATGCATGGCCAGGACTGGTCATTGTCTGGGCTGCCCACAACCAAAAAGAGGAGGCAACAAACACGATAAACAAATGCCATTGGTTGTTTATTGAGCTGTGTGAACTGCTTAAATAACAATTAGCGGGAATCATTTGAGCCATATACACTTCGGGACGTAGCACAGATCAATCAACTGCATGTGACCCAACTGAACTAGAATCTTATCAATAAACCAGTACACGTACACGTACACGGGCGATATGAGTGGAATTTTCATTGTCAAGCCCTGACGGCCGGAACCTCCCGCTCTAAATCTTCAATGTCATTGGCTAATTTAATTAGTAGCTGCAATTTATGGACCTGCATTGCAGATACTCTCATAAATTCTATGTGTATTCAATTACTCAGCCAAAGGTCAGACACACAGTTTATATGATTTCATTTTCAGTTTTATTGTTCAGCTGTAATTGAACCTATTTTTGCAGTTTATTTCTGTTGCTATTGCTGTAGTTGGCGTTGTTGTTGGTGGTGTTGTTTGTTTTATGGCGTCTGGCTGAGTGTCTGGCAATTGCGACGCATCTAAATTAGGTAAATACGCTCAATACCGATCAAGTTTTCCAAGCAAACATCTAAAAGTTAACCGACTCGAAACTAGTTCAAGTCAAAAAGAAAAGTAAGGCTCTTCATTTAAAAAATATTGTACAAAAATATCAATAATAATCTGTAAATCCGTAAATTTAAACAACTTTTGCAACATTTTTGTCATTCTTGAACTTTATAGACAATGTTCACAAAACTTTACTTGATTAAAGCTTAGGAATATCAGAGCTGTGTACATACATTATTGACTGACATACTGACTTAATTATTTATTCCATTAAGCAGCCGAACGTGCCCAACAACTCGTATTAATTTGTATTTGCCTTTCAACGTACACAGAGAAGCCCATGACAAACAACCAAATAATGTGCATTTATATACCCATAATATACACAACCGTGAAAATGTTCATTTGATGATAGCAAAAATAAATAATCATACATTAAAAGAAATAATAATAATAATAACAAAAGGCCAATTACAGAACTTAAATAAACTGTGCTCAAATTTTTTCACTGTTTGTACTTTGCCGCCAAAAAGCATTTTGTTTTTGTAAAGTTTTTAGAAATCTGTGAGGTAAGCGGTGGTTGGGTAGGTTTGGTGGGTTGGTGGGTGGATGTAGCTTGTTAGTTGTCCGCCCGCCTAATTAAGTGCAAATATCCAACTCAACGACAGCTGTTTACAGCAAATAACTTAAGCTGTTTTGCACATATTTTCCGTGTCGCTTTTTTTTTCGTTTATTTATTGTGTTTATTTTAATTCCAACTTTAGAGAAACACTCACAAAAAGTTGCACATGATCTGTTTATTGCCTGGGGCACGGAGCACTTGAAAATGCGAGTTGACCTTGGGCTTTGACGACTTGTACGGAATGAGCTCAGATTTATATATTTTGTATACCCTCGGACTAAGCAAATGTGGTAGATAAGCTTCGTTCGATGAATAATTTCTTAAGCACTAATATATTATGAAAATATCCAAGAATTGTCTTAAACACATTTCATGCGTAACTGATCAAACATACATCTTATGCGAAGCCAAACGTACTATAAGCAAATTAAATGAGTTTTATCGAAATTAAAATACTGGGTTATTAAAGATTCCATTGACGCTTGTCGTAAACATGTAATCATATCATATATCATCTATCTCAAATGGGCATATGTGTCGTATTGAAGATAAGCTATAAATAAACAGATTATATTGATACATGCTATAACGAAAAAAAAAAAAATAATAATAATAATAATAATAATTTTAAATGTGTTTGCGCAGAATATACATATATTTATATTTATAACATATCCACACGAGATACATATATATATATATATATATATATATATATATATATATATATATATATATATATATATATATATATATATATATATATATAACATTCCGACTGCTAGTCGAGCATGCTCATTTCATAAATATTTTCTATATTATATACTATATTTTTATATGAAATTAGCGAGAGCGCAACAATATTTATATATGACACTTAAATACGCTCTAAGACTGCATACAAATGTATGTAGTATATACACATATTAATCTATATTTATATAGTTATTGATTAATTGGCAAAATTATTCATAAAAATATACAAGGCTTATGATTTATCTGCTTTGCCAACGTTTTTGCTGCTGAGCCAATCGTTGGCAAAAAGCAAATTATAATAAAAAAAATTTTGAACCGGCTTTTAACCTAAGACCTTGGCTGAGCACCAAAGAAAGCGAAAGTATTTACATTGTAGCCTTATACACGATTTAAAAAGTTGCATATCATATACATATATGCAAAGTAAATAACAGAAAACTTAAAATTTATAGATTGTCAACTTTCTGCATAAGATTTGAAAACAGCATCAGGGTAGCTCTCCATTTTTTTAAACTCTTGGCTATTTATGAGCTAAACCTAAACATCGCATTTGGCCAAAAAGTTCTAGTGTTGAGCAAAAGCTATTAGGTGTGAATTGCTGCTGTGACAAATGCCCCAAGGCAATAAAAGTAAATAACACAAAAAAAAAAAAAAAAAATGCTGCTATAAAAGACCCAGCCCAGTCACAGTTATCGGCTACGGAGAACCCAAACCACCTAAAAATAAAATCCCAGACGTCCACATTTGTTCAAATTTATATATATTCATTTCTTCGCATTTAGCTCTTGTTGCGTGAGTTTGGTGCGTCTATCACTGGTAAATCAAAAATTGCTTACTTGGCCCCCTTTTTGGCCCGACCAGAAGAAATAGGTGTGTTGCCAGCTCGTCTGGCCAGGTGTGTGAACACGTCGCTCGCTGCTCTGTTGCCACAACAACTGCATCGACTTGTTATTATGATGTTATGAAGTGCGAAGCGCAACTCATGCTGGGAATCTCGCACTGTTTCCCCTACATATGTATATAAAATAGGTCTGCTGACGCTCGGTAATCAAGCAAATTTTATAACTGAAAGCAACACCTGAGCTTAAGTATTTCGTATGTCTTTTCTACGCAACATTCATATAGGTTTATATATAGTATAGTAAAACATTTATTTCAACGGATTCAACGAATCACCGCATTGCAAGGCTATGAGAACCTCAAGAAGTTCGACTTATATAGAGATATGGAAATATAAAAAGTTCTAGCATTTTGTAAGCCCGTTTAAAGTATAATACTGAAAGTTGTAACATCAGGCAGAAGTCAATCTAATCAACAATCATAAAAGGCCGCAAGCTACAATTTCTCGCAAAAACCACGAAAAAAAAGCCCCAAAAAACATCAACTGATAAAAAGCATAATCCAAAAACGCGCAAACCCCAAGAACTTGTACGCGCTGTAATAATTTATTATCTAATCAGATGATTAACGGCCTCCACCTGCAAGAAAGTGAAAACTTGCTGCATTAAAGCCAACAGCATAAAGTGTTCAGAAATAAAACGATGTTGTAAAAGCGCACAAAACTGAGTTCAAGGTACGAACCCAATTCATAACGGTAAATACTTGATTATATATATATATGTATATATATATTTTTTTTTTAAGTTTTCAAAGCTCGTAAAACAAAGTTTTGCATGCGATCGAGTTGCAAGCAAAAAAGTGAAAAGCATTTGCCGTTTAATGTTATTATGGCGTGTTTGCATGTGGATTATATTTATTATACTATACATATATGTATTTGTTAGTTAAAAATATATAGATAGGTTTCTCGGAGAATGTACTATAACTTCAGCTTGAGCAACGAGACACTTGAACCGATTTTCGAACCATTTGACTTCTATTCACTTGACTGGAAATTTAACGGTTCAAGTCACGCACAGATTCTAAGCGGCTTTTGCAGGCATTTATTCTCTGTAGCAGGCAACGCGTCGTATGCGCAATTATAATCGCGTAAAATGCGCTCAAATATGATTTACACGTTAGCAAAATTATTTTATTGTTATTATTTTTATTATTATTGCTATAAATATAATTGTCTTTCTTCTTTTGGAAACAGACGCACCTCGAAAGCGATTGTCGTTGATATTGTTACTGTTTGTCCGCTGCGATACCGTAAAACGCCAAAACGTAACTGAAACTGAACCTGAACCAACTTCAACACTGACGAGCACCTCTGAAGTCGTCCGGCTGTCGACGTCGACTCTGTTGTCGCTTTTATACCCAGCACCCATTGATGTAGAGCAAATGGGGTATAATGATTTCTTTGGAACATGGACAGGAATCAGTACATTAATGCAACTTTATACATCTGTCTGTCGGTTCTATTATTTTTTCTCAGCTTATGGGAGCAATCTTACTCTACCCAAATTTTATACTCCGAGCGAACATATTTCTAATCATCAGTTCATATTCGTTTCAATCAAAGTTCATATCATAAGTCCGTTATTTGAGGCAATCCACACTTTTTATGTTTTACACTATTTGAAAGTATATTCAAGTAAAACTTATTCGATTTGCAAGTTTCTGGGATATCTTCTAGTCGGATACTTCCGCTTTGAGCAATTTTAGTTGCTTTTGTTTCTGTGTTTACTGGCTCGGTTATCGCGTAAAGTGCTCGTGCGCATAGCTGCCGCAAAATAAATATATGTATATAAAAACTTAAAAAAAACACCGCGAAATAAAAGAAAATAAAATACCTGAAACGTGTAAAGTTGACGCTGTTAATAGCTAAACAAATGCCCTGCAGGCGCGACCCACAACAACGTGAAAGGTAAACCGAAATCCAAAAACATTTCCCTCTAGCCGAAAAATTGTTCGCTTTTCGTTTTTCACTTTTAATTGTTGCACAAATTATGCATAATTTCTAAGACGGACCAAAATGACTGGCATTTCCGACACTTGTTGTTAGCCAAAATGGAAAAGTTAAACAAATATCGAAGAACTCAACGCTCCAGCTGGTTCACACGTGTGCTGCGCACGTGATCCGCTGATCCCCTCTACAGACCCTGTTTCAAATGCGTATTAACTTTACTTGCTCATATAGACCTTTATCTCATTATACAACCCCGGCTTAGTCACTCTCGATTTAGTAAGCCTTTCGACTTAGTGAAATAATCATATGTACATATAGCGTAATATGGGTCAGAGATATTGCAGCTCCCAATTGTTTCAAACGCTGCAATTACGGTTCGTATGATTATATAGATTTATAAATGTGCGTCAAGAGTTATTTACTAGCAAATATTTAGAGAGGTTTGCAAATAAACAATGACATTTACGAGTACGAATCGCTTATCATTCGAAAATAACAAACATTAATGGGGAAAGTGTAAAATATTCTACTCCAAATTGTCTAAGGCAGGAGATAACGTATATTAGTCACTCACATGATGAATACAATTAGTGAAAAGACTAGTATTATCATAACTGAAATGAAGAGCTCAACGTGTTCGCCAGATACTTTACGTTATAAATTTTTATATGATAATAAAAAGTACTACAAAATTGACAAGTATATCTTGCACGAATGAGAATTAAAAGATAAAAGTTGTATTAGAATATTTCTTTAGAACTACGAATATTTCAATCTTCCCCCTGATTTATCGGATGCAAAAACCACAAATGTAATATGTTTAAAAACTTAATATTTCGATCGGATAAACTCCCGAATCTATGCAATAAAAGATTCTACAAAATCACGTATAGACATGTACATAATATTTGGTAAATCGATAGAGATGCTCAACGGCCACTTAAATTGAGATTACCTTGTTTCTTGCTCTAGAAGTGTAAAGGATGTAGCTTTTATCGTGGACCACGCCCCTACTACAAATTTATATAAAATTGTGTCTAAATCTCTTTAATACAAGTTCAGTTAGGGATTTAACTATTATTGAATCAATTGATGATAACCGAAACCTTATTATCAAATTTTATTTTATTCATCTTTATAATCTGTATAATCTAGATAGTATGTATATTATATAGAATTTGTAAAATATTCAGAATTTGAAATGCCAGCCCCAATTGTGTCGATTTTTCGAACGAATTTATATTCTGTATTAATACCAACAATATAAACATAAAAAAGTTCCTATGGAACAAAGATTCGTAAGTATTTTTTATGATCATTTAAATCAATCCACATTTTTTAAGAAAACTGATGTCCGTATCTACGAACGCTAGTACATATGTATGTAATTACATAGTTAAGTTTGCGGAGTCCTAGATACTTAAGAAACTGGCTGCAACACTTTTAAATAGCAGCTTGATATCTTCAAAGAGAATATATTATTAAAGGTATAAAACATGTAACAGTTTTTATCTCACATGGATTCTTTTTTGTTTTATTGCTTACTTTCTAGTACTAGACATAAGTACAAAGTTGAATTTCTAAATTTTCAAATATTCAAGTCAAACTAGAACAATAATATAAACCTTGAACATCAAAATTCAATTTTATTATATTCTATTAATTCGAATATTGGATGATTAGCAGCTTCATATTTTGTTCACTTGAAATATTGGCACAACACGGCAGTTTATATAATTCAACACGTAAGAAAGATAATAGGACTTATAGTATACTCCCCGAAAAATTTCAACTGCAGGAACACTCTGCCAAACGTAATTGAACAACAACAAAAACCAAAGAGCTATGTAAGCGAACTATTACCGCACGAAATTCCCCGCTAAGAACGTTGCTAATCCGGTCTTTCAGTTTCAGTTGTTGTCTTCTTTTCATTTCGCGGAATAGCAGTACCATCACGTTCCCATTGCCCGCATGAGCATGGCAAAGCAATTGGTGCTCGCCAGTAACATCAACAACAAATATTGTTAACAGGCGTTTTTCATATCGATATGATAAGTGTTCTTTCTTTTATGTCTTTGCGATTGGCAGCAGCAATTTCGGACTGGTTGGTGTTTTGTGTTTTTATACCCTGAACCCATTGAAAATAGGAAATCAGGGTATAATGGTTTCTGTTAAAATGTATGTAACAAACAGAAGGAGGCGTGGCAAACCCCACAAAGTTTATATATTCTTGATCAGGGCGATAACTTCTAAAAGTTTTATTAAGACCAGAAGTCTAAAAATTAAATTATTCAACAAATAAATTCGTTTAATATTTCCCACACTGCAGCGCAGCCCAAGCGCAGTCGCTGCTTACTGCGCAGTTAGCAGAGCGCGGTTTAATACGTGCGTGTGTATGCATGTGTGCCTAAAAGAAGTGCAGAGTGATTAGAAGTCAGATTGGATGGTTCAGGGTATCTCCTAGTCGAGCACTCTAGTCGAGACCTTCTTACTTGTTATACTTTGATTGTTTCAAATGATATGGGCCGAGGAAGCGAGAGTGTTTGCCTTTTACACGCTACGATTTTTGACGGCTCCTAATGCGGGCGTTGCCTTCCGCTGCCGCTGCCGCCAATATAAATATAAATACAAATACAAATAATAATAATAATTTACAAGCAACGCTTAAAGCGTTGGCCATGAAATTGTGGCCAAGACGCTGAGTAGGGTACAAATAAAAGCCGTTTGACTTGGTTTACCAACTGCAAACTGGAGGAGGCAGAGGCAAAGGCGTGGCCCACTATAGTTCGTCTACGATAAACGGTACTCATATCTCTCACGGAGGTAAACTGGAATGTGTAAGCCTTTCGACCCGTTTTTCGTAGTAATAATAATAAGACTCAATTTTTTTCTGTCTCTTTCTCTCTATCTCTCTTTTTTCTTAGAACCCAATCCAGTTTTGTATGTTTTTTGTTAATAGGTGGCTTGCTGAATATCAGCGGTTAATTTAATATTTGCACATCGTTACGGCTGGAATTTGCGTTTACTTTAAAACCATCTGTATGCAAACATATGTAGATATTTTCCCCGTTGAATTCGACTAATTGGCATTTGAAAAAAAAAAAAAAAAAAAACAGTAAAGAGATGCCGAAATGGATCGCGTTGGAAATTAAACCGCCATTCCAATCAACCTTGACAAAGAAGTTTCAAGTCGCTTAAAGGCAGACGAAAAGTGTGTTTATCATATCTGGAATTTATATTGGTCCAGATAGCGACACGTCGCTTCAGCTTTTGAAATTGTATCAATTTATTTCAAGAGCCAATCGAAGAACAAAACCAAACCAAGCCAAACGAAATACACATGCACGCAATTCTGTCTAATTCTATATGTGAAGAAAGGCCGACAGCAGAAAGCATTTTTGATTGGCTTAATTATGCACAGTAAATACAGTTCGTCCATATATACATATGTGTGTGATATGCTATGTCGGATATCATATTTTGCAGCTTTCTTTTCTCATATGGTAAATTGTTGGGCGCTACCAATTAAAATAGAAATTGTTGACCTACCAAAAAATGTTTATAGCGCGCCTACTGCATTTGCATAATAAATCACTACAAATGTTGTTCCAAACAAACACCGAAAACGTAACACAGTATTTCGTCGGCGCAGTTGTTACTGCAAATCACACGCGTTTTGTTGAATAGAGGACAGAATAACTTTCGAAATACACACGACTTAAAAATTGTTAAAGCGCAAAAACGCTCTGCACAGGCGCATAACGTGTTTTAAACTGAGCGCAAAGTCGGAGTCGATCGGTCAACATCGCGCACACTCAGCACCAACAGCTTTAAAAAAAAAAACAAACAACAAAAACAAATACAACAGCGTCAACAGCACAAAAGCCACAATGGGTAGCTTTAGTGAATGAAAGTGTTTTTTTTTCGACTCAGCTGTCTCTGTTATTGTTATAATGACAATGTGCAGTTTTTATACATGCTCTGGGGGCTTACAATAACTGTCCTTTACATTCCCACAATACTGCGGCACAAACAATGAGCAAAAGCATGACTAAAATCTAACATATTCTGCGCTTGTAACGCACAATCAGTATAATTTTTAAATTGAAGCGCGCAGCGTCTACACAAACTATCGATGGCCGCTGCTAGGGTTTTGCAACACTTTTTTTTAGTGTAGTCGAGTTTAATCGAAACAGGCCAGCTGTTTGAAAGAAGCAGCATAAACCTTTTGCAACGAAGTTTTTTGCTAACAAAATCATTAATACGAGACAAGAACATGGCTGGACGTGAAGCCGTCAAACGCGCCGTGCAACAGGTGCGTCCCATATTGTCCGTGGATAGAGAAGAAGCACGCAAACGTGCTCTCAATCTGTACAAGGCCTGGTACCGTCAGATTCCCTACATTGGTAAATCCGTTTGTTATGTCATCAAACTGTCCCGGCGGCTAACAAAAGTAAATAATATTCTTTTTGCGAACAGTTATGGATTACGATATTCCAATGAGCATCGAGCAGTGCCGGTCCAAATTGCGTGAGGAGTTCGTCAAGCATCGTCAAGTAACTGACATTCGTGTGATCGACATGCTGGTCATCAAGGTGAGTGTTCCTCACATGATAAACTCTATCCTTAACTTCTGATTCTCTGTCTAATCAAATACAGGGCCAAATGGAGCTAAAGGAGACTGTGGAGATCTGGAAACAGAAGGGGCACATAATGCGTTATTGGAAGGAATCGCAGGATCCCAAACCAACAGATTTTCTCTCAAAATTTATTCAGGGCGTTAATTAGTAAATAAATCAAGCACTGTGCAAATGATTAAAAAAATTGAAATAGTTTAAACACGAAAATTAAAATATTTCACACGACAAAAATTAAAAAATATCGTGATTTTTTGGCGCGCTTTTGAAGCCCTTGATTTGTTTATTTATTTACTTCAAAATATATCCAAACAAACTATTGTGTGTATATACCCTACATTCGAGAGTATGTGGAATTTATCGATTAGTTTTGGGTAAACGAAATACAATTTAAAATCAGAGCTAAACTGTGTATGCTTTATGATAACGGCTGTTGATTGTTACTACTTGATGAATGGTTTGATTGATTGATAGGTGCAAACAGTCTTCCAGTCTCGTTAGCTATTCATCGTTAAAATTCTATACAGGTAAATGTATCCGTTACTCTTCATGCTTCATGGCCCCAATTCAAGCAGATTGTCTAGCGCGCTAATGGAATTCGAAAAGAGATCGGTTGTAATATCATCGTAGTCCAAGCCCATGCTTTTCAGCTCCGTAAAGCAGTCATCACTGAAGCCCGGTATTTCCAATGAGTTGTTACTCTTGCTGAATGCATCATGTCGATTGGTATAGCCAATGCGTTCTCTAAACATTTCAGCCAGTTGCTCATCCGTGAGCTCCACCGCATGCATCTTCTTGGAATGTTGACGTATCCTAAAATATAAAACTGTTAAATATTTTTTTTATATTTTCACGTAAAATCACACACTTACTTGCCGCGATCAGCAAACTCTTCTGGGCAGTGCTGGCACTTGTATGGATAGTCTGTATGCTCGTATTGATGTTGTCGAAGACGAGCCCGTGAATTTGTCTCGAAGTTGCAATTGTCACAACGCCAAATCTTTGACTTCTGGTGATTACGCTGCTCATGTTCACGCAGTAAGGCAAAATTTTGAAATTTACTGTCACAAATGCGACAGCTGACCACCTCTTCTTCCTGAACGTGGGCACGTTCATAATGCACACGCAGCTCGGCCGCATTGATATAGTTAAGCGAACACTGCGCACACTGATAATGCCGCTCTGAATGCCGCTTCCGATGCACCGACAGCGATTCACTGTTCTTAAAGCTCTTCAAGCATATTTCACATTCGTGCAAGGTATCCACGGCATGCTGCTGCTGCAAATGTAGCTCGTATTTGCGCATGCTGCTAAATTTTTGCTCACAAAAATTGCAATGCACAGGCTGCTTCACCTGGCAGAAGCGCTGATGCGCCTGCAGACTGCTCTTCAAGTTGAACACCTTGTCGCAGGAGGCGCATATAAATTGATGTTCAGTAATATCTGCGCCCAATGGCTGCTGCTGTTGAGGCGTATGCATTCTTGTATAGTGCGTGCGAGCCGACCGCTGATCCTTGAAAATCCGTCCACAGGCGGGACAATTCTGTTGCACGTAGCAATACATTTCTACAAAGAAGTAAGATAATCTGTAGGAATTGTTTTATAGTGTCCTAAAATCAAATACGCACCAAAATCGCCATCAATTTTGTGATGCTCTATTAGATGCTGCTGCATGTCCGTGCGACTATTGGTTACATAGTTATTACAGGGGCGACATTTAAAGCTTTGATCTATGAATATTGCATTATTAGATAGTTATAACACTTGTAGTTTAGCCAAGCCTTACTTTTCGTCAATCCAATGATATCATCCTCGGACACATCACAATTGTGGACTCTCATATAATGAGTGCGCATCTGTTTGGCATCCGTGTGCGTGTGCTTACAGATAGTGCAGGTGAGCAACGGTATGTTCACATTTACTTCTTTGCTGGTCGTTACCTTTGAGGTGGTGGCCATGGAGCTGGTAGTTGAGCCACTCAGTTCCTCCGAAGCTTCAAATTAACAATGTTTATTTAAATCAATTTCACATCAGGGAAGTTTTGAGCTTAGTGCTTACATTTTAATAACGTCGCTTTGATGGATTCAATAGATTGCAGTTCCTGCTTGCTTTGACCGCTGTTATTATGGTCGTTCAGAGTCATATAGAGCGCGCGCTGTATGAGGTCGCACTCAGCGTCCGGAAGACCGGATAAGTCACCATTTTTATTATTAAAATTATAATTGTTGTTGTTCTCGCTGGTTTTGCTTTCATTGATATTAATACTATTGTCATAGAAGGTTTCACTGTTCTTCGCATCCGACCCATCGTTCTCATCTTCCTCATCCTGATCATTGCTATCATACTTGACATCAAAGATTATTACTGAAAAGCAGATACATTTTAGATGCATTTATATAACTATTAGTTAAATATACTTGCTTTCATCCTCCTTGGGTGGCTCGTCGGTAAACGCAACATCAGTGTCTAGACGTGGCATTTTTGCACCGCGCATATAAAGTACGTTCTCCTCTATGGGGGCGGACACACCATCATAGCTCTCCACGAATTGCTGGAACTCTTGACTGAATTGATTCCAATGCAGGAGTTCGCTACTAGCTTTGCGCTTCAGTTCACCTGTTGTCGTTGTCGTCAACGTCGTCTGTGAAGGCGGTAACAGCTTAAGGCTTTGCGACTCGGCAAATAGTTTACGATTGGACTCTAGGGCGAGCTCTACGAAGTGCATTGTTACTTCAAGGGCTCGGCAACAGCGGACGCAAATCTGCATGGGCCACCTGTAGCCGCCGGGTGAGCGAGCCGTCAATGGTAGATTCGTACACTGGCGTAGGCCTTGACCGTATGTGCGCGCGTTCTTTAGATCCGGTATTTTGGCATCGAGTTTGACGGTTTGACGACTTACTGAGAGGCACGCGCGGCATTTTGTGTTGTTCACTTTGTTCATAGCAAGCAGCGCGCTGGATTTTGCAGCATCCGCTGCGGCGGCCATTCGATTGTAATTCAATTGTCCGTATATACGCACGAAGAATCTGTTTCAACAGTATTTAATTGTTTAAAATGATCTGTTTGCATGAAAAAAAACTTTGACAATGCCGCATTGGCTTTTCACCTGTTTTTTTTTTCACTCGCGATTCCTGAAATGTTGTTAGAGAATCTTGAACAAGAGAGTTGGTTGTGAGCTGAATCGATACCTTATGAATAAGTTCCAAGGCAGAGCCACCATGTTTATTATATTTGAATTGTCATATCTACCATCACTGACCACTGTGTTCTTTGGTCAGTGCTACCATTTAAAAATGGATAAAAAAAAAAAAATAATAATAACTTATTAGTTTTAAGATAATTATTACTATACTTCAAAGAAATGATTATCGGAACTCTGAAGTGCCTAAATAGTCAGTGTTCAAATCCAATTCGATAGTCATACCATTTATCGATAGCCATCTACGATATGTGCAGATAAATTCTTCACTAGCCCCGCGTACATCTAAAATAAAAAACAAAAACTATTGCAGAAATTGATTCAAATAAATTTATTATTTCACAATGCCCTTCTTGAGCCCAAATAAAATATCATTTCGAGTTAAGTAAAAATAAATATCATTTAAAGTTTCGTATATATTAATTAGGTAATGATGGACTACAAGTCGGATTTAATCAGCTACATAAGTAAAGAAATACACTTTTGTTTTAGAAAAAAACTGTCTTTAAAACACAGGTTTGGACAGGCTAATATTTAAGTACTCTATATTTATACAAAATATGTACATATATATAAGTTTACATATACTAATTAATGTACGCGTTGATGGCAAATAAAGCACTCCAAATTGATGTAGATGCATTAGTAAATAATTAAATTTTATTACTGTTTACAAAATGTATTTAAGTATTGAATAATTTGCTTAACATGAATTTTTAAATCTTGGAGATGCTAAATAAAAACTGAATTAATGCTTATAATATCCCCACGTAACCATAATAATAATACCTTTTCACAAAGGCATAAACAAATAACTCTAAATATTTAATTTAGATATGCATATCTTAGATATATAACTGGATACATATATATCTAAAATATAAGCATACTTGATTGTCATGTTAAATGTAACTCTAAAATAAGAGTGTTACATTGTATGCTTATACTACAAATATCTTTGTACAGGTTGCCATTAAATTACACAATTCTTATCATTTTGACTTTCAACTTGATGCGTCAGATGGCTGGCTAATCGGACTGGTCGATCTCAACCTTAAACGATCTACGCTCACGAAATTTACCCAAAGTCTGTATATCATTAATGCAGTAAATTTGATCAATCTCCTGCTCGGTCAGCTCCCACTTGTGCTCACGAAGCGCATGTCTGCGAAAACTAAAAGAAAATAATTTGTGTTAAAATATTATTATTTCGGAATATATAACGAATAAATCGAAACTTACGGATTGCGCCTCATATAGGTGCGCACACATTTGGGACACTTGTAAGAGTGTGTGCTCTTATGGCTGGACATATGATTCCTGAGATGCAGACTAGTAAGCATATCGCGTCCGCATTCCGGGCAAATATACTGCACGGCCGTGTGGGAGGCAGTCTGATGTCGTTTCAGATGATGTTTGTAGTTAAATGTCTTAGTACAGCCATTAATGCCGCATTTGAGAGGCGTCGGTGATCCGACGCTATGCTCCGCCAGTAAATGCGACTCCAATTCGGATGTGGTTACAAACTCTTTGGGGCACTGTTTGCATGAAACTTTTACTGGCGTATGCCGTTTCATGTGATAGTTAAGTAGCGTTACGGTGCGGTATGTTGTATTGCAGATCTTGCACTGATGCTGGTAACTATTGCGCGGCGATATAATGCCGCTGGAATGTTGCTCCAACTCATGCTGCAACAGTTTGCCAAGCTCATCGAAGGTGTGATTACATTGCTTGCACACAAAGATGGGGGTACGGGGTAGGCGCGTCCGCAGGTCTTTAACTGGCGATGGCTCCAGCGCAGCAGTCAATAGCTTATCGGTTCCATTCAATAAATGACTGCGACTGGGTTCAATGCTGAAGCTGTCGCTGTTCTTAATGGTTGTGGCATGCTCTCCATCGCCCATAAAATCAAGGTCGAAGTCAAATGGAATGGGCGTTGGAAAGAGTGTTGAGCCAGCAGTTGCTGCTGTTGCTGGCCCTTCTTCACTTGTTGTTGTTGTTGTTATTAATGGTGTTTCTGCTTCTGTGGTGTCCGTGTTTGCTGGTTCTGTAGATCCATTAGATTCTGTAGATTCTGTTGCGGTTGCATCGATTGTGTCTTGCATTGCTTCGGTTTGTGTATTTGTGGTTACATTATCCGTTGAGCATCCTGTGTCCCTGTCTAGCAACGATGAACAAGGATCATTCAGCATCAGCATAGTTAAATAAAATTTTTAAATTGACATTTGAAACGTTAAGTTGTTGCAGTTGTTGTTGTTCCGGCATGTGTTGGGCATATTTGGAATTTGAGTTTGAATTCATTGTTGCTACGCTATTGACCCTCTTACCGCATTTTCCATTGCCATCGCCATTCCCATCGCCGTTGCCATTGCCTCCACCATTCGCATTGCCATCCACAGACTCCGAAAATTGCTGCGCCAATATGTTCGAATTAAGTTGAGTTGTTGTCCCCGATGTTGTTGTTGCTGTTGTTGTTTTATTGCCATCACTAGAATTGAGAGGCAATGTTGTTGTTGCCGTCGGAGTGGTCGTGGTTGCCGCTGAACTAGTTGTCAATTGAGGCGCCTGCATCTCAATAATTGTATCCACTAAATGGCTTCGCTGCAAATGTCTTATGAGCGTGCGCTTAGCCGCAAAGGACCGAATACAGCGTGGACAGTCATAGGGCAATTCTACGCAGATCAAAGCAATTTTTTCAATAATTTTTGTTTTATAAATTATTCTCAATATTGTTACTTACTGCGTATGATAAACACCTCATTGGCATGCGTAGACCCTGAGCATATTTTCGTGCAAGAATGTTTATTTAAATGAATTTTTAATTTTAATATAATATATTTACCACCATCGTTTATGCCATGATGCGCACTTAAATGTTTGCGCATTTCACCCTCCAGTTCGCATTCAAATGGACATTTAGCACACATTACCATGGGATCTGAAAAAGACAAAGGAATAACATAAGTACTGAAAATGAAAATAGACGAATATGTAAAATAGGGACTTTTTTTTCTGATCTCTGTTCACGCACTACAAGACTAACTCCCAGATCCAGCCTATTCCCCACTTGTATCTCTTATCAATTTAAGGATGCTTTGCGGTTATGTCTAACAGTTGCATTACTTAATTTTCCTTTTATCTAACTATCTTCTTATATATTCACTCTTTTCAGACTCTTCAGTACTTACTTTTGTCAACGTGAACATTTATCTTCTCAATGGCTGTACGGGCCACAGACACCTTGTCGCCCTTGGCCTGCACCATGTCCCGCGTGGGCATGCGCTTATGTACCGTCTTATAATGTCGAATGAGCAGTCGTTTCATATTATACAGATTGGTGCACAGCTCGCAGCGATAGGGCGCCAAACCTACAGAGCAACAACTCAATGAAGTTAAACCAAGAACAAACATTTACTAGATTACCCACTCACCGCGATGCACGAACATGTGGTTCTCGAACTTATATTGGCTAGTGAACTTCTTATTACAATAGATGCAATAGGGTTTTTGCAGATGCTTCGACTGTTCATCATCGAAGTCGTCAACATCGTCATCGTCACTGGTGAGCAACAGATTCTGATCAGCCGCCGCATCGTTGTTGTCATTTTCATCCTCATTTTCAGCATCCTCCTCGTCTTCTTCGTCCTCTTCGCCAACCTCGACATCTTCAAAATCCTCAAATAGATTTTCCGCATCAAAGTCCAAACTTATATTATTATTATCAATAACAATATCATCTCCATCAACGACAGGCATATCATCGGCAGGTATGGTACAAATGGCAGCCACATCGGTATTATCTATAAAATCTTGCATATCACCAAATATACTTGTGTTTGGATTTGTTGTGGTCGATGTGGTGGTTGACGCGCCGTTCATGTCTGTAGCAATTGTTGTCGGTGTTGTTGTTGGTGTTGTTAGACTGTTAGCAAACGGTTGCTCTGGGAATATTGAAAATGTATTTGATTCTGTAGCTTCAGTTGTTATTGATGTTGTCGAATCAGTATTCGGTAACTGCTCTGCAGTTGCTGCATAGAACAATGATGTGGTATCCACCACAACATTAAGCTCATTCATAGATGCTCCCACAGTTGTTGTTGTCGTTCTTGATTCCAGACTTGATGGCGCACACGCAGTTGTTAATGTTGTCGCTGCAGTGGACACCGTTGACGTCATGGGAGGATCTTTAGATATACAATTCTTTATATAAAGCGCACTAAATTGATAATTGAAATTTTCAGTCTTACATTTGATGCCAAGTGGAATATCGGGCTGGCTGGAAGCATTGCCACTGTTTACCATTGTATTAGCGCCCCCCTGCTTCGGCTCATGCGTCCAACTGGGTCGCAGTTGCACCTCACTGGGCACTATCAGATGCTTATCGCTGTAGTGTACACGTAGTTGCCCACTGGTTGGCGCTTCGAACAGACACATATCGCAGGAATAAATGCGACTTTTATCTGCCGGCAAAAGTAATTGCGATCTATCTACATGATTCGAACGATTATCGCCAACGCTGGACTTGTGTTCCGTCGTATAATGCTGGATGAGATCGGCGCTGCGTAGCGAATAATAAGAGCACTGATCGCAGTAGAATTTTGGCAAATCTAAAAAGGAACCATTGTTTACATATATAAAGTTTTAATTTACATTCACTCACGACTATGCGTTAATTGATGAGATTTCAGACGTGCCATCGTGGGAAATGCTTTTGGACACAGCTTGCATTTATGTTTCAAAGCGCCAGTAGACGCGGGAGCTGGTCGCGCTTTCGGCTTGACTACAAATAGAGAGCAAATCTTAGTTGGCAGTTACCAAAATGAGTAACTGATTCGAAGAACACACACCTTTTATCTGTGGCAATGCATTGCCCATATGACTTAAGTCGATGTCCATTGCACTATATGTTAAGTCAGGCTTGGAATCATCCAGTAGACTCTGTAATGTCATGTTAGTTGCCGCCGCATTGCCGTTTTTACTATCGTCAATGTACTCGAATACCACCCCGCCATCATTCACTTGCTGCAAAGAGCCATCAGGCATGACCAGAAACTCGGCACCTATGCTTACATTGGCGCTATTGCCACTTCCTATCGGTGGCTCACCCGGTTGGCTGGTAGGCTGTACAACGGGCAAAGACTTCGCCAATTGTTGTTCTATATCACGCAGCTGATCCGCATCAAGTTGAGGATGCGAAAAATCTTCTGGCGTCAGCACAGTAGGTATCAACAGTTCCATATCCTCCAGAGTGCAGACCTTCACTTGCTCCTCGCCATCTCCTGGTTCTATTGGTAGTTTTGGCGGTGATTTTATTGCGTTTGCAGCTGCCTGCATGGATCTTCGGATCCTGAGCTGATGCTCGATTTGGGCTGCTGTCAGACCATGGACTTTTCGATAATGCTCCGGCAGCTGGCGGTGCTTGTACGTGACAAAGCTGCACAATTTGCACTGATGACTCGATGCATCTGTATGAGCGTCCGAATTTGAGTGTGCGTGCGTAGAAAGTACAAAATGTTGCAAATTAGTTTTAAGCCACTTTCAACGTAGCTATATTCAAAGTCAATTACGAATTAGCATCACATAAGTAACAAGGAGGGATTCACGATTAAATAGCATCGACTGTGAGGCGATCTTTCGATGGATTTTCTAAATTCGAGTCAATTGCTCAGTTACCGACACAATGTCGTAAGCTAATTTTAAATCGGACAAGAACAGAGTCTCATCGTAATTGGCAAGGGTATTTACCAAACCTTGACATAGATCTGCAATTTAACATTACACGTTCCATGACAAAAGGGTATTCAACATTCACATAATAACAAAATGTCAAAATACTTCTGAGTCATCCCATTTTTACCTGCGTGCATGCGTATGTGTTGCTTGAGCTCCATGCGATTGTATACCATGGCACCGCATACTTTACATTCGTGACGCGTGATGGACTTTTGTGACTTTCGATCCCAGAGTCTGGGCTGCGTCGCATCCTCGCTCTCGTTCGACTGCAATTAAAATCAAAACAAATGCTTGAAACACGCACACACACACAAACACACACACCCACAATAACAGGGCGATTGCCTTTCACACGTACCTCGAGCCTATGTATTGGCTGTTGACCGTTGGAACGCGGTGAATTTAGCTTTAGCTTGCCAGGGCACAGTTTTCGACAGAGTATTTCGTGTGCTCTCAGTCCATTCTGTATAAAATAGTAGGAGATTTGCAAACTTTTACTACACTCCACGCATATGTATTGCGGCAGCTCGGGCTGATTTTCAATGCGCATGCAGAATAATAGTAAACGCAGTAGGGGTATTTTTGTAGAGGACGCGTCATTTTCGCCACTGCCGCACTCTATTAGCGAGTCCAGTTTGTAGAATTCCGCCTCGGATTTGAGGCAACAGCGACACGAAAATTTGTAATTGGTTTCCATGCCCTCTGTTTTTACTCGCTTGCTCGCCATGTTGGCACATCTAAAACGGTTGGGCGTTAGGCGGCGATGGTGATAATTGCTTTTATTGATAGCATATAAACAAAAATTGTAATTATCTTGTTGTGTCGCGGAATAACACAAAAATATTGTTCATCTAGCCGTTCTAGAAGCGCAGACATTAAAAAAGCATTAACAATGTGACGCCGTCGCGTTAGTTTAGGGTTGCAACTCTATCATCATTTTGTGTGAATGACAAATAGTCATTCAATGTTATCGAAGCCTTAAATCTTACTTTGATAAGGAAATACAAAACAAAGCAATTGTAAACCTCTTATTTATTTATTTTTTTTAATACATAATATTGCAGCTAATGAGTGCTATTCCAGTTCGTGTTGAAGCTCTACTGCATGCATTTTTTTAATATGACACTTAAGCAAATAGTTTTCACGGTATTTCTTTGGACAATACGGACAATTAGCCGCAGGCGCCAAATGTGTGCGTCGATGCACAGCCATCGAAGAGCTGGACTTCGTTGACACCCCACATACTTCACATGTATATTTGCGCTCTCCACTGTGCGTAGGCAAATGTGCGCGCAAATCCCACTTGTTTGGGGCGCAATAGCTGCAAGAAGTACACTGCCAACGGTTGGACTTATCTTCATGATAACGAATTCTATGTGATCGTAGTTTGCTAGCATGCGAGAAACCTATGTGACACACTTCACAGGCATACGGATAGCTGCCGCTGTGTGCACGATATTTGTGCCGACGCAGCTGTTCATCATTGTAAAAACATCGCTCGCACTCATCGCAGCTTAACATCTGGATATTCTGGGTGGGAAGGAACTCCAGCAGTTTATCGTAGTAGGATTGATAGCGGCAGCGAAATCTGGAATTAGCTTTACACATAGCATATTGCTTCTGGAACCATTTAATAAGCGCGCAGGCACTGCGACAGACCACTTGTGGACTAAGTGCCACATTGAAACGTTCTGCCAACTTTTGACTTATTTGCTGGGCGTTTCCCATGCGGTGTTCCTTGAAGTCTTCGTTTCTGTAGTCCTCTCGCCATAGATTTTCATGTTGACGCATTTGATCAATAAAGTCAAGCAGAAGCTCGGGGCGAGTATGCTGCATGCTATAGAATGGCTGGTTGGTGTTCTGGGTAATAATTAATTAATAATAGTTGAATTAATTAATTCTATTCCATTCACTTACCTGAGCTGGTTCCTTAAAAGTCAATACGTCTTTAACTTGCGCTCCTCGCTGCATATTCAAGTCTAATTCATCCAAATTAGAGTCATCTGTTTCTGCTTCGACATCTGAACTCTCATATTCGCTGTTTATTTTTTTTAGATTTTGCAGCTCCAGCTCAACTTCAGCCTGAATTTCCAAATTCAAGCTCGGTGCCTGTTGTCCCTCCCATTGATCCGCAGCATGGCTTGCACTCAAATGCCTGAGAAACAGCACCCAGTCTGTAAAACCATCTATGTCGCAAAGACAACATTTGACAATAATTTCGGCGAGTCCACCTAATTTTAAATAAACTCTTGCACTTTCAACATAACTATTGTTTATATGGTCCCTGCTCATTGTTGATTTGTTAAACATGCCAACTCGTTCTTCTATAAAATTAATTTGCCATTCACCCGAATTCGTTTTCCATTTGGTATTTGCTAGTATATTATTATAAGTTATTGCCGGTACACATATTGTGTACACCTCCCATTTAATCAAAGTTATTAACGAAGAGTTGCGCAGTTTTAGATTTGTAAAGCATTTGAAATGGCAAACAGTTATGATATACCCAGCTGGGCTGGTAAACCGCCCACTGGGCTGCATTTGGATGTGCTCAAGGATGACAAGCTGGTTCAAAAGCTAATGGTTGATGAGAAACGTTGTTATTTGTTTGGCCGAAATAGCCAAATGAACGATTTTTGCATAGATCATGCATCCTGTTCGCGTGTGCATGCAGCCTTTGTCTACCACAAGCACCTAAACATTGCCTTCCTCGTTGATCTCGGCTCCAGTAGGCTAATCCAGTAATATAAAACTTCATCTTTACTCATTGTAAATTGTTGACATTACAGCCCACGGAACATTTATTGGGAACCTGCGCCTGGAGGCGCATAAGCCCACACAGCTACAGATCAACAGTACCTTTCATTTTGGGGCCTCTACACGGAACTACATATTGCGGGAACGTCCCTCAGCGGGTGGCCAGAATAGTAATATTATGGAGGATCTGCCAATGAGCGAGATGAGCGACGGGACTTTGCTTGGTCTCCCAGAGAGCCAAACTGAGCTGGATGTACGTCAAGGCGAGGCAACCTACTTGCTTATCTAGTAATGCTGAACAATTCCTTCCCACAGAACCTAACCGAATATAATACGGCCCACAATCGCCGTATCTCAATGCTGGGCATTGCCGATGACAACAATTTACGCAAACAGAATGCTTTGAAGCAGGGACGCAAGAGACGCAATGTCACCTTCAACGATGAGGAGATCATCATAAATCCTGAAGATGTTGATCCAAACGTTGGACGGTTTCGCAATCTAGTCCAAACAACAGTGGTGCCAGCAAAACGTTCACGCTATGAACCAAATCACATGGGTCTGCACACAGGCAGCAGCAGTGCTGCCAGTGCACATGCCACTCATCAGATGTTCCAGCAGAGCATAGTCGAGATGAAGCAGCAGCAGCAGCAGCAGCAGCAGCAAAATCTTCAACAGCAGCAGCAACAGTTGCCTACAACACCCCATTCTGCTAGCCACTCGCCAATAAATTCATTATATCAAGGATTGCCAGCCAGCAGCTATGAGCACAAAAGCAACAGCGAATTTGAACCGATTTCCCCGTTGGGCATTGGGTCCAAACTGGGTCTCATGTTACCGAATCCGGCGCCAGATGTAACGCCCACATTTGAGGAGCCCCTGATTCCCAGCTCGTCAATAGCCCAAAAGTTGGCTGTGGCCAATGCGAACGGTATGTAGCATTGAATATGATTTTTACAATAATTTAAAATTTGTAATTTTCAGTGCGTCGCTTTGTGGATGATGTACATGAAACAAGTGGCGAGGGCGACTCAATGTGTCCGCAGAAGAAGAAATATGCTAAAGAGGCTTGGCCCGGACGGAAGCCAATGCTGGGCCAACTGTAATCCTTGTCCCATAATATTGTATATGCATAACTAAATAGTGTGCGCAGCAATTCCAAATTGGAATTTCCCTGACACCCTGAATGCGAATTAACTTTAACCCATTTGTAGTTCCATAATAACTTTTATAAAAAATATAAAGAAAACTAAATTTCTTGACTACATTTTGCAGCTATGTGGGTAGCGTGGAAAGGGTATGACATCCCTAATGTTTTTAACTCCAGTCAATAGCTGCAGATAACGCTCAAACCCCATGCCAAAGCCTCCAGTGGGTAAGCCACCAAATTTACGCAGCTCCACATACCAAGAGAGGTCCTTAGGTAATTTTGGATTTTTGCTCAGTAGCTCAGCATCAGATTCACGTAGGCTACCGCCGCACAGTTCGCCTACCGAAGGCATCAGCAAATCCAGCGCATGAACCCGTTGTGGATCGCTGCGTGAAACCTTCATATAGAAGGGTTTCTGTTGTGAAGGCCAGTTGAGCACAAACACGGGTGCTCCGCAGTGTGCGACCAAAAATAACTCTTGCTCCTTGCTCAACCCATCATCTATACCCACAGGAGTCTTTAACTTATCTCTATTAGCCACAATTATCGCCAAGGCCTCATCATAGCTCATTATTGTCCAAGGCGCCTGCAACCAAGTTAAGTCTGAGCTGGCATTAGCCTTACTCTGACAAAAATGCAAATCGGAAGCACTACTGTTGTGGAGGCGATTAGTAATCTCCTTTAGAGTGCACTCTATAAATGCCGCCAGTGCATCCAGCTGCTCCATATACACAAGCTCCACCTCAAACATGTAGAACTCGGCTAAATGCAGCGGCGATTTGGAATTTTCCGCACGAAAGGCGGGCGCAAACGTGTACGTGTTTCCCAAGCCATAGGACATTGCTTCTAGATGCAGTTGACCAGAAACACTCAGAAAGGCCTTCTGATCGAAATAACTCTCCTCAACGGGCACATTAGGCCGCGACATCTGTTTAAGCAGCTGATCTGAATCGGGCTGAACGCGAAAGACCTACAATTAAGAGCATGAAAGGCTATATTAAGCGAAGTCATTTTTCTGTTCTCTTACCTCGCCAGCTCCCTCGCAATCATTTGTAGTAAGTATGGGCGTGTTTATCTGCACAAAATTCAGCTCGTCCATGTAATCGTGTATGGCCTTTTGTGCCTTGTGTCTGATTCTCATCTGGGCAGCAATGTAGTCGATGCGTGAACGCAAATGCAGGTGCTCCCGCACATATTCCGGCGCATGCTGCTGTTTAGGAGAGAACGGATACCCGTCTTGCAGATGACCCTCCGCTGCACACAAATAATACAAGAGTCGTGTATATTATATAAACTACAAATGTGTGCATGTATGTATTCACCTATTGATTGAACATTTTCAGCGTGCAATTCGTAATGCCCATTTGGCGCCAGTTGTACACGACCTACGGCGCTGACTACGCTGCCCGCTGTCAGCTTCTGCGTATCCAGAGTTCGTGGCACAACCAACTGAAACTTGTTGCTAGTGGAACCATCGTTGATGTCCAAAAATATATTGTTTTTCAAACGTCGCACATTCTTTATCCAGCCCTACAATACAAAAAAAAATCATAAATCACATAATAATTAGCCAAGGCTTGTCTCTTTACCTGTACTTGCAGCGTGTCACCTGGTTTATTTGCGACAGCTATTTGGGCAATGCGTTTAACGCTGCTATAATATCTTCTAAGCAAAAACATTGTACTCACATTTCCTTGGCCGCCAAACAGCTGTTTCTAGCAAAGGCAAGTACGCTGGTCGAAATGCCGGTTGCCAAGTAAATATGACCACTGGTTAGTGGTATGGCCGGACAAGCTTAGCTGATTCAAGTCATATTTGCTCAATTAAGAAATACACTACGGTATTCATATTTTTACGGCAAGATTATATACACATATATACATTCTAGCTTTAAGCTGCAACGCGATGAATTTCAATCGATTACGACCGATAACATTAAACTATTCAACGTTTGGCAGTTAAGTTTGTATCGTGATGAAGTGCAGTTCAATTCCTTTTATTACGTGCGATAAAAACGTACAATATTTATTTTTTTATTTAAGATTTAGGAAATATTAAAATAGCACATAAATTGCTTTGAAAGCCAGATGTATAGGGACAATAAAGATTGATAATCTTATACTATTTTTAAAGAAATACCTACATTTCATCGGGATGTAGCACAGTCAGTATTTTGCTGGATCCAATCATTAGCAATTTTTAATAGTTTTGGATTATCAACAAATTCCTTTTGATCCTGCTGCTTAGTGTCATTATCTTTGCCACCTTTACGCACAAATGCGGCTTCACCCCTTCTGAGAATTCCAACTTCTGCCATTTCATTCATGTTGACTGACTTATTTTCACGAAAGCTTTTAATGCTTAGGTGATCAACTAATTTTTCTAGTCCCACAGCATCGGGAATGTAATCTAAAAATTTGCCAACTTTCGATATAGTACCTGGTAAATCTACGAGCATGTCCTCATAGTTAAGATAAAGCACATTTAGGAGCTGACTATGAGCCTTGGCCTCTTTTATATGACTGAAATAAGGTAGCCAAGGATCTGCAAGTAGGTAATTGTACAAATTTTTGAAAGGAAGCTAATATTGGAGATATATACTTAATCCTTGCTGAAAATAACGCCAATAACGTTCGAAGTCTCCAACGTAGCCCTGTGTGCGAAACAAACGATTCAGATAATAATAGGAAACAGCTACATCCTTCGGATTACGAGCCACATAAATGATCTGAAAAAAAAAAAAATAAGAAAATAGTATAACTGAATTTTCTTTTAGTTTGGATGTTCAGTTACCTTGCATTTATTCTCCAAGACACTTGGTGGGATTAGAGAAAAGGGAAAATGAGTTTTAATAAATCGTCGCTGACCATGAGGTAATTTGCTCAGCGTCTCGTAACCCGGTCGCGAAATTTGTTCAATAAACTCGAGAGCAGCTGGAGAGTGACTATTCTCAGCTTGAAGCTCTGCTTTGACTTCATCGTGTACGAACAAGGGAAATCTGTCGAAAGAGTTTAGGATGAAAAGAAAAAATCCTACAAGTTTCAAATCTCCATTTACTCCAGAAAGGGAAAACGTTCAGTGAGAGGACGTTGCTGGGCCTTCTCAAAGTCCAGACGATTGGCTAGTAACCAAATGAGCTCTTGTGTCCAAGTGGTGCCCGATCGCGGAACGGTTGCTATCCATATATCATCGGGGCGTGCCTCGAAATTGTAATATTGCTTGGCATGGGCCTTATACTTGTGTGGAAAAAAATAACCCTCGGGTCCAACTTGCACAAAGCCTGTGCGCTCCCCTGCGAAGCATAATTGAAATAAATTTCAATTGAGTATTTCCAATTACTGCCCACCTGTGAAGTACTCCAGCAGCTCCGCATTGATGGAAGCTTCCACATCGCGAATCTCGTAAGGAAATATTTTTTCGCACTTATCCATTGCTCTACGAGACGCACTCGACGAGAAGCTAGCATTAACTAAATGCGACGACCGCCCAACTGGTTGCAATTGTAGCCGGGAAAGCGTCTTGTTAACATACGCACACACTCACAAACACACACCACGCAAATATACTCACTCACACACACACGATATTTGGTTGCAACACTTTCGGCTACTCAGTGAAAGTGACCTCTGCGACCGGAATTCGACAGCCGCTTGGCACAGTATTCAATTGGAACTCAATAAGTGTCTAGATAAGCGAACTGTAATGCTAAATAAAGTAAACAACATTAAGTTGCTAGGCTCTGTAAATACTATTCAATAAACTAAAGTAACAATTTTTCATTATTATTCAATTTTTCATATTATATATAAATATTTGGCAGCTTATAATGCTTAGATAACTCAAAAAAGAAAATAAATATTATATGGGATAAAAGAGAGATAAATGCCAATCTCTACATTTGACTCGAATAAAATAAGAATCAGAATGGTAATTTAAGATAAGAAAAATTCGTAAATTATTAACGAAAGAAATGTCAAATATGATTATATATAAATTTATATTGATTTTATTTCTGCAATATAAATATTTCCAGTTTTTCCGGGATTTTTATCAGTGAACTTTTGATGTAAAATTGGTTTATTTTAGGCTTTAAACGAAGTGTTCTAATAATACATACACTATGTATTATGCATGCATAATATGTAGCACAAACATCTGAATTGAATTTGAAATAACATATATAAAAATTGTATTATTTCTGTAATCTCTATAAATGTAGATATTTTTTTAAATATACATATGTATATACAACACCTCATAGAAATGTATATAATATATTCATTTGTAGTCTAGTATACCCTTTAGTTCAAGTACAGGTTATGTAAGCAGAGACGAGCGACAATCGAGTCGCTTTTAATTGTGCCAAGTCTTGAATAATAGCAAACGCAATTAAAGCAAACACAGGCGTGTTGCGTTGATTACAGCAAAACTTTTATTGCGACTTTATTCGAAAAGTGCTAAAAATATGTGTGGAAAGATGCAGATGTAGCTCTGCAATTTCTATTTGTTGCTGGACCTAGCAGGGTGGCAGGGTGCAGCGACGCTGCTTGATCAGGCGCTTGGGGCAGGACTGGCCTCCATGCTGCGGCTCGCTAATGACATAGCGATAGCCCTCGGAGTAGCCGGAGCCACAGCTCACGCTGCACGGCGACCAATTGGACCAGTCGGACATAACGCAGTCTTTGGGCAGGTGGGTCGGCGTGGCTACATATTCGCCACGTATCTTGCTGCAGGTCTGCAGGCAATCGTTCTCGGTGAGGAAATTGTTGCGATTGCCACGACAGCCGCCGTATGTGAAGGACTCACAGCGATTGGAGTGAGCGTTGTAGGCGTAGCGTTGATAGTTGCCACGGCAAGGACCAGTCTCTGGCTGTTGAACGCATATTTCCTTGGCTTGCTCCATGTTGATGTTGCAGTCCAAGGCGTGTTGGCATTGCTTTTGCTGATGCAACTCGAGCCGCTTGGTGCAATTATCTTTCATCGGACCATCTTCCAGCAGAACCAAGCGTTTGCGTATAGTGCTACCCAGGCCACATATACCAGAGCACGGACTCCAATCACTCCACTGGGTGGTCGGGCAATCCGGATCGGGCAATTCCACCTGTTCGTACGTGCACTCCGGTCGCATGCACTTGTTCTTCTCCACAATGGTGATGTGAGGACAGCGCTTGCGTCCCTGTGGACTAACAAAAGTGCGCGTACGCATGGTAATGCCAATGCCGCAGCTGGCGGAGCACTCAGACCACACGCTCCAGGGTGTGGTTCTACATATACCAGTGCCTTCGCCATTGTCATTGACCAACGATTGCGAATTCGCCAGATTTTCGCCTTCATCGTCGTCACGATCCTGGCCAGCCGCACCATTGTCGCACTCCGGCACATCCGCTACGCACATCTCCTTCGAAATTAGTTGACGGCTGCACTTGCTCTGCTTCGCCAGCTCGGCATTCAGGTAATTGCGACTACGCATGCGTATGCCCTTTCCACAAGAAACTGAGCAAGGGCTCCAGGCATTGTAGCTGCTCACACGGCATTCAGCTAAGAAAGAATATTCAAAACTGTTTATGAGAGCATTATAATAATATCGTCATATGTATATGTCTTACCACGCGTGTCCTGTTCCTCAGCATCATCGGACACCTCCAGTTGCAGGGCTTGCAGAAAGTCGTCATCGCAATTTCGTGAGACAATCTTTTCGCGTCGCAAATAGAGCTTGGCAAGCGGCGTCATTTGCTGACTCTTTGGATTGTAGAATGGTGCGCGTGGATCCTCGGGGTACATAGTCGTAATCCTGTACATGCGTTCGCGTGGCTGAGTCTCAGCATTGGGGGACTACAGTTATATTACAGTTAGTTCAAATACAACTTAGAAAAAGTCATAGCCATTTACCATATAAGTTATGCCGCTATCAGTGCCCGCATCCCAGGGATAGAGATCAAAGTCCATGGAGTCCTTCCAGCTACAGTCGGAGGTGCAAAGATCTACTCCATTAATGCCCACCACCCAGTCCGGTGATGGGCCAAACATGGATACCAATGAAATCTTTGGATGCTTGCGATCCACACGAAATTTAGAAGAAGTGTTCTGATTAACATTTGGATACCATAACCCTGCCGCTTTGATGAGCGTGCGCAGCTTGGGACCTTGAGCACGCAGCTCCGTTTCCAGAGCTGTGGGCGAACCCCATTCGGCCAACGAGCGGAAACCATCCGTGGCAATATGATTTTCGCCCCAGAAAGAGAAATTCGCCTCATGGGAAGCTCCAATCACATCGGAGAAATGCGTCAGCCAAATGGCAAAGGGGTAATCTTTGGGGTGCGTCTCATTTGACCAGATTCCCTCAAAAACAAACTGCCGAGATGATTCATTGATTATGTATTTTGATTATATATCTCCAACTTACACTGTATTTGGCTTCATCACAGGCACAGCATTCCTTCTGTGTATCAGCTGCGCTTGGCTTGTGCTCGCAAATCACTTGGGTGAGCTGACCGTCATCCGAAAACCAGGCACGTGGACTTTCGTACACCATGGCGGATAGTGAAACACAACCCGAACCTGTCTCGGGTGCCACCCACATGACCTGTACCTCTGTCTTGGGTAAATCATCTGCTTCTGAGACTGTATTGACACAGCGTTCGTTGAATTTGGTAAGTGAGTCGCTGAAAAGCTGGAAGCGACCAACACGACGTGGACTGGCGACCTGCGACCGTCTGCCGCCAGTGTGAGCCTCAGCAGCAATAGTGAAGTGGGTGAAATGTTGGATTTTTGTATGGGTGCGTGAGCCAAGCAACAGTACTGAAAATGAAATTCAAAGAAAGATTCGTTAAAATTTAAATTAACTTATCCCTATTTATCGATGCTTTCAACAAAGAATTTCGGTACAAATGAAATCGAGCATCGTGTTATCGATAGTTAAATACAGCGGCTTTCATACTCGATCATCCCGCGTTTTCAGTTCGCTTTGTTACTCAGTTATTGCTTTTAAAATAAACAAACAAAAATATCTATAAGTAAAGATGAATTGCTTTTTCAATTCGCTTTCGGAGGGCTGCGTGACTTTCGAAAAATGTGGCGATGTGATCGTTTCACCACAAGACAATATGATTGGGATGTTTTGCCGGTTTTGTTCTGACATTTACACAAATCTGTCGAAGTTTCTGCATCATTTGCAGTGGATGCACAGCGATGTGCTTAAATTTACCAAAGCACACAATGTCTATAGCATGGAAGAACTATTGTCTTCCAGCGACACACAGAACGATGTTCATTTGCAAGCAAATAGCAGCAGTAGAAGCAGTAGTGATTCCGGCATGCCAGCTGATAAGGCAGATGCAACAGACTCATCAAATAGCGGCATTAGCTACACAATGGAAAGCGATGCAATAGCGAGTATCGTAATGAATAAAAATATTTTGAGTGCTTTGGCCACCTATGAAGTGGATTACCAGGAAACGAAAGCCAGCAAGAAAACAAATTCACCCAAAAATGTTTTGCAGTGGCAAGCAGAAGGTGAGTCCAATGAATTACTCTAATTGAAAGTGACTTAACTATATATATTCTCAGCGGATAATTGCCTGCCAGTAGCTGATCAAGCGAAAGACGTCATAGCGGAAGTGGAAGCCATGTTGTTTAACTCTGAGCTACGAGCTGAGGAATCATCAGCTCCCAAAAAGCCAAAGCTTCCGTCTGAAAATTTCTCCGATCATAAATTGCAATTGCAACAAACGTCAGATTTTCAGTTTATCAAACCTCAGCTTTCAGTTGACCTAATTGAAAAGCCCATCAAACCCATTGAGGAGCACAAATCAAAGCTTGGAAGACCACAAACGGAAACCAAAAGCAAAACACAGAAACCTGAAAAACCAAAATTTATTTGCGATTATAAAAGTTATGCCATAGCGCGCTCTGTGCGCAAGCGAGAGCAGCAACAGCGTTTGCAAATTATAAAGAAACGCATATTTAGCTCGATAAATGGCGATTTTCGTAGGATAAACCGCGTGCCATTTAAGCCGGCGAATGACGTCAATATCATTAAAGATCACTTGCTGGTGAAAGCTAAAAATTTAGCGAAGCAGAAGGAATCTTTAACTAAAGATCAACTTGCACAAATCGACCACAAGAAGCAGCTATCGTCCACAAAATTAAATCTTCAACTCGAAACCAAGTCAACCCATCCAGTCTGTCATGCCAAACTTAAATTTGATTCGGAAAACTGTTCGTGTCCCAATGAAAATCATCTTGAGAAGCTTACAAAAAATCTTGCCGATACTAAAAGCCAGAAGACAATGCCAAATCGTCGACCCTCTTATTCGGAACCAAGCGTTTCCTCAAGTCAGCTACAGGTAAAAACCACAGATCAATGTAAAGTAGATACAACAGAGAACGAGAAGACACGGTGTAAGAACGCGGAGCAAAATACATCTAACAGAGTCTCACTGAATTTCGATTTATCCGAAAGCGCCGTAGAGTTTCTCCAGGTTAGCGAAAAACTTAAATGGCAAGAAATTGCTTTCAAATATTAAGATAGTTTGTCTAATCACTTATTTTATTTCATTCTTTTCCAGAGCGAACTACAAACTTCATTGGTGAATGCGGATAGCTTGCTGGAATTGGCTGTACCTATCGATGCGCAATGCAACAGCAATGCCTCTGAAACTTTACCTAAGGCAATACCGAGCGTACAGCCGCAGGAACAGAAGCAGTTGAACACACAGCCGGATCAGGAAACATTAGAAATTAAAATCAATTCAGTAGACAAAGATCTACGCAACGATGTGACCCTTCTTAAAGTAGTTGGGGTAAGAAAATGCATAGAAAAAAATTATAATTATTAACTTTATATTGATTATATCTTCATGCAGCTAGCCATCATAAAGTATGCTGACTTTGAGGAAGTAAAACCCATCGAATTTATTGATACAATACGAGGAAAAGCAGCTAAGTTTGCCAATATCCTGCGGCAATATACTACTGTCTGGAATCCCAAGCGATCGAATACACAATTTACCCCAAAGATCCTCATGGAACTGCTTCGTCTCACAGAGGAGACCAATGCGGAATTTAAATTCAACTTGGATGTAAGCGAAATGAAGCGCATTTTAAATTTAATCAACTCCTGGCATGCACAACAAATCGATCTTAGGTTCTTCAAGAAGGTCACGCTGTCCAGTGCAGTTGATTATTATCTACAACTGTTCGCCTTCCTGCCCAAGATAAATAGTTGTGTGTATTATTGCGAGTGGTGCGACGAAAGCAGCAGCAACAAAACACGCTATGAGAAGCATCGTATAACCCATCTATCGCGCTACGCCTGTCCACAGTGCAAGCGAGGCTTTAAGAAACAAGGCTTTCTGTTCAATCATTTGCGCACTATGCACGGGCTGAATCATTAAACCAAACATATTAAGTTTTCTAAGAGTTACTAGTTAAATCTTCGTTTTTTTATAATTTGTACTTGGACGACAGATTATTTAATTTTGTTCAAAGTTTTTCATTATATAAAAGTATGGAACGTCTGTACTATAAGTTTTATATTATTTATGTTAATTTAAATGGAAATTCATTGAAAGAATTCACAAACTAGATCAGAGATCATTTGTTAAGCAAAATTTGTAGCTAGTGTTCTTTAGACGCCATAGTTAAAGAATATTAGAATTTTATTATCTTTATCTGTACATTTTTTCAAGTAAACTTTTTTTTTTTTTAGAATATTGCATCTATTATGCTTGCATTTATTTAATTTAATGAATTAGGATCTTGAAACATTGTCTAACATAAGTGAAGACTATGAAAATGTTTTACATTTATGTCGGAAAAGACTCTTATTATCATACAAATATTCATATATTGAATATTGGACTCTACTTAAATTCAGAAAAGTTTTTGTTTTGCTTTTCAATCCGAAATTGTCAAACCCACATTGGGATTAATATTGTATTTGAATATTATCAAAACACTGCAATGTAGAGTTACGATCATGAAAGACCCACACGACACGCTCCACATTCACTCATTTGTTGAACACTTGTTGCTTATCGTCTTCGCTTTGTGCTGTGCGTTTTAGGGGTCACAAGGCTATGACGCTCCCTAGCGCTGATTAAGAAAAGCTTTTGTTTTTTCTTTTCTGTTATACATAGCAAGATTTTGAGATCCACCTAACACTTACAATTGTATGCCTTGCCGGGCACATATCCATTGGGTCCATCAGCCACAATTAATTTGTATCCATTGTCGCCGCGTGTACGTCGGCCGTGAGGCAAGTGTGTGGGAGCACGGGGACAGCCAGCCGCTCGACTAATTGCGCCTGCCACAAGACAGAGGGCAACAGCAACGCTGATAAACGACGGCAACGAGTGCCACATTTTTTAATCTTTCAGATTTTGTTTTTTATTTCCTTGAGCGAATAAACAATACACGACCGTCGCCGACAAAGCGTACAAGCCGACTGAATCCCAATTTGAGCACTTTCTAGTTATCTTCGGGCGAATGTATTATATATACATATGTATATAATAAATGTATTCTGATTGTCTTACATAGTTGTATGTACCATATAAGCAACATGTGCACTTTGCTTCTCCTGATTAAACAGCATCTGCTTGGGCAATCACATATTAAAGATATTTTAAATTTTGATATCAAATGTAAATTGATAAATAATATAGATATAGATCTTGAGTTTTCCTGATTTGTGTTTTCCCCGTCTTTTTATTTGAATATGTGATTTGAATATGTGAATTATTTGAATAACGATTTATTTAATTATGTATGTGAAATGAGATTCAAATTATATGATTTTCATTGCCGATTTAATTTTGTCTTTTAATAAATATTGTACGCAAATGTTTTTATTTCGTTTTACAGTTTTACTCTCTATATATATGTATATAGTATAAATGTTCCACATAATTACAATAGTATTATTACATACATACATACATACACATATATAGATATTCTTAATGGTAACAATTCTTTTATATATTCTTAAAATGCAGCGTTTTAGTAAGTGTATATATCAATATACACCTATATATATATATAAGTTAGTAAGTTCGCTCAGCGCTGCATTTACATACAAACATGCTATACACACTCTCAAATACATATGTACGTTTTTCCACATATATATTGTTACTAAATATATACTTGTATATATATATATCTAATAATGCGCTAGTTAATCTGAATAAATAGCTTTGAAATCATAAATCAGGGGTTCGCATTGGCATTGTTTTAGCAAATTTAAAATTTTAATTATAAGAAATGGAGCAGCTGAACTGCTGCCACCTGAGATATAAAAAAACATTGTTCTATATATAATAGTAAACTTAAAGAAGGATCACATGATTTGCCAGACCTAATAAATAAAAGGAGATATTTCTGTATAGGTAATACTTTAAAGAATAGTTTAACAGCAAATCACAAGCGACGAGAAAAGCTAATACTAAAAAGTCAGTATGGGCGTCTCCCGATGATCCAAAAGATCTGTAAAGGATGAAATGAAAAATATCATTTAGTAAGATTGCCATATTTTCTTTTTACAATTATATTATGTATTGATCTACTCTTAGAAATTATAGAACAGTTTGCAAATATTTCTTTTCAATTATCAATGAGATCGAAAGCTAAATATATATGTATGTATATGTGGATAGGAACATTTGAAAATTTGTTAGTAATAGTTTCATCTATACAAATAGTTTCATCTGTCTAGCTCAAAGAGTACGGTCAATCAGTCGATCAGCCCAATCATTTGGTATAACTTACCCTTGGCTATGCTCCACCAAGGCAGTGTAACATATGTCAGGAATGCGTTGAGCGGAGTCGATTGCTGTCTCCGATTCTCCTTCCAGAAATGAAAGGATTGCGTAAACCCGCGACTGGTCCATAGGGGATTATAGGCGCCATCGTCGAGCTCTGCAAGCATACAAAAGTAAAGAAATCAGTGGGGCAAATAGGTAATATTCAATAACGTTGATAAAACATGCAGAGTGGATATTGGGCTATATTATGTGAATCGTGTTTAGTTAACCTTTGAGCGCCTTTTTAGGCAGATCGCACCAGTAATATATATTGGTGCCGTCGGGCGTACGGCGCTTGGGCACCAGATGCAACACCTTGTGGTAATAGGATTGCTTTGCTGTGCGAGGCAATGTGGCGCTGCTGCCTGACGTCTCGTTGCCATTTGCCGCATCCGCTTCACCATTGAGCAGTGGCTGCTGCTCCGCTGACTGCTGCTGGGTCGACTCCGCTTTCGGCTCCTGGTGCACATTATTATAGTTATTTGCGCTGTCCGCCGACAACTGCAATGGATGGCTCTCTGATTTCACAGGTACACGTATACACTTTTCGAATCGCTGCGCGGACGTCACGTCTGCGGGTGGCGATGGCGTCGTTGGTGTCTGCTCCACCACAGGCAGCTCCTCGCGCCCGCGCACGCTTATCAATAGCTTGCTGTCGCTTTCGCTGAGGATGGCTATCTTAGCAGCCGATGTAGCCTCGTCTGCGTACAAGGATTGGCCATTCAGGGAGGTGGCATCATCAGCGATTTCATATTCCTCAGTTTTGACTGCAGCTGTGCTCGCTTTGACATGATTGTTGTTATTGTTGCCAGTTTTGGACTTGATTGCGGGTTTCGGTCTGTCCTTGTCCTTATCCTTCTCCTTATTCTTTTCTTTATCCTTGTTTTTCTCCTTCTCTTTGTCATTCCCCTTCTCCTTATCGACCGATCGGGTATTGCGCAGCCTTTTTGGCGACATCTTAGCCAGCAAAGCACTCGTAGCATTCGCTTTCTGATTCGTGGACTTCTTGTCGTTCTCCTTATCTTTATCCTTGCCCTTATCTAGCTCTTTTGGCTTGACCTGACGTACACGAGATGGCGTCACCTTTCTAGGCATTGGCACACTCGTTCGTCGATCTGCAGCGCTCAAGGACACGCTTCGTGTAATATTGCTGCCGGCCTTTCGCTTGCTCTCTAGGCTGGTAAGCCTTAGGCTGCTCCGTTTACTGACCACCAGCTCGCTCTCCACGCACAATATGCTCGGCGTCTTGGGCTTGAGCCGTGTCAGGGCCCGTTTGTCGGGCATTTTGTTGAGGCACGCGGGCGTCTCATTAGCAGCATCCTCACAGCTGGGGCAGTACACCTCCGACATTTCGGGAGTGTCCACCACGCTGCTATTCACCGATGTCCAGCGTTTTTTGCACTTGCCACCGAAGCAATTGCAGCCCGTGCTGCTGCTGCCTCCGTTGCCGCCATCCGTCATAGCCTCGACTGCTGCGCTCAGCGGTGGGGGAGTGACCGCTGTGACAGCCATGACTGGCGTATCATTACTTGTGCAACTGCTAGCGACTCCTTCGTTGTCTATGGCAGCTGGCGCTAAATTTGTTTGGTCAGTTAACAATTTGAGCGATTCACAATTCAGTTTTGGGTACAGTTTTGCAGCGGATGCCGAGAAAGCAGGACGTTGCTGATCTACAAGTAGATATAGATCGGTTTGTTGCATTTTTATAAAGCATTTACAACGACAAATACAACAATCGACCGAGACTCGATCGACAAGTAACATAAAATTTTAATTTTGGCCAAGTAACAAACAAAAAATCAGCGTAACAAAATAATAAATGAAAACCGGGATAGCGCTATAAAGGGTGAATCACTATATGTGGTTACGACGTTGATGAGCAAGTAATGTTATATAGAATATAACATTATAATGAGTAATCTAAGTGGAAACACATCGAGGAGTCGCCTTGAAGCTATTTACAATGGATGAGTGGGCGGTATTTTATGAATATTATTAGTGAACATTCCCGAGTTCATGCTGTATATGGAATAGAACAACCTGAAGCTTTACTATATATATATATATATTATATGGTAAGGATTTCCTTTCTATAATTTAATGGTCTTACTAAATCTGTTTCTAATCATATTACCCTTTATATTAATTTTTATTGCATCTATTCTAATATTATATTACACCGATTCTAACCCGTACTTTTTTTTTTATTGATAATATTTCAAATGTAAAGCCAACGTAAATTGAAAACAAAAATATCATATTCTGTAGATGTTTGTGAATTTTGTTTTTAGTTGTCCTGCTTTCTCGGCAAAGTCAAGTATTAGGTATATACTTGTTGTTCCTTTTTGAAAATATATATATACACACATTGTAGTTGGTTAATTTCAATTTAAAATTTGTTAATTTAAGAAAAGTCTTAGGAACCACAACATGTTTACAAGGAAACAGAAAACAAAAGCAAAGAAAGAAAATGAACTAAAGCAGAGCAAAGCGAGCAGGAAAAGCGAAACTAAATTAAGATAATTTGAAATAGCCTACAAATCAGTACAAACTATAAGTGGGTTAACATTATTTACAATTGAGCAGAGAGTTCATGCAAAAATATCAAAAAATTCTATTTCTTTCATTAGATATACAAATGTACAAAGAATATAGATTGCCTACCATCGCGCAAGTCGCCAGCCTCGATCTCGGATACCTCGCTGGCCAGCGAGTCGAGTCCTTCGTTTTCGGAGCGGGCTTTGACGCCGGCAGTAGTGCTGGTGCCGCTGCCCACCATGTCTTGGTTGGTATTCTTTGTCCGCCAGCCGTATCGGGAGAAATTATTGAGATTCGCGCTCGGATCGCTGAGTCGACGTTGATGACGATATGTGCAATAGTCATCGTTCTCCTCCTCCCATTCGTCCCACATGTCCGTGGCGCAGAAGCCAGGCTCGCTTGTGGGCGTCTCTACGCCAGAGCCTTTCGGCTTGGTCACTGCCATCTCGGCATGACCCTTGCCCTGTGGCCCTTTCATGCGCACGAATTCGCAACGCGTTTGGACTCCTGCTCCACTGCTGAAAAGCCCAAACGACATGCGCTGTGCCACCTTAGAGCTCAGGCTTGATTGCTGTAAAAGCAAAATATCAATATGCTATCGTTTTCTATGGATCGTTAGATAATCCCACACTAACCCTGGCATCATAGACCTTCTTCAGCGCATCGTAGCGTATGGAGCCCAGAAAGATAACGCCCTGCACGGCGCCATCTTTGTCGTTGGCCACTAATTCGACGCAGACCATTTCTCCATCGCGCACTAATATGTCGCTAAACACCTCATCGAAGTTGTCCACCATAAAGCATATATGCGGATAGGTAATCTCTTCACCCTCCCCCTTGGTATCCATCTTTCGGCGACTGGGACTCGCGTAGACCCGTTGCGAGTGCCGTCGCAGGACTTGCAGCTCCTTGGGTGAGGTTCTTGTACATATGGCTAAGGTTAACGTGTAGTCGAACTGATGTATAACCATGTTCAAATAGACAGTCTCCTCCCAATCCACATCTGGATCACCGATGGGCAACTTGCGTGAATCCTTGCGAAATACCTCAACTTCAGTCTACAAGAGAATAAGTGAACAATAAATGTGCCACATAAGTGTATGATTAACATTAACCCACCTCATATTTTGGCATATGGCGCGAGGAGCTTTTCACGTGTTTTTTGCGCACAAAAAAGAGCAAATCATCCGAGTCGATGCTGTGCACAGGCTCTGCTTGGAATAGAAAATGACGCACAAACAAATCCGTCCAATAGGTCGTGCCCTGAAGCACCACAAAGCCGCCATCTGAAACAATTTAATAAAGTTTTAGTTTATCAGGTCAGAAAAAGAGTGTTACGGGAATTAGTTTAGGAAATAACACTAGCCTTTATGTACTCTCGATGTAATTACTGATATACAAAATATTTAAAATGTTATATATATATATATATATATATATATACTTTAGACTAAATGATCTGAATAATAAAAAAATTATTAATATTCGACAACTTTTTTTTTAATGCAAGGGTTGTGTAAGTCTAATAAGTGATGTTGATGCTTTATAGGCCAGTACAAATATGTACAACAAAAATACTACAGGTGGTCCCATATCTTATCCAATAATAATAATAAAAATGCAAAAAGGAAAAAAAAAAATTAAACCATTATTATCATTTATCACCTAATACTGAAAGTGTGTATCTTTTATCCTCGAACTACAAACAGATGACAACACTAGCGGACCCATAAATATTAAATATCAAACGGCCTCTTTGAGATTTAATTCTCAGGAGAACATAACCCCGCATGCATACATATTTCTGACACAGCACGAAAATACATTCACATATATAACATACATACATACATACATACATAAGTACATTGTATCTCAAACTTCAACTTACATTTTGATATTGGTAAAAAAAGATTGGTCGATAATAGTGCTCGGTATTTACATTCATGTATAGCATAGAATTTTTACTAATTTGATATCAAAGTAGCCTTAGGCTGACGTCAGAATGAACAATATGCGAGAAAGCTCTAGCAGATTTACATGTAACCGCTTAAAACATGTCAAAGTGCAAGCGAAGCGAGAAGAGAGCCAAAGCGAAAAGTAAATCGAGTTGCGAGAAACCGTTTCTGAAATGCTTTTTCGCTTTATCGTGTAATAAAGCTTTTCTTATACGTGTGTTCTTGTTGCGATCTGAGCTTAATTAACCGTTGGTTAGTAGGTGAAATATATTCTTTTTGGCTATTCAAGCAATGTTTCTCTCTATCGCTTTGACATGTCATCGCATTGAAGATCGCTGCGATTATTATCGCTTATAGCATCGCATCGCTTCTCGCGGCCACTCTGTCGTCAGTCTAAGGGGATTTTCTCTTTGCAAAAACTACACACACACATGGATAAGGTAGTAGTACCCTTTACAGATGCAGACAAGGGCCTCAAATAACTGTTTCAGATCGCAAATAAATGTACATATGTATTTATATGTATGTCCTAATTTGCATGCAGATATACATACATACATATGCATATGTATGCTTGAATGTCTAT
Organism: Drosophila navojoa; assembly: GCF_054131105.1. Taxonomy (NCBI): domain Eukaryota; kingdom Metazoa; phylum Arthropoda; class Insecta; order Diptera; family Drosophilidae; genus Drosophila; species Drosophila navojoa. The sequence goes on along the minus strand of NC_142893.1, from coordinate 23,699,079 downwards.
ACATATGTACGTATTTATACACATATGTAAGTGTGCTAAACCGGAGCATAATCTGAGCACACATACAATCAGCTGTGTATGTGTGTGCGCTCTGTATAAGGGTGGAAGGAGTTGCCTGCCGGATGGGCTCTCGACAAATCGATAATGTGCAAATATAGACAATTTTTCTGAATAAAGCAATTGTAGTTTCTTGTTCATGGTTATTGTATGAGGTTATTGATAATTATCTGTAGTTACCATCCTTGAGCAGCTGTCGCATCTCTTTGGTGCGCTGGAAATTAATATCCTCGAGCAGCTGCTGGAGCGGCGTTTGTGGTTTGAGCAGAGCGCCCGCTGCGCTGGCCAAAGCCATGACTCTTGTGGGGGGTTTTTAAAGTTCAGCAAATGTCGACAACGATGGGAAAGCAATTATTTCACAATCTGATATAGCTGGGACATACTTTGGTGTTGCTCACTAACATGTTTAGTACAAAATTTCCATGTTGCTTCCTTTTAGGTAATTTACAGCTGAGCGAAGCGGGTTATTTAGCAAAGGAACTAAAACTGAGAGTTTAGTTTGGCTTGACGAGCAGACCTCTCTAAAAGTACGCAAGCTGTGACTGAACATCAGCCAGCGTCTGCGTCACTTGCAGCTTTTGTGCACTGCCCACCTTTGATTTTTTGTCACCCTATTTTCAGCTTGGGGTTGCTAGTTTTACAGCTGCTGCTATTGCATTGTCTTTATTTTCATCAACCGTCTAGTTCATTTTGGTCAGTCAGCTGTTCAATATCGTCATGACAATAGCGAATTTTGCTTCCTCATATTAAACAAAAACAATTTCGCAAGACACAATTTAAAGCTTTTTAATAATACGCATAGTTTAATTCGACAATAGTAAACCTGCAAACTCAAAATGAACCCTATCTACAAGTAGTTCTTATATCATTCGCCTCCACAATATTGTTTCGATAGGACTAAATAACTATCGACTAGTCGGACTTTAACCACTTTAACGCTAAGGGAATCGGAACCTAATTTGACGGTGCTATGAAAACAAATTATTTATAAAAAGAACAACAAATTTTAAATTACAATTATTTTATTATTCAATTTTGTGACTATTGTCCCCCTGGAGCATACTGATCCATAACCAGTAAAAAAGAGTTGTTTTTTGATTGCTGTCATAAATTGGTTCCGATAAGACTAGTTCATTGCAATCGATTTGAGCGCTAATAAAGGTAAAAGTCCAGTATTTTGAAATACAAAATATCAACAAATTTTAATTAATCAGGTCATCATTTGGTTGTTGCAGCACTTTCATGTCATTTTGAAGCTCTTTTAACTCTCTAAGCATATTACGTGCCAATTGACCCTCCGGAGTGCAAATAGGTTCATAAAGCAGCATGCGAAGGGATTCCCGCATCATAACCTCAGTCTGCTGCAGCTCTCCCTAAATAATTGGTATTTTTTGTTCTTAGTAATAAATATGCATATGTATATATGTATGTATGTACATACATATGTAAAGATGTAAATATCTTACCAGTAAATCCGCAGCGTTATGCTCCTGTTCACTGAACAATTTACGCGCCAGTTCAGCCTGTGTGTTGGCCAATTCGTAGAGTGCAATTGCCTTAAGGCGGGATATTCCAGGAACCAAAACCTTTAGAACCAACAAAATTTCTTGGCATAGGCGAATCTTACGCTCGTAAACTTTACGGCTGGGTCGATGTGCCATATTCTGCAAGATCTGCCTCAATATGGATGCTATATTCTGTTTAAGATCGAGCATAATATAATGATTGCCATGGAGCAAACGTCCCAACTTGGCCAGCAGCAACTCCAGACGATAGATATCATCACGAGCATGAAATACCTCTTCCTTAGCACGTTCCACCACACTTGCCACAAACTCCGGTTTCAGCGTGTGCTCTGGATTAAGGAGACACTGCCACGCATTTGAGTCAGGCTGTCTCACTATATATCCACCTGCGCAGTGGGAGCATACGAAGCTGCTCATGTGAGAGCCCAGCTCAGTAGGATCCAGGCAGCGGACACACTGGCAATCAAAGCACTTGCCAATCTTCAAAATCTGACGTCTCTCCTCCGTGCCCAGCATAATGTTCGTATAGCAATTGTATAGAATCTCCCCTGCGGCTATGGAGCGATTTGCATAGAGCTTGATGCGATGCTGCTCATCGATGGCCGCTACTACATTGGGAACACAGCTGTGCGCAAAGAGACCGGCTCTCAAATAGACACCGCGCATGGAACTCCCCGATTCCGGGGCGCGTATCTCAAAGCCATTGATATCCGCAATGCCAAGCATGCGTTGCAGCAGCTCCTCATCGATTTCCGAGCCATTTCGCAGCTGTAACAGCAATCCGACTGATTGAAGTGGCTCTATCACCTGTTTCTGATAAGTGCGCCAAATTTCCGTGTCCCGACGACGAGTTAGATGTGCCTCCATTTTTAGTAGATCTTCATACCGAGGGTGCATTTGTGCATGCTCTCTCAACAACAAAAACTTTAATACATTGACAATCTCTGCATTCGCTTGCAGCTGCTGCACTTGCTCTAGCTTCAGTTGCAACTCAGCCAAGCGCAGGCAGTCAAGGTCATGATGCTCCACGCACTCCGCACACAGCGGCATTAGACGACACTTGCTAGCCACTCCCCGAACGGAAAAAATGTAACACAATGAGGAACTCTTCAGGACTATGCTGGTCAAGTACCTACCCGCAAAACGTGGAAGTCAACTGATGGCAGTTGCAGCAGCGTCTATCAGCGTTATTGGCGAGCAGCAACAAAGGTTGCTCCAGCAGCAGCGTTTCTCCGGCCTTGATATTGACAGCAGCAACCAAATACCTTTGTATAGAAAATATAGGCAACACGTCAACATGTCATAATTGTGTGTAAGTATATCAATTGAGTATTCAATAAGATATTTTAAATATTCTTCAACGTAAAGTTTAATAAGCCGTTCTCCAGAGCATTAAATACATTAGTAAACATGTGACAGAGGAGGATATCAATATAGTTTTAACATGTCATTTAATTTGATACTAGTAGAGTCAATAGAGTACTTCAAAAGGTACTCGAAATGTTCATCAATATAACTATCAATAGGGCACTATCTAGACCATTCAATTGGGGCATGAATATGGAGATTGGATGTTTAACACAAATTCAATTGGGCATTCGATTAGGTATTCTTTGGTTTCGTCCACCCACCTGCCCATCGTCTCGTTTTCTTTCACTTCACATTTATTGGCAAAGTCTTCCATTCTGAATGATTATTTAAAATGTGAACGCTTCCCCGTTTCTTTTGGCCAATTTTTGCATCTGATGTTGCCAATTAGCACTTGTCGACTGAGGGCCCGATATTGTGTCGAGCGATACTGAGACTGTAGTATCTATTTAGATTTATTTATATTTAAAAGCGATTCTTAATTTAATTTGTATCTCAATGTGCGTTTTCTCTGCTCATCGCCCAGTCCCTCCTTGGTTCACGTGGCACTTATGTGAATGCGTTTTTGTTTGGCTATTGAACTCCTTAGAGCCACATTCTGGGCTAATACTTTAGAAACTATCAGAAAAAATCTTTAATTCGAATCGAAGATCTTTAATAATGTTATTGATATTATATTTATAGAAATCGTATTTCGAAAATTTGTAACTTAAAAATATATATTTTTAGAAAACATCTGTTTGAACGCGTCGATCTCTTTTTTAATGTCCGTATGTATAGCGCGCATATAGAGTTTATCACTAAAAATAGTTAGATCATCCCGTTATTTTGTTTTTGATTAAAAAACTTATTCAAAATCAGTTCTAAAATGATATCTCCAACTTTAAAGCTAGAATCTCAAAATTTTTAGTATATGTATATAGATAGAAATGATTTTTATACTATTTCGATTTTTGTTGTAATTTATCCCCCACCCCTATATCTACGTACACCAACCTCACCTCTGTAAAAGGCGTATTTCAAATATTAAGGACATGTGCTTTGGCATATACACGCACTTTATGTTATATAACGACCTAAAAGATTCATGAGAATAGTTCATCAACAAGAAAAGTTATTAGGCAATTAAGTCCCGTAGTAAGCCACTGCAGCCAATGTTTATGCTTGCTTCCCTATGTGTGTTTTTGTGGAAGCGGAAATTAGTATTGAAAGAATTATTGAAATATCAATTTCTAGAAGGCCTCAGGAGATTTCGTACTCAAACAGTCTCGACTAGAGCTTTCTTACTTGTTTCTTATTATTTTATTTAATTCTTTTGATTTTTTTAAAAAATATTTTTATATAAACATAATTTTTTTTTCACAGAGTTAACATTTTTTTATATCGTAACTTGAATTCTATAAGAGCTAACGAATTCAAATATTTCACAATTTGCAGATTTTAGTTACTCCGTTTTCGACAAACATATGTATACATATGTATGTATGTATGTATGTTAATACATAAATCTCAAAGACAAAGAGCGTCGATATTCACATACATACATACATACGCCATGATTACATTCTACAAGTTTGTTTACAAGAAGTTATTTATTTACATACATATGTATGTATGTATGTATGCAGCTATTATATTGTGGTTACACTACAAAACTACATACTGAGTGCAGCCGCGGCATCAAATGCGCAGTTAGCATAGAGCATTGTGCGAATGTATTTTTTGCTATGCATGTACATACATACATATGTATGTATGTATAAATAAAGCGAAGCATGATTTCAATTCAATATAATTTATTTAATTTATTTTATAATTTATTTAAATAAAGATCTGAATTGGAAGCATTGAAATATTTTGAAGCCCTTATGACCAAACCATCTTGATTGTATACATATGTATGTGCATACATATGTATGTGCATACATATGTATGTGCATACATATGTATGTATGTATGTATGTAGGTTAGCTGTTAAGATTATTGAAAACGGGCATTGCCATTTAAAATGTTTGTGCATAAATTGTTTTATTTTGGCCACGTAAGAAAGAAACCCATTTTTAATTAAGGGAAATTTTTTAGCATAAGGAGATATGCGTTTTCAGCATGCCATTATCTTCCAAATGAAAGAATTTCTAGCTTACATTTTTTCATAAATTTCAACATTTCCTATCGAAACCTTCATTTCTAAGATATTTTAATGTTTTCCATATTTCATTAGATCAGATTCGATGCGCTCCAACTCCATGCCAATGCGTTCGGTTAGAAAACCCTCGGCCGAGTTCTCTGGTTCGAATTGCAATAAATCCAGTGCTTCTTTAGCCACCGATTGGGCACGCTCCAGTTGCGCCTATTTAAATGAGAGATTTAGATATGGATTATTACTAAGAGTCAGTAAAAGATCGTATATTTTATGGTTCACTTACGGCGTATCCTTTTTTGTCTACATCGCCTTCGGCGAACTGCAGTTCGGTGAATTCCACAAAGGACAGCAGGTACTCAAACAGAGCAATCGCATAGAGCTTGGATATGCCCGGCATGACGGCACGACAAATGGGCAACAGATCACCGCAGAGCTCCACGCGACGTTCCAGCAATTTCTTGCAGGGATCATTCAGAGAATTCATGAGAGCTGCTGCACGCAAAATGCTTGCAATGTTCTGTTTGATGTCCAGCAAGAGGAAATGATTGGGATGTAGTAGCTGTTTGTTCTGCACAAGGAGGGATTCATAGACATTCAGCTCGCCCTTCGCATCGACCAGAGCACCGCCGACTTCAGCGAGCAGCTCGTGGACATCGGCAGCTGGTATAACAGCTCCGCAGCTCACATTGAGGCAACGCCAATTGCCAGTTCCACCCAAATCACAAACGGCATAGCCATCGCAACAATCCCGACACTTCATGCTGCTCATGTGGGTGCCCAGTTCCGTGGGATCCAAGCAACGTTCGCAGGCGCACTCCATGTGCCGCGTCATTCGCAACTGATGTTGTCGCTGGCTGGTACCCATTAACGGATTCGCATAGGATGTGTATATGACTTGGCCGCTCTCAAGGGGCACAGCTGCATATAGCTTCAAATTGAACTGCTCGTCTAAAGCGACCACCGTATTTGGGACACAGCTATGTGGCAAGTTAGCTCCACGCAAATAGACCCCTTTAAGTGTATCTCCATCCCTTGCGGTCACCTCGTAGGCGTTGCTATCAATGCGTATGCAGTGAGCATGTAATACATCCGATGTCAATTGTTGATTCGGCAAAGTCTGTGTTAAGCCACTGTCCATTATGGGACGCACCACCTGCTCTTCATGCTCCTGCCAGACTCCTTCCTCATTACGATAATCCTCCAGCTTAACTGGTCGTCCCAGCAGTATTTGGCATTGCGCCCGCTTATCCGGCTGTTCGAGCAACAACAAAAGCTTCAGCAGCGCAAAGATACCATAGTTCTTAATTAGCAGATCTTTTCCAATTCCGCTACCGGCTCCATTCGCGAAGAACTCGCACTCGAACACATCGTGCTCGCTGCAGTCCATGCACAGCGGATACACCTGGCACCTGCGACATATCACATACGACTCCTGCAGACATTGAGCGCACTTTAGTCGATCGCATTCCCAATGGGGCGCCACCAGCAGAGGTTGCTCCTCCAGAAGCGTCTCGCCGGGCTCAATGCTTAGGCTGGCCACCAAATGCCTGCAAAATTTGATAAATATTAACTAATCTATATATGTAGATGTATCCCTGATTTCCAGCACCTGCCCAATTTCTCATCGTAGATATCTTCCAATTTTTCGCTGTATTCTTGCATTTGCTTTGATTACGTGTTGTACGTCTGCAAAAATACAATAAGACGAAATGTGTGTTTTCACGGCAATGCGCCCAAGCAGCGACTGCCAGACGCTTTACTTGGAACTCGCCAATTATAAATATAGCAGGAGCGAGTCTCTCTCGTGAAAGGGTGCCGTGCTTTCCTAAGTACTTTAGCTAATTACGTGAGAATCTCCGCAGACATATTAGATTATTTTTAGTTAGTTGTCTCTTAAGCAACAGCGACTGACGATTGTTCTCTTTACTGGACGCACATATTTTCAAGTATTTTCAATATGTTTGGTTGATGATATCGATAATTAACGGCTCCAATTATAATTGAAGCTGTTGCCGAAAAAACGATGTATCGGATTTTATTATAACAATTTTAACGTTGGTTCCCATGCAAAACAGGTGGCAGCTCTATTAACTAATGGAACTTCCAATTAATTTTTAATACAGCTTTTGGTGCTAATGCTAAAATAATTAAATTTAAATTGGCGTCTATTTGTATTCTTTATAACTTATTATCAAGGTAACTGATTTTACCATTAATGCAACAAGCAGGCCTCTCGATTTCTGGAGTTTTTTTTTTAATAGCGCAATAAGAAAATTTTCTGGCTCGATGAAAAATGGCTGATTGAAGAACACCAATCTTTTTAATAAAACACCAGAAAATTGCAATTGATTTGTTATGCATTAAAGTTTTATTTAAAATATTTCTTTACCATTTCTTTTCATGATTTATATTGTTTTGTTTCACACCTGCCTTTGTTGTGTTGGTGTGTTTTGTGTGGCTACTAATATTAAAAATTATGCTGCTTTTAAATTATAATTATGGCTTTTGCTCTGCCGATATTTCAAAACTACATACAAATTGTTGTGTATATGTGTTTTCAAATAATTTTAAGTGTTTTACTTCCGGCTGTATTTATGTGTAGGTGTATAGAACATACAGATACAGTTTGTAAATAGTAATAGTAATAGTAATAATAATAATAATGATAATCAGTATGCCTAATGCATTTGATGTTCATAAAAGATATACAATTACATATAGGTAACTATATATATGCATGTATATTTAATTTGATTCCTCTGTTGTTTTTCGCTTTTTAACACTACATGGCACGCACACATACACTCACACTCAAAGTTTTGCTGGGTGTCCTGTGAGTGTGTGTGTGTGTGTGCGCGCGACATTTATATGTAAATATATGTGTGTATGTATAAGTAGTAAAAAATTTAATTTGTATATATTTTTATGCTTATTTACTGCGTTTGCCAGATGCATTTAAGCACCTATTGGCCTTTTGTACTCTACGTGCCTTCTTCGCCTCCATTTGCTCCACGAGAACTACATTGCCCAAATGAGACTCAGCAGTTGCTTGAATTGATTCGCTTTTGATTGGCTGGAGCAATTGCAGCTGTTGCTCGTTTCCCTTTTCAATTTCATTGCCATTGGGAGGCAGCATTGGCACCAGCTTAATGGACACTGGACTCACAATCACGCCGCTGCGTTGATGATTGCCATAAAAGAGTTTCGTCGAATAGCCACAGCTGGTGCTGCCGCTGGCTTCGACCTGTTGGCTTGTTAGATCCTGAGACGGCGATGTCGCATTGGACGCAATTATATTGGACGTTTCACCGATTTCGCTGTCCATCATCGTTGCCGCATATTTGCGTTTGGGGTTTTTGGCAGCCGTATTAACGGCTAACAGCTTAGATGTGGTTGCCTCATCTGGTAGAGCAAACGGGTTCTCAACGCTTACGTTCAGCTCACACCCGTGCACATTGGCGGCAGCCGTCTCATCCGCCTCGGTCTCATCGTTAATTATGATTATGTTATCCGGATCGACACCCTGATTGACCAGCGCCTTTAAATCCTCGTGCGGTAACACTGGAGTCACCTTCAAATTACATGAACTGCAGACCGACGGTATTGCAGGGCTCTTAGAGCGCCAGAATTGCAGCTCGGTTTTGCACTTGTTGAGCTCCTACGATTAAAATATATATAATACTGAATATGTTTACGGTTGGCCGTCTTCTTACGCACCTGCAACAATGTGGAAAATTTGCGTGCCATTTCTTCATTCTTCTTGTCATTCTCGTCCAGGCGATTGGCATATTCCAGCGTCTGCTTCTGATGCTCCGCCAATAAATTTTGCTGTTCGGCAAGCTGCTTGCTCTGCTCAGCGGATTTGCGTTTGCAGTTTCTTAATTCGGTGCGCAGCACCGAAAGCTGATTATTGTACATCTTCATTCCCTGCTTGATCTTGCGTATGCCCTTACGCAACACCATGTGGTTCTGAGGTGGTGAGTTAGTCGAACTGTCTGAGAGATCTGAGCTAATAGCTAAGGTAGCTGAAATTGGTAGATAAATTGTTTTAATCATCAGATGAAAAATTAAAATCAGTCGACTTACGCCGCTTTGTGGTAACGGGTAATTGGAAAAAGTCCTTGTTAAAGTAGGCCAAGCCCGGCAGAGTAGGTTCAATGCGGTCCTTAAAGTACTCCATAGCCATTGTGGAGAGATCAAATAGTTCATCAGTGACACGATAAGGACGCTGCAAGCGCGGCGTAATACTAATGTAGTTTAAAATCGAGTGCACTTCATCAAGAATCTGCAAAGGCATAGCAATCGAATTCAGATAGGGCTGAAGTAATTGATAATAAGATTCACTTACGGCACCCGGAAAGAAACAGCAGTGACCACGCTCAATGTGCTTGCCCATGGACATCTGGAGCAATGACAGTCGCATATAGCAAGTCTCGATAATGTCGCATTCGCAGGCCAACGGATGATGACGACGAGCCGACTCGCGGCGGGGCATACTCGACTTTATCGATTGAAAGCGATTGAATGTCGTCTTAATCTGCTTTGCGAAAGCCGCATTCAACATATTCATGCAAATGTCGTTCATGCGATTCGACACCTGCGAAAAAAAATCATTTACAGCACATGTCCATATATTACTTTTAAATTCATAATTGTTTTTAAATTCAGCAGGATCACAGAGCGGCAGCAACAACCCGCATCCCAAAATTTTCGCGCATCTCATAAATATATCAAATTACGATTGGCTACCTACTACACAGCATATTCTCAGATACACGCACACGCACACACGTGCGCTACACATGCACATATAGGCTAATATACGAATGTGTACAAAAAATCAAATGCATGACAAACCCCAAGAAACAAAACAAGAGAGATAGCGATGTGTATTGCCTCTCTACGTGACACGACATGTTCGTTTTTTTTTTATCCTAATAAATATAATTGAGCTCAAGGTATTTAGCATACAAAATAAATTGAAAATGTTTAAACAGACATACATAGCTCGATGTCCCGATTGGATTTAAATTGAAACAATACTTAGAATAAACAAAAACACTGATAACGCACGATATGAAATTTTACCATATTTTTTCCAATAAGATTTGTATTAAATTTATATTCGATAACATTTATACATATATATTCCTTTATACATTATTGTAGAGCTAGTCTAAAAATAATACTTCTTTAGTCTGTCAAATACCGTAACTTCTTTCCTATTTACCTGCGCACACATAAAGGCATTGCATCGTGTCCATCCATGAGATAGTATATTCATGTGTTGACATTCGAATTTCAAAAATGATAAATACTCCAAAAACAAGAGCACATACATCCACGAATCGTGCTCGTTCGAGCTACGACCCATGCTCCGCTCTAGTCGTCGACGATTTTTGAGTGGCAAAAATAATATATGTTACAACAGCAACATGTACAAGTGCATGCAGGTAGTGAAATAACACGCCTCTACCCCTCGAACCATCTATCCATCGACTACTTAGCCATCGACGACCCACGCGCATTCTACTTACATATGTATGTACACTTTGCAAATTGCTTTTTATTGATTAAATAATAAAACTTGCTTTGCACTTGTAACAGGCCTACCACACCCCGACTACTCTACTTCGCAGCCTGTTGTCACTTACCAATCTTAAATTGCTGATTTTCTTATAGTCCAAGTAGCCGAGCGTTTTGATGATCAGCTCCGTGGGCAAGTCCAGGAAATTTAAAACGGGAGCGATGGTAGCCAGAGGCTGCTGGCGCTGTTCCTGTTGTTGCACTTGCTGCTGCTGCTGTTGCTGCGGCTGATGGTGATGGTGCTGATAATGTGTGGTTCGCCGCACTACTGTGGCGCGAGTCGTTATTGGCGTCTCATCATAACCACCGGCGCCTCCCGCATTGCCGCACATTTGGCGCGTTGAGACCATAGCGAACAAACAGCAAAGACACTTAGTTGTTTATCTCCAAAACTTATTAGTTGCAAAGTGCTTTGAAGTATAGGCTAAATCGTCTTTGATGGACAAATGCTAGGAAATATGGATCGAGGCAAAATGTTTAATTGCAATTTTTTGATTTCGATTTCTGTCGAAATAATTTACAATCGACCGATGACAGGCATCATCCAGTTCGTTTGATCGAGTCTCTCTTCCTATATATGTACGTGTGTACAGTGGGAAACTCTTGTTAAGAGCAATTTGCTACGCACTTTAGGCATAGTGTATTTCTTACCCGTTTTATTCAATGGAATTAATACGTGTACATGATTTTTTGAATACTATTCAGTACGCATAAGCGTTTAGTGCACAGCACAACACTTTTTTGTTGTATTTGCAACGTTTTCATGGACTTTTCACACAATTTTTCTCGACCAGCACAATTAAAACTACATACACGCAAAAAAAATGGTCGAAGACACAGGAACCAGCTAATAATGCTATCGATAAGTTTCTATACGAGTATCGAGCTGGTTCCTTGCTGCCACAGTTGCTATATAGAGACGCGCGCCAAAAGGTAAGAAAATGATGTGAGGTGGCAACGCTGGTTGATGTTAACTAAACAGTAGCACTGTCTGGTCAGTGACAGTAGTCTGTAAGATGGGGGCAGTCCGTTCTGTTAAGTCAAAACTCGCTCAACATGCATGCTGAAAAAAAACAGCAAATGTGCTCATTTTCATAATTGATCACAAATTGTATATAAATTAAAACAAAATTAAATGGTAATAAGCTTCAAATTCGACACAACAGCACATCAATACGAAATCAGCAAATGTGAAAACAGTGAGAGCACCAGAACAAAACGCTTTGTGAGTCCGTGCGAGTGTGAGACTTACGAGTGCGTGTCAGTATGTGTGAGCGTGAATGTTGACCAAAAATATGAAAAGAAATACACATATATAGCTATATATTGCTGCAAAATCAAAACAGGAAGTGCACACAAAATAAATGCAAGGAGACAAATATTAATGGAAAAACTAGTCATAAAGAATATACCTCTAAACACTGTGTGCAAACAGAATTTAACTAAACTCATTACTGGGTGGGGGCGTTCCTGGTTTTTTGAGCAACTTTCTGTGTTATTTTGTTGTTTTCAAGTTGATGCCGCTTCAGGGACGCTTTAAATATTATTGAATATCACGTCATTTGGTAACGCTCGCGCGCACTCGCTCTCTCACTCACACTCTCTCTCTCCACTGTTTTTTGTTGCTGTTGCACATTTAAAAATCAAAACTCACACGCACACACACTCGCATGCAATAAACTTTTTTTTACAGTGAAATCGAAGACTTGCATTCAAATGAATGTACAAGACTTACTGTTGATTGCTGTGTGTGAGTGGTGTATATGTATGTATGTTTGTGTGAGTATTTGGACGTGTATATGTGCGCTTTAGAGTTCGTTTTCATATGTTAATTCATGCTTATAATGTTCGTTTTTATCTCAAAAAAATATATAAAGTTTCGTGCTATCGTCGAACAGCAGCAGCCGCTCCCATACACCATTCTTGCCAAGTACACACAAACACTAAACGGAGCCTCAGCGGAGAATAAAAACAAAAACAAGTACAACAACAAGAACCACAGTAATATCAACAAAAACCAAAACAGCAGCATCAATAGCAGTATTGGATGCCTATTGCCTGCCCACGCCCACAATGACAGCCGCTCCGCCCGCCCACGATAATGGCGAGCAGAACCACCAACAACAACAGCAGCAGTACGCATTAGTGAAGCGCGCTGAAGACGAACGTGAGGATATATTTAAGCGCTATGAGCTGGGCCTGGATCCCCATAACGTAGTCGACTCCTGGGAGAATCCCACATTTGAAATCTATCACATAACAGACAAGTAAGTAAAGATGGATGTTTTTCTTTGTTTCAAGCGATTAGCGGCTCTGTGTATGGGTGTGAGCTTACTAATGCATAAATAACTGTTAATCGCAACAATACAAACATGTGCCAACAATAGAGGGCGTATTACAGCCAAAAAAAAAAACCTAAATATAAGTATATAGGTACATATATTCCGAATTTATAATAATCTCTTATTGTCCACATTGAATATGAGTTTGGCTAACGCAGTTGCATATCTCTCGAGCATAAGTTAATGGAATGTAGAAGACATTCTATTGCTAGTTCCCTTTTATAAATGCAATTATTCATGATATCTTATCAGGTGCCAATATCAGTTGTTTAATCTAATACATAAAAACCGCTAATCGCAAACAATGTTATCAGTTCTTAGGGAAATGTTTATTAGAGACAACTATTTATCCACTTTGCGTAGCCAGCATATAATCAGCTCTAAACTCGGTTCTTCATTTCTATGTTGTCTCAACATTGTCGTGTCTTAAGTGACTTAAAAAATATAGTTCAGATAGGAATTTTTGCACCTGATGAAATCGTTTGTCTATTTTTATCTTATCAGCGTTAAGTGTGTTTAATGTATCTTGTTTTTAGATACGGCTTCATGCACGATTCCCGCCTGCCATCGTCTCGCGACTCTCAGGAGGTGCAGCGCACGAAGATTGAACTGGAACGTGATAAAAAATGGGTGAAAATGCTGAATCACTGGCCTCCGCCACAGGATAAGCTACACAAGCGGGTCTACAAGGGAATACCGGATCGAATGCGTTGGCCGGCTTGGAAGCAATTGCTGAATGTGCAGCAGTCTATGGACAACAATGTGGGCGTGTACGCTCGCATGTTGCAGATGGCAAAAGAGAATGCAACTGAGACGCGACAAATCGACGCGGATGTCAATCGTCAATTTCGTGACAATCTGGCCTACCGGGAGAGATATAGCGTGAAACAATGCTCACTGTTTAACGTGCTGAACGCCTACAGCATTTACAACTCCGAGCTGGGCTATTGCCAGGGCATGGCGTGTGTGGCGGGCGTATTGCTGCTGTACATGCAGGAGGAGGAGGCATTCTGGGCACTCAACACGCTGATCACAGATCGCAAATACGGCATGCACGGCCTGTTCATTGAGGGATTTCCAAAGCTGACGCGCTTTATCGAGCATCATGATCGCATTCTGTCGAAGATAATGCGCAAGCTGCATAAACATTTTATGAAACACAATGTGGACGCCTTGCTTTATGCCATCAAGTGGTTCTTTGTGGTCTTTGTGGAGCGCGTAAGTAAAACGAAGATAAATGTGCAAAATTATACTCCGTCTAACTTATAAATATTTGTGTATTTTCAGGTACCTTTTAGCTTAAGTTTACGTGTTTGGGATATTTTTCTACTGGATGGCGATCGTGTTATATTAGCCATGGCCGTTACGATACTTTATTTGCACAAGGACGAACTGTTACGTCTAAAAGATATGGATGGCATTATTGAATATCTGCAAGTGAAGCTGCATAAGAATTTCGGATACAGTGACGACGATGCCATTCAGGCGCTCGAGCGTGTCATGAAGAAGTTGAAAGATCTAAAACTCGATGTACCCCCACCAGCGAAAGCCAATGAGTTTCCCACACGGCCGCTCGGCGTGTTTGTGGCGGCGGATCTCGAGAAGAAAACTGGACGCAGACGTGACTACACCGATACGGAAAAGCAAGTCTTAACAGATGTGATAACAAGGTACGAGCATTTGCATATTAAATTTCAATTCAATTGTTAATGTATTCACTTCACTGCAAAATTGATAGGCAAGAACAAAACGCAATTGAAGTACAATCTACGGTGTCCTATGAGACATCCGAGTGCGCAACTGGTGAGTTTCTGTATATATATATTGATACTTATTCAATGGCACACTACTTAACTGAACTATTCTTATATACACTATATCTAACGCTTGCTTCTCTACTAATTAAAAAAAAACACACACACATTTCTTTAAAGCTTTATATAGACAACACATAATTGTAATTTGTAGTGTGCGTGGTGCAAGCGTTGAAATTAGTTTCATTTTATATATATTTATCTAAAATCGAATCCAAAGTGAATTATAATATTTTACAAGTACAATTTAGTCTTATGGTCGTCTTTTTTACCAAGCGTTTATCGTACGTATTTAGTCATGTATTTAGTATTGTACAATGAAGTTTGCCCACTTGTATATTATTTGATGTTTCTATAAATATTTTGTTGTTGTTTCTTATGTTTTAAATGTGCTGGTTAATTTGTATATAATTCCAAAAAGTTTCAACTCTTGATGAAGAGATAACGTCTACATAACGACAGATCTTAAAGAATTTCCTATTAATTTCCAAGGCTTTTTATTAACATAATGAACTTCAACCCTAAAATGAATACCAAAAAAAGAAAATGTTGCATTGAGTACGCATCGTAAAGTTCGCTGACCCAATTAAATGGATGTAATTAAATTTAAAGACTGGACTTAGTGATACCCTGTTGTTTTCTTTTTGCGGTTCTGGGCGGTGGGTGCGAGTTGTGGTTGTTGTGTTCACTATAACTAAAAAGAATGTATATGTGATGATGCGAGATCAACTGCCTATGTATATATATATCAAATTAATTAAACTGAAGCATAAACCGTCGCTTATTAAATATGCGTCACTGCTCACACGTCATTCGAGATTTATATATATATGTATATATATATATATATATATATGTATGTATGTATGATTTTCGATTTGAATTACATTTGTCTAACAATGTCCGCTCCATATGTACATCACACGCATTTATTCAAACGCTTCAATTGCAATGTCTACGCGGGATTTTGTCTTGTGGAAACATGTTAAAACCTCTATGTGTGGCGTCTATCGAATATTTAACTAAACCATATACATTCGAAAGCAAAAAAAAAAAAAACACTGCATAATCTCTATTGTTCGTAGGTGATGCGTATTCAATGAAAACCTATCAGAGTATGACTAGTTTAGCCACCTCGCCGGCAATTAGTAGCTATTCGCTATATAGCAACGGCAATGGCTTTGTGATCACCGGGCCCGAAGACAGCCGCAGCCAGAGCGTTAACAATCTCAACCACCACTGGCAGCAGTCGCAGCAACAGTCCTATACCTATATGCAGCACATCTCAGCCGATCGTTTATCAAACCAACGGCATAGTTATAGCAGCGATAGCGACTGCCGCAATCGACTCGATCTGGATAAGGCGCTGGAGGCGCTGCAAAGCCAGCAAGTGCAACTGCAGCACGAGAATCATCATCAGCAGCCGCAGCACAGCAAACGAATCCTGGTCGAGAATGGAGCTAATAAGCTGACGCAGGAGAACTTAGCCAAATCAGTCAAGCATCTTAATGCGAAATGCTATGATGTCGTTATTGTTAATGATGTTAATGTTGATGTTGATGATGATGATGATGCGCTGAGCGTGGAGAATACGCGACTGTAGTCTTTTCATTTCATCAATCTATAATCGTTTATGTGTCGTAGCTTTTAAGTTGAATTTTGTACTTGAATTTATTAACCTTATTCGATTGATTTGCCGTTGCTCAAATTGAATGCCAATTAGTTACAAATTTACATTAATTAGCAATTAGATTTAATTTCTTTGGCTATCGAAAATTGTTGCCTAGCAAACAAATTTGTTAAACGTAAATATTTGTTGTTGTCTAATGTCAACGTTTTATATTTAGCGTATATTTCTCAAACACACACGCAACTGATATTATCCTTACATATATATATTGAAATCAGTCATATATATATTTATTCCAAAAACAAAAAGAAACAATAACTGATAATTCCTAAGATACCAACGATTCCAGCAATACGTACAACGGTTTCAATGCACAACCTAACTAAAAACACTTAACCTAAACTATTAACTACTCTATACACGTATTTATTAATGCCAACAATTCTGATATATACCCTATATACATAAATGAAGTCTATCTACATACATAAATTAAAATGTAACTGCATTTTTAAATAATGTTTTTGCTTAAATTAAGTTTGCATTTATATATCGTTTCATTTGCTACTTAAAACACACAGAACGCCAAATTCAGATTGTAGCTCTAGCTAAAAATATTAGCTATATATATTTAACTAAAATAAATATATATGACTTTTGTACTGAAGATTTGATTTCTTATTGCCACTTTATGTTTCTATTGCACTTTGCATGTCCTTTGAATCTAGACAAACTCTATTGCAGCTTATAATTGATAATAAATTAAAATATGAATCATTTTTATTTTGCACATATACATACACTAACACATTATTCAACAACCAATTCGTATTCAAAACTAAATGTTAAATTGTTTTTTTTTTTTAACCAAAAAAAAAAACCTGAAAATAAAATACAAAAATCTTCAATCTACATTGGAAACCCAACAATTGGAAAACAACGAACTACTGCTAATCATATTGAAAAACGTTAACTATATCACATACCCTATAAAAACAAAATCAATACCAAACCGAATACATAAACTATTAGTTACGCTTACTGTACCCGAGGATTCGCACTCAATTCGAAGTTCGCTTGCAGGTACTTCAGTTGCCTCTCACGGCTCATCGGAAACCATGTCGCTGGAGGACAATAAGTAAAGTCTTTGCATTTCCTCAATTTCTGATTTTCAATCAATTTGTTAATGATTGAAACATTTGTTTATTGCAGCATTCACTTGAAAACCGCCAATATGCTGCAAAATGCACCGCAACGTGAAATGCTGTTGGGCACCTGACGTCAGCTGCCGCCGGCATCTCAAGCGATGTCCGCCGCGGCAGCAGCAACGATTACTAAAACAGCAGCAGCAACATCAACAACAACCATTACAGCAAATACTGCTGAAACTGCAACTGCAACAAGCAATGCAACCACTAGAACAAACACTGCAACACCGCCACCCGTGCCGCCGCGTTCACCGCTGGCGCTGGGCTGATTAGCAGCCAGGACGACGACGACGACGACGACAAAATTGACACCCGTAAGAGTGCCATACTTAACTGTTAAGACATTCTAATTGTGTTCCGCGTCCAGTCATCGTCGTTCTTGCCTAGTTTTTAAGCTTTGTCGCCTTGCCACAGAAAACTGATATTTAAATGTAGTGTAAAACGCAAGCCAAAAAAAAGTTTCTCAAATTTCTAGTTCGGTTTATTAACAAAATAATTCGCAAAAAATCAATCAATTATTCGGCAAATTTATTTGAATGTATATAAACATATATGCATACCTATAGATTTTGTATATAGATACTTAACAGAGTGTGCTTGTAAAGAAACTTTGCACAGAGCCAAAAAACAACTGACAAGGGCCAAGCTCCCAAACAATAAGAAATATGAAATAATAAACCGCAAAAAAAGCAATCGAGAAATAAATGCAGATATTTGTTGTAGCAAGAGCAACATGTATTTAATACAAAATAAACTAAAAGGGAATATGAAATTAGAGAGCTATTATATTGTAAATTGTATATATAAACCCCAAGAAAATACAAAGCAACTTTAAACAATATATAAACATAATTAAAAATTTACGTCCATGCTACCAAAAATTAGCAAATGAGCAAGTTGATAATGTATATACAAGAGCAAACGAATGATTATGATTATGATTACAATTATCTACATAACGTATGCATTGTTTTGCATGCCCAACTATGCAAGTTTATATATATATATATATATATATATATATAAACAATGCATACATTATATATTAAATTTAAGTAATTTATATATTTAAAAAAGGGAAACAGCTAAGTATATGCGTAAGTTTAGTGCGCACTAAACTTTCTGTTCGTCTAATTTTCAGTTTGCTTTTTTTCTTAAAATAAGCTAATTTAACTTGATTTAAGTTACAAGTTCATTGTAAATTAAATTTTTGAAGTGCGTTTCAAACATAACTTTTATTTATTTAGCAACTTTTGGCAAATATTCATAGGCTTAAGACTCGGCATCTACTTTAATTTTTCCGCCCTTTTCGAAAATATTTCCCAGATCCTTAAGGGATACGTCAGCTGTGCCTCGGGGCAGCGGCTGTGGCTGATTGGGCCCCGGCTTCCAGCCCACCAGGTAGATGATTTGAAATGTCGCTGGGACGCCTTCCTCGTTCGGTTTTCCGTAGAGCTCCTTGTAGATGGCACTCGCTGCTATTAACGTTTCGCGACTTAGATGGGCGGGTCTATTGAAGGCGGCATTGTTCTCGGCCATACCCTTAAGATCCCACATCAGCTCAAACATGCTAGGGTAGCCAATAACTATCTCGTCCGTATCTATGGTTAACATCGTAAAGCCTGCTCGATTGAGCAACGAACCAATATCACGGATTTGAGTAAAGGGTGAAACGTGAGGGGCGATTCCGCCCCTCCTCTCCAGCTCCGCCAACTGCAACGAGGAACGCAGTTCGTACAACGTGTCACCGCCAAATAGCGATGCAATAAACACGCCATCCGGCTTTAGGCTACGTTTAATACGCGTAAAGCAGCCGGGCAAATCGTTGACCCAGTGCAGACTTAAGCTGGATATAATCAAGTCCATGGAGTTTTCTTCAAACTTCACGGATAAAAAATTATTAAAACACTAGAATAATGCATAAATTTCATTTGTTTACCCACATCCAGTTGCTCCTCGTCTTGCACCAATTTGCTCATTTTTAGGCCCGGTGTGCCCTGCGCCTGTTCTAGCATTGAGGCACTTGTGTCAGTTAAAGTCAGGTGCTCCACGCACTCGGCGAGGATGTGCTTCGATATATAACCACGATTGCAGCCAATGTCGGCTGCGGTTTTGAATTCGCGCTTTATGTCAAACACACGATCCGATAAACGGAAGCCCACCTCCTCCTTAAGATAATCATAGAGCGCCACATCTGTGCTGTTGGGAATCAAATTGCTATAAAAGAACTCGATGAAACTTTGTTGAGTAATTTACTTAAGTGCCGCTCTTTCCTTTTGCAGTCGCTTCGCATTTCTATCGAAAATATTCATATGCGATGGTTGCATCGAAAGACAGCGCAATGCGCCATAATTGTTTGTTAAATGTTTCGCGCACGTTTTAAGCATTATTGAATAATAATACTGTGCCGTAATGTGCCGGCAGCAGCTAAGAAAACAATAATATATGGAAACAGCTTTGCTTATATGGGGTCCATGACATAAAGTCGGTATAGAACAATATGTAATATAATTAAACTTTACTTCTTGTTTACTGCGTGCAATTTATGTTTTATTAATTGTTACATATACATATGTAATTATTTATATTTCTTTGTAGTGTCACTAACCACACTGGTTAGTGGTAGTGTTGAATTATTTTATTATATTTTTTATCGACGTTCCAAAAAATCAGCTGATAAATCACACGCCAGGTATGCTGTTCAAATAAGATGTGGTTGACGAGTGAGGTATATACTAATTTATTTATAACCATATATATTTTATCTGATTTAAAGTTTGGTCAATGGTAGTGTAAGTAAATTAATTTTAGAGCAAAAGTAGATTTTCACTTTTCTTTACTAAAATGCCAGTGCTAATACCCGAACTGGCAACTGGCAACTGATCAGCGCTGGTGCTGCTAATGACGTTTGACGTTGTGCAACACTGCTAGTTTTGTTTTGGCGCGAAACGCTAAGGAAACGAAGATTGGGGTTGAACCAAATCTCGGATATAAATAATAATACAAAAATGAGTTTTTCGCGCAGTTCACTGCGTTATGCACACACTAATGGGTACACTGGACTATTGTACACTCCTAAAGGTGATTTTATGATCACGTGCGGCACTGATGGCGATATACGCCACTGGACCTGCATCAGCGACGATGATCCCCGTTCGACCTGTCTGGGCGAGTTTGTCATGTGCATTGCGCACACGGGAAGCCGACTGCTGGCCTCCACAGATCGCAACACGGTACACGCATACACATTCCCCGACATGGACAGCGATGGCATACTCATGCGCTTCACAGCACCTGTTACGTGTCTGCGAGTCAGTGGAGCATTTACAGCTGCTGGCAGCGAGGATACACATATTAAAGTGCTGAAGGGTGACAATGCGGGAGCCGAAACCATACTGGAGGGGCACAAGGGACCTGTATTAGCTCTCGATCTGTATGCTGAGCGACATCTGTTGGCTTCGGTGGCCGGAGACGGTCTGCTTAAGGTCTGGCAGTTTGAGAAGGGTGAAGAGCTGAAGAGTATATCAGGATTACCGCGCGTAAATAGCTTTGAGAGCGCCAGCCTGTTCGGGACGCCCAGCTTTGAACCACTGCGCGGTGAACAGTTGGCCTATGCGCTAGACAAGGAAATAATTGTTCTTAATACTTCCAACTGGGAGGTGGCCTACAAGCTACAGGATGATCGTGTCTCTGGCAGCTACAGTTGCTGCCAATTCTCGCCGAACGGACAGCGCTTGGCAGCGGGCACCACTAGTGGGGAACTCAGCATATTCGATGTGGTGCAGCGGAAGGCATTGTCGGTGGAGGCACCTCCCAGCGACTGCAAATCCATCACGTGCCTTGCCTGGAACCCAACTACAGCTGATGAGTTGGCCTATTGCGATGCTACTGGACAATTGGGCACCATATTTCTGGGTGAGGAAGAGACACGAAGCGGACTAGACGGTGAGCCAGAGGAGGAGCAGGATGAGTTGCTTACAGGCACAGGATTTGAATTTGAGGGTGGAGACGATGAGGATATGGCGGAGACTGATGACGGCGATGGCATTAGCCTGGAGCAGCTAAAACGTAAAGTGATGAGCAAATCGGGCTATGTGCCAGATGAAATAGACGATGAGCAGTCGAAGCACTCCATAGCCAGCAACTCCAGTGTGCCTCCCGCCCCCCAGTTAAAGCTCTTCAAGCAGCAGGCTCCCTTTCAGCCGGGCGCCACGCCAATTGATTTGGAACATCACTATTTGGCTTGGAACGATGTGGGTATTGTGACAGCGCATACCGAGCCAAGCGGTGATGGAGCTATCGATGTGGAATTCCACGATGCGAGCGTGCATCATGCGCTGCACTTGAGCAACAACTACAATCAACATAATCTGGCGAGTCTCAGTCGTAGCGCCTTGGCTTTGGCTTCCACGGAAAGTAGCAAGCTGGTAGTCATTGCATTGGCTGCAGCTGGAAACAAGGAGTGGTCGCTGAGTCTGCCGGACTGCGAGAGCGTGGAGGCTCT
Organism: Drosophila navojoa; assembly: GCF_054131105.1. Lineage (NCBI taxonomy): Eukaryota > Metazoa > Arthropoda > Insecta > Diptera > Drosophilidae > Drosophila > Drosophila navojoa. The sequence continues at coordinate 23,676,901 of NC_142893.1, read as the reverse complement.
GGTAGCCACCAGTCAGCTGATTGCCGTAGCGACCAGTCATCGCTTTTTGCGCCTGTTTAGCGTAATGGGCACGCAGCGCGAGGTGTTGAGCTTGCCTGGACAGGTGGTCGCATTGGCCGGACATGAGAATAGCGTGCTATGCGTTTATCATGCCGCCGGTTGCAGCCAGAGTCAACAACATTTGGCTGCCATGCTGGTTAATGTGAGTGGCTTGAGCCTCCGCGTGGAGCAGCTTACATTGCCTTTGACACCGGGACGACAACTGAACTGGCTTGGATTTTCGGATGTGGGCTCGCCCTGCTTTGCGGATAACATGGGTCTGGTACAGCTATATCGTCGGGCCAGCAATGCCTGGTTCCCCATTTGCGACACCCTAAAACAGAGCTCCAGTGTATCTAATAACTACTTCATAGTTGCTCTTTCAGAGCGCAGACAGATTATTGAGGCTGTGCTCTGTCGCGGCAGCTCCTATCCCATGACTAATCCACGTCCTATGCTGCAGGAGCTGCGCATGCAGCTGCCGCTCTGTGACATTGAGCTGGAGAAATCGGAGCTGGAGGACACGCTATTGAGAGCCAGCTTGATGCAGTGGGAAGGCGCTGAGAAGATACAAAAGGAGACGGCCATAAAGCTGTTTGCTTTGGCCTGCAGTAGCGAGTGTGAGACGCGAGCTCGTGAGCTTATCGAGTCTATCGCCTGCACTGAGCTGCTCCAGCTAGCTGTTAAATATGCTTCGAAACGGGGACGCATTCACCTCTCAGATAGGCTATGCGAGCTGCTGCCACAACTGGAGGCAGTTCAAGAAGCGCGTAAGCAGCAGCAGCTACTTGGAGCCAACGGTATTGCCGCCACCATTGTTCTGCCCATGGCTCCAGTGCAGACGACAACTCCGAAATTAGCACCTAAAGCGATGGAACTGAGTGCCTCGAAGCGGGGCGCCTTAAAGCGCTTCACTAATTCTCCAAATTTATTTAGGGCTGCTGCCGCAGGAGCATCTCGTCCGGCAACGCCAGATGTAACCACAGCCCTGGATACTCAGGAGAATCTATTTGGCGAATCAGAGTCGCAGGCCAGCGACTCCAAGGATGGAGAGCAACGTTCACCCCTAAATTCCGTTAATCCATTTGCTATGAAACGCAAGCTTGTTGATACGGGCGTCATTTTTGGTTCCGAGAAGCTGAAGCTGGCCAAAAAATAAATTATTTTATTCATAAACTCTTTTACTAGTGATGTAAGATTAACTATACAAATAAATATAAACCGTTTTCCTCTTAAGATTTTACATCGATTTGTGCAGTTGAACCTGGTTCGCTCGAGAAAATACTGCACATCGATTTGTAAGCAATTCACAAGTTGGTCACACTAGAGCGGTTGTTTAGCCTGTTGCTTAACAAAGATCGATTCAGTTTGAAGTCGGTTCTTTCCCGTTACAGCTGTGTGAGCTATTCACGCAGCTCTTATCCACAGATAAGTGGCTTTACCCTCAAGTTGTATACGTGTCTACCAAGTTATTTCACAACCTGAACGCATTTTAGATCACACTCACATGTTGAATTGAGTTATATTTTAAATCGTGTTACACGCAACATTTTAATACCTACAAAAAACAAAAAAAAAAAAACCACAAAAATACATACATACATATATACAATACATTTTAAGAAGGCGTGGCATGTTTTTATCGCAATCAAAAATTCGCAGTGGTAAGTGTATGCATATATATGTATATGTATATATGCATAAGTATATATATACATACGTACATAAGCATGTCAATTGTTTCTGGCGATGTATGGCAACAAGAGCATATTGCCTTTATTAACCGTTACATGAGCGCGCGGGCACATATCCCAGAATCCATCTCTCATATACACACATATACACACAGACGCACACTTAATCAGCCGAGCACAACACTCGCTTGCAAGAGCGTGAGTGAATCAGCATCAGCATCTTCGATTTCTGCTAATAGCTACCAGATCACTATCGAAAGGTACAAATTTCTAAACTCATGCGCGTACACATATGTACATATGTACATACATATAAATTCTGTGATAGCTGCATTTTTGTCATTTACCGTTGAACCATTGTGTTGCGCAGGTTGTTCTTTGTTCAGTGCCAATAGAAATTTTCGCGAAACATTGCAATTTCGTTAGTGTGTGTTTGTGTGTGTATGGATCGTTGAACGGTGTACTCAGACAAAATTCGTATTTAATTACAGTTTAGAAACCAGAATCCAGAGTGCTATCAATTCATTTTGTTTTTTGCTACTCCTACTTTGAGTTAGTGTGCTCAAGTGTGGGTGTGCGTGTGCAGTGTGTGTGTGTGTGTGTGTGTGTGTATGTGTAAGAGATCGTGCGCGTGTGTGCGTGCTTGTAAGTACTGTGCAAAGCATTTTCGTCCGTTTGTGCGTATTTACCATGACAAAAAATAAAATTCAAAAAAAGGCCAGTGGCCCAAAGAAGGCGATCCCTGTCAATAGATTAAAGAAAGTAACAAATACAGCAACAATGCCACCTTCCATTTTGACGCCGCCAGCGACGCCGCCGTCAACATCATTTGTAAGCTTAAACAATAAAACCATAACAGCCAACAACAACAACCGCAATAGTAACAATGCTGATTTCCAAGCCACGCCGCAACGCAAGCCATGGGGTAAGTGCATTAACAACTACGCTTTACTGTATTATTTATTAATTCTGCAGACAATTAATTTCTAAAAAATAATTTTAAAAATCCTTAGAGCGCGAGTTAATTGGCTCCTTTCTGCTAAAAATGGCTGAGATCCAGGTGGTGAGCGCGCGCAACAGCTGGTACGTGGATAAACGAACGCTGCGAAGGGAATTCGAAAAGCATCTACTACGGGAACCCAATAGCACAGAACTACGCGCTCAACTCTCCGTAAATGGGGCTTATAATGTAAGTAGACTATTGCATAATTATAATCGTAAGTGGTCCAAAAAATTACGAATCCTGCGAATATTTTGATGGAAATTAAATATATATTCTCATGTTTCCAAAATTTGCAGACTACATAAAAAAGATACAGTCAACAGTTAGTATAATGAACTAAGTTATTGATATAGAATATTAATCGTTCATTTTCTATTTAGAATATTTACAGACCACCGTTGTAAATATACATATAACAAAGAATGTTGTTAGTTTGATATGGCTGATTATACTGTATACGTGCTGTACTAAGACCCATACTTGAACGTAGAAGATTGATATATATTTGTGCTTTCCTCGTTATTTAAACACTCTCAATTGTGTTTCGCTCTTTTTGCCAATCTATCAATTCTCTATAGCTAACTTACTTTATCAACTCAACCCAGCTCTCTGTCTCTCTCCGTCTCTCGCGCTTTACCTCTCTCTTAATCTCTCTACCTACTCTCTACTCAACCTACCGCAGATATCAAAATCTGTTAGTCATATGTTTGCAGGCAGCTCTCTGGGTTTTACCGGACTAAACTGTAATCTATAGTCGCCTCTCATTGTTGTTGTATTTTTATACCCTGAACCCATTGAAAATGGGAAATCAGGGTATAATGGTTTTGTTAAAAGTATGTAACAGGCAGAAGGAGGCGTGGCAGACCCCACAAAGTATATATATTCTTGATCAGGGCGACAAGCTGAGTCGATTTGGCCTGTCCGTCCGTCCGTCCATCCGTCCGTATGTATGAACGCGTCGATTTCAGAAGATATAAGAGCTAGAGACTTCAACTTTTTTTTTAAATGTCCGTATATATCACGCGCATATCGTTTTTATCACTAAAAAACGTTAACTTATTCCGATACTTTTTTATCGATAAAAAACCTTATCGAAGATCACTTAAAAAAAAAATCGCCCATATATGCGTGTGTTTGTTTGTATGTGTATGTGTGTGCGTGTGTTTGTTTGTATGCGTGTGTGTGTGTGTGTGTATGTGTGCGTGTGTGTGTGCTAATTATTATTGAAATATCAGTTCCTTGTGGGGTTCAGGGGATCTCGTAGTCGAGCAGTCTCGACTAGAGCTTTCTTACTTGTTTAGAATTGTAGTTAATGTTCTCTGCGCTAAGCCGGTTCTACATTATATTGTTATTGTTATATATATATATATATATATATATATATATATATATATATATATATGCATATTAATTGTAAATGTATATGCAGACAAGTATAACTGCACATGCATATACATATGTACATATATGCACGTCTCATAGATGCATATAAAATTGTGTTAACGAGGCAAATGCAAATTAGTTCTGCCACTATGAAAAGTGATAAGCGAATATATATGTATGTACATATTTTCACCATTAACATTGGAGTTCATCTGATCATACATCAATATATGGTTGCCAAATATGTATGTATGTATACATAAGTATCTGTCACCGACGAGCTGACTTGACTCATAATTATATCTCTTGGGTACTTTAAAAGTCCCAAACAAAATTCTGGGCGAAACCCTCAAAAATTTTCTTTTGTATATCAAATGCATCTACTCTATTCGTGGGACCCCTCTTATTATCTATCTGTTTCACGTATATGTATATGTTAACATTCACATAAAACTCTAACTGTACATCCCATTAAAGTTTGGAACAGTCATCAATAATTGTGTGTATTATTTATTTATTTATAGATCGGTTCACTGCTGCAGCGTACAAACTTCTTGATGAATACTCCGCGCGGTGATTCCAACTACCGCATCAAGAGCGTAGCTCTAATGGAGTTTCGAAGGGAGAAGTATAATGCCATCGACGAGAAGCAGCGACAAACTGATTATGCTGCTGTCAGCAATGTGACGGATGCTACGCAAGATGGTCCGATTGCCCAAAGTAAGCTATACCCATGCACTTCGATCCTTGTGCTTGGTTATTGATTTTTTTCATGGAATCATCCGTTTGGTGTCTTGTTTTTGTTGACCAGAATACGTGCTGGATGAGGAGGCCGAGTCAATTCCATTGAAATATCAAAAAACGCAAAGGCAACATCGCGATTTGGACTTTGAGTTAAGTTCGATGGGTTGCTACATTTGTCAATGCAACTTTGATAGCATTGAGAAGTATGAGGAACACATCGAATACCATGGTGATGAGTCGGACTTTGAGTCGTTGCAGAAAATGACAAAGTAGTAAGTGTTATTCAGATAATCTAAGTAGAATGTATATAAGAAAACAATCGAATCTTTGAATATATTTTTTACAAATTGTAAACTATTTATAAAACAATAGTATTACATATAAATGATGTATGTAGAATGTTATCTGATAGCAAACTGTTGTTATTAGGTTATATGTATTTTATAGAGTGTGTTTGTCTAAAGCTCATGTATATTATTCATTTTTCATTTGCTAGTCTCAATTGCGTTGAATGTTTGTGAACTTGCAATTTGTTACTATTTTAGAATACTTTACTATTTATTCCCTGAACCCCACAGCCCCATTGTTTTTGTTGAAATGTATGTAACAGGCAGAAGTACGCCTGGCAGACCGCACAAAGAATATATATTCTTGATCAGGGCGACAAGCTGAGACGATTTGGCCTTGTCTGTCTGTCTGTCCGTATGTATGAACGCGTCGGTCTCAAAAGATATAAGAGATAGAGACTTCAATTGTTTTTAATGTTCGTATATATAGCGTGCATATCGAGCTTCTCTCCAAAAATCGATAACTCATCCCGTTATTTTGTTATCGATTAAAAACCTTATCGAAAATCAGTTATACAAATCTATTTCTATACATTATCTATATTTGGATACATTTTATACAATTTAAATTTTTGTTAAATTTACCCCCAACCCCTATATCCACCCCCTCACCACACATTAAATTAAGCCGCCAACGCGTGTTTATGCGTGCGTACGCGGGCCTGTATATGTACATATGTGCGTGTGTGTGTGATTGTGCGCATAATTATTGAAATATCAGTTGCTCGAAGGGTTCAGGGGATCTCGTAGTCGAGCAGTCTCGACTAGAGCTTTTTTACTTGTTATGCTATGTAGTTATTAGCGTGTAGTTTGGTTTACTTATAAAGAGATCTCTCACTCTCTCTACTTTCAGTAGCCAGCCAATGTTGAAACTTTCGTATAGGACCTGCGTTGATAGTCATTATTTTGGTTTTACGCTGGAGACGCAGCTAAAGGATATTGTGATTGAGAAATTTACCATTGTGCAGTCGCGTCAGTTTTATTACGTCTACAACAATCGATTGCCATTGGAGGTGACCGAAAGTGGGCAACTGATCTTCTTTGTCGACTCGCACGTCTTCACGATACTGCGTGAACAGCCGATTGTAATTGGGTACAGTCAGCTGGTGAATGGCCAGCGCCATTATTATGTGGAACAGCATCATTTTATGCGTACCGATGCGTTGCCGAAGGCCAGCTTTGATGTAAATCCCTATCGGCTGTCCAGCAAGAAGTTGTTTCGTGGCGGTCGGCTAGAACCGGCTATACCACCAAAGCCGGTGGTTACCGCACTGAAACATGATGCGGAAGACGCCCAAGTTCGATTATCTGAATACAATAAGGATTATCGCAACTATTGTGAGTTGGGAGAGTTCACGCAAAGCAATATTTATGGGACACTACGCACCCTGCTCCAAGTTGAGGATATTGAGCGGCTGCAATGCTATGTTGCCCTTAAGCAATCCAAAATGGAGCTGCATCAGTTCGGCAAAGAGTTGTCCGTTAAATTGCAGCCAAATTCCAGGAATTTAAGTGCCGAGGATATCCTCTCGCCTGGCGATGATGTCCTTATCATCAACGAGCGTTGCACGATTACTCAGTCAGAGACGACGGGCAAAGCGAACAGCATCAGACAGCTGTTGGATAATAATGGTCTGATATTGGAATTAGCACTCAAAGATTTCGATGCGCTCATTCAATGGGGCCAGAAGGTCAACGAACAGTTTGGCGTACCCGAAAAGGATCGTCGTGAGCCCCGCGTCTATTTTGCACGCATCCTGGGCGTGTCGACGCAACGCGTCAATATCACCTGCGATCGTCATTTGCTAGACAACACCACGTATACGCTGCTCTTTCGACCCGTGCGAGCTGTTCTCCGATATCAATATCGGGCTCTACGTCAATTAAAGCTCAGCAATCCAGAGCACGTGGACCGTTTGCTGTTCCCACCTTCGATTATGCGACAGCCGGTAGCCAGAGGTGCTTTGTGCTTGTATAATGAGAATATTGGACATAATCCGGAGCAACAGCAGGCGGTGCAGCAAATTACATTTTGTGACAAGCTACCGGCTCCTTACATTGTCGTTGGGCCGCCCGGTACTGGAAAAACGGCGACAATTTGTGAGGCCATCTACCAGCTTTATGTGCGCCGACCAGACACCCATATCCTGGTCCTGGCCGGCTCCAATACGGCCTGCGATGAGATCGCATTGCGTCTACTGCGCGCTATATCTAAAGTACCAAGTCAAGCGCGTCCTCTGACGCGTATTTTTGCTGCCAGCTGCGATAGACGCATAGATAATATTGATGACTTGCTCTTGGAATATTCGAATATGTACGCGCTACACTTTTACCCGGACGTGCAGGCGGTGCACGAGTATCGTATTGTGGTGTGCACTCTTAGTCTGGCGGGCAAGCTTTCGACGGGCGGCTTCGGTCGTGACGAAGACAAACGCAGCGTATTCACACATGTTTTTGTCGATGAAGCTGCGGCCTCTACCGAAGCGGAGGTGCTAATGGGCATTACCTGTACCGTTGCCCCAACAACCAATCTTATTTTATCTGGCGATCATAAGCAGCTGGGCCCGGTACTGCAATCGCAGCGTGCCAGCGATTGGGGTCTGGGCGTATCGCTTTTCGAGCGTCTACTCCAGCGCGAATGCTACCGTTTGGGCGAGAATGGTGATTACAACACCGCCGTACAGACACGTCTGCGGCGTAACTATCGTTCCCATCCCGAAATTGTTAAGCTCTACAGTGATCTCTACTACAACAGCGAACTGACATCGGAGGCGGAAATTGGTAAGTCTGCTTCACATGGACTAACTATTTGTTTAGTGACTGTAATAGTTTTGATTGTTTATAAAATCTTTGTTACAGGGTATTAAAGCTGATAGCAAACAATTCTTAGAGATTTGTATAACACATAATATATATAATATATATAATTTGGTTATAGACTTAAAAAATAATTCACATTTAATATGATAACAAAATATTATTTTCTTTGGACATTTTTTTTAGAAAAAGTTTGCATGGCTAGAAATTGGTTTCACACGCCCAATGATCATTTCCCTATAATGTTTCACTCGGTTTTTGGAACGACGATGAATTCGCAAAGCTCGCTGAGGTATGCTTCTCTCGATTTCAACTAATTCCCATATAAATAATCGTATTCTTCTGCTTGGCAGCCTGTGCAACAATAAGGAAATCGATGCAGTTATGGACTATGTGAAAGATCTAATGTACTTTGGTATCAATGGCGATAAATTGGCCCAAACGGATATTGGCATTATATCGCCATATAAGAATCAGTACCAGCGCATCCAGGAGCAGCTCAACATGCGCAACTGGCATCAAATTGATTGTGGCTCGGTTGAACTGTTTCAGGGCAAGGAGAAGCAAATAATAATTGTTTCCTTTGTGCGCTCATTCACCGAAAAATTAGGATTTCTTAATAATAGTCGAGTGAGTTTGAAAATTTTTATGATTGCTGTATGAACAATATTTTTTATGTAAATCAGTTTTTGATTAATTTCAGCGTTTGAACGTTTTACTATCACGTCCCATGTCTTTGCTTATCCTAATTGGTAATCCGCGCACGCTAAGCAAAAATCAGGAATTTCGTCATATTATCGACATGTGCAGGGATCGAAAAACGCTCGTCGGTTCACCCTATTATCCGGATGATAAGATTAACGAGGCGAACGGCGGTGCGGCTCAAGCAGTTAATCCGACGCGTTCTGGCTGCCATCAGATTAACAATCATAACAAAAAAAATAATAATCATAATTATCAGCAGCAGCAACAAACGGACGGAAAAACTGAGGACACTTTGGCACATTCATTGAAGCGAAGTAATAACAATCGTTGTCATAATTATCAATATCACCAAAGAAACCAAAGAAATCGTGATAGTGATCATAAATGCCTATATACAAATGCATATGCAGGATCTTTAGCATTTCGAATGATCCCATAATAGTACATATCTATATACATATATATATATATATGTATATATATATATATACATGTGTGTATACATAAGTATAGTATATATTTATATATAGATATGCATTTATGGATTGAAAACGAGTTGAATCGACCCAAAAATTAACAGATCTAAATTGTGTCAATAGCATGCGTTTTAGAAGTTTTCAAGATCGGCGTAAACAATCCCATTTCACATTTAACATCACATTCCACAAATCCTTTATAATATAATATATATGTACATGTATATATGTATAAATATATATATATAATTTTTTTGATATATATGTATATACGCACATAGATAGAGATATATGCATTCGCAACATATTGCACCTGGTTTCTGAAGCTGGGGAGCTATTGCAGTTACTGTCTATTTAAATAATAAATTGGCATACGCATCTTTTGATCATGTACGTGATATATGCATCTTTGGCTAATTCATTTTCGCACATATGCTGCTTATAGCGTTCACGTATCTCTTGTTTCTTTTCTTTCTTTTGGTGTACGACGAAATGTGTGAAACATATCCTTAAATGTATCATTATTTTCTATTTTTTTATTCAGCTAACGTACGCAGTACGCCTTTGTCGGCGGCTACAAAGATTGGCTACAATAAAGCTGAGCTGCTGTCAATGGGCGCCCAGGCGACTCAGCAGCACAAAAAATCTGATCTGGACCAGCTATTCGATGAGCTACCCAACGTACCGCGTTATGTGGACAATGACTCCGAAACCGTGCGCTCCATTCGAGCAGACATGCAGCGTATGTCTCTTAGTCGTCCGTCCACTGCGACTGCAACCAGCGAACCAGCGACAAAGGCTGCCCAACCGATTCAGCTAACCAAAACCCCAACACGTACCGAAACGGCACGGCCATCTGCTGAAGCTAAATATGTGGTCGGCGTTGAGGCGATCGATGTGGCATTCGCCCCTAGTGCACCGCCGGGTAGTCCAAGTCTGTCGCGTTGCACTCAGTATAACTACATACCCTCGGGTAATTTGCGCTTGGAGTCTGTCCGACCACCACTGGAGTACATATCTCCGCCGCCATTCTTCGATCAGGGGCGCTCTCCACCTTATTATGATTGGGCTATTGGAGCTCCAAGATCGCAGCCGCAGCCCAAGGAGAAGAAGAAAAGCACTTGTGCTATATCATAATTGCACATATATATTAAGATTATGTTGTTTTTTTTTTTTCATGAAGCAACATAACTACGAGGACTACACAGGACAATTGAGTACTTGTGTTAACCTCTTTGGACTTTTGCTGTATGTCGCATGCTGCAATCGATTGCATTCTGTCGGTCAGTCTGCATCAGTTGCAATATATTTCATGCAGCAAAAATTTTAAACGAATTTTCAGTATATAAACGGCAAATTCGCATTTGCTGAATAAACAGTATTAATGGCGTTTTGAATGCCAATTGTTAATTCGTCAGATGCGATTTTGTGTGAGTATATATATATATATATATATATACATGTACATGTCGATGAATCCCAATGAATTTCATCCATGTGCATGTTCACTAAAAGACAAAGCTAATTTGCTTAACAAATTGATTCTTTTTCGATATTTATAATTTGAAATTTCCAAATAAAGATAAGGGTTGGGGCTTTGAATTGTATGTGGCTCATTTTATGCTCCATTGTCAAACTAATTCATCCCTTTGAAATGATGAGAAAAAAGAATTGCAACATTAAAGTATATCTGAACTATCCATTTAATAACCGATAATTAACCAGTTTGTATTTTTTTAATATAAGAAAGATGGAAGGAAATCTGATCTATGTTACCCGAAATCTGCAATAAACTATATTTTTTGAGTAAAAATCGATTTTTATGGGCATGTAATTGGAATGTATGTAAGAGATAAAAATGATACATTTTTTTTTATGTAATTGAAGCTAATACTGCGATGTACATGTACAAAGGTACAGGGTCTTATTACCTGAATCCATCCCTGATCAAGAATATATGTGTATATTTTGTGGGGTCTGCCATGTGTCCTTCTGCCTGTTACATACTTTTCACAAAACCATTATACCCTGATTTTCCATTTTCCATGGGTTCAGGGTATGAAGAGACTTAGGATCAGAAAAGTGTAAAATGCTGATGCACAAGAGCATACGATAGGTTCGTAACTATAATACATTATTTAGTTTTGTCAAATACATCACATATAATGTAAAAACGTGTAAGCAACTAAGCTGGCTTTACGAAAGTAAAAGCTTCAAAACTCAGATAATTTTATTTCGTTGCAAAGAGGCCACATAACATTTTTTTTTAATACTGTATACATGGTTGAAGGAATTCAAGTAAATTCACGTAGCTCTTAAAATTATAATAAAGTGAAGCAATTGCTAGAATATTTAAGGAATCCGCAAAGATTGTGCGCCTAACGATCGACATTCACATTTGCAATATGACTGCGCGCGGTAAATTGACCACGCCCACTACAATGTCCGCGCCCATGGCTATGGCCCAACCGAGATTGAATTACAATCGGACCACAAATGAGACGTTGCGTGGCAACAGACTGGCGACGCCACTATCACCACACAAGACCGGAAGAGCAGGTCGATGCATCGGCGGTGATGGCGATGGTGGCACCGCTGCCTGGAAGAGAACCAAAACCACAGAGGTGTCAACTATAAGCCGCCTGGAGCTGACGGCACGGCTGGAGAAACCAACGATTGCCTCAACGTTGCGTTCGGCCAGTAATCGTGGCAGAGCTATCGCCCAAAAGGCAGCGGTTCCTCGCAAGCCAGCAACACCGAGAACCGAAACGAAGTGCTTAGATACCACATCAAAGCAAGGTATGCCGCGCAAGGCAGGTGGCATGAAAAAGGAAAGCTTAACGGAGGGACACCACGACTCCGCAAGGGTGGTGAAACACCCAATGTCAGAGACGGGTGTGCAAACGAATGAGGCGGAGATACTGAATCGCGATCTGCTCGTGGGAGATATAAAGCTCCTGTTGCCCTCCCCGGAGCTAACCAAAGAAATCGAACTGGCCCGGGCAGAGCAGAAGAAATCGTATAAATCAATGATACGTACATTTTCACCTCACGAGCAGGATGAGGAGCAGCACTTGGACGAGTTGAAGCAATACATGGAGCGCACTTATGTGACCAGGCGTAAGCCCAAAAAACCACCAATGCCGACGTTGGCCAACTATGAGCCTCATGAATATAGCAGCGTATTCGAGACGATGGATGAGTTCTTTACACGCGACGTACAGAAAGCCGAGTCCCTAACGAACATCAAAGACCGCATTAAGCGCAAGGAATTGGAATTAATGAGCATGTTCAACGAGGTGGAAGTTAGTGAAAAGATCGAATCTGATTCCGAAGCGGATTAGAATCAAATTTCTATAATTATGTAACTCTCAGATATATATTGCGAAAAAATGAAACAAATTAAGTGAATACAAAATAAATTCAAGTAAAATATTTGTCTTCATATTTTTTCAAATATGTAATCTTAAATTGATTCATTTTGATATCATTTTCTATATTTTCGTATACCTATTGGAAGAAAATATACGAATATATTTAACGAATTTTTTGCTTATCATAACAAGTAAGAAGGCTCTAGTTGACACTGCTCGACTAGGAGATACCCTAAGCCCTCTAAGCTGATATTTTTATCATTCTGTGTGCTTCTTTTATGCATCCACACATACATATGCAGTACTAGTACTTGAAATAATTTTTTACAAATTTTAGACGAAGGGGGCGTGGTACCCAAAATCTGTTGATTACAAAATGTTTGTATTCATCATATGTATATACACACCAAATGAAGTCTCCAGGTCTAATAGTATTCCAATGAGGCTCAAAAAAACAAAACCAATTTTTCGATTATTCCCGATAAAAAGCTATTGGATGAGTTATCGAAAAAATATGATAAGCTCGTACTGCGTATGGTATACAGTGAAGAACTAAATTATTGGCACAGCAAAATTTTTAAATCTTATAGCAATTTTTTAAGTATTTTGAAACGTTTTTTTAATGAAACAAAAAATTAACTAAGTAGAATAAAGTATTTATTAAGTTATACAAAAAAAATATTGCAAAAAACTTCATCGTACATTTTTTTAAAATTAAATAACCAAAAAAACCTAAATTTTGCTGAACAAAATTATGAACTATGTATGAACATACATCCAATACCAAGCAGCGCGAATACGAAGTTGGCCGGGACTTGCTAGACAGATGTTACGGCGTGGAAAACGTTGCTTCACATGTCTAGTCTATGTGTTGTTTGGTCAGTGGTATGGTATACATCAGCATTCACACAAAATTTCATTTCTCTAGCTCTTATATCTTTTAAGATCTCGGCGTTCATACGGACTCAACTCGTCGATCTGATCAAGAATATATATACTTTGTGGGGTCTGCCGCGCCTCCTTCTGTTAACCCTGAACCTCTGACTGACTACTGGTACTGACCAGACACTGGACCAGTGGTCAGTAGTTCAGGGTATAAAAACAAGTATGGTAAAAAAAAATGTCGCAAAAAAAAAATAGATAAATAAACTACTCAATATTTTTGAATCAAAAAAACATCATTAAAGATATGCCAATTACTAATAATTTGAAATTAATTGTACTAAATTGTAACCTAAGGTTTCACTAAAATCTGAGGTTTAACTCTTCATTTCAAAATCGACTTATTTTTTTGTACCGTGCGAACCTCTCGGTTTTTTTTTTATAATTATCTTGAAAAAGAACAAATGTCTAAAATCATATTTAGCACCAATAATTTATAATAAGCTCATCAAGAGCTAGAAGATGCCATTAAACCTATTTTACATGCAAAAAATACTTTACCTGCCATAGACCATTTAAAATACGCGCCGGAAATCGAAAAATGCAATGTTCTGTTATCGATAAGCAATGGAATAGAGTGATTCATCGCATTTAGCAGCTGTTCATTTGGTAATGCCGCTAATCATGCAATACCAAATTGGTATTTTCACACTGGGTTTGGTTGAATCGGACGCATTCTGACAATCTTTTCTTTTTTTTTTTTAATTTCTATAACATAAATTAAACTGACTAGTCGGCCAGTTTAATGTCAACCCACATTTAGAGAGTCTCATCAAGACTCTATTTTCACTCCAGAAACAGAACACCTATTGCTGTGCACTACGAATGCTGTAAGCATAGTAAAACATTTATTAAATATTCTTTCCAACTGCAGCGACCACATTTACACTCACAAACATATTCATATATATATATATAATATATATATATATATATGTATGTATTTATATAAATAGGTGAGTAAGTGAAGTGAAAAATTTGGCAAATGTAGCATGTGATTCACAAAAACTTCGTCCACCAACAGACAAAGATGACGCTTAAAGTTACGAAGCTTGCATTAACGAGTCGCCTCATCGTTCTGGCTGTCCAAATGTTGGCCAATTGGGCTGTGCCGGATCATAAGCCAGATGTATTTCGCATGCCAATGCCCATAGTGAATGCCACGGTGCCCGTACATGGTCTGGACACACTTGTGACGACCTGCTTGGGCGGCTTGAGGCACTGGGATGGCGAATACTTTCTGCATATAGCCTACTATTTGTATACTTACGAGAATACGCTGGCCTTCTATCCACTGTATCCAGTGCTCATACGGAATATGGCCATGGTTTGTGAGACCTTCAATGTGCCTATGTCGCGGCACGTTCTCATGCTATTAATCGCTGTCGTTCTTAACTTGTGGCTCTTCTGCAAGGCGGCCAATTACCTATATCAGCTGACGCAGCGTGTCTTTAATGATCTACACAAGAGCTGGAATGCGGCACTAATTTTTTGCTTCAATCCGGCGAGCATTTTCTTCAGTGCTGTCTACTCGGAGTCGCTGTTCGCTTACGCTAGCTTCATTCTGATGCTGGAATGTGTTCGGCCAAAGCAACAGTTTAATTTTGTACGCATTTGCGTCAGTTTGACGGCCTGCATCCTGTGCCGCTCCAATGGATTGATCGCCGTCGGCTTCCCGCTGTATTTCTTTGCGCGCCATATGATACTTACTGCAAACGTGAAACGCTGCAAGCTACTCATCAGTATGTCACTGGCAATAATCATCCCATTAGGCGTCTTACATGCCTACTACTTTTACATATATCGGATGTACTGTATGCCCAGCACTAGAGTGAAGCACCCAGAGCAGGTGGTGCATTACGGAGACGATAGGAACTATCTGCTTGCCGGAAGGGGGCCGGAGGGATCGCCTTGGTGCCAGTATACCTTGCCATTCCCCTACAATTATGTGCAATCTACCTATTGGGATGTCGGCTTCTTGCGCTACTATCAGTGGAAACAGTTGCCCAACTTTTTGCTCGCAATGCCCATGTTAGTCTTTATGCACTGGCACTGCTTCGATTATTTTTGGTTTTGGGCCACAAAACTGACGCCTCAGGCTTCAAGCTGGCGGGAGTTGTTGAAGGCACAAAAACCGCTACCATTTGTTCTGCATGGCGCCTTCTTGACCCTCGTCTGTGCCCTGTTTGTGAACATTCAAGTGTCTACGCGTTTGTTGGCCTCGGCCACGCCTATTTTTTATTGGTTTGCTGCTGATCATATGCCAAAGTCGCTGGCGCAACTCTCGTTCCGCTCAAAGGCTGGAGCTTTATTTATCTGGTGCACCACGTATTGTGCTTGTGGCACGATTCTATTCGCCAACAATTTCCCCTGGACTTGAACACTAGCTATATATTTATATATATGTATTGGTCTGGCATTTATATGTATGTATATGCATATATGCGGATGTATATATGCACGCTATTTTTTATTATTATATGCCAAAGACTGTATTAGCATTGGATTAGTTTGTAGATATTTTTATAGGTGACCACATGTTTATCAGGAAATGACAACCGAAAAGTAATTGCACTTATAGATTAAATTTAATAAATGTTTAAATCCGATTTTTGCGGGCACACACATGCTGATACGTTAATTTTTCGAGAACGGCCCAAATATATCGATTAGCTTTCTTTACGTACCGTATCGAAATAAAGATTATGATCTCCCAACGTATTTTACAAAGACTTAAGTTTGTAGAAAGTAAATATAACTATTGTGGGGTATTTTAATTATTTATGATGTAAACTATTTTTATTAAAGCTCATTCAAATTAAATATTTAATATCCCTAACTATAGTTCTATGGTTAGTGGTATATTATTATAATGTGTTTTTATGCTTAAAATAAATAAATGCGCCATGATATAAAGTAATAGTTTCAATCAGTTCTTGCAGCATATATTCTTTCACTGGTGAGAATTGGTCTGCGAGTTAGTTATCAGGAACTTAGGTTATTTGTTTTTCAAAAATTACAGAATAAAGTACCAAATAGATTGGAAAATATCGCATTTAAAAGGAAAATCTTTGCAGCACAAACATCGATAATTTAATGTAAGGTTGCAAAATATAAATAAATCGATTAGGTTGTGTACAAAATAGACCAAAACTAAACAAGAAGAAGTTCTCTTGTGGAAAATACGAAACGCGCCACAAAAATGGAACAGCTTTCGGGTGTTATGATAATCATTATCATAGGTGGTGGCGTGCTGACTTTTGTGATGCTCTTCATATTCGCAAAGCGCCAGATAATGCGGTTCACGCTTCGTAGTCGTCGCGGTCCCCATGTGCCAGTTGGCAATGATGCCAAGAAGGCGCTGCGCCGTGAAATTGAGCGCAGGTTGGACTGCATACAAAAGATAGCACAGGAGCCAAAATTGCTATGGACAGATACCGACAAGTATATATTGCAGCCAGGTCCGGAGCAGGAACTACCGCCCTATTATTATCGAATGAAGGCCGTGGACGATGTTAAATTGGTAGAGGCGGAGATAGCGCGTGCTGATGGCAGCATGCGGCACGCCCATGAAAGCTTGCGAGCCTTTCTCTTAACAACGCTCTCCGTTACGCTCAATGGTACTGGGCAGCGCATAATACATCAGTTCTGCGACACATACGAGCACGCACGACATGATCCAAACGAATTTGGTAAGGACGAATACGAGGCCTATCATCATATGCTCCTCAAAGTACTGGAAGCGTAAGTGCGCCCTATTCGTTCGTCGATTAAATGAAAACTTAATCTTTTTTCCTTTTTTCATAGTGCGAAGCAGCTTAAAAACTACAATTCTAGAAAGGCTTCACCTGCACGTACACCACGTAAACAGAAAATGCATTCGTTGCTCGATCCAGCTCGACTGCGTCCGCCACCCGTAGTAGAACAACCACAGAACAACGAGCTAGCAGCGGGTCAACATGCCAAAGTGAACATGACGCTGGGACTGCAGGGCGATGAACTGGTGGCTGCTGAGCTGGCCACCAATCCTTTGCACTTGCAAGCACCTGCCGAGCGAGATCTTATAATAAGGAACCGTATAAAGACACCTACACTAGATGATATTGTGGTCGAGACGGTGGTGGAGCAGACTCATGACGATGCGAATATCAGCACTGCGGAGCATGAAATAATGAGCATCTCATCGGTGCAGCTGCAGCGTAACTCGAGCGTTGTTTAAGGTAAATTGCTTCGATCCATTAACCAATATTGATTCTAAATAGTCATACTACTTTAAAAATTATTGCATTTACTTTTATTAGCATTTGTCCATCTTTTGCGAATATAAAACTAAATCGAGTAAACGACACGAGTAGCCTGTCTCATTGTCATACCATGAAATCAGCTTTACAAAATTATCATTCAGTGCAATGCACGCATTGGCATCAAATACTGAGGCATAGCGTGAGCCATTTATGTCTGATGAGACGACAGAGTCTTCTGTGTAGCCCAATATGCCTTTCATTCCACCCTTGGAAGCTTCTTTGATAGCTGCCTTGATCTGCTCCATTTTAGCTGAACATCCCAAACGACAGGTCAAATCGACAACGGAAACATTTGCCGTGGGCACCCGAAAAGCCATACCGGTTAGCTTACCATTCAGGGAAGGTATTACCTTTCCAACAGCCTTGGCAGCTCCTGTGCTGGCGGGGATTATGTTGCACATTCCGCTGCGACCATCACGCCACGCCTTAGCACTGGGTCCATCTAAAATTTTTTGCGTGGCTGTACAGGCATGGACTGTCGTCATCAAGCCTTCCACAATCCCAAAATTATCATGCACCACTTTGGCCACAGGTGCAAGGCAGTTGGTAGTGCATGAGGCATTTGATATGATCTTCATGTCTGGCTTGTACTGGTCTAAATTAACGCCGCACACAAACATTGGCGCATCCGACGACGGTGCAGAGATTACCACTTTCTTTGCACCGCCGTCTAGATGCACTTTGGCAGTTGCCAGTGTGGTAAATCGACCAGTACAATCAACGACCGTATCGACTGAATTTTCTTTCCAGTTTATTTTTTTTGGATCCGCTTCGTTAGTGACGTTTATCTTTAAGCCATTTACCATCAGAGTCTTTCCATCAATGGTAATCTTCTTCTTGAACGGGCCATGCGACGTGTCGAAACGTAGCATGTAGGCCATATATTTGGGTTCCATGGCTGGATCGTTAATTGCCACCACTTGTACATCTTGTCGCCTGATTGCCTCCCGTAGGAACAAGCGCCCGATGCGGCCAAATCCATTGATGCCAATTGACATAACTGCTAATTTTTATAATTAGGTTATACAAAACAACGACTTGGTTTCTGTATGTGCACAATTTTATAAATTGCCTTCTTTTTGCTCAAGTTACACTTCTAAGAATTTGAAAAAATTTGAAAGTTTAAGGTAAAGCAAATCAATAACTAATTTATTTAAATAATTTTTCATATCAACTTGACATACTTTCTAAAGCTTATATGATTTATTTTCGTTTATTTGCAGACATTCCCAGATGCCAGATCGCTTATCTGCATAAATCCTAACCAAAGTTGAGATAAATAAATTGGGCGCAGCGAATGTTATTTATTTCTGATAGGTTTTCGTGTATGTTATATAATTATGTTCATATAATTTTAAGAAAATTACCTATATATAAGCAATCGAATCTAATTGATCGACATTACTGGGACTATGTAAATATAATTATAATTATTTGATCATAATTTATTTGTATTTAAACGTAAGGAATAAAACTCAGTTTAATTATATTTCTTTTGTTTCCCTCTACTTTCGCATACGTTTAGTAAATATGTCATAATTTAAAGATCATGTATTAAACAATTTTTAGAAAGCACGTTGTTCCTCAAATGCTATAAAGAAATTGCGAACAAGTGGAGATAGAGAATTAAGAAATATTCAAATGAGTAGGCATATGGTCTCTATTTCATAGTCGTTAGATTACTAATTTTCTATGATACCCTCGGATTCAATTTAGCGCGTCTAATTGAATTGAATTGGCCCAATCTTAAACCCCCTCTTTCCTTTTCGTATCAAGTCTAAATATAGGGTTATAAATTAAGAGATACGACAGCTTACGCCATTTATAAATAGTATTTCATTGATCTTATGTGAAGTCTTAAAATAAGTCTTGGCCTAATGGCATAAGGCTTTTTGATGTTCAATTTCTGATCCAGGATATGTGTTAAGATGTGGACTTTATTTTATAAAAATTAAATATCCATTGTGCTTGGTTTGCCATTGGTCTATTGTTTAACGATTTGAATTATTCTAAGTAGGGTTGGCTATCCCTCAGATATCTACAGCTTTACTCAATGACTCAATGAACATGAAGCACACATAAATGTTTGCCAATTTTTGCGGTTTACCAAGCGAACGGCGCACACATGAAAGATTTTTGCGAAATCTATTACAAGTGTGTACAAAGAGTGTTTATGTGTGTGCGTGTGCTTGTCCGTATTGTGTTTTCTAGTCGGTATTTTGGGAATGCTGCTGGCTAAAAGTGGGGAAATCCATGTGTGAACAGCAGAGCCTGCTTGTGTTCATGCAGACGGCGCAAACACAAATCAAGCTGCAAGTCGTAAAAATTTTCAAGGGAAGCCTTCCGGAAGGTTTTTGGTATACAAATTGATGTTTGCTTATTGCATCGCCTGCAGATGCCTCAGTCTCAGCAGCCTGCGCATAATTAACTGACCAAGCCTTATAGAAAGCCAAAGCAGGAATTGATAAAGGACTTGCGAAAACTCTAACGAAATGCGTCAAAAAATATGGCAGAAGGCTCTAGTCGAGATCGCTCGACTAGGAGATACCCTGAACCCTCCAATCTGATATTCTAATCATTCTGTACTTGTTTTATGCAAATATACATACATACAAACATACACATGCATCCACACGAACGTGGGCTGCGCTGCAGTGTTGGCAATATTATGAGAATCTATTTGTCCTAGACGTACAATCCTAATGAAACTTTCAGAACGTAATCATAATGTTCAAGTGTATGTACATTCCAAAGCACAAGTCAAGTATTTGAAATGCGTTTTTCACAAATTTTAGGCGAAGGGGGCGGGGTATCCAAAATCTGTAAATTACAAAATGTTTGTATTCATCATATGTATGTATATTCGATTATTCTCTATAAAAAGTTTTCAGATTATTTATCGAAAAAATAAAGCAAACTCGTACAGCGTATGGTATTTCCCATTTTCAATGGGTTAAGGGTATAAAATTGCTGGGAAAAATTTAGTGAGTCCCATTGAATATTTAATCAAAGCTTTGATGTTTAGTTGACAAAAAACTGAAAATAAAAGAATAAGTTTTGGCTTGAGCTCCAGTAGACTCATCGACATACTCTACGTTCCTATTAGCCTTCCGTCTATCTACCATCATTGCATAGTCGCTTTCGTCTAACAGTTCTTGCTTAAACATTTAACTGGCGCTTTGTTAGTCAGCAACATTTTATGGTGAGACACACAACTGCTTATAAATCAATCGAGTGAAGCCAGCTGCCATCCATATGCCGAGTCCGGAGCCGCAGCCGGGATCGGTGTTGCTGTTGGGCCGACTGCGAGGCCGGGGCGAAGTCTGTTCGTACAAAATGCAAATGCGTGTCCATAGAACAACGCACACAAAATCAGCTGCGTTGCTGTGCCGTGGGCGCCATTATTCACCTTTGTCTGCCAAACGGCCCTCCATCACCCCCATGCATAGCTGATGTATCGAAATTTCGCTTGCCGAAACAGAGCCCCAGGGGCAGAGTTTCTGTTGAGGGGCCCAAACCACTTTGTATGAAGAGCTAAGCACTCTCAAGCATTTCGAATGAAAGTTTCTGCGCGTCGAAGTTTATGAGTTGAGCTGTTGGCCAAATGCATACAACAGCCAACTTAAAACCTTCCACTTTAATCTATAGATTGTCAACTTTACATTGTTTCGCAGCTTGTGCAACATGTTGCCAAAAGTGGTGCAGCATGTTGCCAGGGGTGCGACGCCCACGCAGCGCGATTTGCTCTCTCTTGTGGTAGCTGTGGACTCTCCTGGCACTGGCCGAGGTGAATTCTGACCCCGGACCTAAAAATGGGCCGCCTATTACGAAATTGCTGAACCTAACAGCATAAGTTTTAGTCAACATATTATATTCATATTTATATATTGAAACTATTCTATTTCTGATCCGGTCTGATCATAAGCTCGAGCTAAATGGAAATTGAGTCATGCTAACAGCTCGGTAACGGAAGCATGAACTTTGTTGCATTCCCTTTGCTTGTATTTTATTTTAACTGCTCAAATTTATGCGCAAAACTTTAAAATTGAAACTGTTTTTCGTTCCGACTGCAGCGACACGAGCAAAGTTTTGCATTAAAAATTGCATCAAGTGTACGCCAAGGTTAAATCCAAGCAAGTTTTTATGCCAACTGTTTGGCCAAGTTGAAAGCAACATTTTCCTTTGTTTAATGATGCTTCATTTATTTATGTTGAATATCGCCCACGCTCACTAAAAGTCGGATGGCACGGAAAAGAAAACAAAGGTTGAAGTTTTTTGGCCCAGTGAAAATTTCAAATTTCAGTCTTGCGAAGAATTGACTTAAAGAGAGTTTAATGAAGTCATAACTGAAAATATCTAAAACATATGTAAACGTTTGTTTTCGGTTTAAAACATATTATATTATATGTTTATAAAAAAAAAACAACACCGCTTCTCTACTGGAAACTTGTATAAACTAAATATATACACAATTGTTGATTTCGCTAGAATGACATTCGGGTAGCTTTCAAATTGTTTCTTGACTTGAAATAAAACATTAAATTTTAATAATTTAATAAAATAGTTTAGGAGTTGTCTAAACATCAATGACTTTTCTGTAATGAATCAATTGAAATGCACAATATTTATGCTTAATACATATTTAAAATTTATTTTAAATGTTTCTTCAGTTGGGTCGCAGTTAAATGCGTCTCTCGGGTGCCTTTACAACGTATTTATGGGCCACTTGTTGTATCGGGCATGGGAACTAAATAAAAGAGACAAGATGAGGATGAACATAAATAGAGCATCTTTAGGAGCCAATAACATTTAAGTCAATAGCAATAAATTGGTTGGGTTGCGAGCAGGCGTTGACAAAGGCTGAATTGTTGGCAGCTTAGCTGATGCAGCTAGAGCAGTACGCCGTGGCTTAATCGCATTTGGCCTATATCGCAAGCGGATGAAAAGAAAATTCTGCTGATGCAAATCAATGCATAATGTTACAGCAGCAACAGAAATTGTCGTCGCTGATGCGGCAGCAGATGATGCAATGCAGTTTGCCAAAAAATCAGCAAATAATTCAAATTTAAATGCAGCCTGCAGCTGAGAGTGCGATTGGGATACGGATAGCTTGACTACAAATTGAATTGTCAAACACAACTGCTGCAGCAACAGAACAAAGCCCCGTTCACAAAAGAGAGCAACTGCAGCAGCGATGCTGCGGCACTCACTGCGGTGCAGAACAGCACAGAGAGAGACAACTCAGGAGAGAGGGTACTGGTTCAAGTGGATATGGCCAATTCCTTTCGGCTCAGAACAAAAAGTTTTCACTGCTTTTGGCTGCATTATTCGACGACATAGGCAACAGAAACGGACAGTCAGTTTACGACCGGAGCAGACCAGACTGGAAAAGATGGCCCGAATTAGGCCAACGGCACGGCGTGCCATGCACCCTGTAGAGGGATCAGGCTGTCTGGAATGCGAAAGATGCTGAAACATTGGCCTGACTGCATTGCAGACAGTGAACTGAAAGTGGGCTACATACACTGGAGAAATTAGCCTTGAAGTTTGTATTACCATTTTTTATTATCAAATATATATTTGTAAAGTTTCTTAAAGTTTCAATTAGCAAACGTAAATAATAGATATATATTTTGGAGATATTTTCTTTTGCGACATAGAAATAATTTCTAGTACATATTTATGGACAAGAGTAATATTGGAACAGGCTAAAGATTGCTTATCTTGCTCAAAGGAATTTCTTCAAATCAATAAGAAGAAGAAGATTATTCAAATATAAATAGAAAGTTCGTAAAAATTAATTGTTGATGCAACCCACAAAAGTACTTCTCAGTACTTCTAAGTCACAGTTTGACAGTCACACAGCTGCTACAGGTTAACAGTTACCAGCGGTAAATACGGTTAGTATCGAACAAACTCTGTTCGACTGATTTCAAAGTTAATTACACTTGGGGAGGCATTCAAGTTAGTCTAAAAAATTAGCAATTTCGTAATTGAATAAAAGACAATAATCTATTGCCGAACAACTTTGACGTCTGCTAACTTTTCTTACTTTAAAGAGAATAATTATTTTCTTTGTTTTTGTGGGTTTTGTTAAGGCTCTCCAGTAGACATTGTAACCACAGACTTGAATAATCTTTGAGTCGATAATTAGTTATGACAACTTTAGACTCGCTTTATTTAACTGCCTAAATAAAAGATACTGTACTTTCGTTCTCGAAAGCTTTTACCAATATCGAGCAATATCTTACTTCCTACAGGGTATACTGAGAAAGGAAATAAAAACGAGTTTTATTACTGGCAAATCAATGGCAACCACTGGTGCCCCAATCAATTGTGAAAGGCCCTTTAGAATTCGATAGGATGATATAAGAGCAATTTGCAAGGCAATTTTACTCTTTACAAACTTTGCAAAGTTGTCAGCTTATGAAAAGTGTTTACTTTGTATATAAATAAATGTGAGCTACTTAAAGAGTTTTAGCCTGCTCTAAGCAGGTGAGCAAATTAGGTACCCACACATACAGACTCGCACACCCACACACTTCACAGGGAGTTATTTACGAGCTGGTCACTTGAAAAATTGCTGTGAAATTGAATCGCAATAAGGCGAAGCAATTAATTTGGCTGAAGGCAACCGCAGCAATTACATTGATATATATTTGTCTATATGTAAGGGGTTATGCACTGTATATGGTGTAATGTCAATTTGTTTGGTGCGCATTGCAGCAATAGCAGGAGTAGCAACAGCGTCAGCTACAGAAATGTGTACCATTACGTGTTACGCGACGTATACGTAATGCCAAATGTCATGAAATTTCATTACGATTCGAGTGCAAGCACCAGCAGAAGTCGACAAAATGTTGAACACTGGGTTAAACTGCCGGCTAAACCAATTACATTTGCACGCCATTGACAACAGCAACAATAATGTCAACAGCAGCCGCAGCAACACCAATAGCAACAGCAGCAGCAACATCAACTATATTGCCCCTAAAAGTTGGGAAGGAAACGGAAGGCGACTCAGTAACAGCGCTTGAAAAATGTCCACAATGAGGAAATGACGTTGAAAAACAGTAAAAAATACTCACAGCCACACGCTCACACACACACACACATGAGAAAGAGTGAGTCTTGGAGCAACAGCAACAACTTGTAATGAGCTGCAACTGAGAAGTTAAAGTGATTTATTCAATTCGACGCGGGCCCAAGTAAACAAGTAGCTCAAATAAAAAGTAGACAGTAAGGCTAAATATGCACTGTCGCAACATAAATACTCTACAAATTCACTTATTTTTTTATTGTATGTTATAAATGTGTGGAATATTGCTATTCTTCGAATTTACTTTTTGAATTTTACCGACTGGATAAATTATGGGACGTAGCAGAAGAAAGATGGTACAGAAAATAGCAGACAAGATGGCAAAACGAAAAATAAGATTAAGATGAGAAATAGAAAATAAATTGTAGAGAAAGAGAAAAGAGAAACACGAGAAGAAGTCGAGTTAAGGAAGTATCTTAAGTCGCACACGCAAACAGGTAGCTGTAGATCGCCTTTCATTTAGACTTTAGGCTTTGAATGAATATACATATATTATTCTACTATATTTGACACTTCTTTTGCTGGCATTATTTTCTTTCCCTTCCACTTGATTGCAGCTGCCATCCAGCGCAGCAACAAAGTGATATGAGATGGCCTTGCTGTACACACAAGGGGTCTGGATGTTCCGATTGTTCCTAGTGAGCTGTCTGCTGCAAGGCGTTACACAATTCTAGACGTATTTATAGGAGCCTAATGGAAAAGGGTAAACAAATTTAGGGCCTGAGTGAGCTTCCCAAATGATTGACCCGAAATAAGCCCCAGTTCCCAAGCTGTTGCCCGCTTGTCAAAAACTCATTTATTATTTAAATATTATCAGGCGAATAAAAAAGTTATGCAGAAAAGAATGAAGAGGCAGGCAAGCCAACAGGCAGACTGACAGACAGAATGCTGCTCATTTTTAAAAACTTTTCTGCCTACTTCATTCTTTTTTCTCTGTTAGTCCGCTGTCAACTTCAATGCGGCATAATGGGACACGGCAAGGTGGCAAAGCCGCGGACACTTGACGCAATTCCCACGCATTGTGCGTATAAAATTACAATTGGGAGCCCCGAAGATGGGAGACCAACACCAAAACTTTCTCAAATTTCTGCCAAAGTTATTGTACAATACAAACTTGAACAAAATGAACAATGCGAAAAGTGCATGAATTATGGTGTAAAAGTGAGCAGGAAATATCTGCTTACCGCCGAGCCTTCCAATGTAGTTAGAGAATGTTACAACTGTATTTGATTGGCTCACAAAAATGCTCAATATACATATCCGTTCATTTAATTTATTCAGATTTCATAATTTAAAATCATCTGACATCTACAGAAGTTTAGTTTTTTTCATTTATACTTTTTAATTATTTAACAAGTAAGAAAGCTCTAGTCGAGACTGCTCGACTACGAGATCCCCTGATAAGAAAGAAGTTTTTCTTCATTTTTATACCCTGAACCCATTGAAAATGGGAAATCAGGGTATAATGGTTTTGTTAAAAGCATGTAACAGGCAGAAGGAGACGTGGCAGACCCCACAAAGTATATATATTCTTGATCAGGGCGACAAGCTGAGTCGATTTGGCCCTGTCCGTCTGTCTGTCCGTCAGTCCGTCTGTCCGTCCGTCCGTCCGTCCGTCCATATGTATGAACGCGTCGATTTCAGAAGATATAAGAGCTAGAGACTTCAACTTTTTTTTTAAATGTTCGTATATATCACGCGCATATCGAGTTTATCACTAAAAAACGATAACTCATTCCGATACTTTTTTTATCGATAAAAAACCTTATCGAAGATCACTTAATCAATTATATCTCCTACATCTTTCAAGCTAGAGTCTCCAAATTTAAAATGTATATTAAGATGAATTTTATACAATTTCGGTTTTTGTTAAAATTTACCCCCCACCCCTAAATCCACCCCCTCACCCTCATCTTTGTAAAAGTCGTATATCAAATACTAGAGACTTGAGCTTCGGTATACACATACATTTTAACATTATGATTACGTTCTGAAAGTTTCATTACGATCGTACGTCTAGAAATTAAATTATTCAACAAATAAGTTCTCATTATATTGCCAACACTGCAGCGCAACCCAAGCGCAATCGCCTGTATATGTGAGTGTGTGTATATGCGTGTGTTTGTTTGTATGCGTGTGTGTGCGTGTGTTTGTTTGTATGCGTGTTTGTGTGTGTGTGTGCGTGTGTGTTTGCTAATTATTATTGAAATATCAGTTGCTTGTAGGGTTCAGGGGATCTC
This sequence comes from Drosophila navojoa, assembly GCF_054131105.1. Taxonomy (NCBI): domain Eukaryota; kingdom Metazoa; phylum Arthropoda; class Insecta; order Diptera; family Drosophilidae; genus Drosophila; species Drosophila navojoa. The sequence goes on along the minus strand of NC_142893.1, from coordinate 23,649,734 downwards.
GTAGTCGAGCTGTCCCGACTACAGCTTTCTTACTTGTTTGTAATTAACTATATTGAAACAAGTAAGAGAACCGTCTAAGATGATATTCTAATCATTCAGAACTTGTTTTATACACACATACATATATGTATTTGCATCCACACGCATTCATAAGCCTGCGATCTGCTAACTGCGCTCCAATGTGGCAATATTATGAGAATTTATTTGTTGAATAATTTCTTTTGTAGACGGACAATCTTAATGAAACTTTTAAAACTTAATCATAATATTTTATCTAGTACCTGAACTACTTTTTATTATACCCTGAACCCATTTAAAATGGGAAATCAGGGTATAATGGTTTTGTTAAAAGTATGTAACAGGCAGAATGAGGCGTGGCAGACCCCACAATGTATATATATCAGGGCGACGAGCTGAGTCGATTTAGCCCTGTCCGTCTGTCCGTATGTATGAGCGCGTCGATCTCAGAAGATATAAGAGCTAGAGTCTTCAACTTTTTTTTTTTAAATGTCCGTATATACAGCGCGAATATCGAGTTTATCACTAAAAAACGATGACTCATTCTGATATTTTTTTATCGATAAAAAACCTTATCGAAGATCACTTAAAAAATTATATCTCCTACATCTTTCAAGCTAGAGTCTCCAAGTTTAAAATGTATATTAAGATGCATTTTATACAATTTCGGTTTTTTTTTTTAATTTGCCCTATATTCACCCCCTCACCCTCATATTTGTAAAAGGCGTATTTCAAATACTAGAGACTTGAGCTTCGGCATAATACTGCCAAGACTGCAGCGCAACCCAAGCGCAATCGCCTGTATATGTGTGCGTGTGTGTGTGTGCTTGTGTTTGTTTGTATGCGTGTGTGCGTGTTTATGTGCGAATTTTTATTGAAATATCAGTTGCTCGAAGGGTTCAGGGGATCTCGTAGTCGAGCAGTCTCGACTAGAGCTTTCTTACTTGTTTATATTGGGAGCGTGGTGTCCAAAATCTATAAATTACAAAAGCCTTGTATCCATTAAAGATATATTCAAAATTAATCTGAAGTCTCAGGACAAATATTTAAATTAAGCTGAAAAAAGGAAATCCATTTATCGATTATTCTCGGCAAAAAGATATCGGACGAGTTATCGAAAACATATGATAAACTCGTACTGCGTATGCAATAAACGAGTATACATACAAAATTTCAGCTCTCTAGCTCTGATATCTTTTGAGATCGACATACTCATGCAGACGGACAGATTGACGGACTCAGCTCGTCGCCCAGATCAACAATATATATATTTTATGGGGTCTGCGAAGATTCCTTCCGTTACATACTTTGCACAAAACCATTATACCCTAATGTCCCATTTATATATAAAAATGGGAGTGATTTTCCGGCTAAAAAATACTTTTTCCGAAATAATTAGAACGTGGCACAGGTGCATTAATTCTATGCTAGATTAATGTGCTTAAGCATAGGGGAAGGCTCACCAGGCTATACCCCATTTAATACAATTTCCGATCGCCCAGTAATAAAATAATAATTCTGTTAGATCAAATAGACAATTGGGTATTAACAGTGTTATATTAGCACTTTATGTTACCACTGATCAGTATGTAGTAGCACATTAAAAGTGGCGTGGTATCAATGAAATATAAACAGTGTCATATTAACAAAATTTATACATACTTTAATGAATCAGTCAAACGTATGCTTCCATTAACCCATTAACCCGTTCAAGTGGGACAAGAAATGAAAGCAAATTGGCGCAAAATAAAATACAAAATTTGGGTGTGACTGCAAAACGTTTTTTATGGCAAAAATAAAAGACAAAATTGTTGTGCAGTTGAGAATTTATGCCAGGACGTTTTCTGTGCCTTATCTTTGTCGCAGGACGCCCGCATGGCCCCACAGCTAAAAAATATTACTTAACATTTCTGTTTTTGTGCATAAATAATTGTTTATGAACACGTACCAAGAGGGCGGCAGACTGGTTGACAAACAATGGCGAGCACATGCAAAAGCGAAGTCAAGTGGAAGAGCACCAGAGACTGGCAACTGGCAACTGGGAACTGGGTTAGGCGGCGACATGGCACGACTTCGTTGACTTGCGTGACCAAAGTGCAAGAGGTGATAAATAACAGCAAAATGTAGACATCACAGAGTCACGGCCCAGAGCCAAGAGCTCCTTGCCGAGAACCTTAACGCTAGCGCAACCTGCTACCGAATTCTCGTGCATGTTCAGCAATATCGCAGCGGGCAGCGCAAACAAAGTTGATGCCACTTTCAAGTTTGTGTCGTGCAGTTTATAAAGTTGCAACAACAAACTATTTACGAGCTGGTTGTCAAGGCTGGTAAGCATTTAGCTCGGTTTAACACTTCGCTTGCATATGAGCAGCCAAAGATGCGCAATGCCATTTGCATCTCCACAATCTACACACGCGACCTTCGCCACGTGGCTCATCCTCGTGGTTGACCCTGGACTCGCGACCTAGCTGCTAACCACAAAACATTCACATGAAGATATCGCTCGTATTTAATTTGACACTCCTACAGAGAGTCATTCTCATTTTGAAACAAGTTCTGCAACCTGTATGTAAAAGGAAGTTGAATGACAAATATAATTTGGATTCATTATGTCCCTCATGATCGTATCTTCTTGTTTATTTATTACTGTAGAACAGCTGTGTTAAATTTTATGGGAATGTAGAGCATTATCATATATGTAATAATAATGTACAAATATATTTACCACCTTTGAATATTAAATAGGATATAAAAATAAAAGGAATCGAAGATTGTGAATATTATGGAAAACCTTGCTTGAACTTGATTTAAAATTTATCATTTTATATATTTTGACTCCCATTAAATATAAATATGACAATTTGCGATGAATTTCTAATTAAAATTCCGTTATGGAAGGAAGTATAAAGCAAAGCAGACACACAAGTAAATTGAATGAACCAATTATAACTTTGTATGCTAAACTATTACTATTATCAAATGTTAGCATTGACTTGATATTATGTACATATATATTACCGTTAGCTACAAAGTAAAAATTGAATCTGAGATGTCTACTCGGGACGCATCAAAATAACATTCACTGCAGTCATATTCATATAAATTGGGAGAATAATGGAAACTACAAATCAAAATTATTTCATTAATTAAACTGAGTTCTCAAAGTTGTCTTGTATATATTAAGTACACACATAAGCTAATATAAATTGTTTAACTATTCCTATAGCATATGAACCCAAATGAAAAATATCAAAATTAAAATGAGCTATATACACCATATATCCAAAAGGGTATTCAAGCTTCATAGTATTGTCATTTCCCTCTTTTTTCGCTATTTCATATGTCGCAGCACTCATCTCTTTCAGTAAAACCACCTTGACGGGAATTTCGTCCTTGTCTTTGTTTTGTTGGCATTGTGCAACAAGGGCTAAAAATACATATTAAAGTCAACATGCAGATGCTTCAAAGCAGCGAGGACTCATATGAGTGAGCTAGCTGAATGAGACCGACTAGAAGATACTGTGTCAGCTCATACAGATGTCTGAATCACTTGCAAACGGACTTCGGATCTTACTTCTCTGTCGTCTGTCCTTCTCTGAACTATATATATATATTGTTTTTTTTTTTCATGACTTGCTAATGCTTAGTCTGCCAATATAGATAAAGACAATGAATTAATTAGGTTCTATATATTTATATATACCTAGATAGATAGATACCTATCCTTATTAATATACTAAATAATAAATTGGAGACACACTAATATATATATATATATATATATATATATATATATGTATGTACGTATGTATATATATATATATATATATATATATATATATATATATATATGTATATATATATGTATATATACTTTATGATATTTGCACTTACTAAAGGCATAAGTAAATTATTATGTCTACGTATGCATAAAACACAAATGAACTGGTATATATCCTTTGTCCTTTGCCCATTACGTTGGGTTCTATTCAACGTTTGTTTGCCCAACTAGTACTTAACTGGGCTAACAATATACCTAGACGGCGCTGATGCGCAATACGCATTCGCCTCCTCGTGCCCTCGGCCCGCTCACTCCATTCCTATTTGTACTTCTGTCTCTGTCTAAGCACTCACATTAAACCATATTTGACAACTTAATTGAGGGCCTAACATAAGTTGAGGTTGCACTTGTTGTCAGGGCCAACAAAACATTCTCACCTCTTGAATGATTAATGCAATTCGATTTATTAAAATATGGTTGGGCGTGTCAGACAGAAGATTATATTGCTATACATGTCACGAATGATATTTTCTATACCATTTAATTATATTGAAATGATTTAATATCTCGATATAATAATAAAAGCTTTGCATTTTTTAACTAAATGCCGGATTCAGACAAAGTTATGTTGAAATCCATGTAACTGCAGCAGATCTTTATGCATAAATAAATAAATTCTTTACTCTAATACTCTAAAAGATTCGAAGATACCTGAAGCTATTTCAATTTTTGTAATGATACAGAATCTGTTGAATAATTTTTGTTCGAGACTATGTCTTTTAATTTGAGGGAAAGAGTTGCACGATACCGGGATACAGAGAAGTTGCCAGAAATGTGCTATATTCGCGGTCGGAGTATGCCTCAAAGATACTTACAGCGTTTATTTAATTTATTTATAGCTCTATGGAATTCATGGTGTATTCAACGTTCAAAATTAATTATCAATTATGTCTATGAACGGGCAGATGGACAGGAAGACATAGCTAGATCGAGCTCGCTCTTCCTTCTGTTGAATAATATATAATATATGCACTTTCAATTCCAGAAAACAAAATCTTAATTATTATTTTATACAATTTCGAGCTGTATGGAAAGGAAAAGTTTTTTTTCATGATTTTTTTTTTTGGCAAGTTTCATTATTTATTTATTATACAAAAAAAAAAAAAAAAAAAAACAAAAAAAACAAAAAAATAAGGTAAACTCATTTACATTTACTTATTACTTACTTATTACTTAAAAATTTTATTGATTGAAAAACGTAGTAACAACTGTGCCCAGGGTATCTCTCCTCTAGTCTAATACTCTCTCTGAGATACGAAAAATTTCATTTATGTAATTGTAAGCCACAAAATCGTATGCATTTCATTATACAAATTTGTAGGCTTACTGAGATTTCCATCTGAATTAAGTTCAATTTGGTAATATAAAATATTCAAGAATTAAAGTCTATGAATTATACATAAACAATTTTTGCAGTAACAAAAATATTGATTAGAATTTAGTGGCGGATAAAAACGTTTACATAATCTAATTGAAAAATTGAGTACTCAAAAAAAGTGCTTTTCAGATTCAATTAAAAATTGTTAATTGTGAGATAAGCATCTTCTTGAGTTCGGCTTAAATAATTTGCATTATGCTTATTAAATGCGAAACTGTCAAGGCACGCAAAATGCCGTGAGTGAAGACGTTGTGGTAAAGCGCAAGCAGATGAACAACTTTTCAACAAAAAGCAGCTACAAAAATCCACATAATCCACAAACAGGCAACGTGGAAAGGCATCATACGTATAGCGCGTAGGGCGTACAAAGCACTCGTGGATTCCCTGTCTTGGCCAGCGAGAACAAGAGATAACTCTGCCATCTGCTGCTTCTGTTTCTGCTGGTAGTCCTTTCTGTCTTTACGGTGCATTGAGGTGTGGGTATCTTCACACTAAGCTCTTAATTGGGTATTGAAAGCGAGTCGACAGCAAAGCAAAAACTTTGACTGCGGCTTAAAATAGAAAGATGGATTTCCTTGCTTGCCTTGAATTGTATAATGAGCTATTCGGCTGGCCACTGGGACCACACGAAAGTAAGGCGCAGTTACACGCCATAGCCCTGATTTGATTAGTCAGAAAGCGTATTTAATCTCCATAAAAAACGTATATATTTGAATTTACTTTGGCTTATACCCTGTACTCGAATGGATTGGAAAGGTACTCAAAAGAAGTGCGAAATTCCTTAGTCTCTTTTACAAAATGCCTTTCTATTCGAGTTTATGCAAGGCCTAATGGCTCGAAGAGTTGCATTAAATATTTTATGTTGAAGTAAATCGCCTTTCTATGTGATTCTCAATACCTTATGTAACGGTCGCATTCAATTTTGTCTGCAATATTTTTTGCTCTCTGCCAATCTGTTTGTCAATAATAATTGCTGCAATCACTGCCAGAGGGTATTTAATCTTCGGTTCAGTTACTAGCCGTGTTTACTCTCGATTTTCAGCTGCTGAACTGAGTCGATTTATTTACACGCTCATAACTTTTGGCAAACAGCGCGTGATTTTCTTATTTGTCTATTAAAATATATAAACAAAATATACGGTTTGTAATGCGCAATGTGAGTATATACATATATAAATTAAATGCGCATGAGGTATACGTATAAATAAATAAATAAATTGTTAATAACCGTCAGACTGTCAATATTTATATTAAGTACATATCCATCAGTTTTATGTTTTTCTGCACCATAGAGTACTTGATTACTCATACGCCGTGTATGCCTGTGAGAGTATTAGTGTGTGAGTGTGTGCGCCTGTGTATGTGCATATATGTTTGCCATCGATTCTGATGACATCATAATGTTTTTGCTGGGTGTCTTTAATACCCTGTAATATATAAATTAGCTTTAACAAACACCCGCCAAATGTTTCGAATACATATTAACGTTGACTCGAAAAAAATGATTGATTTATAATGAACTTAGGTACGTCGAGATATTTATATAAAATTTTAGCTATCAATTTATTTTATATTTTTCCTTAAAGTATCTAAAAACTCTGAAGTCTTCCGATGAGTTTACGGAATTTTTAATACAATCACTAATCTATTATCTATTATCACCTTCTCTATTGTTAAAAGGAAAAGCCGCGTCGACCACTTCCATCTAAGTCACTTGCCATTGTGGATTGGCTTAATACACGTATAAAATATAATAATGCCAGCTATTAGCCAACTTGACGACGCATATACACATAGGCGTGTTGCAGGGCGTGGCAAATGCGTTTAACTGTTATTATGCAGGGAAACACGTTTGAAAATGTACGTTAGCGTACGTTGCTTATTTTTTCTGCTGACGATTCTAGAAATTTTCCGCCGTGCAGCGCAAAAACAATTTACCGAAATGCGCGTAAAAATAGCTACAATGTCCACAAGTGGCGGTGGGAGGACGGAGGGAGTGAGTTGGATTGGCCAAGGGGAGTCCCCATTCCCCCTGCCAAATAGCATGTTGTTGGGTATACGCTTTAAATACAGCTGATAGCACCCCCATGCTCAAAGCTAATTATCGCTATACACACGTCCGTTGACAATGCTATCGATTGGCAATCGCTGTGACTAAGGGCGTGGTCTATGTAGCGCCCGTATGGGGTTCCAGCCCCTCCAGTTGCTATAGCTGGTGCAGGTGCTGGTGCAGGTGCTGGTGCAGGTGCTGGTGCAGGTGCTGGTGCAGGTGCTGGTGCCGGTGGCAAAGTGTGCTATGATTGAGCGCATTCAAAAGTTAACTCTGCACTCAACAACAGCTGCAAAGCTTAACAATGACACGCCCCTTAACACATGCGTAGCTGCAGCTATACACATGTGCGTAGGTGTAGCGTATGCTCCGACTGTAGCATTAACTATAGCTAACCGATTACATTCTTTGTACACTGAGCGAAACTCAAAGTAGGTTATATAAACTGATATTTTTCTGTTTTCCTTTAAGTGCAATTCTCAAGTTAACGGTGCTATAATGATCTAAAGCTTTTATAACCTCGATTTAATTGATTGTAGATCATAGCCTGAATATCCACAATTTAATATTATAAATATTATTTATTACTGAAAGTTAATATTATCCTTGGCTGTACGTGAATGCTTTGACCGGTGTATCACGGCCTACGCACAGTTTAAGCACTGCTTACGTGTCCTGCACGTCAACTTGCATGAAATGGATGCGCACAGCAACATTTGTCATACGCACCGTTAACCCGCCCAACCTCACATGCTGCATATTGCATATTGCCGTGCAGTTCCTTTTTATTGAAATTCGTGCTACAGTCCATGACAACGAGATGATGATACATACGCAAGGACCCTCTACCAATCCCTAGACAGTTTCCTTGTGCATTTGCAGCCGCTGTTGTTGACTGTGTCAGCGCTCTGTATTTTGTAGTTTTCTCTTTAAACTCGACCCTTTGCAGTTCATCAGCTGCCATTGGCAATCGCTTGCAAATTGTGAAAGTTTTCGAATGAAAATTTCAATTATTATGCAGTGCTTGCTTTAAACTTTCCTCTTTCGTGGAGCAACACGACTCGAACTGCCAAATGCAATTTGCAATTTTGTGGCTTGTTTATAGCAAGCTGCATAAATATAATTTTTTTAGTTCTGCATTCCAAATTGAAAATAGTGTGTGGCGTCAACTGCAGCGAATGAAGCGCTTGCTAAAAAATTAAGCGCATATTACGCCGCGTTGTCGCGTGGCGTGTGTGGCATGTGTGGCAGTTAACATATATATTCTGGTGTATATGCAACCTGAGTCTCGAGCTTGAAATAAATATTCACACGTAGCTTATGAGTAGCTGCAAATTGGTGAGTAACGCCAACGCTCAAACCTTAAACTAAAACCTGTTTACACTCATTTTAGATGAAGCTCACTTACAGCTTGATACCTGTCGAGTATCCTGCTTGATACCCTCTAAGCTTCGAAAGTTGTAAGGGAGCTTTCGCCGTTTGAGTATATCTGTTAGAATTTTCTTTCGGTGAACTATATATATTTTATCATGTTGAAAAACTTGTCTAGTTTACTTAAATTCTAACAAAATATATTTAAATGTTTTAGTTATGATTCTTATATTTAAAGCTTGTTCAATAATTTCTACAAACCACAAGCTCAGTTTTTAAAATAATTTCAAAATTTTCGATAACAATGTGATTTGTATCGTAAATTTTAATTAGTTAGTTAAAACAGTCAAACATTCAAATATTTTTTCAGAATTTTCTTCGAAAAATAAAATAATTATTTATATAATCAATCGAAAGGAATAAGTGTTATAAAAAACTTATAGATAATATAATATTTAAAGTTCAAGATATTCGATAAGACCTGATAAATATACCAAATTATACTTAGTAAAACATATTACAATGTTTCATATATATGTATAAACCTAATTTAAAAATCCCTGTTTGATTCCAGCCAGTGAAGTGAATGAAATCAAAGATAAGTAATAAGCTACATTAGCAGTTAGCCTAGCTGGGAATCGGATTAATCGCCATTAATCGGATTAGCTTGAGGATGCTCCCTTCTCGATGGGAAGGAAATACTGCCAGTCGACTCAGGGACTTCTGCACCTGCTTTCAGCTTTCGCTTCAGACAGTTCAGTCACTGTCGTCGCGTACATCACGATGTCAAAATGTATGCAAATTGAATTAATTAGAGTGCTGCGTCAGGTGGTCTCGCATATTTTTGAACCTGTTGCGCCTCGATTGAGTTGCTTGTTGGTTTGCTTGTTGTTTATATTCTTTCATGTGGCCCAGATGGTGGGCCATTTGTAAATGTTGCATGCAACGGGGCGTTGCCGTCGAATTTGTCAGCGCCACTTGGCGCTCGCTAATGAGCTGCAGTTAGTCTGCCATTGAGCTGGGCGGTGGGCGTGGCCGTTGGTTTTTTTTATAATGCTTATGGGCTGTCAAGTGTCGTAAAGGCTCAGCTACTCTGAATAATAGGCCATAAACAAGGCAATAAGCCGCACGACAACAACTTAAAGTCTTAGCAGCCCATAAAAGCCAACCGTCGCCTTATCCCTTTGCCCAGACTCAACTTCTCTAGGCTGCCAATAGTTGGCATTGTTCATTTATAGAGTGGCTCAACTAGAGACTTAGCCAAAAGCCGTAGGCTAAGCTGATGTGGCTTCACTTTTGTCCAAACACGACACACTCAGACACAATCACACACTCAACCTTTGATCAGTGTTTCGATGGAATATATGTGTCTCCCTGTGTGTGTGTGTGTCTGTATGTGGTATTCACTGTGGTTTTGATGCTTCTTGCTTATTGTTTAACACACATTGACACAGGTTTGTGGCATGTGACAAGTATGCTTGTAGCACAATTGTGACCGCGCACTGAGAGAAATCATAGAATATATATATTTGCAATCTAAAATAGATACATAATACTTTTACATTATTTCTACTCCATCTTCAATGAATAAATCTAGAATTAATAAAGTTGTATAGATCGCTTTTATAGTAGTGCCTTTACTAATGGAATTTTACATTCTTATTATATTTGATGACACTGGCGAGTGTGATTCGAGATTATAGTTGGAGCATAGTAATTGTCTCTTGCAGATTTCATCCATACTGGCCACGACAGCTGCCAAATGGCAGTTAAATGCGACAGCCAACAGAACTTTGAGCTAGGGTCGACCCAATATAAATATGTATTTAAACACCCTTGAGCACACAAGCGCGCACACACATACACACACTTATACAGTGAAACTAATTTGCATGGACAGCGACGTCGCTGTAGACTCCCCAAAGTGATAAAGACATAAAGAGCTGCCGACAGTGGCCCAACTGAGTTGGCCCAGACTCGGAATGCCAACTATTTTGTGTAACATAAATCAAGGCTGGACAGGGGCCGGAGGCGATTCGGTTGCCCCTTGATGCCGACGCGACTGTTGCTCTTTGGGCTCGCATTTCGCGCTATCTGAGCAATTAAAAAGCCAGCAATTGGCCCGATATTTTGCTTTAATGCTCCCTTGCAAAGCCGTAGAGGGTATGATAAGTTTGGGTCGCAAGAATTTCACGCTCAAATTTGTTTATATATATATATAATTAAGTAAAGAAATATTTTATGTACTGATATAGCTTTGGAGTGGTGACTTGTGAATAGTGGAGCTCTTCTTGAACACGCGAATAAGTATCATGAAGTCGCCTACAGCCAACTGCAACTTACTTTTTGTTTGGGCTTTCGACTAGATTGTTGCCCCAAAGGCAGCGAAACTTGCTTGTTTATCGGCAGCCAAGTCATCCGTTGGCCTGCCCTATGCTAGCGACCGGATGTGCGCCGGGCCATGAAAATTTGTCAACATTTGCCACAGAAACCAAAATAAACGAAAGCACGAAGAGAGAAATCAAATTTTCTTTTTTTGGTTTCGTTTTCAGTTTCAATTCTGTGTGGGCCTAGCTGAGAACACAAATGCTAAATGGAAATGGCACAGAAGCAAGGCTCATTAGGGTGCCAAAAAAGTAATCCACACACCAATACACACACGCACACTCGCCACACATCAGCTTCTCTTGTGGCAGCCATCGCGTCGTATGTGTAATGTGGCATCAAGCTGGAAATAATTTGAATAAATGAGGCCGCAACGGCGATGACGTGGCGCATTCGTCGATAATTATTTTAATGACACTTGCGCGCACTTGAAAGCTTTGTATTATTAATTCTTGCGGCCTTTTGCATTTTTCATACACGCACACACACACACACACACACACCATATTTTCTTTCTTTTTCCGACTGCAGATATGAACGCATGAATTTCTAATGTATAACACGCACTCACACAATTAACACGCATTAGGCATAACACACAGGTGCCCCACTATGCATGACTGTATGTTTGTGTGTGAGCGTACTTAGCTTTAAGCAGCCGTAACCGAGTGCTGTAGACCAATGAAATTTAATATGCCAAGTGCTTTCGAGCACAACTCACATAAAACTCAATGGCAAATAGAACTTTTTGCTGGCGCTTTAAATGCAAAAGCAGGTTAAGCAAACTATATTGAGTGTGGCAAATCCTTTAATACTCGTTGCCGAACAGGTTCAATATTTCCTGGAATTCCTTATATATTTTATTGAAACTTATACTCTATCACTCTGCATTTACGGCTGCTCAATGTCAGCTGGTGAACTCCTTGAAAGATGACAATGCAATTTTTAAAAGTTTCCGTTTGTCCTAAGCCTGTTTGATATGCAAATGTATAAAAGAAATCGCAGCTGATTTTATTTTACTATTTATAGAGTTCACATTTTTTGCGTATAACATTTGTATATCCGAAGTGAGCTAACTGAAATATTATCCAGGTACGAAATATAATCTACTCTGAGTATGTGGGTGAATTACATTCATCTTGGCTTTGGGTGCGTTTGAGTGTAGACAAAATTAGCTAAATACATTAATGCGAGAAAAATACAAGATATAATGAAATATACAAATATATGTTTTTCTTTTTATTCCTGAAACGTTTTGATTTATCAAGATATCAGATGAACACTCTCATATGTAATGAAAATTACTTGATTAGCCACATTTCTAAAGTGTAAAACGTAAAATGCCCCTTTATTAATTATAAAATGTCCAACAATGTCTAGAAGGCCTTCGAAGGGCAACGACAAGAGAAAGCTTGTATGAAAGCAACAATGCCATAAAGACACCAACTAAATAAATATTTGGTCATCTTGGCCAAAATTAACTACCCTTGACAGCCGTAATATCAAGTATACGCACAGTGTGCGCAGCCTCGAGCCAGAGACGAAATTACGTAGCATACTTTCGTGGGCGCAAATTAATGTTGGGCACAAAGCACATGACGCAGATGTATATCTAACGATTCACAGTTCAACAGCTGTGAGGTCAACGAAAAGAGAAGATTAAACGAAAACAATAAAATGAAAAAAGTATTGAAATTACCCAAAAAACTTGCCTCTCATAAGATGCCTGCAAAGTAAGAAACAATAGTTAGATAAGTAAAACTGAAATGTGGCAAGCTGCTTGTGGCTCATTGCTCGTTGCACTTTGCGCATTGCGAGTTGCAAGTTGTTTTCGCCACTTTGCCACGACCCTAAATCAAAGGAAACCTGCAGCGCACAGAAGCCCGCATAACTCGTGCTGACAAACCGGAAATGAAACAAGACAGCAGAGTCGGGAACGGAGAGCCGGAGAGTGACAGCTGCAGCCACGGCCAAGCAAGTTAGCTTGGCTTGCTACGGAATGGGAAGGGGGTGTGGCCCACCGAAAATTTGAAGAGAATAAATGTGTGTAGATGGTGCTAGCCATAAAAAGTTGAAATAGTTTTCTGAGCAAGTAAAATCAATAGGCGCTTAGCTGGCACCAGTTCAAGGCTTTAACTTTCTTAGACTGATACAAAAAGTTAAAAGAGCTTGTTAGTTTTCTGCTACACTCTTGAAATTCGTACTAAATTCTCTTCTTTTTTCATTGATACAAGCGTCTTAATGAGTATAAGAAGTTTCTTAGCTCCCCCAAGGACGCGACAAACAGTTGGCTTTACAATTAAATGCCAAAAGTTTTAATAATTAACTTAAACTATTGAGAATTCCAGACGTCGCTTTAAGCGGGATAAACCGATCGAAATCTGTATGATCCACAAATTTCGCTATGCCATACAATTTTTCAGTAGTCATGTGTTTTACTATTATTATTTTTTTTTTTTTTTTTAAGTTATGTATAACACATATATGTATGTATATTCGGGGCGTGAATAACTTGAAAGGTTCTTAAAGTTCTGTAAATTGAGTACTTTTTCCACTCAATTAATTCGTAATAAGTTGGGCTGAGACAAAACCGAAAATCTTAATTTAGAGTAAATTTCAACGTAAGGGGTAATATTAAGTCAATCTAAAACTGCAGAGGGGATAGCTTATTTATATGAATACTAGCTTCCCGGCAAACATTAGCACAGTGGCCATGGATGATTGTTTTTTAATGCTACAAACTGAATCTGGATTATTTTGAATGCAGTGGCAGCTTGAATGCCGAATGAGCTGTTCTGCCTCCATCTAATAAAGTAACTGCAATGGTAGATGATGCAACGGCTAATGCGATGCCTTTTTATACCCTGAACCCATTGAAAATGGGAAAATCAGGGTATAATGGTTTTGTGTAAAAGTATTTAACGGGCAGAAGGAATCATCGTCGACCCATTACGAATTGGGGGCGAAGGGGGTTTGTATTCAACATAAGTATATACACATCAAATCTGAAGTCTCCAGGTCTAAAAGTGTTCAAATGAGGCGGAAAAAACAAAATCGATTTTTCAATTATTCTCGATAAAAAAGTTACCGGATGATAAAAAAATAAAGCAAACTCGTACTGCGTATGGTATACACGAGTATGCATGCCAAATTTCAGCTCTCTAGCTTTTGTATCTTCTGAAATCGACGCACTCATACAGACGGACGGACGGACAGGGCCAAATCGACTCAGCTCGTCGCCCTGATCAAGAATATATATACTTTATGGGGTCTGCCACGCCTCCTTCTACCTGTTACATACATTTTAACAAAACCATTATACCCTGATTTCCCATTTTCAATGGGTTCAGAGTATAATGATTAAAATATCAGCTTGGAGGGTTCAGGGTATCTCCTAGTCGAGTAGTCTCGACTAGAGCCTTTTTACTAGTTTGTTTTTAAATTTAAGGTCAATGTCCCAATGACCACTTTGGAATGAGCGTAATATTCAACATCAGGTTCACACTGAAATGAAATGAAAAGGCGAAGAAATGAATGTGATGTAAATGTTCGAAGCACCTGTTGACGTTGGCGGTGAATTCCTCTACGTCTGTTGACTACGAATCTGCGCGCTTTTCTAATTACAATTAACTTTGATGGTTTCGCTTATCGCATGGCTCTTGCAATTATCATGTACGTAACTGTGCCATGCTTACACGGACATCTGCATTACTTTGTGGCCTTTCTTCATCTGATATTTGTGCTCTGCAATTTTGCATGCCTCTAGATTTGAGTGCTCGACGACTCAAATAAGCCCCCTTGCGTTTTCATAGCATTATTGTCTGTTACTCAGACATAAATAAATCAGGTTGAAAAACATTGGGTGATGAACAATGACGTAATACGGTATTCAATTGCTCATTACTTACCTTACCTTTTATACTAATAAAATACGTATGTATATTATTGATGACGCTCTCGTATTATTAAAATGCTTTACTTGTTAAGTGTTGTGTCTACGCCCAGTAGGTGCGTGGCAAATCGAGAAAAACTACAGTATTAGAGCTAAGCTTAGCTACTAATTGCTGATGGGGTGTGAATGCGCATTTCGCAGTCAGTAACGCCACTGCAATGTAAGAACATGTTTTTTCGTTATATTAAGTGCAGAGCCTGCACATCAGATTTAGTACTATAGAAACACAACGATAGGAAATTATTAAGAGAACCAAACCCATAACGAGCTATGGGGACTTCAAGTTTAAATTCGTTTGACTTTACCTATGCAATTTATTCTTTTGGCAAGCTCTAAACAATGAATTATAGTAGTTTTAGAAATGATTGACCCCAAACCCAAAGTCCTTAAAATGTGCTTCAAGGTTACGTAAAGTATTTCAATATTAATACAACCCTTCATAGTTTGTGCGGTATCACAAATTAGAGGCACGGCAATTAGTCGCAATTGAAGAGTATTTAATAATGGCTATCAAATGCCAGCAGACATAATTGTGGCCTAACTAAGCTTTAGGAATACGCTGAAAAATAATCTGTGTAAATAAGTATATCTGAGCAACAGATAAGCAGCTGGGCGTTAAGAGTCACGGAGCGCACCCCAATGGCATCGCTCATTTGCACCCCAATATCCGATAGCAACCCTTCTGGAAAATAGAGAAAAGCTGAACAAAAATAAAAAGCAGTTTAAGAACTTAGTTTAAGAAAATAGTTTGAATAACTGGAATCTCCTACTTAGCTTAACTTTATGCTTATTGAACGGCAGCTTAAACTATTCAAACTGTTTCAATTGAATGCAAAGCGATTTGCTTTAATCCATTCACTGAACTCAAGTGAAAAACGCTTTAAGGCCGTGAGGTTACAGCAAAGAAAGTCCTTTAAACAGCTCTACGTAGAATTAAGAACAAATTACTTTGAGCTTGTTGAGCGTGCAATAAGCAATATATGATAAACATAATATAATAATTCAATATGAAATATACTACAAGAAATTCAATGTGCAAACATGTATTTCTTAATTGATTTTTATTTAATATCAATAATTGAAAAAATATATATTTATTTTTGAAATAATTATGAAATCATGATTATAAATATAATACAACAAAATAACAAGAATTCCTTCACCAATTATAATCTTTTTAGTTGTACGCCAACCTTGACCTTGGAACGTTTTATTGATGCGCTTAATAATCGATATTTATCGAATTTAATCCAAAAGTAAGCATATCGAATTACACAACACACGACAATCAAAACAATTTTTAATAGTTGGCTCTTAAATAATCTGCGAATTAGTTATTCATTAATGCAGTTACTGTGCAGCTACCTCTCCACGGAATAAATATGCCCTGCTCCTTAGCTTTTTTTGATGACTGGACGGTATTATAAGCATCGTGCAACATGCGCCTTGTAAGCTGAGCAAAAATCGCACGCCTGAACAGTGAGCAATGGCCTAAGTCCGCAACCAAAACGAATGTTGCACAAAGAATAGGAAACAATCGTAATGGATGAATGGGAGAGCAGAGGAAATGTCGAGAGCATGGAATGCAGTAATTAGAAATGCAAATGATGCGTCAAATCAGAATCGCAGCAGCTCAGAATAAGCCCTGGGCATGCACTGCGGATGAAGCGCATATTAATTGAGCTGCACGTGATGACGGCTGCTGCCTTGGGCTGTAACTGAGGCCGGGAACTAACTAACAGCTCCAACTGCGGGCACTTCAAAGCAATTTTTGTAAGCCTTAGTCAAGACTTGCAAACACGCAGCTAACTGTAGCTTATTTGAATTTAATTTAAATTTAAATTCGTAATGGCCCTGAAGTGAAGAGCTCAACAAAGGTCGCGAGCCGCTCATGACTTGTTATGTAACCTACAAATTGTAGTGACCGAAAATAAATAACAATTCGGGTCATAAGTATAAACACAGAATAGTGGGAACAAATAATAAAATACGATTCGGTATGTCATGAGTCACCCTACGGTCGTTGTTGTTATCTATCTTTGTTTATCATTCGCATAGCGCAAGATATACAGATCATACGATTGCACCGCAAGCACAGTTTTGATCGTACGATTGTACCGCAAGCAGACGAAGAAGAGATGATCGCGCGACTGCGCTTAGCGCCACTTAAACCAGCGTGATTAGCTAAGCTGCCGATCATAATTGAAAAGATCTTTGACGATAGCAGACGCGACGTTCAGATCATGTATTAAATTAAAAGCAAAACGTGGGTGAATTATTATACTGCACAAAAAGATTATATCCGTGGATAGTGCGAACAGCAAACCATTTAAATAAGTGTCTAGTGATTTGGCAATAGGTACGTTAAAGTATTAGTGGTTGTAATTCGCTAATTATTTAATAATTTAGGTGACCACCTTGATTTAGCTCAATAGCTAGAGCTATCACCAAAGCCCAAAGACTGCGAAAGAGTAGTTGGTTTTTTTTATGTGACTCGTGCGGTCAACGGCATGCAGCGATGGAATAAAAGACCTGACTGCGCAGCAGATTAACCTACCACGAAGACAAGATACCCTCACCGACACGGAGTCAACTCTCGACGACGTCAGTTTCATTAACGGCCAAAAGAGAGACTTCACCCACAACAACCAGAAATAAAGAAATCGGGATCTCTAAAACAACCTACCCCATGACGTAGAACAACCTCGTTTAGATCTCGGCTTTGTCCCAATACCTTAGTTAAGTAAGGACCCGACGGAAGGTAGAGCATTGCGTCAGCTGATGCGCTAATGCAGGAACACAGCGAAGGTAGCCAGAGCAGACTATCTGCGCTGCTCTAAAAAGGTTTTTATAAAAAAAAAAAAAAAAAAAAAAAAAAGATAATTAGATCAAGAGACCTTTATTTTAATTAATTTTATGTTTTAACCCCAGCAGCTAAAATCAACATACTATCGTCATCTTGGGCCCAGGGATACAACGGTATGCAGATATATATATAAAAACAATAAAAACGCTATGTAAGTAATTGAAGGATAAGAAAACAAGAAAAATATAAAGTTCTCTAAAATCTAACGTTGATAGACTTCAACAAAAGTAAATAAGAAATATGGAAAAAACATAAACATAAACTATAATATACTTGCGTAAATGTAGTTGGAAATATTTAAATTATAATGAATTTATACGTTAATAGAATGAAAAATTATACAAGATCCAAAAAATGAAGTAAGAAATGAAAGGATTATAAAATTATAATGGGAACGAAAATGTAACGCGAGTTAAAACTAAATGTTGTAGATAATAAGAAATATTGTAAACAAACATAATTAGAATATAAGAAAAGGCATTAACGCATAAGTATAGAGTAGTATTGATTAGAAAACCTTATCATCTCCCCATCATACCTCTCTCTTAGAATGTCATGGTATTCTGACGATTTGATTAGTTTTTTTTTTGTTTAATACTGAATTAAAATGATGGAAATGAATATGAATTCATAAGTTTTTTTGGTCTGTCGACTATCCATGCCAGGATCGTGTAAGGTGTAATATAGTCTTAAAGACTTGATTAGGGACGATACAACTAAAATATAGTATTGTCAAGGTAGGGAGGGTAGAGACGAGGGACGAACAACACCTACTGTCTCTCTGTCAATCAAAGTCATGTTTAAGTTTACCATATTAATATTGCGTGTCGGCGCATTGGTCCAAATACAGTCAAATTCGAAATATAGTTTCTGAAGCGCACTATAACTAAAGTGTGTTAGGGTGCAATAGTGTAGAATAGGTGGAGAAGAACCCCGACAATCCGGCGAGCTAGATACGAGCATAGCAAGAGTGCGCACCTCGAAGCCTTCTACACGCCATAAGCAAGCCTGTACTTAACATCCGCAGGCGACATACAGCGCTCTCGTCGAGAGAGTCGCAACTTAGTCAAACCCGTACGCTACATAACTTTAATGGCGCCCAACGTGGGGCCCGAGACAGTACACAACTTTAATCAAATACCACTGTGGGAGCATAGACAGTTTAGTTTTCAACCTTTTAGTACTGTCTGGGTTCCTAAAGCTCACCCATCAATCCATCCATACAATTCATGTTTTAGTGAACTAAAAGTCATTTATATATTTGTGCAGACAACATTCTCTTACGCTTAGGATATTTTTCGTGGAATTAGCGATTGCAATTCATTGTTTTGGATTGGTCGACCTGAATAGACCTACAGCTTCAGAGGGTGATGATCAATAAGTATATGATTGATATTATACAAATTGTAGAATACATCTCAATTATTTTTGGAACACAGTAGATTTACTTCAATGTGAGTGCTGTCCAGTAATTGAATGTTCTGGTTAATGAAATAGAACAATTAACGATAATAGGTGTAGACCACTATGTACTAGACTGACACCATCTTATAGTTTCTGGCATGGAAAAAGACAGACATATTAGTACCCCAAACAATTTTAATCCTTAATTATTAGTTTTTAAATAGTCCAAGCAAAATGTCGGTGATCCATAGCACGGAAGATATAGCATCCGCATTGCAAACGGAAGAACCTTTTTGCTGTATGTGTAATGAAGTATTAAATAGAAAAGATCTTGTAGCAAAAACCCCATGTAGGCATATTTTCCATAAACTTTGTATTATAGACCATCTTAAGGTAACTCCAAAATGCCCAACATGTAACGCTGATTGCACGGCAATGGCCTTAACATTCTCGAACAATACCTTGTTTGCAGAGCTTCGCTCGGAAGCCGGCCCACAACCTGGTGCAAACGAAACCCTAAGTACAAGTGGCAATAGGCTAAATTACCCTAGGAGAAACCAAAGAGAAACCAAACCACTAGAGGTCGAGGGATAAGTCCAAGGCGGGGTATGCAAACTCGATCCACCACTCGACAAGAATCTGACCGTAATTTGAACACTACTAGTATCGTACTTAACAACCAAGACGAGATAGCTACCTATATTCAAGCTTCAATAAATATTCAACAGCAGCAATTGGTAGAACAACTCACGTCACACTTATCAAAAATTATTGAGACATCTCTGCAAAGTAAATTAGAATCTCTTAAACTGGTCCCACCAGAACAACCACCATCCTCTGCTAACGACAGCAACCTTAGGATCAGTAATACAGACATACAACAGTCTCATTACAATAACGTTGAGAGCATCTCAAGGTCTAGTGTCAATCAGAATAGCTCCATTTTAAATAGTTCACCTGGGAAAGTACCCAACATTATGCAAAGTTGGCACATCAAATTTGATGGGTCCAAGAATTGCATGCGAACAGACGAATTTATTTATCGCGTTCGTTCTCTTACCAAACAAAATTTGAATAACGAATTTCAACTCTTATGTGACCATTTATATCTATTGTTTACGGGTAAAGCTAGTGATTGGTACTGGAAATTTCATCGTACTCACTCCAACTTTACTTGGGAAATCTTTTGCTTAGAGTTCAAGAGAAGATTTGAAGATATAGAAACCGATTATGACATATGGGAAAAGATTAGGAAACGTCGCCAAGGCGAAAACGAACCATTTGATGACTTCCAATACTCAATAGAAGATCTTGTTGATAGACTCCAAAATGGGATACCTGAAAATGAATTAGTTGATCTGTTGATTCGAAACGCCAAGCCTATAGTACATCACGAATTACTTCATTTAAATGTTTCAAACAGATCGCAGCTCCGAAGAGAAATTAGGAAACACGAACAGTTTTATAACGACATTAGAACTTTTAAGCCTCGGGCTGTGCGTTCATACGTCACAGAATTGTCAGTACCCAACGATTCCGAACAGTTATCGGATGTTGCTAACGTTTCAGAGAACTTATCCGAAATACAAAGACATACCACAAAAACAGTTCAAGTTTGTTGGAATTGTGACAAACCTGGTCACAGATTCGACGATTGCGTAGGGCCTAGAAAAATATTTTGTTTTGGCTGTGGAGCTAAAGAAATATTCAAGCCTATGTGTCCGAAATGTAACCCTTCGGGAAACCGGAAACGGGATGTGTCAACCAACACCAAGTAGACACATCCTCCGAACCCAGTGATAGTCAGGATATTGGCACTCAAACGGACCACCAATATAATTCTTCCAACACTCACTTTTCATTCGCACCTTTACATGAAAGAATACGAAATTACAACGTAGCCCGTAACCGAATTTTCAATAAAATAGATGAATTTAGATATAGAATTAAGCCTAAGCGTTCAACTAAACGTTTAAGAGAATTCTGGAAAAGTATACGGAAGGTTAGGAGAAGGTTTATATCAGCCATTTTTCTAAGCTCAGATAATAGACTTTTCACTGAAATTAGTATAGAAGGTAGAAGTTATATAGCCCTGCTAGACTCAGGAGCCACAATAAGTTGTATTGGCGGTTCAGCAGCAAAAGAATTGTTATTGAACAAAAAAGTTAGAAAATGTTCGGGATACATTAAAACCGCGAATGGAACACCTAGCAAGGTAATAGCCAAGTTTACAAGTCAAATTAAATACCAAGGGAAAGAAGCAGATCTAGAAATGTTTATCATTCCAGACTTGAAGCAAGACGTATATCTAGGCATTGACTTTTGGGATAAATTTGGACTTTTAGACAAAATAACATCACAAGACGGTGTAGCAGAATTAGATGTAGGTACCGCAGATGAAAATATAGACCCACCCAACTATCACGTATTGTTGAAAGAAGAGAAGGCACGACTTGATAAAGTCATAGCAGTTTTTCCATCTTTCGCTACTGAAGGTCTTGGTCGCACCAGCTTAATAACGCATTCTATAGATGTTGGCTCTGCAATACCCATAAAACAACGTCATTGGCCAGTTTCGCCAGCTATTGAAAAGATTATGTTTGCTGAAGTCGATAACATGTTGGCACTAGATGTCATAGAAGAGTCAAACAGTCCTTGGAGTAGCAATTGTGTTTTAGTCAAAAAGGGAGAAAAATATCGACTCTGTTTAGACTCGAGAGAAGTTAATAAGGTTACCAGGCGGGATGCATACCCTTTGCCTCATATTGATGGCATTTTAAGTTGTTTACCACCAGCTCGTTTTATTACCGGCTTAGATATGAAACACGCATATTGGCAAATTCCTCTAGACGAGAAATCTCGACAATATACGGCTTTCACGGTCCCGAATAGACCTTTATATCAGTATAAAATGATGCCCTTCGGTTTATGCAACGCCGCACAAACACTATGTAGATTAATGGATCAAGTTATTCCAGCTCATTTGCGAACACGAGTCTTTGTATACCTAGATGATCTCCTTATTTTGTCTGACGACTTCGATTCACACTTGTTGTTGTTGCAAGAAATAGCACTTTGCTTACGCAGAGCAAATCTTACAATAAACATAAGCAAATCAAAGTTTTGTATGAAAGAAGTCACCTATCTCGGATTCATAATCGGAGACGGTCAAATAAGAACAAATCCCGATAAGATTAAAGCCATCAGTGAGTTTCCTGTTCCTACCACTGTGAAACAACTACGGCGATTTTTAGGTTTATCAGGTTGGTACAGACGATTTGTTGAAAACTACGCCACTGTTAGTTTTGCTTTGACAGAGCTATTAAAACAAAAGAAAGGCATAGAGTGGAATCCAGAAGCCCAACAATCGTTCGAATCTTTAAAGTCTTGTTTAACAGCTTCACCAATTCTGATCACACCAGACTTTTCGAAACCATTTGTTTTGCTTTGTGACGCAAGCATGTATGGAATAGGTTGTGTTTTAGCTCAAGAACGGGACGGAGTTGAGCTGCCTATAGCTTATATGTCTGAAAAACTCTCAAAAGCACAACGCAATTATTCTGTGACAGAATTAGAATGTTTAGCAGTCATTAAAGGCATCAAAAAGTTTAGATCGTATATCGAAGGTCAGGAATTTGTAGTGATAACTGATCACGCCGCTCTTAAATGGTTAATGAATCAGAAAGATTTATCCGGCAGACTTGCCAGATGGTCCATGAAGTTACGAACCTTTACGTTTAGTATTTTGCATAGAAAAGGCTCACTAAATGTGGTAGCAGATACCTTATCTCGGCAAAATGACCCAGCTATTGAAGAGATGACTTTTAATTGTCCGATAATAGATTTAACGTCACGAGAATTCAAATCACACGAATATTTAAGTCTAATTGAGAAAGTCAAATTAAATCAATCCAGATTTCCCGATCTAAAAGTAATTGACGATTTCGTTTACAAAAGAACAGAGTTTTCTTCTGGCGAAGAAGAACAAGAAAATAGTTCTTGGAAACTTTGGGTACCATCAACATTAGTGACTGAAGTTTTACAGCAGGCACATGACGCGCCAAGTTCAGCACATTGTGGTATGAGTAAAACTGTGGAAAAGATAAAAAGATATTTGTTTTGGCCTAGAATGGTTAGTCAGATTCGAAAATATATATCCGAATGTATCGTATGTCGCACGACAAAGAGCCCAAATACCATTCTTAAACCACCAATGGGTAGACCCTTTTCATCTGATAGACCTTTTCAAAAATTATATATTGATTTGTTAGGACCCTATCCACGTTCCAAAAAAGGTAATATTGGCATGCTTATAGTTGTTGACCATTTCACGAAATTCCATTTCTTGTGTCCGCTTAAGAAGTTCACGGCTTCTAAAATTTGTGAATTCTTAGAAGACGCTATATTTTACACATTTGGAGTACCAGAAATGATACTCACAGATAATGGATCTCAATTTAAATCCAGTGCTTTTCAGGCCTTCTTAACGAGTTTCGGTGTAACTCAAAAGTGCACCGCGATTTATTCACCACAAGCTAATGCTAGTGAGCGATTAAATAGATCTGTGTTAGCCGCTATACGAGCCTACATAGGTTCTGAACATACCGATTGGGATGTAAATCTTAATGCTATTAGTGGAGCTTTGAGAGCTTCATTACACCGAAGTACAGGATATTCTCCTTATTTTCTTGCTTTTGGTCAAAACATGATTTTAAATGGGAAAGATTACTCTCTACTAAGGAAACTAGATCTTTTGAATGATGACACCAAACTAAGCAATCAAGATACATTACAGTTGCTGCGACAAAAAGCAAAACAAAACATAAATAAATGTCATGAAGCAAACGCCAATAGATATAATTTACGTAGTCGTAATGTTCAGCTGTGTGTAGGAGATACAGTTTATGCACGGAACTTTACTCAGAGTAATGCTATTAAAAGATTTAGCGCTAAGCTGGCACCAGTATTTATTCCAGCGAGAGTACACCAAAAGCGCAGTCCAAATTACTATGTACTTAAAACAGAAGACGGAAAGAACCTAGGGGTATACCACCTAAAAGATATACAGATTCGTACCTAAATTAAAATCATATGGTCTTCAGATAATGGTTCTTCGAGCAGGTCTTGCAACATTATCTGTGCTGTAGTGACCGAAAATAAATAACAATTCGGGTCATAAGTATAAACACAGAATAGTGGGAACAAATAATAAAATACGATTCGGTATGTCATGAGTCACCCTACGGTCGTTGTTGTTATCTATCTTTGTTTATCATTCGCATAGCGCAAGATATACAGATCATACGATTGCACCGCAAGCACAGTTTTGATCGTACGATTGTACCGCAAGCAGACGAAGAAGAGATGATCGCGCGACTGCGCTTAGCGCCACTTAAACCAGCGTGATTAGCTAAGCTGCCGATCATAATTGAAAAGATCTTTGACGATAGCAGACGCGACGTTCAGATCATGTATTAAATTAAAAGCAAAACGTGGGTGAATTATTATACTGCACAAAAAGATTATATCCGTGGATAGTGCGAACAGCAAACCATTTAAATAAGTGTCTAGTGATTTGGCAATAGGTACGTTAAAGTATTAGTGGTTGTAATTCGCTAATTATTTAATAATTTAGGTGACCACCTTGATTTAGCTCAATAGCTAGAGCTATCACCAAAGCCCAAAGACTGCGAAAGAGTAGTTGGTTTTTTTTATGTGACTCGTGCGGTCAACGGCATGCAGCGATGGAATAAAAGACCTGACTGCGCAGCAGATTAACCTACCACGAAGACAAGATACCCTCACCGACACGGAGTCAACTCTCGACGACGTCAGTTTCATTAACGGCCAAAAGAGAGACTTCACCCACAACAACCAGAAATAAAGAAATCGGGATCTCTAAAACAACCTACCCCATGACGTAGAACAACCTCGTTTAGATCTCGGCTTTGTCCCAATACCTTAGTTAAGTAAGGACCCGACGGAAGGTAGAGCATTGCGTCAGCTGATGCGCTAATGCAGGAACACAGCGAAGGTAGCCAGAGCAGACTATCTGCGCTGCTCTAAAAAGGTTTTTATAAAAAAAAAAAAAAAAAAAAAAAAAAAAAGATAATTAGATCAAGAGACCTTTATAATTTTATGTTTTAACCCCAGCAGCTAAAATCAACATACTATCGTCATCTTGGGCCCAGGGATACAACGGTATGCAGATATATATATAAAAACAATAAAAACGCTATGTAAGTAATTGAAGGATAAGAAAACAAGAAAAATATAAAGTTCTCTAAAATCTAACGTTGATAGACTTCAACAAAAGTAAATAAGAAATATGGAAAAAACATAAACATAAACTATAATATACTTGCGTAAATGTAGTTGGAAATATTTAAATTATAATGAATTTATACGTTAATAGAATGAAAAATTATACAAGATCCAAAAAATGAAGTAAGAAATGAAAGGATTATAAAATTATAATGGGAACGAAAATGTAACGCGAGTTAAAACTAAATGTTGTAGATAATAAGAAATATTGTAAACAAACATAATTAGAATATAAGAAAAGGCATTAACGCATAAGTATAGAGTAGTATTGATTAGAAAACCTTATCATCTCCCCATCATACCTCTCTCTTAGAATGTCATGGTATTCTGACGATTTGATTAGTTTTTTTTTTGTTTAATACTGAATTAAAATGATGGAAATGAATATGAATTCATAAGTTTTTTTGGTCTGTCGACTATCCATGCCAGGATCGTGTAAGGTGTAATATAGTCTTAAAGACTTGATTAGGGACGATACAACTAAAATATAGTATTGTCAAGGTAGGGAGGGTAGAGACGAGGGACGAACAACACCTACTGTCTCTCTGTCGGTCAAAGTCATGTTTAAGTTTACCATATTAATATTGCGTGTCGGCGCATTGGTCCAAATACAGTCAAATTCGAAATATAGTTTCTGAAGCGCACTATAACTAAAGTGTGTTAGGGTGCAATAGTGTAGAATAGGTGGAGAAGAACCCCGACAATCCGGCGAGCTAGATACGAGCATAGCAAGAGTGCGCACCTCGAAGCCTTCTACACGCCATAAGCAAGCCTGTACTTAACATCCGCAGGCGACATACAGCGCTCTCGTCGAGAGAGTCGCAACTTAGTCAAACCCGTACGCTACAAAATGCAAGAAAGAAGTATATTAATTTGTAAAAGGCGTCTTTTGTGCTCTACAATGAGGGAAATTTAAGAGTGAGTCAGTCACTTCACTACGAAACATATTTATTTAGCTAGCTAAGAGCTCTTTCATGTAGCACTCAAAAAACATTTGAATGACTGACCGATAGTTACTATTAGAGAAACAAAAAGTTCGATTAGTACTTATTTAATGGGAGTACTAAGTACCTAATGACGCACAAAGTATGACTATGATGCTAGCATAAGTTTCATTCGACTACTCAAGAGATGAAGGGACTTGAGACTGTTGTTGAATTGGCATATTTATTATGTCATATGCACATTTATTTTGCATCAAAGTACAAAATATGTTCTAGTTAATAATTGAAATGGTCGTCTAAATAACACAAAGCAGAGACACTCAAATCACGCATACGGAGCCGCGCAGCATGAAAAGAGCGTAAGTGGAAAAGTTGGTCAACCGCAAATCTAATTTGCAATAAACAAACAAATAGTTACAGTTAGCTAACTTTATGCATAGAAGAGTGTCAAGAATGCTGTTGCAGACGTATGGGATAAGCTGCAGGCGGAAAATGTCTCGAAAATAAATAAAATCGAATTGTAAAAGTGCTCGAAAGGTTTGTGGACTGAGCTGAGGATGCAGATGCTGTCATGCCAAAGTGTCATAGCAAAGCGAAACCGCAAGATAGAAACAACGGCAAACACACACACACACAAAGAAGTAGAACGGCAAGCTGAGTAGATTTTGCATGCAAAGCAGCTAAGAGACAAACCGACGTGCGCAAAGGATGTCTGCATCAAATTCCAACAAAGTACTGCAGCATAAACCTTCTCGCAATCTCACAGTCAGCAAAGAGATTGTTATTAATTTGTGAAATTATAATGCAAACACAGATTGTAGCTAAAATAGTATTTGCATACTAAAGCTAAAGCTAGCCAAAAACCGAGCACAAATGCAATGCACTTGCCCAGCACTCAATCCAAATCAAATCAAAAACGTATTATCAAATGTACTTCTGCTTCTTCTATGCAAGCCCAGTGCCCACTTGGGTCTATTAGTTTTGTTTGTAACTGAATGTTATCAAAGCGGACATATGTGCCTGCAATCCAGCCCCTCTCATTCTCATTTTCCCTTTCTCTGTCTCTCCCTCTCTCTCTCTATCTCACTCTGAGCTGTATACTTGACGTGCGATTGCGTGTACCGTTAAATGTTGGCCTGCAGCAGCAGCAGTTGCCTGTTGTCAACACAAAATGCCGCCTGTGTGCGAGGAAATATCCAAAATCGAATCGCGTAGGCCGAAATCGAATGCACGACTATGAGTTACCTTGTATCGGGGAAAGATTAAACGAATTTACCAATAGTGAAGTTTTTCGATTGGAATAACTCACAGAAAAACAAAATTGCAGCAGAACGACTTCGCTTATTGCGTTCGAACAGTTATAACGACGAAAAATCTGATACCCATTCCGTCTATAACGATGGTCCTCTGAACGTCGCTATAACAGAATTCAACTGTATTATTTGTTTCTTCTAGTTTTCTTTACAAATTCCTTATACCCTAACAATACCAGCACGACAAAGTATAAAGAGTTAATTAACTAAAAAGGCATATTTAGCAAAAATTAAATTGAACAATAAATAAGAAAACAAAGTCAGACAAGAAAAAGTCTATACGATTCACCATTAAAAAATTAAAATAAAAGAAAATCACTTACATTTCTTGGCACTATAATTGGTGCGCTTCCAAGATAATTAAAAAGAAAAAAAATCAAGAGAGTTCACACACTACAGAAGTAGGAATTTCTGGGGAAATGACCGTATTTAAAATTCTCAAATGTTTCTGTCTTTTTTTTTCTGTCTGTCTTTGGCCCTGTTTACGCTTCGCTTCTCACTTTTGGTAAATTCAGTTTCTTTATATCTGTTTCAATCTGTTGAACATTTGTCTTTACATTATACTTCGTGTTCTGAATCCCACATTTTCGCTGCGTTTGTGGCCCGTGTTGTCTGATTGATCGATGCGATACAATTTGCGTTTTTCTACATTAACTTCTTTATGAGTTCTAATTCGCTTCTCTCTTTCTTTCTCACGCATTCTCTCTCTTTGGCTGGCTTAGCCTGTTGCTTGAACTAATACTTATTTTATTCAATTGATCCTTACCTTCTTCAGTTTTATTGATTCTCGTCAGATCGTTTCCATTCCATTCCATTCAGACTTGACTTCCTGTGGTAAAGACTTACTCAACAACAGCGTCTGATCTCCCTCTTCCGACTGCAGAATAGGGTATAGCTGCAACTGTGGCGCCTGCATACAGCAAATATGTGTTGACGAGGCTGCCTAAAAGATGACAGGTTCAATTTGTGCGAGTGCCCGCAGCATATGCCAATAGACATACCTCCACCAGCGGCACCAAACATTGATTTATGCATGTGCGTTTATTTGGTTGAGAGCCAAAGGGAGGGCTGTGCAGCAGTTGCCTTGTGGATGGTCAGCACTGACTGATTCAGGACAGTTGTTAACACTCGAAAGCTGTTGCGATGTTTCTGATGTCCTTGTCGTGAATTACAAATTGTCATGGCGTTAAATTGAAAATGTCAGCAAGCACAATGAATTGTTTTCGGCACAATGGGAAAAAATCGTACCAAATATTTGGTTCAATTTGTTTTCAACTGAAAGCCCTTCAGTGGGCATTTCATTAATAATGCAATTGACGCTTCAAGAGAATGGGCCTAATTAATGCAAAGCAATTAACTTAATTTATAAGCATTGCACAAGCTCGAACACGTACAACAGCTCCACTCTGTGCCATTGGCCGGGCCAATTATAACCGGAGAGGCACATAGGCTGTTCGGATTGCTAATCCAATCGATGAGACGTTCTACTTGCTGCCGCTTTCATTAGGCAATTCGAGTAAATCACTCCAATTGGGCACTTGGTAGTACAATATGCCCAAGACTTTTGTTATACCCTATGCCAATTAAAAGTTCGTCAAAGAGGGACTACAAGTGGGTAAGAGCATGATATGCATCACCATAACCTCATTTAACTTGAAGAATGTCTGATTAAATGCCATTTGAAATATAATCTCTATGACCTCCGAAATTTATTTTATTGTTTAAAATATACGGCGAAGTAGATAGATAGATAATGAGCCCCTTAAACCTAATAACAGGATAGGATATCTCATAGCTCCGCCTTTTCCCCATTACAATTACATTACAAGAGCTTCACTTCTGCTTCGGCCTTTGACTTGAGTGGCCAACATTTGTTTGCTGCATTGTTTGTATATTTATATAATTAATTAGTTTGCTTGATTCTAGCCAAAGTCATCTTAAATTCTCTTAAATTATAATGCAAGGCGTTTCAGCGCGAAGCAAACAACAATAAATAAAGCTTTAGAGACCAGCTGAAAAGCTGCGGTGGCTTTCAATAGGCTCACAGCCGATAAAGGAACTGTAAACGACAGCATCGACGAGAATTTACATTTCACGATGTTCCAAACATCAATTTCACCTTTTCAATGTATACAGAAAACTTTATCGCTTGTATTGCTTCTAATTGCACTATATTGACCAAAGTTCCTACAAGAAAGAAAAGTTGTTAATATAAAACCAACCTGCAATATTTTTTAGTTCTGTTAAAAACTTCATTTCATATGGAAACTTTGATAACAAATATTAATGCAATCATGCAAACTGTGAAAAATAATGTTTACTAACTTTTTAAAATTTGTCCTATTTTTATTGTTTGCATCTAAACTTAACAAATTTCATAGTTTAAGTATTGAGATTTTTTTTTCATATATGTGGTATATTTTATTTTATTTTATTTTTTTTTTTTAAATAATAGCTATTATTATAATTATTATTATTAGTGTTGTGAATTTTTGTACATACATGCAAGTATTGATTTATACAGTGTATGCTTTCTTTTGTAAAAGTTTGAGTCCTATTATCTAATCGCCTTTCAGCAAAATACGATTAAATGTTGAGGAATCGTTTTACAGAACACAATCAATAAATACAACTTTTCACTTTTGTCGCGGTGGCAAACATTCGAGTCTCTAAATATGCAGCATACTTTTTTGTGGAATGCTAGGCCTCTTGACTTATTGCGATTGTGTGTGTGTGTGTGTGTGTGTTTGTGTGTGTGTGCGGGTGGGCGTGTATCTGTGATTTTGATTGATTTTGTGGTGGCTGCGTATTCTCCATACGCCGCAGACCATGTTCCGCGATTTCTCTCTATCAAAGTGGAAAGGAAATTTTTATTTATTTTTACTTATTTTGATTTGATGTTTAAATGTTTTATTCATGGAAGCAAAGATGACGACGAACACGGCGGCTGCAGTGGAGGCCCATGAAGTGCCATTAACATATTTAAACATTAAAACAAAACAAAACAAAAAAAGAAAAACAATTTGAAAATTCCAAAATGCTTTCAATGGAAATGCACACATACACACACACACACACACACACACACAAACACACAAAAACACGCAAGAAATACAAAACAAATATAAACCGAACATTTTTTGACTGTACAATAAAATAAATAATTGCAGCACTTGGCCAGTTTTATTATGAACTTTCCAGATATTCTAGAACATTTACTAGATATTTAATTATTTTAATTTAACAACATTTTTGTTGGTAAACAATTGATTTCCGTTTTGTTACTGCTTTGTTTATGCGCCAAGCAA
This sequence comes from Drosophila navojoa, assembly GCF_054131105.1. NCBI lineage: Eukaryota > Metazoa > Arthropoda > Insecta > Diptera > Drosophilidae > Drosophila > Drosophila navojoa. Next base: position 23,618,580 of record NC_142893.1, on the reverse strand, counting down.
CATGTGAATTGCCAGCGAGCCATAAAAGAGGAGGAGACGTTACGACGCATCGGATGGGAGAGCGAGAGAGAGACAAAGAGAGAGAGACAGAGGAGGCGACTACAGGGAAATCGTGGAAAAGCTGCTTAGGCTGCGCCAATTGAGCGATAAGCAGCGCATTAACGACGGAAATTTATTGCCAGATTTCATAGTTGAGATGAGCTGCCAAATGCGCTGAAATCACAGCTGCTGTTGCCGCCACTGTTGCTGTTGAGCTAGCGTGCTGTTGTCTTTGAAATTTGTAATTTCCGCTATGGGCGACACTCGACGAGGTCTCTGGGGCGTGGCGGCAAAACTTTCATTTCACTATGCTCAATGTCAAAACAATTACATAATGGTTATTTAGTCAGTTGAAAAGTAAGCAACCACACGCATACTCCCATAGCACAGCCATAGCAAGTCCGAAACAATTAACTTTAAAGGCTCAGACATAAATCCCAGCACAAAAGGTAGCCGAAAGTGTGCGTAGTAAGAAACACGGGCAGATGCAAAGAAATACGTGAAAGCGGCATGAAAAATGAATGAGCCGCACGCCATGATAAGCTATGCAGCAGCAGCTGGGGCATGCTGAACAGTGGGTTGCTTTGTAGACTGATCTCAGGGCTGATGGTCGTTTATCTTTGTTGACTAACCGAAATGCAAATCAGCTAAGCTGGCTACATTATTACATTAATTGTCAAGATAGCGTCTCTAATATTAAGTGAAATCTACATTTGTGGATTGAAAGTCTTGTTTCTTGTTTAAAATCAGGGATATAATATGGATAATTAAAAATATTACTTATTTGTACTTTGCTAACTTCCCATTGAGTATTCACAAGAAGTATCCCTGTTTAAAGACCTTTTTCACTACAGGGTAGTTCAAACAATAGTGAGTTGCCCAAGTGTTTGCCTTGGCATGAGCCGCACTTGACATTGCCTGACGAGCAACTCATACACTACCCCAGTCACCCACCTACACACACTAACACACTCACACGCACGCACACAACGCCACACTAAGGCCACAGGCCAAGTGCTATAAAACACAAAAAACAGTGCTTTGCTCTAGAATTATAATATTGCATGCTGATAAAACATTGAAAGCCAAAGCACCCAAGGGGATTACAATTAAAAACAACACATACACACACACATATACATATTTGAGATATGGACATAGCGCGGAAAGTTGAACTGGCGGAAATCATTTTGCGCATTATGTTCATTTGTATTTTTACACATTGGCATGACAGATAAAAAGCCAAAGCCAAAGCCAAAGCCAAAGCAAGCCACTTGCTAGCATGCCACATCCCGCCCATGCCACAACTTTGCGCACCCCAAATCTCATATGCCATAGCCAAGGCTCAGTTTGGAGCACCTACTCAATATCATTCGCACACACTCGCACACATAGAAAAGTTGTGCCACTGTGCCCTTTGTTTCAGTTTTGTTTTGTTTACGGAATGCCTGGAAACGCAATTCAACAGTTTGTTGCTAGCAACATGTTGCTAGCTGATATGTTGCGCCCACATATGTTGCAGACGGCGCCTACGCTCATTCGCCCCGGGTAAGTCGTTCGTTCGCTCGCTCGCTCTCTCTCTCTCTCTCTCACTCGCTCATTCCGTTGGTCTGCCTGCCGCCGTCTTTCTCTCAGCTCTCGCTCTTTGGCATTGCTCGGCCACAAGGTGTGTTGAGTTTTTGGCTTTGATAAACCATTTGCCAGGCAACATTTCAAACAGTCTGCAAAGGATTCTAGACGTTAACGGTTCTTCTCTCAAAACCAAAAGCCTCAACAAATTCGTTTCGTGCGTTCGAACAGTTTAAATCGTATAAAAGTATTTTTGAAACAGTGCTAAAAGTGCAAAACAAACGCAAAAAATAAGAAAAACAATAAAATCATTTGAATATAAACTGTCTGGAAAAATTCTGGGAAATTATTTCGGCAGCTCTTTAAGTAAATATAAAATTTTATGTTATCAACACCTTGAAGCACAATTCAAATACTTTCTATTCTTTGGGGACTTACAATGAACTGGTTTATGTTTATATGGAAATCCTATTGTGATATTTATATAATTATAGTGCAAATCTGTGCTTATCGAAAGATGTTGATTTCAAGAAAACTAATATTTTTCATTACCTATTATATTTTCTGAATTATTTTGCTCATGTTTATAGCATTGGACTCGTTAATACAATTTAGTTAAATTTTCGGTAAATAAACACGAGATTTTTTCCGTGTTGGTTGCTCCGCTACGTTATTAAATGCTCACATATATATTTTTATTCAACTAAATTAACTTTAAATATTGCTTGTCTTAGAAATTCACGGCAGCTGAAAGTCATAAGTCTGTACCTCTCTTAGTTTAAGTAGCAGTTAAAGCGAAGAAAAGTTCAATGATAATTAGCAATATTGATTCGAATTATAGCACATCCGAATAAATCAGAAGCAATTGCATTTTTCTAATTGCTCGGCGCTCACATAGATTCATGGCGCAGCCTTTGCCAATTGTCTGTCACATTTGCGGCCAACAAAAGACATTAGATATGCAACTTTTTATAATAAATTGATGTTGCGAGTACCTTGATGACCGTTGCCAAAAAAAGAAGAAAAATAAGAGAACAGAAAAGCTAACGTCCCACAAGGTCGAGTCATACGAATCAGCTGCATGCTGCAAGGGTCAAGGGTTGAATTTCGGGGTTCGAGCCGGTCGGAGGTGGGCGTAAAATCGAATGCAAATATTGCTGCGGCAATTGGCAAATCTTCAATATGCAAACAGAGCAAGACGCGAACCGTTCGTCCCTTTATGTAAATTGGTTGTAAAGAAAGAAAAATATCAAAAAATGCTGTAGCACTCGACAGTCGAAACAGAGAAAACAATAAAACTGAACAACAGGTCCAACAAAGAAGTCACATTAAAAATGCTTGAATTTCAATTAAAAAGGGTCCGACAATCATAAAAAGAAGCTGAACAAAAATGCCAGCAGTAATTTATATTCATATTACGTATACGCAGCGGGCACCGAGTTCGCACTCATTTAATGATATAAACAAAAAAGAGGAAAAGTTGACGCTGAAAATGCCCCCAAAATGGGCGTCTGCACTGTTGTTTTTGTTGTTGTTTGTTGTGCTCTTGCCAAATTTAGCATAATGTGCCCCCGAATTGTCCGTCTGCGCATCGCAAGTTCCTCGTCAGATGTCGCCTTTGTCACATTCATGACAGCCCCACCAAAAAAGTCACGTTAATTTATGCCCATTCATAAATTCTGGCCTGCGACGAGGACACAGCCAGCCAGCTAGCGAGCCAGCGAACCAGCGAACCAGCGAGCCCCAGTCTGTGTCCAAATTCTTTTGCATTTTGCGCGCGCCTTTGCGTATGCAACCAAATTTATCATTTTTTTGTAAGAGGGATTCGGGAAATTTATCATCGAGGTTGTTGATTTAAATGACGGAAATTGAGCTGAAATTGACTGATATTTATGGATCCACAGCCTGACGCATCAACGAACCAATCAAGCTTAATAGTGGGTATTATCTTCCTACTGGACTTTGCGTTTACAAATATAGACATCTAGAGATATGTTATCTCCACGAAATATCGATTATATTCAAATGAAAACATATTGAAGAGTCTTTTGATATTCAAGGATAACTAATAGTAATAGTTGTATTTGCATTTATAGGAGGAGAAATCGAAGTAATAGTTCTAATAATACTATTTAATCTTAAAAGTATTAAAATCAGTACCTCTTACTAGCATTAAACAAACATTAGAACAATTAGATTAGATCAAAACAAGTTCGCATTTATATTAATAACAATAAAATATGTAGTAGTAGCAGTATAAGGATTCTTAGTATTTGAATGAGTAGTACTACTACTATCATGTAGTCGCAGTAGTAGTATTCAGTAGTAATTGTCGTAATAGTAGTCAATTTATTGCTGTAAAGCAGAGGAAACTAATTGAATTATGCTTTTTTGGGAAAAAATGTATATAAATAAAAGTAAATTAAGTTTTACGCGGGGTGCAGAAATTTAATTAATATCAAAAATAAATTACTAATATCAAAATAAATTATTCTGATAACAATAATTGCTATCAATATTTTTTATAATATGTCAAGTTGTTTTTATGGAATTAAGCTTTTATAGATGTCATATAATTTAAAATTTCGACTGCAAATAGAAACTCACTTGGAAAAATAAAACTATGCAAAGACTTAACATTGAGACTCAATCTATTTTTTTTTTTTTTTTATGTAACTTTAGTAAGCAGAAAATCTATTTAGGAAAATACACAGCAATTTCTCGTCATTTATTTAGTTAAATATTTTGAAATGAGCAAACCCATGTCGACTTGACAGCTCTTCAGGCAAAAGCATTGCATTTATTTCTCGCACATCTTTGTCTGTGCGTTGATTCAGCAGTTCCACCTACAGCTGAGCTGCTAATTAGCCGTGTCAAGGGGTACAATACGTACAATTAAATGACAATAAAATATACTGAAAAGAAAATGGCCATCGTTAGCGGAGGATATGCAAGCGTTGCAAGCGGTGACAAATCGGAATTCATTACAATAATTAAAGGCAGCAACAATTTAATTTAATATTAATTTGCCATTTCACTTGATTTATTTGCACAGTCAACCTGAAGGGAGAAGTCGAATGGAAAATGTTTCACGTGCTCTTCTTTCTTATTATTTTGCCGTCGTCTTTGCGATTTCCTTTGCTGCAAATGAAATAATTAAAATAACACGAATGCTCGAGCTGCACACATGGCGTATGCTTGTTATTGTTGTTGGCTTGTGGCATGTTTTCTTAATTTAGGCAAAGCGTGGGCTCATTCCGAACGCTTTGTGGCAACAACAATTGCCACAGAAATTATCAAAATAAATATGGCCACAACAATAGAAAAACTTCTGCTTTGACTGGCTGACAGAGGCCAGGAAGTCAATGGGCCATAATTTGATACAAGTACATAAATATGATGTTCGCTTCAAACATTTGATTTTTATGGCAACAGCCGCAGAGGCAGTGAGTGTCGGAACATCTTTAATCTGTTGCTGATTGAAGCATTTGCGTAGATGTTATTTGCTTCAATGTGTGCACAGTTATTTGACTTGAGTAAATATTTTCAAACATTTTCAACTCATATACAAACAGCATGATACAGCTGAAATGCTGTGAAACAATCTATTATTTGTTAATTGCGCGTGATTAAACATAAAATTTGAATTGCCAATATGTTGATGGAGAGCTAACTAAATAGACAGAAAACCGAAAGGGTTACTTCGCACAAGGAAAGGCAAATACATGTGACTATGGGAAAACAAAAGATCTACTAATTGTTAAGTAACTTGAAAAAATTCTTGGCATATCTTATATTGTAATCATGCTATTTGAAATGAACTCAATGCACTTTTATGGGGCATAACTCTTGCATCGAGTTCATTGTATTATTTAGCCTCAATTTACTTACAAAATTAAACAAATATTGCAGAAAAATTTGAATTTCTTAAAAAAAAAAAAAACAGAGCAAATTCTTTTATTTAAATAATTAAAGAAGCGAAAATAATTAAGAAGCGAGTAACAAAAATAGTGCTGAATATTAAATTACCTCTATTGTGCAATATTCAAAATATATTTCTATATGATTCCGACAATTTAAGATATATTATCCTCGCAGTCCGTGCATTAGATTCAATCATAATTTACTTTAATTGTTCACTTAATTCTGCTTATTTTATTTTACTCCTATATATAGTTAAGTATTTCACAAGCAAAACCTAGAAGCGAGCAGTAGTAGCCCTAACTCCGTGACTTACGTCAGCAGAAGTCAAGAGACTGGGGCCTATTAGTATTAACCGAAAATAGTCAGCTCAAGTAGGCCCTAGTGTAACCACTGTAATTGTCATTAGGCAAACATTGTTATGCTCTTCAATTGGCTGCCACTTGAAAAAGGCAATTTGAAAGCGCTAATTCAAGTGAGTACGCCCACACACACAGGCGCTCATACACACACACACATAGTAAACAAGCCCACAGGAATTTTCCAAAAATTATCTTTACGTAATGTGAGGGGTGCGTAAGGCTGAAAAAGTGAAAGTGAAAGTGCCATTAAGTAACTTTCACGCCTAACAATAATAATTCGAATAATTACAGCCATGTCGAGGAGGCAAAGAGTGTTGCCATTTGCCTCGGGCCGGGCCAAATATTTGGCCAACATATTTGAAGAGCAGTCAACAGGGGCAATCAGCATAAATTTGTGTATACCCTAGCTGTAAACTGGGCACAGCAAGTCAGGAAAACAAAGGAAGGCAAATTTTAGTAGGGAATATCAAAGTGAACGAAGTTTTCTAGCTCGCAGAATATATAGCTCTTATATATGAAGTACTCAGAAGATAGACTTTTCATTAGTTAATTACAAAATAACAATTCATATGAACTTGAATTTTAAGAATGGCAAACTAGGTTCTAGAGACAGCAGCTCAAGCTACAAAGTTAAATCGAGAGCATCTTTTAGTCGATCACCGTTTAATCGATCTAGATATTTTATGCCATTCTCTTGTTGATTTATCATTTCTGGGTGTGAGAGAAAAAGTTCGGAAATCTTTCAGCACATCCATTGCTTGCCAGATATCCAGCTGCTTTAATTATGCCGGCCTGGCCATTATTATTTATTATTATTATTACTTCTTGATTAATATTTACACAGAAGCGCATAAAAAACGGGCGACTGTGTAAATATTTACAACATTTGCGCGTGTCTTCACTTTATGATGGGGCATTAGTTGGTCAATATATCAAGCTGATGATGCACAGTAGAAGAGCTGTGGAGGGGGCTAATCAACGAGCGGCATAAAATGGCATTTGCAGCCGGCGTTAACATATTTAATGAGCCCGATTCTTGACCGACAAACAATTAAAACTTCTTTGAAATGGCTGCTCTGGGTAAATAATACTAAAAAAAAAAATTATTTAAGAATCGTAAAATCTGTTTTTATATTCGTTTTCTTTTTCGTGTATTTATAGCAAGATAATCCCGTTATGATCTTCAGCTAGGGCATTCTTTTCCGGCCGAGCGCTCTTCAACTGTTTTTTTTTTTGCTTTTCTTTTCTATTTTTTTTGAATGTGTTTTTTATGTTCTTGCAATTTGCCTGCCCACCAGCCAAGCATTTAGCTGCAAATGGTCGATGGTCGATGAAACAGCGCCTGCTCTTGGCCGGATTTCGACTTTTGTCTGTATTGTGTTTTCTTCTCCCTTTCCATTCTCGTTTTCTGTTTACCTTAGTTGCTGCGCAGCAACACTTAGGTATTTGTTTAGCACTATATACTACGAATTGGCATTCACATTAATTGAGTAATTATTTTTGTGTGTATGCAAAACGTGCTGTGGCTCATGTATGTATTTTTATACATGTATGTTTGTATGAGCAGCATCATGCGGTGATACGCCCACTGACCACACCCACTGACCTACGTACCGACGCTGACGCGTCCTTCAGGCGCTGCGCGGCTCTGAGAGTGTCTGTGCAATGATTCTGACAATTTCAGAACGAATGACTGACATTTCCATTTGCAAATTGACAAAACCCGCGAGCGTGGCTCAAAGCAAAAGCACAACAAAAACAAGAAAGAAAGCTCTAGTCGAGACTGCTCGACTACGAGATCCCCTGAACCCTACAAGCAACTGATATTTCAAAAATAATTAGCAAACACACTCGCACACACGCATACATACAAATACACGCACACACACACGCATACAAACAAACACACGCATACACACACACTCACATATACAGGCGATTGCGCTTGGGTTGCGCTGCAGTGTTGGCAATAAATGAAAACTTATTTGTTGAATAATTTAATTTCTAGACGTACGATCGTAATGAAACTTTCAGAACGTAATCATAATGTTAAAATGTATGTGTATACCGAAGCTCAAGTCTCTAGTATTTGATATACGACTTTTACAAAGATGAGGGTGAGGGGGTGGATTTAGGGGTGGGGGGTAAATTTTAACAAAAACCGAAATTGTATAAAATTCATCTTAATATACATTTTAAATTTGGAGACTCTAGCTTGAAAGATGTAGGAGATATAATTGATTAAGTGATCTTCGATAAGGTTTCTTATCGATAAAAAAATATCGGAATGAGTTATCGTTTTTTAGTGATAAACTCGATCTGCGCGTGATATATACGGACATTTTAAAAAAAAAGTTGAAGTCTCTAGCTCTTATATCTTCTGAAATCGACGCGTTCATACATACGGACGGACGGACGGACGGACGGACGGACGGACGGACAGACAGACGGACAGGGCCAAATCGACTCAGCTTGTCGTCCTGATCAAGAATATATATACTTTGTGGGGTCTGCCACGCCTCCTTCTGCCTGTTACATACTTTTAACAAAACCATTATACCCTGATTTCCCATTTTCAATGGGTTCAGGGTATAACAACAAGAATTGAAAACTGTCACAGCTTCCACAAAAAAAACAACAGACGAACGAACAATGCGTCACTTGTAGTTACCCTGGTCAGTGTAATAGACCTCACTGCATCAGCTAAACTATACCAAACTATCTTTAGACTGGCTTTTACTCCATCCTAATATGACCACATTCTTGGCACTTACTTGCGTATACTTAATGTAAAGTACGAAGCACGAGACAGTGTGCCCTAAGATCAATTACTCAAGTTTTCTTCACATACCTAATGCGTTCCTTTGCCTCATACAGGGTATAAGACTGCTCGCTCCGCTATGAATGTTTTACTGCGTCATGTGATTAAGCATCTGCATTATTAACTAGTTGAAATGCGGACTTCAATTGAATAAAAATACACAATAAGTAAGGAGATACATATGTATCTACCCAAATCTCAGCGTTTACAACCAATCCGGAAAAATAATCTCTGATATGCTCCAACAATAATTCAGCATAAGCATATTCCAGCGCTTTCAAAATAACACTTAATATATATTATTTAGACGCTTCTCACAGTTACGCAAATTGAACCCTACTCAGGTGCAAGCATGAGCTTTTAGTTATGTTTGAAGAGGGTATGCATGACTAGCGTTTCCCAGTACTGGTTCAGCCAGCAGAAGAGGACTTTTGCTCATTTTATGCTTAATTGAACTCTTGTCATATGGCTGACAAGTTGTTTACGATGTGGGGCAAATGTATCTGCATAATAAAAAGAAAAAAAAAAAAACAGAAGGGGCTAAACTTTTATATACTTAACATACAAACGGCAGGCACACTTAAGTGTGAGAAAAATGTATAGAAACCAGCAGGCGAATCAGCGTGAAATGCTGCGTGCCAAAAGAAAAAAGGGCAAAGCAAAACAGAGCAATATCAACTTAGCCCCTTCATAGACTTTTTCTAGAGCGAGGAAAAAAATCAGAGTTTAATTAAATCACAGCTTGAACCTGAACTGCGTCTAGTTGCCACAGACCTCTAATTAGTTTTATACTATACTCTGGTATTCTTTACGCTATTATATTCTGAGTCTGTGTTTTGGTTTTTTTTTTTTTTTTTTTAGTGTGCCTGCCCTGTTAAATTGAATGTATAAAATTAAATTATGTGCTGGAAAATCATGTGGTGCTTGCAACGTCGCGCTTCATTTGCTCCGCACTGACAATTGCAGCAGTTTTAATTAAATTTTTATGACAACTCCTGCAGAGAATGGGGACACGTCGAGCTCTGTGTGTGTCCACAGACAAGGGCTACTAATTAGTCGACGCCATTGGTAGCTTAAGCTTTCAATTGTTTAAATAAACACGGTCTGGCTTTTTTGATCTCGATTGCAGTCAACATTGCGTATGCGTAATGCCATTGAATGCGCCCGTAGTCGACAATGTAATGCCAAGTGATTAAAAAAGAGCCCATATTTAATAGCTGGCTCAGTGACATAATGACACTCGGTAATTTCGATGCCGATTAAGTTCTCACTCCCTAATGCCAGAGCTGATGAAGATGATAATAGCCAAAGGGCAAATCTAAAGCCAGCTGCCAGCCGCAGACATTTGTTTCATATTCTCAGTATTTACTGCGGACTGTGTAGACATTAGACTCGACCGAGTAAAAGTTTCCTTCTTGTTTATATTTATTATGCAATCATTTACCAGTTACTTGCCTATTCTAGTAAATGCCTGCAATGATAAGATGATTCTAATAATAATATGTATATGTTTTATGATCTAGATGTCTTACCAATAACTGTCAAATACGCTTTATATACATACATGCAATGAATTTACAGCTACGATTCATAATTCAATTGAATTTAAATTTGAACTATATCCTAATTAGCTCTTTCCTACTTAGCGAACAATTACAATGGGCATCTATTGCTTGTGCAATCCGAAGCTACAAATCATCTGCAAAATGAGATTCCGAATGAGACTAGACTGTAAATAATTAAAGCATCAATATTCGATGTTCAACAATAAGTGCAATGCGTTGGCCAATTCGATATAAAATATTCACGTTTAGCAATAGGAATTACATTATTTCTTAAATATTTATGAATAGCCAACGAGGTATTCCATGCCGCTGGCTACCTTGTAGCTCAGCGTTGTAAGATGACGCAATTGCAGGCAGCATGTGACCTCTCATTAAACCAGAACCAGAGCCAGAACCCGAACCAAAGACACCCCGCTGACCTATTTGCGGCATCGCAATAATAATAATGAGAGCCATAATAATAATTCCTGCATGTTTTCCTTCACTTGTCAGTGGTGTGCCAAAAATAATTGAGAGGCAGCCGCTTGAAGTTTCATTCACGCCAGCCTTGTCAGATCGGCCTGGCCTGGCTATATATAGGGGCTATATGACGTGTGTGTGCCAGGGCAATTGTTATATATCTGCATCTTTACAAGCAGGTCAGACAATTCGCCCAATTAGCGAGTGGCCAAGAGTCTATATCATTGAACTTGTTGTGCGCTACGCTGCGGCATTGCCAGCTAATTGAGTTTACACAGATGAAATAGATGAAGACGCAGAAGAAGAAGAAGAACAAGAAGAAGAAGGAAGGGAAGAACCTTCTGCAATTGAGCATTTATTTAAAGAAGCGTTTCTCGTATTTAATTTATGGCGTTTTACGAATTTTACATGCACTTCAGGTAAAGCGAGTGTGGAATCGCTCAGCGCAATGGATAAAGAAAAATAAATATTGAGATTTATATTAAAATCGTATGCCATAAACCATTCAATTTAGATACGCAAAGCGGAATGTCTTCGAGCTGATTTATTGTATTTAAATTGCCATAAATCTTGATGCTGTTTGCAACTTAGCGTCTAATTAAAACGTATCTCGATATTGAACTTATAGAGCGGCCACATATCCAGAGTGCGAACTCAAGTTGAATAAATACTCGTAAATTACGAGCTAATTAATAGCTTTCTGGTCAAAGCAATTTCTATAGATCCTGCCAAGCTATAAATCCAGCTGGTACGCATGGAAGACAACTATATCAACTGCGTAGAGCTATCTCTATATAACGAAGATGTCTCTCTACAGATAGACAACAGCAACAGTTGAGTACAGCGAGAGTTTTTTGCAGCCTTAAACCTTATACGGTTTTGGATTCTTCACTCAATCATGGAAAACCGTTTAATTCCTGTGTTAATGTCTCAAAAACACCAATCATCCTGGTGCTTCTTTAGGGTATCCTACGGTCGATTACACACACAGCACATTTATGCGCATCCCCATCTAGTTGAGATTCGTTTGCTACACAAATTGGCATTTAAAATTTAACTGCATGTTTTATTAGTGTGCCTCCCTTTCCAATCGGCAGGGCCCCTGGCAAGCGCCAAATTGCAATAAATAAAATTGTAGAAATGTCAAAGTGTTTTGATAAATTGTTTGCCTTAGCTCGGCTCTGCCATAAATTATACGACCTACCCGCCGCCGTTTCCAGCTTTCGGCCATTTTGCCAACCTTTTATTGGTTAAGCCTTTTCGGTTACAGATTGATCGGATCAGAGATACCGCTAGGCCGCTGCGACTGCTGCTGCTGCTGCAGAGGTCGCTGCTGCCGGCCAATCCATTTGAGACTCGAGGCGTATGCAAATCAATGGACCTCTTCCCTTCTTTGTTTATGGGGCGTGTGTGCTCAGCGCAATTTACAAACCATTGAGCAGCTGATTTGCTCCTGATTTCAACTTTAGCTTATGCCATATGCAAATGTCAATGTCAAGACGCAACTGTTGCCTGTCCCCTTATTTTTCCTCTGCTTGTGGCCAAGTGCTCTTTGACTTTGAAGCCAAGGCTAAGTTTATTACGCCCGCTTGCATGCACAACCTCTTAAGAAACTAAGCCTTTGGATTTCTGGCCCAGCCCTAATGAAAGTGGAATACAGCTGGGACAAAACTTAAACAACGCAGTACAAAACTCAACACAAAAGCCAAGCAGAAGTGGTTCACAAAACGTCCGTGAATGTTTGGCTTACAGATGCCCTATTTTAAAGGCCATATATTTGACGAATTCTTATCAAGTTATAGCCTCATACTATCATAATAATATTTATACTAGACTCTATGCTCTTAAATCAAATATATATATATTTTTTTCTAACATCTCTAATCGGACAATTGTGATTACTACCTTTGTAAGTACTCTGAAATACACTTATATAGTACATATGTAATAGATTAATATAAATTTGAGTATTTCGATAGACTATTAATGCTATTAATGCTTCCTTGTACGCAATAACAAATTGTCTGTTTCTTACAATCGAGTCTTATGCTAGTCTATCATATACGACCTATACCCTCCATATCTATTTTGGTAACAGAGCATTGGGACAGACAATGTCTATTCTATAATTCAAAAGCTAAGCAGCAGGCATAGTATTCAAACTGGCCGTCAGTCAAATAGGCTGTGCGTCAGTCAGTTAGTCACTTAGTCAGTTAGTCAGTTAGTCAGTCAGCCAGTCCGTCATTCATTCAGTTAGCTGGCTGTCAGTGCTTTGAGCTGCTCTTGAATATATGAGTGTTGTGTCTGTGAGTCTGTCTGTGTGTGTGTAAGTACAAATGTGTGTCTTGGTTTTCAACTTCCGCCTGCACTTGCATAAATTACTTGTGTTTGTGTGTGTGTGTGTGCGTGTGTGTGTGTGTGAAGGCTGTCTGTCTGTGTGCGTGTGCATGTCTTTATATATTATTATTTATGAATATGACTTTGCCTGACACATTGCAGCAGAAAGCAACAAAGTTTTTACACCCATGCCTCCCCAGCACCAGCTTGCTGTCTGTCTGTCGGCCTGTGTGTGTCTGCTTGTCTGTCTTTATATGGTCGCTTGTAAAAAATCCGGCAAAGCTTCAGTTGACGTTCTCCCTGCCGCTTTTACAGCCCTTTTAACTCTGCATCTACCATCTGCCTTAGCCCAACACAGGACCATAAAAGTCCAGAATATCGGGCATGGAACGAGCAAACTAACATGAAAAGTGCACTGCATTAGGATTTATAGACCAATAGCCAGCAGGGAATCAGGCTAACACAGGAAATTAACTATGATAATGAGCAGCGAGCTGAATATGCTTAAGGTCACAGCCTGGAAATGAAATTCAATATATCTCGTGAATGCAGCTTTATTACAAACAGGAGTCACAAAGCTTCCTAGATCCTAATTAAAAATAAGATCTACTTAGCTGGAAAATGACTAACAAATATGTAGGCAGATCGACAGATTTATTAAAACTGTGTAGACAGTAAGACAGACATTTTGCAGAAGGGATACAAAGGTGATCAAAACTAATTGAGTATTTGAAACTTCACATATATTTTGTCAAAACTTAAACTATATTTCTAATTATTTTCCCGAACATCCCTATTTTGACATTCAATAAAATGACAATGTTTTCGATTTCAGTTTCAGATATCAACTGAAGAAAATTGAAAAATAAATACAAACGGCTTGTATAGAAATCAAGCTAATCATATTCGAGCCCAACCCAAAAAGGGGTCACTTCACTCCAGAGTTTCGTTTGATTGACCCACAAGAAACTCTTTTGCTTTACGCAAACTACTCTCTTTGCTTCCAACCTGTATTTCATTCATATTTGCCCTAGCCCGTTTAGACCATCTATACCTATACTATAATACATATGTACGTATATTAAGTCTACGCCCAGTTAATGCTAACGAAAATAAATAAATTCTGAGCTATGGAAAATCAATAGTTGACAACAACTAAACGCAAGGCCAAACAATCCATTGTGAAAAACGTTCACAAAAAGGCCAAAAAAATATTTTTGTTAGTAGCTTTTATTGCTGCTGCTTTTGTTGGTGTTGCCATTGCAAATGTCGTTGCTTCGCGTAATTAAAGCCAAAAATAGAACTATAGAACAGACGTACACGTCGACTTTTCAGCGCATGTATATATATATATATATATATATATATATATATATATATATAATTCAGACTTTGTGCAAAGCTTTTATTAATAGACACACAGCGCAAAGGCCAAGTTAACAGCCGAGGCAACACGACTCCTAATTGAACCAGAAATAAACAGAGGAAAACACTTCAAATTAAATGCGAACCGCGCTTAATGCACTTAAGTAAAGCGCACAATGAAGATGGTGAGCGAGTGGCCGGCCAGGGCGCTGCGAGGCAGGAGCGTGTTACAATGGATGTCAATGTCGAGCTGACGTTTCCGAGCGTCCACTCGCAGGTAGCACGGTCTGCTCGGTCTGCTCGGGCCCTCTTCTGGCCAGGCTATGCGTGCCTGCTCGCCGCGTACCCACTTTAACACGCGTCGCTGACAACTTGCGGACTTGACTTATGCAATCGCAAAACGACGACGACAATGCCTGACAATTGCTGTTTGCATCATGGTTGCAAGGCCAGGAACAAAGGGAAATACGTTAGTCTTAGCAGACGGGCTTACTCAACTGATTAATGCGTACTTTAATGCTCTCCAAACCTAATTTGATTCTACCATTGATTAGTAGCTAGCATCGTGCAGCTGAAGAGGCTTTCTACAAGTCTAATATAATTCTCTTCAGTTTTCGCACAAGTCTGAGAAATCGCGGTTTCAACTAATGGCTTGTAGCTGCATTCAAAAAAAAAATAGATTTTTTATTTATAGCGTGAATCAAACAACAGCCTACACCTGAAATTCGAGGAGACAAACGTTAAACTTTCAAATAAATCTTTCAAATAATCTTGATTTATTTAAAAAGCCTAATCCATATAATATTTGCTTAAGGTTAGTTTCGTTTCGCCAGATAAATAATTTTTATGTAATTGTATTGATTTCAATATATTCCAAATCTCTAACATATCATTTAAAAATAATGTATATAAAACAAAATAATAATATTGATGAAAATAAAATGAATAAAATTATTTTATAGTATTATTTTTTCGGGATTTTCTCAGACTGTAAATACTTTTGCTCAACTTTCTTTGAGCTATTGAACTATCCGGGTCACAGTATTTTAGTATTATTATGAATTCTTCAATCAGTAACTATTGATATAAGTATTCATTCATAAGCTCCTCGGTCCACATTATTCCTGCTTCGAGACAGCTTCAATACAAAAATGCTGAGCCACCCCGACCTCGCCACACCAAAAATGTATCCGCCATTCAGCAGGTATTTTCGCTGCTGTCATGTGAAACGCCCATTACGGCGTCCAGCGTGAAAGCCCTCAAGTATGCTTGGCGAATTTTTACACTATTTCTGCTCCACCATTTCCGTTTCCGGGCGTTGCTGTTCTCGCTTGTTTCTGGTTTATTTTCGTTCGCCGTTGACAGTTTGCAAAATGTGCGACAAGTTGAATTTAATTCATTCAATTTCTTTCAATGTTTGAGTATTTTACAGCACAAACAAATCGCCTGTTTATTTGCATGTCAAATTGTTCATGTGTCGTGCGTATACTTAATGTTTGTAGTAAATATTTATGCATGCTTATTCATGTTGATATTTCGTTCGCACACCCATTTTATGAGCAAAGTGCGTGTATGGACATTGAAGCTGATTTTTTTTTTTTTTTTTCATTCACTCTTGTGATTAATAATACCAATAAAATAATGGCAAAGAAACCCACAACATTAAAGCTAATTATATTTAAGAGACGGGCTGCTTTAATGGGCATAAGCTGTTAATAAGTTAAGTATTTTAAATGAAGTGGAGATATATATGAAAAAACATAGAGCTTGAAACTTAAAAATTATTCTATATACCTTCAATAATCATTTCAATTAAACGCTAAAGTGACTATACGTCTTTTCAAATTAAACTAAAGAAAACTCCAATGGTTTACCTCACCTAGTGCTCCCATATATTACAAATCTCTACAAAATATTAATTGCATATACTAACAGGATGACTCCTTGATCTGCAGAATACAAAAGACTCATTCATTTCAGTAATTTCGGAATGAATTTGGTTCTTAATAGATACATTTAGATTTCCCCATTGATTACTGACCTTAAATTACATTGCCAGCTGAATAGAGCTTTTGTATCTGATATATGCCCTTTGCTATGCATTTCTTTTGAGCACTCGAAATTTCCCGAGTGCTGCTGTCGGCAACAGCAGCATGAATTATATTACGTTATATGGGAGAGTTCACACAGCAGACTAATCTGGGCCATAACTTATACAGTTGAGAGCAGCAGGACTTGTACGCAGCTAGAATGCGCTTGGCAAACATTAGCAGCGCGTGCAGCTGGCAACAGCAGTAGAAGATGCAGCAGCAGCAGCAACCATATGGAATGCGGCATGCGGCATGCGGCATGCGGCATGCGGCAATTTGCACTGAAAAATGCAATGAGAGCTGGCCTTTTCGAGTGCCATCCAAGGCAAAATGCATAGCGAAAGTTTTTCACATATTCTGCACAAGTATAAATATATTTGTTGCCTCACATGCCATTGCACAATCTCAACAGGAGCAACAACAACAAACTGCAATAGCTTCTGGCCATGTAACTCGTATTTGTAGTCCTTTATGCGTTTTGTAATAACAAACGGCGCGCCGACAATGCGAAGGTCCTTCTAATGAGCCTGACCCAGAATGTTGGCTTTCAATGCAATTCCCTTTGGCCATAAAATGTCAACACACAACTCTGGATGCTAAGTCTTTAAGCAACGCTTGCTATTGCTATTGCCCTTGCAATTGCAATTGTAGTTGCAATTGCAGTTGCTGTTGCAGCTGCTGTTGCAGCTGCTGTAAATGCAATAAGCTACACACTGAAACGTGTTAGTTTACCAGTCAAAGCTCAGACTTTGTATGTTCTGCCAGGTACTAAATGTAGTACAACTTTTCAAAGTCCTGTTCAGTAGTTGATCCTTTTGTAGTTATTTCTGCGGCAGTTTGCTGTTCATGATGTTCGTGTGAAAAGTTCTGCAACATTCAGAAAGAGGGAGAATGCAAAAGCAACACAAAATTGTAAATACCCTAACCGACATATGTTATATACAAATAAAACTTTGTTCATAAGGTTATGTATAATATAAATTAATAATTTATTGTAATGGCTTATGTTTCCTATTTGGAAAGGAAAGACTTAGTCATTTACAAAATTTAAAACCTAAACTGGTGTTTAAGTTCAGTTTTGTTTAAAAATGTTCTGATTATCATGCTTAAGTCCTAATAAATGCGGAACTGAAGACAAATATTCTATAAAAAGTTGCCGGATTATTGTTTGCGATTGTTACAATTTTACTATGATCTAAAAGTTCGTTGAAAAAATTATTATTATGGTGCAAAGAGAATAATATCTTATATAAAATTGATGAACTCATATACTAGTTTTTATATTTATTTCACATAAAACTTAATGTAAAAGGATTTTATTTAATTGAAAATTAAATAGAATAGACAATATGTTTTTTGAAATAAGTAAATTGTTTTGAAATAAGTAAATTTTTACATTTTTATTGCCATATGTTATTGTATATCTTTTGAATCGAAAATTCTTTGCCGTGCATTCAATTTAAAAGATTGTATTCAGTCACTGGGAGTTACAAAATGTATGACATAATTAAAATACTTTACAAAAATGCACAAAAGCAAAAGAAAAACAACAACAACAACAACAACGGCAACAAGTTGCCCCCATGAGCCCGCATTGATTGTGTTTCGTTGGCCAACTCATTTAGCGGCAGCTGTGCGAACGACTACAAAAAATGGGTAGCTACATGTCCGTGACGCACAGGCCGTGTCCGCCGTAAAGTGGATATGCCGCAGGAGCCGCAGCCAGCAGACAAAATGCCGCCCGCTATTTTCGAACAGGACAAACGCTTAGTGCACATCCTGGCGCGGCGGCGACTGGAGCTGCAGCTCATCCGTCGTCTCATCCTAAAATTGTTTTTGTTTTTGTTTTTCTTTTCAATATTTTTGTTGTTGCTGCGAATTGTTGCTTTGTTTCAACGCCCGCAGCGACCGCACAGCAGACAAGCAACAACAAACAACAACAACCGACAACAACAACAATAAGAAAAGCACAGTAATTTATGCTTGTTATTTTGCTTTGTAAAGCAATTTATATCGCGTTCCCTTTGTTATAAACATAAGTACATATTTAACTCACAGCGCTGGCTGCTGATATGATCCGGCGTGGGCGTCGGGGTCAGGGCAGTCGGACTGAGGCGATTTCCCCTGCAGCGCTTTACTCTGCACGAAGCTAGCCGAGCTCAGCTGCGAGCTGCAAGCGAAAGAAGCAGCGAGAACATGCCACATTTCGTTGAAGCTTATCACACACACTCACCCACACACACGCGAACTCCCTCAAACTCACGCACACAAGTTTGTTGCGTGTTGGCTCTAATCCTGTTAGTTGCGCTTTTTTAATAGCATTCTATAGGGTATTTTTTGAGGGTGTTTCAACCTTCTATTTAAGTTTAGAAAAATTTGAAATATTTTTATACATTAAAAAGAATATATTTTGTAGATTATTAAGATGATATATAAAATTAAAAAAATAAATAAATAAAATAAAATAAATGGATAAAGT
This sequence comes from Drosophila navojoa, assembly GCF_054131105.1. Taxonomy (NCBI): domain Eukaryota; kingdom Metazoa; phylum Arthropoda; class Insecta; order Diptera; family Drosophilidae; genus Drosophila; species Drosophila navojoa. The sequence goes on along the minus strand of NC_142893.1, from coordinate 23,599,573 downwards.
ATTTCAATAAATATATTAGAAACCAAACTTTTAATAATTTAATTTATATTCTGCTGATTTCTTTCATATAACTTAAATATATATAAATTAAATAATAAATATGTAAATACATCTAAATTTATTTTATGAATATTATACTACTTAGTTAGTATTGTATTGTGTTATCAAAATAACTCTGCCATCATACATCATAAAATTAGACTTTTGGTAAAATATTTAAATCCACCTCAAAAATAATAATTACAGCTACTTTATTCAAATGTTTCACATGCATGAGTCTTTTATCAATAAGATTTCAGAGTAAATGATGTGGTTTTAATAAATTGAAAAAAGAAGGGTATTTTCAAGTGGCTGCAGAACCAATGAAATTAATTTTTCTAAGCTCTCAAATAGTTGCACGGACGTCCCGTGGTCAGCGCAGCGGCAGCTCAAAGCTGTGTTTATGTGGACGCTTTTGCTTGTGTGTGTGTGTGTGTGTGTGCACGCACGTACCCAGACGCATTTGTGTGTGTGAGTGAATGCGTGTATTGTATGCTATTAATTTAAAGCTCCACCCACAGGGACATGCACACAAGGCCTCACACGCTAAGCCAATAATGAGCTGGCTGTCAAAGTAATTGATTTAATTTTTAGATTTTTTCTTTCACAATGCTTTGAAATATGCAACAGCTAATTGAAAATACTTTGGCGTTGGTGCTCCACAGATAAAGCCGGTGTCAGGGGTAGTTGAAAGTAGTTTTTCATGTTAAGCGCAATTCGATTGCCGTACGTAACTGCCAATAAATCGCATTTCAATTGAAATATAAAACACCTTCTGCTGCCCTCCTTTTATTTGCAGATTACGCCAGCAACGAACAACACACTCAAATCTAGTATATATATATATATATATTTATTTATAAACATAAATATATATATATATAAAATAAGGTAAAACATATATAAAGTAAAATGGATTCTGCCGCAGCTGCCGCCGCCGCCAAGCGCGTACAAATCGAGAAGGCGCACAACTTTATGCGCCAGTATCGCGATCCCGAATCGCGCGAGCTAAAGAAACTATCAGCCAATCAGTTTATGGATGTGTGGGCACACTACGATAAGGATGGTGGGTATATACAAATATCTCGTTTATTCGACTGCCTCGACCTTACTTGTTTCACAGGCAACGGCTACATTGAAGGCACCGAGCTGGATGGCTTTCTGCGCGAGTTTGTGTCCAGTGCCAATGTGACAGACATAAGTCCAGAGGTAAGCAGGAGACAAAAGCGACTTCTCCATTTGTGCTATCAAAAGCTCATCAAAATTCCTCTCTTCTGCTCTATTGCTCATTCCTCTTCATGCAGGCTGTCACCGACACAATGCTGGAGGAGCTGAAGTCCTGCTTCATGGAGGCCTACGATGATAATCAGGATGGCAAAATCGATATCCGAGAGGTAAGACACATGCATTTTATGTTCATCTCCATCTCATCTGCAAAACATATTTGTTTGTAGCTTTGCTGTTTTAGAACTTCCAGCGACATTTTAAGCTGCTTTTCTTTTTGTTTGCCGTTCCTTTCGCTTATTTTACGCTCTGCCACGCCCACACGTGTCGTTTGCGCAATGTTGCTGTACGTGCATATCTTTCCATGACATCTATTTTGGAGCTTAGCGCTGAGCGCGTGTCCCAGTCGAAGTTTCAATTTGCGCGTGCTTTGCTATTACTATGCAGCAAGCTGTCTATTGATGGTCAACATCAGCTTAGGCACGAGTAAACACAGCTCCACCTGACTCATGTTAACCCTCAAACGAAGGCAGCACACACATATATACATATGTATAGATCTCAATTTGATATAGTGTAGAGTAACAAGAGCCAAAATGATAACAACCCGATTTTACCCAGCTCTAGTGGGATTCGCGATGAGTAAACAAGGCTACAACATGCCCTACTGAAACAATAAAACGATTCTACTATGATTAAAAGTTAGCCTATTAATATAATAACTACGTTTAAAAGAGAACTTTTAACCTTTCAATCAGAGCCTTCAAATATATATATGGAATTTATAGTAACATCCATATTAGCTTACATCTTGCCTGGAAATCATTACCTCAGCATCTTTGATCACACGCGCTTCGTGTTTTATTGCAAAAATGTTGCCAACGGTCGTCCATCTCTAGGGAGAGTCTTGCGCCACATTTGCTGCTGCGTTTTGGAAATTGCTTTTTAAATGATGCTGTAGCATTTGTGCACTCTCACCCTCGCACTCGCTCTCCCTCTCCCTCTCGTTCTCGCTCTTCCTTGTCGCTGTCTGACTGCGCCAATTTGCTGTGGCTCAATAATTTATTTGGCCATTTCACCATTTGCCAAGGCCCAAACTTTTGCGCCAAGGTCTACGAAAAAGTTTTGCCCGCTACCTCCTTAAAATGAGTTTTTAATTGAGGCTTACAGCAGCCGACACAGCCATAGCAATAGTATTTCGAGTGGCTTTAAAAATTGAATGAATGAGAGGCACTAGAGGAACCATTGCTGCCTACATTGTCGCCTGGCCCACATGATAAATGAGGGAAAGTTTGTGCCAGGTAGCAGGCTCTAGTTATCTCTGATTATTGTTTTGTCCGAACCCTTTGTGACTTCAAAAAGCACTCAGCTACCCAAATCATTCATCATTTATTCATTTCCTTACAAAAGTGTTACGCATACGCCATGTAGCACATCTGAGATTTTGGCGTATTTAACATTTTCCTCATCTTTCGTGTGCTGCTTTCAAGGTTCTCGTTTCGCTATAGTTCTGTTTGCCTAAGCACAACCAAAGTGTAATTAACTTAAGTGCTGGCAAAGAATATCTAAATTGTTGTCTAATGAAATTAAAAGCAGCAACTTTCAGAGAGCCGCGGCATTTAGTTGCCAGTTTTGGTTGAAATGCGAATCGACACTTTAACTATGCAGCCAAAGTTTTGAGTTGCAACTCGTCTGAAAACGGAATTGAAATTATAGCCTTCGGGCTTAGTTAGGCAAAATATTTTCAGTGAAATGGAAGCACAAACTCCGTCGAGCAGCCGCCCGTTCTCCACCCCAGCCATTCATACAAGCGGTTCAAGTTTGCAGCTGCAAAATGTTGATTCCCGTATTGTGAAAGGCGATTTACTTGAATTTCTGTTAGTTTTATCGATTAGTTGCAGTGATAGAGCATCAAGTTTGTTTAAACGAATTCTTTAGACCCAAAGGGGAACTAAGTTTCCTAGAATGAACAGGAATCAGCTTTAATTTTATTAAATTATCCCAACACAGCATCAAACTGCATTGATAAAGAATAATTTGAAAGAAATTGATATGAATTTGAAAAATTGCTCTTGCTTGTTTTATGCTATTCGCTTGACCTCAGTATATCTCCTAGCCTAGCTATAGCTCTTTTAAGTCGTGTTTCACGCCAAGTTGTTTTTAATATATGCTCACTTTCTCAACAGAGTTATTTTGTTATGATTGCGTAAATGTTTCCTTTCCACTTTTTCTTTGCACAAAATTATTTTCACAAACTTACTCCAATTGCTTGCATTTCTCACAGATCTCACATTCAGTACATGCTTGAAGCGAAAATTATGCTTCAAGTTAGTTCAAGTTTAAGTGCCTGCACTCAAGTATTTTCGCTTAACACATATCTTTTCCTTTTTCTTTCGAAAATTAATGTATTTACAGCTTGCCCAACTTTTGCCCATGGAAGAAAATTTCCTTTTGCTCTTCCGCTTCGATAACCCCTTGGAATCAAGCGTCGAATTCATGAAGGTAAGTGCTGGTCAACGAGGCGTTAAACAAGGGGCAGGCCCCATGGCTCGGTCCCTCCTGGAGGACTGGACGAGTGGACTGAGTGGGCTGAGCGAAAAGCCAAGGCTGTCCCCGAATGTTTCCCTCTAATTAATTTTTCTCATGATGCTATTTGGTCGATTAGATCTGGCGTGAATACGACACTGATAATTCTGGGTACATTGAGGCGGATGAACTAAAGAATTTCTTACGTGACTTGCTCAAAGAGGCCAAAAAGATCAATGATGTCTCCGAGGATAAGCTCATTGAATACACAGACACCATGGTGCGTATACATGATATTTTATCCACATAGATACACCATAGTTCATTATAACCAAGTGTCATGCTAGCAAAAATCGCTGACCACTCAATGTCAATGTTGTCCTCAACACTTTGTTTGCCAAGTCAAGCGTAAAATGCGGCAATTAATTTCTGGCGTGGCGAGAATTATGCGAATCTGCGCCGCAATTTATATGCACTCAAAATGCTGTTAATTAAAAACTTTATAATGGGAGAACGCCAAGCAGATGTATGTGTGTGTGTGTGTATATGCCACACAGTTTGTTGTGCCTGCAACTCCTAAGGCAGCCGCATCACACTCTCCTCTGCTTCTTCTTCTTCTCGCTTGCCTATGATAAGTTGTGCCTGGTTCATAAACTCCTCCGTTCTAGACATTATTTTCGGTGCACGTATCACAATAACTGATGATAAAAATGTAGCTCGCTGGCAAAACTCGCAACTCATTTGCAAGTTAAATTGCCAGCGCTGAAGATGGAAGCGAAAAGTTGTCAAAGATTAAATGAAGTTGGGAAAATTCACCAACAAATTGTTTCTATAAGAGATAGACCAGCAATAAAATTAAATATGACATCCTGTAACTCAAAAAACTTTTTTGCATTATCTAGTCAGCCATAAAAACTGCGAAAAACGTTTTTTATCAGTAGACTTTGAGTTTTGAAGCCTATTTTAATACACATTTCAAACTCTAATTGATGTTAGCCTATTTTTTGCACTTTCCGTTTTCAGACACTCCAAAACAGTTCAAATGTAAAATTGATTAAATTTTCCAGAGCCTTTCTCAAGTTGCAAAACATTAACATTAGCTTAACTAATTTAGTTGATCAATTTAGGCAAGCAATCAATAAGCACACAAAAACACAATATATAAATAACATAAACTTTAAGAGCAGAACCCTCGAAAGTGCTCCGCCTAACGAATCGACCATGAAAAATTTATTTCGATTTTCCGAGAAACGAATTGCAAAATATATATATTTATATATATGCCGGCTAAAATTTAGCACGACTTGCACTTAGGGCAAACAGAATCATGCGAAGAGAGCATTTTGCAACTTACTTAAGTCGATTTACGAGAATGTGTTTATTCTTGGGGCTGGTATACGTGGTCTCCAGAGACACAGCCAATTTATGTATCATTAATTAGGTATAAAAGTTCTGTCATTGAGCTCATTATGTCTGCCCTCTCCCCTTCTGCCTTTCTCTCTCACACAAAACAGCTTCAAGTGTTCGATGCCAATAAGGATGGTCGTTTGCAGCTCTCGGAAATGGCCAAGTAAGTAGAGCAATGCCGCAGTGCTTGTCAGTGACAAAAATGCCGAACTTATTTATTACAGACTACTTCCGGTTAAAGAGAACTTCCTTTGCCGTCAGGTATTCAAGGTAAGCGCCAAGTATTATGATAGCCATTGAGACGAGGAAATTACGTTTCGCTAGCCAGTCAGCTGAGGCTGACCAAGAACTCAACCTACATACATACATATGTATGTGACTATAGTTAACTGGTTTTGGCCAGGCTTTTACACTAGCACATAGGCTTAATTTAGCTTTAGCTTTAGCTTTAGTTATTAACTAGCTGCCGCCTGGACTAAACATCAAGCCAACTATCTATGCAAGCGCAATGCGTATGATTTTATTACCCTGCCTCTTATTTATTTTTATTTATTTTCATTTTACTGTCTGTGTCTGCTCAAAGACCTATCAGTCACGTTTTGCTCTATAAACGTAAAATAAAAAGCCAGCGAAGCGCACAAACGGTTTGAAATTGCATTGCGCAGCAAAAAACAATGAATTCGAGAGCAACAGCATTGCAAACGGGTGGAACTGACTGTTCAATGCTTCAGCTGGGAACGAAGCAGTTGCTTTGGCTATAAATAAATCAGATGTGTCAGTAACTGTAGAGGCAACAAAGCAATAGCTAAGATAATAGCTGAACAACTAAACCGCAATATATATGCCACATTTCTAAATCTGCTCAGTCTACGAAGAATCAGGTGTTTTTTTTTTTTTTATTCATATTGAACTTCCTAACTTTATATTTATTTATTTATTTTATTCAAAAAGACTGCCATCGTGACGTACATATAAGTTATGTCGACTTCATGATCGATGTACAAAATTCATAGCTATGTTTTGATTTGAGATCTCATGATTATTGTACTGCTCAAAAACTGATGAGTTACCATTTTTATGGATATGTAACAACATACATATATACAAAATTGACTGCCCTCAGCTGCGCCATCTAACACAATCTATTGAGACAACTATCGTGAGGTATACGTGATATTTATGTATTGGTCATGAATCTGTAAAGCTTAAGGGTCTGTTTGAACCGACAACTTTAAGGTTGTAATCTATGAGAAGATGGGAACTTATATATATATAGTCACATATACGCTATAGAGATATTATGTGTTTATATACATATGTAAATGTATAGTAGTAGTATCTCCATGAAACATTCAGACTTCAGCATTTGAAGAGTTTATGCATAACAATAAATATGCAAACACTTTGAAAATGCTAGCTCATTATACTCGTTTTCACTGTGTGAACAGAGTATATTAATAAGGCGCACACCACGGCGTATGCGTGATGTCAAAGAACACGGGAGCTAGCAAAATCAAACACCTGTGTGCGCTGTTTGTTCGTTTTACTCCTGACTTCCGTCTTTCGGTGAGAGGAGAGTGAAGTATTCCCCCTTTGGTACGCTGAAAACGATTCCAGCACAGCCCAGGGAACCCGGTTGTCATCCCTTAAATACATATTTATCCTGCGTCAGCTGCTTTTGTCTGCCGCTTCAATGGGCAAGCAATAAAAAGCCAACTTTCGTGATTTTTCCTGTGGCGAATAGGCAAAGGAATCTGTTTTTGCTGATTATAAATACAAGCGGGCTCGACCAAAAACTTTTGACTTTGTAATTAAACACAGAACACCTGTCAGCTGGCAGCGCAATTGCGGGACATTAAGTGACAATGCTGTCGATACAGAGCTCGAGCTGGGGAACGGGTGCGAATTTTTGTTGGTACTATTCCAGAATTTATTCGGCATTTAATATTTAAGCGCAGCGTCTGCTCAAAATGTGCCCATTGGGGGTTAAACTTGGCCGCGCTCTCTTGTGGGCCATTGTTGTTGCCGACTCGAGCAGCTGGCAGACTGACTGACCGACTGAACGGCTGACCGACTGACTGACTGAATCTTGCTCGCCGAAACGTAATTGGTCACCCAGCCACATAGCAAAACCGAGTTGGCTATAACTTTGGCACGGCCATACACGCTGCTCCGAACTTTGACTGCAATATTTGCCGGAATATTTTCCTTTCGTTTCACATCACGTGGCCTTTCAGCACGCTCAGCAGGATTTGAGGCCGAACAAAAGGCATGCACAAGGGGTAGTCACGAATAAAGTGCACTCGAGTTTGGAATCAAAGCATAGCTTATTGAGCTGATTGCGCGCACTGAGCAACTGGGTTGGTTCTGTTCTTAGCTCAAAGTAATACCGATCCTTTGAGCTGTTCAAGTGTGGGTGCAAAATAGGTAATGATGGACTCAATGTAAAATCGAATAATTAAGCAATTGGAAAAACTCGTACTAATTGTACGATATTCACATATATTGCATGTCTAAGCTCAAATTTGAATCCTATAAATTATTATTATTATTATTTTTTTTTTTTAAAGATCAGCCCTAACTTTAAGTTCTTAAAAAAAATATAAGTTTATAGAATTTAGAGGTATAAATTTTCCTTATTTTACTCCGTTACATCAAGTTTCTTGGTATTTAAATATTATTCAATAACAAACCTGACGTAATTTCCTTTGTTGTTGACTTTCTAGAGCTAAGCTTTCCAGCTACACCAAGTCAAGTTTCCTGTGTTTGCTTAGCTCACACAGCTCAACTAGCCACAAATTCAATCTCCTGACAAACCCTAACATATGGATTAGGTCGAAGCTCTGTGTGCGTATGTGTGTGTATGCCCAGCAGCATTCATTGAGCAAACTCTTTGCTATTACAGTTACTTTTGGCGCATGTAACGCCACCAGATGTCCACCCATGTCCGTGGTCAGCTACATGGCCTGGCATTGGCTTTCCCTTCCGGGTTGCGCTATTGTTGTTAATCAACTGGCTTCGACAAGGAGCAACGAAGCATTGCAATGCGACAGTTGCCAGCTTATTGTTATTTGCAGCAAATGTACGTGATGCACAGCCATACAAATATTTTGTGTAGATATCGAATTCTGGCTGTAAACTTAAACTGTCTGCGCTCTCTAAAGAGTGCAACAACATTTGGTGTGACATGGCGTATGCGCTATTTTAATTAAACCGCACTAACCGCACTTGACAAGTGGTTTTAGCGACAACTGATAGCAGAGCTGATCGCTTCAGTTCACAATGTTGGCCTGGCTAAATTGGCCAAAGCCAATGGTATAGCAAATGTTGTGCAATGCGGCGAGTGCGTGATGTGCACCAGCAGGGCCAATGCGAGCCACATTTACAGTTCGCCACCAGACACCAACCGAAAGTCAGCCATTGGCCCATTGTTACAGCTGAGGGCACGGCGACATTTTATTTGGCTTTTATTGGCAACTCCCTTGTCTGATGGTGCCACGCCCGATGCATGTAGGAGACAGTAACGTAACATGTGGCAGGCAGCAAGCCGTTGATGCGGCAGCCGTTGATACGGCAGCAGATGCTTAAAGCTCCCCCAGCTCCCTCTACTCCAATTATAATGCACATTGGCTGGCCATATGCAGCTGTCGTTAAAATCATAATTTAGACGACCCCGCGAGGCACCTGCAGCTGCGAGATAAGCATTCACCTGGACCCTAGCGACTTTGTTGCAGCAGGGCGCGCAATAAAACGCTGCAAGCTTAAGCAGCCATTAAATTGGCATTTCCAGCCCATTTGGCCATACCATAATACGCATCAAGTCTGACGGGAAGCTGAGCCGGCGCCCATTCCATTGCGCAATAAAGGTAAAAATGAAAATATAAGCATGCATCAACATTTTTACAGCCAGCAAGTGGCAGCCGCAAGACTTACGAGTTACGGCATGTTGACTGCAACAGCCAGCTAAAATGCCAGCCAGGTAATTGCCAGCCAGGTAATTGCCAGCCTCAATTACACTGCATAGCAAAAACGAAAGGGCGGGGCAATATATGAAATGTAAGCAGAAAATTATCCTGCTAGGAGAGCTGTGTAAGTGGACATTGTCATTAGCCAAAACTGTTATAGTGGGCGCGGGTTAGAGCCCACCCAAAAGAGAGACACCATGGCGCATAAAAGTATTTACACATAACTTTTGTAAAGCATTTCGAAGATCCTTTTCACATAATAAAAATGCTTAGAAATAACGTTTACAATTAGCTTTTCTAATAGGGAGCGATTGCGATTTGAAATATTTTTCTAGCCATTCCGTTTCGTCTATTCAATTCATATTTAAATATATATCAAGCATATTAAATAAATTAAATATGTTTTAAATATTTAAGAATATGTGTATTTTATTCTTCTTTCATTGAATTGAACGCAAAATGCTTACAAATTCCTTAGCTGGCATTTTTACTCAGGCGGCATTTTTCACTGTAAGCTTCTCCTCTCGACAAGTGAAATGTTTGCGATATCTGTGAAATTCTAAAACCATTTTTGGCGCATATAGACAGGAGTATCTAAATGATATGCACAAATCCGTGGCTCGGCAGTACATCGTTGAAAATAATTCAAAATGCGATTGCATGCGCTGGGAGCTCAGACTCGCCAGCACATTTGATAAGCTCGCTCGCCGCTCAATTGCAAACTATTTAGTTTTAGCTAAATTCCACAAAATTCGCCCTTCAACATAAATTTGCACAGTTTTATGTAATGCTATTTAAGCATTTTATGGTTGTGCGGCATTAAAACTAAATTGCTGTTGCATAGTGTTTAAAGGCATCCGCTTCACATGGCATTTTTCAGGCGTCAGGCGGCAGGCGGCAGGCGGCTTGGCGCTGGGCCAATGTGCCGGAACAGCTTATGCTAATGCACATCACGTATACGACGCGTGTGTCGCAAATAATGCACAAGAGCTACTGCGGCGGCTGCGGCCTCTGCAGCTACTGCAACTTCAAAATACGCTGCTGTGGATAAACTTTCGGTTCAAATGCGGCTGCTCAAATTTGTTGTAATTGCATTGTGGCTGGTAGTGGGTCGCTGGTGGGTGGTGTTTGATGCAGGGATCAGGGATCACAGCCTTTGCTGGCCGCTTCGGTGGTTCGCCCTGGCTTTTTCACTTAACTTTTCCGGGCCCAGCACTAAGGTGCATATTTTTGTTTACGCTCTCTGCGGTGCCATTAACTGCAGTCAGCTTACGTGAGCAGGCAAAAACCATCCAGCCGTTAGTCCCTCAGACAGACACGGACAATTTTAAGTATTTTTGGTTTGTTAAAAAAAAAAAAAAAAGGAATTATCTTTATTTTTTGAAGCTCTTTGCACCTTTAAGCAGCGGCAAATTAAAAAAGATAACAGCAATTAAAAACCATTGCTTAAACTTGAATTGGTCTTGCCTGATGATTAACTAGACGTACACTTAACATCTTATATAATTTTAGTTGCATTCTAGCTGCATTCTAGCTGGTATCTTAGCTTACTAACCAACATTCTTAGACTTAACTATTTGCAAATCGAACAATCTGCGCACCAGCAGCCAAATAAAGTTATTTCAATCACAATTATATAATATAATTATTTTGCTCTTGTGCGCATATATTTCTAGCTAATACAATTTTTAATTTACAAATACAAAACAAAAACAGAATTTTATCAACTATTTTTCTGACTTTCTTTTTTCCATTCCCCGCCTAACCCCTTCTATATTGCAACTATCTATGCCTAAACCAACTACTGCAACTACCTAAAAAAAAACCAACAAACTGTATCTATATATTTACCTTTTACCTCTATGCATATATTTCTACCTATGAACTCTATATATAAATATATTTATATAACTCTACAATGAACACTTGTACATTTTTATAATCAACAAAACCTTGTTAAACGACAATCAAAACTACAAAAATATTCATATACTCTGCACGTGATGTAAATTTTGGCTGCCACAAATGTTACTTTTCCACTTTTCGCAATACGAACAAATAAAAAAAAAATCAAAAACTAAAACCAAATCGATTAAAAACTCGACTAAAATTGCTGCAAACCAATAAAAAAAATATATAAAAAATCAATTTAACTAAACAAAAAAATGCTGTATATAAAATCGACATCAACTACAACAACATCAACTACTACAACAATCAATATGCACTGTCAACAACAACAACAACAACTACTACTACTACTACAACAACAACTAAACAAAAAACACATGTACTCGTATTCCAGGAGGGCATCGATGTAAGTATTTACCATCCAAGCCGAACTAAAGCGAAAAACTAAACGTTGTTACCCAACCAAATGGAATACAAAACCAAGTCAAAAACAAAATACAGCCAACAACAGCAAACAACAATGAAAAACCGTAAACATATAAAGCAACAAAAGTGGCTTTGGCCAAGCCAAGCATTGAATACCCTTGCCTATAGCTGAGAAAGATTTATATTCTCAGATATTCTTAGATAAATGTGGATGGATTTGATGCAAATGTATTTGGCTTACTTAATTAGTTTATGTGCAAAGCAGTCTCTAAGCTAATTAAATGAAACTTTAAGGCTCATTAAATATGAACTTATAGAAACTTTTATATTGGAATTTGCTTTACACTCGTCATTTATAATTATGGTTTTATTGAATTGTTATATTATTTATTTTTAGTTTTTATTAGATTTCAAAGAGAGCTTTTAATTCAAATTGTTTGTTATAATACTAGTTATCAAGAAACAAATTATTTTCTGTCACTGCCATTAACATATTAATTTATTCTTCTTATTTTCTTACTTTTATCTGAAAACAGTTAACAGTTTCATACCAATTTTGAATATTTATCAAAAGTATTATCATCCACTTGAATGAATATCTTAATACAAAGTAGTTAAATTGATAGATAAATGAATATATACTCGGAAGAAGAAGAGACTACGCATATAAGATTGGCAAATAAATTCAATGAATTATTAATATAATACATTTTTACAAAAGCTTTATTTAGTCAATCTGATTTTTAGATACAAATTAGTTACCAATAAAACTTAAGTAATCCAAAGCATCAAAATATATATTGGATTTTCAAGCAATTAAATTAAAAAGTTGTTTTCAAGGGTATTCAACACAAAAATAAGAAATAAATAAATACACTACATGTATACACTACTCGTATTTATTTAGCCATGAACAAAAGGAAATTTACATTTCCAATTTAAAATACCGCCCACTTGATCGACCCAAGCTTTTAGTCTTTATCAAAAAATATTTTGGAATTCAATTTGTTTTGTTCATAAAAAGCAACAAATACAATTTCCATTGACTTTAGCATATTTTGTTTTTGCGACTGATTTCTCTTCTGTTAGCTGTGACTATGGAAAACTAACTGCATACCCTTTAAACTCTATTTCTCAATGTTTTTCTATAGACTCTTTTGTATAGATACAATGTTATATATAGATCTTTATAAATACATAGTACATCAACTACAACTATACTACATTTAGTTCTTATATGCATGCTGGTCTGCTGTGTATTTGCTTTGCTTCCCTCGAACAGCTCTTTTCTGTTTTTGATTATTCTTTTTTGGTATGTTTAGCAAATAAACTGCGCAGCAGAGTGGGTGTGAGAAAAGTGTGTAGAAGCGGAGATGAAGTGTGTGTGTGTGTGTAAGTGGGGGCGAGCAAGTGAACATCTCGAGATGCTTGAGGTCTGTTTGATAGCTCAAAGAACTAAACGCAGTATTTGATTAGCTCAGCTTGCTGAAGCAGAAGACTATCTATCAATTTATAAGGAAAACAACTTGAATTGCATTTTGTTGAACATCCAAAATCGATGTATATAAATTGGTACAAAATATGTATATGCTATATGAAATTCTCCGAGAAAACTTTTAAATTTAACTGTCTAATAAGAAACAAAATATTATACAATTCATTTTGTATATTAAATACATTTTTCGACTAAGTTTACATAGTTTAATTGAACAATTTTGTATTAATTACTTCGCCAACCTGGTACATAAATTGGGCTTAGTTACTTTACTAAAGAGTCAAGCGCCTAAATAGGAGCACACAGAACTTAACAAATATTTAAGCTAACCTCAATGGGCTCAAGCTGCGAGCAATCTAATAAGTAAACGAGAACTATGTGCTATACTAATTAGATACACACACACACACACACACACACGCACAGCCACCTTGCCGGAGATGGGCGATAAGTGCATGTACGTGCGCTGCTTAAATCTAATGAAGGTCCAGATACAACCCTGAGCTGTGACCCTTTGCATAATTTAGAGGACAGTAAACGGGGATGAGTGTGTTTATGTTTCTGTGTGTGTGTGTGCGTGTGTGTGTGTGTGTGTGTGTGTGCGTGTGTGAATGCCTTTCGATGCTGTCCATATGGATAATGGCAGCCGCAGACATCCGCCGCCATTGCCAAGTCCGTAACTGTCAATGGTTTTCAAAAGTGTTGAAGTATAAAATAATTACTTCATTCTATCAGAGCCGTGCGAACGTGACGGCTTTTGTAGGCTTCGCAATTTGTCAGAGACAAGCGCTGACAAAATGCAAAGCATCCCTTTAGACGACCGTCCGCATAAATTCCATGCAATTTGGTGTGTGAAAAAGTGTTGGCGCACAAATTAAACACCAAGGCTCAAAATTAAGCCCATCTTTATTTTTCGTTTTTTTAAAGCCCCCCACACACACACACACACTATAACGCTAAGAACAATGTGATAAAACGGCTGCCAGGGCAAACGACTAATGGATTTCCAATCCCCAAAACATACACACGTACGCACAAAATAACCGATTGGATAGATTTTCGATAGGTCTGCTCGACTGATAGTTATCCTGTGAGATACATATATCTGCTTCTTTCACAGGTAATCTGCAATAACTTAAATATTATTTGCGAGACTAGACACGCTGAAGACCTTATAAAACATAATCTTGAGAAAATCGTGCCCTTAGAATATAGGACATATACGCCCATTTCATACGAGATATATAATTTATTTCTAGGCGTCTTAAATTTTATCAACGCAATATACACTTCTTGTTTAAATAGTGGGTATATGGGACAGGAGAAGTAACTGCATTTTGTCGTACGCGTCGTTTATAAAACAGCTTACAAGTCCAAATAAAATTAATGTTATCAGTCCTCGGAGAGCCACAAACATTTTCAGCACACAAACTCACACACACACACACACACATACATACATACAAAGCCACACATATAATACAAATTGTTGCCTAGCGAAATTTGAGCCGTTTCCGTTTTGGTTTTGGGCCATGAAACACCTGCAGCGGCTTTGAACTTGAACGGTTGATAGCTCGAAGCTAGGTGCCAGGTGTAAAACCTCGAACCTTGGCCAATCCCTTCCGCACCTGCATGTCCTGTCCTGCTTGCATAACCACAACCAGCCAAAAACAAGGTGCAGGCATGTATGTTCTCCTCCATATGTGTGTGTGTGTGTGTGTGTGTGTTGGACAGGAAGTGGAATCAATAAATCTAACTGGCGCTTGTAACATACAGCACATACATCTCTATCTCTACATAAACACATTCACACACACGCACACGGACACACATGCGAAAGCTGCAAATGTAAGCGCTGAAATGTATGCTACATTACTCTGGCTCCAGAGCAAGTGAGAATAAATGTGGGCAATACCCTGTAGAGAGTTTTATGTAATTGACTAATATAAGTAAATAAATCAAATGAAATATTCGAGTATCAGGAATATATTCTCGTATAGATATACATATACATATATAGGTATATACATATATAAAGAAAATATGTAACTACTTAAAGTTGTGAGTCCTCATATTTTTTTCTACTTATATTCAAAGAAGACTCGATAATTTTCTCTCGCATTTTGAATACCCACGTTTAATATACCCATTTGCATAGCCATGCCGTGGGTACAGGGTATGGCAAACCACAGAAATTTAGAAATTTACCTTAATGCATATTAATTACCTAATGTCAAGCGCATAAACCAAATTGCCAAAACGTTCAGGTAGGAAGGGCAATGCAGCCACGGAAGGGAGAAGTCGAGAGTGGAGAGTCGAGGTGTAGGAGTCGACAGAGGAAAGTCAAGTACAAATACAAATACGACGCAGCTTAATTGAGTCATTCGTTATAATGCGCATAAGTATGCAATCTCTGGCTTTATAAACGTTTGTCAACGCACTAGAAATGTGTGCGTGAATCATTATAGAAAAGTGCGTGAAGAGGGTCCGTAAGAAAGAAAAATGTTCGCAACTTTTTTGATGGATAAATTGACTAAAAATTAGGTCAAATAAAAGTAAATAGAAAAATTGTCAAAAGAAGGTGAATATCGAAATCATAAAATCTGATATAAATTAAAATGGATCAAATTTGATATCAAGATTTCAAGCATTGATCAACATAAAATCAGCCAGGCTCCATTGCAGATTCATGAAATATATCGAATAAGCACCCATCTCTGATTGTAATATAAAAAAAAATGATGCAAACATTTGTCGACGCAGCTGCGTCTAAGGAGCTCATTCCATATGGTTGCCCTCAGGGCTTTGTTTTGGGGTTTTTTGTGCGCCGGAATGTGCAAATAATTGTGCACAAATTGGCTGTAATATGAATGAAGAGATTGAGTCAATGCAAACATGAATGGCGAAATGTAAATGAAAATTGATTTGCATGCAGGTCACATATGTATGTGGGTGTGTGTGTGGGTGTGTGTGTGTAAGTATGTGTGTAAACGCGTTTGAGGGTGCGGTGTGGTCTGTATTTCCATAGACAAACACGGGCCTGGCATGGATTGCATAATAAAAAAGTTGAAAGCATGAGAATAAATGATTTTGCATGAACAGTAAATAAATATAACATAAACAAGCACACGAACACACTCACACTCTCATAGTTAACACATAACAGATATATATATATATACACACACACTCACACACACGTCACAAACATGTAGACTAGAGGCCCAAAAACCATGTGCCAGTTGACATTGAAAAACAAATATACCGCAAAGACTAAAGTGTGTGTGTATAAATATTTATATATACTTGATGCAGAGTCAGGAGTCTCAGTTATTTCATTGCGTTTTTCGTATGCTCTTTCTTTTCAATTGCTCATAAAACAGGGCGCTACCAAGCTAACCAAGGAGGATATTGAGAAAGTATTTTCCTTATACGATCGCGTAAGAACAAATATTATATATACCTATTATAAATAGCATTGGATTATTATATTATTATTTAAACAAAAACAGGACAACAGCGGCACCATTGAGAATGAGGAGCTGAAAGGTTTTCTCAAGGATCTGCTCGAGCTGGTCAAGAAGGTAAGTGCATACTTTATAGACTGATAGCAATATATTTATCCTATAATATATCCTACATATATTGTGCATACAGGACGACTATGATGCCCAAGATCTGGCTGCCTTTGAGGAGACAATCATGCGTGGCGTCGGCCGTGATAAGCATGGCAAGGTTTCGCGCAAGGAGCTCACCATGATACTTTTAACCTTGGCAAAAATCTCGCCCGAAGACGAGCAGTAAATTGGGCCAACTAGCTAACGCAACACATATACATATATTTTTGTTACCAATTTGGGTAAGCTAATGCAAATGGGGCGAGCATTTTTGGCCGCAAGCCAATGAACAAATTTGATTACTTTATAAAACTGCCCGCAAACTAGGCGCAGCTCGAGGACATAACCTCACAAATGCAAATTATAAAATTAAAATATGAAAAAAGGAACTTGTGAACAAATTGTTGAAGCGCAAATCTACAAAGCAAAAGCAAATGAATATAAAAGATAATTCAAACTAAATGTTTCAAATTAATTAAATGTTTATGCATGTTAAGCTTTCGAAAGTCTATTTCCTAAACACAAGAGCTCCAAAATACAAAGCAAACAAAATTATTATGTATGTGTATTCGTAAAGCAAAACCTCTTAAGGAAATTTTAAAATAAAACCAAAACCAATATTAAATACCTAGTACTTGAAAAAAATTACTTTTGAAAAAGCAACTCGAAACCAGCCAGAAAAATATACAATTATTAAATAAATAAAAAAGTTCAGTACATCGATTTTAAAAATAATGAAATCATTTTCGGGTAGCCAAATACTCGTAATATTTATATTTTCTATTTCCAATATATTGCATATTTATTTAAATATTTAACTAAAATGAAAGTAATAATTTTGACTTAATTACAACTTAGCTAAGAGTAAGGACACTCAACAAATTATTGCAAAAACAAAGAAAGGAAAACGACAAAAAAAAAAAAAAAAACAAAAAAAAACAAAAACCACAAAAATAAAAATAAACGAAAATAAATGTGAAATTTAAATGATAAATTATTACGTAGAGCGAATTTTTTAGATAATTGTTGTTAATAATTGTGTGTACTTATAATAATTATATATACATATATAAATTTACTGTATTATGAATATACATATATATTTTGATGCGTGCGATTTTTTCCGCTTAGTTTACTTATTTTGGAAAATTTACCTTAATTTTTGACAAGAAAAAAGTCACACAAACAAAAACCAGCTAACGATAAATATATCTATGTATATTCCACACACAGTTTTAGTGCATAAGTTTTACCAAAAGTATAGGCCAAGCCAGCATCAATCAAAGCACTCGACAAACAGCTGCCAATTGGCACTCGAGCACGGTCCAGAGGCAGGTGAAAAAAGAATGAAAAAGGAAGGTGGGTAAACCAAAATGAGAGAGAAAACTAAAATCCACTTACAGTTGGCAAGCGACCTCGCCTCGCCTCCCCTGCGCCCGCCTTGAACACATGTCATACTTGTGCTCGTGCTTGTCCAAGGGCTGCACGGATTATGCAGAGGCGTGTCCTAAAAGGGGACTTAAGCAGAGACAAATTGAGAACAAATATTATTTAAAAAAAAAGGGAGAGTCTACAGCTTTTGATGATGTTTGATCTAAATGTGCTTTAAATGATTATATATGTATCTACTTTCAAAAATTTGGAAAATCGGCTTTACATTGATTTAAACTATTTTCAAGGTGCTATCGCTATTATAAATACTTGAAGCCAACTATTGGTAAGAAACAATTTTTGTTTTCAATTTGAAATTTTGATTTGCCTCCCCAACAAAAAAGAGCTATAGAAAATCAACGTTTCACAGGAAACATTTAACTAAGCTTTTAATACAAAATGAAAACGCAGAAAACTTTCGTATGTAAATCTATTAAAAGAAAACTCCAAAAACAATAACAATATAACAAAAAATATATATGTATGTTATAGAGAACTGTGCGATGCAACAAAATGCCAAGTAAAGAAAAACAAATATCGTATAAACTTATATATTATATATCTTACTTATGCTAATTCTTAAGATGGATTATCAGATGATATACATACGACAACAGCTTCAGAGAGAACTTTCTCAAAACACGATACCGAAAACATTATTAACTATACCTATAAACTACAACTAACTATAAATATATACATATACCTAAATATATATATATATAAATAAATATATATATACATATATGCATCTATTTATATAGATACCACAAACAATACATATATATGTCAAGCAAAAATTCTATGATATGAAAAACGGTGTTTTAATAAACTATTGATAGATTACAATCTCAAAACACACAACATATTTGTTTATACTATTGTAGTTGGATCTTCAAGTCCTCTGCATCTACACATTGCCTTGCTCCCGATTCTGCTCCTCAAGCAATTCATTCAACTTTTGCAGCAACGCATTAATACCAATTATATTCGAATTCATATCGGGAATCAGTTTGCCATTTGAATTCAAAACAGACTGTTGCTGCTCCGGCGTCGGCATTGCGCCGTTAACTACCTCATCTATATAGTCCATAGTGTCTTTGATCTTCAGGCAATGGCTGTTTCGTAAAAAATAAATGTGTTAGTTTTTCGAAAAATACGTAAATCCATATATAGATGCTAAATCGGAGTAGGGCAACAAATGGTACGAGCTGAGTCTTAGTAGAGTAGATGGATGATTACGTGACTGGGCTACAATGTAAGACCAGTCTAGAAGAAGGTAGTGTTCTCTAATCTGAATTCTGTCTTTCTTCTAAACATACAAACATTACCATAAGATATTAGCCTTTGTGTTAAAGCCAACAGAGAGACGATTAAATACAAAATGCGACAAATCGATGCCCTATATATTTCGTAAAAATTGCTGATCAGACTCAGATACGGGTTAACCAATGATACGGTTATTTACTTAGTGAATCTATTTCCCAAATTAAAACATTATCTTATTCATAAATTATATGGCTAATACTGTTGCAATAATTGCTCAACTATGTATATATATATAATATATTCTAAACTTGAGATATCTCAGATAATATTTGCCCTCATACCTTTCAGATGTCTTGTAAGGAATGTATACACATAAAAGTAACGATGGCAACAGCCATCATTGGTAAATCGGTCAAATAATACTCTAACTATATAAGCTGTACATATACACCTTACCATTTGGGCATCTCGTAGTCCTTGGCACTAAAATTCCTCCACTTGCAGCTGTCCAAATGCCAAGCGAGACAAGACACTTGCAATCGACCCTTGCGCCTAACAATTTTAGTAGCACGCTGCGGATTTACCACAGGCACATCCTCCAGGTGCCAGGTGAAGAGCTTTTTCACCTGCTGCTCATCGCTCTCTTGATGGTCTCCGTCATCCATTTGCTCGGACTGGAATTTGTGATCGACGGCGTTTGGTTCGTAATGCGCATAGTCGTTAAGTCCAATAGATGAAAGCATATCGCATAGGGATGGCGTTTTCCGAATGCTTCCGCCACGTCCGAAATGTCGTTTAAGGAAGCCTATGCCCTGGCTGGCGCAATCCGTGCAGCAGCGACAGACCGTGGAGCCCATGCTACGAAAAACGAACCCGGACGGATTGTTGATCAGAAAACGCGTTGAATTATTGGCATACGTGATGTGCGTTTGGCTGAGGATGTTACGAAGGGGTATTACTGCAATACGAATAGCAAGATCTGTTGACGAATTCACTTACCACTTGTTGATGTTAACATTCAATTTGGTAATGCACCCAAACGACATGGTCGCTCAATTGGAATTTTATAAGAATACTGAAATACCAGTAATTTTTGTAAAAAATGCTAGAAAAAGAACGCAAAAAACATTTAGATTAAGGACACTAAATACACGGACTACTCGAATAATAAAACCAGAGCCAAAACAAAAAAAAAAGGGGAAAATTCTTTCAACTACAAATTTATACAGAGACGGATCAACTACGCCCTAAAGTAGGCCTCCTCATCCAGTTTTTGCTGATAGGCCAATCGCTGCAATATGGTTGGATGCGTATGATGCCAGCGAGCATAGCAGGTATCGTAGACCGGGAAGCTCATGTGGTCGGCATAGATTTTCATGAGCGCCGAGCGCAGCAGCAGAGAGTAGCCTAGTCGATGGGCGAATCGATCTGCGGCATATTCGAAGCGTCGTAGATTCCACAGCATCAGGAAGTTGGCCAGCGTCAGATATGGCGTCAGTGCAAATCGCAGCACGATCAAAAAGCCGACAATAATTGGCCAGACACCCGGGGCAAAGCCAACCGCCTCATACAGGTACGGGCAGTGAAAGAACAAGCCAAAGAGGACCATCGTCAGAAGGAAATGCAGTTTCATGATGAATGTGGCCTTGTAGAAGTGTCCGCTCTTCCAGTGGCCCAGCTCGTGTGCAACTACGGCGACCACCTGGGGATTGGTCAGCCCACGTCCAATCTCATACGGCTGCAGCTGCGTGACCGGCTGTCCCTTGTTGAGGAGCAACGTATCGAAGATGACGATGCGCTTCAGGCAGCAGCTGCCGTAGAAGTAGGCATTGCTGTACTGCATGGACTTGGTCCGAATGATGAACACCCGATTCATGGGGAATCCCGTCTGATCGCAAACGACCTGAACATCCGCATAGAGGGGGCTCCCGGGCGGCAATCGACGCTGGACACCAATGCAAGGCACACACAGATAGGGCAGAAAGAAGACGAGGAACAAGGTAAAGCCGGCCCACATCAGCCAGAAATACAGAAAGAAAAAGAATCCCATGATCTGGACACTGAACACAATCAAAAGGGTGAGCGGGGCCAGGATTATCTGAGCTAGGATAATGCACACTACGC
Source organism: Drosophila navojoa (assembly GCF_054131105.1). Classification (NCBI taxonomy): domain Eukaryota; kingdom Metazoa; phylum Arthropoda; class Insecta; order Diptera; family Drosophilidae; genus Drosophila; species Drosophila navojoa. The sequence continues at coordinate 23,578,139 of NC_142893.1, read as the reverse complement.
CGATTAACAGGTACATATAGCAAGGAAACCGTCGTTGCGTTCCATATCTCAGCTCCAAGATGCACTTATCGTATATCAGGACGGGCAGGCAGCGCAGCGATATATATATAGTTAGGTAGAATACAAAGATAAGGCTAATCCACAGCTCTCGGCCTGTTAGGGGGGCCAACGTGCTAGCGGCCAGCCCCCAGACAAATGGATAGAAGCCAAAATATAATTCCAATAGGCTAACGATCAAATCGATGATATTTTTCCATATAAAGAGCTCCATTTTGTGCAATTCATAGACGCGGGCGCGATGAAAGATCTCCGGCGGTATAATATCTCTTAACGGGTCCGGCACCATGATGGCATTCAGGCAGGTCAGTTGCTACTGGACGAAAATACGATTCAGTTGAATGATTGATTGAATGATCAGCGTTGAGAGCTCCGCCCTCGCTCACCTGTCGCTTGGCCAATATTATTTCCCAAATGTGGTCGAGGAACAGCACCACCATCATCAGATAGAGCAGTATTCGCGGGTCTATCTTCGGCCAAGTGTCGTAGGATACCATCGCTCAGGATATGATCATGTTACCAAACCAATGTAAACAATAGAATAACAAATAAATCAACAATCGGCAAATAGAAATAAATATATCTATTCCATTATACATCCGAAAGTGGCAGTTGGATTTGAATATACACATGTATTCGTAGCTAGCTATGTTTTTTTTCTGTTCGTTAATAATTCCAATTTTACGTTCGGTTTCTTTCGAGTCGCTCCAAGCGCTGCAAGCGATGCAGCATCGTGGGATGCGTGTGGTGCCAGCTGGAGTAGCAGGCGTCCGACAGGGGGAATGTGAGGTTGTCCGCATAGAGCTTGAGCAGCGCCATGCGCAGGTGCGCCGCATAGCCCAGCTGGAAAGCGAACTTGTCCGCCTCGTACTCGAATTGTCGCGTCATCGTGAGCATTAGCACATTGGAGATGGTTAGATAGGGCGTCAGCAGAAAGCCAAAGATTACGATAAAGCCCACTATAACCGGCTGGACGCCCACATCGAACCCAACCGCCTGGTAGATGGGCCCGTGCGAATAGCAGATGACGAACAGCACGAGCGTGATCAGCAGATGCAGCTGGAACATGACAATGGCCTTATAGAAGTGGCCGCGCTTCCAATGGCCCAACTCGTGGGCGACCACAGCCAGGACATGTTCGTTCGGCAAACCCTTGCCCTTCTCCTCCGGTGGCAGCCGAGCGTCGCTGGCCAATCCCCGATTCAACAAGAGCGTATCAAAGATCACAATGCGCTTCAGGCAGCAACTGCCAAAGAAGAAGGCATTGCTGCCCATGCTCGGGTCTCGGACGTGTATAATGTGCACATAGCGCATTGAGAAGCCGACGCGACGAGTGAGCTCTTCGAGACCCGCTTTCAGCGCCTGGTTCTCCAACTGCACACGCTGGCCAACGAAAGGATCAATTGCTAAGGGGATTATCAAAATGATCATCACGGTCAGCAGCACGGCCATCAGGTAGATGCCCACGAAGGCGTACTGATTGAAGGCGTTCACCATGGACACGACCACCGCAACCATTGTGGCCATGAGCAGCAGTGAGCAGCAGATGTCCACCAGCTCCATGACAATGCGCTGCGACCAACTGCGCTTCGGCTGCTTTACCAGTTTGGTGATGCAACATTTCTCATAGATTTTGCCCGGCAGCGACTTAACCAATATATAAAGGCTGAGAAAGATCAAGTAGACGAATGACATCCAGATCTCGTGCTTCATCCACGACCAGATGGCGCACCTGGCAACCAAATCCCAAAGCAGTCCGTAGAAACCAAAATACAATTCAAGGCAGCCAGAAATGACGACCACAATCAGCGTATTGACTATGATGAACCAGCTCTTGTGCAGCTTATATCTGCGCATTCTCTCAAACAGCTCCTGGGATAAATACGGCCGCAACACCTCCGGCACTTGGCTCGCACCATAAACCATTTTAATCTACAATAGGGATGTCAGAATATAAAGAGGCACTGGTAGTTCGGTTGTTTACCTCGCGTAGGATCAGGTAGAGGTTCCACAGATTATCCACCAGGAGAATGATCATTAGACAGAGGAGTATTATAGCGGGATCATTCCACAGCTGGACAATCATTTTACCTTAAAGATATCTGACATTTTACCCAAATACATTTGATATCCACATTTTGGAATTTTGTTGTTTTTTTTTTTGTTTTTTGTTTTTGTTTATTGGTCAAGTCGGCTATCGCTTGCTTTATTGAAATCTACACAATATACAACTAGACAAGGAGAGAGAGGGACTACTACGATACGGATACGGTTTACAGAATACAGCGAAAGAGAGTGAGGGAGAAAGACAGTGAGAGGGAAGCTAAATGCTTTGGTCTACAGTCTCGCACTTGAATGCGCGGCCAAAATGCCCACCTCGTAGTTTACTGCACCTTCTTCTGCGACTGTCCCAACTGTTTAAGGCGTGCCAAGCGCTGCAGCAGTGTTGGATGCGAATGATTCCAGGTGGAGTACAGCCAGTCATAGATGGGGAAGCCCAAATTGTCCAAGTTGAGCTTGATCAGAGCACGGCACAATTGTTGCTCGAAGCCAAGCTTGTGGGCAAACTCATCCGCCTGATACTCGAAGCGACGCGACAATATTGTCATGGCAAAGTTGATGATGGCATTGTAAGGTGCCATCACGTACGTGAAGATGATCAGTAGACCAACGAGTATGGGTCGTGTGCCCGGTGGAAAGCCCAGTGCCTCATAGAACGGCGCATACTTAAACAAGTAGCCAAAGACAAGAAACATAAGGAACAGATGGACCTCCATTATGATAATATTCTTGGTCACATGTCCCAGCTTCCAGTGGCCCAGCTCATGGCCAAGCACAGCCAGCACCTCCTCGTCCGTGCAGCCCTTGCCCTTCTCATCGTCGGTCAGCTCCGAATCGTCAGGTTTCCCTTTGTTCAGCAGCAGTGTGTCGAAGAGCACAATCCGCTTCGAGTTCCAAAGCCCATAAAAGTAAGCATTGCTATGCGAAGAACGTTTCGAGCCCTCCACAACATACAGCTTGGTCAATGGAAACTTGAGCGAGGCAGCCAAATTCTCGATGGACTGACGCAGTGGGCCCTCCTCCAGGGGCGTGTACTTATCGAAGAGCGGCGCAATGAAGATCGGATAGAGGGTGAGCAGTACCAGGGAGATGACACCGGCGAACACCCAAAGCCAAATGAAGAAATTGTCGCCACCGCGCTGCACAATAAAGATGATAGCCGCTGTGATGGGCAGCATCACAATCTGGGTAACCAGGAAGCCCTTGACCTGATCCCAGGCAAAGAAACCCGCCGTTTGCTTATTAAAGCCATGCTTTTCCTCCAGCACGAAGATCTTGTAGATCTTAAATGGCAGCGATTTGAATGTGGACAACACATTCGAGATGAGCACAAAGACTAGGCTGACAATAATTTCATTGCTCGAATCCCATTGCAAACGTTCGACCACATCCACTGACATCTGCCAGAGCAATGCGATCAATCCAATATACAGTTCCAGGCAAAGAAGCAGTACGTCCATCACCACGGCCTTAAAAATTCCAAAGTTCTCCCCATCCAGGCCATACTTGCGCGCCTTATGGAACGTCTCCGAACTCATATGGGCCTGCAGCTCAGTGGGCACAGTCAACGCATTTCGGTACACTTTCACCTGTGAGAACGAAAAATGCAATATATCTAATATCAACAGTGTCTCTGGCAAAGCAACGAACTCGGCTGGCATTTAACGCGCTAAATATACATACATATACCATACACTTAGATACTATACCTTGTAAAATACATAGGCAAAACATTAATTGCCGCCTTGAACGCTGGCACGTGCCGGCATTTTATTTATGACTCACCTGGCGATAGGCTATATAGATTTCCAGAGCATTCTCAATGATGACTAATGCCAAAATGCTGTACAGCACATCATCAGCCTCTAAAATGGACATTTTAACCTGAATTTCATAAAATTAATGTAGACGTATATACTTTAACAACGCCGCACTCTACGGCTTGCACGTAAAGCCTCAAAAACAGTGCTATAAAGCGTTCAAATATCTTGTATCGATTGTACAGAAAAGTCATCGATTACTTTACACGGAATTGCATAGATGTTTATTTTCCTTTTTGAAAACAAAAATCGGTTTCTTTTAGTTTCAAAACAATTTATTTAACTATGACTAGCGTATTTGCACGTTAAAGGCCTCTACACTGGCGTCGGCTATGTGTTTATGTATCTCATTTACTTCAGCCTGAGTTAAGGTGCGTTCCATATGCCGATAAACAATGCGAAAGCAAAGGCTGGTTTTGCCCGTTTTTGGATGCTTGAATTTGTCCACCAAGCTTATCTGAAAAAGAGTAGAATTAATATGTCATCAAATGTAAAATTAAATTTGCGCACCTGCTCCACCACGTCCCCAGCAATAGTGCGCGCTAGATCATAAAAATCATTGGCTGAGAATCCAGCATCGATTTCCACATTGGCTGGCAGCCAAAAGGACAAATCATTTGAGCATTGCGGATAATGTGAGATAGGTTTGTATTTGGGCAGATTTTGTAGATCCTCTTCGCTAAACTGAGACAGAAAGCCGCTATCGTTCGACCAAAACAGTCGAATGTCCGGAATATCGAATAGAATCATAGCCAATCGCTCCAGACCCACTCCAAAGGCATAACCAATTGACTGATGAACGCCAGCCTTTTGCAGAATCTCGTGGCGCATGATGCCACAACCGAGCACCTCCAACCAGTTGTCCTTGAAATAGATCTCCAACTCCCACGAGGGCTGTGTAAATGGAAAATACGTGTCCACCCAGCGATACTTGATGCGGGGTCCAAAGAGATCCTTCGTAAGACCCACCAGGACGTGCTTCATTTCGTGTTCCATCAGCTTGACAGCCTCTAGAGTGTGACACGGCTGCTTTGTCTGATCCATGCACTTGGATGAGGGCAAAATGCGTTTAGGATCTGCTAGCGAACCACTCCACGTCTCCTCAAAGAGCTCCAGCCCAGGATTACGTTCGAACAGCTTATCCTTAGTGACAAGACGCACTGCATCGGCCTGATGGAACACTGGGTAATGTGTGCTATCGATCTCATCCCGTCTATACACCTCACCGACAACCAAGAAGTTATCCAGTCCACCCGAAATCAGCTCCACTTGATGCGCCGTCGTATGGGCGCGCAACAAATGCTCCCGATTCACATAGTAGCAGTCCGATTTCTGTCGACTCACATGATCAATGGGTATGAGTAGATTGTCGAAGTTCTGTTGCACCGTGACTAATGGACTAAGTTGGTCATAGACGGAAAATAAAGGATTGCCACGCTGATTGCGATAGGCACCATAGAAATAATTGACAATACGCTGTCGTATTATCGACAATGGATGATCACGCTGCAGATGCTTATTTAAACCCAGATGTGAGAGTATCTTCGGGGTCACATTCGTCCAGCTGTCTGTGGGGTACGTGTTTCCATTGATTTCCAATTGCAAGGGGTGTTGTGTTGTCTGTCTCTTAGCTTCCTCGGGTGCGGTGCTGGCCAAGAGGCGACGATGCTGTTGGCGGCCCAAACATAGGCGGGATCTCGGCACACGCAGCGTTAATAACATTCTTTCAGGCTTTTTTATTTATGTTTTTATTAGCTAGCACAATATTGCATTATATGTATTATAAAACAACAGCTGTTTTGTATCGATACGCGTTCGATCAAAATATATCGATTAATTTGTATATAAATCGAGTGTGTCAGGGCTACAGACATATAAATTCCTATCAGCTGTTGACATTTTAATGTTCAACGATTATATGTAATCAATCAAAACTCGAAATGTTTAGTGATAAACTAATGTTCTCAATAAAAAACTTATAAAACTTTAGCTTTTCCAACAAAATATCATATAACCAATAAAATGCATAAATTTAAATAAAAAGTTTTCGTTCTCCGTTAGTTCTATCATATTATGAAACATTCATATTTTATAATATATAGGTTTTTATTTCATACAAAACATCAACATTGTAATATGCCTAATTTGTATCAATATTTAAATGGCAAATCATACAAAAATTAATGATGAGTTTTACAGCTAATTAATTATGCCCATTAAACTATAAACGTTTACTTCTGAGATGCTGCATTGGGATATAAAAGGTAATTTGTTTGTGATTAAATTAATTAGGTTGAGCGTCGATGCAAGCACTTTTATCGCAAATATAAATTCTCCTAGACCAGAGGATAGCTAGAAGCGGAAGCAATGCCGCACTGGTTGTCCTCATTGCGAGCCATCTTAATGAAGCCCTTGTCTCCCCAAGTGGTGCCCCACGAGTTCTTGACCAGCCAGTAGTCCTTGCCGCTCTCATCGGTGCCGTAGCCAACAACGAGGACACCGTGATCGAGATTCTGAGAATTGCATTCTGGTTCATTGTAGATGCCCTCAGAGTAGAACTGGAATGACTCATGTGATGCATCGATGGCCACTGAGACAGGTCCAATGGTAGCCACAGCCTCCGCCAACTTTTTTTCATTGCCTTGTGGGATGTCGACGAAGCCGCGATCCGTGGCACCAATGGTGTCCTTGTTGAAATGGCAGGAGTCATCAATGCCCTCATATGCATACGATTTCTCGGTATCAATGCCACCATTATCCTTGATGTAACGGAAGGCGTTGTCCATCAAGCCTCCGTTGCAGCCATTGTTGCCATATTTGGTGGAGCAATCTACCAGATTCTGCTCGGAGAGCGAGACCAAAGTGCCCGTCTTACGGAAATGCTGACCCTCTAGGGCGCCAGTACTGGAGAAGGCCCAACAGCTGCCGCAATGTCCCTGATCCTTAACTTCGGTAACGGCTCCCTTCTCACGCCAATCTACTGCCTTTGGCAGCTTAACATGCGCCGGAGAGATGAACGTAATGCCAGTAAAGCTGGGATCGGAAGCGCTACTGGGATTGACGTACTTATAAATCGAGTCTTCTCAAGATTGGCTGTCATACTTACCGCAGCTCCTTGTGCAGCGTGTAATTGAATCCGTTCAAGGTCTCGCGGAACTCATGATGCAGCATATCCGCATACTTGTTAACGGCCATCTTAAAGGTAACCTCGCCTGCGGCATAGCGTTGGTTGTGTTTTGCAATCTTGTGCTTGTTCTCGTTGAAGATCTTCAGGCGGAAGCGTTCCTCAGTCTCATCTTGATAAGTCTTGCGATGCTCCAGCTGCAATTAGGGAGAGTGTAAACACACATTTATACTATTACGCTTATCAGAAATACTGTTATCAGGACTTGTTATTGGCTTTATACCTATTCTCCACACCAGCCAGCGATTAGATAGCGCCGTACACACACAATCGAATGAACATGCCGAAGTTCAGGTTTACCTAACCAAAGCATCAATTCATATTCTGATTCTGATTCAGACTCAATTTCACAGATTCGATTTATTGCTCTTGCAATGAGATAAGCCTCTGACAGCTGTCTTTATCGCCAAGCGGACAAAAGGTGCCACAAAACCCAGTAGCTAAGGCCAATAAAACCCGTTAACGCCATAAAACTAGCCATAAAAATATTAACGAGTCAATTCGGTCTGAAGTTGTTAAAAATGTTATAAAGAATAGTAAAAGTAACCAAGAGAATAAAGATGGATGTTTATGTAAGCGAAACGGACTACGGATTAGATTGTAGCATACCCTTAAAATGGTATTCACTCTGAAATGTTTTCGTATATGTACATATATGAAATTCGGTTTAACCAGTGAAAATAGACAATAACCTAGACCTATTCCACAATATTTATAGAGAATTAACGCAATGTTCATTTAGTATTGTCAGTATTCATTCATTCTGCTACCTACCTATAAAGATATATTCACATATAAAAGAACTCATTATTATGCCAAAGCCGTCGATCTGAAATCCTCTATTACGACTACTGCTCGATCTGTATATACTGAATACAGAAAATGAAAACTCATATACCCTAGGGCATCGACAGAATAACGAACATTAATTTGATATACCAGAAAATTCACCAAATGCATTCAAATAAACTGGTCAAACAGGCCGCCCAGCCCACATACATATATCGCATAATTATAGCTGACATGGGAGCAATTGACGCCCTGACCGGATGGTAATCATAATGATGATGACGATGACGATGATGATGATGTTATTGGTGACTCTCTTTATAAGCATGTTGCTCTTGTTGTTGGATGACTGCCTGCGATAAGCGCTCGGTCATAAACTGTTTTTGTTTCTTCTCTTGCATATAATTGATATGATTGCTGGAAATTTTCTACTGTGAGACCTTCCAGCGGAGAAGGGCAAAGAGTCAGCATCGTAAACCCACCTATTGATTTTTCGCACATGCAAAAAACAATTTTAACATTTTTCATTTATTTATTTGTATTATTAAACAAATTTACACATTAAAAAAGAGACTTGGCGAGTCCGTAAAAAGTTAATAGAAAAATCAACGTAGGAACAGTAATTAAATGCACACGCCTAAACATCCATAGATAAAATCATGATAAACGACTGTTTGCACTTCGTTTTTTGTTTTTCTATTATCCATTTCTCAATGACATTTGCTGTAAATATACAGTTACTGAGTATCCGAGGCTACTTTTGTACTAAAATTAGTATTATTTGTTACATGCTAAGGCAACACTGGCTGGCGGAGTTTGGCCGCTAAAGTCGCTCCATTTCGATTGGACAGCTGCGATCCGTGCAGGCCGATGAGGTGGTCGGCCCATCAGCAGCTGCTGGTGCGGCATTAGCTGCTGCTGCTTCTATTGTATTGGCAGTGCGCTCTGTTAAGTATTGGTATTCTTTACGTTTACGCATTATGATGCGCAGCACAAAGCAGTTGACCACACAGAGCACGGCTATGAACAGAACGGGCACCACTACGTCCACAATAATGTGCAAATCACTGGCGGAGCTGGCCATAACTTTACGTGTTTTATATAATTTAATAATATCCGTAATTTTTTATAGTTCTGCTTGCATTAGCACGTTTTTCTGAATGACGCGCGTGCTTTCCTTTAATGTCTCTTAACGGGTAATTCTCTCTCTCTCTCTCTCTATCAATAGCTCCGTCTCGCTCGCTCTAATTCTGATTTCAGCGCGCGCGCGGTTACCCTCTCTGATTACTCTCTCTCTCTCTCTCTCTTTGTTTGCACTCTAGCGCTCGCTCGTAAGTGCTGCGTCTGCTTACGTCGAGCGTCGGGTGGGTAATATCAAAAAATGTCCGTATGCCTGTTTTAGTACGTAGCGCTGCTACCGCGCGCACACACACACACGCTCATGTCCAAAAATAAGGCATACATGTGTATGTGCGTGTGGCACATGAAATGCTTTTCGTGTTTTTGTACACACAGTCAAATAGATGTTCCCCAGTGTGTGTCAATGTTTGCAAGCAGATATGTACATGTACATATGTATTGAAACCGTTTCGAGCGAACCTGTTTGTTGCGTATAAAACCGTTGATTTATTAGGATATTCATGCATGTGTGTCTGTAAAGGCTACTCTCACGTCAACACACACATACTCTTACAGTACTAATCGCCCACTTGCTAATTTTACTTTGCTCTCCGTTTTCGTACAGTTTGCAAAAACAACAGCAACAGCAACAGCACAGCACAGCACAAAACAACACAGCATAGCAATAACAAACATTAAACCAAGTGATAAGCTAGTCACACGCCATTTCGCGAAACTCTGACGCGCTTTAACTTAGCATTGTTGTTATTCTTATTATTTGTTTTGCGCATAAATTGAGATGTCAATTGAATGGAATCAAATGAAAAAAAAAAAGACAACATTCGACAGTGTTTGGGGGGCCGCATTCACACGCTTATCGCAATACTTTCGGTTCAAAGTTCTTCGCGGCCTGGCATTTGTTTTCGCGTTCGACTTGTCGAGTTGAATGTGAAAAACCAAAATAAACACAGTGTGCTAATTAAATTGATATGTAACTGTTGCGCATTCTGTCCGCACTGTACAGCACTGGAGAAGTAAATGGCGCGCAAAAGTAGGCAGCACTTTTTTTTTGAAATTTTTATCAAGTAGCAGTTGGCGCCAAGAATCGAAGTGCGGCAGTTGCCAAATCCAACACTTTTTCAGTTCTTGATAAGAACGTTACTATAGTCAAGAAAACAGGCAACAAATTCTACAAGCAAGTAAAATAAATATTTATTTTATAAATAAATATGTAAATTCCATTTTTGCGACGCTTAAAAGTAGGCATTAGTGCAATATTGAATTTAAGTGAAATTGCAGACAAGAATTATTAGGTTATGCAAACTTTGAAGAGTAACTAAATTATTTGTTAAGAACAATTGAAATTCTTAAAACTGATATTGGCTAGATTTTTAGTTTTTTTATTTTTTATTTAGAGCTTCAAACTCGACGAAACGGAATATTTCTACTAAATAATATTCGCGATGATTAAATTTAGTGGTTAGTTTTGAAAACAACATCCACGTCTTCCAGAGATTTCTTTTGTTTATTTATAATTTTCATGCACTCGCAACTATGATCCAGTTCTGGTCTAGACAAAGCTGAAAACCTTTTGAAGCGTTTCATAGCTGATAAGAGTGGGCACATAACATTTATTGCAAGTGGGAGCTGATAAGCTGATTAAGAAGAGTTCAAAGCGCTCTACGACGTAAAACTAGCCCAGGACAAAGACAAAGAACCAACAAATTGAAAAGTAATAATCAATAAACAAGAACGCAAGACAAATATGCACATACATATGTATGTGAATGTAAATACGAATGAATAATGAGTCAGCATTGGAGCGCTTAGTGTCAATTGTTAAGAGTTGAATGTGTTGGTCGAATTGAATTGGCTGGCTATGCGTGTGGCTTATCATCGATCGATGCCAGGCACAAGCCGGAACGCGCGCTTATCAATGACTGGATGGTCTAACGGTACTGCCAGGCCAGGCCACTGATAAAGAGATTTATGTCGGCATCTCATGTGACGGCTCAACTATATTGAGTCTGTCATGTGAGCCGGCATGTAATCAGCTTGACTGCAACATTAATTGCAATAATAATAATAGTAAAATTAATAAAATGAACCATTATTATTAGTGGCAAATGAGTCAACGGTCAGAAATGCATTGAAACAAAAATAAAGCGGAAGAATGTCTCCAAAAACCTAAGTAACAAAGGCATTAATCATACAACCTGCAGTTGACACCTGTTACGAACACAGTTGCTTCTAAATTCGAGCACCTTCTTTTCTTTCCTCCATTCTCGGATTACTAAATTCCAACTTCCTCTGTTGCCAGCGCTCGTCACCGCATAACACATTCCATGTCTATTCCCTATTCTTTTTCAATGAACTGTTTAATTTTGCATTACTTACCTTGAAGGTGTGCCACTCCTCTTTGATAACATCAGCAAAGGAAACGGCCTGAGCCACAGCCACCAGGGCCAATAGAGCGTAAAGAGTGCGCATTTTAGCTGAAATTAAAAATGAAAATCAGTTAACATATTTAAACATTTCTAATTGAGCTGAGCTTTCAAACTTAACGTCTACTCGTCACGTGATGAGCTTTTTACAAACCTATCAGTGAGCTAGAGATGAGTAATCACAACTGTGACTGAGTCACTGTGAACATTCGTACTGTGACCAGTTGTACATCAAGCTTATATCTCATTACATTTCCTTAAAATTATTATTAAATGGAATTCACATGCACTTTCGTTTTCCATGAATAGCAAGAAAATTTGTCTACGTAAAAATAAAATTGTATTTCAAATGATCAAAAAGTTTACTTTTATTTTTAAATTATAAATTTGAGCTGTCAATTTAATTAAATCACGGGAAGCCATCAGCACCGGTAACAGTGATTGTTAAGTATCAATAATGTGCATTTTTGGCCCACACCCACACACATACATACATACATACATATACACACGAGAAAGAGAGAGAAACAGCAAGCTTCACAGCTATTGTACTAACAAACAAGTATGGACAGAGCTGAATTTCATCAGAAATAAAAAACAAACAAAAACAACAACAATAATAATAAATATCAAGGGAGTGCAATGATAAATTTGCAGAGTTGGCATTTTTTGTCGATAACATGATCCATAAACATCAGCCGCAGGCACCAGATGCTCTGTGGGGGCGGATTTGCTTACAGAGCAGATAGAGAAAATAAGTAAACGACAGCAATGAGAATTCCATCGAATTCGCTGAAACCGAATGCGAATTCACAGTTTAGTTTTTGCTCACACACACAAAAACATTTGCCGTTATCTTATCGGCCATTCGCCTTTGTATTTGTTTTGTGCGTTTTATATTATTATTATTTTCTATAGCACTAGACATACAAATTGTGGCAAGGTTGAGGGCAGAAACTGGTTTTGCAGTCTGTCCGCCAGGTGAATTAGCAAACACACAAATGCTCCGAAAAAATAGGGTAAAGAAAGAAAAAAAAGAGATAAGATAGACGGAAAATAGGCCACAGCAAAACGTGAAGCAACAGCTGAAAACAAAATGCGCAAAAGCAGCAGCAGCAGCAACAACAAAATGTTGGCAACGCAATAAATAAAGACGCCAAAGGGTTAATCAGATAAAAGAAATGCAATAGGCAGAATAAGAATAGAAGAGATGCTGCTGGAACATGCCAGACAAAGACGAAAGTTGGGAAATTAACAAACAATGGCGACATTATTCGTCTTCATGCTTATGAAAATAAGTGCGTCATGCATTTGTTTTAACAAATAAACAAAAGGTTTTTTTTTAAATACAGAAATGGAAATACGAACACATTGACAATGATTATGCGGAAATAAATTGTGTTCTTACCACTTGCGTTGGATGACAAACAATTCGCGATTTATTGCGTTTTAAGTTTCGCGTTTGAACAAACTGCTAGCTTCAGATCTAATTTAATGAGTATATAAAGCTTTTTAAAATTAAAAGTTACTAATTCCTTGCGAGCTCCTCACTCGAACACTTTTCGGTTTTAAATAAATTCAGATGCGTTTTGTTGTTGCGAAGAAATCTCACACACATATATATTAACTTTGATGCGTTATGGCCACACTGCTAATCATACTGAGGCTGCCAGACTGTTGAAATGATTTGTACCCTTAATGTGCAAAATATTATTGTCTATAAACCTGTAAATTAGTTAGTAAGTCCAACATACAAAGTAAAATTCGTTCGTTCATACAACAAAAAATTGCAATATTATAAAATAATAATTTACAATAATAAATAAAAATAAAATCAACAATGATCGTAGAAATTTGGGAAAATTCACATCAATGGAAATTAGGTACTTTTATGTGACAGCTTTAACTTTTGAAATGCGTAAAATATGTTTTACTCAAAGGGAGCTGTTATAACAATGTCATTGACATTGTCAGCTCTAGGTTTAATATCGAGCTGCTCCCATCACTAGCAAAAGGTGTCAAAAACTGCTCGTCATCCGCAGAGCAGGCGATTTTTCTTTAAAGAATTACCAAATTTGTATTTATTCCCACACATTATATATCCAGTGAGTGTGCGAAAAGCAGTAGAGCCGAAACCAACTTAACGCCCAATACAATTGCAGCTTTCGAGAAGTGCCCGCATAATGTTTGGCAGGCAAAGCGGTTTGGGCAGCTCCAATAGCTCCAATCTTGTGGAATTTCGTGCTGGACGCATGAATATGGTTGGCAAAATGGTTCATCCAGATGCTCGCAAGGGCCTCGTCTACATGACCCAGAGCGACGACGGCTTGATGCACTTCTGCTGGAAGGATCGCACCAGTGGCAAGATCGAGGACGATCTCATCGTCTTCCCTGACGACTTCGAGTACAAGCGCGTGGATCAATGCAAATCGGGTCGCGTCTATGTCCTGAAATTCAAGTCCAGCTCCCGTCGCATGTTCTTCTGGATGCAGGAGCCCAAAACCGACAAAGACGACGAGCACTGCCGTCGCATCAACGAGCTGCTCAACAATCCGCCCTCCGCCCACCAGCGTGGCGGCGGTGGCAGCGGCAGCGAGGGCACCGACTTGCAGTACATGCTGAACAATATGTCGCAGCAGCAGCTGATGCAGCTGTTCGGCGGAGTTGGCCAAATGGGTGGACTTAGCTCGCTGCTCGGTCAAATGAAGTAAGTACAAATCGGATAACTGAAAATAAATACTTATTCATAATATATATAGTATGTACATATGTGAGCAGCTAGGCAGCTTTAAGAAACAGGGCAAGTGAATCGGTACATTTAAGACAGTGGAAACGGGACACACTCTATCATTCAAAAACAAAATGGAAACGGTACAAAACGTCGCGACGTTTGAGACAGTGGGAGCTGCAAAAAAATCTAGAAAGTCTGCAATATAAAGTACATATATTAAATTTGTTATATATAGGAGGAAGGGTGGAAGGATTTTATATATAGAAAATTTACATATATTGGACCACATATACATATATGAACGTAAAAACGTTAGTGTATCGCATCAAATTATGCATTCGAGTATATATGTATGTATAGAGAATCGGAAAACAGGTTATAATTATAATAATTTTATGATTATTATGAAATATGTAAAAGTTTACCTTCTAAATCAATCTTCCAGAAAGTGTTTCTCTGTATATATTGTATAAGTTATATTATTAATTAGCTTACATGATTGGCTCTTAACGTCTGGGCATAGCAATTTACGAGCAGTTGGACAAGTAATAACGCAGAAGATTGTTCATCAATACACACTTGGCTGAACTATTTTGTTTTTAATGGAACAAATACAACTTAATTAAACTATCTTAATTAAGATAGAGTATATAGAGATATTCTCGATGTCCTAAGAAATACGCAGTATAATTCCTGCAAAGATGTACTAGAGTCGCGAACCATACCCGTTGTATAGGTCAAGTTATCATTTCGTTTTCCAATTATCGACCCTTTATTAAGATAAACTATGGAAAACGTAAATTGGATGTATTTATGTTTGTCGACAATCTACTATATACTATATATCGTTTATTATTAATTTCCATATAATTTATAATAATATAAGTAATATATATGATATATAAATGCTATGGATTATATTCCTTATAGTTGTATTATCATAAGTCCATATGAAAATTGACTAGGTACTGAATCCCATCTATAATCATATTGGTTCTTTTTCTCTTTGCAGCTCTCGCACGCCCTCGTCTCGCACGGCAGTGTCTTCGGGAGGTGGTGGGAGCGGCAGTGCCGGCCTGCAGACACCGGAGAACGTGAATGTGCCGCGCACAGTGTCCGCGCCAAGCAAGCCGAGCAAGTCGGGTGGAAATCGGAGCACCAGCAACAGTGCCGGCAGTGCTCAGAGCGATGCAGCTGGAGGCAGTGGAGGAGGGGTCGTAGGCGGCAGCTTGGCTGTCGATGCGGATGGATCCGGTAAGAAAAATGCGACAAATGCGACAGCAGCAGCAACAGCCAGCGGAGCTTATGCGAATCCATTCCAAGCCTATTTATCCAATCTCTCCCCTGAACATGGCGCAGGTCGTTCCCTAAATATCGACCTCTCGACCGCACTGTCCGGCGCCGAGGCGATTAATCAGCTGATTTCGGATCCGGAGCGTGTGAAATCGCTGATTGTGCATTTGCCGGAATCTGAAGATGCCGATGAGGATCGCAAGCAACAGATCAAGGATCACATCAGCTCCCCACAATTCCAACAGGCGCTCGCCCAGTTCTCCAACGCCCTCCAATCGGCTCAGCTGGGACCCGTGGTCAAGCAGTTCGAGCTGTCCCATGATGCAGTCGCTGCTGCCTACTCGGGCAATCTGGAGGAGTTCGTGCGTGCCTTAGAGAAGAGTTTGCCAGCGGGCGCAACTATGGCGGCCAACGATGCCACACCCACAGCCGCCTCCAAGGACACTTCCGCTGCTGAGAAGAAGGGCGAGGCAGAAGAGACTGCCGCCGCTCCAGCAGCTGCCGCCTCGGCCGACAAACCGGATGAGAAGCAGAAATAGCGCGCACAATACATAGATACATATATACACATATAGTCCACACACAGATATCTAATATACCTTCTATATAGGGCAGGCAAACCCACAAACACACACACACACACACAAAATGGAGACGCGATTAATCGTAATTCCCGAATTTGAAAAAATTCTACCCGAATCAATATCTTAATATTTTGCATATTTAATCAAGTTTTCGGTTCTAAAATAAATTGGCCATGCAAATGTTGCTATATACGCATTAAATACTATCTGAGTACAGTAAGGATTCGCTGAAACCAACGACGACTTTCATAAGTAAGTACGAACAAAAAGTCTTACTTACTAACATGCTCATTAGGTAGAATTATTGGTCTATAGTCCTGAGAGCGAGCCAAACTCTAAGAAAATATAGTTAAATAGAGATAAATTATTGATAAATAAATTTGTCTATTCATGGAAGAAATCTCTATTCGATAAAAGTTGTTTCCGTAGTACAGTTAAAAATTTTGATTAAGCAGCTGAGCCACCAGGTTTGTAAGCACAGTGTAATGTGGCTTGATTAAAGAAACGCAACTGCAGAGAGCTGAAAAATATTCGAAAATGATGCTCAAGAGAAAGCAATAGGCTACAGTTACGTACACCACCTTTTTTTTTCATCCGTATATTCAATATTTTATATAAATGTTGTAATATTCTACAGGTAATATTTCCTGAAATTATTAATCATTAGCCAGCTGTGAGTTACGTCGAGTAGGGTCTGTATGCGCCTTAAAGCGGCAAGTGCTGCCAGTCTGTTGCTAGAAAGAACCGTTAATCCGAAGTTGCACTTGACTTGTGTTATGATTATTTAGCGCACATACGCATACAAATGGCACGCACTGTGCTAGAGTGGCGCTCTCTCTTTCGCTGCACTCACGCGCCGTCGCTCTCTCGGCAAGCGCACACAGATACACACAAACACAACGAAAAGAGTGTGTGTGCATGGTTTGCGAATACTTGGCGCAGATATGTGTATTTATTCAACTTCAAACGGGCAAACCGCGCGTTCGCTAAATCGCTTGATTTTGATTTCGTATTTTGATCTCGGCAAAAAATATAAAAGCACAACAAACACTCGGTTTTACTGTGCAACTGTATGTGTAAAAAGTGCTGTATAGCGGTTAAATTTAAAAAATAGTTAAAACACGAAAATTTTGTTGCTGTTTTGCGTCGTAAGTTGTTGTTCTCTTGCTGCTTTCATTTTGCAGCAAGCTGCTTCTGCTGCTGCTGTTGCCACACTCACATATGTGTTGATGTGTGAGTGTGTGTGTAGTTTTGTTTTATATTTTTTTCAATGCATGACTGCGCGCCGCATTGTTGAGAAAAGCTTTTTCCTCGACTGTATGGCATAAAAGTTAGCGCGTTGCCGCAATGACAAATACAACAACACAACTACAAAAAAGAAAAGAAATAACAACAATTAGCAGCAGCGGCAGAGCGGTGAGCCAGTTGCGCTGGTATTGGTGAGAAGCGAGCGAACGTCGTCAACGTCAAAATCTTTGGCTCGCTCGCACACACACACTCGCACATAAAAGCTTGCAGAGAATTATATGAACAAACGTCAGCGGCTGCAAAAAACTGTTGTTAAGACAAATAAACAAATAAGAACAAAAAATACAAATAAATAAGAAAAAATAATTTCGCAAGTTTGTTGCCGATGTGAGAATGTGTGCGTAAACGACAGAGAGAGGGACAGAGAAAGAGAGCAAAAGTTACTTTATCCCGGTAACGATCTGGCAACACCAACAACAAAAACAGCAGCAAAAGAAATTGCGTTGCGGCAATGGCAACAATATTCAGAAATAAGCTCTAAAATACTCACGTCACAAATTTAATCAACCAAACAGCAATAAACATTAAAGTAACTATAATTAATACGACCAAATAAAAAAAACAAACAGAAACAAAAACAAAAAAAAAAAAATTTAACGGAATTTTGTGAAGATCTCAATCCAGGCAATCAACTAATTTTTAATGTGTAACAATTTTGAAACAAGCATATTAACAACATTAACAACATCAGAAGCAGCAGCGAATCGAAAAAAATCAGCAACGAAGATAAAACACCAAATTGAAGAACAGCGAAAGACTTGTCGCTGATAGGCAAACCCATAAAGCGCCGCATCAGCTGCAATTCAGCGATAAGGTGAGCTGATAGTGTGTGTGAGGGTGTGGGCGTGTATGGGTGGCTACGTCAAGAGACTTGCGTTTGCCTGCATGTTCCAGAACAGCTGCAGTAATTTCTGCACGCCCACGCGACTGCAGCTCGCGCGCCATTTTAGCTAAAAGTTGCTCAAGGAACTTATATATATGTATTGTCTCGATTTGGATGTGTGTGTTATGCTGTGATGGCGCCTGAGCATATGCTACGCCTGTTCGGCTAGTGCGAAAGCTATGTGCGAGCGAGACCACCAGCTGTGCCGAGAGAGCCAGTTTGTGTTTATGTTTTGGTAGAAAGGTCACACGAACGATTTTCTTCGTTTTTACTGCTACTAGTGCAGCAATGCACGTGTGTGTGTAGGTGCTCATGTTTTGTATATTCCAATAAAATTGATTGAAGGACACAACTGCCCAAAATGACGGCAGTATAGGTATCTATTGCATTTTATTCTACAAGTAGAGGGTTGCCACTGTGTTCTATGAGCACTTTCACTGCCAACTGCCAACAGTAGCCCCAACCACAAGTCTGGGTTATGCAAACAGGCGGCGTCCTACGCTAATTTAATGATTTAGGGGGTGGTGCTAATGGGGTATTTAGACACGAGACAATTTCCAATATGGCCGTCATGGCGAAAACCCACGCACAACATTTTCGGCAAATCAATTTGAAGACGAAATCTAAAGCTTTTTCTGACATTGAACTTGAATGGCGACATGTATGCATGTACATATATATACATACATATACATATATAAGGCTTACACTAAAAAGTACACACACACGTTACAGAAGTGAGTGCTGTAACAGCTTTCTCCAAATTATGCAGGCTGCATCTCAACAGTTTGTTGTTTTTATCTGCAGCAATTCCAATCGATATGCATTGTTCACACATACACACACACATATATATATATATATATGCACAGATATGATTCACCCGCCATTTTAAAAGTTCAACTCGAAGCTTTAGCTTTTGCATACGTGAGCGAGTAGTGCATTTTTATTTTGCCTTTTGAAGGGGGCGCTGGAAATTTTCAGTTGCCACTTACACTATTATCTATCTCCCTCTCCCTCTGAGTACTCTCTGAACTTGTGTTTGTGTGGCAAAAAGAAACTGCAAACGGCAAAATGAAAGTGAAATTTGTGTGTTTTTCTTCGTTTCTTGCGTCTTCTTCTTTGCCTTTGGTCTATTTATTGCAAGGCAAACACCTGTTTAACCCTTAAGCACTGCCACAACATGCAAATAAAACGCAATCTCTATGTGAGTCTGTGCGCACTCCTCTTCAAGGGTTTTCTCTTTATTAACTAAAAAGGGCTATACTTATGGCACTGTGACCAGTTTTCGGCTTTATTCAGATTGACCTCTTTCACCCAGGTCCAATTGTATGAGTTTCCCATTATGTGTGGCACTTTGTTCAATTATATTCAGCAGCCTCTTTACCCTCCTCTTCTTCGACAGCTTCCATTCTTGCGAAGCGCAATCAATGCAATTATAAGGCTGGGCCCTGTGTCTTTTTCTGTCTCCCTCGATCTCCCAGTCCGCTCCTTTTTCTCCTGTTTGCCTTCAACTCCTTCTGCAGCGACTGTCCCAACTTTTTATTTTCGGCTGACTGCAACCATAGCAGATGATTTTCCGGTTTAGAAAAGCAAAAGCTGCTAAAAAAGGCGAACAATCAAGAGAGAAAGAGAGACAGAAAGAAAGAAAGACACTATGTCGAATATGAAATACTCTTACATTTTATAGAAGTATATGCATTTAATTAATATATGCCTTTATATGCATGGCGACTTTCAATTTGAATTTGAATAATAGTTTAAAAAAAGACAATATATATGTACATACATACATAAATGTATATACATATTGAAAATTCGGAAATATTTTGTCACTTATGTCCTATTTACTATGTCATCAGACTAGATAGGCACAAAAATTGAGATATCCAGACTGAGAACACAGCCTATTTCGAATTAAGCTAATGAGATTCTTAAAAATTTTAGTTGACTTCGTAAAACCGTTGTACCACACGCATATCAAGTAAATAATAAAGAATATAATATAGAGACATCTGATTAAATTCGATTATATAAGATAGGAAAATAGTGTGCCTAGAATGGTTTTAAGTGAATTTCATATCAAACTTGTATCATTCAATTCAACATAGAGTTCATCAACATTGCTTCGATCTAGATTAGTTTATATAAGATAAGATATTAAAATGCCTAGAATAACTTTAGTAATCTCATGAGATAAAGGGAAGAGAAGGCTCTATTAAACATCCGCTCCTTAAATACTTATTTATATCCCAGATGTGTTTTAGTGAGTGTTACATTTTGCCCTTCGAAGTGGCGCATACCCCTTGCAAGTGCATGATATGCTGTTGCTCAAAACTGGTTTGTACTACCAACAGGCAACAGGCTCTGAAGTTGAATCGCCGACTGGTTGACTCCCGAGTTGTCAGGCCCAGCGCCCCAATGCCCGTACCCAAACCCATGCCCTTTTTTAGGGGCAGTCGTGCAAAGCAAAGACAATGGAGTGGAGTGTTTTACATGATAAAGCTTAAATATTTTTAATGTTGGCTCACAAATCAGAAATCAACGGGCTTGATGGTGATAAAGCGAGACAAAATGAATGCCACCAAAATTGTGGCACAAACGAAACAAAAGGCGAACGTGTAGAAGCTCTCCTCCGTGAAGATATCGGTGAAAGCGGGTATGTCCTGATAGATCTGCTCAATGACAGCCAGCGTGCCCTTGTGCTTCCGCGCCATGATGTGGCTGGGGATCTAGGGTCTCTGGGGTGTCTTTGGTCACAGATAGAATTTACTTCTTTTTGATGGCCTTCTTTCCACCGGCGCCGCCGCCCAGCTTCTGTTTCTCTGCCTTCGTCAGAACCTTCTTGACAATATCCTCTGGCGGCGCTAATGTGGAGACGTGCTTATTCAGAAGCTGCAGCAATTCCAGGGTATTAAGATTGTCGCTATTGAAGCGAATCTCCTTCACTTTGGCTTGCTCTGTAAATAAATATAACAGACTCATGTGAATATTGAATGATTGATTAGTTTAGTTAGAGATCTTACCTTGTGCCGAGTCGATGAGCGAAAATTTAATGAAAGCTGGAGAACGATCGCAGACTATATCCGGCTTAACAATACACTTTGGATTCGACTGCGAAACTTTGGGCGTGGAAAGCAGGAAGAGAAATTCGCTGTAAAGTAAGGGAATATTAAATTACATTAAGAATATGCACATAAGAGCTGAAAAGGAAAGAAATAGATATTGAACATATATATATCTGTATTAGCGATATGCGAAACTCTATACTCTCAATTTATTCAGCGACACCATTTCCTAAATGCATTTATTTATCAGTATTTAGTATCAATTTTGTCTTGCCTATCCATTAATTTATTTAATGTACGAATTTCCCCATATAATCCCATTATTATGACACTCGAACATATATCATGTCATTATTTTTCATATTTGGACATTTAATTGATTTTTCCCAGTGACTTTCCATTAGTTAGCGCTAGTCGCTGTATATATTAATTTCTCATATTGAATACTTTGTACTGCCTTTATATACTTTTAATATAGATATATTTATTTTAAGCCGACAGTCAATTTCTTCACTAATTTGGTATAATATTATTCACATTTCCTGCCAGCTGTCTCTGTCTCTGTGCGGATAGAGGGAAGAACGCCTCAAACTGACGCCGACACCGACTAAGATGTCAACGGAGCGGGAGCTGGCTGGCGGACCAGCCCAGCTCCATACGCTGCCGTTTCCCCCAGATCTGGGCACCTCATTGCAACTGAACACAGCGGTGGGCATTATTGGCAAGGTTTATGGTAAGTGGCAGAACGAACTGGTGCGCCACACAGTGGTCACTTTTATGTATTGTTTCGTTAAATTTTATGTGTCCTGATTTGGTGCACTTTGTCTACCTTATTTGATATATATTTTTATTTTTTACTATTGTCGAGAACGCACTTTTGTTTCGTGAAAATCTTTTACCATATGCGATGCAATGCGCATGTTTCATAATCGATAAATTGTGGGTGCTGGGAAAGCGATTTTCCAACCCTATCAACCCCCCATTTTCCCACCCACTCACTCATTCTTTCTTTCCTTCTCGCTTACCGTGTGGCTTTTACATTTTCGGCAAAAGGATCGAACTGCACTGTAATGCGTTTGACGCCTTTTAGATTAACGCTTTTTAGTTGCTTGCCTATGGCTGACACAATGCCGCCCGAGCGGCGCAGTGTGCCGCTAAATGGTATTGACATTTCAATGCAAATCAACTAGCAAATATGAAAACAAGCGCAATTGGTTTTATAACAACACACACGGCGCTGCCAATAGCCAGAGTTGCCAACTGTACATACTTGGTCGAGTGTGACCACAGTGCAAAGATACTCTTTTTCAACACTTAAAGTTTACCAGCACTGCTGCTGCCATTTTGAGTATAACAGTGCCAATTTGAGTTAAAATGCGACTTGTTTGAAACTGTAATTTATAATAATTTTCTCTGCTGAAGCTATTACATCTTAATAATAATAGTCGATTTCTAAAACCATCATTGCTAGTTTGTTTAAGCTACAGAAAATGCGTTACGCTACACGAGCGAGCGTCAGGAACATGCTGTCATCACACTCACACACAACATCATCCCCCAGCCAAAGTGCTTTGCCCTCATTTAAGTGTGGCTAGCGTGCACAGTATGCGTCTCACTCACACACGTCGCGAGTTAAAAATTTTGTGTTTGCTGCGGGACGTCCAAGTGTGAAAAACTGATGAAAATTGCATATTTTGCATAATGCGCGACGTGAAAAGCTAACAAAAATTGTTAAAATTCCAATACAATAGTCTGGCTAGCGTTTGTGCATAGTTTCTGGCAGCGCATACGTGTTCGGGTGCACAAAAACGACGTCTCGAAAAAATATAACAAATCTTTATATATACGTGTGCACACACATTTTCTGCTGCCCAATCTAAAACGCATACAAAAGCATTTTCTTGCTGTAGAAGCACCTCCGTCGTCGTCGTTTGTCCAGCGGAGCGCCCAGCACACACCTACACACATATATAAAACACCCACACGCGCGTTCATACAACCAAATCGAGATAAAGGAACATAAAGAATAATTGTTCTTAGTTGTAAAAACCAAAATATAAGAGCATTAGAAATACATATGTACATACATATGAATATGTATTTGTATGTATACATATACATACAGACATATACATAAAACGAAAGCTGTGCCTACATTTGTGTTCTTTTCCAATACTTACAATAAACAACAATAAGAATAATATTTAAAGTATAAATATTAATAGTAATAATAATTAACTGAAAGAAGACTCGACAACAACAACATAACGTGTGTCCTGTGTGAAAATAGAAATTTTTACAACAACATACACATACGCCCGCAACAACAAACAAATGCGAAAATCAACCAAACGAATAAAACTACTTTAAAGTGTGATAAGCAAAAGGCTGAAATAAAAAAAAAAAAAGAAACAAAAAAAATAATATTTAGTAGGAACGAAAAGCAACAAAAGAAAACCCAACTAAAAGAACAATCAATTACATTTAAAACACATACACGAAAAAGCAAAAGCAAATAAGCAGAAAACCTTTGTATACATTCTTATATTTCTAAAACAAAACTAGTGCAAAATGTATCCAGTTGGACAACGTAAGTGGCAAATATTGCAATTGCAAGAAAACCGTACAAATCTGCCACATGTTACACACACAGAGTCAGACCCCCTTCCCTCAGTTCGTTGGTCTACTTTGCAAACACACACATACATTTGTCGTCGCCTGTCTTTGCAAACACAACTCTCCAAAGCATAATCAAATTTGAGAATGAATGAATGCGTAAAATGGCCGAGGGCGAGGCACTTGAGACAGTTGTTGAGTAACTGTGAAATGCAACGGCGCTCAAAGTTCCAATAGGCGACTGCATTAAGCTAACAGCATGACGAAGAAGAGCACAATAACGATTGTAGACTTCTGTAGACTTTGGCGCATCAATTGAGGAGAGAGCGATAGAGAGGGCTAGAGATACAGGAACAGCCAGGCGTTTATGTCAAACATGTGCGCGAATTGGGTCAACGACCGCAACGCAATAGTTGAGAGCTATTCCGTTGGGGTTCAAGTGAAGTATTTGTTCATCCTTTCTTCCGTTAGTTCGCTCGCTCGTTCGTTCGTTCGTTCGATTCGTTCAAAGAGGAGTTTCAAAACGGCGCAATTTTGTTTTTGCATTTTGCGTATTAGATTTGAGAGGGACAATTACGTCGAATAGTGTGTCTCGTTGATAGTACAGTGGGGCGCAGCGAATAAAAGAGTTATTTGTTTTAAAGCTTGAATCATGATCATGAATCATGGTGATCTCTACACATACATACATACAAAGACACGAACAAACAAACATGTGGCTGATTTACAATTGATTATTAATTAAACATCATATGTGGATAATGAAGCTGGGAGAAAGCTGTAACTAAAAATATTAATCGCACTCTATATAATATTCAACATTTTTCTTTATCGCCTTCTATTTGTTTGGTCTTCATTTCCCATTACATTTATTTAATCAAACATGATTGGCCATTTGTTTAAATTTTTATTTATTGTGCTTTATGTTCTATTTTAATATTTATAATTTCTTTTTGTTTTATTGATTTCGTTTTTGTTTGATTTTTGACAATTATGATTTTGATTAAATTTTCTTTTTATAGAGTCACAGTGGACCACCTCCTCGCCCACGCGGCCTCAGAGCCCCTCTCAGGCGCAGACTAGCTTCGACACGCTCACATGTAAATTTTTCTCCAACAAAACCAAATTACTAAACTACTAAAACCAAAAATCGAAAAATTGAAAACCAATAACTTGTTTATGTTTATTAAGTTTGCTGTTTGAAGAAAAAACTTACTAAATTCTAGTTAACAAAAAGTCTACACCTTACTAACCCCTCCAAGAAAAAGTCTACACACTAATTTTCATAGTAATGTGCAAAATTTTTACTAACATTTTTCCGTTTCATGTAATGTTTGTTTCTAATTTTTACATTCGTTGAATGCAAAACTTAATGCACAATGGTACTAAAAACGAAAACAAAACCTCGACACAAAATATAAATTGCATACAGCGCGTTTACCGTTATATCGAACGTTGCATAAATTTTATGTTTATTTGTTTTACTCGTGTAGTGCAACTAACTGCATGCGAGTGTTACTCGTAAAGTTCTTTGAGTACCCTTTCAGAAGTTGCTAACAATATAAAATGTATAAAGGTAAAGGTAAATTGTCTGCGTATCTGTTTCCATAATAGGCATCAACTTTGATTAAAACTGATATAGAGATATAGAAATGAGATTGATGTAACGTCAATAATATGTCACAAATATTTTATATTATTTATATATATTACTCGAATAGACACATCCGGCATTTATAAATTATAGCATAGTTGTCGTTTATGCTTTTTTGTTAGCCAAAGCCAACTATCCTGGTATTTTATTAAGAGGAGTTTGTATATTAAGAGTTCGTTTTATGTATATTCCTGATCATAAGTGATTTGCATGTCTCTGCCATTGTATTTGTAAAAGTCTAAGTCAATGTTAATCTTAAATAAATTAATAGGTAAGCAACAGCAGTTCAAAGGACTATTTCAAATATTGTTTAAATTAACAAGAAAGATAAATGAAGATATTCTTCGATTCTCTTAATTATTGGGTTACCCTTCAACAAAATTATATAGATTCTATAGTAATGATTCTTAATAATAGAAACTTTCTGCAAGAGTATTCAAAATTCGGTTAACCGAATGGAAATGTTTCTTAGCTTCTACTTAGCACAATTAATTGCCTAGTTGCTAGAGCGTCGCCTAGTGGTTAATTACTTGCGTTTTTCCTTTATATCTTATTGCTCTTTCTTTCTTTCTCTTGAGCAGAGTTTTCCCTTTGAATCGACTAACTCTAAACTTCTTGCAGCACCGCCAGCCCCCGGTTCATCGGTAAATCCCACCGCTGTGACCAGTCCGAGTGCTCAGAATGTTGCTGCAGGGGGTGCCACGGTTGGTGGTGCCGCGGCTGCGGCTGCTGCTCAAGTGGCGTCTGCATTGGGCACCACGGGCGTCTCGGCGGCGATTGCTGCGGCAGCGGCGTCGCCCACAACGCAGCCAGACATGCCCGTCTTCACGTGCCCGCGACGACCAAATCTGGGAAGGGAGGGCAGGCCAATAGTGCTGCGTGCGAACCACTTTCAGGTGACAATGCCACGCGGCTTCGTGCACCACTATGACATCAACATACAGCCGGACAAGTGTCCGCGCAAGGTGAATCGCGAGATCATCGAGACTATGGTGCAGGCCTACAGCAAGATCTTTGGGGTGCTGAAGCCAGTGTTTGATGGACGCAACAATTTGTACACACGGGATCCCCTGCCCATTGGCAACGAACGACTGGAGCTGGAGGTAACGCTTCCCGGCGAGGGCAAGGACCGCATCTTTCGTGTGACGATTAAGTGGCAGGCGCAAGTGTCGCTCTTCAATCTGGAGGAGGCGCTGGAGGGGCGCACGCGCCAAATACCCTATGATGCTATCTTAGCGCTTGATGTGGTCATGCGGCATTTGCCTAGCATGGCGTATACACCAGTCGGCCGCAGTTTCTTTAGCTCGCCGGACGGCTACTATCATCCCTTGGGCGGCGGTCGAGAAGTCTGGTTTGGTTTCCATCAGAGCGTGCGGCCATCTCAGTGGAAAATGATGCTCAACATTGATGGTGAGTGGAGAGACCAAATAGTATAATTTAAGGCTGCTTAACAAATTGTAATCCTTGTGCCTCAGTTTCGGCTACTGCTTTCTACAAGGCTCAACCTGTCATTGATTTCATGTGCGAGGTTTTGGACATTCGCGACATCAACGAACAGCGCAAACCGCTCACCGATTCGCAGCGCGTTAAGTTCACCAAGGAAATCAAAGGACTCAAAATTGAAATCACGCACTGTGGTCAAATGCGTCGGAAATATCGCGTCTGCAACGTGACCCGACGACCGGCTCAAATGCAATCGTAAGTTGGGCCTGAAGAAAGTAATCCTTAGCAAAAGAATGCTTGGCGAAAGTAAACCTTAGCAAAAGAAAGCGGATTGCTAAAAAGTAATAACCCGTGAGAGTTAAATTTTAGAAAAGCTAAACCAAGGGTAGTTTCAAATCTATCCTCAACTGGTGCTCAAATTCAAAATCTAGATCTTCTACGTCAGGCGGGCTTAGTCCCATAATCTTTTGCGATTCTTGATAAAGCTACTGTAGATTTTTGGACAGAACTGTCCTAAATGTGATTTTTTGATTACTTTCGCCTACCTTCATGATTTGCTGATTAATGTTGGGAAAATCTTTTTAAGGCGGAATCTAACTGCTTTGTTTTCTTAGCTTCCCACTGCAACTGGAGAATGGGCAAACTGTCGAGTGCACTGTGGCCAAGTACTTCTTGGATAAGTATCGCATGAAGCTGCGCTATCCGCACTTGCCCTGCCTGCAGGTGGGTCAGGAGCACAAGCACACCTATCTACCTCTTGAGGTGTGCAACATTGTGGCTGGCCAGCGTTGCATCAAGAAGCTGACCGATATGCAGACGTCGACCATGATCAAAGCGACTGCACGCTCGGCGCCTGATCGTGAGCGCGAGATCAACACGCTGGTGAAGCGTGCGGACTTCAACAATGATCCCTATGTGCAGGAGTTTGGGCTAACCATCTCCAATTCCATGATGGAGGTGCGTGGCCGGGTCTTGCCACCACCAAAGCTTCAGTATGGGGGACGCATGTCGTCGGGGATCACCGGACAACAGCTGTTGCCGCCACAGAATAAGGTGAGCCTGGCATCTCCGAATCAAGGCGTTTGGGACATGCGGGGCAAGCAGTTCTTCACGGGCGTCGAGATCAGAATTTGGGCGATTGCCTGCTTCGCGCCACAGCGCACAGTGCGCGAGGATGCATTGCGGAACTTTACGCTGCAACTACAAAAGATCTCCAATGATGCTGGCATGCCCATCATTGGGCAGCCCTGCTTCTGCAAGTATGCCACGGGGCCGGATCAAGTGGAGCCCATGTTCCGTTATTTGAAGATCACTTTCCCTGGACTGCAGCTGGTGGTTGTCGTCCTGCCGGGCAAGACACCAGTCTATGCCGAGGTCAAACGTGTGGGCGACACGGTCCTTGGCATGGCCACGCAGTGTGTCCAGGCCAAGAACGTGAACAAGACCTCGCCACAGACGCTCTCGAATCTGTGCCTCAAGATCAATGTGAAGCTGGGCGGCATTAACTCGATTCTGGTGCCATCCATACGACCCAAGGTCTTCAACGAGCCCGTCATTTTCCTGGGGGCCGACGTCACCCATCCCCCGGCAGGCGACAACAAGAAACCATCGATAGCCGCTGTGGTTGGCTCAATGGATGCTCATCCATCGCGCTATGCGGCCACGGTGCGTGTGCAACAGCACCGCCAGGAGATCATACAGGAGCTGAGCAGCATGGTGCGGGAATTGTTGATCATGTTCTACAAATCCACCGGCGGCTATAAGCCGCATCGTATCATACTCTACCGCGACGGCGTCTCCGAGGGCCAGTTCCCACACGTGCTGCAGCACGAGCTGACCGCTATACGCGAGGCGTGCATCAAATTGGAGCCGGAATACAGGCCAGGCATTACATTCATTGTCGTTCAGAAGCGCCATCACACGCGACTCTTCTGCGCCGAGAAGCGCGAGCAGAGCGGCAAATCGGGCAATATACCAGCGGGCACCACCGTCGACGTTGGCATCACCCATCCCACAGAGTTTGATTTCTACTTGTGCAGCCATCAGGGCATCCAGGGCACCAGTCGTCCCTCTCACTACCATGTGCTCTGGGACGATAATCACTTTGATTCCGATGAGCTGCAATGCCTTACCTATCAGCTGTGCCACACCTATGTCCGTTGCACGCGTTCTGTGAGCATCCCAGCGCCAGCCTACTACGCCCATCTGGTTGCCTTCCGGGCCAGGTAATTATTACTTATACAAGTCAAATAATAATATTTTTATCAAATACCGTTCGCCCACAGATACCATCTGGTTGAAAAGGAGCACGATTCCGGCGAGGGATCACATCAAAGCGGCTCATCCGAAGATCGTACGCCCGGGGCCATGGCACGCGCCATAACGGTTCATGCTGACACGAAGAAGGTCATGTACTTTGCCTAAGCAGTTTAAAGGAAGAGCAAAACCAAAACCACAACAAAAAGAACAACAACACAACAGCAACACCAACATCAACAACAAGGAGCACTGAAATTTCGAACACTAATTCGAATAAGCAAAACATGAAGAAAATATGTACGAAAGCCAAGTCGAAATCATTAGAGGATGATTTCAAAATGATGTTTTTATATATTTAAGTTAAAGGAAAGCCAATACATTAGCTTTTAGGCTACACACACACACATACACACAAATACACAATCAATACCCACACGCCAAAATCGTAGGGATTAGATAAAGCAAAAGTGAATCGAATGTTTATGCACAAGCAGGCGCAACAAATGTGAATGAGAATTCTCAAAAAAAAAAAAAAAAAAAATGTATAATAAAAAGCGTAGCGAAACAAACTAAAGGGAACAAACGAAAGTCAAATCTAACAACAACAACAACAGCTGAAGCGACAACACACATTTGCGATGAACTTTTGTAATAGAATTAATTATATTTTTACACAAAAAGAAGAAAAAAAACAAAAACAAAGTTTAAAAAATGTGCAGACAAACAAAGTGCAGACAACCAAAGGTTTTTTAGTATATCAAAACATGAAAAAAGTTGCTGATTCAAACACAAACACACGACACACACACACAACACCTTACAACAACAACTCGGAATTCTCTGTACTGTGAACGAAGACCACCAACAAAAGCTTAAAAACTTAAAAATAATATAACAAAAAATGACAAATTAACAACAATACGACAAGCATTAAAGAGAGTGTAATAATTAGCCATAACAAGTAAGTGAAGGGAAAGATCAATCGAACTCAAAAAGTCCAGAATTATTAAAGGGCTAGCTTTTAGTAGAATTAAGAGCGGAACTACCAAAACAAAAAAACAACAAAAACAAAATTCGAAGTGAAAGCAAACAACCAACATATTAAACGAAAACTCCAATTTCAACAAGGGACAAACTTTTGGTCAAAACAATGGCTAATTATATAGTATGTATATAAATGAGTACATATATATTTAGGCAACTTTATTGTAAGTGTATAAACACACAAAATCAAATAATACTTAATCAAGTTTTCGTTTGAAGACCGAAAGAAATCAATGCTAAAAGTCAAAATTTGCTGTCTTTAGTTAACAGCAAGTTAATAATTTAAGCTTATGTTTTGTATAAATACACGCATACATATACACAATCAACACACATATATACACAATCAACACACACACACACACAATATAAACACGGCATATCAAATCCCAATGTCCAACTAATTTATGTACCTCTTATTAGCTCAACTTAAGTTTCATAATTTAAAAGAAAAAACATTGTTAATTCTATTTAATGGAGTCTTAAGCAGATTACGTGGTGTACGGGTAAACAATTAATATGCTAAACATATTCAATGCTCTATATAAATATATATATATGAACATATATATATATATATATATATATATATTCCATACTTTCTTAACATAATTTTGCCGCTGCATCCCTTAACTCATAGGGCATATTTAGTTTTAGTTTTAGTTTTTACATATACATTTGCCAATTTTACAAATCTAACAAAATACCATATGCATATATATATATAGATTGAGTTATATATATGTACTCTTATGGAAGACACAGTTCAAGTTAACATTATGCTGATTTGTTCTATTATGGAACCAAAAAAGAAAAAAAAAAAAAAACAAAGCAAAAAAAAAAAAAAGAAAACAAAATGCAATGCAACCCATTTATTTATAACAATAATTATTTTGGACAATTTTGTTTCAGATTTCAATTTTCTATTAGAATATTTTTTAAATCAATTTTTATTTTCTTTTTTTTTTTTGAACAAAGCCTGTTTAAATGTGTCATTACACACACACACACACAGACACACACACACACACATACAGACACAGAAACATATTTACATACATAAAATATATGTGAGCATTATAAAATACATAAATTATAAACATGTTTAAGTGAAACAATTTTCTATTACAAATTAATTTTTTAATTCAAACGAAAACAAAAACAAAACAACGTGTGCAAAATAAGTGAATTTGCAACAAATTTGTTTCTTTTTAAATGTATTTTTTATTATAAGCAAAATATTAATTATTTAGCATGTTTTAACACAAGGGATTAAATTTGTACGTTTATTTCTTAACAACAAAGAGAAAGAAAAAACCTTAAACAAATCAATTATAATTTTAAGCACATCCAAAAGCAACAATGTAAACGAAACAATGCAAACAAAACGAGAAAAATCTGCGGGGTCTCTTTAAGTTTTAGGGTCTCTCAACATTAAAACCCCCAACAACAATTTTACAAATTACCAATTACATTTTTATGTACTTTAAGCTAAAACAAAAAAACAAAAAACAGTAAAAAAAAAAAAAAAAACAATTTATGTGCCGACAATGAATGTATCCTTGTAATTGTAACTTGTACTTGTAAAACACATAGAAGTAGAAGAGGCACGACATTTATTGAGCAAAGTCTAAAGCTTTAACATACATACATATATATCTGTATCTATATCTGTATCTCTAAATCTAACTATATGCGCAGATTCAAACAAAAATCCGTTGACATTTGTAATGAAGGCAAGAACACAATTTTGGCTGCGTAACTTATCAAAATACAAAAACTATATATAGTCATCTGATCCAAATACAAAAAAAAAAGAAAAAATAAGATTTATAGTATATTTTCCACACACACACATAAACACATTTCATGGTTTCTTCAAATGTCGTGCAGCTAAAAACAATGAGCATTATAGCAATATCTCATATGCTACCTATATGTATGTATTTTTATATATAGCGTACAGTGAGATTTCCATGCATAATATAGTGTCTATTAAAACCCAACCGCAAAGCCGACTATAATGTTTCTCTCACTTTCTATGTGTCGACATTTAATTGAGCTTTAAAATACAAAACAAAAAATGAAAAAAACAATTAATAATACTTATAAATGTGCCGTTTATGCAAAACTCAATGATAAAATTAACAAAATATTAGCAACTAAGTAAACACACACAATATATAAATGTCTACAATAATATACAACTATATATGCATACATATGTATGTATACATGGATATATATATGTATTCTAAATAGAACTCAATCGAAGCTAGAACAGCAATTGCACAACTCTTCCTAAAGGAAATAAAAATTTATGCCACAATTAACAAAAGAAAAAAAGAAGGACTAACTCCAAAGCAATTATATATATATATATATATATATATATATATATATATATATATATATATATATATATATATATATATATATATATATATATATATATATATATATATATATATATCTATATATATATATATATATATATATATATATATATATATATATATCTATATATATATATATATATATATCTATCTGTTTGTAACTATGTACTCTATTCTTCCAATTAGTCCCATACAGAAAAGCAACCACGCCCCCCACAATTGTAGTGTTCCAACTAACATGCAAAGACAAAAACAGAATAAAAAAAAATATATATATATATTGAATAAAAAAGAACCCTAGCTGAAATTGGATTAGTAAAAATCTTGAATAAAGTAAAAGTACTCGTAAATCAAAGGTATCAGAACTATCTATCCGAAGCTTACAAATACTTACTTCACTTCGTATATATATATATATACGATCCCCTTATGAAAAAGATCAATTTAAAAGAAAAAAAACAAACTCTTACTTTAAATGTTTATACCAAAACGCCGGGTAATTAATCAATAATTAATTATTACTTAAGCAGAAATGAGCAAAAATACATTATTCGTAAATGATATAAACATATATGAAAATAAAATAAAAAAAAGAATAAAAACTTATTAAGAAATGTAAGCAACGTAAAATATGGGAAATCTGTAACTTTGGTGATCTTTTTAAATGTTATTAGTAAAAAAAAAAAAAGAAAAACAAACAAAAAACAAAACTAACGTAACAAAAGAAACACAAATCAAACAAGTTCTAAATGTGACTTAAATTACGACGTAAACATTTTTTCCACAATATTAATATTGAAGTGTATCATCAGAGACAATTAATTTAATTCAATTGAAATTTAAAAATAAAACAAAAACTAAAACATAAATTATTAAAAATCAGCTGTCTAACAATTAGTGTTAAGCGCTTTAATACAAATAGTTCTTATGTCTAACAAATAATTCAATTAAGTTATATTTTATACAAACGACAAAAACAAAAACCAAACTTTCAAATTAGTTTGCAAGTTTTTTGCGGTTTTACATAATTAGTTTTTTTATTTCAAGAACTAAATCTACATTTGGCAATACCCATTTGCATGTCTATATACATATATATATATGTAAAATCAAAAACGAAAGAAAAAACATTCGATCGCAGACAAGAAACAAAATACATAGACACATATTTTTGTTCAATAAAAATAAATTTAACAAAAAAAAAAAAAAAAAAAAAAAATAATTGGTTGAAATGGATGTGAATAATGTCAAAAGACATTTTTTGAAACTATAATTGGAATAGAACTTGATTTACTACTTGGAATGGAACTTTATCCCAAATGTTGTCACTAATTGACAAAGGAGTGAAAAGCCTCAAGTGCTTACTGGTTCACTGACCCGTTTATTTCTTTCTTGGGGAGCGTAAAATTTCCTGCCTTTTTGCAGCCCTCAATTCCATAAAGTAGCCTTAGTTTTAAGTCATTGAATAACATTCAAAAACTTTCATCGTTTTAATAAAAAAGTCTGCTTGTCAATATTCAAAATTAAAAACTACAGATTTGGAACTAGGGCCATAATTTATACATCGATAACAAATCCACAAGAATAACTATCGATATGTACTCAATGCTACGATGGCCACTACGACTGCTGACTCTGGGCAGAAGTCGCGAAAATAGCGCCTTGAGCATACCTATACAACAGCAGAAGGGAACGTATGTCAATAAAATGGATGGGAAACGTGCTTTGATTGTCCTGGCACCAGGAGCCGAAGAAATGGAGTTCACCATTGCTGCGGATGTGTTACGCCGCGCGGGCGTGAGTGAAAAAATCGAATGTCTGCCTATTTATAGTAAGATGTTTGTTGTTGTTTTGCTTTAGATTAATGTGACGGTAGCTGGACTGGAAGGCAGCGAACCAGTCAAATGTTCGCGTGACGTGATGATTGTGCCGGATAAATCGTTGGAGGACGCTGTTACGGACGAGGTATACGATGTTATTGTTTTGCCCGGGGGTCTGGGTGGCTCGACCGCAATGAGCAACTCGAAGGCAGTTGGCGAGCTGCTGCATAGACAGGAATCGGCAGGGCGCCTAATCGCAGCTATTTGCGCAGCACCCACAGCGTTGGCCAAGCACGGCATCGCCACTGGCAAATCCCTGACTTCTTATCCAGCTATGAAGCCGCAGCTGGTTGACAAATACTGGTAAGTACATCAAACATTGGTAGACGAATCGGTTCAACAACTAATTAATATGTTTCTTAGCTATGTGGACGATCAAAATGTCGTCCAGGATGGCAATTTGATCACCAGTCGTGGACCCGGCACAGCGTACGAATTCGCTTTGAAAATATCAGAGCAACTCGCGGGTACGGCCAAAGCACAAGAGGTAGCCAAAGCCATGCTGCTGAGCTACAATTAAGTTATTGACATGATATTAATCTCCAAAACAAAAAAGTGATAACTAAATAAAGTTAAAGAAAAGCAAGTAAATACGCTGTAATCTTTAAGAATTTATTAGTTACTACCGGTACATAAGTATTTACGAATATCGATATTTTACTGTATCGATAGTTTTATAATTGAGTATTCGATGCCCTTCGAACGACCTCGGTCAAATTTAAATTAAATACGTTTTCTATGTAATTTTAAATGAAGTGCGTCTATTTAGAATATTTCGTTTTCCTCTTTTGTAATCCTGAAAGGTTATTTAATTTATTTGTTGCTGAAAAACTTGAAAATTAACTACACTTTGCATTTTGCATACAAATTGTGGTAGCAAATAAAATTTATTTAATTTTACGTATTTAAACTTGGCGCTTCTCAAATGTAAACGTATGTGACGTAATGAGCGCCACTCCGTACTCAGGAAAAAAAAACTGGCAATGCACAGCCTACCTTATACGCTTTCGTGCCATGCGCAGAATGGACCTGTTTCACAGAAACAATTGCGCTCTCCTCAAGCGCTCTCTCTGAGTGCAGTCGCCGCCGGATAGAATTATTTCACTTGCTCAATCGATAGACGATATCAGTTTCAATTCAAAAGTCAACGCGGTAGGACGTGTGTGCGCGCTCCACTACCACCGCCAGGCCCGTTACTCGCATTACATTTCGGTAGAATTAAATTTCGCTGCACTGAGAAATTTTCATTGCGTGAGCGTGTGTATGCAATTTGGGCACGTGAATTATAATTTATTGTAGCGAATACGCCTCCTACATGTGCATAACTGAGTGTGTGTGTGTCTGGCTATCTAATCGTGTAAGTGTAGTCTGTGTCGGTGTAATAACACCGACTATTGTAAATTGCACAAGTGTAACGGTATCTACATGTAGAAGTGCACCAAGCGCAGCAACAACAACAACAAGAGCAACATCAACTCTATTGTAAAGTGTGTGTAAACGAATTGCAAACCAAAGCGTAGAACCGAAAAAAAATAGTTGTGCAGCTCATTCAAACTGCAAGCGTGTAAAAGAGATTTTCCAGCAAAAACAGCAGCAACTCGAACGATGCGCTTGCTTAAATTGCCATAAATTATTTTATAATTTTTTGTGTATGCAGTGCATACATTAATGTGTGTGTGTGAAAATTAACATAAGCATCTGAGCAGGCAGCTACGAACAAAAGCTAAAATATTGCTCGAGAAAAGCCAAATCGAAAAGTAAAATAAAAAAATATATTGTGAAAACAACAGCAACAACAACAAGAGCAGGGTGCTCAGTCGCTCCTTGCGCTCATTTCGTGTCGCCTTGTCTATCTTTTCAACCATCTCTTTTGCTGTAAGTGCGCTGCTCTCTCTCTGTCACTCTCATGCTGCCGTCTCTGCTGCTCCTTATGAGTCAGCTTGCAGAGCAGCGCTGCTCGCGTCGGCGACTGCAGCACGATTTGAGGGCAATGCATGGCAAACAACAAAACGGAAAAAGAAAAAACAAAAAAAGAAACGTGCAAAAGAAATTGTGCAAAACACAAAGATTCAACGTGTTTCGATCCTCTGCCGAATGACAAATGCAAAATGAGAAAAAAAGAAGAAAAAAGTGCATGGAACAGATCATCACAAGAAAAAGAAAAAAATTATAAAGCTCCAACAATAAACGGTATTTGTTCTCATGAGGAATTTTAGTTCCAGCCGTCAACATTTGTTTTTGCTCTGCTAATGTGTTTGTATATTGGTATATATGTGAGTGTGTGAGTGTTAAATAAACAGCTACATAATTTGTTTATAAACTTTTTAATGGGGCGCAGGCAACGTACATATTTGAATACACATATCTATATACATATGTGCATGTGTGTGTGCTTGTAAATTGTGTCAACCCTCAACCCTCGTCAGAGAACGTCGCAGCTGCGGCGCTGCCGGCAAAGGCCGGTTTATATAGTGGCTGCGCTGCTTCTGCCAAGATGCAGCAACGTTCTCAACGTTATCTCTGTCAGCGCTGACATCGAAAGCTCTCCTCCCTTCAAATTTCGCACAGTGATGCTAATAAGCCGATGCATGTGATTTTTTTTTATCTACATTCATTAAGTAATGTTTTTTTTTTTTTTTTTGCGGGCCTCTTGAAAAATCGATAGTAAATGTCAGGGAGGGGTAATTTTTTGAGTGGTGAGTGACACATTTCACATGTTCCGTTTTGATCAGTCAATCGCACGCATTACTCATACACACACGCGCACACACTGACATTCAACCTGCTGCCTGCCGCCTGCCAATGGCAGCCCTGACACTGACCACAACAACATTAATAAAGCAGACAGAGCACAGAGCGTACAAAGAGAGAGAGAGAGTGAGAGAGAGAGAGAGAGAGAGAGAGAGTAAAAGATAGGGAGAGGAAGAGGAGCCAGTGCAAGACATTTCGCTCTGAACATTACCGGCGCTCTGTTTACAATTTACTTTTTTATTTTTATTTTTTTTAATTTTTGTTTTTTGTGTTCGTCTTTCTTTATTTTGCTTGTTCTTTTTATAACAGCAAAGTTCAGTGGCTGCTGAAAATGCACGCAATCAACCCCCAAACACGCACACACACTTACACAGACGTAAATACTCACATGAACACGGACTTTTGGATGTTTGGCCTTTTGGCAGCTGTTCCAATACAGTGAATGCTCCTCAGTTACAGTCATTTTAATTAATGAAAAATTAATTTATACTACATACATATGTATTTCTGTAGGTCCTGGCACAGTACTGTGAGTTTTTTTGCTCCGATTTATTTAAGAGGGAAAATAAACTAATTTTTATTCAGGACTAACTTTTACCCCCAGGTATATTTGAGTCAAATATTATGATGTTTGCAGAGTTTGCTGCTGAGAAATACATTTTAGGTCGGCGCGCTCACACTAGCGCGCATTTGCTGTATATTATAATTCATATTACGAGCTGCAATGTGTTTTCTCTCCCTCTCATCTTTGTTTCCCTCCCGCTCTAACTTAACTAGTTGTAACATCATCAAATTGATTTGCGGCCCTTGCCTAGAAAAGCAACAACTCAAGGGTTGCCGAGGTAGTTGCTGCTGCCGTCGTTCTCGTTGTAGTGGTTGTTGTTCTGCTGTTGGCCCGGAAAATGCACTCGAGCGTTGACTGTAGCTGTTTTATTGCTTCGTCTGCCTGTGTCTACATCCACTGCCCCTACTCTTCTCTGTGTTGTTCTTCTTCTCTTAGCTGTCTGACAAGCTATGCGTTTTTACCATGCACTTGGCCCATGTTTCTTGTTTTTTTTGCTTTTACTTCTCTTGGCTAAAAAGTTGCCCTCGGTCTGTTTGGCGTCTGGGTGTGTCGGCCCAATCCTCAGTCCCCAGTCCCCCAGATCCCCAACCATAGTCTCAGCGGAACTTTGAACTCGTAACTAAAGTTCAAGTGTCGCCGCTTTGCATGCGAATTAAGGGCGTGCCGCTCGAGAGTTGCCCGATTAGCCTAATTAAAGCGAAAGCCCAGTAGCTACAATGAAGCTATTCTACAATGTACAACTTTATTGATGGGTCTTGCATCACCGTCACTTCAATTAAAACATAGTAGATACTTAGTTCGACTAGAAGTAATGTAGAACTTTATTGTTGTCTCTTGCATCTTTCATCATCTGCATCATGTCTTGGGTTATCTGGCATGTGGCATCTCTGATAAGCGAACAACCAGCGCAATCAACAAGTCAGTTTCCACGGAATTAATATTAGTTACCCAGCTTCAAACTTCAAAATTTCCAGCTAATTAAAATTCTGCAGAGGAAACGCCTACAAAAACTATAAACGAAAAACAAAACTCTATTCTCCAGGCCGCACCGTGAAAGGAAAGCCCCAATTAGACCGCCAACTGACGCTCGTAAACATGAAAAATAAAGTGTTTCAAACAGGCCCCATTTAACAATTAGCGGCTAGACAGTTGAAAAGATGAAAGACCAACTGATGATTAGATGATGCAGACTTACGAACACTTTAAAAAGTGACTGATCTTTGGTGGAATGATTGAATATCAGGCGATTGGATTTGCTTAAGAGGAGAATAAGGAATATGTTGGGCTAAATTGTAAAGTGTAAGGATGATAAAGAACTGTTCTTTATAGGCCCATGAAGCGGAATTCACGAATATCTGAGCATAAGTGATCAAAGATTATTTAGAAAAAGGCTTGAAGGAATGCTCTTAACATAACCATGAAAATTCTGCAAAGATTGAAGATAATAATGATAAATACATTTAAATTTAAGAATCGATAAAATAATAATGACTGATAATTATTTGAAACAGTTTTCAAAATTGAAAAATTTAATGAAGGGAAAATTTAATGAAGGGATAATTATACATATGATAAATATTATTTATTTTTATTTGATTATGTTATTACAATATAATGGATATTACACATAAGGCGTATAGTCTAAGATCTGTATTGAGAAGTTCTCTCAACCGCCTAAAGCTACAAATATGCTAATTCTAAAATTAAACTACTTAATTTTACGCTTAAAACTGATAATAATAAATTAGATAATAGCTCAGTTTAGATATTATGCCGCCAGCTGTCGTTCGCCCAATGCAAACTGGAATGTAAATTATGAAATTCGAAATATTTGAAATAACTATCATTTTTAATTGAGCTCGTTTCCAACTGATATGCAAAGTGTTTGCCTAATTGGGTGACCCGAGCGGCAATCCGATAACTAATTGCATGGCCCCACGGCCCCAGGCTCGTGATAGATGACATAATCACCGATATGCGCCCGTGCTATATAACGCCAACAATATAATGATCTAATATCGTCGTTTACTCAATCAATGCAATTGAGAATATGATTTCATTGGTTTCTAGTTGCTTATGTAAGGCGAGACTAATGCCGTTTATTAATGCCTGTCGACTTTCGAGACAATTAAAAAATTGTACTACGGCTAGTTCCCATGGTCGGGTATTTAGGCCTATCCCACCCCCTCCCCCCAGCAGGTGCTGGTATGTCGTTTCAAATTCTATATTTTATGCCCTGTAAATATTGGAAGAGACTGAGAAAGAGCATGTTGTGGTTATAGACAAGTATCCATGAAATTTGACTCCTACTTGGATTATGCATATGTCCGTAGAGTTTGATTTACTCGGGCTAATAACCCACTCGATTTCGCAAGATCAATAAATATCAATGTTAATTTGAAGTTTAATAACATTTTGTGATATCGATGTAGATAAAATATTTATATTTATGATATTGATAAATGCTGATGAACCCAAACTATATTTATCGAGATCATAAATATTAAGGTCACTTTTGATATTAAGCAATAAGTAACTTTACTAATTAATATTACAGAAGATAAAAGGTAACTAAAAGGTAATTTAGTTTATAGACTTCCCTTTATATGTGACTGGTTTTTACACCTATAGGTAATACAGAGAACAGGGAATAGGATATCTGCTAGTCGTTCGCTTTTGTTAGAGTCTCTATGCGTTGTTTTACTTTTTCCAAGCGATGACGTTGTCAAACTGGTTGCCCATTGTGTGCGTTTTATCAGCATTTATTGTTTTGTGACGGTTTTTATTTCTCCCATTGGCTGTTATTGTCCGTTCAACTGTCGCTTAATTGACTTTGTTAGTGGCCTCTCTCTGCTGCCTCGCTGATTCCTCTCTTTGTGTCTCTTTTTGGCACTGGGAACCCCATTGCTGATCTAAACTCGGTGCACGTGCAAGCAGGTCTTGGCATTGCCTTAGTCTTTCTTTGGGCGAGGAATCAACGAGCGAAATAGACTCCTCCTCTCTGGCCATCAAAGAGTCTTGCGGTGTGTGCTTCAAGTGCTTTTTTATGGGCTCTTCACACACTGAAATCGAGCAGCGACTTGTCGAGTTATATAAATGTGGCGTTGCTTACCACATTGTTGTCAGAATCGTTATACAAGTTGTGAACCGCCAGTTCCGGTGGTTCGCTTGATAACCAAGGTTTAGGAATGTGAGTACGAAAAAACGATCAAAAGGAAGCATTTGCTTTTAACAATTTTAAGTTAGAGAGAGAGAGAGAGAGAGAGACTGAGAAATTTGCCAAAATTTTAACTAGTTCACACAAATCGAATTAATAATGCATTTTGGTTCCCATTGGCATAAATAGGTTGTTTCAGTTATATTATTATATTATTTATGGAAGATTCAGATCTATGAGTTTTAGGAAGCTGAACTTTAAAATAGGAATTTATCGTAAATATCCCTAAAAATATATTTATATATTCATTAAATATATTGTTTTTTTTATGTATGTATGTATGTACATATATCACACAGATACTCTTAGGCTCTTCTGTCCGTCATTCTGTC
Organism: Drosophila navojoa; assembly: GCF_054131105.1. NCBI lineage: Eukaryota > Metazoa > Arthropoda > Insecta > Diptera > Drosophilidae > Drosophila > Drosophila navojoa. The sequence continues at coordinate 23,536,641 of NC_142893.1, read as the reverse complement.
AGCTCTTGTTGCTGGCTTCTTGAATTTGCAATTCAATCCACACACATTTAAATTTAGCTCAGAATTTATAGCCCCTGCAGATATCCAGTTTCCTGTCTATCATCTAGAGCATCTAGCTCTGGGTCCTTAGTCTAATTATAGGTATTTATTTGCAACAGCTCCTAAATCTTAATTATATATATTTGCTGACTCAAAAGCTGTTCGGATCTCTGTCGCTAGCCGCGGCGATGCCGGAGGGCAGCTCGTCTCGTTTTCATTTTCTATTTTCGAATTCAAATGGGATGTCTGCTAATTTACAAGTTAAATGTGCGAACCATTCGGATGTTCTTAATTAAATCTGTATAAAATGTAGTTTTAGAGCTTCTCAAGAGCTTCTGTCTTAGCACACTATACAGATAGCTTAGCCATACGATAAATCAACGTTTAAGCAACCTTCGTTAGATTTGAACAGCGATTAGATCAGCGCTTTAACGTCTTCGATACCCTGTAATCAGTGTTACGTTAGGTAAGACTAAGCACATATATTAGTTTATCGACCTTATTTGATCTGACTTTCGATCATATCTCTATTTAAGTGAGAATAAGAATATATTCAATCATTGACCTGATGAATCTTGATTTTCTACTATTCTGTTGAACAGAGATAAATTTATAAAAATGAAAAAGATTTGTAGAAAAAATGAAAGTCTTTTCAGGTCGAAAATTTTCTTTCCTCTCTCTAGTTCTCATCGATCCTTATACATATGTATTTGCAATTTTTTCAGGATATATTGGAGTCTATATTTGCTAATCTATTTAGCTTACACTTGCTCTATTTAGTCGATAGGTACAAAAGTAAAGGCCGCCCGATTCATTGCCTTTTTTTCGTTTTTTCTTCTGAATTATAACTGTACAAGTTATCAGTCAAAAAGAAGAAAGAATTCATGACTGCTTATCTGTTGATAAGCGCACGCACACAATTATTTTTGTTATTTGTTGTTGTTGCATTTTGGGCTTTTTGTGATAAGTTTGTTGATTTGAGGGCCGACAGTGACGCCTACGTCGGCGTCAAAGCTTACAGAGTCTGTCTGTACAGTTTGACACGCACTCCAGTGCAAATGACAACCTGCGCATTGGACAGTTTGAAAAGCACTCGAGCGTAGGTGACAGGCATTCGAAATGTTAAGTTTGCCAATCACGTTTGCCTAGCCAATGCCCCCTTCCTCTATCTTAATTGTACAGTTAGTTATTCGATGTGACTGCCCAAATGTGTCCACAAAAGACTTTGATAAAAGTCATAAAAAGCATGCGGCAAAAACAAAACCGCGTCAAAACAATTCCCATAAATAAACACACACACACACACACACTTGAGTATACTTGTACACACTCATACGTATACAGTTATTATTGCCAAAAGGCACTCAATAATAATACAATTCAGCAGCGATAATTGGCCATTGAGCCGATGAGGAAGAGAGGGAGAGAGAGAGAGACAGTTGGCTAGGCTAGCTGAACTGGAAGCCTGCCGTTAGGTGTCCAATAAAAGTTTTTCTGGTTCTGCTGTTTTCTTATGTGGTCCGACAATTTTTTACTCTTGCACATTGTACGCTGCTTCGCAACGTCTGCAGCGGCAGCAGCAGCAGCAGCGGCGACTATTTCCGGTATTGCATTGCGCTTGCGCAAATGCTCTCTGCTGTTTCTCTCTCTCTCTCTCTCTCTCTTTTCTTCTGTGTCTCTCTTCTTAAGAAACCGGTCTCGCATTTCTATTACCGCTCTCTCTCTCTCTCTCTCTCTGTCGCTGACTTGCTCTCTGCATTTGTATCATGTTGACATTTCGCTGCACTCTCACACACTTGCACACGTGCACCGTTGTTTATCAGTAAACGTAGTTTCCGTTGCTTCTTCGAAATTCATTGATTGTAAATTGCGCGGCCGTTTTTCGACATCGAAAGCGCCGTTCTTTTGTTACTCAATTTTTGTATTTATCCAAGGCACAATGACTGCCAAACTAAACACATAGCTTATCGCTAACAGCGTTTTCCGTTTATTCACTGTGTGCGTGTGTGCGCGTTGTTGTTGTTTCATTAGCTGGCATTGACCCACTGGCAAACCATTGCCTCGCGAGCAGCTGATAACAAGTGTTTTCATGTTTTTGTTTTTGTTGCTGTTGTCGTCGTTGCTATTGTTGCCGCGCATTTCACAAATACATCGGCGGTCGGACAGTCAGCTGCTGTAATTTTCAGTGCCGCCCAAAAGTATACTGTGAATAATTTTAAGTCAACGACTCTCAAACTGTGGAATTTATAAAAGAAAAAAGGCAAAATGAAAACTAAAAAATAAGTTATTAAAAATATTGAAAACGGAAAACAGTTTAATAAACAGCTCGTAAAAGTTGTAAACTTTAACAACAAAAAAAAAAAAAAAAAAAAGTAAATATATAAAAGTAACACAATATACATAAAGATTGCAAAAATAATAAAAAATAGTGTAACAGTGTGAAATATAATTAAATCACAGCTAAAGTACAGTAAAAGCTCGTAACAGATGCCGATTTCAGGTTCAATAATTGCTTAAAATGACATTGTAATATGTGCATGAATAAGTTAAGAAGAAAAATATTAATATCATATTATTCCATCAGTATAATGAAAATGTTTCTTGTTGAAGAATATTATCATTATTTGACACACACAATATTTAATTACTGATTTAGTCTTTTATTATTTATTTTTTACAGCCAAGTATTAAAATGAACAAAACAACATTAGCAAAATATTAGTAGAATTTTTAATTAGTGCTTAAGTAAGGAATACAAAGCCCAGCTCTGGAGCAGGCGAGAGAGCAGCAACGCACTATCTCGCTCGCACACCTCGTCTTCACTACACGGAGCAGAAGACGCGGCAAACACGGCGTCCCCGCGGAGTTACGCTCGCTCTCGCTCCACGCCGCAATCGCCGCACTCGCCGCAGCTGTTGGCGATCGCCGGGCGAGGGGAGGAGTTGGAGATCAATTGCAACGACAACGGTGGCATTCGGAATACAACACCAACAGGTGCTGGCAATTCGGCGCATGGCTCGTGCCCCCTGCTCCAGCCACGGCATCATCAATCCGAGCAGCAGCTGTGCAAGCGCCGGCGCATCTATGCATCCACGGGCAGCGCAGCGAACATTATGATGGATCGCGAATCCCTTAGCGAGTGGGCTAAGGACAAGCCGCTCAGCATACTGCAGCTGGATCCGGCGGATCGTGCCGTCCTGCGCATAGCAGGTGAGTCGAGCATATCTTGAAATAAATCATTTTATTATTACTCTAATTGTATTGCAATATTTTATATGTGGTCATTTACGATAAATTGATATGATTTGATATTATACATGATTTTGTCAGAATTTAGGAGTCTTAAAATCATCTGAAATATATGTATCTAAATAGTTCGATACATCTCTGAACGTTACACACGTAAATATAAATTCTGAATTTATAAAAGATTAGAGCAATTATGGACGTTTTTAATATGATTTACCAAATAAAGTAGAGACTTAGGAACACATTGAGACTCCAATAATCGAGTTCATCCAGTTTGCATTTAATATTGAAAATGTTATTATTTCGATAATACTAATAAAAGTTTTAAGTAATCTCTGCTAATCTATATTGTTACATAAACCCGCAAATTATTGTTATCAATGGATTCCTCTCACTTTTATAATATTATGTATGCAAACTTAATTGCTTCGTCATTAAATGGACCCAGATATCATTTTATTCAAATAGGTTTCGTTCATGCTAATAATCCCTTCCCAGTTTCATTCAGAATAACCCCAATCCCATTCAGACGCCAAACTATTGTCTGTGCCAATTCTTTGTTGGCCAAATATTTGCACTACCCACTTGAACAGGGCTCAGAGACTGCAGTGCTTCGCCCGGGTTTCCCACACGCTTGTGCGACGCTTGGTTCATTGCACTATGTTCAGGCAGTTGCTCTCAAACTGTGCCACAACTCAATGCATTAGGCCATTTAAACGGCTGCCGCCGCATTGACATTTTTCCAATACATTGCCAACAGTTACCCTCCCTCTCGCTCTCTTCTCTTTCTATTGTCTACCTACCTCTCTCTCTCCCTCTCTCTCTCTTGACGCTCCCGATCCGCTGTTGGAAGTCGCATATTATGCGCTAATTCCACGCCTAACGGTACAGCCTCCGCTGCTGTCGCTTTTATTCTATTTCTGTGCCGCCGACGGAGTCGCTACGCAGCCTACAGAGTTGGCGGTTGCACCCAGCCTCACCTCAGTCCGCGCCGCCCCTACGCCCCCTTTTACTGCTTGCCTCTTACTAGCGATTTGTATCTGGCCATGTTTCTAGATGTTTTGCTGCGCCTTTTCATGCACTTGTTGGAAGGGTATTTCGATTTTTTTGCTGTGCTAGATGATTCCAAGTCCACATATATCGTATAATCATATGTGATTTATTCTATAGGGATCAACAGTTTGGTTGTCCTTAGCCCTGTTTCCTAATCTGTATGTAAAACTGGGATAATCAAATATATTATCATCTAAATAGGATTTCCGTTCAACTTTTCTCATATCTCAAAAATCGATAAATCCCAGCCTCGATCTTATGTAACTGTGAATGATATTCTTTAGATTTATATGAGCGCTATGCTTAATATCAAAATATCTATTGTTCATATATAAATGCATAAAAGAAAGAGTATCTATCTACTTCATCTAGATTACAAGATTTTCGCGCTATTCTTGCTTTCGCAATCGCAACATAAAAATTGAAATTTATGTCGCCGTCATTTTGTTGCCTCCGTTGAGGGCATTGTTCGGTTAACAAACAATTTGTGCTGCCAGCTTTTTTGCGTATTGAGTCCAATGCTCTACAATATTTAGTTGCAGCAGGCTCTCAGCTATTTGTGACCCGTTACCCAGCTCTTGACGGAGGTGCAATGGAGAGGAATGTGAAATGTGTGTGCTTGGATTTAGTTCAGGAATTTCTAGAATACAAATTTCTATTTGATTTTGAGTTGAATCTAAATTTAATTTTTCGACGAGAATGAAGGATTTGAGGAAAAGTAATATACACAAAAATAGATATAAATTAAAAGTCAAAAAATGTAGAGTCAAAAAAAGAGACTCAATATAGGAAAATATAAAAATTTATTATTTACTATTATTATATAGTATACATATACATACATATTAAAATATTATAGTGGGATTGTGTTGCTTAGAATTAGTGTTACTTTTATCGATGTCTACCACACAATATACTAGATATAATATATATATATATATTGCATATAAACACATAAAATAAATTGATATAAATTCGAATTTGAACACATTTTCGAATCAGAAATATGTCTCGCTTAATCTTGGACATTTTTGCCACATTCTTGAGCATTCAAATTATTTTCAATGTCTGTTTTGGTTAGTTTTATGAGCTGTTTGAATATATATAAATATAAATATAAATATAAAAAAAAAACAGACAAATATTAATCGAATGTGGGTTGATTTCCTTCTTCGATCTTGATCTTGACTCATCTGCTCAGCTTGATCAACTCTCTGCAATAATATTTCAAGTTCAAATAGTTGGCTAATCCTCTACGTAACCTTGGGTGCTTCAATAATTCAACACTTTCAACAACTTTCCGAGACGCCCACAATATAGCCACGCCCACAAATATGTAGCATTTCATAGCAGAGAAAACAAGCCAGACTTAAGACAAGATTTGCAATGAAAGCGAAAACCGCTTCAGGCTAGAAAAATAGATAAGTTGATTGAGATTGACAGCTGGCGGCAGCTGACACTGGGGGCGTGGCACACACACACACACACGCACACACACACTCTCAGGCTAACAGAGAGACAGACTGACACCCACGAATGGCGGGGCAGTTGCGTAGGCATGAAAAAATCGAACCGATTTGCAACAATTTTCAAAGTTTGTTAGACAACTTTTAATGTGGCAAAGTTTTGCATTTGCATTTGTGTTTTGTTGTTGCTGCTGCTTTTAGAGTTTTAATTAGCCCTGAGCCAGTTAACCCACACACCCACACACTCACACACACCCACTCGCTTTGTGTTCGTGTAACGGAAAAACTTGGCTGTAAAAAAAAAAATGATTTTTTGTGATTCAACGATTCGCATTCAGCTTATAAAATCGACACCCACGCCGACTGACTCAACAGGGGGCCACGCCTCTTTTCCTACTTCACCTACCCTTGACTCTCCTTGCCCCTCTCACCTGGCGCATCAATTCGTTCATTCAATCATTCAGCATAATTATGTTTTGGACTCGTTAATAATTTGCTCAAACATCATTTGTTGAAAGCGCTTTAATTTATGCCTACTTTGAATACATTTTAAGCCGTTTCTTTCCATCTCTCTCTCGTGCTCATTCTCTATTGTGATCTCTTTCCTTTAGTCTGTAACTGTTTCCTTCTTTGTCTATATATATTTTTTGTACGCCTGCGCGACGTTTCCGTTTTTGGTTGCGTTGCGCCAATTCTTCGGCTCAAAATCTGTAAGGCGCGTGGGCAGAAATTTCTGACACCGTTCGCCGGTTAGATAGTTTGCTTGAAATGCTCTAACACAGGGATGTACCCGATATATCAGGTAGAAATAAAAAGTATTGTACCATTACCGGTTACCACCGAGTATATGGGAGGGCAATCAATAGTGTAATAATAATAATGAAAAACAAAAACGCTATTAAAACATACACAATGTAATGTATGATAATCGATAAGTTATCGATATAACAATAATTTATGTATAATAATACATTTTTAATTTATGAGTATTGACTACTGATGACATTGACAAATATAATTGTATATTGATCTTTGTCTTAATTTTATAATCAGTTGTTAATTTGTAGCTTGTTAACCAATGAATTATCGATATGTTATCGACAAACACTGAAGTAAACTGAATATTAATCTAGCTCAGATAGTATGAACAGAAAGAGTATTCCATATTCAAAATTGAAACACAACATTTTCTTCTTTTAAGATCTCCAAAAAATAATTTCTTTGTGAGTGACGAATTGATTGGCCAAATTACCTATTTTAGTCGCAAGGCACATACAAATTAGCTCATGGTATGCGGTCAGAGTTTGAGAAAAAGCCAAGCATAAGCATTATGTTTAGCTTGTTATCGGGCGGCAGGCCGCTATCGATGGCTGCCCATTGAGCGACAGGCCAAACCTCTGAATTGCAGCCGAGTTGATATTTATTTAGCATATTTCATTAATAAATTTCATGACTTGCCTCTGGCCGTGCTCAATGGAATCGCATTGATCTATTCGAGCTACTTGCTATGCAGCTCACAAATCGAACGTGTGCACTGTTTTAATGTTTAATTGGCCTGGCAACAGGCCCCGTACCGGAAGTACAGTTGAACCGCTGCCAGAGTTGTCGCTTTATTGAAAAATAGTAGAGTGTAAGTTATATCCTCAATGAAGTTTTCTTTCTAGCATACTGCAGTATTCTAATGAAAAATGTAATGAGAGTCGAAAGTCTGTGACAATTTTCAAAATATTATGTAAAGCAAATGGATTGACTTATCCACTTGCAACCTAAAACGAGCGAGGAATCATGGGAGTTACATAAATTTTGGTAAATACATATCATTAGCCTCCAAATATGTATAACTGTGCAAATTTCCATAAACCTCAGAATTGTCCGTTAGCTCGATTTTGTATTTAAATTATTTTCGGGTGTAGAATACAAAATTTTGGGCTAAATTTCACTCTTTTTAAATTGTTATTTCAAATTCATTTCGTACTTATAATATTAAAAATTTAATATTGAAATGCTTTGCTCTGGCGAAACCTAGAAGATTGTTTCTTTCTTACGCTCTCCAGTTGAAGTATACCTTGAAAATTTACTGAGATCTTCATCTAAACTTTAAATGTTGTGTGAAATATTATATTATGTTCTAAAAAAAAAGAGTTAGTTTTTAAAGTTTTTGATTCAAAACACAACTTTTATTCATATCTCAGTAAATTTTCAAGGTATACTTAAGGAATAATGTATATACATACATAAGTAGGTAATCAATATATGTATATCTTACGCAATGGGTTTGTTGTAATAAAATTCATGCATCTTCCAAAATTCCTACTTAGTCAGTGAAACGTAAGTGTGCAGCTCGTCTTTTATTTTTCAATTTGGTATCTTTTGGACTTTTTTGCTCTTGTGTTTTTTTTATCGTTTTTTTTTGTGTTCTTTGGTGTTTATTTCGGCATTGTGCTTTGTTTTGTATCTTATAGATACGCCTACTACTGCGGGGGTACATAACACGATGTTGTTAATTGAAAACTGATAACTGTGTGAGCACCCACTCCCGCCCCCTCTGCCCAGAGCTCGGGAACAGTTGTTGCACTTGGAACCTGCTTCTGTTTGGCAGGCACGTAGTGCTCCACAGCTGTCTTTGCGTTTCTTTCTCCCTCTCTCTGTATATTTTTTGCTGTATTTTGCTTTGCTGCTGTTTTCCTTCATTCCGTTTTGGTTTTTAATTGTCATTATGTATGCGTGTCGTTCGACCATATCGCGGGGCGTGTTGTCAAATCTGGCATGTGTATGGGGTATTATATCTATATACATATGTATATAAATATATCAGTGTATGAGTCTGTTGATATCTCTAATTAGTTTTCAATTCAATTTGCATTTCCTCCATCTCGCTCGCTCTTCAGCCGAACGTTAATTAACCGTTTGGAAATTATGACAATTTTAAGTGCCTGTGAATTTAATTTGAACTTAACGACTTAGTCAAACGCATATAACAAAGACAAAAAAAAAAAAAAAAAAAGAAGCTAAACAAATCTAAACTGGCCAAAAATAGCTCTATAAATCGATGAGAAATAATGATCTTTGTTGACAATCTGTTGACTAGTTATGTGCATTGCTTTCATAATTAGCTACTCGAGTGAGATGTGTTCGGGCTCGAAGTAAAAAGAAACTTATAGACTGAAGGTCAGCTAACTTATAAGTCACATTCCTAAGCAAATCAACTTCCCAGTTAGTATTTTTCTTTAGTTTCTCAGTCTGTAAATTTTTCCAGTTTCCTCAATATTTACTGTTTGTACACATCTTTCATATCGCTCTGATACTTTTTTATCTGTCTCCAGCGAAGGCTGCGCAAACCATATGGCATAGTTCCCTAGCTGACTGGGGCTCTTCGAGTTTCTGTGACTCATTAAGATAAGCAATTTTGTGTGTCAATTTGTCAACTCCAAAAAAAAAAGAAGAAAAAACAAACAAACTGACATCGCAACTCTTAACGGAACAGACAATTTATTTTGGCTATGTGTCTCTGTGGATATGCCAAAAATAAACGTTGATCAAAAGCCCGTTTGCCGCCCTCTGCGCAATTCAATATAAAATGATCTGGCGAATAAGAGTGCTTGACGCCGTGAACGCCCTGTAGACGAGCCGCCAAAGGCTTTTGAAACTCTTGTTTTAATAATTTGTTTAAATTAAACACTTGAGTTTCTAGTTAAACTTAACAAAAAAAAAAACACAATAACAGAACCGTACAGGTCTGAACGAATGTTAGAATTACATCGATGCTTATTAAATGCAAACAATATTACAATTCTCAACTAGTTTACAAAAATATATTATTAATCTTTCAATTCAATTCAATTCTAAGAATTAAAGAAAAAATGTAATTTCTTTCTTAAACTTTGTTTAAATTTACGATGTCTATCAAAAAATGAAAGCCTTTTTTTATATGAATGCAAGATTCCTAACTATTAAATTAAATTTTAATTCTAAGAATCTTCTTTGAATCAGAACTTTCTTCTAAAATTTGCAGAAAGTTAGGAAACTCTGTTAAAGTTACTTCGTTTTGAAGAGTTTCTCTGTTGGCTCATCTATTCAACAAGTTAAAAGTCTAAAACATATACCAAATAAATTAGAGATATCTTACTTCACACATAGCCTTCACATAATTTGCATAGCAAAAGTCGCTGAGTTCAATGAGGTCTATGAAGAGCTCAAACTGAATGTTCAAGCCATTCAAGGCTTATTTGATGATTTGCAGGGTATGGCAAAGCAAATACTAATTTGAATGGAAACTGATATAAACCATATAACAATACGAAAATGTATTTGCATTGCATTGTACACAAATATTTAATTACGCTACTAATTGCCATTGGCGCCGACAACAATCACAAGCACTTTAACCAATATGCGAGGTCAAGAGACTTGTGACTTAACTCCACCCCAACTGCTCCTACTCTACTTTAGTATCTGCCTTATAGCAGATGTTGTGCAATGCCTCAAGTGTCTCAATAAAATAACACAAGTGTTCCCTTCTTCTTCTTCTTTTCATTTATATATTTTGCTGTTGTTGTTGTCTTTAATCGAGAAACATTCAGAGAAAAATGCAATGAGATCAGCAAAGGAATTGCCTTTAACTGAAAGCGAAAAAAAAAAAAAAAAAATCATACAAAAAATTGCAACAACAATGACACCAACAACAACAACGACAACGAAAGCAATTATAATTTTTGTGTTTGGGTTTATTTATGGCCTGTTATACATATCACAGCTGTTGTCTGTGTGGGAGGTTGTTGTCCATGACGTCATCGTGGCTAAAAACGAGCTTGCGAAACAAGTTGGCCTTTTGACAAAGCCAACAACAATCGCGCAAATCATTTAAATGACATTACACGCAAATGAAACGTAAACAAGCTAAAGATTGTTAGCAGCACAGCCAATGGCTGTCTAAAAGATACCCTAGAATTCTAAATACAGCTCTGAAGATGTCAAAAGAATGGAGTGAAGAGAAATTAGCGAGCAGAAGAAGGACTAAGGATTCACTCTATCGGGATAGGTTTACCGTCGATTCATTTCGCTTACTATTGAATGATGTATTGAAAAGAGAAAGGCGTTCAGTGAATAAAATAAGTTATTTAAAAAGAAAACTTAATAAAAACTAGAAATATAAAAACCACAAAAAGAATCATGGGAAACAATATTTAAGAATGATATTAATTACTAACTCAAGTGGGTATTGATAAAGGGAAATGCAAAGGATGTCCTATAACAGTAATCTGATTCTTATAGGGCATAATTAAAACTACTGGACAAAAACAATAGAAAACGTATTCAAGATCAGGAAAGAGAATGAAAGTTGTACTAAACTGTATCTAACTATAGTTAGAGATACTCTCCAATCTTAACATCATACCCTGTATGAAACGAAGGGACCGATATTTCAAATAATTGCAGGAAAAGCGGGCTTAGACATGTCTAGACCAAGACTTCAACCTTCATCAATCAAAGTCTTTTGAAAGCCATGCACACACGCTATCCACCAGAGAGTCACGTAGATCTTGACACCCGAGCACGTAATGCTTGAGGAATCTAATACACCCTTTGGTGCCTAGCATTAAAAGTCAGTACGCCTACTACAAAAAACCTGTCTGCGGGTGGGTAAGCGAGTAGCATTTCGAAAGGGGGAGTCTACTGCGACTCGTATTCGGGGTCCCGGTTGGGGCTGGGGTCGGGGTCGGGGTCGGACTCTGTCACTGGGTCAGTTGCTGGTGCCCTATTCAATGCCAAAGTGAAATCAAAACAACATGGAAATGCCATTGTCTTACCTTTTGCGAAAAGTATCTGAATTGTATACGTGCACATGTACATTCCCAAGATCGATTGGACTTGACATATATTTGCGTTTCGAAATAATTGAGAGCCTGAAAACATTGTCCAGTAATGTCTTCATCTCCAGTTTTAAGCGCATGACGCGCACTTGGTTAATAACTCACTCCGCTGACTGATTGGCTGGCTGACTGACTGACTGACTGAGTGAGTGAGTGAGTGACTGAATGAGTGAGTGATACTCATTGTATTTACTTTTCAGTCGCCGCCCTGTACAACCGGCATATTTTGCAGCACTTCAATTATCATTACGGAAAATTGTCGTCCGACTGTGAGTCTGAGTCTGAGTCTGAGTCGTGTCTGGTGTCTGGTGTCTGATGCCTGGTCTTGGGTCGACTCTTCGGTTCGATTCGACTTCGACTTCGGCTCGTGTCTGGCTGGGCTGGCCTGGCCCGTTCTGGTCTGGTCTGTCCCATTGCCGGTTTGTCATGAGACGGATGTGGCCTCTGACAGGCGGAATTCAAGTGGCTTGGGCGTCAGCGCGTGGGCAGTCTGTAATAGATGGCAAAGGTGGGTTGGCTAGTTGCTAGTTTGCTAGTTGTTGTTGTTGTTTGCCGGTTGCTCAACAGACATTTTTCCTCTCTAGGTTTTCGTTGCAAGCGTTTTTGCAATGCGTTAAACAGTGTTATTCATGACGACCATTCATGCTATTCATGAACATTTTTAGAGGAATTCACGCAGTCTTCAGCTCTTGGAAGAAATACTAGTTTATTGTAGAATACAAATCTAGAGAATGAATAAGTTTGAGTGTTGTGAATATTATCATAGGTATACGCATATTTTGATTTCTATTTAAAAAGGTATGGATAAATAACAATTGTTTGCAAATAAATGTTTCCCGAAACACCCATATGCATATGCATTTATTTTATTCGTAATTAGCATTCATATTCATATTAGCTTTATATTGATGATGAAGTAGAAATGATCTCACTATCCATGTAAAATAATATCACTATCCATAGAACTATCGTTAGTGATATCGATACACGTCTCAGAAGATTGGTTACGAGTCAATGTCTCACAATGAAGCTCAACTGGAATATTAAACTGGAAATATCAATGAATACTTCTTGAAACACTAACAAATTGTTATTCATATATATGTAATATTAAAATAATCAAAAGATATACATGTATAATATATTTTCGGAATGTTATATATAGAATATATTGTAGAATATTTATTTTTAAGCCTCAGTTATGAATCATTAAATTACCCAGAGCTGATATTCTTAGAATATTATTTTTCACACTTCCAATCAGTTTGTTGCATTATTAATAGTCAGTGTCCATCTGCTTCGCAAAAATATATAATAATAGTGATCCCTATTTTTAGTTTTGATGAGTGCGATTCACTTACTTTGGGTACTTCCTGCTGCAATTTATTGGATTATTATCGAAATGTTAGAGATTCTTCAATTTTAGATTATAAATGAGTTTAATATCTATTACTCATTATTGTCAATGAATAATGTTAAGCATAAATGATGACTCGAAAACTAATATATGTATAACAATGTATAACAATTCACTGCTAACATGCAGTGAATGAATGAAAACATGTCTAGCATGAGAGTTAATATTTCATACTTAACGTTCTATACACATCGAGATATATGGGTAGCATTCATGAATAATATGCAATTGAGCTGAGACACTCAAAGCAATTCATTTGAATAAAGCTCTAATCGTTTATCAAGCATTCATCCTTGCCGTTGGCCTTCCTCACAAAACTGCAAAAACTTGGCTTTAATCCACAGTTCATGTGGGGCAGTGCAGAGAGCAAAAAATAACTTTGAATAAACGGCAGGTTGAGCTGTGTGTCTAGCTGTTATCCAACTGCTGTCAGGGGGAGCCGAAGGGGTAGACCACCCCCGTGTGGGCTTGAGCTTACCTTGATTGTGGCCACATTAGCTAGTTGGCGTGCCTGAAGGCAATTCGAAAAGCCTAAGGCAGTCGGCTGGCAATTAAATCAACTGCCAATTTGAAATCAGCTCAAATGATTTTGCGACTAATTAAAAATGAAATTTGCGTAAGCGCGCATTTAGACACCCACACAATTACTTGCACACACACACACGCACACACACATTTACATTTATATAAAGTGCAGCTCGTAATCTGAATAACGCACTAGTATTGATTAAGGCCGGCCACTTGAGCGCTCAAAGAGCAGGCGCTGCACAAGTGGGCTGCTCTAATAAGCGAGAGAGGGTAAGCAAGATAGAGAGAGAGGCAAGGTAGTGGCAGCGGCAGCGGCAGCGGCTTGAGTTTATATCTGGATGTCAGAATCACTCAAGTGCGACCAGCGTATGCAAATGAATGAAAGGCAAAAACTAAGAAACTAACACAGAAACAAACTCAAACACACACACACACACACACACACACATGACACTCACACAGACACACACGCACGCACACACAAAGACGCACTCACACCCAGTGAGCTTTAGCATTAAGCCTACTCATTTGCACTCCCGTTTGGAGTGCGGCTTAGTCACGACTTCCAAGGCTTTCGAGGCGCTGACTGAGTCACTCGTGTGACAAAACTTTGCTCAGTTTCGGCATCAACTGCCATGCATTTCCGTTAATTGAAGCACACAGCTGTTATGTGATCAATGCGGTCCAGTTCAGCTTTCCATTTTCATAAGACTGCACTCTCAATAACTGTTATAATTTCGTTCATAATGCACACACTGTGACAACTGCATTGGGCCAACTGCTCTACACACACGCACTGCAACTGTCAAAGCACTCAGCTGTTTTGACAGCGCTCTCTGACTGCGCGCGCTCTTCCTCTCCCTCTCACTCTTTCGTTCATTCTCTGTGTGCCACTCTCTGCGCCTCTCTTTTGGTCTGCTTGCATTTTTACATTTTTATGGATTCTTCAACTATTTTTACACCTCATAGATTAGCTTTGCCGTTTTTATGTGTGTTATGTTTACACAAACACACACACACACACACACACACCCATGTACTTAGAAGAATTATAATTTGTTGCTTTTTGGTCAGCGTACTCTCAATCCCAGTGGTGTTCCAGTTAGAGCACCCGCATCGTAGATCCGCTGCTTGTTTATATTTTGCTAAGTTCATTTTGTGGCTATTTTCGTCAATGTATGTAGAGTGAGTGCAATAAGGAAACGAATGTCTGCAGAGAGAGAACGAAAGAATCTCGCGCGGCGTCTTGCTGAATAGCCAATGTTTAGTTCAGCTTCTTTTTTTTTCCTTCAGCCCGTTCAGCTCCGCACCAAATTAGGGCTTTTTGTTTATTAACGGCCATGACCATTAGCGGTTTATTTTCTCTTCTCTTTTATTTTTTTTTTGCTTGTGTTTTTTGTCAATTTCTTATTTCTTATATTTTCGCTGGCAGCCCACATGCTTGACCGCAGCGGTTTTGCCAATCCCGCCCGCAGTTGTCGCAATTAAAAACCCGTAGCAAGAGGCGCTCGGCGAATTTGTTGACCAAATATGTGGCATTTTTTGAGTGAGTGACTGAGTGCCTGAATGATTGAGTGAGTAAGTAAGTGAGTAAGTGAGTAAGTGAGCAAGTGAGCAAGTGAGCAAGTGAGCAAGTGAGCAAGTGAGCAAGTGAGTCTCTCGGCTGGGTCATTCGTACAGATGTAGAAACTCGCTTACGCACTCGCCGAGCTTAAGCCCTGGCGCTCCCACGATCGTGCTCAGCCCACACACACATCCATACATGCATAGTCAGACAGCAGAGAGCAAAAGACGCAGAGAGAGCGCTACACCTGCTTAGCTCACGCACACACACACGAAAACATGCACACACACTCAAGCACTGGCATACACATGCATGCAGTCGGCGCTCGCAGCGCGGCACCCATTCAAAATCGTTGCTTGCGCTCTGGCCGTGTTCTCAGTCCAATTTGAACAACGATACCGAGCGGTTGGCGTCCTCTGCAAGCAAATTATTTCCGTTATTTGAGTGTGTCCGAATAGACAGCAGCGACAGCAACAACTACAACAACAATTTGTAAATTTCTGCTGCCGCTGCCAACGCACAGCCGTTTTTCTAACCTGGCCCTAAGCACCAGTAGCAGCAACAACAACAACAACAACGCGAAAAAAAGTTGTCGTGTGTGTGAAAAATTGTGCAAAGTGCGCAGAAAAAAGGCATTGAAATCATAAGAAAGCGTAATAATTTCCACAATATCCGCCCGCAACTTATCATAAATATAGAGTGTGTTTATCTTGGAAGAAGCAAAATAAAAAACTATTAATAATAGTGACTAAAATCTATTGATTAACTGATCGTGCCTGCCTGTGTGTTGCCTGCCTGTTGCTTATCAGGCTCATAAAAATGAAATAAACGCACTAGCCATTGGCAGCTGTATTTGCGCGCTGCCTCTTCGTCCAGTTGTACGTTTGTGTGCGCGTGTGTATGGGCGTGCTTGCGTGTGTGTGTGTGTGTGAGTGTGCATTTTTCAAATATTTGCCAGGTCTCAGCTTCAAAAGAGACGCCCAAGAAACTTCTTTAGCTTTGCTTCAAATTTTTTGTGTGTTTTGTGTGGCTGTTTTTGCCATTTCTGCTGGCTGGCTTTTCATTCAATAACCAGTTTCTTTTTGTTGTGTGTGTTCGCCTTCCTTTTTTTTGTATTTTTGTTTTTTATTTCAGTTTTGTTTTCTTTATTCTTATTTTCGGAACCTTTTTCAAGATTTTGGTAGGCTATGCGCCTGCGTGCACGCAGAGATTTGATTTCCAGTGGAATTGTCCGCAAATTAGTCATGCCAAACGCAGTGTCTCCAGAGTCGTCTCGACTGGAAAGCCTACCTGAGTAGTGAGCTCTTGATACTTGTCCGTTTTGCTGCCAGCCACCACATTCTTAAGGCTCCTTGCACACACATATCAGGCATAGTTTTGACTGCGTTCTCTCTTTGTTTCACTTCTCTCTCTCTCTCCCTCTCTCTCTCTCTCTCTCTTGATCTAGCTCTTTCTATCCCTCTGCTCTTTCCGACTTAGAACAATGCAGCCAGTGCTGCCAACTTTTTACCAGAATAAAAAGCTGTTTTTAGATGGAAGAAACGGAAAAAAAAGCTGAAAATTTTTACAAAAAAGCCTAAAAAAAAGCGGTTATTATAGTTTGATTGTTTTTTTTTTTTTTTTTAATTTACAAGATTTTTAGCATGCTATCTAATTCTTCGCGACTAGCATCGGTTTCAGAATCGTACGACCTGTTAGTACCTATCATGCGAAGATAATTTGAAGGAACTTTGTATTCATAGCAGCATTTGCCCAGTCTTCGCAAACCATATCTGTGTGTTATATTAAATAAAAAAGTAATATATATATCGGTATCATCTTTTCACTCTCAATAAAATATTACCTTATGCTAAGAATACTGTTTATTGTGCTTAGGCTCATTGAGTTCCTTAACTTGGACTTTACCAAGTTAAGCTGGCTAAATACGCGTTCCACCTCCGCGTTGGACCATGGTAATGAAAACATTTGCAGGGCAACAGCTGCCAAGTCAAGGAATCGGCGGTTGCCGCCAGAATCCTTGTAATTGGAGACTTCATTCCAAAATTCGGAGCTGTCATTAACGTTTTCCCACTTAACTAGATTAATATCATAGTACTGCCGCTCAATGTCGGCTATTCTGTCTACTTGGAGGTGTTCCAACAATTCTGTAATTACTTTTTTTTTAGTTGACACAATTTTATCAACGGAAAAAACGTCAATGTTTTTTAAGATTTTAAAATTGTCGGGGAGACTGCAGATAAAATCAAAATTATTTAACGGTCGGTAGAAGAATCAGAAAAATTGGTTACCTCTGCTTTAGCTGCTTGATAAGTTCAATAACAAAAGAAGAGCAGCGAGCACGAATTTCTTGTTCGAGGCCTGCATCGATATTTAAAGACTTGATTTTCTTTTCAAAATCATACCCTTTGTACATATCGGATTCTACATGCTCTTTTCTTACAAGTGGCAACCGCCATGTTAACCATGGTGCGCGCAGAGGTTTGTGCAAGACTTAGCTTAAGTGTGTGTTAGTGCTACATATCCGAACGATATACATATTAGGCTAAGGCAATTAGCATTCGATATATACAAAAAATATATACAATATTTAATACAAAGTACATGTTTTCAGTATTAAAAAAAAATCGAAGTATTAAAAAAAATCGAAAAAAGCCTAATTCATTTTCAAAAAAAGCCAGAATTCCCGCTTCCCGCAATTCTTAAATATTTCCCGCAATTTGTCTTCGGAAAAAGCCAGATTTGACGGGAAAAAAGCTGAATTGGCAGCAGTGAATGCAGCACACAAATTGAGCAACGTTTTGTTGTTTCTTTTGAATGCGAGCTAATGTGCGCTCTCACTCAAGCTTAGGCCTGGCTCGGAAAAAGCGACTGGAAAAAACATGTGTGAGACCCAATAATAACTGTGCCACACAGTGTTGGAAAAAGTGTGGTGGAAATAAGCGATGTGAAAATTAGTAAACAAGAAACACATTTTTATGAGTTATTGTGTGAATTTTTGCATGTGAATGAAAAACTACAACAGAAACAGATTTAACTAAAAAAATAAAAGAAAAAAACAAAAATAAATAAATATAGATACACATGTACATATATATAATAAATAACATTAGCAGTGAAAACGTACTGAAGAAAGTTGCAACATAAAATAAATAAGAAAAATTTATGCAAAACCAATTGCCGAAAAAAAAAAAAACAATAAATAACAATATATAATAATCATAAAAATTGAGTAAAAGTGCAATGCAAAACGAATTCATTTGTTAATTTTTTGTCGTGCGAAAACTAAAAACAATGCACAATAACAAATAGAAGCAATAAACAAATTGAAAAAAAAAAAAAAAAAATCAACAACAAGCAGGCAAACACGAGGGAAATTCAAAAAGATATTCGTATAAGTATCTGTTGCGCCGAGTAGCTGTATCTGTATCTGTATCTACGTATATCTGTAAATGTATCTGTGTTTGTTGTGTTGAGGGACCATCGGTATCTAATCAGCGCGACAGCCTGTCTCATTGGCCAGCTGCGCGTTGCGTGTTTCCACTATTATTTATGTAGTTATTTATAAATGTATTATGGAAGTTGCAAGTTGAAAGAAAGCCAGCTGGTGTCACCCCAACTGCTGACCTCATGCAGTCGAGAATGCAAAATGAACAATAAATAAATAAAAAAATGAGTACAGCGAAAAGTTATCAAAGAAATTCCATTTGTAATTCAACTTGAATAAGCACCTAAAAATAAAAAGTGAGCTGCAGACTTGTCGCAAATGAAAGTACAAATTTTTTATGGCCATTGTTCAATTTAAAGTGCAGCTAAAAAAATGATATATGTGTATGTATATAAGAAGACAGGAGGAGCGAAACAATTTAGAGCATAGCTCACTTTTACTGCGCTTTTGTATGTGTATCTGTGCCTGAGTCTGCAATTGTACCAACAATTGTATCTGTACCTCTAGCTGTCACAGCAGCTGCCCTGTCTGATTTCAATTTATCTTTATAATTTCAATTTGCTACCCGTACCGCGCCCGGGCGGACAATTTAAGTCCATACCCTACATAACCTTCGAAAGGGCAGCAAAATGTCGCAGAGTTCAAGATAAACGAGAACTCTTAACGAGAACTTATCTGATCTATGACTTGGTTCTATAAATACTATTCAATTGGCTCCAACATACTCTTATTATAATCAAAAGTAACATATGGAACTTGAAAGCTTATCAAATTTGTCTTCTACTTTTTAGGAATTTTCATATTAGTTTCATATAGTATTCGGTTAAAATAAAAGCAAAAGCATACATATGTAGTTACCGGCTAATTGGATTTACAACCTGAAAGTTTCTTCACTTCTTGAGAATTCGCTGTGTGGGGTCTCCATCGCGGATCTCATAACTTCTGTTCTAATGCGTATTCTGCATAAATACTTCATAGTCAACATAAACGCTAGTTCTAGTTTTTTTTTATTCTCTTTCTCTTTTCATAATAAGAGAGTATTCTAAAACAAAGTTAAAAAAAAAAAAATAAATCTCTAAAGTCTGCCAAGCCTTGTGTGAGATATAATTTCCTAGGGTATTTGAACTTCTGCCCGTTTATTGCCTTGCTCTTTATTTTAGTTTTTGTCAATTGTCTGTAGTTTGTAGGGACAAACAGTTCAAGAGCCGGACGACAAATGCAGAAACGGCGAGTCGTCTGTCATTTGCAGAGAGCATGTAGAAAGAAAGACAGAAACACACACACACACACGCACACACCCATGCATATTTATACACTAAAAAGATACAAAAGATACTCGCTAGCAAAAGATACAAATGCTGCGTAGCCGGCGGCTGAGTTGGTTTTTCTTCTTTTTGGCTGTCAGCCAATTGGAACAAAATGCCGGCAAGAAGAGATTCGCAAATAGACTTCCTCAACAAAAACAGCGCGAGTCAACAAAACTTTTACTCACATTTTATTGCACTTGATTCAAATTTTAGTTTTATTTTGCAATTCGATTCGTTTGTTGCTGATTTCACGTTCAAGTACGTAACGCTGACTCACGCGGTTAATTTGCATCTCTCTCGCGATGCGCGACTCGCAACTCCAAGTTTAGCCTTTTTAATTTCGTTTTGTCAATCAGTCAGTCAGCGGAGCAATAAAAATAAAATCACAAAGTGCCATCCACAAAAGAGAAAAAGTACCCAAAAAACGAAAGGAAAAGAAGACAACTGCAGCAAACGTGCTAAAAATAATAATCAAGCAAGATACGCGCAAGCGAAAGTATTTCATGACAACGCAAGATGACATCGCATTCCTATTATAAGGATCGCCTCGGCTTCGATCCCAATGAGCTGCAGCATGAGCCGGGCAATCATCACAACAGCGGCAGCGGCACCGGCACCAATTCGATGAAACGGAGCAGCTCCAGGCAGACGCATCATCACCATCAGAGCTATCATCATGCCACAACGACGAGCAGCTCAGCCGCATCGCCTGTTGCACGAATCTCTGTCTCCCCAGGTGGCAATGGCACCCTGGACTATCATCAGGTCCAGCGGGAGCAACGCGATCGGGAGCTTTACGCCAACGGCCATAGCAGCAGCAGCACTCATCATTACCATCACCATCAGCAGCACCATCCAAGGCATTCGCATGGACTGGTCGAGGCTAGTCCGGCGGCCAAAAAGGCCAAACACTCATCAACGCAGGCGCAGCCGCAGGGCGGCTACGAGGATGCGTTGACGCAGTTTAAAGGTACCATGTCCATTTGGGATCATTTTATAGAAGATTGGGATATTATGCGTAAGTCGGCAAAGGTTCATTCTATCACTCGAGTTGTTCGTTACTCGTTCGTTTGGCCGTTACTCGTTACTTGTTACACGCCGTCCGTCAGATGCTCAACTAACTGAATTGCTTTAATGCTCTGCCCGTTGTTCGTTGCGTATTGACGAGTTGCTAATTTCTTATGCTATTAACCAACTATACGATACCAGGCTCTCCCTACTAGGCAGTTTTTGTTACCTAGATGGTTATACTAAACATATGTTGCTATAAAGAATTATTACTGATGTTGCTATAAAGTGTTTACGCTCTACTCAAGACATTTGCTATATAAAAATGTTTTTATATTATTATAGATTATATATTATTATAGATTATATATTATTATAGGTTATATTCGACAAGCATATTTTGCATATTTGCTATAGATTCTATTCGATAAGCCTTTCCAATTACTCGAAGCTCCTACTGGAACCCTCTTTAGACGTTATTCCATTCGTTACTCGATATTTTCAATACAATAGCGAGTATATTTCATTTAGCTTAAAAATATATATAAATATCCCTGAAAAGAGCTTTGTGTTCCATTCGCTTTTTCTGCAGTTGCCCATTTCCTAGACTTAGCAGTTGCCTAAAATGAGATCTACGTTTTTAAGCTCTTAGCCTTTGATTCTTAATGCTCCACTCGCTATTCGTTAGACGTCTCTCGCTGGTAGCTTGCTTTCCGTATTGAAATCTTGCTAAATTCTATTTTTGCCAGTTGTTTGAGTAACAATGGTTCTATTAAAAATGCCGCCTGCGGAAATGATTTGCATTTGCATAATGATTAACGAAATCACGATTAGGTGAAAAAATATGCTTGCATAATTCCTTATTGTAATTATGATACGGTCCATGAGCTTTTAGCAGCTGTCAGGGTTCAAGGCCGTTGGCCGGAATCCAATCATCCATATACCTATAAGTATATAAAATATTGCTTATAAATATGCAAAGAATGCTATGAGAGAAACCATTTGACACCTTTCCGTTTTATGAAAGCACTTCGATTGTCTGACCCTGACCATGAAATTGATGGAACGAAGAGTGGTTTAAACCCTGCCCATGTTTACAGTAAACATTTCACCACCAACCAAGTATGAGGTATTTTACTTTAGGTGGGTCGCTCGACGGATCCATGTCGTATGCAAAGCTATGTCAATATTATTTTAACGTTTGCCTCGGCACCAAAAAAATATTGATTCATTTATTGATTTTTACGCGTAAATTTTTCAGAACTGGTTACTGCCTCGCTGAATCGCTGATTCTCTGAGTTGTTGTCATATTCTTTCCATTGGTTCTTTTGGTGGGCCCCTAACAGTTGCGGCAATTAACTCGCTCGCTCAAACAAATTAGCCGTATTCAAAATTCTGAGAATCTCTGCTGAGTATTTTATATGCACACTATATATATGTAGAACGAATATATGTATGTATATATGTAGAAAGAACTCTGTACATTGGAACCCGTTTATGATTTTCTAAAACACAATTTTTATGAGCTTTTTATGTTGATTTGCTTCTTATTTCTGATTATTAATTTGACTTTTGCTTTGAGCGGGCGCCCGAATTCTTAATATTTTCTGAAAACTGTTAACTATGGAAATTCGATAGTCGAAATGAAATATTCGATATATGTATACCGATTTGCTAATTTGTTGATGGGTAGGCGATTACCCCATGATAAATGCCTCTTCGAAATTCTTTTGTTGTTTACCTACCACAAATTGGACCGGACTTTGAGCCCATCAGACGCCTATAGTTTGTATATATAGGACATATATGCATATATACATACATATATAAATATGTATACAGACTCGTTATGTTATTTTATCAAAGCTTAAGTGCGGTAAAGGCATTAAGCGACTGTGTGTGATCAATAAGTACCCATACACATTGCTTATAATCTTATATAAAAATACCTTATAGTGTAATTAGAGGGGAATACATGGAGAGATTAGGGTCTCCGAACGGGAAAAAACACTCCACTTCGTTCGATAAAACCCGGCAAGGATTAATAATGAAGAATGTGCAAATCTATCAAAAAATGTTAATTATATTTAATTGCTCAGTCAAATTTAAAGACTCTAGCTCTTTTAGACTATCGTTCGATGAGATCATTAACGAACTTGCTTAGAATGAAATAGTGGAGCTCAAACAAGATTGTATATGCAGATTCCTTTTGAAAGCCTGTTAACCCATATATGCTTCCCCTAAGTTTGCTCCAAAATATCTCTGAATGCAGGGTATGTGGAGTATAACACTACTTATCATGCAATCACTGTTACCTAATATAGTTTTGGTATATGTGTCTTAGGGTCGACTACCCTAAAGACCTATTTATAGGCACTTTAGTAATGACCCAGCAAGCGCTTATCAAAAACCCAAGTTGAAAGAAAGACTACCAATTATGGAGGCTTGCCAAATTGTTGTTGCCTATTACGATTGCTAGTGTAGTTGTTGCTTTTATTATTATATTTTAGTTGATGTTGTGGTCAAGCAACGTCCTTCGCTTCGTGGCGCTGCCATTGAAGTGCGCTAATCAAAAAGCGCGACGACAGAATGCAAAAATAAACATTAGCGAACTTCAAATACGTATACTACAGTATTGATTTTTTCTTTTTGAAGTTGACTAAAAGCAACAACAACAACAAATAACGTAAAATACGTTAACAGTGAACTACGTTAACAAACATTTAATCGTGGCAGCAAAATTCAACTTAGAACGTGACATCATCACGCGCTCACGAAAAGCAACCGCAACAACAACACCTATGTGTATATCAGATAGTGTGCTTACCTGTGTGTGAGAGATATATACACAGACACACACACACACACGTACTGGTATACCCACTCACTCATACACACTTGATCACAGACATTGTACACCTTTTCGTGTTGTCAAATTGAAATGAACTTTATAAATTTATGAACTATGATATGCTGACTGACTGACTGACGTTTTCCAGATATACATTAAGTGATAAATATTTGATACCCTGTAGTAAAAAAGGCTTACAATTGTGTTCGTTACAAAGACATAAGTAAATGCTCTGATAAGTAAACATTATACAAAAGTGTTAAGCTGCTTAGTGATTCAGTTTTTCCTGGGAATGTGTACGAACGTATAGGTAAATTCATCTAATCTCAAGAAATATTTATATAAAGTTCACTATTGTTGGTTACCTAGGCTTCAGTCTTATGTATACCAAAAACTTAAAGCTCTACTCTGACTGTTATAATATATAATATTAATCGGTGTCTAATGGGCGACGAGTTAGTGCTAAAAGTTTTTGGAGATTTCCCCGAGCACATCCGCTTAGCGATGGAAAATATTTACGAAATTATATATCTATTATTTTAAAGCATAGTGATCTAGTTTTCTTTTTTATTTCTCAATTATCATAATCATCTCATAAATTAGATTAGACGTATGCCAGAAACTAGTTCATATCTATGCTTAGTAAATCGTATGTAAATTTTGATGATAACAAAAGTTCGTAATAAAATCCATCGATAATTATCATAAATTACATATGAATTAAATTATCTTGAACTAGTCGACATAAACTAATAAACAATGCTTGATATTGAATGATCTGTGTAAAGCAATAAAAGCATTTATCAATTGATATCGAGTCAACGATAATTGATTAATGAGGGATACATATCGAAGAATACTCGATAGTCGAAGAATTATTCTTTTCCTTGTATAAGCACTTGCTTCCAAATTCCGTAACGTAGATCTGATCATTTAAGAAAACATTTAGATTAAATAGAAACAAAAAATATTGAATGGTAAAAACTATTTATTCTTGAATCTGGGTTCAAAATTCGAAAGATTTCATAGTCCGGCTGGTAAAACTGGAGAACTTTGAATAGATTAATCCGTATTGACTTGAATGAAGGCTTTTTCGCAAGAGGTGGGCGACGGCAAGGGGGCGCGACAACAGTGATTTTTGCACAGTTGCTATGTCGTGAGTCATTAATGAATTAAGTAGAACTTTGGCTTAGTCTGTTATTCAGTCAGCAGTAATTAATACGAACACAAATACGATTAATAACACGTTAACAGCCTTCACACATATACTTAAAAAAGAGTTAAGACGAGAGAGCGAGAGAGAGAAGGAGAGAGAGTGCAAAAATACAGTTGTACAACTCGCTCTTCACTCGCTCTCTTTCCGCAACTCTCTTGTTACCTGTTCTTTCATTATCGTGAGATTCCTATGTATATACATATATACATATATAAAAGCGTATTTTTTTTCTTTTTGCACATTTTGTTTTGCTTTCGTGTTTCTTGCTGCTCTCAACGCTGTTTGCTGTCCCCTTTATTTGCCCTGCACTACAATTTATCGAGTTTATTAACCGTAAAACTTCATTTACAACTCTTACTATGTGCCTTAACACTCGATTTGATATCAGTCAAATGGGCACTGAACTTTATATTTTCGAATCGATAGGTTATTCGGTTTATGTTATTCTCTTCCTTTATGGATTTACAACTACCATTGTTATGTTAGATTAGATTTCAAGTCTTAAGAAAGAAATATAGATTTTTGATTCCAAGCTATAACGTGATATTAGTATGATTTAATGATTTATTATTCCAGACGATCCATAGGAAAAAATACTAAGTGAGAATGAAGGCTAAAAAAATGTTTTACAAAATCTTAACAAGAATATATTTTATATATGTAAAAATATATACATAAATAAATGCATAAAAACTTTAACAATATTTTACTGCCCTTCAAGTGCACGTAATTAAATGTTTTCTGTAATGTAATATCGATTAGAAACAATCAAAATATTAATTGTTGTAGCCTGTATTTATGTTAGAATTGTCTAATTTCTGAGCACTTTCTGAGAAGTTAATGAATTTGACCTGCTAAAATTAGTGACACATTTCCATTTTGACTATGAATCATTCACAATAGATATTCTAAAAATACAAAGATGTGCTAAGTTGTTCCACTTAATTGCCGTCATAAACGATTAGATATAAGGCTATTGCAAACCAGATTTGTTTTGAATGATATGATATAATGTATAGATACACTTGACACTAATTGCGTTGTTCTCCAAAGAGCTAAGCATGTGTTTCAGTTAATCGATGCGAAAAACTAGTCCTAACTGTTGGGTTTTTTTTTATTGTATGTCATTATCAATAGATAAAGAACTGTCTCGCTCTCTCCCCCTCTTTCTCTCTCTCTCTCTCTCTCGTTCTCAATTGCGCTTCTACTCTGTCCCTCTCTTTTAACTATGGTCAACAAATCACGTCAATAACAAAAGAAAATACATGCTTATCGCATCGTCACCCTTATCGGACTTTGGCCAAAGTCAATGTCTGAGGCCCTGAGATTCGTATGGACAATTGACAAATGCTCACTGCTTGAAGCTAATTACGTAGCCTCAACTCAAATGAAATGTTCAATTAAAACAGCAACAGCAACACAAAGCAGAAAAAAATACAAACAAGCTCATTAAAAGTTTAGACCATAATTCAGCGCCCACACATCGAATACTCGCATATGATTAAATATAGTTATTATGGATACAAATTTGACTTTGATTATTAATTTTGTTCTTGGCTTTGCTTTTGTTTTATAAGTAGGCGTTAAATATTTAGCATATATTGTACATTTTTCAAGCCAGCAGCAATTTTCGTTGATGTCGTCAGCGCTTGCAGTTTAGATCATATCATATCATATCAAAGTGTGTGAGACCCATATATGTATATTGATTGACATAATCCAAGTGTTTTGCCGTTGCATGAATCCTAAATGAGAAATCAATTAAATATTAACAATTTCATTTAGCTTTATAGATCTCGACCAATTTTAATATAAGCCTTTCTCATTTCTGCCAGACGAACGCGATGCCATTCAAAAGAAGACTTTCACAAAATGGGTTAACAAGCATCTTAAAAAGGTGAGTGCATAGCAGAGACGCTGAACGAGCCGCAGATCCACAGTTATCACGAAACCTACACATCATCAACATAAGTGCTCCATTTAAGACCCTCATCCAAATTAAACATTTACGATTTTTACGAGCAAAAGTTAGGATTTTTATCATTTTATGTAAAACTAAAAAGCATTCCTTTATGCTCTCTTTTTCTTAACTCTCTTAACTACAAGCAGCATTGGAAGTATGCCAAGGTATAGTGTTTGTGTAAAAAATACTTCGTTTCCAATTAGTCTATTTTGGTTTTTCTTAATATTTGCTTACAAATTTGAAAATCTCACAGAATACTCTATTCAATTTGCAGACCTATACCATGCTACATGTCTGTGTTACCACAAATGGTATTCCCTGTTGTTCACAGTCTGTAAGTTGTGCGAATCCCAAGCAGAATTTCAACGTGTATAAATTATATATAATATGTAGTAATGAGAGATGAATATATTCAAGATTTTATTTGAAAAGAATATTATTATTAATTTTTCTTTGATTGTTAAAGTTTTCCTTTATAAATATTTTGAGGCGTTGTACACTAAAAATTGCGCTATTAATTTGTTCGTTTCCTTATGCTCGTTTATTGTTCTTCACTAAATGCACCCGCCCACTAATTATGAATCCCTAAACACCGAATCGTTGTAAACACTTTCTTAACACCCCGCATGCATATTTGTGTATATATTTGTGTAACCTTCAACTTTTACTTTTCAACTGTCGCTTAACTTGTTTTGTTTTCTTCTCCTTCTCTTCGGGCTTCCACCTGCCCAGGCCAATCGGCGAGTTGTGGATCTATTTGAGGATTTGCGCGATGGTCACAATTTGCTTTCACTCTTGGAGGTGCTATCTGGCGAACACCTGGTAAGTAGCCACAACCAGCTCCATCGACAACTTGTGTGTCCCAAGAGATTTGCGTACTCGTTTTTGATTTGCCTATTCGTTTCTTTGCCATAGCCACGAGAGAAGGGCAAAATGCGATTCCACATGCTGCAGAATGCACAAATGGCGCTGGATTTTCTGCGCTTTAAGAATATCAAGTTGGTCAACATTCGCGCCGAGGACATTGTGGATGGTAATCCCAAGCTAACGCTGGGCTTGATCTGGACTATTATATTGCATTTCCAGGTAATGAAGACTTTACAAGTTATATATATACATATATCAGTTCAATGTAAATGGAGCAAGTTTTTGGAGATATATTCATATATACACATATATTGATGGTAATTACTAGTTGCAAGACGAAAAGATGAAAAACATTTTTATTCTCTTAAGAAGTTTGAGCATTTCATGCAAATTCCTTCTCGCATATTAGAATACGAAGTAAACTATGTGATAATAATCTTCATAATTGATTTAGTTTAAGTGAAGCAAGTCTATATATGTAACATTCTATATTTATGTAAATGTGAAAAGTCTTTATCTGCTTCTACTATATTTACGATACTTGGCAGTTTTATTTGGTTTAATTGTTAGAGCTATGTGAAAGATCTCGAATGTATAGCCGCCCCTACTCTCACCCTTTTACAGAAACTGCATATAGTTAAGTTTAATTGAAATTTGCATATGTTAGGCTTAAGAGTATTTGACCGAGTTGCTCTCGTTACTAACGCGTTTGCTCGCATTTGAATTAGGATTAGCAAACTTGTCTCAATCAGATCTCTCTCTGGCGTTCTACTTCCTTCATTTATAATAACATTATTTCCCCATGTGTGTATATAAGCTAGACAAGGCAATGTACTTCTTACATTTTTTTCTCGTTACATTCCTAAAAGTAACCACTCTCTGTCTTTGATTCGACTTCTCGCTGCATTTTAGCAAGCATTGAACTGGTTTCTTTGTGATTTTGAATGTGTGTGTGTGCGTAAATGGAGCAAGTGTTGGATAACTGTAGGCAGGTCCACGAAATGTTGCCCAACATGGCGACAGTATCAAAGTCAGCGTCTGAGGCGCCCACACGCAACAATTGGGCGAAGGTGACCCTCAAACTGGCCGCCCAATTCGTGAGATCGTTAACAAATGTTCACACAACGAACGAATTCGTTTTCATTTGGGCGTATTCGCTGTATATCTTGTAGATTTGTACATACATATGTATATACGTATGTACACGTACGTATGAGAGTTTCTGTTATAGTTTCGTCATCGATTCATTGATCAACAACTGCAGCTCGGCCTACACAAGCACACACACACACACACACACACACACATGGGTTATTTCAGCTTCGATTTTCGGTTAAATATTGTGCCTGATCTACTCCTACCCAGCAGCTGCTATTTTTACAGCAGAGCTCTCCGGCTCTGTTGACTTATTTTGGCGAACGCGGCGCTGCCTTTTAAGGCAGCCAGTTTACCTTCTCTTCATCAGCATCGTCTCAGCGTCTACTGAGCGATTGACTGACACACATAACCAAGTCCAAGTGGCTGCTACAGTTCGTCAAATGTTGTTGTTGTTGTTGTCCACAAGGCCGCCACAAATCAGCCACTTGGCCAGGCCACCTACACAGCCAAAAACATAAAAATAACACGAAAATTAACAACGCACTCGATCCGATCGCATGGAGCTCTGGAAAAGGTTGTCGTGCCCGTTGCGACACCTCTGTGCATAATGAAGCTGTTCAGTAAATAACAAGCATCTTATCTCCGAAATATGATTGCAACGTTGAAGGCATCGACTCAGCTTGAGTCGAGCTGTAAATGTATTTATCAAGCTATTTTCAAATCAATCAATGTTCTCTTAGATAACATTGGTCAGACCCTCGAGCAGTAGCTACGGATTAATGTGAGCCCATTATTATTAGAAAATTATACGATATATTTGAATATTTGTTAGATTGTATCACAAGTGTGTTATTGGCAGTTAAATTTTTGTTTTCGCTCAATTTCGAATAGATAAAGCATATATAATCGACATAACTGCGAGATTCAAAAAATAGAGTAAATTGTTAAAGTGTCGAATTTTAGGTTGATTTACACCTTTGTTTATTTTATTTACTTTGTTTTTTTGTATATTTATATAATATATACATATTGAAATTTATAATGGTTTCCAATTCAATTAAGAAATCAGAGATATTTGAAATTATTTACCTTCAGCTTTTCAACTAATTATATATACAGATATACATATATAGATATGAGTATATATGGGTGTTAAATTATTTAATAATGCAATTTGGTTTCTTAAATCTTCCAAAGGCTTAACTTAGAAGTTTTTTTTTCGCAAGATTCATAGCGCAGAGCTCAAAATACCTTTAAAACGAATTGCAATTCCTTTCGAGCCAAATATTTCTGTTGAAGTTGACGTGAGCTGAAAGGTGTTTAACATGCCCCCTGCATTGCATGTATAACATGGAAAACATTTCTCAGAGCTATCTACAAGTAAATTGCTTGATGGTTTTCTCATTAGTTATATCAACTCTTAGCTTTCGACTAGAGTTCGGCTTGGCCTGGGGCACGCCTCTGGGGCTCGCTTAGTCATCGGGCATGTTGCACATTTCCGCACTGCGTGCGTCTCCGTGTCTCGACTCACAATGTGTGTCAACAACAACTGCAGCAGCAACAGCAACAACAGCAACCAAACTAGATGCAACTTAAAACTCGGGTATTTCGTAATTTGTGACGGCGCATGCCGCATCGAGCTGCGTTCGATGCTCGGCGGCTCGGATTGATCGATGGGGCGCATAAATGCTCAATGATGCTGCCAGTCAGCCGCGGTGGCAGCCAGCAGCAGCAACAACGACAACAACAACAGCAACGACAACGACAACAACAACGGCCATGAGGCAACAACAGCAACTGTTGCTGCTGATTCAATTGAGGCAAAGCGAATTGTAAATCACTTGACAATGTGAAACTCAATCGCGCGTCATTTACTGTTTATGTTATTTATTATTTCTTGCTGTCTCGCATTTAGCGTGTGCGCCCCTCTCGCCTCTCGTCTTGGTCTGGCAATTGTCGTTGGCCAAGGATTTATGTATATTGCGGCCTGCAGTTGCGGGTGTCTCTCGATCTCTGTGTATCTGTGTATCTGCGTATCTCTGTATCTGTTGCTGTTTGTGAGTCGCTGATGTCATTTAGTCATTCGCAATGCAAATTTGTGAGCGCGACTTAAAAGGATATTTCTGCTTATTATACACAAATGAATGTTATATATGTACCCTATGTAGCCCCAAAAATGGTTAGCCCAAAATGAAAATGAAGAAAAGGAAGGGTATAATCAAGTTGTGCCAGTTTATTTAAGGGGCTGCCAGTAGACTTTTTTATGGGCATATATTTCTTCATAGCTACACGCAGTGAGAGATTCTCTAACTGAGTTATATTCAGGTGGCTGTGAATCCAAATTTTGTAACACTTCTGTTAAAATCCTTTTGAATATGGTTCATCATTAATTGATTGTTCACCAAAATATCTGAATCTAAATGTGAGCTAACAAAATAACAAATTTTTAAATTAATTTTATCTAAAATATTTTTAGTTTTGAGCACGAATTTTTACTCATCGAAGTCTTACAACTGACTAATTTCCGATGTATTATCTCCGCATTATCTTTATCTCTATCTTATTTCTTTCTGTTTCTATCCATCTGTTGTACATTTTCCATTTGTTCTTTGTTTTATCCATGGTTTTATCTACCCAACTATGATTGAGTTCCCGTTAATAAAAAGTATCCAAATAATATATCTCTCTTCGCTATAATAACAAAATTAAAAACACTTTAGCTTTGATCTGAATTGAGTTTTATTATGCCATTTTGCATTCGAAATTGCATTTAACTCAGACAAACTGTGTTTGGGGCGTTGACTTGAACGAAATCTCGTTTGGAGATCGCGTTTCGGTTGAATTTCAATTATGACATAATGCTTATTTATACGGCAATTGCATAAATATTCGCATTGTTATTTATTTTTCGCGAGTCTGTCTTTCTGTCTGTTTGTCTATCTGCCCGTTTGCATTAAATTCAATTAAATGGCGCATTTTATGGGTCAATGTGCAAAATACAAAATGTTTAATTCAAAGCGAAGCCGATGCCAATAAATTGCAAACAATTTGCCAAGCGAACCCAGCGGCAGTTTGTAACGCTGCTTTGGCTATAATTAAGTTATAAATTGTGCCTTATAGCTAATCGCTGTGATCTATGAAACACCCACAAAAGCTCAGATTTTCCCTCGAATGAGGAGTGCCACGGGGTGCTTAAAGTATATATTTATGTCTATATAATGTATTTATGTGAGTAGTCAGGTTCTGACAGGCCTTCGCCTTGACTTGAAAACATTTGCTGACTTCCGTCAGCTGGAGATACTTAGTTGCTGCTAAGCTGAGCGCGTTCTCAATTGTTTAATTTGAGCACAAAGAGACAGAGAGACAGAAAAAAAGGCAAATTCATAAGTTTATGACTTAAGCAGCAGGCTAAACTGGTTGAGCATGCGACACGAAAAGTTGCCCTGTAAACAGAATTTGTCAAAATTTGAATAATACCCCTTAAATAATTTATGTATACTTGATAAGATTGTTAAGAAATTCGCCAAATAGCCGTAAATCTATAAATATGTATGTATATTTCGTTCAGGTTTTCTAGATTCATTATTTATTCACTTCAAGATTATTCATTTTAATTGAACTGCATTTGATGCTAAATTTGTGAATTCCTGCTTTATTTAATTTTTAAAACAATAAATTAGATATTTCAGATCAGCTAATATATGCTATAATTTGGAATATGTATTTGATAACGTTTACGAAAGAATGATACGTTATAAATGATCTAACTTGTCCTTGACTTAACCAGCTTGGTACACCCGCTAGGCTTCTTGTTTACAGAGCATGAAAGAGTGCCGCTGGCTAACTAGCTACACGGCTTAAAATAAGTCTGTGAAATCTATGTCGAATTACGCCTGACAAACGTTTTCATTATAAGCATTGCGTCTAATTTTCCAAGCAATTTTTGCACATAATTCAACGCTCGTTTTTGTATTTTCTGACTGTGCTTGGGCACAGCTCAGGTGTTTCATTTTGGCTGTATCCGACAGATACAGATGCGCCTGCTGTATTTGGGCAGATTACCATAAAAGTACAAACAGAAAAAATAAAGAAACGAGCAGTTGATGTTTAGTTAAGCCGCCCATGCGCCAAGTTGGCAAAAACTCAGCTTTCAATTTCGGATTTGTTCTCTAAAGAAAGTATCTCGTGCTAGTGCTCCGGCTCACATCATCATCATTCGGTATTTTGATTTATTATAAGATCTGCGCCACAATCGAGTCAATGACAGCCGACGCTCAGCGCTGCCTCAGGTGGAATAAAATACAAAAGCGTATTACTTCTGAAAGCCAATAACAGAAGGCTTATGGCACGAAATGAAATAAAATGTGTTATTTGTTTACGCCTTGGTCATGACATCAGCCATATAACAATACTGCTGACCCACCGCGTCAGAAGTGTCACGTACTAAGAAACAAAAACGAAAGACTTCAACGCAAGCAACGAACTTGCTAGCTGAACCAGAACAGAAATGGAAAAATAAAGAAAAACAAAACAAAGAAATGCACTTATATGTCTCAATTTATGACACCGATGACTGAATTTTGTTTACGATGCGTGGGCAGCTGCTCGAAAATCTATATCGAATTATATGTGTAGATCGATGTGTATATAGTATATAGCCAGTCACAATATTTTTAAATGTTTGCCGTTTCGTTTCATTAATGAATTGCTTAGCAGCTTTTGCACAAATATGGCCCGAGTGCCTGCAAACAGGTTGAACATGCGCTCAATCACCCAATACATGCTCAACATATATCTATATATATATATATATATATATATATATATATAAATATATCTATTTATATATATATACACATAGCATTGGACAGTTTAGACAGCGAGGCGCAACCACGCAAAAAATTCCGCATTTTCATATGCAAATGCTTAAGCTAGCCATATAAGCAAAGATCAGTTCAGTTCAATTCAATTTGAGGGGTATCTTACACGCGGCTCGAACGTGTTTCAATTCACAACCGTTGATAATTAATATGAATGAACAACAATTACAATAACAACAGCAACAATCGATTCAATAGCTCAAGTACGTATCTGTGTGCTTCACATTAGCTACGTTCTGAGTGCCCAGTCAGATATCTGGTTATATAGTTATAGAGTGATATGTAATTTATAATTTTATTGATGACGAGCCCACACGCCTTGCCGCTTGACAGTAAAAGCAGCTTGGAATGTTACATATTTGGCTTGTCAAATGACGTGCCCGCACTAAAGCTCACATAATGCGACTGAATAGCTAAATTACGTGATACAATAGCTAAATACAAATTACTGCTTCTATTTGTTATAGTTATTCACATTAATATTTCATATTTACCCTCAATACTAATGGCAAGGCAGCAGTTAATTTGAACACTTACATGAACTTAACAGCTTAACAGCAACTGTTAAGTCACTGTCAACCAAAATTTTATTCTAATATGATTGTAAGAAAAGTTTGAAATGATTTTTTATTGACCGCATTTAATGTTAAGGCGGGATAATGGAATACTCTGAAGCTTATGATAAATTTAATTTCAAGCTGAATCTAATCAAATGCCAAATAAACAATATCTTATAAAAATGTTTGCTTGAATTTCTAGGTAGTGATTTCTTCTATCAGTACTTTCTCGGATCATTATAATGTCTGGCAGATATTAAAGAAAAAAATATGTAAACAATTTCAACAATTATTTTCTACTAAATCATCTTGAGCTATTTTCTGAAAAATCTGGTCCAAAAAAATTTGCTTTCTGCATAGCGAATATATGCTTTAAATATTGTTCTGGCTTGACCTTCTTTAAGCCAACCTATATTAAGTCTAAGATTCACATTTAGTCTGTGATTAAGATCATTCGCAATTCGTAGCTGAACTCAAATTATAAACTTGTATTAGGTCATATGAGTTAACAGCCAAAAAAGTATGGAAATTCTAAGGTTCAATAATTGCTGTAGGCATATAATATTTGGTTCATTTAAGCTATTTCTATAGTATATATGTATATACTGACATCTTCTCGTGTTATCTAGCTACACAAATTATTGTTCATGCCAGTGGGCTTCCCATATTATATTTCCTCATTTACAGGCCATATAAACGATAATCACGACAGATTTGTTTTTCGTATCGATAACAGATTAGAGAAGTATTTACAATTTTGATCGTGCGGGTTCTAATTGCAATCGCAGCGAGCTACTGTTTGGCTTTCTAGCACTTCCCACATTTATGAGCTATTTGAGATTGCGATGCTATTTAGCCACCACAAATAGCACGTTCTAGGTGCGAACCGTTGCTCAAATTACCAGAAAATGCATAGATAATCCACAGCTATTTACTCTCTTGCATCACATCGGTATTAATAAACGCGTTAGAGACTTCTCCCTCAGCCCTTCTTCTTTTTTTGTTGCTTTGTTTTTGACTAATTAGATTTTCAATTCTATTGGTAGCAGCGCAAATATTGCAGTAGCTACAAACGAATGGGCAACAACAATGTTCCATCGCAGCGATTCTCCATTTCGCTGTTTACATACAATGCACGAGTACGTATGTGCATATGTATATGTTTATTAGCTGTATATATGTTTTGTCTATATACGTAGCAGGTAATACAAAACAGCTGTAGTTACTGGCTTTTTAGCCATGTAGGGCAGCACGGGCTGGTCGCTCATGCAAAATGCTAATTAGCCTCCTATATGTATATGTGACTCCCTAACTGTCAGTCTGTCTGTTTTAGCACATGTGTATGTGTGTGTGTGTGTGTGTGGGGAGGTAAACCTCTCTACCTACCATATAAATCAATCGTTACATGGCATTTCCCGTCTCTCGCATGCGAGTGTTACATTTATAGAGATTTCAACACCCACTAGCATCAATTACACTTTCTAGACAACCAGCCATCTATGGAGGATATTGCGGTGACAGTCTGTGTGACCATTTTTGATTAGAATATGATTCGAACGCGTTGTAATTGCTGCTCGAAAAGCGCACTCTTCAAGATCGACTGTAAAGCAAAATCATTTAAATATTTAGGTACTGGGGCGCACGTTTACTCGTTTCAATGATTTATGAACACTTTAAGTGAAGTTTTTAATTTGTGAACATTTTTATTTTCAATATATATGCATATTTATATGTATTAATTTGAAAATATAATTAAGCTGTTTAGAACACATTTTAGATAATCTTAGCCCCCATTCTTAACAATATTTCAAACTGTTCAAAAGTAATAACCTACTTGAAAATAATTTATATGCGAGAAGTAAATTGTTTGCCTTTTTAGTACATGTACAACAGCCGATTTTATTACAACATAATTATTAAGTCTACAGACACTGTTATAAATTATTGAAATAATAAGTTTTAGTGCATATTTATTACGATTTGTAGTACTAAATCATCACTTAATAAGCTAAGCCAATAAATATCCCAAAATATATACGAAAATGCACGAATATGAATATTTTTTAGGATCTAATCTAAAAGGGGAAATTTAGCAAGCTTTTACTTAAAATCAAACTAAAAAGTTTCCTTCACGCACGCACGGCTTGACTATAAAAATAAACAAATGTAAGATTATTTCTAGGACTCGAAGCAGCCAAGCAGCCATTAGTATTTCAATTGAAATGTTTCCAATAGTATTTGCCAGAGATTAAGAATCTGTGATACATTTAATTGTATTCCATTAAGTTTACATAAATCATATGAAATATGTATATTTTTTCATTTATCTGTGTTTATTAATTTTATTTTTAAAAGAGCTTCCTAAGCTAAGAACTATTTATAATATTTCCGTTTGTTCCCGTTTAGTATATTTTTTATTACCCATTATTAATGCCGAAATGCGCAAAATTTCCCTGTTTTTTCCCATTAAAAAAGAGTTCCCAGCGGTTGGGTTTGTTTTTGGCTTGTGTAACTTGTAAAAAAGTGATGGTCGTATTGGTGGTCTGTCCAAGTTTTATTTTTGGGTCACTCCATGGGCTCTGGCTGACCAGTTGGAGCAGCGCCGCACAGCTTGCCCAGCTGTGTAATGACTGAGTCGTGATATGTTATGAGCATCAAATTCAAATTACTTTTGCCTAATTTAGTTTTGTGCGAATCGGCAAAGGCAAAGAAAATGTCGTGGGGTCAGCCAAGTACAACAGCAGCCGATGTTTGGTCTTTTCTAATTAGTGAGCAGATGATTCTCCGATTACAACTGACTTGACCCACTGTGCGACTGCGCAGAGCGTCAAGTCTTAATCACAGAACTTGTTGTGCTTTCTGGTTTCGCCCGAAGACTTTGGATTGTTTGTGTGTGTGTTATGTTTGGCATTCTTATTGTTATTATGAGCATTCTATGGCTTTGACTTTTGTCTCGATTTCTATTTTGGGCCAAGAAGTACTAGCAGAGCGACTACCTGGTGGCTTTGATGTCTCGATGACGCAGCCCGAAATGTTTTGACTCACAAAGGCGAATAGAAGCCCAAGTCAAACATTGTAGCAACCTGGTATATTTTGGCTACCACAAACCAAATGACAACAGCAGCAGCAACAAGTTGAGGCGCCGCAAATGCTTATGTAATTCCTTTGCTACCCATACCCTGTAGAGCTAAAATACACATGATAAAGTTTATGATAAGCAATAGAAATGCAAGCCGATTAATCGACTTTATTTTCCCTTTGATTATCTGTCTGAAGTGGTAGACTAGCTTAATGCTTATCTATTGCTTTGTATTCGCCGCTTCGGCTTGATAGGTTTAGTCATTAAAAAATAATAGACCAATTTATGTCCATTTGGTGGTTTCTTCATGAACTTTTTAGGATTTTTATTCTGTGAGCTATTTTATTTTATCATAGAGTAAATCATAGAAGTTTATAAGTTATAATATATAAATGCTCTAATGTCCTGTCAGGTAGTTATGGGTAAAACCTGTTCGAGTGCATAAAGAATACCAAGAATGCTAATTGACCTAGCCAAGTTGTTTGTTCTAAGATCATTCTTAAAATTACTATATCTTACATAGATTCATTATTGTAATGGATCTTTATTATAACTTATATTTTTACTATTACTTGAGTTGCGATTTCTGAGAATATTCACCTCTCTTTAATAAGTATCTTCTAGTCGAGCATTTTGAAGCGTTACCTCTTTGCTATTGTAACCTTCATTTTGCATACATATTTGTTGTTGCTCTGCGTTGGAAGCTGTTGTTGTTGTAGCTGTTGTTCTTGTGGCGCTGCGTTGGCGTAGGCGTTGGTTGCTATGACTGCCACACACACTCACTTACACACACACACAGGTGTAGCTGTTGTTGTTGTTGTAATATACATACGTCATGTGGTAGGAGCGCTGAGCTCGAACTCAGCAATCCATAACGGGGTTGTCTGCTGGCAGCGACGTCAACGTCGTTGGCGTCAACGGTCACACACACACACGCACAGCTGTCAGCACGATCGCAATTTCAGTTCCAATTCCGAATTAAACAATTTTTGTTCAAGCTCTGCCTTTGGAACGCCAACGCCGGTTGGCGTTTTTCTTGTGCCAATTCCATTTCGTCTCACATGCGTATTTTGTTGTTGCTTTTTCTATTCTCGCCACAACTGACGCTAGCAGCGCTGCTAGCAGCGACGGCGTCAACCGTAAACACCTGGCCTGAGCAACACTTTAAGCGTTTTAACTTGGCCCGATCGCGTTTAGTCGTTGTTGAGTCGCTGCACACACTCGTTGTTAGTGCCCCCCGTCGCATGTATCTTTAACGTATATATAAAGAGACGTAGAGAGACATAAATACAATTGTACATTGTAAAACTATCTATAAGTCGTAAAATGCCTATGTCCAGCTAAGCGTAGAACGATAGAAATCTGAACTAATATTGTCGTGTGCCTTGTTGGAGTATTTTTAATGCTTAAACATATATATTTATAAATAAATAATCAGAGCAAAAATCGCGCGGCTTTTATGTTCCAGATAATTAGAAACATTAAAAAATATAAAATAAAAATAAAAATAATCATGTTTACATAAAAAACAACAATCTATTTAAGGTTAAAATAATATGAAATAATATAAACAAATATAAATATAATATAAAAAAAATAAATTATTTTTACAAAAATATTTAAGAAAATAAATTACAAACAAATTTCAAACATATCAAAAAGTAATAAAAATGTTTGAGATGTATTTCAAGATAAGCAAAAGATACTCAGGATGTTAAATAATATTGAAATGTATATGCATTTAAATATATGTGTATACTTTTAAATTTGATTTAGCATCATGTATTTGCCAAGTTAATTAAAATATATATAAATAAAAATCACAAACAAGTGCAAGACAAAGCCAATAAAATAATGCTTAAAATACACACAATAATAAAACAAATCACAAAAAGAAAACAAAAAGGAAACA
The DNA here is from genome assembly GCF_054131105.1 of Drosophila navojoa. Taxonomy (NCBI): domain Eukaryota; kingdom Metazoa; phylum Arthropoda; class Insecta; order Diptera; family Drosophilidae; genus Drosophila; species Drosophila navojoa. Next base: position 23,497,272 of record NC_142893.1, on the reverse strand, counting down.
CTTAATAAACAACACCAACAACAAAATGCAAACACAACAAAAAACAAGACAAGACAAGTTAAAACTCTTTTTGCATGATGTCAGAGAACGCGCCGAGCTTCAATTTCAATTTCCATATGGGATTTATATCTGGCTAGCGGCTCGTAAAAGCCCCCTCGAGCTGACCGTGTCTCAATCTTTGTGTCTGTCTCGGTTTATTAATGCGCCTGCTGCAGTATCGTTATTTTTGATTTATTAAATGCCGCCTATATCAATTGATTTCAATCTGAATGCAATTGAGTTCAATTTTGTTTCAATTAAGTGTGCTTCATAAGACGAATTCATTTTTTCAAGTGTTTGTCTGTTTGTGTGTGTGTGTGTGTGTGTGTGTGTGTGTGTGTGTGTGTGTGTGTGTGAGCGAGTGTAATTAAGTGTTGCTGCAATAGCAGTAAAAATAATGACGTGCCCAGACATATGGCATCTCCCTCTCCTGTTCCGCTTCAGCTCATTTTAGCAAAAATAAATGCTTAAAATATTTTGTGCTTTTTGTTTGGGCTGTTTATTTTATGATTTGCTCGATTTGAATTTATGTGCTGTCATTGCAAAGCCAATGCAAATATTGTCTAAAGTCGTCAACTTCAAACAGTAGCCAGCAGCCGAAATAGGCAAGAGCTACTTGGTTATAGCGAGAACAACAGCTGCTGCTGCTGCTGCTGCTGCTGCGGCGGCTCCATTCAAAATGTCAAGCCATTAACGCCTCTTAGTGTCGCCTCCGCAGACACTTAAAGCTAAAAACAAAACAAAACAAAACAAAAATCACTTCATTCAACTGCAGCATTTTTATTTTATTTTGCTTTTAATAATGTTGCAATTAGCATTTTTGGGTTGATCTGTGTGAGTGTGAATGTGTGTGTGTTTATGTCTGTGTCTGTGTCTGTATGGGAGGAGGAGCTGTCGACCGCCATGTCACGCATTTGCGCAGGCGTCGCCTTTCAATGGTAGATTAACGGGTGGGTGCTCATTTTGGCCAAACAACTTATTGCTGTTGATGTTGCTGTTGTTGTTGTTGTTGCTTGATCTTGAGCTATAATGATTAGATTTGGGTTGTCATAGTAGTTCCAAACTCATATCATATCTGATGGCCTTGCTTATCAACGTTCTTAAGCAAAGAGACTGTCGAGCTAATTGAAATAATTACAAATCAATGAATATCAATTTTGATCAAAACTGTTTTATGCAATTGAAATATCTCATTTCTACAATTCGTAGACATTTGTTACATTTCTTATCAAAACCGTTATACACTTTATGTGAATAGCCTCTAATACATTTCTCTATAGAATTTGTGGAACAGCTCGTTAGCAATCGAGAGAGTGAATTCATCCGTGTTCCATCCCAATACGTTCCTTTGCAAAATCATTCCCTTTTTAGCTTCACAACAAGCTGTATTGTTGTTGTCGTTATTTGTGCCCCGCGGCTTCGCTCGTTCCGTGTACATGAACTTTTAGTTATGGTTATTGTTACTCTTTTTTTCGTGCACATACATAAATATTTGAAAAGAAATATTTATAGTAAATTGTAATATATTTATGGCGCTACGACTAGCAGATGCACTAAGCACCTTGGCTTAATGAATATGAATACACAGTTATTATTGGGATGTATAATAATAAATTTAACTGATTTGGTAAAGCAAAAAGTTAGGAAAATATGGTTACTATTTATCCTGAATTACAAAATCAAGAGATAAATTAGAAATAAATTATTACTAAAATCTTGTTATCTTTTGATATATTTTCTGGTCTTTTAACAACACTTTCACTTATGTCAAACATTTGATATACATGTATAGGACAGATTAAGAGATATATGTATTTATTATAAATACTTGAAACGTTTTCAGATATCTTGTAAACCAATGAATCTTTTTTGATCCATTTGCCCGTTACATATTCTATCTGTAGCTCGATATACTCTATCTAAAGGCATAGTAATAAAAATCCCAAAGACAGTTAGACAATTGGACGGGCAATCTCTAGTTGGTTGGCTGGCTAATTATGTGTATGTACAAGACATAAATAATTCGCTCATCAGCGGTAGCAACAACAATAACAACAACTTGAGCACCACCGTGGGGCGAAGCCCTCGACTCTGTGGGTGCCTTTTGGCTGGGTATTTCGCACTGACTCAGAACAAGACATCCGGTGCCAATGCCGGTGCAAATGCTGGTGCCGGTGCCGGTGCTGGTTTTGGCCGGCTTTTGACTTAATTAAACGCAAATTGCGGTGCCGGCAACTCAATTGTCTGTGAGCACGAGAATTGCTGTGGGGCGGTTGGTGCAGGCAGTTTAAACGAATTATAATCATTTTGTTTGAAATCACGCACAAAAATAGAATTACGAATCAAGAGCCGAGAGAGTAAGAGACACAAGAGAAAACGAAACGAAATACCAAACGAAATAAAGTCAAGGGAAGAAAAGAAAAGAATACGAAACAATAAATCAACGATATCTCGATAACGACAACGATAACGATAACAGGCTGGAGTCTAAATCGAAATCATGCACTCCAGCTCCAGCTCGCAGTCGACTCTGAAGCGCACTCAGCAGCTGGTGCGGCAAACGAATGGCGGTCCACCCCACGTAAGCAGCGGCAGCGAAGTGGTGCACACCACCCGAGGACCAGCCATAACGACCAATATCGATGACTCCAATCTGCGCTATCGCCATGAAACGAAACGGGAGCGCACTGTCGAGGCAGTCATCACTGACTATCCGGGCGTGGCGCCGTTTGGCACGGTGCCACACGAGCGTTCGAACTTTGAGCGCGTCGTCACGTTCCAGGATGCGGTGGATGGCGATAGAAGCAGCCTAAGGCGTACATCGGATAGCATTCGCGCCTTGGTACCCTCGAGTGGTGCCCCCACCGGCAGCTATCAGCAGGTGACGCGCAACAAGCGCATCTCCACGGAGGTACTTGGCTCCAGCGTGGAGAGCACCAAGACATCGCAGCGCGCTCCAAATGGACATCGACGTGTGACCACGCACATAGTGCGTAAGGTGACCACCCTGAGTCGCGCCGAGGAGAATCAACAACCGGCGGAGGACTTGCTGCCGCCTGCTAAGATGATACGCAGCTCCGAGTTGGAGTATCGACGCGCGATCCCTCCGGCCATTGAGTCGAGTAGCATGCAGCGCAGAGAGGTAAAAGAAGGGTTGGGACGAAATTATTATTACGTGAGAATGAAGATTTGATAGCTTGTGATCTATCTCCACCCAAGAATATATCTATGTATCTATCGATGAATTCCTTTAGGAAATTTTGCTCCATTTACATTCGACACATACAAAACTTAATCAAATATCAATTTAAATTTAAAATTTAATCATCAATATCTAAATTAATTTTATTTTTTGTTCAGATTTCCGATATTGTTGTTGGCAAAGAGGACAACGTATCCGCACGTGAGGCCCTACTGCGCTGGGCGCGACGCTCGACGGCTCGGTATCCGGGCGTTCGTGTCAATGATTTTACATCGTCGTGGCGCGATGGATTGGCCTTCTCGGCGTTGGTGCATCGCAACCGACCGGACTTGCTTGACTGGCGAAAGGCAAGGAACGATCGGCCGCGCGAACGTCTCGAGACGGCATTCCATATTGTGGAGAAAGAATACGGTGTTACGCGTCTATTGGACCCAGAGGGTGAGTAACGATAAGAAATAACTGATTTGAATCATAACTGTTACACTAAAATCTGCTTAATTCGTATTCTCAGATGTGGATACCAATGAGCCGGATGAGAAATCCCTGATAACGTACATTTCATCCCTGTACGATGTTTTCCCGGAGCCGCCATCCATTCACCCCCTGTTCGACATGGAGTCACAACGTCGCGTGCACGAGTATCGCGATTTGGCACAACAGTTCATCTATTGGTGTCGGGAGAAGACCGCCTATTTGCAGGAACGTTCGTTCCCGCCCACGCTGATTGAGATGAAGCGTCTGCTGAGCGATCTGCAGCGCTTCCGCAGCGAGGAGGTGACCGCACGAAAGCGCGACAAGTCCAAGCTCATACAGATCTATAAGGAGCTAGAGCGTTACTTCGAAACAGTGGGTGAAGTGGATGTCGAGGCGGATCTGCGTCCAGATGCCATTGAAAAGGCCTGGTATCGTATGACCACAGCCCTGCAGGATCGTGAAGTTATTCTACAGCAGGAAATCGAACGCCTGGAGCGCTTACAGCGACTCGCCGATAAAGTCCAGCGCGAAATCAAGCATGTTGATCACAAGCTGACCGAGCTAGAGACGCGCATCTCTGAGGAGAGCAGGCGCATAGAGCGTTTGCATCCGGTAGACGCCAAGAGTATTGTCGAGGCACTCGAAACTGATATCAGGCATCTTGAGGAGCCCTTGCAGGATATGAACCAGGACTGCCACGTGCTCAACGAGGGTCGCTATCCCCATGTCAGCGAGCTGCACAAGAAGGTCAACAAATTGCATCAGCGCTGGGCTCAGCTGCGCACCAATTTCCATACGAACCTGGTACAGAAGCTGTCCGGCTTAAAGTTTCCCGTCCACGAGACGACCGTGACGCGTCAAACGCGCATGGTGGTCGAATCACGACAGATCGATACGAATCCACATTTCCGCGACCTGCAGGAGCACATTGAGTGGTGCCAGAATAAATTGGTGAGTCAAGGGCATTACGAATATTAAAGGCTTGCAGCTAACCCCGACTTATTGTTGTGATTCTAGAAACAATTGCTTGCCGCCGACTATGGCAGTGATCTGCCATCTGTCAAGGAGGAACTGGATCGTCAACAGCACGAACACAAAATCATTGATCAGTTCCATAGCAAAATACTGAATGATGAGCGCCAGCAGACGAAGTTCTCGGGCGATGAATTGAACCTCTACCAACAGAGACTCAATCAGTTGCAGAAGGTCTATGCAGAGCTGCTAAGCACCTCTACGAAGCGCCTATCCGATCTGGATTCACTTCAACATTTCCTTGGACAGGCCTCAGCTGAACTTCAATGGCTCAACGAGAAGGAGCAGGTTGAGATCACACGCGACTGGGCGGACAAACAACTCGATTTGCCTTCTGTGCACAGATACTACGAGGTAAATAGTCAAGCCCTAAGATCAATGTGAGATCAAGACTTATCTATGTAAAGCAGGCACAAGCATGACTGAGAGAGTGTTCCATGCATGAGTTGTCCGCATATTATTATTATTTTTTCCCATCAGGGCAAATGGCTTAGTCAGAATCCTTAAATTTCCTATGGAAAAATACGAGACAGGAATTTAGCCATATGAGATATATTATTATTTTTGTGGCAGTAATATTGAACTCGAAATTCAATCCCTTATTTAATGGAAGTATTTGTATAAGTGCTTTTTACGATCGTGCGACTCTTTTGTTATTTATTGCCTTACATCTTCGGCAAGCCGTTGATAGTCGTTGTTGATGTTGTTTATATGTTTTTTGTGTTCTATCTAATTCCAAGCGTGCATTTGGTAATGGCGACGAGGTAAGATCGGTTTTAAGTAGCCTCGAAATGAAAGAACAAATTGAAGGCATCCAACCAAGTGCACTCCGTTCATTCTATTTATATGATTTACTAACATGGCCGTTCTTAAAACTTCACAGAACCTAATGTCCGAACTGGAGAAGCGTGAGATGCACTTTGCCACAATCTTGGATCGTGGCGAGGCGCTGCTCAATCAACAGCATCCGGCGTCCAAGTGCATTGAGGCCCATTTGACGGCCCTGCAACAGCAGTGGGCGTGGCTGCTACAGCTTACACTCTGCTTGGAGGTGCACCTGAAGCATGCAACGGAATACCATCAGTACTTTGCCGAGATCAAGGATGCCGAGCAATGGCTTAGTAAGCGCGATGAGATACTCAACAGTAAATACTCGCAGTCCGATTTCGGCTTGGATCAGGGTGAAGCGCTGCTGCGCGGCATGCAGGATCTGCGTGAGGAGCTGAATGCGTTCGGCGAGACCGTTGCCACGCTTCAGCGTCGTGCTCAGACGATTGTGCCGCTCAATAAGCGCAGGCAGCCGGTGAATAGGCAGGGTCCGGTGCAAGCGATTTGCGCCTACAAGCAACAGGGTCAATTGCAGATTGAAAAGGGCGAGACTGTTACATTGCTGGATAACTCGGGCCGTGTCAAGTGGCGAGTGCGTACGGCTAAGGGACAGGAGGGTTCCATACCCGGAGCCTGTCTGCTGTTGCCGCCACCCGATCAGGAGGCCATCGATGCTGCCGAACGTTTGAAGCGCCTCTTCGACCGCTCCGTGGCGCTGTGGCAAAAGAAACATTTGCGCTTGCGCCAGAACATGATCTTTGCCACGATTCGTGTGGTCAAGGGCTGGGACTTCGATCAGTTCCTGGCCATGGGACCCGAGCAGCGAACGGCCATACGGCGAGCGTTGAACGATGATGCTGACAAGCTGCTCAGCGAGGGCGATCCCAATGATCCACAGCTGCGACGCTTGCGCCGCGAAATGGACGAGGTCAATCGCTTGTTCGATGAGTTTGAGAAGCGCGCCCGAGCCGAAGGTGAGTTGGTGGGCGTTCTACAAGTGGGAAATGGGCGGGGGCGTCGACAAGTCGCCTTTCAATTGACGGCGTTTGGCCAGCTGTCAACTTTTGACTCTGGCGTCCAATTAAGCGCTTAATTGAATTGAATTTAATGTGCGCTTGATTTGCACCGAACCTTCGACCAGGAAGCACACAACTTAGTCTCAAGTCACAAATCAAACGTAACGCAACATGAAGAAACTTTTCGCTAGTGCCAAGCAGCGCGGTAATCTTCGGTAAAAACTCAATTTAATCCTTGTCTAATCCCTTCATTCATTTGCAGAGGAGAGCAAACAGGCCAGTCGCATCTTCACGGAGGAATGCATTGCCATCAAGAGCAAACTGGAGGATATGGCACGTGAGCTAGATCAGATTATTTTGGCTCCACTGCCACGTGATTTGGATTCGCTTGAGCATGTGCTTGCCATACATGGCGACTATGAGCGCCGTCTGCATCTGCTCGAACCGGAGCTCAAGCACTTGCAGGAGACCTTCCGCACCATAGCGTTGAAGACGCCTGTGCTAAAGAAATCGCTGGATAACCTGAATGAGCTGTGGAAGGAGTTGAACACACAGAGCAACCTGCACAAGGATCGTCTGAAGCTGTTGGAAGCCTCTTTGGCTGGACTCGAGGACAATGAGCATGTCATATCCGAGCTGGAGAATGAGCTGGCCAAGCACCAGGACTTGCCCTCCACAGCGGAAGGACTGCAGCATGTGTTCAAGCAATTGACCCACATGCAGGACATAATCACGCAACAGCAGCCGCAAATGGATAAGATGAACGATGCAGCTGATCAACTGGGACGCATGGGCGTGCCCACCAAGGTGTTGGGCGATCTGAAGCGGCTGCACTCGAACGTGGAGCGTTTGAATACGCGCTGGAGTGCGGTTTGCAATCAACTGGGCGAGAGGTAAGAGTTCGAATTGTATAGAATAAGTCAATGGAGTGGGTATTTATAAGAACTACCCCACTGAATGTCTGAATCGAAAAGAATCGTTGTCATGTCTCAATCATCCACTGCTAGATATGGATATGAATAAAGACACACCACATCACCTGTCGGCTGGTGGAACCTGTGTGATATGCTTCATTAAAGTCTCCATATATGCTTCTATATACATTGTTCACCTATTCACCTCTTCACACCTGCCTCTTTCAGAATGCGCTCATGCGAGACGGCTATTGGACTTATGAAGAATCTCCAATCGAGCGTGCAAGTCGAGGAGTCATGGGTGGACGGCACCACTGAACGTCTGTCGGCCATGCCCACAGCGACTTCAGCTTACGAATTAGACGTGAGTAACGCTTGTTCAATATATACTTATTATATCATTTTACTTTATTAATTTTTAATCAGTTCCGATCAGTTAGCTTATAGATATTATATGAACTTTTCTCTATATATATTTAGCATAAACCCAATATTGTATAGTTATACCTCTCAGTTATTTAGTGAGATCTTTCGATTCCCCTTTAGGGCTATATCACTTCAAGCAACACAAAGTATATATATAAATTTATTGATAATATTTGTATGATGTATATACATATATTTTAATAGTCAATTTGAATTGAAAGCGTAGTTAACTATTCTTTGCTTAACCAGTGCTACGTCCCCCAACTCCTCTGCCCAAAAAGTAGTTTTGCCTAATAAACATATATATTTAAATATATTCCAATTTATTTATGGGTCAAAACATTGGTGTTGGACATATTTTCAATGTCTGTGTGTTATATATGTAGTAGAGTATCAGATGTATATTTCAATTTTTAAAATGTACCTTCAAGAAACATACCCGGTAAATTTTTACTGTAACTTGTCCCCCCGTCTCTCAATATTTCGTAGTTTTTGTCTAATCAAAAAACAAATAAAACCCGTAGAACGCTGCTCTGTTGTCAGGCAGCTAAATACACACACACAACCTCCACACAGATATGTATTATATGTATATATACACCTCATGTATTCCCACCAGTTATATGATGTCCCTACACACTCCAAATTCTCGAATACACCCATTAGTATATCCCTATTCGTGTGTACAGAGTACATTCGTGAATATATTATTATTGTCATAAGTAAATGTTATATATTTGTAGTTTTGTTTTATATATATACATATATGAACACCATCTACATGTATGCCATTACGACTTCATCTACACATCATATCATTATTGTAGTCTTATTTGTATTTGTAGTTGAAAACTAATTGTATATGTATTTTTGTCTAATTTCTTGTATTTTCACCCAATATCAAAAACAAAAATCAATATCACATTCTATAAAAAAAACAAACACAACACAATGAAACAACAAAAACTCAATCAATCAATTTTTACAAAAAATACCAACATGAAAAAAAAATTATCCAAAAATTGCAACCAAACCTCCCTCGCAAATGTATGTATATATATATATGTATAAATATATATGTATATATAGAAACTGCTCGGAGCTGCTATCGAACGAAAACCAAAAATCGAAAATGTCAACGTGGCTGGAGGACGTCTCATTCGCGAAGCTAAGGTAAAAATTTTGAATGCCTGTCGTTTGTATGGCTGAAAACTCTATATATGTATACACTAAGCATAAGGCATTTGATTATAGATTTGCTCTGTAAAACTTTTCTACTGAAAGGATTTTATAATGTCAGATGTAAAATGAGTTAAAAACTTGACTTATAACCTTAAAAGAAATAGCTTTTATAAATTATATAGTCTTAAATCCTTGGTACTCTAACGATTTAGTAGTAGAAATAAATTAAAACCAACAAGTTAACCTAGGATTGAGTTTAGATCTCATATAGACCAAATAAAAAAGCAAATATATGTATATTAGAAACCCCAAACCATATTCAGAGAGCTGCTTATTTAAATTTTTGTTTACTTCCTTATAAACATTTTTGGAGACAATATATTATATATATAAATAAAGAGCAATCTATAACGCCTGCCCCATGCTAGACATCTACTCCTTTACCCTCTTCTTCTGAGTGATTGTGCGTGTGATTGTGAACAATTTTCGAAATTTGTATATCAACCTATGACTCAATATTCTATATGTTGAGTTTACGTATTTCCTCTGCCCTCAACATTTTCGTCTATTGTCTACTATATACGAACCTTTCAATATTTAATGCTTTTTAAAAAACATAAATGAAAAATTTCGGTGCTTCGTTTGTGAAGCGCACGATTGCGAGTAGTCTAAAACTGCGGGTACAAGGTGCGTCAATAACACTTGGGTTAAACAACAACAACAACAATATTGACCAACACAACAACAACAACAAACCAACAAACAACATACCAAACTCACACAACAAACAATTAAAAAGCAATTGTAATCAACGTAATTTCGTATTGATTAATCAATGAAATAAAAAGCACTAAATATATGACTAGAACAACAATATTTACCCCCACACGAACCCCTCTTAAACTTTTGTTTAACACGAGCAAAATACTAACATTTAACCGAAAAATTAACCCAAAATGCTGCGGACAACAACAAAATCAACGTCAACGTCATCAACACGATCAACATTTGTGACGTCACCGTTTGTTACGGACTCAGATTTACGATAGTAAATGTCTGCGCTTCGTGGATTGGTTGCTCGAGGCTCGCCCCTCGTTCTCGCCGCCACGTCGTGATCTGCGCCCGGCGGACAGTGATCCGGGTGCCACACAGTATTACAGCCAGCGTTTGGACAATCTAAATACGAAATACGACAGATTGCTGGAACAATTGTCCCAGAGGCTAAAAACTGCAATCGAGGTGAACGGCAGCGATGGTCTGGTGAGTATCTATATGATCACTGAGAGAAAAAGAAAGAGAGAGACTGAGAGAAAGAGAGAGAGAGGGAGAGTGAGCGTGAGTGTGAGCTGCACAACTCCTGATGCGAAGTGCTAAATTTAGATACAAACGTCAATAGTTGTACAATGACTGAAAAAGTATCTATAATTATAGGTAACGAAATTTTAATGACGCAACCTTAGCAAAGTATCCAAGCACTTGCTCGGTAGCAAAATATTTGGTTAATTACGACAAGAGGTACTTAAGTGTCCGTATCTATAGCTTAAGTGGCGTACAAGTTATCGAATTCCCAAGGTATATTTATAGTGAACATAAGTGATATTTTCTCTTATGCTTATCTGTATATCATAGGCGATTATTGAGATTCTTTGGCTCAAGAGCTGTATGCAGTTATTTTATTTATGAGTTATAAATGATAATATCAAGTATTTGCATCCAAGTATCGTGTTTCTATCGTCGACAAATTCGAAAAGAAATGTATTCTAAGTCTATTGTTAATATAGTATTAAACGTGTCATAGATAGGCTTCTAGAAAGCATAAAGTAATTTTTGTCTTAGCTATTATTAGTAGAAACAAAAATAACTGTATAGTTTAATAGTAACTGCTATCTGATATCATATCTATCTAAAGTATCTTAGCTTCAAGTTCGAAATTGAGACTACTTGAAAGCTTTCGTTTTCAATGATTATTCTTCCAATTCTAGTGTACTCTGTATTTGTATCTGTATCTTTGTATCTTTTTGCCAGCCTTATGCAATGTTATTATTAAATTAACCTTCAAAATAGTTAGACTCACAGACACTCATACACATACTTACGCGCGAAATAATGACATCAGAGCGCGATTCCGTTGCGTTGTCAGAGTTTGAAATGTTGTCCCATAAATCACCATTTGATTAATTTATCTAAATGTTAAAATATTTTTTTATAAAAGTAAATTATTTTATTTCATTTTATATCGTTTTTATGCTCGTGGCAATCATTTGTCTAATGTGCAAATTGCACTTAGAAGATATACGAGTTTATCCATATAAAATGTCGCCTCTCTGCGTCGTATATAAGAAGCTAGTTTTGGGGTGTTATTTTTTGTTTCTGTAGGCCAATTAGGCAAATGAAATCAACTTAGCAATTAAGAATTCTGTTTATAACATGATGTCAATATGAATATATTATAAACATATTTCGCATATTTTTCGGATACCTAATCTTGTCTTGTAGGAAATTCAATGCCAAACAACGTCATCAACAGTTCATTGTTGACTTTTTGTCGCTATAATTATTTCAACCGTCAGCTCTTTAGATTTTATTTCTTTCATATATTTTTTCTGTTTTTCGTAGACTATTTTTGGAAACTGGTTTTTTCATTTATGCGTCCAGAAATTCAATTAAAAAATTCATTTCACCACAGAGTTCAAAAACAGAAAATTAAAATCAAAGACAGCTCGCTTTGGTGTGTTTCTCTTCTATTTTAGCATACTCAAATATTGCCCATGTTTGAAGAGTTGTGTAAATATTTAGTTCGCAATTAACATATAATGAGTGGAAATAGAGAAAGGACTGTTTCCCCACTTTGTCAGTTGTGTGTGTCAGCAACCGATCAAGTGGCTAGCTGTATTGATATCGGTGGTGTCATCCGCTCACACTCAAATTGAGGTATTCGCTGGGCCCTTTACAAAATTGGCGTTTTTACCTAAGAATCTATACTCTAAATATGTACGTCCATTGTGTTCTTAAAGGTGTTGCTCTTGACTGAGAGTGACATCATGAAATGCTACTAGGCATAGCTATATACATACATACATATACATACACATATGTATTAGACAACTTCATTGCCAGCTTTGGGGTTTATGTCTAAGGCTTAACTTGATATGCATAACATGGGCGGCCAAGCTTGGCATTAAGTGGAGTGAATGAGCAGTTTGCTATTTAGAAGGTTAGCTTCACCATTTGACTACACAACAAACTGGTTTTCTTTTTTGTTATTTTTTTCTATATTCATGTAAATACCCTGTAGAGCTGCGACGCATTTAGCTATGATGTCAAAATGTTGCACATTTGTGTATGGCTCAAAAAGTTAAATGTGCATGTTCCAAATTAACTTTTATTTTTATACTCACCAAAAAACTTATAACTGAACTTTAGTTTGTATATGTTTTAATACATTAATGTATACGAAAATCAATTTTAAAGCTGTCTCCAGGGTATCTTTCCATTTGATCAGGGGCCGTTTGTCGGCTTTTGTTCTTATTTATTTGTTCTTACCAAAAATCGAAAACAACCCAAATCTTCAATCTTAACAATCTGACAGGCCCCAAAAACAACAAAAAGAACAACAAACTTCGAACGGCAGACAAACAACATTGTTCGACCACGTTGTTTTCATTCGCAACGCGAACTTCCGTGTATTGTTTGCAACATTTTGACCGCTTAGGAATCGAATAGGCAATTGTAAATGGGTTTTAGTTGATAATCAGCCGGAAAAAGCAACAGCTGATGAGCGCATAGCCGGCATATTACGCTGCTCTCTGCAAAAGCTCGCTCTCTAGCACAATAATTTCAAAAGCTCTAGCCGCTCTCTTGGGTCGTATGAACTACGGCTGTGAGTTCGGTTCAGTATCAGATGCGACGTGGTTGTATAACGACGTAAAACTGAACGCGTACGACGCGTTTCTTAAACTAATAAGAAGTTTTTTGTGTGTGCGCGCGTATGTGTTTCTCCGTGTGTGTTTGCGTGAACAAAGGCTAAAAAACCTACAAAAAGTTGCCCTTTAAGTTGAATAAATTCATTTGAATTACAAATATCTAATTTATTTTTTGCACATATTTGAAGCGTGTAAGCAAACCCCAGCAGAATACCCTAACCCAAAAAGCAACGAAAAGTAAAATAATAATAGAAGAATACATCACGTATAGGGCCGGCGCGGCAATGCTCATACGCCGCGTTGTCACATACAAATAGAAAGTGCGATTGTATCTGTGCTAGTTTAGCTGTGTGCGTGCCTTCAATTAAATACTCGACATTCACGTCTGTGGCCCGCTTTTATTTGTTTAATAGAAATTTAAATATTTTATATAAAGTTCTGCGGCCCACACGAGATCCAAATACGAATTCAGAAAATGAAGTCATTCACAGTGCCATATAAAAAATTCAAATAGAAAATAAAAATAAAATTCGAATTTGAATAGAAGAGCGAAATAACGCCTAGAATTCGAAGTGTGAAACTGAAAATAAAAGACGAAGAGCACCGAAAATACAACGAAATATATAAAATAAAAGCAAGAAATAACATATGCAATATTCATGTAGCCTTGAACATGTCGCAAGAATCCATATGCTCTTTTTTCGTTAAATACACATGTGGACATACATATACTCTATACTTATTTGAGTGCTAATGAAGGCAGACAAACCGAACAACAAATTGGTTTATTTAGTGGGAGTTGTGTTTTTAATGAGCCAACACAAATTGCACGAGTCCAGAGCTTGTTAAAAGAAATTTGCCCAAAAAACAATTTCGAAACGGCTATAAAAAGTGTATTTAAAAGTGTTGCGCTTAACTAGATCCAGTATACTAGTCAACTGACCTACACACGCACATGTAAAACACACACACACACACACACACACATATATATATATATATATATATATATATATATATATATATATATTTAGTTATACTTTTATACACATACAGAGAGAAATGCACACTCATCCTAAGTTAGTGACATCTGACAACGACTATCAATGACTGCCATCAGCGCTGTCTGTCAGCCAGCCACAGCTGAAGGCCTAATCTAATCAAGAGTTTTTAAATAAAATTGTAATTTCTTCATCTAATATGTTGCAGTCAGAATTCAACAAATTCATTTACTTTTGATTATTGATATACTCTGCGCCAATGCAGGGCCATGGAGCGTATTAGTTTTCTGTGTTTTCAAATTTGTATATATTTATTTTTCGCACAAGCACGATTTAATTATTATTTGATTAAATTCAGTTGGATTAATAAACCAGTTAGAGTTTCATAACTCTTCTTTTAGACACTTCCTTCTTTGCCTACGCGTGTAATAAACATAAACCTTTTTACGATTAGTAGATTATTTGATTCTTAATATCTAAATGGAAACCCATTTCGAAGTAGCAAACTCTTTTGCGCTACTTTTAGCTTCGAGTCGGAGCCTTAGACTCATTTTCAATAGCTTCAGAGACTTCGTTTTCAGGTTTCTCTTGTGCGGTTTTATTCTTAGCTGAGTAGTTTCACTTTCATAAACTTCTGATAGTAATGAATTGGTGATTTAAAGCCTTTATATTCACTTCATTTTATTTAGTTTTTGACCTAGGCTACAGAATCTGGTTGGATGGCTAAAATATACACAAATATGTCACCTACGTATTATTCTATTTTTATGGCTTTTATCATATTTTTCGTGTATTTTATTTGTTTCCGGTTTAGTTGGCTTTCATTTTCTCGCGCTTTTCTGTTTGTTGTTACATATTCGTTCAACATTTTCATATGTCATTGCGCTTGGTTTTTTCTGCATATCTCACACATGCATTATGCTGCTCTTTATCGATTAAACTAGACAGAAAAATTTTGGCCGCCGCCTTAAACACATACACACATGCACAAGTATTTTTAGTTGTTTTCGTGTGTTTGTGTGTGTGTGGTCTATTAAATTAGAAGAAAAACCAAACGAAAGCGAATGCGACATCTCTCGAGAAGCATCGTGACGCCGCCTATTTTAGTTGTGCAGCGTGCGGCGTCCGGTATGCAGCGTGTTGCAGCTGGAAAGCTCGCCGTTTAGCCGGCAAAGCTTCTTGAAGCGTGTCAAGCGCAAATCGTACACCAACACAAGAGCGGAGCGAGGGTAACTTAAGGCCTACTTTTTGCAGGAGCTCTCAGTTTCATTTAACTGTTGTTATTGTATTCTGGTGTGTGTTTTTTTTGTTGTGGGTGCACGGCAAACTTGTTTTAGATTATATAGAAATCACGAATGACATCATTGTTTGTGTTCGCTTTTCAGTGTGTGTGTGTGTGTGTGTTTATGCGCTCTTAATGTGTTTGTTATTTTTTTTTTATTCGTATATTTTTGCTTTTTGCATTTTTGTTAATTATAATTTATTTGTTGCCGCTACTAACTCTAGGGCGACCTTCGGCAGCCGTTTTGAATAATGAACAGTGAGAAAAGAGAAAGAAAAAGTGATTGCCGCAGCGTAAATTAAGAATTTTTGTTTTTTTAGTTTTGTTTTATTGCCGAAAAGACTTTAAAGTAAAGCAACTCCATTAGCAAGTTGTATACTGTGGCTGCTGATAAAATAAATTGTGGCAAATACAATTGTGTGTGTTTCCCCACGTCTGTCAGTCAATTGAATTTTAAATTCGCTTCATACTCTACCTAAGGGTATTCCGATTAATTATGGAGTTAAACAGCTATGAATCCTAACATCTATTTATGATTTTAAAATTCACAAAATTTACAAATTGTTTCAACTTCAACTACAATCATTCAAAATTCTTTAATTGTTCATCTTCGTGAACCTAATACTATCGGTCAAACCACGCATATTTCACATCTGAAAGTGAATCGGGTGTTCGTCTTGCTGAATAAATGCAATTTTCGTGTGTCTGGCTGCTAGTTCAAAGCTTGAAGTTACATATGGCCATATGTTGAGATATCAGAGATACCATTTCCCGGCACTCTGTCATGTATCAATGCTGGTCTTGTTTTATTTGCTTAATGCAAACAAAGATAAAACTTAATTATGCACTTCTTGGGAAGGGTAATCACCCGAGTCGAAGTAAATCACTTTGAGAGTTATAGCCATATACTCGGCACTCGATATCTGCCGTATACACAAACATATATAAATATATATAGTTATATATATTTGCCCGGTATTTATTGCAGTACGTTTGTATTTGTATATCTGTCTGACTGTGTGTGTGGCCCTCAATAATAGCGTCATTTCTATTTTCACAAAGGCTTGCTTTTGCTTTCTGTGTCTCACTTAATATTTAAGTTTGTGTGTGTGTGATATGATGTGCGCTTCAGTATGGTTACTGATAAATATAATACTTAATGTTTTAAGAGCGCTGATAAGTCATCAAATGCCGGCATTTTAAATGTTATTTACTTTGTTTTGATTTTTGGTGAATGAAAATGAACTTCACAAGCATTGCTGCTTTTTGGGCAGAACCAAAGCCTCCAGGTTATGTTTAGATATCGACCTGTAGATTAGAGAGGTGCTAGGCAAAAGTCTCTTAGTCTTTAAAGAATAAGAATTTAATTCTTCCGGTTCTGCTAGAAATACAACATTTTAAGTTGCACAAGTTAGTTGTGCTTGCTCTCTTTTAGTTTATATTTGATTGACGATAATTTCTAATCTATTTACCACTAGTTTACTGCCTAAATCAAAAGGCCTTTAAATCATATATCTGATTTAATTTTTTATGCCTTAAATAAAAGCTGTTAAATATCTATGCCACCGACTTGAGAAGCAACCATAGTTAGTCTCTAGAATAATTTTGCTAGTTGGTTTTCTACATTCGTTTTGTATGGTCTACAACGATTTGGCTTTTAACTGAGGTTCTTATCGCAACACATTTATAACTGTCATAAAGCATTTGCAAATACACACATGCACGTATACAGTCGCAGGAAATAGTAAAAAATAGAGACAAGTTTTGAAGACGAAAATATGTGCGTGAATTCGTTCGCTTTTTAATTTATTATAAATCTCGCAGTGCATTGAAGAAACGTCAGAATTAAATCAAGTGCCTATACCTACCAGTGCTGGCTATGACTATGTCAAATTGAAAGAAACGCAAGATTTAGACATGCCTCAGCATAGATCGGGTCGCAAAGCGGCCCAAACTAAAACCAAATCCCAAACCACAACTGTCCATGTGGCAGAGGAAAGTGACTATGACTTCGCGTTCGAGTTTCAGGTAATGCAACCCCCAATCCCCCCCCAAGATACCACACTCTCTCCAACCTTCCCTCTCTCTCTCTCTTTCTCTCAATTGAAAAGTCTAACTACGCAACTTTTGTTTTACATTTTTAACTAATGAGCATTTTTTTTTCTTGGATGGCTTAGCAATACGCTGAAAGTCTGCAGAAACCGCTCAAGACCTTTAGAGTTGACTTCGGTGCGGGCAGCGTGCCAACTGGCGATGGCTACGCTGCACGCCCGGATGATCTCTATACAACAACATATAGCACAACACAGTAAGTTTCCATAATTTCCGTTACACTTATAAAAGAGTAACTTTTAATATGAGGATATTAGATAAAAAATCAAATTAGATTGCACTTTTATTAAATCATTTGTTTCTGATTTTCTAGATTCAGCTCAACGAAAACAACGAAAAGCTCTTCAAAGAGCATATACAGCAGCGATGGCATAGATGCCGCTGGACAGGAGTCAGGAGTTACACCACAGTCGCAAATACAATTCAGTGAGATACGTAGTCTTAAGCGGGGAGGTAATATTACCTCTGTACTGGATATTGCCGGCATACGTGATCCGCGCACAGGTCGTGTTCTTACCATTGGTGAAGCCATACAGTTGCGCATTCTGGACGTTCGCACTGGCGAAATGCTTGTGGGTGAGCGACGCATATCACTTGAACAGGCCGCCGAACAGGGTCTGATCGATGCACAGCTGGCGATACAGTTGCTACAGCCAGGTGCAGGACGAGATGCGACCGGACGCGAACTCTCATTGCTGGAGGTGATACAGCGAGAGATAAGCGAAGCGGAGTCCGGCTATGAGACGGCGGAGAAACGCATCAAGGTAAACAACACAGTCACAGTAGAGCAGTTGCCTTTGCCAACGCAATCCCCATTGGATGTGGCATCCCCCGAGAAACCTAGAAATATTGTCGATGCCATTTGTGCTGGCAGTGTGGATGCCAAGACCGGCCTGTATCGTGTCAAATCGGGCCAAACAATCAGCCTGGCCGAGGCGTACGAACGTGGCTATCTGATACGGCATGAATCGGTGACAATTAAATCGAATGCGCTGTGTTTGAGTGATGCCATTGCCCATGGCCTGGTGGATAATGCTGGCTGGATTGTAGATCGCAATTCTGGTGACAAGTTCCGTTTGGATTCGGCTATTGCCAATCAGCTAATCGATGCGAGCGTGCGCGAAGTAGTCGATGCTAAACGCGATGTAAAAATAACACTGGAAGACGCATTAAAGTCGGGCGTTTTGAATGCTAAGACCGGTCGCTATCTAAACGAGGTAACCAAAGAGAAGCTTAGCTTTTTGGAGGCACGTAATCGTCAATTGATTGTAAAGCCGTATACTCTTAAAGATATATGTGACTTAAATTTGCTCGACAAACAGTCCCTTATAACAAGTCCCATGCGTCGTGAAAAATTGAGCATTATGCAGGCCATCGAAGCGGGTGTCTTAGATGGCAACCACCTCAAGTGCATAACGAAACGTAAGGGTGAGCTAATCACATTGCAGGAAGCTATTGCAGATGGCATTGTGTTGCCAGCGGAGTGTAAATATCGTGATTTCATGACTGGGGAGCTAATTAGCATACCCGAGGCTGTAGAACGGGGCCTGATCAGCTCGGTATCGCAGCGTTCCATTTTTGATATCGATGGATTCAAAGATTTACGTAGCAATGATTATGTTAGCTTTAATGTGGCCCTCTCGCGTGATATTTTACGTCGCAAGAGCACGGGCTTTGCCTTAGAGACCGGTCGGGATAGTCTAGTTCCACTAGAGGTGGCCGTCGGTGAGGGTCTGGTGCGGCAGGAGGTTTACGAAATGTTTAGTCGTGGTATTGGTGTGCACAATGCCAGTGGTAAGGAGCTTAATGTTTTCGACCTGGTCTATCACAATCTGATTGACCCGAAGACTGGGTATTTGCTCGACCCTAAGACTGGGGAAACAGTGCCTCTGGACAACGCCATTGAGCGAAAGTTCATCACACCCGAGGGTGCTTTACTGTTGAGTAGCCTGCTTAACATTACGTTGACCACAGAGACTGTGACTAGGACGATTAACCGCTATGTGACCATACGTGCCGGCTCTCAGGAGCCAGGTGATACAGTTCTATTGACCTTTACCGAGGCAGTGCGTCAGGGTTTCATTGATGAGGATAGACAACTATTTAAAGATCCTAAAACGGGAAATGTTTACTCTGTACAGCAGGCGCTCAACTATGGGCTTCTGGTACCCGATAGTAATCAAACGGTGCCGGAGCCTACAAATCGTAAAAAGACCAAATCAACCATAACAATAGTGACCAAACAAATTATACCGGAAGCAGAGCCTATTAAACTCAATACCCAACATACAAAATATGTTGAAAAGTCAGTTGAAATACCAATTTCTCAGGAATTAGTCAAACCACAACGCGTTATTTCGGAGTTTGTTAATCTGGAGAAGAGCAGCTATTTGGAACAGAATGTGACAGAACGTCAGATTATGGAGTTGCCGCCTGGTGGTTGGCGCCTAAAGGATGCCATTGAGCAGCGTCTATTTAACCCAGACACAGGTGTGTTCCATGTTCAGGGCACAGATCGCCTAGTAAACTTCGAGGAGTGTATAGATAAGCAGATTATTAACAATTTATCCGTGGCTGTTATCGAGCCCAACACTGGTGATAAAATATCTGTAAAATCAGCTTTTGAGCGTGACATCTTGGATAGCTATGGCAACTATACAAACAATAGGCAACAAGTTCTGGGCATGCGCAGCGCTATCTCGGAAGGTAAAATTATACTAGAGACGGTGCCGGCGACGCGTGGTGCCAGTCAGAAGACTATTTTGCGTATAACACGAGTAAACAACATTCCCGATGTGTTGGAGGTGTCGACGCCATTGAAGGATGCTCCACCACGATTCGTAGAGGTGAACACATGTCAGCGTGAATTGGCATCACCGGAACCACTGCAAATAGCACCAGGTGCCATTTACGATCCATCTACAGGGCTCGTCATATTCACACAAAATGGAGAGACAGAGAATATTTTTGATGCGGCGCGTCAGGGTCTAATTGACGAGCAACTTATAAAAATCGTGGATCCCACAACTAAGCAACAGATTACGGTCACAGAAGCTATTGCGAGATCAATTTATGATCCACGCACAGCGACGATGCTTGATGCCGAGGGACAGCCGATTGATTTGATCACGGCTACGAAACTGGGCCTGTTCAGCGTGGTGGGTGCCCCACTTGTAGCTGCCGAGGGTGCTTTGCGCACAGTTCGTTTTGTGGTGGATCCACGGACCGGTGAGCAGATACCTGTGGAGGTGGCCTATGAGCGTGGCATTGTATCACGTGATCAGCTTCAACGTGGGCGTTCCTTTGATTATGAACCAACAACAACAACTTCAACAACAGAGGATAAGGTTGTGGTGCTGCAGAAGATGCGCAAAGTCATATTAAAACCGCGAGATGCTCTACGGAAGGGCATTCTGGATGAGGAGACTTGTCAAATACTTGAGGATACCCGAAACTTTACAACTCCCCAAGGAGAAGTTGTAAATATTACTGAAGCTTTGAATACTGGTTTAATTGACGGACGCCGTGGTCACGTGACTGATCCCCAGCGTAATCGTGTGCTTAATCTGCGCCAGGCTGTCGAACAAAAGATAATCGATCCGGAACAAACAAATCATATTCTTATGCCACTGGCCAAGAGTCTGTCCATACCAAAACTTGAATCACAAGGTCTTATTGATCCACAGTCACAGACTATTGTACATCCCGAAAGCGGTTATCCCTTGAGCATTCATGAAGCCATTGTTTGTGAAGTACTTGACCCACATTCCAAACTACATAAACCAACAAAGTGTACAATAGAAGAAGCTATTGAAAAGGGCATTATCAATCCAGATGAATCCACATTCAACTACAAAAATAAAACCCTAAACATTTCTGAAGCCATCGAAGCTCATCTGTTCGACGCGAGCTATGATAAGCAAAAGGGCAAGGTAGAAATACCACCCGTGGGGATGATATTCCCAGTTGCTGTAGAGAAGAGTCTTGTGGAGCCCACAAAGTCTGTTGTACTGCATCCTAACACCAAGAAACCGCTCCCCATTAAGCAGGCTATCAATGAAGACTTCATCATGTCCATACCATATTCGCCCAAAGCGGATGCTATTGAGGTTGTACCTGCGCTGGAACGCGGTCTTATCGATGTGGCTGCACAGACCTTTACCAACCCCGTGACTAGCGAGAGATTATCGTTGCGACAAGCACTGGAGGATGGCGTGCTAATCGTCAAGCCCCTTTCTGATTTTGTTGTTAATCAAAAACCTATACCCAAGACAGAGGTCATGGAGACGATACGTGCAGTGCACACGGTAACCACTAAAACGATTGAACTTATGCAGGGCTATGTACTCATATCCAATAATGAGGTACAGAACGTAAACACTGGCGAGGTGTGCAGCGTAGAGCAGGCTAAGGAGCTAGGTATACTACGCGAGGAAGAAACAACGCGCGAAACTAAAGCCACAACAGGCGAAACAGCGGAGCAGACGGCTCCAATTTTAGTTCCGAGTGCAAACGATCAGTCAGTGATTGTCGAAGAGCGTACACAAACCGTTGTGATGAGCTCAGATACTAGAAAACAAGAGCTACAAGTAATTAGCACCACTCAATCTGTGAAAGAAACTCCTGAAAGATCAGATAAACTCAATAAGGAGCCATCCAAGACACTGCAGAATGTTAAGGAGGCTGCGAAAATGGGTGCTTTGGGTGTTATTGCAGCTCCCGTGCTGGCTGGTGGAGCTATTGTCAGTGGTGTGAAGAGTCTAATCAAGTCCGCCAAGTCCAACGCTGAAGAAACGAAAACTACTACAACAACAACGATAAGCAGTAACAAGGAAATAACATTGCAAACAGGAAAACCACAGAAACCTCAAGTAAGCTTTATTGAAGATGAGCGCATGGCAGTTCATCAACAACCGGAAGAACCATCAAAACAATCGGTCGATAACCTCCTGCAGGATACAGAGAAATTCATAAGCAGCACAACGGCCAATTTTATAGCGAATGAAAAGCTGCATGTACCTGAAGATCAACCGAAGCCAAAACAAACAACGTCAGCATCCAGTTCAACAACAACACTAACCGTCACAACGATAACTACCTCAAAATCAACCGAAGCAAACGAAGGTCTATCTGACGTAGCTAAAGATGATTCACAAAATAAGAAATTAGTCGTGAATACTAACGAGACGGTGAAAGACAAAGAAATTGCAGAGGAAAAAGAAGAAGTTGCGAATGTTATAGAAACGATCCAAGCAGTAATCAAAGAGAAGGCTGATGAACTACAAACGGTTAAGCTGACAGATCAGCCAAAGGAAATAACAAAAATTGAGGAAATCCCTGAAGAAAAAGGGGAGCTTACTAAAGTAACGGAAACCGTTTCTACTATATCCCGAATAGAATCTACAGTAGTACAACTCCCGAAGGAATCCCCAAAACCTGCTCAGAGAGAATCGACGCCGGAAGCCGCTGCCAAACAAGAGACAACTAGAGAACCGCAGCCGGAAGCCGCTGCCAAACAAGAGACAACTGTTAAACTTGAACAAGGATCCACGACAGAACCCGCATCGCGAAACATTGTTACGGAGAAAGTGTCCGAATTGGAGCCACTTTATACAGCACCACTTGCGCCTTTCCAGGAGACAGTAACTAAAGTAACTGAAACCATAAAAGAAGAACCACTCAGCACGGAATCGCAAAGCACTATCACAACCATTACAACGAAGGTGATAACAACGAAAACTTCTGAACCAACTGTAGAAGACGTAACGGAAACAATAGTTTCAAGCGAGGAGAAACCAGATAAACTGATTGAAGGCTCTAAACAAGTGCCAAAGGAAGTTGAGGAGCAACCGCAACCAACTGAATCTTTAAATATTTTGGTGGAGGATCAAGTTGTGTCTATTGAGGAACCTACCATCAGTGAGTCTACAACCACTAAAACTGCCACTACAATAACGATAACAACCAAAACTGAAGAGCAGAAGCCACAAAATGTGGTTAGTGTAACAGAAGAGATAAAGAAATTGTCTAATGATGAGCCGGTTGCACCTGTAGCTGTGGCTGACTCTAAGGAACAACCCAAGGAGGTGGACTCAACCCATAAAGAACCACCTGTGAGTGTCTCTTCGACCAAGGAAACAGTGGTCATCGTGACAGCGGAGGCTCCCGAGAAACCTAAATATTTAAGTCAAGATCCAACAATTGCAGCTACACGCCCAACCGAAACATTAACCACATTGACTTCGGTGACAGATGATCAGCAACACATACCAGGCGCTCTGCAGAATATCAAGAAACCTGAAAATTTGACAGAAAAGTATCAAACTGTTGTGGACTTCATACAACATGAACAAGAACAGCAACCGACTGGGGAAAGTGGCAACAAGATTATGCAGAATGTCAAAGACGCCGCCAAATTGGGCGCACTAGCTATAGTAGGAGCACCCATTTTGGCAGGTAAAGCTCTAGTTGATGCGTTAACTACAGATAAAAGTAATAAACCAACAAAGGAGGTTACTCAAAGTAATACGCAAACCGGACAAGAGCCTCAACAAGCGGGAATCGCACCTGAGAGCTCTTCAAATAGTACAACAATTGTCACGAAAATAACAACGACAACTACAACAACAAGTAGTAGCACTGTAGATTCAACACCTGATGATGAGGCACTCGATACAGTGGAAACTGCAGTCACCACATTGGAGCACACAGGGAACCGTGAAGTACCTACGACGTTGGTCATAGGTGATGCTATTTCACAGAATTTAATCAGCCCCGAGGAGTGCAGAGTCATACTGGATGGTGAGAAACGATCAGAAAGTGTATCCACATTGCTCAAAGACGAACAACTTAGTCCTTTGGATGAGCTGCAAATCATAGACGATACATTGATTGTTGTCAACCGTGTAAATTATCTGGTGGATGTAGATACCGAATTGACGCCTGAGAATTTCAGTGACCTGAACATTTACGACACAAACCTTCAATGCTTCATAGATCCGTCTACTGGTCAGAAAATTTCTTTCCAAACCCTAGTGTTTGATATGAATATCTTTCATCCTGATAGAATACTAGTAAAGAACTTTAGTAAAGGGATATATGAGACCCTAGCAGTTGCACTTGAGCGTCCGTTGATGGACAAACATACTGGCCATATGGTCGACCCCAAGACAGGAAAGAAAATACCGTTTTTTGAGTGTATTGAACGTAAATGGATAATAAGTGCCAATCCCGATGAGCAAAAACCTGCTGCCATTGAGAATGTTACAATAGATCAGCGGTCAGGCAAAGTGGTGCTTGACGATGGTCAAGTTTGTTCCATTGTTGATGCTATCAACAGTGGCAAACTCGACATACAGTCGATATCGGTGCGCGACCCTGTTAGCGGTGAGGTAATCCCATTGCGTATGGCAATTGAGTTGGGTGTGGTTGATATGCAGGCTGGTACGGTCATAGATATACAGACATTGAAGGAAATTCCAATGGAGCTTGCGTTGCAGATGGGCTTCTTAGTGCCTGGCGCACGTAAGCCGATCTCCCTAGAAGCAGCTGTTCGCAAAGGTCTTTATGATCCAGAGACTGGCAAGCTGTACGATAGGGAGTCTCAAAATCAGGTAGATGTACAAAAGTCCATAGAAATTGGTTTGGTTGATCCTAAGATTTCGCTGATTGTGGATACAGTCACCAAGAAGGAGTTGAAGCTCGACTGCGCTATTGAGGATGAACTGGTTCTCACAACGGGCCAAATTAAGGACAACAAGAATAATACTCTTGTGCCGTTTGATGTCGGTGTTGAGCAGCGCTTGGTGAAGACCGATAACGTAACCTGGAGCCTGCCCGAGGTGCTGCAGCGCGAATATTATACACCCAGCACGGGTAAGGTGCTGAACCCGGTTACAGGTGAAGATATTCTGCTACAGCAGGCTATTGAAATGGGCTTTGTTGAGTTGGACTCGACATTGGTTAAGGATACCGAGAATGATAAAATTGTGCCGGGAAAAGAAGCTGCAAAAGTGGGTCTTCTGGATACCGTACGTGGCACTCTTAGTTCGCCAAATATTGGCTTAGACGAAGCCTTTGTCAAAGGTTATCTGATAAGTACTAAGAAACCTTGGTCCCTTGTCGATTGTTTGCTGCGTGGTCTTTACGACCCTTTGACAGCCAAATTCAATATTGACGGAAAAGAGGTCGACTTAAAGACAGCCATTGCACAGAAACTCATCAATCCTGAAGAGTTGGTGCTACTGGATCCCAAAACAGAATCCATAATTTCTTTGAATGAGGCAATTACGAAGGGCTATCTAGATCCAGTTGGTGGATTTGTTATTAATCCATATGCTTCAACAAAACTCTCTCTGAACGAAGCTCTCGAAAACCGTATTCTAATACCTCCCAAGCGAAAACGCAGTCTGCCCGATGCAGTTTACAGAGGTTTATACGATCCAAAGACCGGCCAGTTTAGCAATACGATCACGCGTGAGAAACTGACAACTGAACGTGCCATTCGTAGGGGTATTCTCGATCCCGATTCGACGGTCGTCAATGTTTGTGGTCAAGTTGTGCCATTTGGTGTAGCCACCGAGACAGGCATTGTGGATAGCCAACAAGGCACGGTTAGGGATGCAAACGATCAGCATATTGATTTTAAGGAAGCCTTTGATAAAGGTGTTCTTGTGGAGGCTAAGAAACCCTTGCGTCTCATAGAGGCTGTTGTTAAGAATATTTACGATGAAACGGATGGTCACTTTATCGATCCCAAGTCTGGTGAAAAACTGAACTTTGCTAAGGCCTTAGACACCAATTTAATAGACGAACATAGCGCTCAGATCCGGGATTTCAAGAGTGGTTTGTATAAACAGCTCAATTTGACACATGCGAAGGACACAGGTCTTATAGATCCTCAAAATGCCAAACTACTTTATAACAACCAGTCAGTGACCATAAAGCATGCCTTTAATATTGGCATTCTTATGGATGTTAATGCTCCCATAAGTGTACAGCGTGCTATTCATCAAGGTCTCTTTGATGACAAAACTGGTAAATTGACTGACCCCAAGACTGGACGTAAAATTACTTTATTGGAGGGTATGCGGAGCTTTGTTATTAATCCACAGTTGCCTTGCTATTTTGATGAGCAGTCGGAGCAAATGCTTAGTCTCAGTGAGACTTGTCGCAATGGCATCATTAATAGAAGGGAGGGTGTCTTTAAAGAACCAGGCAGCACCAGCTTTGTGCCTCTTGGTGAGGCCATGAATTTGGGCTTGATTGTGGATATAGAAAATGCTGGCTTTGGGCTGTACGAACTCTTGGCTATGGGCTTTTACGATGTGAACACACGTCAAGTTTTACACCCAGTCACGAATCGAAAACTAAATCTAAATGAAGCCTGTGTTGAGGATGTTGTCAGTCTATCTTCCAGTTTAGTTAAGCATAATGAGTCTGGCAAGTATATGCGTCTAGCAAATGCTATTAAGGAGCAGCTCATTGATGATACCAACGGTTGTTATAATCTGGGAAATGAACAGCTAGATTTGCAGACAGCAAGGGCACGTGGGTTAATTGTCTCCAACCGTCGTCTACTGAGTCTTGAAATGGTTCTTCGTATGCAGCTTTACCGGTCCGAAACAGGGAAATTCTGTGATCCCACGACGGGTGAATATCTTGATTTAATTGAAGCTATACACTCGGGCTTTATAGATCCCACAAGTACCGTTTTTAAGAATCAGCTAACAGGCAAAGAATTACCGCTAACGGTAGCTATAGAAAATAGTGACATAGATGTAACTAAGGGACGCGTTTTTGATCCTAAATCAAAGTCTACATATAATTACGATGTGGCGTTTTCGCGCGGTATACTAGTAACCATACCGCGCCCTCTTACTGATCGCGGCGAAATCGTGCGCCGTCAAGATAGCGTTGAACTATTAAGTCAAACTCCCGTAAGCGTTGTCATCAGCAAACCTCGCGAAATGTCACTTGAGGAAGCTATTAAGTACAATATAATCGATCCAAAGACCGCGCTCGTACGCGATTTCGATAACTTTAAGTTCCTGCCATACGCATTGGCCCAGGAACGTGGTCTTGTAGATGTTACTAAGCGCACGCTCGTTGATCCTAAAGCCTTATACTTTGCATTTGATCCCACGCTGTTGATCTATGTACGGGAACCCGTCACATTCGATCAGGCGGCTGAATCCAAGTGCTTGGATCTTCAAACCGGCATGCTAACCTATCAACCAATAATCCCCGTCAGCGATGACAGCGCAAACGATTCACTAACTGTCATCGAAACGTCGCCCAAGATATACACGCTTAAAGATGCCGCAGGCACTGGCATTATCGATCCCGATTCAGCGTTGGTTAAAGATCTGGCCAAGGCGAAACTCGTGCGTTTACCAGAGGCCTTCCGTAAAGGTCTGATGGATGCCAACAAGGCGAACGTATTAAATACCCAAACCTCAAAATTATGCACACTGCAAGAGGCCTATGAGAGTGGCTTGATCTGTACACCCAAGCGTTCATTTGGTTTGCTAGAGGCCATCACATTTAACCTGTACAATCCAACAAATGGCTGTCTAGTTGACCCCTTCCAAATGCATCCCGATATCATCAAGCGTAAGAAGTATACATTGGCCGAGTCTATTAGTTCCGGCTTAATTGATCCCTCCTCAACGGTGGTACGTGACCCTAGCTCTGGTGTCATCTTACCACTGGCCGCTGCAATAAGCAGTGGTTTGATCGATGCCACTGAAGGTCGTCTGAATGATGCCAACGATCCCAAAAATAACATTGATTTAGTGAAAGCCACCGAGAAGGGTTTACTGCTGCCAGCCGAACAGAGGGTAAGTTTGACAGAGATATTCTACACTTGTGTCTATGTGTACTAAAAGGGATTTTTAATACTTTCCACTTAATAAAAAAAAAGAAAATAACTGTAAATCACATTCGAAAAATCACTACAAAAATTTTTATATGCAAAATTTTACACTTCGTGGCATGTTTCGTTTTGGTTTATTATATATAAAATTTTATATAATATTCATAATTTTTTTCAAATTTTCGTTACATTCTTTTCGATCATTGCGCTATTTACTCTCTTCTTTTTATCATCGGACTAACTAACAGCTGTCTGCTTATCTAAAATGAAAATTAAATAATTTTTATTTGCCAATCATATATGATTATATTATTATTTTATTTTGCTTGTCCTGAAAAATGGACAAAAATTTTCTTATATTGCAGCGCATGGCATTGAATTTTATATGTTCTCGTTCACAAAACACATCAATTAAATCAAATCTATCGCATAACTTTTTAAAAATGAACCAACTAAGTTAGCTGAACTTGCTTTTACAAATTTTAAAGTTATGAATGCAGCAAGAAATATGTATATCAGCAAGTGCTACATACGACATAATCACACCACAGATCGGTTTTTATCATATCAGACAATATTAAAATCAATCATCAAATTGCTTGATCTGGCAACGCAACGCAACGCGCGTCTCCATTACTCTCCATAACTACTCAGCACGAATGACGTCGGCAATAATTTATTTTTAATCTTTTTCTGTCATATATCTATACATACATATCTATCGATAACACAAAACATATACATTCACATATACATTTACAAAAACAACTATATTTTGTATTCTTAGTTTTCGTAAGTCCCAACTAGGCAGAATTTTGTTGAGGCTCATCCCTAACCATGCCAAACTGTAACGCTATAGAGTATTCGTAAATTTATATGGTAAACCTATCCAATCAGTCCTATTGGAATTCATATATGCTATTTCCATCTATTCTTAATTAATCTTCCATTATCGTATCCTAACATTTTTGTAAACACTTTTAATACTTTCTTTAGTTTTTTTTTTAACTAAGGTTCAATATATATATATATATATATATATATATATTTATTTATATGTATAAATTAAGAGTAATTTTGCCCTTCAAAAGTTAGTTTACGTTACAGTTTGGTTCGACTACAGACGCTATAAGACCTGGCACATGTAGTTCGTTTGCTAATCATAACTTGCCTTTAGCCTTACTCAAATTAGCTAGTATTTTTTGTATTTATTTTTTATATATGCATATATTTTAAATATCGATTTTCTACCTATTTTCAGCATTTTATACATACAATTATTCTTATATTATTTCGTTTACAGTTTTAATTTTTTGAGTTTGCTCAACCGACATTAAAAAACAAAAACAAAACAAAATAAAAATATGAATCCAAATTTTAACACTGATCCTAAACAATAATTACTCAACAACAACAAAACAAACCCCATTAAAACGTAGTTAGTTTCCCATACTAAAAAGTATAAAACTTGTAGTTTTCCCTGTTTAAAAGTAGTGCTCGTTAATTATTTAGTAGTGCCTAGTAGTAAATATTGGTGTTATTGTGTGCGTCCTTTAACTATTATTTATCTATGTTATGTTTATTGTACTATAAAATGCTTGCAAGCCTAACTTATCATAGCTCTCGCCTGGCCTATAAAATGCTTTAAAAAAAAAAAAGACTCTTGCTTTTACTGCCGCTTAAGTTTTTATATTTCAGCAATTGTATGTTTGTGTGTTCTCTATATATATTTTGTGTTACATATGTTATGCCTATCAACATATATATTTGACCCCCAAATATGAAATATTTAAGTATGAACCTGTACCTGATTAAGTTATATTTTTCGTTTAAAACTTAACTAACTAAAACCTTTTTTACCATCATTATCAAACATGAAATTTGCGTATATAGCAAGCAGTATTCGAGAAGTTCAACATGTGTGAGGAGAATGTCAACGATCTGCTTAAATGGGTCACCTCAGTCGAACAGAAACTATCAAGCGTTGGTGGACCGCGAGAGAAAATCGATGAGCTGCGGAATCAAATCAATGCGCTCAAGGTAATATAGTCTATAGACTTAACAGACTAATACTAATACAATATTTTAGTTGCTTAAAAAAATGTTCATCAAAATCTTAACCATTTGATAAAACTTTTCATTTTCATAGCAAATCAAGGATGAAATCGAATCGCAGCAGCGTCCAGTAGCCACCTGCCTGGAACAAATACGTCAAATTGTTCTCACTGGTGGTGATGTGCTCTCTGCACCAGAGGTTACCACACTGGAGAACTCTGGTCGTGAATTGCGATCACGCGTAGATCGTGTCAATGATCGAACACTTCGTCTACTGCGTCGCCTTGAGGCTGGACGTGATGAGCTGACGAAGCTGCGCAGCGAGTTAGATATCTTCTCTGATTGGCTGCAGCTGGCACGTCGCACACTCGAGGATAAGGAACGCTCGCTATCAGACCTCACGCGGCTCGCTTCGCAAGCAGACACCATTCGTGAGTTTGTCAGCGACGTGATTGGCCACCAGGCGGACCTTCGTTTTATTACAATGGCCGCGCAGAAGTTTGTGGATGAGAGCAAGGAGTTCTTAGCTGTACTAAACGACTTCCGCACCTCACTGCCAGAGAGGCTGCCTCACGTGGAGCCATTGTCTAGTGCCGAGAGTCCCATACGCCAGGAAGTTTCGCTGGTGTCAGCCCAGTACAAGGATCTATTGAACCGGGTTAATGCGTTGCAAGATCGTGTCTCGGGCTTGGGTGGTCGGCAGCGTGAGTACCAGGATGCCTTGGATAAAGCCAATGAATGGCTGCGTAGCGTTCAACCACGTGTTTCGCGTGTTATATCTGAACCTGTCGCTGGAGATGCCAAGGGCGTGCAAGATCAGATGAATGAAGCCAAGGCATTGCACAATGAGCTTTTGTCTAGTGGTCGTCTGGTGGACAATGCTCAGCAAGCTTTAGATAATCTTCTACGCAGTTTGGGTGGTCAGCTCAGTCCCATGGAAATCAATCAACTGGAGCTGCCTATTTCTGATTTGAAGAACAACTATCAACAGCTTATAGATACGCTTGGAAACCACTGCAAGACCTTGGACAAGACTCTGGTGCAATCGCAAGGCGTGCAAGATGCGCTCGACAGCCTGGTGGGCTGGGTAAATCAAGCTGAGGATAAGTTCAAATTAAACTTGCGTCCCGCTTCGCTTATCAAGGAACGTCTACAAGAACAAATACGCGAACACAAAGTACTTTTAGCTGATTTGCAATCGCATCAAGCTAGCATCGATAGCGTTCAAATCTCTGCCAAGCATCTGCTAGCCAGTGCATCCAATGCACGTATAGCCAAGAAGGTGGAGTCAAATTTGAATGATGTAACAGGCAAGTTTGAAAAACTGTATGAGAAGGCTAACAAGCGTGGGGAATTCCTGGATGATGTATATAGTCGTCTCTCCAAGTACCTGGATGATATTAGCACCGTGGAACAGCGCATGGGAAGCCTGCAGGAGGCCCTTGATAGCCGCGAGACCAGTTTGCTCGCCACGGAGGAGGTAGCGCGTCGCATGCTCGACTTGTCTCGCGAAAAAGACCAACTGGCGCCACAGTTTGAGGATTGTGTGCGTAATGGCAAGGAGCTGATAGGACTGCGCGATGTGACCGATACGGGCGTTTTGCGTGATCGTATCAAGGCTTTGGAATCTCAGTGGCGCAACATAAACATCAGCATAGATGAGCGCGCCAAGCTATCCAAGCAGAAAGCTGAACGTCGTCAAGCCTACGAGAGTCTTAAGGACGAGGTCTTATCTTGGCTGACCACCACAGAAGGACGCGTTAATGCGCTTGCGCCTGTAGCCATAGATCTGGATAAGATACGCCAACAGAATGATGAATTGAAACCTATCTGCAAGGACTATCGTGACTATGCGCCTACTATTGACAAGATTAACGATATTGGCTCGCAATATGATGCACTTGTTCGGCCCGAGAGTCCCTCACGCAAACGCTCAACGTACAGTCCTATAAAGAGGACAAGTCCGCTGCGTCGCATGTCCGGAGACGCCAGAAGCCCCAGCCCGACCAAGGGAGGCATACTGTCGCCACTATCGACTGGTTCCAGTGGATTCGGTAGCCGCAGATCCTCTCAGGATGGCTTCCAGCTCTCTGAGCTGTCTCCGGTGCAGCAACAGCTGAGCGAGATTAACAATCGCTATGGTTTGATTGGAGTTCGTCTAAATGATCGTCAGCATGAGCTTGATAATCTTAGTGAAGAGTTGCGCAAGCAGTATGAAAATCTCAAAGGACTGGCTCAGTTCTTGGAACGTATTCAACGCCAGGTACCTAAGGAATCGGTGTCCAATAAAGACGAAGCCGATCGCTGCATTAAGCAAGCGCGCAAGATCCTTGAAGATATGTACGAAAAGCAGAGCTTGCTTGACACTACAAAGGCACAAATTAAAGACATTCTGCGACGTAAGTCGGATGTGCCCGGCGCCGAGCAATTGCGTGTAGAGAACGACAATATACAAGAGAAGTGGAAGAATCTCAATGATATCTGCAAGAAACGCATTGCTTTCTCTGAGAAGCTGCGTGACTTCCTGGACACCCATGGCAATCTCAAGAGCTGGTTAGATAGCAAAGAGCGCATGCTCACTGTGCTGGGACCGATTTCCTCGGATCCGCGCATGGTTCAGAGCCAGGTGCAACAGGTGCAGGTATTGCGCGAAGAGTTCCGCACACAACAGCCACAGCTGAAACACTTGCAGGAACTTGGACACGATGTTGTCGATCATTTAGCCGGCACACCCGATGCACAAGCAGTCGAGATTAAGCTCAAAGATGTGATTACCAAATGGGATGATCTCATGGGTAAGCTGGATGACCGCGCTAATAGTCTGGGCGGTGCTGCCGATAGCTCAAAGGAGTTTGACGCGGCTGTCAATCGACTGCGTGAAGCTTTGCAAGGCATTAGCGATAATCTGGATGCTCTGCCAACTGAAGGCGATCACCAAGAGAATCTGCGCAAGATCGAGAATCTCGAACGACAACTCGAGGGTCAGCGTCCACTCTTAGCTGACGTAGAGCAATCCGCGGCTACACTGTGCAACATTCTCGGCGACCCAGCTTCACGCGCTGATGTCAACTCACGCGTGGCAGCACTGGAGAAACAATATCTGGCGTTGCAAAAGAAATTGGATACGAAGAAGGCTGAAACAGAGGCTTCTCTGCGTGATGGTCGGCACTTTGCTGAGAACTGTTCAAAGACGCTCGGCTGGCTATCCGGCGAGTTGTCCAATTTGACCGATCGTCTGCTGGTATCTGCCCATAAGCCAACACTGCAACACCAGATAGACACACACGAGCCCATCTACCGTGAAGTTATGGCGCGTGAGCACGAGGTCATAATGCTGATCAACAAGGGCAAGGATCTGTCCGACCGACAACAGGATCGTAGCGTCAAGCGTGATTTGGATCGCATACAACAGCAATGGGAGAAACTGCGTCGTGAGGCAGTCGATCGTCATACGCGACTGCAAACCTGCATGGAGCATTGTAAGAAATACTCCCAGACCTCAGAGACCTTCCTTGCCTGGCTGCGAACCGCAGAGGATAAATTGGCGGATCTAACACCCGGCGTGCTATCCAAATCAAAGTTGGAAACTCGTCTGCGTGATCTGCAAACGTTCCGTAGCGAGGTTTGGAAACATTCGGGAGAGTTTGAAAACACTAAAGGTCTGGGTGAAACATTCCTCAGTAGTTGTGACATTGACAAGGAACCAATCAAAGCTGAGTTACAAGACATACGAGATCGTTGGGAGCGTTTGAACAATGATTTGATTGCACGCGCTCATGAGATTGAGAACTGCTCGCGGCGTTTGGGTGACTTCAATGATGAGCTCCGCAATCTGGATCATTCACTGGGTCGTTGCGAGGA
The DNA here is from genome assembly GCF_054131105.1 of Drosophila navojoa. Taxonomy (NCBI): domain Eukaryota; kingdom Metazoa; phylum Arthropoda; class Insecta; order Diptera; family Drosophilidae; genus Drosophila; species Drosophila navojoa. The sequence continues at coordinate 23,463,049 of NC_142893.1, read as the reverse complement.
TCGACTGGCCGCCCATGATGCCCTGGGCGGAGCTGCGAAAGACCCCAAGCTGCTCGAACGCGTCAAGGCTATTCGTGAAGAGTTGACTAATCTAAGTAAACCACTGCAATCACTCAAGGCGATGGCAAAGGACATTAGTGCCGAGGCACGCGCCGCCGGCGGTGATGCTGACCATTTGACCAGTGAAGTTGATGGATTGGCTGATCGCATATCCGAATTGCAAGGCCGTTTAGATGATCGCTGCGGTGAGCTGCAATCGGCAGCAACAGCTGTATCCCAGTTCAACGAGCAGATGAAGAGCTTGGGTATAGACCTAAATGATCTGGAAGCTGAAGTTGAGAAGCTTTCGCCACCTGCACGTGAAATTAAGATTGTGCAACAGCAAATTGATGATGTGGGCAAGCTTCAAAATAAACTTGATCGTCTAGTTGGTCGTTTGGAGGATGCCGAGCGTGCCGCTGATGTTCTTGTTGACGCAGGATTTTCTGCGGATACGACTCAGACTCGCGAGCAAATCTCTACCTTGCGCAAGACTCTCGGTCGTCTTGATAATCGTGTGCGTGATCATGAAGATAATCTACAGGGAACACTTAAAGCATTGCAAGATTTCTATGATATGCAGTCACAAGCGCTGGATGATATCCAGGATGTGGGCGAGGAATTCAAACGCATGAAGCCCGTGGGTTCAGAGCTAGATCAGATCAGGCGCCAGCAAGAGGACTTCCGCAACTTCCGAGAGCGCAAGGTAGAACCCCTGGCTCAGAATGTAGACAAAGTAAACATGGCAGGACGTGATCTGGTACGTTCCGCAGGCAGTGGAGTTTCTACGACTACCGTTGAGAAGGATTTGGAGAAGCTGAATGATCGGTGGAACGACTTGAAGGAGCGTATGAACGAACGTGATCGTCGCTTGGATGTGGCTCTCTTACAATCTGGCAAGTTCAAGGAGGCGCTAGCAGGTCTCTCTAAATGGTTGAGTGATACCGAAGAAATGGTTGCTAACCAGAAGCCACCAAGTTGCGATTACAAAGTGGTCAAGGCGCAGTTACAGGAGCAAAAGTTCCTCAAGAAAATGTTGCTTGATCGTCAGAACTCCATGGGTTCATTGGCGAATCTCGGCAAAGAGGTGGCTAATCATTGCGAACCCGCTGAGCGCGCTTCTATTGAGAAGCAGCTTAATGATCTGATGAAGCGATTCGATGCGTTGACTGATGGTGCCGAACAGCGTGAGCAGGATCTGGAAGAGGCCATGGAGGTGGCGAAGCGGTTCCATGACAAGATTAGCCCACTGGAATTGTGGCTGGATAATACCGAGCGCGCCGTTAAGGCCATGGAACTGATACCAACGGATGAGGAAAAGATTCAGCAACGCATTCGGGAACATGATCGTCTACACGACGAGATTTTGAGCAAGAAGCCTGACTTTACGGATCTCGCAGATGTGGCTGCCCAGCTGATGCATTTGGTCAGCGATGAGGAGGCCGTTAATCTGGGAGAGAAGGTACGCGGTGTGACCGAACGCTATACAGGTTTGGTAGATGCTAGTGAAAATATTGGCGCATTGCTTGCCGAATCCCGTCAAGGATTGCGCCATCTGGTTTTGAGCTATCAGGACTTGGTTGCCTGGATGGAAAGCATGGAGAATGAGCTAAAGCGTTTCAAGTCTGTGCCTGTGTATGCCGAGAAGCTGTTGGAGCAAATGGACCATCTGATAGAATTAAACGAGAACATTGCTGGGCACGCAAATAATGTGGAGTCCACTGTTGAATCCGGCGCAGAGCTTATGAAGCACATTTCCAACGATGAAGCCATACAACTGAAGGATAAGTTGGACTCTCTGCAACGTCGCTATGGTGATTTAACGAATCGTGGTGGTGATCTTCTCAAGAACGCTCAAAATGCTTTGCCATTGGTGCAGCAGTTCCATGACGCCCACAATCGTTTGGTCGATTGGATGCAGAGCGCCGAGACAGCTTTAGCACCTAGTGAGCCACGTCAAGCTGATGTGTTGCGTCTAGAGACTGAGCTGTCCGATATGCGGCCCATGCTGGACACCATTAATTTGGTTGGACCACAGCTATGCCAATTGTCGCCGGGAGAAGGTGCCGCAACCATAGAGAGCATTGTTACACGTGATAATCGTCGCTTCGATGCCATCGTAGAGCAGATCCAACGTAAGGCAGAGCGCCTACATCTAAGCAATCAGCGAGCCAAGGAGGTAACCGGCGATATTGATGAGCTGTTGGAGTGGTTCCGTGACATGGACACCACATTGCGCGAGGCCGATCTGCCAGCTATGGAACCCAAGTTGGTGCGCGCTCAACTACAAGAGCATCGATCCATCAATGATGACATATCCAGTCAGAAAGGGCGTGTGCGTGATGTGACCGCCGCGTCCAAGAAGGTTCTACGAGAATCTCCGCAAAGCGAGAATACGGCAACACTTCGTGAGAAGCTTGATGATCTGAAGGAGATTGTAGACACAGTTGCACAGCTGTGCAGCGAACGTCTGGGCATCTTAGAACAAGCTTTGCCACTTTCAGAGCACTTTGCTGATTCTCATTCGGGTCTCACCACTTGGCTGGATGATATGGAGCAGCAAATCTCACGCCTGAGCATGCCAGCTCTGCGTCCCGACCAGATCACATTGCAGCAAGACAAGAACGAACGTCTGTTACACTCCATAGCCGAGCATAAACCACTGCTCGATAAGCTGAACAAAACTGGCGAAGCTCTGGGTGCGTTGGTCGCCGAAGAAGATAGCGCCAAGATCAATGAGATCCTCGACTCAGACAATGCCCGCTATGCGGCGTTGCGTCTGGAACTACGCGAGCGTCAACAGGCACTGGAAAGTGCCCTGCAGGAGTCCAGCCAGTTCTCCGATAAGCTTGAAGGCATGTTACGTGCTCTTGCCAACACGGTGGATCAGGTGAATCAATTGGACCCACTCTCAGCACTGCCACAGAAGATTCGTGAGCAAATTGAAGACAATGATGCACTAATGGATGATTTGGATAAGCGTCAGGATGCATTTAGCGCTGTACAACGAGCTGCCAACGATGTCATTGCCAAGGCTGGCAACAAGGCTGATCCGGCTGTGCGCGACATCAAAGCCAAACTGGAGAAGCTAAATAATCTGTGGAATGATGTGCAGAAGGCCACTAAGAAACGTGGCAGCTCCCTGGATGACATACTGAGTGTTGCGGAGCCTTTCTGGAAGCAATTGAACAGTGTGATGAAAACTCTTAAGGATCTAGAGGAGACGCTCTCATGCCAGGAGCCACCAGCGGCCCAGCCGCAAGACATCAAGAAGCAACAGGTGGCACTGCAGGAAATACGCCACGAAATCGATCAGACTAAGCCAGAGGTGGAGCAAGTGCGCCGACATGGCAGCAACTTAATGAACATGTGCGGCGAACCCGATAAGCCAGAGGTGAAGAAGCACATTGAAGACTTAGATAACGCCTGGGATAATATCACAGCCCTGTATGCTAAACGCGAAGAAAACCTCATCGATGCTATGGAGAAGGCTATGGAATTCCATGAGACACTGCAGAATTTACTGAAGTTCCTCACCAAGGCCGAGGATAAGTTTTCTCATTTGGGTGCTGTAGGATCCGATATTGATGCTGTGAAGCGACAGATTGAACAACTCAAGGCGTTCAAGGACGAAGTCGATCCGCATATGGTCGAAGTAGAAGCATTAAACAGGTAAGTTTTGAATTTCTTAAAATAATTTTAGGAAAATTCTCATATCTTGTAATCTGTAATAATGATAAATCAACGACGTATTTGTGTGGTCTACCTACAATCGTGCAATTGGCAGAGGTCTCGAAAGGCAAGATAATTTCAAAATTTCGTACGTTCTTTATAACTCGTTCGCTGTTACTGTGTAAATTTAAGTGCCTGTGCATCGCCTTATCTGCAATCGCCAGTCAGTGATTAACGATCTGTGATCTATAATCAAGAATATTTCTTGTATTGCAATGTTTATGATCTTGGATCCAGATTTTCGATCTTTGATTGGCGATATCTGAGTTGTGATTGCAAATCTATATTCACTGATTTGTTATCAAAGATCTGAGATTTGTTATTTCACATTTGCTTTATGCATGTGTTTTTATGATTTATGCCAGCAAGCCACCAAAACCAACGGTTCCATTACCAATGCATGTGCACCTGACAAGACGCAAGTTATTATTGTTATTATTGTTGTTCTGTCTGCATTTAAATCATCATCTTTAAATATCCAATGCTAATTCTCTGCTAACCGTTTACAGACAAGCTGTGGAACTGACGGAACGCACTTCGCCAGAGCAGGCGGCATCAATAAGGGAACCGCTGACTGTGGTCAATCGCCGGTGGGAAGCTTTGCTGCGTGGAATGGTCGATCGCCAAAAGCAGTTGGAGCATGCTCTGCTCCACTTGGGTCAATTCCAACATGCTCTCAATGAGCTGTTGGTTTGGATTAACAAGACAGACAACACATTGGATCAATTGAAACCGGTAAGACAGCCACATTTTAGCTTCTAGTACGCATAATCTAATCAGTCTTTCATAAAGATACCCGGTGATCCGCAACTGCTCGAGGTTGAGCTGGCCAAGCTTAAGGTGTTGGCAAACGACATACAAGCGCATCAGAACTCAGTGGATACTCTCAATGATGCCGGAAGACAACTGATTGAAACTGAAAAAGGTTCTGTGGAAGCCTCCACTACGCAGGAGAAACTGCGTAAGCTGAACAACGAATGGAAGCAACTGCTGCAAAAGGCTAGCGATCGCCAGCACGAGCTAGAGGAGTCTCTGCGCGAGGCTCAAGGCTACATTGCTGAGGTTCAGGACATTTTGGGCTGGCTAGGTGATGTAGATGCCGTTATTGGTGCGAGTAAACCTGTAGGTGGCTTGCCAGAGACTGCCACCGAGCAGCTGGAACGCTTCATGGAGGTCTATAATGAGCTGGAGGAGAACAGACCTAAAGTAGAAACAATACAAGCTCAGGGTCAAGAATACATTAAGCGCCAGAACCAGATGAAGGTTTCTTCTAGCAATCTACAGCATACACTGCGCACACTGAAACAGCGCTGGGATGCAGTTGTTTCGCGAGCATCCGACAAGAAGATTAAGTTGGAAATTGCACTTAAGGAGGCTACCGAATTCCATGAGACACTTCAAGCTTTTGTTGAATGGCTAACCCAGGCTGAGAAGCAGTTGACCAATGCTGAGCCAGTCTCGCGCGTGTTGGAAACCATTCAGGCCCAGATGGAAGAACATAAGGTACTCCAAAAGGATGTGAGCACACATCGGGAGGCCATGCTGCTGCTGGACAAGAAGGGCACTCATCTCAAATACTTCAGTCAGAAGCAAGATGTGATTCTTATTAAGAATCTGCTGGTCTCAGTTCAGCATCGTTGGGAACGCGTGGTCAGCAAGGCTGCAGAGCGTACACGCGCTCTGGATCACGGTTACAAAGAGGCGCGTGAGTTCAATGATGCCTGGAATGGCATGATGCAGTATCTGCAGGAAACTGAGCAAGTTCTGGATCAAATTATCGAAGAAGCTACCGCTTCGAAAGAGCCACAGAAGATTAAGAAATACATTGGTAAGCTAAAGGAGACCCATCGCCAGCTGGGCGCCAAGCAGTCTGTATACGATGGAACAATGCGTACCGGCAAGAACCTCATGGAACGTGCACCGAAGGGCGATCGCCCAGTGCTTGATAAAATGTTGCTGGAACTCAAGGAGCAATGGACACGTGTCTGGACAAAGAGCATTGAACGTCAACGGAAACTGGAGGAGGCATTGTTGCTTTCTGGACAGTTCAGCGATGCTCTGGGAGAGCTGCTCGATTGGCTTAAGAAAGCCAAGAGTCGCGTCAATGAGAATGGACCAGTGCATGGTGATTTGGAGACGGTGCAAGGCTTGTGTGAGCATCACAAACACATTGAACAGGATCTGCAGAAGCGGGCTGGTCAAATGCAAGGCGTGCTCAGGACTGGTCGAGATCTGGAGCGTTCGGGCAATAATCCCGAAGTGGGTGGAAAGCTCGACGAACTGCAATCTATTTGGGAGGAGGTTCAAAATGCTGTGGGCAAGCGCGGAGAGCGACTCCAAGTTGCTTTGGTGGATGCTGAGAAGCTGAACGCAAGTGTCCAGGCTCTATTCGATTGGCTAGACCATGCGGAGCATAAGCTACGCTATGCCAAGAATGCTCCTGATGATGAGAAGGTCTCACGTGAGATGATGGAGATTCATACGGAGTTCATGCGGGATTTGCGCGTGCGCGAACGTGAGAAGACCGAAACATTTGAGTATGCGGAAGTGATCATTGGCAAAGCCTATCCCGATGCCATACCCATTATCAAGAACTGGTTATCGATCATTCAGCAACGCTGGGAGGAGGTGCGTCAATGGGCCATCAACCGTGAGTCGAAACTAGAACAGCATTTGCAATCGCTCAAGGATTTGGATGATAACATTGAAGAACTGCTGGCTTGGCTCAGCGGACTTGAGGGCACGTTATTGAGTAAGTTAATCAGATTAGTTTTTATGTAGTCAATTCCTTATGCTATTTTTCTTTCCTAAAGATCTGAAACATGAACAACTGCCAGATGAGATACCGCCTGTAGAGAAATTGATTGAGGATCACAAAGAATTCATGGAAAATACGGCACGCCGCCAAAACGAAGTAGATCGTGCCTGCAAGCCACGACAACTGCCTCCTGGCGCTCGCAAGCCTTCACGTAGCGGCAAAACGCCAGTGTAAGTGTTATACAATTACCCATTAATTTTTGTATATACGAAAAGTTTATTTTTATTTATTATTTTATTTTTATTGCAATTTTTCACCAATTTTACTGCTACAAATATCAAATATTTCCCCCTGCAACGTTTTGCACACAAACTCTTGCCTATCGTCTACCCAAAATACAAAAAAAAAAAAAAAACAATACTCTACACCTTGCAACAACTACTCAATATATATATATATATATATACAACTGTAGTCGTGGCTCCAGTCACGATCTGCGTGAACAGTCGCCCGATGGTCAGCTGCGACGTCAAAGGTTTGACTGCTACTTTATACTCTACATTATAAATTGAAAGCCACACAAAATATCAACAAGTGGCGAATGCGCTTACCAACACAGACTCTCTCACACACGCTCACATTGCCAATTGGTTAAAGTTTGCATTTTCCTTAACCATTGCAACATTAAACCTTTAAAATTCAAATACCAGACTATCATTCGCTTATAAACGCTCTATGTAACGCTAAAATACTACCTATCGATACCATACATCATCAATCGTCAAGAATTACAAGTTTCAAACTTGGATCATTGTACCCTCGATGATTGTACTTTTACTGAAGTCACAAAGGATTATACAAATTCATATTAATACGATTGTAGTCCTACAATGCGTTAACAAATAAATTTATCATCGCATACCAAGAGCTTAGAATTAATCCCAAGCAATTTATATTTAACATGAGCTTGAAGCAAATATTGCTCTTTTCCTGATCGATACATGTATAGCTCTAATATTTATGAAAGGAAAGGATAATAATTTGTTCACATATGTAGACATAACTATTAATGTAGTAATAGTTAGTAAGCATCCTTTGCCACTTACCACACCACGTATTACTCACTGCACCTCGCACACACACACTGCCTCGTTCACAGCACCCGGCTTTCAACACTGCTGCTAAAACTGTTGCTTTATTTTGATTTCGTGCAACTCAACTAATAGTGTAACTTGTCTAATATTTGTTTGTGACACTCTCTTCCACAGCTTCAAGGGCTCGCGCGATCAAGGACTTAACGCTCGCAAGGGCAGGTGAGTTAATTGTCTGGGTTTCTAGACTCTGATTATTAAATAGTTTCAAGAAATAACTGTGCATGCACTTTCAAAATGCTAAATGAAATTTATTTTGTTTACTCTCAATATGTTTGTTTTTTCGGCTCAATGCAACACTATTTTTGGAAATGCTGCGACATGTTATTTATTTTGTGTATACAAATCTATATACTATACTATCAACATTTTCTTTGTATTGTTGTTTTGTATTTGTCTATATTGTTTCGTTATTTGATCGTTTTTGTTTTTGTCTCTCTCTTTTGTCTCTTTTTCGTGATTCTACTTTCATCACGCTACGTAAACGTTGCCTCATATCAAACTCTATGCATCTTGCTGCTTAAATACTTGCTCCACATCATCAATAAATCAATATTTATACATATATATTTATATATATATATTTATAAATATATGTATATATATTTAATCGGCTGTGCAGTCGTGTTACGCCCACGCGTGATACGCCCGACAGAGATCGCCTGCCGCACTATGGGCCACGTTTCTCGCCAAGGTAAGTGACCAACCGACCAATCTATGTTTCATTCACCATTTAATGTTCAGTGCAGCTCAAACTGTGCGCTCATGCTAAATGCTCTGTTAAGTATTTTGTGTATGTTAAGCATTTTGTAGTTGAGCTTTTTTTTCTTTTTCTATCCTTGTGGCTCCTATAAATATCTCTTAGACTTCTGCTAATCCAATACACCTTTTTTAAGCAGCTCCAATGGTGGAGAACTTGAATTCCGTTCGCCACGTGCCAAACTCCTGTGGAACAAGTGGCGCGATGTCTGGATGCTGTCATGGGAGCGTCAACGCTTACTTCATGAGCATCTCATGTATCTGAAAGACGTGGAGCGCGCTCGCAACTTCAGCTGGGATGATTGGCGCAAGCGAGTGAGTATCCTTATTTAGATCAAACCAATAATCAATCAATAATACTTGAAAATGTAATCTCTTTCGTAGTTCCTCAAGTACATGAACCACAAGAAATCACGCTTGACTGACTTGTTCCGTAAAATGGATAAGGACAATAATGGCATGATACCACGCGATGTATTTATCGATGGCATACTCAATACGAGTAAGTTATGAAATCAAATTAGTTGAAACTGGTTTGCTAATTGACTTTCCTTAACAGAATTCGATACATCTGGCCTGGAAATGAAGGCTGTGGCAGATCTGTTCGATCGCAATGGCGAGGGCCTTATCGATTGGCAAGAGTTCATTGCCGCCCTGCGGCCTGATTGGCAGGAACGTAAACCCGCCACAGATTCCGATAAGATTCACGATGAAGTCAAACGTTTGGTTATGCTCTGCACGTGCCGTCAAAAGTTCCGCGTGTTCCAAGTGGGCGAAGGCAAATATAGAGTAAGTCTAAATTAACGTAATTACGAGCTATCAATTGTTAACGGTTGAATTTGTTCTTCACAGTTTGGTGATTCCCAGAAATTGCGCCTAGTTCGCATCCTCCGCAGCACTGTAATGGTGCGTGTGGGCGGCGGCTGGGTTGCTTTGGATGAATTCCTGCAGAAGAACGATCCTTGTCGCGGTAAGTTGCATTACTCAGAAATCTTATACATACACGCTCTAAATATAAACAATTTAAAAAAAATAAAAAATTTCTACACGTACACACACGAAAATTGTCGAGTAAATCATGTTAAATTTCAATCATTAATCGCATAATATTTCTAGAGTAACTTTTTGTAGTCTACCATACCACAAAAAAAAAAAAAAAAAGATAATCATAAATATTCCATTCCCATCTCAGCTCATGCATTTTGTCTATACCTTAGATTATATATGCATCATTCTTTTAAAAACCCATTTTTGATCATATCTCATAATTCACATACATCAACTTAGGTACAGTTGTGCTTAACAACTAATTATACTATTTTTTATATACAAGCTAAACATTTTTTTTGTAAACATACCAATATATCATATTAATAATACCAAACGGATATGGTCATTTAACCAACAAATAAATATCAAACTTTTGTGCCTAAATATATATAACTAGCATATGAACCCAAAAGAAAAAAGAAACCAATAAAAAACAACGTAACCTAAGAACAACATTTTTGAAAACATCATTAATTTGTTTGGTTGAATAATAATAATAATAATAATAATAAAAAAAAAAAAAAAAATTAACAGCGCGCAATATTTTTGAAGAATTTTTGAAATTTAGCCAGCGCCTATTTTGACGCCTATCATACACACAATAACCCAGCGAAATCAAAAATCCAAAAACTATCCTATACCCAACTACACCTAAGCTCACATTATAGGCCTCATCATGCTCATAATTTTGTTGCTTTTATAAATGTTAACTCTGCGTTTCTCCTACTCCCATACCACACATTAGTATTTGTATTCCACTAATTTGGTATACTTTCATAAACTGGGTTTGAGAATCACTATGCTTGTCTAGCATTTAACCTTAACCAAAACTTTGAACTACAATATAAAAACTTGCTTAGTACGTGTTAGTGCATGCTTCATATTACTTTTGCTGTATTTTCTCGTTGCGTAACTTAGCTGCAGTTCTTCATACTGTTGACTGTACCTAGCTGTAACTGTCACGCCTCGTACATTCGCTTATTTCTGTTTTCATCATTCAAATTTTTGAATTGAACTTTTTGTATTAATAATTTTGTATACCGTTTTTCGTTTTTACTAATCAAATTTTTATGTTCTCCCCCGTTTTTCTTTTTCAAATGTTTTTTTATAATATTTTTATTTGTTAAATCGAAATCGATATCGATAACGATAAAAATATACATATAAACCACATACATGTGTGTCACAAAAATCCGCTTGCGCTGCCCGACCGCCCGCCTGACCACGCCAAACATGCACTCGCCTGCGACTAAAAAAATACCACGAACAATATTAATCAAACAAAAACCACAAAATACTGTGACAAATACCATGCGGTAACAAAATCTCGTTGTTATTGTTGTTATATGTACAAAAATACAACAACAATCAAATGCGTGCTGGGTGTATATGTGTGTATATATGTATATCCGTGTTTGTATATATATATGTATATGCCATTTGGTATATCTCGCGGCATTTAACGGAGCAGCCAAGGGACGCACTAACATTGAGCTTCGCGAGCAATTCATATTGGCCGATGGCGTCTCACAGAGCATGGCCGCCTTTACGTCCAGACGTTCCACGCCCAATGCTGCCCAAACTGCCAACAGTTCGCAAAATGGCGCCGGTAGCCCCAACTTGCCGCCATATATGAGTGGACAGGGTCCCATCATAAAGGTAAATCAACAAAACCTATCTCAGATGTGGGTTAACTAAACAAACAAAACCAAAAAAAAAAAAAAAAAAAAAAACACACAAAAAAATGAAGATTCCCTTCACAATTACTTCATTAATCCCGTATATTAGAGTTGTATGGTTCAGAACAAGTTCAATTGAGGGAATCACATAGAGGATTACTGAAATTCTTCAGTGATCTTTCAACGATAAAGTTTGCCTCCCTAGATATCGACTGAAATGATTCATTTTGTCCGACTTTTTTGAATGCCACGATCTACAGAGTTGGTCAGCAATTCGAAGACAATCTGTTGACGATTCAGTTTGCTTAATCAAACTTTGTGAACAGTGTCTGTATCATTGTAATCTGTCTAATCTGTTTACTGATGGATCTTTTTAGAATTGTTGGGCGTGAACTAGACGCCCTAATAATGCTTAATTGAACTTGGTCAATAAATTGAACTATTATTCCCCAACTCTAATGTATATCCCGTGCTAGGCTTCGATTATTGATTATACGAACGGTAAGTTCTGAGCTTTCGTTTTGGGTTTATTGTGTGTGTTGTTGACAAATAAAAAATACCATAAAAAAGCAAAAATACCAACAAAAAATACATTCTCGCTCGCTGCTGCCGCTGCGTCGCGCCGACTCTTGATTTTTGTGCATGAGAATTTATATAATTCTACAAACATATATATTTATTGTATTGAACGTATTGTTGTTGCTATACTACATACATATCGTATATATCTTTTACGTATATCTTTATTTGTTAATCCTCCAATTGTTTTTTACGTTACGCTGCGTCATTACTTTTGAGTTAAATGCTAGCTAGCCTAACGCTCCCCGTTAGGTTAGGGTTCTTTTGAGGTTATGTGCAGGCATTAGTTAGGTTATATTGAGGCCAGTTTGCTTAAATGATCATATACCGTTTAGTCAGCTATAAGCATATAGAGCAAAATGCCAACCAAAAAAAACTTATTTCTATATATGTAGCTGATGAGCACTTGGCCGAGTTAATGCCAATATTTGAGAAAATCCGTGCACAAGACCAAGTCCCATGCGCCTTTCCCATACATATGGGCGCCGGCGGCACAGTATTCGTGCGCTGCAATACCAGCCGCTCGGTACCACTGAGTCCACACGTGCTTCATTGTCATCCAACCACACATTGGGTAAGTCGAACAGAACCTGAGGAAGCAGACGGAAGTAAACCGCACCAGGTGGCAACAGGGCCAGTAGTAGGGGGCATCACCAAACTCCCCAAGGCTTGTGATATTAATATATAATCCCTTACTTCCCTTTAGGTACGCGAGCGTTCCGTTCGCTCAATACCCATGTCCAGGCCATCGCGCTCTTCGCTTTCGGCCAGCACGCCTGATTCGCTCAGCGACAACGAGGGAAGCCATGGTGGACCCTCCGGCCGTTACACGCCGCGCAAGGTCACCTACACGAGCACGCGCACGGGCCTCACGCCAGGTGGCTCACGTGCCGGCTCCAAGCCCAACTCACGCCCGCTAAGCAGACAAGGCTCCAAGCCGCCTTCGCGACATGGGTCAACACTCTCGCTGGACAGCACAGGTGGGTGCATCGAGTTGTCCATTATCCCACACCAATTTAATCCATTGCTTGCCTATATTTTAGATGATCACACACCCTCGCGCATACCACAGCGGAAGGTGTCCGCAGCGAGCACCACCAGCACCGGCACCACACCGCGGCCGGCTCGTCTGTCTGTCGCCACGGCATCCACACCGGGCAGTCGGCTAAATGGCACCAGCACCATCACACGCAAAACCGCTTCCGGTTCGGCAAGTCCAGCGCCCACAAGGTAAGAATTCGAGCTGATACCATTGTTTGGGGTAAAGCAGGGGGTTTTTTTGATCAAAATGTGAACTTTATTAATTTATTTATTTGTTTTTCAAAAATTATTTTCGGTTACTGCATTAACTTTTGACTCACACAACAAAAATACCAACAAAATACCTAAATAATACCGAAACATATTCAACATAATACTCGAAATCATTAATCTACATGCTACTCACACAACAAAAAACAACATTCAAACAAAAAAAAAAAAAAAATAAAATAAAATGATTGAAACGCTAACTTACAAAATGCATTGGCTTGAATATCATATCGAAATTGAATGCTTGAAATGCAACTAACTGCAACATAAAAAAATACCTAAAATATATACCGACTTGTGCCTGAAACAATCCAAAAATACCAGCAATGGAGGCATGAGTAGATCATCCAGTATCCCAGCACTAACAGGCTTCGGCTTCAAACCACCTACTAGGTAATGCCCAATAAAACAGTGAAAAACCAAACAATACTTAACATATCATTATTTTAAATTATTTTAATTTCAAAACTTTAAGTTAGATTCAGTAAGCTAAGCTAGTCTCTAAGCAGTAGGTGAAAAATATTAATTCTCGGTTATGGTTGTACTTATGCTAACTATTCATATACTAAAGCCGCCCATCACGGATACCGGTTAAGATACCCCTCAACGATTCCAAAACATCATCGCCCACCAGCTCGTCTGCCAATCCAAGCAGCTTGGGGTAAAGTTCCATATATATGCCAACGTATGATATACAGAGGTAGACAGCTCTGTATAATTTATCCACAGTAGAATTATTTCAGCAAATTGTAGAAAGTAATTATTATAATTTCTATACCTAAAATATATTTGTTGTTTCGAGTTTTGTTATTGTTTTTGTTATGGTTAGTCCAGTGCATGTCCACAGCAAGTGCCTCGTTTGTTTTCTAACTTGCAAGCTCGACTAATGATTTAAGTTTGTTTATGTTAATGACTTTGCGGAAGGAATTATATTCTCGAACTGTCTGAATCAAAATTGAATCACATGTATACATATAACAAATTATACGTACTTTTTCCAGAAAGGATATTCTGATTTAAACTATAATAAATATACCTTTACCTTTACTACTTCAAATATTTTCATTTGACTATATTCATATTATATTCATTTTTGTAGCTTAGTCTGTAAAGCAAAGAAAACAAAATGAAAAACAAAATTAAGTTACATAAAAAATAAAATGTAAAAGATTTAACTAAGTGAATCTACTTCCGCAAGCTCTGCAATCTTCGGCAGACCGAAGCTAGTTTATTATATGAAAATTTATATACATATATATATGTTACTTTACCTTGTTCAATTGTTAAAGTTTCTTTTTTATGTATTTTGAATAGCTTTTCTCATATATTTAATTGATTCCCTTTTCACAGACGCAACATCAGCGGCAGCTCCACGCCCTCGGGCATGCAGACGCCGCGCAAGAGCTCCGCGGAGCCGACGTTCAGCTCGACGATGCGGCGTACATCTCGCGGCACCACGCCTACAGAGAAACGCGAACCGTTCCGACTTTAAGGCGGAAGCAACAGTTGCCAATTAATATAAAAAAAAGGAAAATATTTCATAAAAATACTAACCACGCACTGAAGTTCTTTCAACTAATCAACCCGATTGTGAATTAGCCCCCTGACTCTCTACCCATCAGACTCAGAGACTACATTGATATAGAAAATGTAGCAACAGGAACCATTTAAAAAAGACGCTTCCAATCGATACAAAACTCTAAATTTGTATGGAACAGCGCCAAGAATATTTCGAAATTTGGTAAAGCGTAAAAGACACACAAAAAAAAAAAAAAAAAGAAAAAAAAAATTAGGATTGCGAAATTTAGTTTTTATAGCAACCGTTATGAAAAAAGCTATTCACACAAAAGTTGAGAAAACTAAACACGACAAGTCATACTAACTAAAATGAGAACCTTTTGCTACTACTAATATTTAATGCCTTCTATTTACTAGTTATACTTAAATATGGATTTCCAAGTTTATGATTTGTATATACTTATATAAAATGCAAAATACACTCCAAGTGCTTTAAGGCAATTCAAAACTAAAATTTAAAAAAAGAAAAAATAAATAAAGAAACAAAAACAAAATGAAAACAAAAAAATTATAAAATTGAAAAACATTCGAATTGTAAGTCGATGCGCACTGTCATTAGTTCCTGCAGTCTCCGATCCCGCTCACAAAATCGCCAGTTTGTGGACGTGTTCTATCTGTGGGTGTGGCAGTGGTGTGTTGACCAAAAAAAGAAAACAAATGAAGTAAAAATTTGATTTTGTTCTGTTAAAACTAATTGTAAAAGTGAAGCTTGTAAGCCGCATAAAAAGAAAAGAAAAAAATATTTAATTAAATACTAAAAGTCATTACTATAAGTTTAAATAATATTTAGTTAATAAGCCAAACAAACACACACACACAATTTATAATGCATATTAAATTTGTTTTGTATATGCGAGTGGAACACATAACTAATATAATAGATTGAAACCGAAAAGATAAAAACCTGCAGAACCTTTATATAAATATTGTATAATACTAATACTAAATTATTTTGTTATACAAAACGAGAAAAATGCATTCAACGTTTTTTGTAATTCTATTAAAATAAAACAATTCAAACGTGAAATAAACATTTACAAAAAATATTAATAACAAAATATGATAGTTGTTTTCATAAGAGCCCTTTAAATTAAATTAATTACAGCCTTAAGCAAATATTTCTATAGATCAATCGGAGACGATAATTTGCATGTATCCAATAAAGGAAATATGTGCATATTTCACCAATTTCTTTTAAATTTATCGACCATCTGTTACCTGTTTTATTATACCCTGAGCTCATTTAAAATGGGAAATCAGGGTGTAAAGTTTTTGTGAAAAAGTATGTAAGAAGCAGAAGGAATCATCGCAGACCCCATAAAGTATATATATTCTTGATCAGCACGACGAGCTGAGTCGATATAGCGCAGTCCGTCCGTCCGTCCGTCCGTCCATCTGTCCGTATGAACGCCGAGATCTCAGAAGATATAAGAGCTAGAGAGCTGTGTATACTCGTGTATACCATACGCAGTACGAGTTTGCTTTATTTTTTCGATAACTCATCCGATAACTTTTTTATCGAGAATAATCGAAAAATTGATTTTGTTTTTTCAGCCTCATTTGAATAGATTTACTGTGTATATACGTATGATGAATACAAACATTTTGTAATCAACAGATTTGGGATACCACGCCCTCTTCGCACCCAATTTGTAAAAAACGTATTTAAAGTACTAGAGACTTGTGCTTTGGAATGTATACACATTTTGACCATATAATTACGCCCTGAAAATTTCATTAGGATCGTGTGTTTACAAAAGAAGTAATTCACCAAGTAAATTCTCATACACACACACTGCAGTGCAGCCCAAGCGCAGTCGCTGCTTACTGCGCAGTTAGCAGAGCGCGGGCGCGTGAGGGTGGGTGCATATGTATGTATGTGTGCGTGCATAAAAGAAGTGCAGAATGATAAGAATATCAGCTTGAAGGGTTCAGGGTATCTCCTAGTCGAGCAGTCTCGACTAGAGCCTTCTTACTTGTTTTTCTGTTGATTTCCGAAATCATTTGCAGCTTTCACTGAATAATTAATTAACTGATTTTTGTTTCTTCTGCTTCAATTGAATTTTTATGAAAAACGGCAAAATCGTCGGACTGAGAAATTTTTGATAGTTCTATTGAAGAGATAGGATTTTGTAAGCCCTATAAAAAACCAATCAGCGCATAAATTAATGAATGTCAATAAAATTAAATAAAGCACACAACATATTTATTATGGAACTGAATTTATTTTATTTCATTATGAGAGCTTTGTATTTGTATTTTTGTTTTTGACACATTGAATTTTGGTATTCGTAGTATTCGTTACATGAATTGCATGTTTTTCGATTTTGCCTTCTTGTTTTACACATAAACATTTAATTAATTAGACATTTAAATATATGAATGCAAACGTATACATCTATATGGTTGCTAGTTAGTGCTATGATTTGTAATTTCTCGGTTCTGTCATCTAAAGCTGACTAGAATGGCGCTGCTAATAGGAGGGCATGCCTACAACTACAGATATTGTGCCTGACGGCTGTCTTTTCATTTCAACATCGTCTTATTCTGTTGTCTTTTGTGCTGATTGCTGCCTCAGGAAATAATGAAAGATGGGGGAAGAGTTACGAGTTTAACATTTATGCTTAAGTTTCAAGTGCGAATTGCAGTTTATGCGTTGTAGTAAATATCAAAGTGTGTGTGTAAGTTTTTCTATGTGTGTGTGTTTGTATCTATGTGTGTGTGTGAGTGTACGTCAACGCCAGCGCTGCCAGTCGGTGCTGCTAATAATTATCACCCATTACAACAGAACCCCCTAATAATATCGCTAGCAATAATAATTGCAGCAAGTCTTTTGTAAGCCATTACAAGTACAAATATAGATATACATATCTAAGATAAAACTAAATACATAAATATACATATAGATTCGTAGATCAATTGAAATTCGCTAAACCACGCTTGCCATACAGCTAAACTAAACATAATTCAATTGATCAATCAATCAGGAGCTGACTCTGGCTCAGACAATCAATCAATAAAGTAATCAATCAGGAGTTGAGCCAAAGGTCTGGCTCAATCTTTCACAGAAATCGAGTGTTGCACAGAAAACCAAGATAATACAAAAATCAAACATTAAAATTGATGGACTAAAGCTTAGGAGCGGGACTTGAAGTATGGGGCGAAATGTTATGCATGTTGTTGTTGTATATTAGCAGCAGGGCGGCAGAAGGGTAAGCGGCAGCAGGGGCAACAGCCGTGGCACTGGCATTGTTAGCATCAGGGCTGCGTCCTTAGTTTCGTTTGGAATCCTTAGATGCAGCATCCAGGTGCTGCGCCACTGTCACCTGGCATGGCCGCTGCCGGCAGTTTGTGCCTTTGGCTGTTTGCCGCCTGCAGAGCTGGCGCCGCTGCCAGCTCCGCCAGGAGCAGCAGGTCCACCACTTCCACCTCCTCCAGTTCCGCCAGCTGCTGTGCCAGAGCCCTGAGCTGCCTCGCCTCGATGATGATGGTGGTGATGATGATTGTGATGATGATGCCGCCGACCGCCGCGATAATGTCGACGATTGTGATGCTGATAGTTGTTGTTTGTCGGCTCCGGCAGCACGCGCTGTGTGTCCTGCACTACAGGAGCAAAGCTGCTAACCACGGGCTTGGCCTGCGCTCCTGCGCCGTTTGCCGGGTCTGATGTGCCGGCCAGCTTCTTTGCTGCTTCGGCCTCTTCGCGACGTCGACGCCGACGCACATCCTCCTCCGTTTCGATGGCTATGACATTGCCAGCCTCAGCCTCGACGTCGATTATGGCGCCGCGGCTCTTCTGCTGCAGATAGAGCTGCGACATGTGCTGCTGCATTTGCCGCAGTTCTTGAGTGACTTCGAAATCGGGAGCATTTTCCAGCTCAGAAGGCGGCATCGCGCACTTCAAGCTATCTGATTCGTCGCGTATGTGCTCGCGACAGACGGGACACAGAGCCTGAAAGGGATCGGCAGTCTTTTGCTGCCAAGCGGGCAGCTTATCGAACTCCTCCTGGTAGGTGCGGCGCATCGCATTCAAATGCCGGGCCAAGCAATAGCTGTGTAGGTAATGGAAGCACTCGGTGCGTGTGAACTCGTCGCCCTCGCTGAAGCCATACAGGCAGATGACGCACTGACCACTGGGCAAATTGCTGCCGGTCAAGTGCTCGCGCACCACATCAATCAGATCGAACACAACGGGCTGACCGAGGGACTCCTTGATCTTTGCATCACACGCACTGCGTATGGCCTCTAGCCGAGCATCGTCCAATCCACGGGGACGCAGCAGCTTAAACTCAGGACTCACATCCGGATAGCCAGCTGGGGGCCGCACCTGGAGCGTCACACAAATATATTGCTGCTCATCCTCCTCGCCCGTGAGTGGTAGCACCGTTGTCTCGATCGCGTCCACAGCGCCACTAAACAATTACCAGTAGTATTAGTATATACAGCATATAGAGGAGCTTCAACAGTACGGAGACCTACCTGGCACCTCGCACAATGCGCACATCGTCCATGAGAATCGCCTCTAGCGACTCCAATTCCTCATCTAGCAAACTGCAAGTGAGAAGTGCAAAAGAAAATCAATCACGTTGTTTTCTCAAAAGTATGAGCATTACATTACTATGCTAGTGTGCCTGCTTACCTGTCCATATTCACTGTTTTTTGCCTATGCCTTTAAATGCTATTTTCCTTAAATATATAATAAAAAATCGATTGAGACAGAAATTTTGCGCCTGACAACAACAACTAGAATGAGGCAATCGCAGCGCAGCGTAAACACGAGGCCATTCTCTTCAAGCGTTGACATGAGCAGTGCCGCTCTGAGGTGCGCCATCTAGTGTGAAGTAGCTAACAGTATTGGGCCCATTAACAGTCTGTTTGAATAAGCTGTCTTTACAGAGCGATAGCTGTTAGGGCTGCATGCATGTTTAATAACGCGCCAAATTTAGAAATAAAGCGTACAGATTTAAAAATTTGCTAATTTGCAAAATATTCACGTAATAAATACATAAATACATCATGCTCAACATTAAAAAGGATCTATAAAAATGTATGCATATTCGTTTATGTTAGATAAAATTAAATGATATTAAAATGTTTAATAAACATTTGGAGATATATTTTTGCTTACAACTCACTTAATCATTATTTATGATCTAATGCCGTTGCGATTCTCTCAACCTGCAATTAATTATTAAAATAATAGTTACTCTGATTATTATTTAATATGAATTAACTATTATAATAGTTGTATAGAATAGTGCAATTACTATGAGGATTTCATACACTTATGCTCACTCGTTCTCTTTCCAGTTCGTGATTTCTCTTTCTTTTATGCTGCGCACTAATAAAGGACACTGGTGGCATTCCCTTGTGTTGCTTGCCCTCTAACACTCATACACATACACTCACAGTCACTTACACATGCACATCAAAAGCTAACCTCTGTCTATGTGTGTGCTTTTTTGGGCTTAAGCATTTTAATGCGCTACCCAATATAATTTTAGAACTGAAAAATTTCCATAGCAGAGTCCTACGCCGATTGTGTGCGTCAATTCCCATTTGTTAGGTGATGGTGGTGCTTGCGGTGGTGGGTCTGGTGGTTCTTGTGGTGACAATGTGTGCTCGCGCGCTTTTCACCACTCTCGGCTATCGAATGCGGGAATGGAAATGAAATCGAATGAAGTGCATATCGCACCCCAGAGCAGTCGCAATTAAATGGCACTGGCAGCATTTTCGGTACTCGGCGCCAAGCGAAAAATCAGTTTACAACGGAAAGCACAAAGCGACGGTCGTTAAAATTTACACAAACTACGGGAAAATAAATAAAAAATAAATAAATAAGTAAATTAAATAAAAATAAATGAAATCCCAAGCAAAAGAGAATTTAACGTAAATTTTGCTTGGTTACGAAAAAAGGTGTTGGAATTCCCCTGAGTGTGTTTGTTGTGTGCATTAAATTCCACGAGTTGCCAAAGAATTTGGCCAGCGAGGCTAATAAAGCGATACGTGTCCTGCGCGAGGCAAAATCCGCCCCAAAACCCAGAAGCTAAGCCAACCCAAAGTTTGGTACGTTGTCGCATGGAAAAAGAAGTGAAAGAATGAAGCACAGATGAAATAGCGCATAGCATTTCGAAGCACTCGTATCCTGACGTGTCCTGCGCACGCAGCACATGCGAGCAAAGACACGCATAGACACATACATTGACGTGTGTGTATATGTATGTTGATATAAGCAAAAGGGATGCACGTGCTTTGGTCGAATTGTCTTTGCTTTTACACTACGAGTATTTAAATATTTGCATACAAAGAGCTTCCAAAAATACAATTTGAGTAATCAGCAAATATTTGCATGCACGTCGCTGGTTTTTTCTTTCTATTTTATTTTATTTGTATTAATTTCGAAGCGAAACATTAAAAATCGAGTCAAGTTTATGTCTCAACGGTAACAGCACGTGTTGCAGCAGCTACGTCAATTTCATAAATGTCAACTTATACATCATATTTATTTATTTATCTAATCGCCATTTGAGTGGGCGTCAGTCGCCTTTTAAGTCATAAACATAAATATTTGCCATGCATGAAAATGCATTCGAATACTTTTCATTTTCATACCACAAGCTTTTCACGTCTGCTCATCCATTCACACCTCTCACATTCTCCCTTACCCAATCTGTTCCTCTCTTGCACCTTTTCTCTCTCTCTCTCTCATGCCTTCTCTCTTTCTCTCATTTGCGTGATGTGGTAAAGGGAAATTGCATTGAGGCTGGCAATGGCATTGGCTGGGGGTTGTTCTGCCCAAAAATGTGGAATATAAGTGAAAAGCTCACACTCACGACAAATCGCCCTTCCTCTTAGATACACAGCCTCAGCCGCATCCTCATGTTTGCCCCAGTCGATGCCAACAAAAATATCAAAGAAAAAAAAGAGCATACGAAAGTGAACTTTGTGCTTGGCTGATTGCATTTTAGACCTGGCTCCTCCTTCTCGCTCTCACTGCCTCTGACAGAGCGAGAGCGAAAGTGCCTGGCGCTATATAAGGCATTGGCTATTTAGTTTTTGGCATTTCCCAAGGCATTTGACGGTGTGATGAATCGCTTTTACTTACATATATCTCACCATAATTCTATTGATTAAGTTTCTTTTTACATAGCAGCCTTGTCTCGCATATATCAGCTGCTTTTGAGTGTCGGATAATGAAAGGTTTCCATGGAATCGCAGGAAATCGGTTTAAAACGAGAAACAGCTGAGCTTCATCCAACTTATGTTACCATTACTTCAATAGCTCAACGACTAGCTGTCTATTTGATATTTAATATCTCTTTAACATTTTAGTAGTTTGTCAGGCTCAACAAGCTTAGCTAATTGCTTATTCATGATGAGAAGTCGGCTTTAAATAAAACCTTTATTCTGAAAAATTAAGTTTCATATTTTTAGTACGTCGCTCTAATAATATTAAAAAGAAGCATCTATCTAATACTCGGTGAAAACTTTCCATGTTCCCAACAGCTGAGCCACAGCCACATCAGCTGCAAGTGTTTATATAAGAATTCTGACAAGGTTAGGATGTATAAACAATAATGAAATACAAAACCATTGAGTGAAGCAGCTAAAGCTAAACTCAAAGTAGTTTAAGCAGTGCCATGTGGCTCCAACCAGTCCAGTCCAGCACAGTCCAGCCCAGCCCAGTCCAGTCTATGGACAGACAGAGACTAACGCGGATTTCCAGGAAGCCAAATGTAACAATCAAGGCCAGAAACAGAAAGAGCGCAAGAGAGACGGCAGGCAGCAGCAGGAGGCAAGGTTAGGGATGCTGCACTTGAATTTTACCATCGACTATATATTATATGTATATATGTATATGGCGTAGATTTTCGGCGCCAAATGAATTACTTTCATTGTTAGACCAGAACAAGTGAAAACCTCTCATTGGGATGGAATACTCTTTTTATACATAGTAGGAGAAGGTTGTTAATTTTGTTATTGCTTACTTTTCAATTTAAACATAAACATTATTTGGAACATACTAAATTACTATAAATATAATCTAAAACAAAGTATTGTACATAGGAAAACGCTTAGAGCAGAACTCAGTTCGATTTCCTAGGTAAATAACTTATCAGATTAGACTATAGACGTATTCTAGCTAACAAATTTTGCCATATATAAATGGTAAGATTATATCTAAATCTAATTGAAATCTTAAGCGTGTAAAGCAAGCATTTCCCTTGACTTCTTTAGAGGTCATCTTAATAGAACTATACATATATAATAGAACTATACATATATATGTGCAATGCTCGACCGACTGCACAATCCCAGCAGAGTGAATATATTTTCAAGAGCAAAGGCCAAATGAAACGTTTTGCTACATTTGAGTGAAGCAATTTTGAAAAAGTGCCGCCAGCTAACCCGCGCAAATGCCAAAATATGTCGAATCCAAAAATAGCTCGGAAATGTGCAACTATTTACATGCATTGGCGGTGTTTACAAGTGCAACAGCGACGCAGCGACGCAGCGACGCCGCGGTGCGCGCTCTGGAAGCAATTACAAATTCGAAAAAAGCCATAAAAAATGCGCAAATCGATTGCATGAATTGAATGCATTTTATAGGCAATCAAACTACATGATTTATGTAAAATAGTTAAGACCCTAACACTGTCTCGCTCTCGCTATCTACCGCCGTCTCCCTCATGCTCATAGCCCTATCGGTTGCCTCAATTCACTTATCGATTTGCTCTGACAAACACGCCATGTCATATGCACTCAGGCTCCCCCGTGTGCCACATCTGACGTCCCTTCCTATCCAAAAATTTTTGATACATGTGTGTGTGTGAGAGAGAGTGTGTCTATCGGTGTGCTTTAAACCTGACGGAGCCAGCAACAATAGCATTAAAGCAACCCCGCGAGTGCCCTACGTGCTTTGAAAAGCTGAAAGAGGGTTGAAGTTTAAATACCCTGTAGTCAAGAAAATAATATGAGGAAAGTAGGTTTGTCATAGAAGGTAAAATATTTAGAATCATAATCAATATAAAATAAAAAAGAAATATAAATACAAATAAACTAATGATAATAATAATATATTTATTATATATTATTTATTTAATTATATTGCTGCATTTAATATATTTAATATACAAGCAAATAAATATGTTTTTGGTATTGAAATATTCTAGACTACTACTAGATATATAGACCACGAATAATTATTATAAGGTTTTAATCAGATATCCTTTCCTTTGAAAAGGTAGAAAATTTCGTACTGATATTTCTGTATGTTATCAAAAAAAAAAAAAAAAAAAAAAAAAAAAGTGGAAAGCATACTTCCTATGTGGGACTATTTATAAATAATACATTGAATAACTGTCTTTAAAATATAATATATTCAATATTAAGAGAGCTGTAATTCTATTTATTTATATTCCTTTTATTTTAATTCTTATAAAGAGGTTTATATTTCATTTACTTTTTTATGTTTACTATCTACAGGGCATCCGCTAGTCGAGCTTTACTTGTCAACAGCACGCTTTCTTGTTTTTAATATAATATTTGGCACGACGCAATTTCAAATCGTCCTTTATTCTGGTTTTCAAGTTGAGCCGCACCAAAAAAGACACCAACACAAATGCCAAATGGCAAGCTTTTTTTGCCCTGAGTGTGAGTGAGTGTGTGTGTGTATGTGTGTGTATGTGTGTGTAAAAGGTATACATAGGTATAGTTGTTTTAGGGGTTACACGCTGGTATATTTCCATTCATTTAAAATGTATTTCTGTCTTGGGGAAGAGCTCGCTGTGCTATTTGAGTTTGGTGAATCTGTTTGCATTTTGTTTGTTATATAATTGAACTTCAGCAGGATATCTGCATACTGATATATACAGCTTGATATGGAGTATATGAATGGAGTATATATATATATATATACATATATATATATATATTTATATATATATATATATGTATATGTATATGTATATATGTATATTTGAGTGTGCCTATTGCCAGGCTAGGCCCTCAGCCTGCCCGAGTGCCAATAAAAACGATTTGAGCCATAGTGTATTATTGAGCAATTTCCTATGAAAATTGTTTAAGCATTCTTTTGCACACCGCTTAGGGGCTAAAGCACATCCACACAGACACACATACACACACATATATATGTAGATAGCTGCATAGCTTGGCGGTGACAGGGCCAGGGCCAGACGTGTCCTGCGAATAGTAACTAGTTGACAGCTTAAGCTTTATTTAGAAAAAACGCCGGTCGGGCGTGCTCGAGGAGTGAGCCCGCTGCCAGGTGGCTTGAAAAAAAAAAACAAAAACAAACTGCGACGTAGAAATCTCAGCAAGCCAACGACAACAATAGCTAAATCAGTCAACAACAATGGCCAGCCTCGGCGCTCAGCGCTATTGCAGGACGTTTATTTTTGCGTTCAGCTTTACGTAACACAAGTGGGATTGTGTAACCAACAGAGAGTGAAAAGGATAGAAAGGCCGGGACAGAACAGACAGCGGGGCTTTAACAATAATAATGAGAACAACAAAAACAATAACAGCAGCTGTAATAACACTAACAACAACAACAACTGCTGTAACAACAGCATTTGTTTGCACTAGGTCAAGGGTGTTTGCTCAAAGCAAAGAAATCATTTTCAATGCAAAATCATCTTGACTTTGTTGTTATTTTGCGTTTGTTGTTTTTTTCTGCAGCACTTGATTTAAGCATTTACAATTATGAATAATTATAATTTATTACAATTAGGGGCAAGTCGTTCCTCTTTATGGGTCTATCGGAACCTCCTCCAAATACGCAATTGCTGCTGGTTGTTTGCTTAAGGCAGCCAAAGACGTCATAGCGCATTACGTATACGCAAAGTTGGACACAGCAAAGAAGTGCCAACACTTACACACTCACACGCACATACATTTATTTTATATACATATATACAGTCGCACACCCACACAGACACACAGAGCCCACATCTAGGCGCATTTGGCATCAATGAAGCGGCTGTCGCTGCAGGACGCCAAAATAAAAGCTTTTCGCTTAGCTTTCAACGTACTCTAGCTCGCTCGCTCTCATCAGTCCGTACCCTCCCTGTCTCTGTCTTTTGTGGTGAGTTTCTCTTTCATTTGTGCAGCAGTTGCGCCTGCTGCTTCTTGCTGCACAGCTGCTTACACACATATCCACGCTCACACCCACACCGTGTACGCTCTGCCACTCTCTTACGGCTGTTTGCCACCTTCTCCCTCTCTCTTTCTCGCTCTCTCGTTGTTTCTCTCTCTGTATCTTTCTTTGGTGCTTTTGCTTCCGCATGGCTTGGACTTCCGCTGGCGACAATTTTTACTACGTCAGCAGGCGAGACGAGCCTCCAAGTAAATAGCACACATTACATAGACACAGCTGTGGATATGTATGTTTGTATACATACATACATATACTCATGTACACATATAATTATATATATGTGTGTTTGTGTCTGTCTGTGTTTGTGTGTGTGTGTGTGCGTGTTCCCTTTGCTTTTTGTTTAATTAGCTACGACCTTCTGCCACAGTTTGTTTGGTTGAGTTTGGGGCTTATATGTTTTGAGTGCAGTTTTGGGCTAATGGCAGGGCATGAACTTGCAGCAGTGACTCTCAAACTGTGTCACAAGCACACACACACACACACAGCAACAGAGGTAATAGCACTGTATGTGTGCCAGTGCCGTTTAATTAGCTGTGACCTTTCCATGGAAAACTGTTGACATTTGAGCTTTGGCTGTAGACAATAAGAAATGTTTGCCAGCAAAAAAAGTTCCAGCTACTTAGCTTAACTAAGTTAGTTAATAAATTTAAGTACACAAGTTGGCGCATAAATTGCACAGCAAAAAGGAAATTTGCTTAATGGACTAGCAGTTGGGTCGCAAATTGAGTTAAGCGTCGGTAGGTAGAGACGCCCACGCGCCAGGCCACTTGAAAGCACAGCTCAAGGACGAACCAAAAAATGGCAAGCAATAACAGATTTCCATATAAAATTCATGAGTAACTAACACAGACACACACACACACACACAAACTAACTTATACACACGCACACTCTCAGAGAAAACTCTGGGTAACTTATTGATCAAACAGCCAGAATGTCCTCAAAGAGTTGCATGCTGTGTGTATGTTTGTGCCACAGTAAGAGACGGACAGTATGAGTGAGTTGGAGAGAGAGATAGAGAGAGAGAGAGAGAGCTATATGAGCGTATATGAATGTTAGAGGTATTGACTAGTCTATGCCCTGGCCAAAGCTGTCCAAGCTTATGTTATCTTCCTTATTTAATTACTTTATATATATACATTATTAAAGATGGTTTAAATAAATTCTGTAGGAATGCAGGATTTTATATGAATATATCAAAAATATTATATATATAAAAAAAAGTTCATAAGAATTTATTGTAATTAAGTAATGGTAATTGTTTTCTACGATGCATGATGCATGGGAGTTTAAAATATTCATTGAAATGCACTTCTTGCTAAAGCTTAAGATGCAGGTTAATACAGTTTAAGTAAGTAACCATCATCAGTTTACTAATTTCTTTTTAATTTTCAACATTAAATAATCCTTGTGCCAATAAAGATGAAGACACGCTTTGGCTTCAGAGTTTGAACAGGGTATGCATGGCATGCCCAGAGTTGATTGCATCTATTAAACAAATTTATGACAGGCACAAGCTTCTGCATAGCTTTATATTTTCCTGACTACAGGGTATAATAAGTGTGATTGGGCTCGACTCTTAGACTGTGGCACATGCAACAGCGCACTCGCCTGGCCATATGTCAAGCGGCACACAATTCTTTAGAGACTGAGCACTCGCGGTTTATTCCAGCTCAGCTGTGCGACCGTAAAGCACGTAAACTGGCAGCTTGCTACAGAGAGACTAATTGTATTGCTTTTCCCTTTGTTGTCCTTGCAGACGTCGGCGGTTCGTTGGAAAGGCCAAGACATAGAGTTAATTGCCAACGTTGATGGCTGCCACCAAAATCATTGATGCACCGCGAAACGGCCACGAAATGGCGCCACTGAACACGAGAGCGCGGGGCGACGGCACCCATGGGGTGACCATTGTCCTCACTGCACCGCAGCGCAATTCGGTGCAATCGGTGGATATACCTGGCGAGCCAGACCGCGCGGCCTGGAGTGGCAAGATGCAGTTCTTTCTCAGCATCATTGGCTATTCCGTGGGCCTGGGCAACATATGGCGCTTCCCGTACCTCTGCCAGCAGAACGGCGGCGGTGAGTAGTAGTACCTAATGCTCAAATTGAAGAGTCTATCGTATTACCCAGAAGTCTCTCTAATAACACTCGGTCGACGAACGACCAAAAATGTGCAACGCTTTTCACTAATAAAAAACGTGTGCCACTCAATGGGTGCACTTGGCAACCCGCTGATAGCGGACAAATACCTCGGGGAGTTCCAATTACAATCACAATCGCAGTTCCACTCCCAGCGAAAGCCAATCGTCACCTGTTCGCCGTTGATAAAGCTAATTACTTTCGCTGCAGCTGCTCGATATTGGGTGCAGTCGTTGGCCGCAGGAGCGGAGCAAAATTGTTCTGCCATTTGGCGCATGTTCCTTAAACACAAAGGCAAAGAGAGTACAGTAGAATCCGACTATATTGACTCCGCTTCAAGCGTCTGTACGATCATTGGGACGAAAATTCTGGGCCCCAGACAAACTTATCTTAGAAATCTTAATGGGCTTAGCGACTTCCGGGTATAATGACGTTAAAGTCGGATTCTACTGTAGCGGAATTGACTTAAAACTGTATTGTAAGCTTCAAAGTATTTCCGTCTACAAGGTTGAATTACGGCTTCCTATTCGTTACTGTTAATCGAGGCTTCCTATTACGAGAAATAAGAAATTGTATATAACTTGTGGATTGAGTAAAAGATACTTGAATTACTTTAAAGGTTTTCACTGCAAGTTAAACATTAATTGTTTTTTTTTTAGAAAATTCATAAAAATTTCTCAATCAGCATTTATCTACAGCTATTCCAAATAAAACCGCAAACCCATTTGAGCCCCCTCTCACAAATCAAATTAGTCTTTTGGGCCCTGGTCACTGCTAGCTCCGCTCCTGGCTGTTATTTACATACAAACCGATATCGTGTGTCTGCTAAGGCTAATCAAATGCGCAACAATAACATTATGAGATTTAATGCGAACTAATTGCAGAGCTTTCGAATGGGCGAATGAGTGGTTCGGCTGGGGCTCTGATGGGCTCTGATGGGGTTGAAGGGCAAGGGTTATTTGCATATAATTTGTGCGCCTGCCGGAAGAGCTTAATTGGGGGCTTTTCTTTTTTGTGAGGCGGGTTAGACCGGAGCGCCTCGTGCCAAACAACGCATTTTTATTGAAAGACACATTCCAAGCTTAAATCCCACACGCTTCTAATTCAATTACGAACGAGACAAAAGGCAAATGAAGCAACAAGTAAATGCAACGAATAGGAAATGCACTCACCTGAACCAGAGCCCGCAATATTTTCTACATATACCCAGCATATAAACAAAACAATAAATATCAATAAAATGCCAAATGTGAAATGTGAATCGATGAGCTCTTGTCTTTCCATATGTTGCAGGCGCATTTCTGATACCCTTTATGATCATGTTAGTATTGGAGGGCATACCGCTCTTCCTCATCGAGCTGGGCATGGGACAGCGCATGCGCCTGGGCGCTCTGGGCGTGTGGAATACCATACATCCCTGGCTGGGCGGCATCGGCATCTCCTCGTGCATTGTGACGCTGTTCGTGGCGTTGTACTACAACGTGATCATCACGTGGGTCTTCTATTATCTGTTTAATAGTTTTCGAGTGAGTCTCTAATCCAGTCTAGTCTATCTGCAGCTCTGTAATATTCTCTCCTTGCTTGCTTAGTATCCGCTGCCTTGGTCGACTTGTCCCACTAATGGCACTGGGTTTGAGCTGGAGGAGTGCGCGAAGTCTTCGGAGACCACATATTTCTGGTATAGAACCACCTTGGATGCGGCTCCCTCGATGGATGAGCCCGGCGGCCTGAAGTGGTGGATCGTCCTCTGCTTGCTGCTCTCGTGGACCATCGTCTTTTTCATTGTGATGAAGGGCATCCAGAGCTCCGGCAAAGTGGTCTACTTCACCTCGCTCTTCCCCTACATTGTGCTGACCATCTTCTTCATACGCGGCATCACGCTGCGCGGAGCCGGCGCCGGACTAATGCACATGTATACGCCGAAGGTGGAGAAACTGCTGGAGCCGACAGTCTGGCTCGACGCGGCCACGCAGGTATTTTACTCGTTTGGCTTAGCCTTCGGCTCGCTGATTGCCTTCGGCAGCTACAATACGCCCAAGAACAACTGCGTCCGAGACGTGCTGCTGGTGTCTGTCTGCAATGCAGTCACTGCCATCTACGCGAGTGTCGTCATCTTTGCTATTCTCGGCTTCAAGGCCACCGTCAACGTGGATCGCTGTGTGGCCAGGTGAGTGCATACAATTTGTACCCAATACAAAGTCCAGCACAATAGAGGGTATACAGCCATTAGCATTGTGTTTTTGATTACTGTAACCCCACATGATAATTTCAGTGAGAGTTCATACTTCGATATGCACTCGAAGCTTATGTCACAAGTGTAAGAGTTCACTTACATCTAATTTAAAGAGTAAAGAGTATCTTCTCTATTCTACTTCTACTTTATTGAGCTGGGGTCAGGTCATTGCAAGTTCAACAGCACGCTTCAACGATTCACATTGGGTGGGTCACACAGTTGATAATTCAGTCCATCAGCCAGCCAGTCAGTTAGTCAGTCAGTCAGTCAGTCAGTCTGTGTACTCGTTCATCAACCAGTTGTAACCGCATTGGATAGCGGCTTTGCCCATCATTCTCTTTGTTATTTATTCATTGATATACCAATCGATACGCGCTCGTCCGTCCGTTCGTCCAGCAGGTCCGTCTGTTTGTCAATTTGTTTCAATTAATGGGCGCTGCACAGGTTTTTGCATTGTGTCCCCGCCGCCAGCTTGCCCGTCCCTTGCATTATTGACAATTGCTCTTGAGCTATTTGCATGGCCCATTTGAGTAGGTGGCGCCCAGGTATCGAGCCATTGTCTACAATGCTGATTGTAACCGATTTGAGCTGGCTATCCAATAACTCGCTCTTTATTTATAGCAACACGGACATATTAGTTAAGCATGCGCTGTTGCCCTTCAAGAATGCCTCCAGCGAGGAATACGAGGCAGTCATGCAAAAGATCAATGGAACCGAACTCGATGCACTGCATCTCAGTGAGTGCAGCCTGTCCAAGGAGCTGGACAACGTAAGTACTTTAATAAAATATAATATAAATATATAATCTAGTATCACATGAGTAAATATTGCTATTTGAAGTTGAAGTCTCTTATTATGATCCATCACAAATTGAGCAATCAGTTTTTTTTTTTTCGAATCCATTAGCTTAATAAATCGGAAATTAGACAATAGAAGCATTTTCCATGCATAATTTATGTGTCAATATAAATTCTTATTTTTTTTCGATTCATTTGCCTTTATTACATACAAATCTATCATGATTATTTCTTAAGACGCGATTCCCACTGCGTTTTATCGATTATACTAAAAAGTCACCTACGTCCAAATTGTATTGTATATTCAATTATTTTTGATAACTCTATCAGTTGGTAAAATATATCTAATGAACATAGTATCATTAATTGCGATAGTGAAAATAATGATGATCTTTTGCATTGTAATAATGATGATGGTGATGATGAATGAAACAACGATAAAATAACAAAGTTATGTAAAAAGGTAATCAAAATAATTGTAGTAATAAAAGTGATGATAGCTATCGCTGATAATAATGCTAATGACAGTGATGAAGATAACAATGATTCAACAGACACTTTGATTTACATGTAAACTTAGTTATACGACTATCTGCTTTCATAAACCAATTCACTTTCCGATATTTATGTCTAGTTGAAATAAATTCAATTGCTAATTTCACAGGCCGCGGAAGGCACCGGCTTGGCATTCATTGTCTTCACTCAGGCTATTGTGGAGCTGCCGGGCGCACCGTTCTGGGCGGTGCTGTTCTTCACCATGCTACTGTCGCTTGGGCTGGGCTCACAGATTGGCATTCTTGAGGGGATGCTGTGCACGTTGTTCGACATAGACATCATCAAGCGGGTTAAGAAACAACATGTCACTGGTGTGGTATGTCTATTCTGCTTTATTGTCGGTTTCATCTTCTGCACAGGTGCCGGTGAATATTGGCTCAAGATGTTTGATTCTTTTGCCGGTACAATTGGCTTGGTTGTAGTCGCCCTAATGGAAATGATAGCAGTCATATTTATCTATGGCCATGAGCGGTACGCAATTCCTTATATAGCCCATACATATACACAGCTATAAAATATTCTTATATGTTTATACAGCTTCACCGAGGACATCTATCAGATGACAGGCTATAGACCCGGAGTTTACTGGCAGATGACCTGGCGCTATATTGGTCCGGTTATCATGGTCTGCATTTTGGTCTCCTCCATAGTCTTTATGGTCATTCGCAATCCGACATACGGTGCCTGGAATGCCGAAAAGGTATAAAGAGGCGCATCTGAGCATTTTTGTTGGCATACTAAATATGTTTGTTTTTTGGTCTTTGTTAGGGTATTGTTGAACAGAAGGATTATCCGAACTGGGTCATGGGCATTGCCCTCGCCATGATCTTGGCTGGTGTATTGCCCATGCCCATTGTGTTCCTCATGCGCAGCTTCCAGTGCCTCAAAGTGGATCTGGACATACACCAAGGCTCCATCAGGCGCAATGAGACAACCGCCTCAACTAAGGAAATGATTGACAACGATGACGACGTGAGTAGCAGCTGGTTGAATGTTTTGATTTTGAGAACCTCTTTAGTTTTGCAAAGTACTTGTATCTAACTTTTGGTCCAAGTTATTTGTTGTGTTTGTTTTGATAAGACCTTAAGCTAAGATAGTGTCTCTATCTAACTCTCTATCGTACTATAAATGTAACTAATTGTGTCTTTCTCTCACCAAACGACTCATCCCACACATTTACGCTTGTTTCTCTATCTGATTAATACCGCTTTTCCAAAAAAAAAAAAAAAAAAAAAAAAAATTAAATACAAAAAATGATCGAAAACAAACTTACATCCTTCACGCGCTTAATGTCGTTCAGAATTTGAGTCCGGATATGCCACCGCAAGATTTATTAGCGGCCACACGCTTCACAATTGGAGACTTTGAAGTAAGTTGTTCGTTTACCTATCCGCAAAACAATCTATCCAGTACAACACACGCTCCCCAACAATCTGCTAATCACACAATTCTCGACTCTGTTCTCTCTTTCTCTTTCTCCTCTGTGTCATATTGTATATTCTACAGAACTAGAAACTGAAGTACTAAACACATCCAACAAGATACCTAACCTTAAACTTAACTAACTCAAAAAGTAGCCTCCCACAAAAATAAAAAAATAAAAGAACTAAGATGAAAAGAATTGACAAACAGTAACGCCTGACACCCACGCTGTGAGGATAAATTTCACGCGCCGTCTGCCTGACTACAAATACCCTACAAAAACAAAAGCCGCACTCACATTACGTAACAATCCGAACCGATCCGCATTCGCCACTAAGTAAACTATGAATACTTTTAAAGACGCACAGCCAAAACTTAACAGTAGCAAAAGATAAATTAAAAAAAAAAAAGAAAAAAGAAAACAAAAACAATCGCAATGCCATTTAAATGTAATAGAGTTTGATAAACAACAAGCGATTAACTTCGATAACAAGTACTCGTCAGCGCCTTCTTTACAAAGAACAAAAACAAAACATAACTTCAAAATTGAAACCGAGAAAGAACAATTACAATTATTTACCAGCAAACTAGTTTAGTGCAATGTTTACGAATTAAGCTAAATATTTATAAACTAAAGTTTATACCCGTAACGCTCACCTAGAAGCTCAATGTTTAGACCTAGGGCTGTAGCATAAACAAAGAAACAATACTTTCGATTGGCTAGAAGACGGTTCTGAATTGCAATTCCAGAAGGTAAAGTAAATATCCAAGACAACAAAATAACTTGTTGTTACTATTACTTCAAAATTTGTTCTCTTGTTTTATTGTTGTTTTTGTATTTGTGTTGAATCAAGTGTGTAATATATATTTTTATTAAATTTCTGTTATGGTTTCTTAGCAACGAAAACTGTCGCTGTGGGCGCTGCATGCGGCGCCCTCTGTCGGTTGTTAACGAGAGCTTTTGCCGTCGGCTTGTAGCTTTGTGATATTGCGCATACGCCGCGTGTCCATCTGTTTTGTGTTTAATAACAAATAAGCTGAACATGAATATATTTGTTATTTATAGATATATTTTTATTATAGGATATGCTGTGGTTGACATATTTAATAATATATTGTCTTTGCAATAGGAGGACGAAGATGACGAGAATGACTTTAGTGGGCCCGCATTGGGCGGTCATGTGAAAACCCAGAGTGATTTCTCCGACGAAGACGAGGAGGATAAGCCCATGACTATGCGTATGATGATGATGCGCTCGACAACAATTAATGCAGCCACGCCCCTTAAAAAAATGGGCGGCAATCATCTAAATGTGCCAACTAGCAGAAAGCAAAACTACAAGAAGGACGCCTACGATGTGTAGATAAACAAGTGTGGCCAGGGTAAGCCGAACCTTTCAAGTGTAGGGTTCAAGTCAAAGAGATACCTATAAAAATATGCATATATAATATATGTATGCATATACATACATACATATGTGTATATTTTTTGGCAATATGCTAAAAATATATATGTATACTGCGAAGATAGCGCAAAAAACCATTTATATGTTTACACTAAGTATTTTAACAAAATTTATATTTAAAGAAACTTAGGATTAAGAGAAAGGTAACATAAGATAAAATATTATATAACAGTTTAAGAAATATGTAAACCCGAAATTGTTAAAACAATATTTTAATACCCACACTCACACACAAACACACTCTTACACACAACTAAACTATGTACAATGAGCTACAATTGAACTAAAAACGGGTTATTGAAGAGAGTAACAAAAAACACATATATAATCTTAATCCATTTCCGTTTCCGTAGCATTTAGTTGAAAACTGTTTTTAGGCGTTAACTGTTAACTTTATTAATCCCAAAATATATATTATATATACAATATATAACCCAGTTGTATACCCTGCCTAGCCTTGAGGACTTTTAATTGCTAAACGCTTTTCGTAGTGTAATCCCAAAGAAACTTTTAACCAATCGCATTTCCAAGAGTTTAACTCATTATCTTTTATTTACCTAGTAGCATTCAGTTTCAAGTTCAACTTATCATGCCCAATACTGAAAACAAGAAACAAACAATATATTCAGTTTAGCTCTACACGAATGAAATATACGAAGATTTACATGTATATGTATATATGCAAAAGTATTGTATTA
This sequence comes from Drosophila navojoa, assembly GCF_054131105.1. NCBI lineage: Eukaryota > Metazoa > Arthropoda > Insecta > Diptera > Drosophilidae > Drosophila > Drosophila navojoa. Next base: position 23,427,924 of record NC_142893.1, on the reverse strand, counting down.
ATAATATGAATTCATTGAAATGTGAACGATAAGTTAATCAAGTTGAAATATTTATGAAAACACTAGTTCAGTTGTTGACTGCAAATAGAAAGAAATACTTAAAAGAAATACCAAATATATACTAAACATACTAACTGACAAGCAAAACAGAAAGTAAACCAAAAAACTAAAAAAAGAAAAAAATAATGAAGCATAGCATGTGTGATATTCTAAATAATATCCTCGAATGTTAGTCTACACTGTCTACAGCCACTTGCTTCTACTTAACCTCAATTTATTTAATTTTGAATATTTGCTGCCTACGCATTCATACATACACTGGAAGTATTTTCTTACATACAAAAAATAACTGCTGTGAATAGTTTTAGTCGTTGTAAAATTCTATTACAAGAGATCGAAGAATTACGAATGAAAAATAAACGTTATAAATAATTATATATGAATAATTTTAAGATGGTATTAAGCTCTCTGATCTGACCGGTTCAGATCTAATCAATCCCTCACCTAAGTTCACTCTAGCAGATCAAAAAAAAAAAAAAATAGAAAGCACACACACACACATAATCCTATTCCAAATTCGGTTTCCGCAAAACCACTGCAACAGGTTTTTATTACCAAACAATCCACAGAACCCATATAATCAAAAGGAAAATGATTAAAAAGAAGCGATTTCGGATCAAGCAACATAAGAATAATCAAAAATAGGAAGGAAGACACGGACATTTTCAGTACTCGTAAAAGGCAAACGTTGAAGACAATAAGCATACAAAATATAAAAATAGAGAATACTTATGATATGATGACGAACTGGACAGAACTGGACTTCGAAGGAAGCGCAACTTTTTACAGAGATTTTTTATGATTTACAATTTTTCGAAGAGAGATTTTTCAAAATTACATAAACCAAATAGAACAGTACACCAATTTCCTTTTGCAGTCTGTATAAATCGTAGCGGGATGGTAAAGCCATCTAAGAGTTCGATTAATGTACCTTTGCGAGTTAGTTGAGTTAGTTGATAAGCAAAGAACTAGAGCAGAGGAAGCATTCAGCTGAGTTAAGGAAAAGCTCATATATATCTAAATATAGATATGTATAGCTTAATATATGAAATTTGTTGACACACTTAGAGCCCAGAAATATCCAATTTGAATGATTTACAGATAAGGTACTCATAAGTGTTATAAACGTATAACGCTCCACAGCAAAAAAAAAAAAAAAAAAAAGAAAGATATGGAATACGAAATACAAATTATATTGAAGCAGTTAAGAGCCATCAGATCATATCCTCGCAAACCGTTAACCGAAACCAAATAGTTACCAAAATCTTATTGTATAGTTAATTCACAACTAATTCTTAACTCAAACATACTATAAATATATTATATAGACATATATACATATATTGTATATCAATTATTGTCGTAGTGCTTAAGGGGACTAAACCATATATATATATTTATACGTGCATATTGCATATACATATGTATGTGTATGTGTATATGTATGCATGCAAAGAACATGGACTCGTGTAAATTTGATTGTATTTAAAACGTAAAGTGAAATTACTTATGTGAAACATTATTATGATATACGCAGGTAATTATGATTAAATAAAGATATATATAAATAAATAAATAGTGCGTTAAGTTCAAGAAAAAGAGCAAAAACCAACAAGACTTTGAATTATTTTTCAATCAACGTTGAATTGGAGGGTATTATATATAATATACATATACATACATATATATATATATATATATTTGGTTATTCTGATCTGTTTTGTACACAGACATTACAAAATGTGAATTCGTTCTACTGGGTCATCATAATGTCTTTTATGGACATATTACGCTCCATTCGCTGCAATTAATTGTTTTTGTTTTTTATTATAATTTGTTTTTATAATTCTCACAAGCCAAAAGCTGAAAGAAATTCTCATGCGCAGATTAGGCTTATCGCCAGGGTTCAAGTTTCGGTTTGGCTGAGTTGGTTTTTTGCAGTGCTGCAAAATCAGCATTTGATAAGTCATGAGCAATCTACTTCTTCTCTTTCTCTTTTTGACTCTAACTGATTGCCTCTCTCTCCTTGCGTGTCTCTTTCTCTATGGCTCTCAGGTTAACAGCTCATTATACAAGTGCAGCGTGTGGGACCATAGTTCAGCCAATGGAGGCGCTCTCATGGTAGAAATTTTAATTAAAAACACCATTAAATGTGACATTGGGGCAGCCGAAGAATTCCATATTGCAAGCGAGAATAACAATAATAATCGTGTCGATACTGATCAATTGATAAGCTGGTCGTACGCCGACGGTAGGCAAATTATATATGTTAAATATCATGTAGACTAGCCCATGCCCTGTGCCTAACTTGTGGAACTCCATTTTTCTCATCGATGAGTTTTACAGAGAGCGAAAAGAAAAAAAAAAACAGCTAACTGATCATAAAAATAGTTAAGCCTGATTTTTAATGATATTTTAAATGTCTTAAACCTGCATATTAGAGGGTATATTGTTACGCTACCTTACGTCTGCAAACAAGGAAAATAAAAATTTGTAATATTCAACATATAAAACGGAATATCGCCAATAAATGTGCATTGATTATTTTAGTGAACGCTCAACAGGTTCTCTACATTTAATTTAAACAGTTGGAAACGATTCCAGCACAAACCGCTTTCATATGCTCTTAAAAATGAGAGACCAATATTCTTTTTGGGAAACTTCAAGTAACAAACTATAGGGTGTAAGGAATATGCCCTTTGTAAGTCGAACGCTGAATATAATAGTTAGATAAATCGTGTGGGTGCCAATTACTTCACAAAATTACTTTATTGTTTAGTTTTTGTTAGATAAAAAGATAGATACATCCTTTCATATAAATTGTATAAAGCATAATAGAATTTTTTTCGGTGGACACATCGTATCGCTGGGAGTTCTTTCATAAGCAGCTACAACAATATACCCTCTCTTTGACTCATTTTGCTGGGTATGCAAAATCAAAGCCACAAATAAAAGATAAGCTGCTCTGGCTGCGGCTGCTGCTGCTGGCACAGGCTCGGATGATGAATGATGTAAGCGGGACAGCCGCCTCTTGGGCCACAGGCCACATACATCGATAAGGAAACATTTAAATTTGGCGCAGGGGCAAGCGAGTTTGGCTGTCCGTGTGTGCTTGGCTGTGTCTGTGGGTGTGTGGCAACAGCTGAGCAGGTTGCAGTCATTTGGAAGGAGGAGGCGCGCCGTCTGGTGCATGCGGTGGGTGGCACGTACATGGCAATCGGCAGGCGATGTGGGCATGTCGCTTATCTTATCAGTCAGCGGGCGCTGCATAAAAAATACACAGAGAAAGAGAGAGAGAGAGAGCGAAATAAACTCAATCACACAGACACAGAGAAATGGTCGACTAAAATGTATGTACAAATACTCTGAATAATGTGTTGTACATATGTTACTTAAGCGCGCAGCCTGACGCAGAGTTTCAGTTTCGTTTGTTGTGTGAAGGCAGCAACAAGTGCCCCGACAGCAGCAGCAGCAGCAACAGTTGTTGAAGCGCAACAAGTGCCACGCGTAGACCGAGACCGAGAAAGGGAGAGAGGAAAAGAGTGAGAGAGCGAAGGGAGCTGAGAAAAATTGCCAGAGCTAAAAGCCCGCCACGTCTCTTCAATTAGCTCTGCTGCAGTTTTATTTAAATATAAATTCGCATTAAGGCATCCGCAAATTGATCAAATTAAACAACGAAATAAATTCATTAAACGCAATTCAATTGGCAGCCGCAACAGCTGAGCGAAAGAAAGCAAGGAAACGTGTAAAAAGTAAAAGGCGACAAGGAAAAAGGGAAAACCACAATACGTGCAAATGCTGTTCAAAGGCGTACAACTGCTGCGCGGCGGGTGAGTCTCAACAGTTTCCATGTAGAAAACTAGTTATAAATATGTCTATGTAGAGCTTTAAGCGTGTCAGTGTCGTGTGGTGGGTAATGGTACCCTCCAGGTAGCCTCTGTCATTGGCCAGCCTACTTAACTTACCTGTACGTTTTCTCACGTAAGCTGCAGATAACCTACCTCAATTTTAGGCTATATTACACTACTAAACAAGTGCTGCTTATCGCCGTGATCAAACAAAATGATTCATTATTGTAATTCATACATTCATACAGTTGAGGAAAGGAAAAATTCCATATTGAGCGTATGTATAGAGCAGATTACACTCGCAGATTTACTCCCATGAGAGAGCCTCAATGTTAATGTCGCAGATAGTCTATGGATCAATGCACTCGCTGTGGGGATGACAATAAGCACAGCAACTGCAGCTACAACAATAACAACTGCAATAATAAGCAAGAGTAACAACTGCAATAGCATCAAAGACCACAAAGCAAGCCACAACAGTTCTTAGTAGTCAGTCGCCCTCTCTCTCTCGCTCTCGCTCTCGCTCTCCCTCTATCTCTCAGTTTTTCATTCTCTATTTTACAAACACTTTACACACTTGTAGTTTGTTTATAAACAACTTTTTACGCGCGCTGCCACCCCCTTTTCACCCCTTTCCAATCACGTTTTATCAATGAATTTGCCCGCCCTAGTTGAGGTTTTTCTAAGGCGCTTGAAAGAAGGCAACACTTTTAAGATTTCCACATTGCGGTTGCCTAAGCAAAAGCTATGCGAGCAGTTTATGTAGTCTTTGAATGGGTTTCTTAGTATATTAAGTATAAAAAAACTACACATATTTATTAAAATTTTTTTTTTTTTTTTACTTTTATGGCTTAAGAAACTCTAGACGACAATAATTTTCATAAGAGAGTGGCGAAATAAAAAAGGCTATCTAACCTATACTTAGCTCTGAGTAAGCGTTCAAATAATATTGAGTAGACAATTACAACAATAGAGTCTACTGTTGTGGAAAATTTAAGTAAAGTTTGGAGACATTTTTCTTTTGCTCGAACAAATTAATTATTTTTTATACTTTGATATACTAAAGTTTTTAAAATCTAGTATATAAATGTTCCATCTCATTCTTAATGTTACATCTCATTCTTAAGTTTACCGAAAGCATAAGATTAATAAATAATAAATTAATAAATTTCACTGTTCACATTAGATTTGATTCAACTCTTATCTTGTTTTTGAAATTTTGATTTTAGCCTTGACTCGTTCAACAAAACAAATAGAATTCATGATATTTCTAAGCTTTCAATTGCCTCTTCCAACACAACCTAAGCAATTCTAACTGAACTTTTGATTTTATTTCCAAAGCATTAGTCCATTTAGCAATTTGCTATCAAGATTTGTGTCAAAGTTTTCCACTTGAGCAAATAACCTTATCTCTCAATGGCAATTAATGTCAGCCGAAGTCAATCTGTACAAGAAAGTGAAGCATACTTTTCAGCTGATCACAAAATGTCTCTCATTGTCTGCATACCATCACAACGAATTTGTATTGCATACTTTTGTGGGCGTAAAAGCTTTCGACGCGTCGAGCCGTTTCTTTGTTTTGCTTTGTGCCTTGTTTCTTTGTTAGCTTTCAGTCGGCGCCGCTGCACGTCCCTCGCTGTATTTCAACCGACACTGCGCACTGTTTTTGTGTTTTTGTTTTGGTTCCAGTTTTTTTTGCGCTGCTATCGGCGCTATCTGTGTGAGCAAGCAAGCGAGCACGATCTGTGCGCGAAGAGCGCCGCTGCAGTTGACCGACAAGTTTGGCTGCCTTCCCCCACGCACTCGTTGTCTGATTTGAAAGCCTGTGTGCGTGCATGTGTGTATGCGTGTGTGTGTGCGTGCGTAAATAAACACAAAGTGCGGTTTGCATTGGTGTGCTACCTTTGCTGTTGCTTTTGGGGCACTTAGCAACAGCGCCGGACACTGGAAATCAGAAAAACCAACATGAAAAAGAGAATTAAGAATAAGAGGAAAAAAGCACAATAAACTCTTTGGCTTTTAGCAGGCTTGTTTGGCTTGCTGTTGCCTTTTGTTTTGATAGCCGCTTTTTTGGTGTGTGGCGTGTTTTGGATCGGTCAACAACGTGTCACACGCTGACCATTTCGTATACCCTATGAATATTAATAAAGTGCGAGTATGATAGGAGTAAGGGACAACTTACCAAAATGTATATTTTGGTCAGCATTGAAATACAAGTTGATTTAAACTTGTTTTCCTCTCTGTTTATTTTCTTATGCCCCCGACTTTTATAGATATTACATGAATACAATCTTTATATACATATAAGTAAATTTGTCGACAGACAACTGTCTACAGGGTACTTCCAAGTCAATCAACTTTGACAACAGCCCTCTATAATTTTTGCACATGACTTGCATGGGTTTCCTCTTGGCGTCTACCTCTTTTCCAAGAGCTACAGTTATATACATATCTGTCAGATACAAAGCGTGGCAGACATTGTTGTGCTTGTGCAATCCACAGACAGGCAACAGACAACAGCCAACGACAACATCAGCATCAACAGCAGCAACTGTCAGTCTGTCTCTCTCTCTCTCTCTCTCTAACTGTGTCTGAATGATAACCTCAGACACCCCGAGCAACCGATAACAACAATAAGATTGTATTTATTGACGTCTCGCATTGGCATTTAGTTCGCTAGGCGAGCCCCCCAATCGAGCGAAACGGAACAGAAATAGAAATGCGACAAACAAAAAACACAATATTCGAAAATACAATAATATTTTTTGCATCCTAGGCAATTGAATGAATAACAACAATATTTGAATGGCATGTGTGTAGATGAATAATATTTTCCAGTTAACTGGAAAAGTCTCGAATTTCGATTACTCAATGAAAACAATTTGAAGCGCAGCAGATATACTCACGAAAATTTCACCTGCTAATTACGCTTTACCGTAATGTTTAGAGCTTATCATTTAATTGTTTGTTTACTACACTCGCAATAATTATCATACCAATTTCAAATTTCGATTCGGTTTCAAAGAATTCCTCGTTGCTGATAAGATTAGATAGCTAATGGCTGTATATATGCTTAATTTCGATAGTTGCGAGTAAACACATGTTTTATATGCGCCATCGATGGTATTTTCGATGACGTGAAATATATTTTATATGCACTGCGAGAAACGCGAGCTTAAAAGGTGAAAAAACTGCAAAATATATTTATTAAAGAGCCAGCTTAAGGTGGCCTCTTTTTCTCACTGTTTACTCTTCTTCTCTGGAGAAATATTAAGACAGAGAAAGAGTGTTTGAATATAACGTATTTGAATATATTTCATTACAACTCTTTCTTTAAAGTATTTTCAGATATAAGATTAATTAATTAAGAAATCACATGATTAAATTAAATGCGTCCGATCATTTTACTGGCTATCCTTCAATATTCTTGTCTCCATTCTCCCGCTATCCCCTTCACTCAGTTGCTTAACTGCGCCACAGAACGAGACTTTGCACCCACTGCATCCGAGTGCGCCTGCATAGACATCGCTTGGGGCGTTGTTTTATGTATATATGTATGTAAGTATATTACCTTCCACGTCACTTACATATATACATACATGTATATACATGAAATGCTCTACAATCTACGCAGACAGACAACTTATATACGCCTACATTATGTAGAAGTCCACGCTTATCAGCTGGCAAACACACACACTCTCACATATCGAGTCGATGTTTCTGGTTGTCGCTTGGACTTTGATATGCAATAAAGCCTCATTAAATTTAATAAAGCGATACGAAAAAACTTTTTGAGTTCTCTAAAACAAACTAACGTATTAGTATTATTAGTTGGAACTTAGTTCTTGTGGAGCAACATTCAACAACACTGTCGACCTTGGCACTGAGCTAGTGGCATATTTTGTTGAGTGGGTCTCGCCTCAGACAACAGTATTGGAGCTTATTGGAGTTATTAGTGTGAGCAATAAATGTTATACTACTTATAGCCTATCAACACATATTCAATGCTGTATAAGTCCTAGATTGTACTCAGAATACGTTTAATCGTATAAACAGCGAATTTACCAAAGATCGACTATTGAATTTATATGTTTTAATTAGAGAGAAATACTTCATAAATTATACTATTTATAATTTATGAAGTATTTCTCTCTATGTTATTATAGTGTTATCTTGCGCAGCACCAACTAAAAAAGAGTTATTCTAAACTAGTTCACACTGGAAATTTTAAAGTCGAGTATAATCTATTCTGATTGATCTTGATCTTATTTGAAATTAGGACAATTGATAAAAGTGCTGTCTGCAATAAATATTGATTATAAATACCTTACGAAATATTTTAATGACTAATATTTAGGTAAAATTTTATTTACAATAAAATAAATAGATAAGTAAAAATTATGGATTTTTTGTTTTGCATAGGAAAGCTTAGCATCAAGCAACTATAGTATAACTTAGATTATTATAATTTTAAAAATACTATAGAGACTTACGCCAATGAATTTCGAACCCGGATCTTAGTTGACTTATTATTAGTGAAATCTAATTGTATTCCAAAGTTTTCCTGTTATATACATGTGTAGATGAATAATATACATACATGCATATAGATTAATAATATGTGACGTCAAGTCGCCTATGGAAAAACCTTTCATAGCATTTGCGACTCAAATTACTCCTAACTATAAAACCAGTTCATGGCTGATTTCTTTATGTAGGGCACATATAGAGAAGTTCCCAAAAAATATATAAAAACCTAATATAATATATACAAATGTTTATGCTCAAATAGAATTTTTCTCTTGTATACGACCAGCTAGTGATTTTCCCTAACGTCATAATTAAATTACTGATTATTGCATTATATGGTATAGGTTATGACGTTCATAACTGTAAATGAACTGCCCAACAGCTGAGCGATTTTTATTAATAACTGTAAACGATTGACACATATTCGATTTGAATAGATCTTTTACCTTGTAACAAAACAAAATAATAATAATAATAATAATTAGTAATTAATAAATATTTTTTCGACTTTTAACATTTTTACCCATACGTCGTTATCAATTTTGATTTTAATTTGCTCAATTTTTGGTATGGGGGCAACTGGTTCAAACCGGAGCTGGTCGAACTGGTTTGATTTAAAGTGCTTGCTCTGATGGCCAGCTGATAAGAGTGAAAAGGGACGCCCAATACCTATGGATGGCTGGTGGTTCCCTTAAGCGTCTGTGTGATTGTGCTTTGTCTGGCGCTGAAACTAGGGCCATGGCTAGTTGTCTCGGTTGATGAACTTGTTCAAAGCCAACTTATTAACTGAAAGAAAGGCCCAGCCTTTGAACGAACGAATTCATTAGAAAATTAACCGCGGAAATCAGCTGAAAATTTAATTTTCATTTATTGTTGCCACGTATCCAAAAATAAAAATGCCACGTCAAAATGTATATACACCCAACTACATATAGTTGTCGCTATAAATTTTCCATATATACAAATAAATATATATGTGTATAATGTGTATATATGTATATGTGCTCTTTATACATATAAGTAGAAAAACACGCGCTTGGTAATTTTCTGCGTATTCCTTTTCGCAACGAGTAAAAAAGTCAATAAAAATAAAAATAAATATGCTACACGAAAATAAAATGTGCCAAAGAGCAGCTGGCGGCATGCGTCGCGGCATGCCCACAAAAATGGGCGTCAGAGACAAATATACCCTATACTAAGTGTAAGATATTTGATGCGCGCATGCAAAAAGATCATTCAATTCTCTTGTGATCTAATTGGACAAAACTAGGGTATTCTTTAGTCTATATAATCCTTTGTCTTTGTTTTTGATAAAGTAAGAATTCACAGTATACTCAACAAAAGAAAATCTGAAAAGATTGTGTAAATAAAGTAGATCCATTAATGCTTCACAAAAGGTCTTTGTGTATAGGAATTCACAGGAATTACAGGGTATATTGTGTAAACATACCAGTTTGGATCCATAAGAAAGCATTCAACTTTATGGTCTCGGTTTCGTCTAGGTTTTATAAATTGAATAGTTATGCATACATAATAAAAGAAGGGTATCTTAAGGGCTGCCTTTTCATAATCATTTCAAAAATTCTTATAAATAAGACAAGGAAGGATAATGATAGCCATGCTATATCACAGTTATTGGGTAGTTACAGGGTATTCTTGAGCACGTCTATTGCCTTTACCCAAACAATTAGACCTGCTCGTAGCATTAAAACGCATTGCCATTTGCAAAATGCCAAGAGAACTAACGCACTGCAGCGCGTGCCAAGCTAAATAATGTCGATCCCATTTCGAATTCCCACTCCAATCCTCATTCCTGCTCCCATTCCCATTCCCATTCCCATTCCCATTCCCATTACCATTTCCAATACCTATTACGTTTCACATGTGCTATCTTGTGCTCTTCTAATCAGCTGAATTTGAACTCTTCGTTTGCTCTGTGCGCGTGGCTGCCATCAAATATTGTCGAGTCGTCTGTACAGAATAATTAGCTAGAAGCGTCATACATAGCTGATAATGAGAGTCTCGCAGTTGAATTTTTGAGCATTCGCCGTGATTTAACTATGGTCAGTTCTTATCATTAGCGAGCTCATGGCACATCAAAATGACATAAATAAAAAAAATAAATGTTCAAAATAAATACATTTAAGAGGAGTATTAAAAGCGAATCCAGCCAAACGGTAGCAGCAGAAATAATAGTAAATATTTGATCTGGGCGGGGTTTGGGCTTCGCTTTGCGGACTGCAAATGCCAGCTCAAGAAGTTAGCAAATCTTGAAAAAGATAAACAATAGAGCTCCCGCGTATCTCCATAAATGCTGTCAATTTGATAAAACAACACAAACATTTATTAAATATTCATTCGCTTTGAATTAGCAGGCAAATTAATTAGCGCCTCGCGATTCGGTTCGACGCAAATGAAGAAAGGTTAGCTTGAGATCGAAAAAATATTTATAACATATAGAAAATAATATGGAAACTGGAGAAATTGATGAAAAAGAGAATTAGTATTGGCATTCTACATATAAGACACAATCGGAGCTCAAATTGGGCATGTGCAATACATATATGAGGTGTGCGAAATAAGTAACTAGCACTACGTTTTATACAAAAGTTTATGATTATAGTAAATGTTGCCATAAAATCATTTATTTTGTTTTATACCCCAGAATACATCGACACATAATTTTTTGTTAAATATTATTAAGTTTGAAAAAATTCTATAAAACATTGTTATGCGCATAAATATATTAAATAACTGTTTTACATAGTTTTTTCCCCGAAATTTTATAATCTCTAAATATGCATGGCACATACACTACATTTTATATTTTCTATATATATGAAAAAATCTAATAATTTAATATTTATTAATGGCAATTAAAAGTTGATATATGTACATATATTATATGACACCTCGCAATAGGGTTAACCAACATACATAACACTTCAGCATTTATTTATTTAACATTCATGTTTCTCGCATATCTATGTTCACGGTGTCTTTGCTAATGATCGCAGATATTTATATGAAAAAAAAATGTATATATATGATAATAAAAGAGAATATAAAACAAAACATACTAAATGTTATTTAAGCAGTTGTCAATAGATAAGCTCTCTTAGTCAACGTCTCCTTCTGCTACACTAAACACAATGAGGGGCCCCAGGCGAATGCTGCATTTCATGTAATAGATTTCGTATAATTACACTTTTCATTTAATCTACGCTTAGAGAGAGGGAGCATTATTTCATTTGCCTGCAAATTAGTTTGATGACATTTCGGGTACAGCAACGAGTATATTTTATCATGTGCCAAGCTGTGTGCATATACATACATATATGTATGTATGTATATATGTATGTAGTATAGTTAATGTATGTTAATAACTCGAACCGGGACACTGACAATCAGACATACAGACCACGCACAAGCACAAGCATATAGTATTTTATATACATATATACATATGTATTGTCTATATATGTATGTGTGTAAGTACATATGTATGGGCATATGCATAGAGTATTTGAGTAGCTAAACGCGACACTAGAAAATGCGCAGTTTCCGAAAAAATTCGTCGTCTGACCGAAACAAAATTAGATTACATAAATGTGTGACGTCACTGAACGACACAGAACTATGGCGTGAATAGTCAATGGACTTTGGACCCAGGAGACAATGTAACTGGAACTACACGATTGTGCCCCAGATAAATGCTATGCGAGCTGATTTATGTGATAAACAGTGCCGATAAGTTGATATTGCCGATGAGATTACAGATAGCAATCTCTGAAGAGCGTCTGCTTTGATAAACTGAGATGCGAAATGTTGGCCATGTTAACAGTTACAGCCAGGGTCAACAAGGGGGACAGTGAGAGAGAGAGATAGAGAGAGATTATCTCTCAGAATAACCATAACAGAGAACACAGCGATAGCTGCAGACCCAGCTGTTGGCTGATGAAATATTGCATCATACAATTGCGGTCGGCCGGTTCAGCGAAACGAAAGTGAGGCAGTCATGACGCCTTCACATTACTCTCTCTCTTTCTCTCGGATTCGCCCTCTCTCTTTCTTTCTCTTGGCTATGTTGTCGCTGACAATTGAAGGTTGTCTCTCTGTCTCGCTGTGGCTGCTGCTTCGGATTCCCCAGCCAAACGCGCTGTGCAAAAGTCGAAGCAAGTTTTTCATGAATTAACAAGCAGCAAACCGAAATCATTAACAACAAAATATTGAACAACTATCAGATACTCTGTAGGAATTACATATGTTATATTCTAATAAATAAAGATCTCTCATTCTACTTTTCTTGCTCGAAAAGCAGCTAAAGATTGTTGCTTTGGTCTAGCTGGAAGGAATCCAGAGATCAGTCTTAGCCGGGGATAAGAAAAGTCCCAGAGACATAGGGTAAATGCTGTTAGTCTCTGTCAGCCTGCCTCCATTGGCAAATATACCCATTTATAGCAGCCGACTTAGGGGGTATTGTCAGAAACCTGCACAACCAGCCAACAGCTGATTAGCCAGTTTTTGTTTTACAATTGTGTGTGGGACAAATGCGACGGGCGACGGCAACTCAACTCTTTTTTTCCAACATACTTAGAATACTAATTGAGGTACAGTTGTGCACAAAACATGCAGATAAAGCGTGCTGCGGCCAGGTAAAATTGGTAAGCCCTAAAAGCAGCTGCGTTAGGATTTCAACATGTACCTGAACAGGTAGCTCACCGTACCCTACTTATCGGAGATAACCGTTTTTCTTTTCAGATTGGCCTCTCCGCCCAAGTGCTACAATTTTCGGCTCGTCTGCCGTTCGCTGTCCGTGCAATATGGCGACGTGAAGACACTGACGCCCGCTGTCCGGGAGTATGTGGACAAGTGTGTGAATCTGTGCCAACCGGACCGGGTGCACATCTGCGATGGCAGCGCCGCGGAGAGCAAGCTGCTGCAAGGCTTGATGCTGAAGCAGGGCACAATCCTGCCACTGCCCAAGTACACGAACTGCTGGCTGGCACGCACCAACCCAGCCGATGTGGCTCGCGTGGAATCCAAGACGTTCATCAGCACGGAACGCAAGGAGGAGACGGTGCCAGTTACGCCAAACGCCACGCCCGGAACCCTTGGCAATTGGATCTCTGATGCGGATCTGAAGGCCGCCATTGCCGAGCGTTTCCCTGGCAGCATGAAAGGTCGTACCATGTACGTCATACCCTTTAGCATGGGGCCCGTGGGCTCGCCTCTCTCCAAAATAGGCATTGAGATCACCGACTCTCCCTACGTGGTAGAGTCCATGAAGATTATGACGCGTGCAGGCGCTCCAGTGCTGGACGTGCTGCAGCAGGGCGACGGCCAGTTCGTCAAGTGCCTACACTCAGTTGGCACTCCAGCCAGTGGCGTGCAGGCTCAGGCCTCGTGGCCATGTGATCCAGAACGCACCATAATCCTCCATAAGCCAGCCGAGAACGAGATCGTTTCCTATGGCTCCGGCTATGGAGGCAACTCGCTGCTGGGCAAGAAGTGCTTTGCTCTGCGCATCGGCAGCACCATTGCCAAGCGCGAGGGCTGGCTGGCCGAGCATATGTTGATTCTGGGCATCACCAATCCGCAGGGCAAAAAGATCTACGTGGCAGCCGCTTTCCCTTCGGCTTGCGGCAAGACCAATCTGGCCATGATGACGCCCACTCTGCCGGGCTACAAGGTGGAGTGCGTGGGCGACGACATCGCCTGGATGAAGTTCGACTCGCAGGGTGTGCTGCGAGCCATCAATCCCGAGAACGGCTTCTTCGGCGTGGCCCCTGGCACCTCGCGTGCCACCAATCCCATTGCCATGGACACCATCTTCCGCAACACGGTATTCACCAACGTGGCCTCCACGTCGGATGGCGGCGTCTACTGGGAGGGCATGGACGCCTCTCAGTTGGGCAATGTCACGGTCACCGACTGGCTGGGCAAACTCTGGTCGGCGGAGTCGGGCAAGCCGGCTGCGCATCCCAACTCTCGCTTCTGCACGCCTGCTGCTCAGTGCCCAATCATTGATCCCGCCTGGGAGGACAGCGCAGGAGTTCCCATATCAGCGATTCTGTTCGGCGGTCGCCGACCCGCTGGCGTTCCCTTGGTCTACGAGGCGCGCGACTGGGCACATGGCGTCTTTATAGGGGCTGCCATGCGCAGCGAGGCAACTGCTGCCGCCGAGCACAAGGCCAAGGTGATCATGCACGATCCCTTCGCGATGCGTCCTTTCTTTGGCTACAATTTCGGCAACTATCTCGCCCACTGGTTGAGCATGGAGCAGCGCGGAAAGGTGCCCAAGATCTTCCACGTGAACTGGTTCCGCAAGAGCGATGAGGGAAAATTCTTGTGGCCAGGATTTGGTGATAATTCCCGAGTGCTGGACTGGATCTTCCGACGTGTGGAAGGCGAGAAATGCTACGAGGAGTCGCCAATCGGGCTGCTCCCTAGTCAGGGTGCACTGAATGTTGAGGGCGTGGAGGGCAATGTGGATCTCAAGCAGTTGTTCGATCTGCCCAAAGACTTTTGGCAGCAGGAGGCCAGAGAGATCGAGCAGTACTTCCAGGACCAAGTGGGTGACTATTTGCCACGCCCCGTCGCAGACCAGCTGACAGAACTGAAGAAGCGTGTGGCCAACATGTGATGTGGATAATCGCTCCATTCTGTGCGGTTTCATAGGTTATTCCTAATCTTAGTTTAATAAACTCTCATAAAAACCAGCAAAAAAGATTTTGTTGTATCACATTCTATGGGCATGGGCGTGGCTTCTCGGGCACGCGAAACGAGAGCAGGCAGCGCCAGAAAGTGGGAGAGAGGCCCGTCCAAAAAATTGGCGTAAACAAGCATATAAATTCATAATCGCGTTAACCTCTCTGCACCACTGCGAATTATCAAGATCGCTGGAAAAAACGAGCAAATATTATGGAATATTATGAAAAAAGACCAAAAACCTGGAGCTCAAAAACGTGCCGCAGTTGTTAAGGTCTGATTAAAGACCTGGTCATGGTGGTGTGACTCGACATGCAGCCAATTAGAGAAGAAGCAAGCCTCAACACGGCACTGATAACGCATTGAGTGTGCCCGAAAAAGGGGTTCCGTTAGATCCGGTTAGATGATCATAAACAATTATAAATAACGACTAAGAGCTAGTATGTGTATATACATATAATATACGTGAAAGAACGGGCAAATACATGTCTGTATTGTATTTGAATGTAGATTATTGGGTAATTATTAAGTACGATTCAGATACAATAATCATGTATTAGCACAGTAAGTAAAGAGCCTAGTCTCATTAACTCAAAGTCATTATTTAAGATCCAATTCAAATAGATGAAAGTAAATATATTGCCTTATTCGAGTCTATAGGTTTAACGAAAAGTCAAAAATGTTTTTCCTTGTTCACCTTTGACTATACTAAGATATTTATTTTTAGACTTAATGATAAGATCTATTGGAGCAATTGGGCTACTTTATAGTGTGTAGCTCTGTTATATCGCAGAATTTAATCAAAATTTGGCTGACTTTATGGCATTTGGCATTATTAGGTCTTATTAAGTCTAAGGTCTGTGGGATTACCTGGTCTATCACATTAGCAAGCATAGTGAAGCCTAGAACCTGCTGCTCTAACATCCGAATTTCTTTCGTCAGCTATTACAACAATTTGCAGTTAAAAACAGAGCTTGAGTCTATATTTAGAATAAAATATTTTCCATTGCATCGAGACTCCAGGGGCTCGTTTGTGCAAGCTGATAAGGCCCGTTACAATATATATTTAGCTATATGTATATTGATTTTCATTATTACTTATTGATCCGCCAACTCATTGACGTAAATTCAAAAATTGAGTCAAGTCATCAAACGCGCTTTGGTAATATAGCTCGGCGATCTTTGCACGGCGCGGGGCTGAGACAAGGGGCATATGGATCGAGGAAGTTGGGGGCTGAGGAGGAGGTTGGCAGGCAGGCAGGGTAGCACAGGCAGACAGTTGATAATGATGATGATGATGCTGCTTATCAAGCTCAACTAGAAAAACAAGTCCACGGTTTAAAAATAAATACACCAAAAAAAGCATTCCGCAAATTTGTGTTGAATATTTTTTATGCTTTTTCATTTGCCATTAAAAGAGGCGCGTGGAGGTTGGCTGCTAAAATAATCTTGAACGGAACTTTTCAAGGATTTCAAGGTTACGAGCTGCTCCCTTTAAGGTGAACTACACGATCAAAATGCCATTTACTTTTGAGTACAGAGATCACTCGCATCCCCATAAAATGGTTGAGAACCTTCATTTCTCCTTCGAAGAGCACATGATGATTCCATGCGGCTATGCGCGTCATGTCATGTGAAATTCACTATGTCCATTCATGGCCTCCAAGTCGGTTGGCTGATGGCCATGGCCAACATTATAATAGAACAGCGTAGAATTTTGCTAGATCATCGAATCATCTTCCCCGTCACCATTTTCGCCAATAAGCGAAAGTGGCCAAACAAAATATTTATACATATGTATATGTATATATATGTGTTCTGGCAACGTGACAACAGATCGCAAAGGCCATGTGATTCTGTATCGTGACAGAAGGCGTAGGTGGGCGCGTGTGTGTCAGCCTTAGGGGGGAGTGGAGGAATTATTACTATAGGCTTATGTGCGAAAAATTAGCTGTATCAATTTTGAAAGGGAAGAGCTAAAAGGAACAGGTGAGAGTGAGTGAGAAGATTTGCCTTTGTGTAAACATATAGAATTCATATGGACTCTTATGTAGATATAACAACAATGAATGTGAACTTGAATGTTGATAAGGCAAATTAAGTAGGTAATTGGGGTGTACTTGGCTTGATCATTATCTTAACTGGCATATGATTGACTGTAGATAAGTCAACTGTATAATGTTCGGATATAGAAAGAGCGTATATGTATTTTTGTAACACTAATAGTATGTATATCATACATACACATATTTACATAGATAAGAACTATAAAATAAGCTCAAAGATCATATACTCACTTATGATCAAATATACATATACATACATATGTATGTTTGTATGCATTTATAGATCATAAGAAGAATTACAATACAACGACCCATATTTATCATGTGTAAGCCATTATTGTAAATTAGATACCACAGCAGGTGGCACATATTACTGGAAAGAAGACTCCTTTACTGAATGATGGAAATGATTGACACACATTAGCTACCTATTAACAGGAATTGAATTATTAATAGCTCCATGTTCAAGATTATGTATATTGATTGTGTATTCCTATATTTATATCAACAATATGAATCAATATATACAAATATTTATATTACTCAATCTTGAATTCTGTGAATTTTCGATTGGGTAAGCATAGACCAACAGACATCCCATGTTACGATAATTGTACGTAGGAGGAACTTATTGATACGTAACTGACTGCATACATATAATAACTGAGCTATTTACGCACTGGAACGATATAGAGTGGAAAACATAAATAAACAAAGTAATTAAATTAGCAGCAGCTGACAGAGCGAAAAACCAAATAACGCCGAGTGGAACGTAAATAGCGCTAAATGATTCTTATCAATCGCGAATAGACGCACTATCAAAACAACAGCAAAAACGAATCCAAGAGCGGCGAGTCGACGAAACAAAAACACTCAAAATAAATGAGAAACAAAAATAAACTATAACATGCTACAGCGGCACTAACAACATGGCTTGTTGTCAAGCGACACAAGCAGCCCACCCCTTTCGCCCACTCTCCTCGCTCACCCAGAAGCTCAGTGAAAAACCAAAACAATTGCCGAGCCTCCGACCCAACAGCCAATCAGCTGGCCCGAAGTTTGACCTGAGGCGCGCGCTACTCATAAAAAGACAGAAACAAATACAAGCGAGCCGAACCCGAATGGCAGCCGAAGCCGAGTGGCAGCCGATCGCGCGGCCCCCGTTAATCATGTTCTAGTCGCATCGGGCAGTCGGCCGGCAGGCAGCGCAGCGTATAAAAGGCCGACTGTAGCAAGCAGCTGGCATCAGTTACTCGTGGACTGAGTAAATGGAAAGATCAAGTGAAACATTCAATTTCAGTGATCTGAAAATCAAATTGATATTTGACAAAAAACTCTGGAAAAACATACGAAACTACAAGAGCGCATCAGCAGAAGCCCAATAAAGAGCAAAAGCAACAAAAAAGTTGAAATTGTGATAATTCAAATTGTGATACTTAAATTTTTTTGCCCAAAACAAAAGCAAACAAATCGAACCGTTAATTAGTGCGCCATATTCCAAAGTCTTTTAAAGAATATTAATTTCTAATACAAATCTAAAGCCAAAAAAAAAAAAAAAACTAACAAAATGCCTGAGCTCATTGAACAAAGCAAAATTATGTAAGTACGAGTTGTTTCCCCAACAAAAAAGAACAAGTCATGAAAAGCGAGCATATGCATCACCACACCCAGAAACCTCTAGCATGTTGCATGCCCCATAATGTATTTTTAAATGAAAAAGAAAAAACATTAGTGCGTTTTGCCAAAGAAAAAAAAACTAAAACATTAAAAAAATTGTTCAAAAATAGTTTCCAAATTA
The DNA here is from genome assembly GCF_054131105.1 of Drosophila navojoa. NCBI lineage: Eukaryota > Metazoa > Arthropoda > Insecta > Diptera > Drosophilidae > Drosophila > Drosophila navojoa. The sequence goes on along the minus strand of NC_142893.1, from coordinate 23,408,908 downwards.
TCGTGTCTCAAATAATTTTGTTGCAAAAATAAATCCTTTGAATATAGAACGTGACTTTGAACATTTATTTAAATATTTCGCATACAATTTTTTAATAAATTTGAAAATGTTCGATTTGGTAAAAATTATTCATGTATAAAATATATTTAAAAATTAAAGCAAGAACATATTCATATCCATTCGTATATACAATATATATGTATGAATATATTTATTCTTGCATATTCGAATAAAAAAAGATCTATGTATATTCTGCTACTCTTTTCATAAACTGACCCAGTCTCTCTCTTTAATACAACTTTAAATTATAAATTCTCTTCTCTTCTCTCTTCAGTGCCGCCAACGGCTGTGCTCTGCCCCAGCTGAACAAGCTCCGCCAGGACAACTGCGGCCTGTACAGCCACATTCGTGGCATTCCCACCTCGTATGGCGATGTCAACTCCTTGACTGCCGGTGTGCGCAGCTTCGTGGAGGAGGCAGTTGCTCTGTGCCAGCCCGACCAGGTGCACATATGCGATGGCTCCGAGCAGGAGAACAAGATGCTCATCAAGGTGCTGCTGGAGTCGGGCACCATTGTGGCGCTGCCCAAGTACGAGAACTGCTGGCTGGCACGCACCAACCCGGCTGATGTTGCCCGGGTGGAGTCCAAGACCTTCATCTGCACCGATAAGCGGGAGGAAACAATTCCCACGCCCAAGGATGGCGTCAAGGGCACTTTGGGCAACTGGATTTCGCCTGTTGACATGGAGGCTGCCATTCAGCAGCGCTTCCCTGGCTGCATGAAGGGTCGCACCATGTATGTGGTGCCCTTTAGCATGGGTCCAGTGGGATCCCCGCTGTCGAAGATTGGCATTGAGATCACCGACTCGGCCTATGTCGTCGCCTCCATGCGCATCATGACCCGCATGGGCGCTGCTGTGCTGCAGCAGTTGGCTAAGAAGGAGGAGTTTGTGCGCGCCCTCCATTCCGTGGGCACTCCAGCTAACGGCGTTGTTGAGCAGCCATCCTGGCCATGCGATCCAGAGCGCACCATCATCCTGCACAAGCCCGCTGAGAACCTGATTGTGTCCTATGGCTCCGGCTATGGAGGCAACTCGTTGCTGGGCAAGAAGTGCTTTGCTCTGCGCATCGGCAGCACCATTGCCAAGCGCGAGGGCTGGCTGGCCGAGCACATGCTGATTCTGGGCATCACCGATCCCAAGGGCGTCAAGAAGTACATCACTGCCGCGTTCCCCTCGGCATGTGGCAAGACCAACCTGGCCATGTTGAACCCCTCGCTAGCCAACTACAAGGTGGAGTGCGTGGGCGATGATATCGCCTGGATGAAGTTCGACTCGCAGGGTCTGCTGCGCGCCATCAATCCCGAGAACGGCTTCTTCGGCGTTGCACCTGGCACATCGAAGGAGACCAATCCTATTGCCATGAGCACGGTCTTTAAGAACACCATCTTCACCAACGTGGCCTCCACCTCCGATGGCGGCGTCTACTGGGAGGGCATGGAGAGCAGCCTGGCACCCAATGTGCAGATCACCGATTGGCTGGGCAACCCGTGGACCAAGGAGTCGGGCAAGCCAGCCGCTCATCCCAACTCCCGCTTCTGCACACCTGCAGCCCAGTGCCCCATCATCGACAGCGCCTGGGAGGATCCAGCTGGCGTGCCCATCTCTGCGATGCTCTTCGGCGGTCGTCGCCCAGCTGGCGTGCCCCTCATCTACGAGGCTCGCGACTGGACCCACGGTGTCTTCATTGGCGCCGCTATGCGCAGCGAGGCAACTGCCGCGGCCGAGCACAAGGGCAAGGTGATCATGCACGATCCCTTCGCGATGCGTCCCTTCTTTGGCTACAACTTCGGCGACTATGTGGCCCACTGGCTGAGCATGGAGAAGCGTGGCAAGGTTCCCAAGATCTTCCATGTCAACTGGTTCCGCAAGAGCGATCAGGGCAAATTCATGTGGCCCGGATACGGCGAGAACTCCCGTGTGCTCGAGTGGATTCTGCGCCGTGTGAATGGTGAGTCCTGCTATGTTGACTCTGCCATTGGCCACATACCCGCTGAGGGTGAACTCAACCTGGCCGGCATGAAGGAGCAGATCGATGTGAAGCAACTGTTCTCGCTGCCCAAAGACTTCTGGACTCAGGAGGTGGAGGACATCCGCAACTACTTCGAGTCGCAGGTGGGCGCCGATTTGCCCGCTAGCATCTATGCCGAGCTGGACAAGCTGAAAGCTCGTATTGCCCAACTGTAAGAGGACTCCAGGGGGCAACAGAATTTATCACAAACATACATCTTTACCCGCCTTGCACCACCTATAAGCCTAAGCAACCCTGTACCCCAGTACCAAAAATGCATATAGCCTATAGTCCCGCCCGCGCACACAACCATATATACTCTATATAACTAACGAAGACTATACTAACAATACAACTTTTTCACTTAGTCGTTTCTCTAGAGTTTAAGCCGCAGACTTCCAAAACTATTTATTCTATAAGTGTTTATAATTAAGCCTAGACCTAAGATCTGTATAAAGAAACCAACAAAAAATTTTAAAATAAACCAACAAAATAATTAAAGTTTAAATAAAACTAAAAAGATTTTATCAAACAAAAATGATCATGTTTTGATTTTGTTAGTCTTAGAGGAAATTAATGAATGAAACATTAGAAACTTTAAAATAAGCAAACCCTGGAGGTACAGTGCTTATATGTAAAAGTAGTAAGGTAGATCCCAAGAAGTCTACGGAGCCGCATCAAAATATATTATACAAAAAGTAAACAACATGTAAAAAGAGACGCAAAAGACAAGAAGACATACATACTCATCATACTTTAGGGATTTCTTAATTAAATAATCTTAATTTTAAATAGTCTTGGACCTCGTTTAAAAGCTTCTATCTACACGATCAAACAAGTCTAGTATAATATATTATCATATAAAAAATGGTTTTCTAATAGTACAGCTAAGATATATCTTTTGGCATACGAGAACTTTCATTTCTAGACTAGTTTAGTAATATTAAATGCATGCATAGCAATCAGAAATAAGTTAAATACCCATTTTTCTGTATTTTTAAATATATATGAATATGAAAACTAAAACAACAAAATTTTAGGTAACAATGATACTACGAAAATTCGGGTTTCTTGCATGCTGAAATTATACGCTGAATCTTTTTTAAGCACATCAAACTTAACAAGAAAACGATAAAACTTTTCTGAATCAAGGGAAATCTAAATCAACTAAGATAAGAAAGTTTTCATAAAGAAAAAACGCTGAAAAAAAAACACAAGCCAGCATCTTTAAGCCACAAAAATAAAAAGCAACAGAACATTTAACCGCAAATTAGAAGCAAAACTTAAATGAAATAAAGCCGAATTTGGAGAAGAAAGCGCTCTCAGTCGGAGGACTTCCAGGCTGGAAGCGGGAGCTTTTAAAGCTTCGGCTGGGCAGTCTCAACAAAAATGCAGTCGAGTCGTGTGGCATGCCACAGTTCAGCTCGAGCTGCGTGCGCGCTCGGTCGGGCCATATTGAGCGGCAGCTAGCGGCAGTTGCAGCACCAGCGCGTCTAAGCGAAAACGGAAGTGCAACACATACAAAAAAAAAAAAAAAAAAAAAAAAAAACTGAAAGTGAAACGAAAAATAACTGTACAAACTGTTGCTGAAAAACAATTAGCGAACAAAAAGTGAAGTTCAAAGGTGGAAAAACTGCAGGAAATTTTCGCGCACCGTAAACCAAAATAATGGTAAAGCTAAAATATATAATTTCTAGCAACAATTATGCGAGCTGCGATGCGAGTGTATATGTGTATGTGTGTGTGTGTGTCTTGCTGTTGGCTATGTGTCTCTGTATGCGTGTTAGCCGTCTGTTGTAAAGCTGCGATTTGGCATGTTGATTTATGCGCTGCCTCTCACTCACTCACTCATACAACTGCCAGCCTCTGTCTCTGTATACGTTTGTATGACTGTGTGCGTGTGTATGCTTATGCGATGTGTATGTGTGTATAAGTCGCTGGGATTATGCGTGTGCTTTTTGGCACTTGTTGCGCTTGTTACCTCGCGTACACTCACACAGGACATTCGCTTAATTGCTAGTCCTCGCACCCCAATCACTCCGACGCCCCCGGATGCGTCTAATTACACGTAAGTTGCCACAAAACGCTGCCACCTGCCACTGAAACTAGCCCCGAACGTTGGCAAATGACGCATTTAAAGGCAAATTGGCCGCCAAAAGCAACTGCTGCCCCACTTAATATGCCATCAACATGAGATTTGCCCAAATGCCGCCCGTCAAAGGAATTATGTGTGGCAATAAAATCGATGGCTTAGCCAGGGCAGCGGGGCTGTGGCAGTAGATGGGCTTCCTCTATTAACTAAGTTGCCGAACGTGACTTTTGGCCCACAATTCTAATTCTGAACTGAGCAGTTGACCAGCTGAATGCTCCTCCAGCCACCGCACCGCACCACCAACGCCAACCTCACCGAGCGCTGCTAAATAGGCAACGTTTTTGCTGACGTTCCTCGTATATTGTTTGATCCTAAGTGTTTTATGGACTTTTCTTGTTTATGCTTCGGCAATACACTCCTCACACACAGACAGACACCCACACACACACACACACACACACATGCGCATACACATTCATTTATTTTTACAACAGACGCTAATTCTGCAGCCAAGTGCTGGTCAATGCCGAGCATTGAGTGCAGAGGCGTCCTCTATAAGGGCGTCTAGCGGGGGGTCGATTGCTGAGAAAATATTTATGTTTACTCATAGCATACATGCATGTCTGTGTGTGTGTGTGTTAAATATGTGTTTAACGGGTGCGGGCATGTAATTAAGCAAAGTTTACTAAAAGGGTTGTCCGGGAAAGGGACATAATAAAAAAGAGTTAAGCAAGCTCCTTAACTTGAGAAAGGGGCTCACAGTGCACTGTGAAGAAAACAAAATTGGCTTTCTCTGAGAAATATACAGAGCTACTAACACATACATAATAATTATTCAAGAAATATTTAAAACATTTCGTTAATATGTAAATTTGTAAAAATAAAAAAATAAAACATATATTCGACTTAAATTAATAACTTACATTTACAAATTTCAAAGGACCATATTATTTTTTAGAAGATGTTTTCACAACTTATCCTTTCAATTTGAGAGATTTATTCATATTCTGAAAATGGGAGTTCCATTCAGCTATAGTCTAGGATTCTTATGGGAAATTAATCTTTGATTTGAGGATTGGCTTAACACATAATATAAGGGCTAATATTTGATTAGAGTCCTTACAAAAAAAATTAAGTGAAATTTGAAATAAATAGACAGATATATAAAGAATGATTTAATTGTAAGTCTATCAAAAAATGTTATATAACTAACTTTTCGCAAACTAAAAAGTTCGGAAACTCTGCCCTCTTTTCTCTGGGTGCAAAGCAAGCCACAACTTAATGGCTGTGGGAAATGCACTTGAGTTCATTATACTCCGTGACGCTAATAGGGGCTGGCGTTGGATTAGGGTTACAATTGGAAGCAACAGACGTCAAACTTGTCTTTTTTTCTGCCACAGGTCAGAGACATTTGAACTTTTTGCTCTTCTTTATTTCTTATGACTGCTGGGCAACTATTTTTCTTATTTTTTCTCGGCATGCGTAATACTCAAACAAATTACATTGTCAATTCAGTTGAGTTTTTCCCAAATATGCAAATCCTTTTTTCCTCTTTTCAGTGGCACTCGCCCACACACACACACGCACACACTTACACAAGCACAAAAAGTAAATCCAATGCTAAATCAAATCAGTTTCAGTTGGTTTGACTCGCAGATTTGTTCGATCAAATGCATGCATAGCTCGTAAATACAGTGAAACTGTAATACAAAGAACAGCTGGACTGGATGCTATTAATATGGAAATAAGTTTTTGCTAAGTTTACGGTTATTGCAAGCTAGAGTAGAATAACTTAAAGTATATTAGAATACTGCATTCAAGTCAGCCTTCTCTGTTATAGAGCGTTATAGGAAAGTTCGCCTGTATAGCATTCCGGCAAAAACAAATGAATTTGCATAGTACACAAGTTCGGATAAGCGAGGTTTGAATATATTATGTTTTTTATACCAACGACTTATTTATTGAAAAAATCCACAATAAAAAATTCATCAATTCAGCATTCAATATTTAAATTCCGCATTCGGTTCATAACTTGGTTAACTTTCGATCATAAATACTTTTGTACTTTTTTACTGTCAATGAAATTTCCTATTGACTGATGAGTCAATGGTAGAGCATGTAGCAAAAAATGGTTACAACACTTTGCGAAAATCCAGCCAGATACCATTTCTGGTTTAAATTCTCTCGACACACAAGCGCATTAGCAATGGAATAGGCATGGCAATGACAAAGCTGGGAAGGGGCGTTCGGGTTTCGCTTTCAGATTTATCAGTCATGCATAGACAATAAACATAATGCCAATAGAAACTCGAATTGAAGACCAGTTGAATGAGAGCTGACACACAACTCCCTTAGACACATGGCTCGGAGCGTTGGGTAGGTTGAGTTGCTCGGGCTGCTTCTCTTTTTCATCCCATTGAGCTTATTGTTGTTGTCCATGTCCATGGCTGGCCTTGAACGCATCTGAAATGTTCTCTATTCAACATTTTTATGATTATTCCATCCATGTCACAATTGTGACCCTCTCCTTGCTCTACTCCGTCCATTTGGGCCTTTGGTTACGGTGGCAACGGGACAGGTTTCACGTTACCCTAGCGCAATTAGGTGGATACAAAAAGAAGGTGAACTACTGTAAGATACCCTCTACGTTAAAAGGAAACTGATAGGAGATTGAAAATCAAGGAGAGAGCTTCTATGTCTAACTGTCTTTCAACAAGTAATAGAGTCATAAGTATCATACAATAAACTGTATTCAAGTTGAATGAATTACCTTAATTCTATTTATTTTTCTAATGTTTCCCCTTGCACATTTAAAATTCATGTAACTACAAATTACACTGAAAGAAGCTTGGAAAAAGTATGTATAAAGGTTTTATATAAGTAGATTTAAATTAAATTATTAATCTTATGAAAGCAGTGGAAAATCTGCAAATCGCCATACGATTTTGAAGAAAGTAGCTCAGTGACAAGAGTAGATTAATGTTCTCTCCTCCCAAATATATTTTGCCATCCTTTATTGGCTAAGCACTCTTTGGATATTTCTGAAAATAGCTGACGACTAAATATCTACGAAAAACAATTTGGATATAGCTGAAAACAGCGCTAGATTGGAGATTTAAAGAGTTCTTTTCGAACACACTAAATTGTAAGCAATTTAAATTTGGTATATAACGCGGCTTAGGTTCTATTCAAGCGGCATTATTATAAAATTTTTATATATAAACTGATAAAAACAAAGAAAGAAATTCGATGAAGAAGGCGACAAGAATGCTCGTCTAGAAATTCATGAAAATTGTTCAGCAATGATTAATATAAAATTCTACATTCTTCTATTACTATTCTTAGTTTTTAAATTTGTTTATACGTTAAGCAATCTGAATGAAGCTTGACAGAGAATTGATAAACTTTGTCTTAGCCATTTTCAGTTAAGTTGAATGAATGTTTCCCTCGTTTCAGCTGTTCGCTATTTAATTTCCCACAGCTCGCACAGCTGCCAAAACTTATCCAATCGTAATATACTCCACACCGACACCAGCTTGGGGCCTTATAAACGACCAACAGGTAGCACATAAGTACACATTTGTACATGTGTATTTTATCTGTGCGCGCATTCATATTATTTGCTTTACATTATGAACACGTATACACGCTTTGTGTCCGGCCGTGGAGAGTGCGGCGGGTGTCCGGCTGTTTGTATAGGGCTCGTACAATAGATAAGTTATTTAGCCAGCGGGTCAGGTGGCTGCACAAGCACAGTTAGAGGCGCAAAACACAGGCGACAGACGACGGACAGGCGGACGGACGACGGACAACAGTTGGGATTTACGTTACGAGCTATGCGGACAGAAGCTAGAGCAGCTAGAGACGCACAATAGAATGCGACAGACACTAGGTTGGCGCATGTAAGTGACGAGGGCGATTTTATGGCTGGATTATTAGAACATACATATAGGCGTACATATACAAATGTATATATGCAATATTTAATACCCTCAAAAATAGTTGGGGACGAAAAAGAGTTGATTAGCTGCTGCACGCTTAGATAAATGCAGCTCAACGCGATTTTATGGAATTTAATGTATAAATCAAATATATTCTCTTTAATATAGATCTAGAGTATTAAGAAGAAAATACGAAATATTTCCATTAATACACGCCTAGAGTATGAAGAATATTTAATAAACTTCGTAATTTATTATTATTATATTTATTATTATTGTAAAATATAATATTTTCTCTTTGAAATACAGAGATTTGAATTTAGGATTGCATACATTATCATCAGTTCAACAGGGTATCTTAAAGCTTACTCCTTTAATGTACGCCATTCTGGCTGACTTCAATTGACGTCGGGGAGCAGACAGTCATAAAAACTATAGCACAAATAGTTTGTATGAGCTGCTTGGCTGCAACAATCAGAATAAAGTCAGGCGACAGCTGTCCCGGGAACTTTCTGAGCTGAGACTGCAAAGCGCTCAACACATTTGCCAGCTAATGCCGCTGCCAACTGGGCAACTTATTACACTTGAGTCAACGGCAAGAGCAGCAGCAGCAACAACCTCAGACAGAGAGGCAGCCACAACTACCACCACAGACTTCGAATTCAAGTTCGAGTCAGTCGCAGACCTGGTTGAAGTTAAGTAAGTGCAGCAAAGTGCTTCACGACAACTTCGGGCACAAATCTTTTGTGGCCAATGCACAAAAGTTTGTGCAAGGCGCGAGGGTGCGACTGCTGTGTGTGTGAGTGCGTACATATACACACACATACATATAAGTATATGAGAGCGATTGTTTGGTTTTGTGCGTGTGTAGAAGGTCTGGCATCTTGCAGAGAAAAAGGCAGCCAAGATATAATAGAGTGCCCGCGATGGCTATATGCATACTCTACCTCCAAATATATTGTAAAGGATTAAACATAGACATAATGGGATTATGTGAAAAGGAATACTGTACGCATTTATTTTGTAAATCTCTTTAGCTTTAACTTTAAATAAGTAGATACAGAATTAAAGTCTATATACACTTAAAGCAGATTTATTATATTAATTGATTTAAAAATGTCAACCAAAATTACAAAAAAACAGAGAGACAGAGAAACAAATAGAGATAGAGAGAGAAGGAGAGACAGAGAAACAAAGAGACAAAATAGAGAGAGAGAGCAAGAGAGAGAAACTATCAATTCAATCAGGTTTAATGATAATAAATGTATAAATAAAATTATATAAATTGGTCATATTTAATTTAATATAATATGGATTGTCATGGTGGAATATATCAAGAAATATATATAAGTATGAATATATGTTTACAAGAGCAAACATGATATTATTAATTCAATGAAATTCAAATATATTAAGTTGAATAACTATTTATAAAATTTTTATTGATATTGTTTAATGATAGAGCTATGTTTTGATCAAGCTTTACAAGTTACAATCCATAAATAAACAAAAAAATGCAAAAAAAAAAAAAAAAAAAAAAAAACATTGAACAATATATAAAAAATGTGCGAATCAATGGCGAAAAATTATTTGATCTAGAATATTGCAACATTAAAGAGATTAAATTATTTTAAAAATAAATTTTCATATAGAATCACCAGTTAGGTCTGTATAATTTCCATGTCAACCCATGCACATACCCCGCTGTACGATATTAGACTAAAATGCAAGCTCTAAGCTGGATATTCTTTGTCTCACTCTGTCTATCGTCGCCTCTGCCCTTACAATCTAACAATATTAGCTTCTTAGCCCATTTACAATGTGGCAACAGGGTATAACAAGCATTCATTTTTAACGCATGGCAAAAGCCAACTGTTGCATGCAACAATGACTGTGGTGGCATGCGTGCAACGCTAACCGAAAGAGAGAGAGAGGGAGAGAGAGAGAGAGAGAGAGTGAGAAGAGAGCAAGTTGAGAAGCTGCTGATATGTGTGGAGTCTCAGCCAGGACCAGAGCTATGGCCACGGCCACTTGGGCTGTCAACTTAAAGCGGGCTGAACGCACATTTCACAATAATTTGCTGACACACGCAGCACACATACACACGCATACACCCACGCACACACAGGCCCGCATACAGAGAAGCTGCCCGCGGGCAACATTTAATGCTGGATGTTGGGTGTTGGATGTAGACATGGAAGTCAGCGTAGCCGTTTTATGAGTTTTGGTTTTATTGTAGTTTGCATTATTTTATTAAATAAAGATAAAACCATAAATTATGTGTGCACAGTGTGTGCGAGTGTGTTTGAGTGAGTGTGTGCGTGTGTTGAGTAATGACCCATGATATTTACACATGAGTGGCATTCAACTTACAGGAGCAGCAGCAACAGCATCAGCATCAGCAGCTGGAGCATTAAATCTACTCGACCGTCCGCCGAATCCCCGTCAGTATTTGGTAAGCATGGCACAGCAGCAGCACAGCTGGGATGGCGGCGATGCGTCCTCCAACTATGGCACACACGGACACCCACACACACAGACAAACGCCCACGGCCACGGCCACGCCCACGCGCACGCCCATGGCGGGCACAAGACGCCAGCGCGTGCTGCGAGCAATCCGCTGCCCTACAAAGGCGCCACGCCCAAGTCGCCCAGGTGAGTCGGCAGAGGCCACACTCGATTCGTTCAATTCAAAAATAGGCCTCGCCCCAAGCAGAAGCTACTACGCGGCGCCGCCCTCCGTCTATGCCACGCCCACGCAGTCGAGCAGCAGCTACGGCTATGGCAACTACGATCAGCCGCCGCGCAGTCCGAAAATAACGACGACCTATGCCAACGACAGCTGTGACGAGGCCAGCAGCTCGACGCCCTCGTCCTACTATCAGACGCCCCCGTCGGGCTCCATTGACGACTCCGTCTCGCTGCTGACCCACAGCCCCAAGTCGCCGTGCAAATTCGTCTTCGACGCAGTCAGCCCAGCGGGCGGCATGGATCAGGCAGCGCTGGGCAAGAAGTTTGAGTACTATGAGCCCATCTCCCCGGACGACGGCTCGCTCTACTATGAGCCGCCCAGCTCTCCCAGGCGCCAGGGCTCCAAGAAGCTGATTCGTGGCCACGCGACGCAGCTGGAGCAGGTGCCGCAGCTAACCACAACGGGTGTGGCCGGCAAGCGACGGCGCGATGAATGGGAGCTGCCCATCATAACGAAGGTCGATGCGCGCTCTCTGAGTGCAGCAGCAGCGGCTGCAGCAGGAGGCGGAGCAAGTACTCAGTCATCTGGCGGTTACTCCACACCCGGATACTATGGCCTAAAGCGCGACTCCTGCGTCACGGAGTGCACTCAGCTGTCCAACGAGTCGGCTGAGACGGCGACCCAGCACACGACCACCACCACCACGAGCTTCAGCTACACGGACACGGATGGTCAGCCACAAGAGCAGCCTCAGCAGCAGCAGCAGCAGCAGCAGCACCAGCAGCAGCAGCGCCGCCAGCGTCGGCATGCCATCAACATCACCTCGAACCCGGGCTACCAGGTGCTCCACAGCTCCCACTCCACCTTGGATCGCACCTGCTCGGACAGCGTTGTGTCGCTGCGCTATCGCAAGTCGACCAGCGACTTGACCCAGGACGCCGAGCACGAGCTGAGCGGCTGCAAGCCATCCAAGCCCAAGCGAGATGCCGTCGAGTACAAGCCAAGACGCCGTGGCAGCTCCAAGGGCGGCCTGGCCTACCTGGCCAGTCGACGCAGCTCGCGCGAATCCATGAAGAGCGCCTGCTCGAATGCTTCCATATTCTCCAACGACGACATCGGTCCGTTGGCCTTCCAGAGCTCCAATCGCGGCCGACAGCGGCGCACTTCCAACTTTTTGGAGCTACCAGGTGGGTGACACACATCCACATGTGTATAAAATTATTTATTGTAATTTATTATTATTTATTAGTTATTATTTATAAATCAGAGTTTTCAAAAAGAACTCTCAATATGTAAAAATATCCAAGAATAGAGACTTGACGTGGTCTAACTTAGCACGGGTATTTTAATTATCAGATATTCTGTTACGAACATTATTTATTGAAGTGCAGTCGGTATAAGATGAAACGATGCAGTCTTCGTTAGATTTGTATGTATGTGCAAATAATTATAGTGATGTGAAATGAATCATGTTTTAAGCGTAAAGAGTCAATCATAAAATACACATCAGCTGTACTCATTGTCTATCCGATAAGTCAGATATCACACCTATTAGAGCACACTTCTTATCAGTTGGGCCTCTATTAGATTAATTAATTCACTTTCTCAACAGTTCCGGATCATGTACGCCCACGCGTCTGTTCGCTGCCCGAGCGTCCGTACAACCCACGGGCCAGCGACGATCTCTATCGGTTGCGCCACTTCTCGATCAGCAAAGGCAACGTGGTGAACTGTGGGGATTCGATCATATCGCGACGATCGCGCAGCAACACAAGCGTCAATTCGACGAATAGTCGCGCCAGTGAGCGATCACCCTTCGAGGGCAGCTGCTGCGGTGCGGGCTATGCGAATGTGGACTCGCTGCCCGCCTCGCCCGACGATTCGGAGAGCATGGATCCGCCGCCCCCGGCACGATATCGGGTCGTAATGCTGGGCGATGCGGGCGTCGGCAAAACGGCCTTGGTCAATCAGTTCATGACATCGGAGTATATGCACACGTACGATGCAAGTCTAGGTAAGTTGACAAATCTCTCTCTCTCTCTCTCTCTCCCCCCCTCTGGATGTGTGGGTGTTGAGTATGCAGAGTGAGTAGCGATTGATGTCCTTAAATGAAACCTATGCGTGTCGTATGATCCTCTGTCGATCCCGATTGCCGCTGGTTTCTGCCTGCGTCTATAGAGTTTAATTCTGATCTGAGTTTTAGACGATGAGTTCGGCGAGAAGACGGTCAGCGTCCTGCTCGACGACGAGGAGTCCGACATGGTCTTCATCGACCATCCCAGCGTTGAGATGAGCGTCGAGAATTCCCTATCCACCTACGAACCGCACGGCTGTGTCGTGGTCTTCTCTGTGGTGGACAAAGGCTCGTTTCGCATCGCCGAGGAGATTATCAACTATCTGTGGCAAGAGAATTACACCAAGGACAAGGCAGTCATACTTGTGGGCAATAAAGCGGACTTGGCGCGCGCAAGGCTTATCACGTCACAGGGTGAGTAATGGGCTCGGACAGAGCGGGAGGTTATAAATAGAGATGGGTGCGACTCGCAACGATAAGAAGGTACCTTTTACGCTGAGCAACCTGAAATGAACTCGACGAAATAATCGAAACGAATTGCTCCTGCGATGAGAACTAATGAGTTGAATGAGTATAAATGAAAGAAGTTGAAGGTTATTAAAGAGTTTCCAAGGGTTCATAGAGAGCTCTTCAAATATACTCATATCTAAGGTTCATAGAAAAAAATTCATAGATGAGTATCTGAGTACGAATATATTTATAAATATTATTTATAAAAAAATTATTAAATATTTAAAATTAATGAAGAAGTAGAAGCATCGATTATTTTTTGCTTAAATTGAATCCAATTAAAATAATAAATAAAAAAAAAAACTACCAGAGATGGTATCGGTATATTATGAGTCTGAGCATAGAAAAAATCTACAGATTATAATAGACCAATGATGATCATTTTGGGTGTAGATAGAGTATACATTGTGAGATATGCCAAATAATGAGTGTATTGAAAATTATCAAATATTATCCCCAATGAATATCCGATGAATTTAATACTGTCTACTAGATAATTCAATTCAATATATATACAATACTAAGCCTTGACCCGCTCTTTGTGCTGACTAATAGAAATGAATCCTTCACGCTTCCTCCTCTTGTTAAAAGAAGAGAGACGCCTACCCGGATGTAACCTGTCTTAATTATGATTTCTCATTTCTCAACTCTCGTTTTACATTTCATATTTCATGTTTCACGCCTTGACGCACACACAGAGGGCAAAACGCTGGCTGCCTCACGCGATGCCAAATTTATTGAGACCTCCAGCGGCATACAACACAATGTCGATGAGCTGCTCGTTGGGATACTGAAACAGGTAAGCCAGACAGAGTAGGAGCAGTAGCAGTAGCAGGCGGAGGAGCAGGAGCAGGAGCAGCAGTAGCTTTCGTTCCGGTTGGGGCTTGGAGCGTAGTCCTGGCGGGGGTCGGGCTGACTGAGGGGTGATTTAGGTTTAGGTGCGAAATACACGCAACTCATTGATGCATGCGAAAATTGTGCAGGAAATAACTTAAATGGATTTGTGGTACGTTCGGTTGTGGGCATTAGCCTTTCACATCGTTTCACTAATTAATGAAAATTGAGCTGAGCCGCGTCAGTCGGACTGCTGAACGGTATTAAAAGTGGGCCAGCTACAGGGCATAGAATTTTCCGAGTTTTGCTGCCATACAAATTTGCCGTGTAACTCACATTACATTTGCAGATGCGGCTAAAGGAGACGCGCGAGAAGAAGGCTACCTCATCGAAGATGAAGACCTCACGCACTCACATCTCGCTGCATCTGGCCAAGGAAATACTGCAAAAAATATGCCTTAGCGATATTTCCAAGTCGAAAAGCTGTGAAAATCTTCACGTGCTGTAAGAGCAATGCAAAAATAGAGCAAGCAAAACAAAGCAAAAATTCCCCCAAAGCAAAAATCAATAGCCAAAAGAGAATGGAGAAAGGAATGCAAGTGAAAAACAAAACAGTGCTAAACAAAGATTATTTTGCTAGCATTTTAGAGCCATATAAAATCCGTATATAAAACATACATATATATATTCATATATTTATATATTATATAGTCAATGCTCAGCTTGCATTAAAACTGTTTTGATGTTCTCTTTTTAAAGGCATTTTTACGAGTATTATAAACATATACAAATTATTATGGATGTTGAGCTGAAAAATTCCAAATTTCGAAAGGAAAAGAGGAAAAAAAAATGCAAATTATATAAAATATGTTACAGCCAATTTGTGTACGCTATGGACCTATAAAGTATTTGTGTGTATATGTGAGGACGGTTTCTCATAACAGCTAAGAGCAGGTGCTGAGCCTCGAATTGTTCACAAATTTGTGTCTTTCACAAAGCCATTTGGGCTCGTTACTCAACCTCTTGCCAAAGTTAACAACTGCCTTTAGCAGGTGCTGCAATAGATTGCGTCTGCTTATTTTCTTATTAGCTCTGGATTGAGCAAGTAAGCGAATTTAACTTTCTAAACTTTGTGCTAATAACATCGCAATGCTACGAATGGGCATTAGGTGAACAGACCCAAAGCCGAACAACTGGCATTAGCTGTGACAGTTGAAAATGGGAAGTGCAGACATTACTTTCAAGTATTTCGAAGTGCTGAAAAACTGTTCCGTAATAAGCAAAAACTTTGACAGTAATGAAATATGTATGGCTGTCACAGATGATTTTAACATATTAACTAACCAAGATTCATTTAGATAGAAGAAACATATTGGCTCAAATGGGAGATGTCAGTTGAAGCTAGTGATGGCACGATACACAATAGTCGATTAATCGACACCATAATCGATCTTTCAAAAAAGTAATCGCGTCGGTCTCCCGATTTTCTAGCATTTTTGTGGATAAGCACCAGACACTTTAGTGCCAGTAGAACTCTTCCTCTATAGCGGGTGATACGGTTACGAAAAAGTGGTACAGATTGACCACTACAGATTTTGCGAAAATGTTTCCAAATTCTAAACTCAATCAGTTTATCAATCAACAATTATATGTTTTAAATATCAGAGAAACTCATTCCATAATCGAATAATAAATTTGTTTGTCATCACTAGTTGGAGCTGAAGATCAAAACCGAAATCTACTTAGCTTAGACATATGCTTTTACCAGCAATGAATTAGGAAGTCGCTATTCAATTTGTACATCAGTAGAAAAGATGGTCTTTATCTCAGTCATTTGGGGTATTTTCAAATCTACTTTAACTCAAGATGATCCTTGACAAAGGATGGGCTAAATCGTAGCAATTGAAACCACTGCTGAATTTTCAATCAACTTCAAGCCACGCCTCGCTTTGCCGGCGACCTGGCTCAAGGGATAAACTAAAACCGCCCAAGTTTTTGTTAGCTAAAATTAATTATAAAAGAAATACAAACTGAGAGCAGCCACAATTTATTATCAACTTACATGAACGGAGACTTGGCAAGTCTGACTTCAGGCAACATGGGCGTTGACAGCAACGCATCCCCGGAATCCACGTAGATTAGGCAAGGCGAACTTGAGGCTAATTTAAATTGTGGAACATCAACTACGTGCTCACCTCTTATAAACTTGCTAGAGACGCACTGCTCACATGTGTTCCAGTCGTTGGCGTTTTGGGCCGCGCGGTCAGGCCCCCGACTCGAGTTGCGATTGTGGCGCTTTGTTTATGGCGGATGTTTTGATTGGATTGCCTGCTAGACCCAGACAGCAGCGAGGCAGCGCGGCAGCATTTATCGCCAGTTCGAGCGTCTGGCCTTGGCATAGCCCAAAGGCAAACCCAATTTTGCTTTTTTTTTTCGTTTTTTGAGGCTGATAACAGCGTTAAGCAGACGCGTGGCAGTTGGAATTAGCTGAGAGATAGGCTCACATATACATATACAAACAGCATTATATTTCTATGTGTTCCAAAAACAAATTTAAATTCAACTCAATTCAACAACGTGCTGTCAATTTTTTTCCAAAAAATATGAAGACATATGCTTAAAGTATATAATCCAGCAGAACTAACATAAACATATTAAAGTATTTAAATAGATGAATGTGTTTTAATATATTTATATTTTTAAGTGTGTATTTAACTAAGCTCCTTTGAGTAACTAGATATATATTTTCCAAATGAGCGCCAACTATATCAAAAAAACAAATCAAAAACATAAACAAAAACAAAAACAAAAGAAAAACTAATAACTTTAGATTTGGCAAACAAACTAAAAAATCTCTTCCAAGACACAAAAAATGCAAATGAAACTCATATCGGAATGACTGTTAAATGTTGACTGTTGTTATTAACTAAGCCTAAAATGTTACTGAATTTAGTAAATCTCTATATAAATATACTATATATAAATATCTATGTATACATTGCATATATTTATGTAACTCTCTTTTAGAATATCTAAAGCGAAATGTTTAAGAACAAATATTTACACTGCGGTTGCCTACTGTCTTTTCTATTTATCTATCTATCTAACTAGCTCTGGCGCTTCTATAGTCAAATAAGGCAGGGCTATTTACCAGGTACTTCATCTATCATACACACACACACACATGCACATACACACCCACTTAACTATTTTCACATGCGCAAATTGTAATTGGAGCTCGCGAGCAGCTGCCTGCCGCAGTCCTGGCCAGGACTTTGGCTTTGTTTAACCTTCACTCGCAGATTTCTCAAGTGCACTTTATCATTTGGCAGACAATCACATATACACGCGCGCACACATGCACACGTAATACATGAATACATACCAGCACGGGCCGAACTTGAATGTTGATTCGACTGCAGCTGAAATATAAAAGTAAAAAAAAAAAATCTGATTCGCTTGGTCCAACTTTTAATTTGCGGCAGTTTGTAAAGTGCGCAACATAAAGCAACAACAACAACATTAACAACAAACAAAATACACACACATATACACACACACAGAAGTAGCGCTAACTTTTACCAAGCCCTTAACAAAAGTAAATAAAATAAATATATATGTAAAACATGGCGTATACGCAATCTGCATCGCGCATACGCTGCGTGTGACGTCCCAAGCGACGACTTTAAATTTGATTTACGCCAAAAGAATAACAACATAAAAAGCTGAAAAAGAGAAAACTTTCGCTAAACATAAATTCAAATCAAAGCTAACTAAATGCCCACCGAATTTATTGTGTACTCTATGAAACGTAAACAAGTGAAATATATATAAATATATATATGCATATGTGTTAAACTGTAAAAGAAAAACTTTTCAACATTTGTCTAAGCATTTAACTAATCATCAAGAATTTATTGTGCTATCAAAAGAGGCTTAATGCTGAAGGACGAAACGGCAGCGAGAAGCGTGCGGGTATGAAGAAGAAGTTGAGCCGTGAGCGGGTAAATTGTTGAAGAAGTATTTGCCGAGAAGTTAACAAAGAGAGGACCGTGATAAGCAATATTGAGAATTATAACGTGAGAGCACAAGGGCATTAAGGAAAATGTATTCGAAAAATTAAAAACATATAACTAAAGCAGAGGTGATAGAAAAATTGGAATACAGAAAGAAGAGAAGAGAAGGGAAGAGAGAGATATGAATAGTGAAATCAAAGGAAAGCGGGTCGTCCCAAAAGTAAATAAAATAAGATTATTAAGAGGAGCAGAAGGAGAGAGAAGTTAAGTGCCGCATCACATAGTAAAGATAATGCTCCCAATTCTAAATGCTCAGAGATGTGGAAGACCATCTCAGAATAATATTTGTACATAGAAAAGTCTAATAAGAAAGTGGAAAGAGAGAGAAGAAGACAGATGTCTAAAAAAAATTAACTCAGGAAAAAAATTAAATTTTTTTTTTGCAAATTGCGCTTAGGTCGAATGGATAATGAATGGAATCTAACTTAAAGGGTAGTCAAACAAATACCTACTCACTATCGCTTGACAAATCACTTTGAGCTTCGCTCTGCGCTTCTCGCTGCCCAACTGATATCAGCTAAGGGCATAACTGTACATACATATATATTTTTCCACTGCTATCTATGCAAGAAATGAACTCTTCAACAATTTGCATAGCTAACTCAATTTCTGAAGTGACCTACATAACTTGCAACGAAACTGTTGCATGTGTTTGAAAAACAAAAGCAAAAACAAATATAAATGAAAATATGGCAGAACCATTAATTATTCATGCCGATATCGCGTTGATAAGCAGCAGCATGAAAAAAACTATTCGTAGCCAACTAGGCATTGAGATAAAATGCAAATTGTAATAGTTGTTCTAGACCTCTGTCTCTGTCTCTATCACTCTGTCTCTGTCATACACACACACATACAAAGACAAAAGTATGAATATTATATAAACGACAAAGCCACTAAAAATACCGAAATTGGCGTTTTAATTGTTGGGCGATTGGGAATCAAAAATGTTTTCTACTTCATTTTATTTGTTTTATTTTTATTATATTTTGTTTGTTATTACCAAGTGCTGAATCCATATAATTAACAATAGAATTCATGAATTGCAATAAAAAAAAAAAGCATGAAAGAATATTTTGATTTTCTCATGAATCTGAGATGAAGTTTTGTAATTTCTATTATTTTAGGTACTATAGACTTTTAAATTGCACGCAAAAGAAGTAGCCCAAAAGCCAATATCTTGGACTTGTATTGCCGAGAAAAAAGTAATAAGCGAAAAGAACCTTTCGAAAGAGGCAGCAAATGTTCTTGACTTTTTCTTGGAAACAGTGAACAATAACAAGTAAGGTTTTTACAGACGGCTGGGAGTTGTTTTGATGCCCTTAAAGAGGCGTACAATTTATTTTTGGGTCATCGGTTTGTAAAGGTCAGCAGAAATTCAACTTTCGAGCTTTTAAGCTCCTGGCTATGAATATAACAGATACAGTTTTACCTGATTTTCTACCGAGTAACGGAAAAATCTTAACACCTTTTAAGAGGAGAGCACCCATGAGATTTAATTGGACAGACGGAAAGATGGACTGACGGAGAGAGAGCGGATATTGCACAAGTCGTTTCCTTACGTGAATGTGCGAATTATATTTATATACTTGTAACAAAAGTTGGTAATATCCTTGGCTGAGTCTTATAGACTTGCACAGACTTAAATCCATATATAGAGAAATATGGATTTGTTTCCTTGTTATTCAAGCTCACTTGAGATGCTTCAGGAATGAGGATTCCCTCACAGATGATTAGAAATCTTTTTCTGTTAACTTTTAGCTTAGGAACTTGAACTACTTCTGAATTTTATTATAACACGATAAAAGCTGTCGGCAGCCAGCAGTTAGCAGCCAGCAGTTGGCAGTTGGCAGGCATTATTTCTGCTTTAATTTGATTTACTCGCAAAGTTGTCAACATATAGTTTGGGCCAAATTGTGTTTGTGTGGCACGTGGCAGAGGGACGAATTCACATGCTGTCAACTCATGCGGCGACGGCAGCTGCTCGGCTCGGTTCAGCTCTGCTCAACTGTTGCGCACTTGCGGCTCATTAACGTCGGCCGCAGGGCGCAGTGGTGGGCGTGGCGTGGAGGTGTAGGGCTCAACTAACGTAAAGTTTGTGTCCACTTTGGGGCGACACAGAAATGCGTTAAGTGCCTGATGTCAATCAGAGCCAGCCGTGGGGCAGGCAACACGACCGGATTACACGCTTCGCTGCATCAGCGAGTGAATCTTTCACTGATTTCTTGAATATCCCGCAATGCCTCGGTCGCTCTCTCTCTCTTTCGCTCTCACTGTATCTGTCTCTGTCACTTATTATCTCATTCTATCTCGCTCATTGTCTGGCTCGTTGCGCCATGCGTGCGAGAATCAATCAAGCGCAAAACTTTCATAATTAACTTAAAGTTGACAATGCGCCAGCCTCAGGACTCAGCCCCGACGTCCTTAATGCTCCTGATTGATGAAGCAAATGGGCAGCCGACTGCCATGGTAACAAGACTTAAGAAGGCAATCCCGGCTAGAGATGGGCGCGTGTCTTAGATACACGCTTAAATCACAAGTGTGGGTAGTTCGGTCCGCAATTCTTCGAATAAAAAATGCTATAATACCTAATAGTCAAATCAAATTGGACGAAAATGGGCACATTGGGATAATAAGCAGCAGATGGAATGGCTGGGAGTGAGAAGCAATCAAGAAGCATTTAGGATTTAAGGATAAATAGATAAGAAAGCTATCGCAAATGTGTGTAGGAATATCGCCAGAATAAACGGGGATATATTGTGAAAATGCATCTAAGAGAAAGAAGGAGTGGCAGACCCCAAAAAGCATACACAGTGGGGTCCCGATAGTTACAAAAAGCAAGAGGATCCGTTTTTCTATATTTGATCGAAAATAATCGATAATTTGACTTCGTAATTTAGATAATCATTTCAAGTTTTTTATGAAGGTCCATGTAAACAACACTAATAAATACATTTTAGGGAAAAATAAAATATTCTTAAGGATTAGGGATTACAGTTCTAGGCCTTAAAAATATAAAAGATGAATGATAAGCACAGCCTCTGGCATAGACAACATGCAAGATTAATTTAATAAATTTAGATTGCTTCGAGCTATTTATTAAAATTTTAAGTATTTATGAAATACTTGTTCAGTTGGTATGTTCATATGGTATGTTCTGCGCACAAAATCCGAGAGTAAAATATGACAGATTTTTTAAAATTCGAGGCTATCGCAATAGCTTCAGTTAGCATGAATTAGCTGTCTTCGGTTAGTGTCACGACTCTTTGCCCTTCTCTAAATAGCCCGTCGCAGTTCTTGTTTATACCCTGTGATCTCGGCGCATTGCCACCTGCTCGGGGCTCATCATTTTAATGAGCTTATTTCATTATATTTAACGCGCTGGCTGCCATCAACTTTAGCAGGATTCATCGTGGAAGGACGATGGAGTGGAAGGGGCGGGCAGAGGACTTATTATACAAATTGCAGCGCCATTTTGTATCATCATCTTCTTCTTCATGCTCTTGTTCTTCTTCGGCATTTTGGTGTGTGTTTTATAATTTGCGTTTGGTTTTGTTTATGCTTTTGTTTTTGTTTTTGTTTTTGGTTTTGTCCTCACTGCTGTTGTTGGCTATCATCTTATTGCGCTGTCATTTACAATTAGCTTTGTTGTTTGCTTTGGGCTGAGCGCGGGCAGCGAGGCCAAATAAAACTAATTTAAAGTTCAATAAAGAAGCAGCAACAAATGCGTTTATCCTGTAGCTGTGCCTGTCCTTTAATCAACGCCCGCGTCATCATCATCATTCGCGTTTGCTGGCAACAACAACAACACCAACAACAACCGTCGACAACAAATATTGACATACTTTAAATAATTTATGAAAATATCTGCAACGTCATTGGGAATCGAGCGAGATATTCAAGGTGCCTCTGCCACAGTCTCTTACTCTCCTCTCTCTCTCTCTCTGTGTCTCACGTCCTTTCCTCCCTCCCTCCCTCTCCTTCTGCCATTCTGCGTGTGTACTTTGCGTTGCGGTGTCGTAATCGTAATTGAGTCAAGTCCATGGGGGCCAGCAGTGAAGATTGAAGCGTGGCCCCGGCACACGGCATACACAAATCGATTAAGAACTTAACAAGGATTATGCCAGGATAACACGACCCAGCTTAATATGCTACCGCCGCACAAAAGGGAAGCGTCCAATTAAAGCCGCACATTGTAGTTGAATCACTAGAACACGAGGACGCACAAATGACAGGGTGCTGAGAAGTCGAGCAGGTGCCGCTGACTGATGCGAACTGTGGATAAGAATAATAATGCCCTGACATGACATCATCTGGCAGCTACATTGCCTATGTCAACAAGGTTTCCCCAGGTGGAGCTTAGCATTGCATATGTACAGTTCTCTTATCACTAGATTTCGATATCTTACGATCATTTATTTAGATATTAATTTAATCAACTATCTTTGATATAGTACTTTACTCACATAAAATAGACACAATCACTAAAAACTTAGAACATTTTCTACTTCTATTATGTTAAATTACTATTTATTTAAGCCAGTCATACATCAAAGGCATAACACAATGCAGGGTATTTCGCAACGACAATACAATAACAATTTAATAAAAAATTTCCATTCTAGAATTTCCATTTGGGCGCAGTTCCTATTCTGAATTCTATAATAAATGTAATTCGATAAGCTTATAATTATTTGTTCATTTCATTTTCCCTTCATTTCCTCAAGAAAAATATGTACATATTTTTTTGCTACTTTTAAGCTCGTAACTTACACTTGATATACAGGTAACTACTAAGCAACAATTTAAGTCCACGAAAAGTGCATATTAAATTACAATCTGTGCAGAAAGCGGGAAACGGATTTGCTTTGTTATTATGACTTTCTTTGGCTTTAGCAATTTACACTTTTTCTCCTCTTTCTATTTGTGTATACTAAATCTGTGAGTAAAATCATATCCACGTATTTACTGTTAGATTAACTGGCTTTGAAGCTTTTGCAACAACGCAGATAACGGAATAAGCTGATATCCAAAACCCTTCTAACGGATTAGTCGGCTCTCAATGTCAGCGCTGTGAGAGGTATTGGGACTGAGATGGCGGAGGGATCAAAAAGGATGCCAAAGCATACAAGAATTTTATAGAGCACAAGCTGTTTGCATAGCTCAATGTGTGTGTGAGTGAATATAATCAAGAATACGTAAATACATATGTATATACATATTCTCGTGTATATATAATGTATGCACGG
Source organism: Drosophila navojoa (assembly GCF_054131105.1). Lineage (NCBI taxonomy): Eukaryota > Metazoa > Arthropoda > Insecta > Diptera > Drosophilidae > Drosophila > Drosophila navojoa. The sequence goes on along the minus strand of NC_142893.1, from coordinate 23,385,370 downwards.
GTATATATGTATGTATGTATATGAACTCAGGTATTCTAGCTGGCCACTCAGAGCCAGAGGCTAAGACACTCCACTCTCACACACACACACACACAGAGGCAGACCACCTGCGCAGAGTATTATGAAGAAATATTCGCTCGGGACTCATAACCAAATAAGCAAAAATTTGTTTTAAAGCATACTTTATATTGCCCTGTGCAAATTACCCAGGCAAAGAAATGCACAAAATTTGAGTTTGCAAAATGAAACTTTAAGCAATGCTAATAAAAACGAAAAGCAAAAAATTGAAATTTAAATAACGATTTATAGCCTTTGAAGTATGATTATTTGTACAGACGCAACGGAGGCGGCAAATAAAACAACTCTGACGTCACAAAGGCGAAAATGAGAGGCAAGACAAAAATGGCGACTAGCGAATGCACTGCGCATTAGTTGAAATTAAAAGTACTTGCTATGTCAAATATTAACATAAAGTCATGTACAAATTTACTTACCTGTAAATGCACTTTTCATTGTAAGAAATATAATATTTGTTGTTTTACAATTTACACAAAAAGCACAGCATGACCTTCACTCGTAACGATTTATATACGATATTGTATACGATATTGTATTGCGATCTGCACGTACGCAATATCGTACGCAATCGAATATCGATTAGTTTTAGCATGCGAAACACATCGCTATCTAAGCGATCTGCCATTTTGAGTGGCTTCTGGCAATTTTTGCTGAAAAGAATGGCAGAATATTAAGTCTGTTAAAAACGTAAGCTTATCAGATTTATAGAGGTGCTGGCGCACCTTTACTGCACACGCGTTGAACAAAACTAATTGCACATTAGTTAGCTTTGCCATTTATCCTCTTGGTATTAAAAGAGTGAAGAGCGAGAATGAGAGCAGTTTTAGTACCCAAAGCTCTTTGAAATGACCGGCTTGACCGCAGCTTAATATGCGAGCTGTGTGTGTGTGTGTGGGAGCTATGATGTACATATGTATGTATGTATGTAGGATTCGCACCAGTTGGACCGCAACTGAGAGTGAGAGTAATAGCAGTAGACATTAGCGTGTCCATAATATAAATAGCTGCAAGCTGCGTCTGCATGCATAAATTGTTTTTGTTTTACTGCGATGGCTAGTAGGCAGTGTGAGTGTGAGCAGGGGAGAGCATATGCCTTTCATGGAATTCGAAATGGGGTTATGTAAGCAAGCTACATGCCGTGTGGCCTAGCTGATGTGCCCTAATGGCAAGTCTTTTTTCTTGATTATGGCTAGCTCGGGCCAAATAAAGGGCAAATTCGTAATGCGCTCAAACAGACAAACAGGCGGCAACCAAAGCAAGCAGAAGGGCCTTCCGTGTGTGTGTGTGCATTTTTATGTTTACGTGTGTGTGTGTGTGTAGTCAAAATCAAATACGGGTCGGCACTGGGATAGGGCATGGGCAGCCAATCAGAGCGGGGGCCAGCCTTGTTGCTGTCACTGTCGCTGTCGATGCGAGGCACCGTGCTTAAAAGCAATGCCATGAAATTGCTTTTTGCGAAAGGTAACGGCTACAACGGCAACAAGTGTGCGTGTGCGTGTGCGTGTGCGTGTGCGTGTGCTTCTGCTCGTGTCTGTATGTGTGTGTGTGTGTGTGTGTTTGTACTGCACAAAGGAAATGAGAAAAGGTTGTTGCTGGCTTCCCTTTGCCGCTTTTGTTAAATTTGCGTAGCGTCGGCGCCAACATTGAGGAAACAGGAAGTTGCCCGGACATTGTTTATACTTTTTCGTTGGCAGACTGAATACCAGCCGCAAACAGCATAAGTCAAAAGCAACAAGCCTGCAATCCACAAACAACAACAACAACAACTAGCCCATAAATTACAAACGGAATTTGGATTGTGTTACCTAGCCCACTGGCCGTCGCTCAAATGTCGGCGGCTACGGACAAAATAAAGGAAACTTAAATGTTTAAGAACGTTGACAAAATAATCTGCTAAATGCGAACGCAAATGCACGAGAGAACGAGCAAGTGGGACGGGGCGAGTGGCAGTCTGGGTGCCAGAGCGAGCGCAGCAATAAGCAAATGCTAAATGGGCGCCATCTTTGTTGCTGGAATTGCTGTTATAATGCATATGAAAGTTTCCAGAGAAAGGGTATATCGTTCTCATGCGAATTTTTATTATCTGTGCATATATCGATGTGGTACATAATATAATATTATAAATAGTTTTACTCACGAAATTAAGTTTTTATTTTACACATTTATTCCAATGCATACATTTAATATGTAAAAAATATTAAAAATAATAATATGTAGTTTTTTTATTATTGTATACATTTATTCATATATATAATATATATAAATATAATTGAAAAATTAAATGTAAATATTATCAGCTGGGGCTGAACGGAATCGCCTCGTCGGAGACTCCCCTGCGTCGTACTATGCCGTTAGTTGTTGTTTCGCAGCTAAATGCCAAAATGCCATTTCACAAAGTTTGTCCCGAAAGTAAGCAGACGAGGTCTCGCAGGAAGGCGGCCACGAAGATGAATACGAGCGCGAAGAAGAAGCAGGCGCAAGCGAAGGCGATGCCAGCGTTGGTTAAAGCATAAAAGTCAAAGGCGAGCGAAGCAGCAAAAAGTCGGTTTTGGCTTTCAGCCATTGCCAAAATATTGTGTTGCTATTGTGGGTGCTGTGGGTGCTGCTGCTCCTGCTGCTGCTGCTGCTGCTGCTGATGTTATTGTTGCCGTTGTTGCTGTTTGCGTTGAAGCTTTATCAACGCCCCGTGCACACTTGTTGAGCATTAGGAGGGCCGGCGCAGCACTAGGGCGAAGCGAAGGGACAGATGAGTAAGAACACCAATAACCGTTACAGCAACAGCTAGAGGAAAATGAAAAACAGCGCAACAAAAGTGACAAAGAAATTGAAATTCTGTCGCTGTACAGGAGGTGGGCCACAGTCGTTGAGTGGAGCTGGCTTGTGGGCTGCAGTAATCGGTTGTTTTAATACCCTGTAAAGAAAAAGGTTTATGTATATCAAATAAAATATTGAGCTTGCAACAGGGTATCTCATAGTCAATTATCAAAAGCATAAATAAAAAGCAAAACCTTTACAAATGTGTTTATTTCTATTTCTATACATATCTAAGACGAAATATATGTATATATAACGGATAAACTCAAAGCCTTGAGCCTAGTTGGCAGAGGCAGAGGGTATCTTCGGGTCGAGTAGAAGAGAACGATTGGGGAATGGCTACAAGCCCAAATTGAAAACTTGACTAAGTGCATATGCATTAAATATTCAGCGTTAAATTGAAATACATGGTATAAATCAGTCCAGGCATTTTAAAGATTTTTCGTCTGTCTTCCTTCTCTGTGCCCCTTCTGGCAGCTGGCTCTGCTGGTGGCTGAAGAGAAGGCAGTGACAAAACTTCGTTATCGAGCGCAGACACATACCTACACCCACATCCACACAGTCGCACCACAGACCCACTCTGGCCCAGCTATAATGCAGTCGGCTCACGAGCTGACAAAAATGTTCAGCTCCATCAACGCATACGAGGCTCCCGGATGGCTGCAATCTCTTTGGCCTTCAACAGACGCGAGTGAAGGGCAAATAGCCCGGAGCGGCAAAAGGTGCAGACAAGTTGCCCTTCCAATTGGAAAAAGCCTATTGGCGACTGCAGCAAGCTGTCAGCCGACAGACAGGCTTGCAAAAAAGCACGCCCTATCTTAAATATCTCATTCCCAGGGCTCTATCAGCTCACACACACACACAGAAACACTGACATTTGCACACATGCAACACTGTTGCACGCTGGAAACGAGGCGCATGTCCCACAACCAATTTGTGCGATTTTATACCCTGTACGCAGTGAAAGTAGAGTGGGGTTAATATATCATAATAATTTCTTTGAAGGTAACTGAAAATAGAATAAAAAGAGATTAAAATATATGTTACCAATTTTGGATTAATGTCAGTGGTTTATCAAACTTGACAGATATTAACAAATTTATTAAACGCATACAGCTGCGAAAAATAAAATAGCACCACTTGCTTTTTTTTTACTTTTTAAAGAATTTTGTTTTGTTCAAATATATAAAAACGTTAAATATTTCTGTGATAATTTTTATTTGTTGCAATAACTAATTGTTGTGTCCTCTTATAAAAAAAATAAGTAGATCGATACATTGATAAATATATCGAGGAGAACTTCTTAGACTTTGCATTCGCAAGTGGTGCTATTTTATTTTTCGCAACTTATATTAATTTTATGTGCATTTATTGTTATTCATACATACATAGTAGTAATATATGTAATTAATTGAAAACAATAAATAAAAAACATAATTAAATAGACGTAATAACTGATTATATGTTGATACTCATATTTTAAATTTATTAGAAAATCGATTATTATCTCTTCCGACTATCACACCCGATAAATATCGATAGTCCGCTGAAGCGGCGCGTTTCCTGGCCACTTACCCGTTTTGCATACCCACTCTAGGGTAGCTCTTAGTCGTTTGATCTCATTTGGCGCAATTTGATTCGTTTCGCTTCAGCTTTGTTGGTTTTTCGGTTCACGCTGATGTTTGTTTTGCGCCACGACAGGTGGCGCTTGGTTGGGCGTTAATAACTATAAACTGTTTGTCTAGCATGTGTGTGTGTGTGTGTGTGTATGTGTGTGCGGGTGGGCGTGTGCGTATGGTTGTGGCTGTCTTTCAGTGAGCGACTGTGTTTGTGTGTGTGTGTCTGTGCGGACTGGACATTTGCGCTTCAATTATGCAAATTTTCCGTGAATTTTTCAATATGCGCCGCGGACTGGCGACTTGGGCATTGTTTTATAAAGTGCGTTGAATGACATAATATATACATATAAACAAGTCAATGAGTGTTTGTGTGCCTGTGTTTTCTGATTTAATTTTCCAGCGCACTGCGCTTTGAGCGGGTTTTAATACCCTGGAAGCCGTTAACAAGTACTTTAAAAGTAGAGATTAGGACCAAGGTTTTCAAGTAGAACTTACGGTAATGCAGTACTATAGAATTATTAGCATATATATGTATAGTGATATTTGCATTTGATATATGTAATTTACCAGATATTCCCTTCGAAGATAAATTTGGAATTTGAGTTGATTATATAGAATTTGTAGCATACTTTTTAGGATGAACTCAAGTAGCGCTGAAACAAATATAGAATAAGTCGGTAACGCATTATAAATACTGTTTGGACATGTTTGATAATCTTATAATGTACGATATTTTTACTTTTCCAATTCACTAAAACTACTCCTTCGCTTCCTTGTGTCATAGAGGTCATCTATGTAGTTAGTCAGACACGTGTAACCCCCTGATTGCGACATGTTTCTATGAATTCCTCTTAATGAGTATAGCGCTAGATGACAGTTCCATTTGCATAATGAGCGAGTTTGCATGTAATTCTTTTCTACAATAAAGAAATTTTAAAACTTAATGCATTTTACAAATCGAGGGCCAATGGGGAGACGTGAACAACCCCTTTCCAGACCCTTCCCCAAGAGGCCCTTCAATTAATGTAAATCGATGAACAAAATCGAATATTCATCAAGTGCATATCTTATGGCACATACATATCTGTTTATTTAAAACTCCTTTGCAAACCAAATGTGAAGTCCAGTCCCTCGTCTGCCGTTGTCAGTTGGCAATGGAAATCGCGGCGACAGCCGAAGCGAAGATTTTCTGCAATAAAGCGGATTGAGTAATTATTATATTATTATTTTTTTATTTATTGTTATCAAGAGTTAATTCTAAATAACAGTTTGTTAAGCCAGAGCGACAAAGGCCTTCAGGCAAATTATTATAAAATTGGGTTTATATTGTATAAAAGTCTTATATACGTCAGCTGGGATTGTACATCGACTTGATACAAAGTTCAATTAATCAAATTGAACAATGCCTGCTTCATTTCTAAAAATTGTAGATTGTAGACGAAGAGGTCTATTAGATAATATTTCGAAGGCTATCAACCTATAGAAAGTGGGATTGTTGTAATTATTATTTAGCTCGGTATATTCACAACTCAAATTTCATTTTGGCCATTCAATTGTTTAATGGCTATCTAATTAATACAATGCCAATATATAGCTATAGAGATTAGTATTTAAACTGGAATAGTCTATACAATATTTACTAGTACGAGCTGCCTATTTAATTAATGTTGTTATTAACTCAAATTCAGGCCACTCTTTCTGAGTATATTTTGTTTTAAAAATTAAATTTAATTATATTCATAGCTTTTGGATTGGCAGTTGAGATGTAAATCCAGACTTGCTTGTTCGTATTGTCGAGGCTTTTGGTTTGGAGTATTATTGCAATATTTAGCTGAACACCCAATGAAGCCACTCGGTAGGGGAAAATTCACTCGAGTCTTTTGTGCTTTCATCTTGGCAAGTATGCTTGGCTGGGAGTGCAGTTAGTTGTATTTGTTCATTATTATTCTAGCGCAGCTGCCACGTTTGAGGTCTCCTCTCTCCTTGGTTGTATGTTTTTATTCAAGTAACATTTTAAGGCATTCCATAAATGTATATTCCGTCTACAAAATTAAAGCAGTAAAGTGTTTCCATATAAGAATTTTAGTTTTAGTTAAAAGTATTTTAATCATTTTTTGTAATCGAATTTTCCCTTAAAATAGTCGTTTTATTTTATTTGTGACATTATGTTAAATATCCATACATCTAAAAAATGCAATACAAGCTATAAGCTTATGCACAAATATACAATTTTGCTTCAAGTATAATAAATAACAATCATGCAGACAATCAATCATTCAATATTATTAGTCTGCATTCTCTCTCAAATTAGGGAGACGGAGGCGCGACTAATGTGAGCAGTCGAGTCTCATCATCTTGGAATTATTAAAGACATTTTTTCAATTTAACTAATTATTAACTATGGGAAGACTGACTTATAAATGCTTTCTAGTGATTCCGTTTTTAACACGTTGAATAGTACCAAGGAAGCAATGTAAAGGAAATCTCCTCGTTCTACAAGAAACTTTAATTCTAATTGAATAAATTTTAGTTTTTTTATTATTCAATATATTATTATTCAGTTTAAATATTTTAAATAATTAATAGTCTTTCATATGAGTCCTAAAAATTCGTCAACATTATTCATATTTTGTTGAATTTTTCAACTGTGAATGGAAATGCTCATGCACGTTTGAATTGCGAATTAGGATATGAGCAGGTGATTGATTGTTTCAAGTGGAAAGGACTTGTTGCCTGGCATTTGGCATTTGGCATTTGGCCAGGTCGAATTAGGCCACATGGCTCGTAACTGTTTTGCCCCCAGATGCAAAGGAAAATAAAGGCGCCACTTGCGAACAGCAATCAGCCAAATGCATAAAATGCACATGAAATTCATGAAAAGGGAAATGGAGGGCAAGTCCAGATGGGGAGCGAACGCAACCCTTAAGCGCAGCCAGGCCAGGGCTGCCATCTGCCACGTGCCACCTGCACATTTATTGAGCACGGTGCCTCGAGGAGGTTGTCCGCCAGGACATTAGTTTTATGCGCTGATCAAGGACCGAGTCGCACCCACAAGAAAGTGAAATTCAAGTCAGGCCAAACCAAGCAAAGGGGAGCTGCAACCAAGCCCCACACCCCAACGCACGCAGCACTACCTCAGAGAGTGACAGACGAGCCGAAGAGCACGCGAGAGCTTTTCGCTCTTTTCCTTTTGCTCGGCCACTCTTCAGTTTCCATGGGAAAGCGCACACAGAGGCGCCTCGCTTAATAGGGGTAGCTACCCCTAAGCGGCTGGCTATTTGAAATAACTAAAGCTAAAGTGCGGATTTATGTATTAATTGATATATACCTATAGATCTAAGCAATGAATAAGGGATCCATCCACAAAGATAGCCTTAAAATTTACAATTTTTGTAAAAATTTTTTATTAATGGAGAACTTTAAGACCTTTGCATGAATCAATAACATCAATATGGAAGTACTTTAGAATTAGTTGGAAATTATATAAGGCTAGATTACTCTAGATTTTGAATGTTAAGGAAAGTTTATTGGGGAAATTAATAAAAGACAAGGAAATCTAATTAACATTCCACTAAAAATTTATTTGAAGTTTTCTGCAGATGCGAAAAATTATGACGAGAGGGAATTAAAATCGCTATGATATATGTATATATTATTAATCGGGGCATCTCGTAGTCGAGCAGTCTCGACTACAGTTTTCTTACTTGTTTTGTTTTTGTTTTCGACGTCTTCTCTTTTCGTTTGAAGACAGACAACGTATCCGTTTGTCCAATCGGAGTGGATAGTTAATAGTAGTCGAGTGTTTGATGCAATGAACCTGTCAAATCCACCCTCAATACGTAATTCATTTATTTTATGGTTAAGCTTGCCTACTTGCCCCACTGTGCAGCATAACAGGGTCAAACATAGTCGCCGCTGCCATGACAACAATGAGTCCTGCTTTTGGATTAGTTTTTTGTTTACGCCAAGCAGAGCAGTCAGAGCAAAAGTTGTCAATAGAAGGGAGCACAAGCTAGAGGAGTGAGCATGGCTAGAAGAGGCGTTCCAATCACAGATCTGGATCAGAGCGAACAGGAGCCAGAGCAGGAGCAGGAGCAGGCCCAGGAGCCGGAGCACTTGAGGCCAGCGACACAGCCGAAAAGGCAGCGCAAAGTTTTGCAAACGCTGACGGGAAATTTCAGTCGCAGATCGCGCAGCGTCGAGGTGGAGCACCGTCATCCGGCCGATGTGAGCGGCGGCAGTGCCAAGAAGAAGCAGCAGGAGCGCACGCTGCATGGATTGGTGAGTGAAAAGCAGTCGAAGTAGCTCAAGTAATTACCCCTTGTCATATGTCTTGCAGCTGCAGGCCAAGGAGCAGCAACTGGAGCAGCTGCTCCAGCGCCTGTCCACGCTGCACAAGTACAACGAGCAGTTCGCAAGGGAGAACGAGCGGTTGCGCGAGCAGACCGAGCAGCTGGAGCAGCGTCTGGCCGAGGCAGAGCAGCGCGTGGCCAGCTGCGAGAGCTGCCAGCAGCTGCAGCAGCAGCAGAGCCAGCTGCTCCTGCAGAACCAGGAGCTGGGCAACGATGTGGACATGCTGAAGACCTTGGTCTTTCGCCTGAATGTACAAATCGAATGCTATCAGGATCAGCGGCGCACAGCGCAGCCAGAGGACGCGCCTCTGGCCAGCGCAGCCAACAGCTGCTCCCTGCCGCCATTCTCTGCCCAGCTGGGCAGGCACACCTTGGCGCCCTTGCTGCAGGCCTATGACGAGTCCTTGCGCGACAAGGATGCGCTGCTGAGCCAATACGCCGCCGACTTTGAGCTGTTCTCGAACGAGCTGAAGCGTGCGTTGGAGGAGAACACCAAGCTGCTGCAGGCGCAGGAGCAGCTGCGGCGCGACGTGGGCGGCTGGCAAGAGGAGCGAGTGCGTCTGCAGGCGCAGCTGAGCGTGTGCCGCAGCAAGGCCGAGACACAGACGCGCAAAACGGATCTGGTCAAGGAGAAGCTGGTGGAGGTGATGCACTTCTACGAGCAGCGCAACCAGACGCTGCTCCTGGACATGAATCATCTGCAGGATGCCTATGCGCGCTGCAAAGCGGAGCTCGTTTCCCTAAAGAGTCCAACCTCAGCTGCAGCGCCGGCTGCGCCTCCGCCTGTGGATACAAATGCTGCGGAGCTGCAGCAGTGTAAGGCGCTGCTGGAGCAGCTCAAGCAGGAGCACGCCAAGGAGCGCGCCGCCCTCGAGGCAGAGAGGCAGGCGACCAGCACTCGCGTTGCCTCGCTCCAACGCAGCTGCGAGAAGGCGAAGCATGCCAGGGATCGGCTGAAGGCTCGCCTGCGCATGACACTCCAGTGGGCACAGAAACTGGAGGCTGGGCAGGCGGAGCTGCGCGAGACCTATGATGCAGTGCAGCAGCTCTCGAAGTTGCTGAAGCACAAGGAGTCGCAGCTGCGGGGCATGCAGTTGCGCAACAACGAGGAGCTGGACAAGCTGCGGCACAAGCTCCAGCAGAAGGATGAGACCATTCGGAACCTGCTGCGCAGCAAGATGGAACGACGACCCGCCGTGGACTAGCCAGAGCCGGCAGCTGCATCTGGAAGCCAACAGAACACCGAGTTTAACAATTAAAAATATATAATTTCAATACAAAATACATTAATAACTTAAAGACTGTTGATTTGAAAGCTTTCGAAGCACAGCTGTGAACGAGGACCTGATTGCAGCATCAGTCGAGCGTGGTGCGGTTGTTGGAATCGGGGACCAACGCTTCGCAATCGTCGCCGCCGCTGCCGCTGGCGTTGCCACTGCCGCCGCCGGCACAGACGACGCACGCCTTTGGCACCGTCTGCTCTATGTACATGTTAATCTTCTCGAGCACCTCGGGGCAGACGGCGAGCATCAGCTGCTCGTAGCGGGCGGGGTCCAGCTGGGATTGCAAATGTTGCAGCTGCCATTTGAGGTATTCGGTTAGGGGTATCTTGTAAACGGGATCCTTGAGCACCAGCTGGCGATGCCTGTCGTCGTGGTAGGTCTTTGAATGGAAGTCATCGTACAGCTGCGGCTGGAACTCATCCAGCTCGTGCTCGTCGTGTATGACCAGCGAATCGTAGAATCTCGGCGTTGCCTTGTCGGCGGCCTCATCTGCGGCCGCATATTGCTTGTCCATCACCTCGCCGAGCGTTTCCTCCACCAGCTGCAGGATGTGCGGCAGCCGCGCCAGCAGCAGCTCGTTGTTTCCGAAAATCGAAGCGAACGCCAGGCAGAAGAGCTTCCTCTTCTCGGCATGCGTGTCGGCCACGAGCGGAAACATCTCTATCCACACATCCAGGATGCGCGCCAGGGCATCCGTCTGCGGCAGCTCCTGCACCACAGACATGAACACCGCCTGGTCGATGAGCAGGGTGCGCGCCAGCAGAGTCAAGTACCAGCTCATGGTCATCGGGTATTCCTGCTTGAGGCACACCTGCTGGAAGATAAAGGGCAGAGCGGGTCGCACCAGCCGCAGGCCCATCGCGGCATCCGTCTTCAGGCAAGTCTCAAAGATGCGCAACATGGCGATGATGCCCTCCGTGCGTATATCCTCAAAGGAGCGCACGCAATACGCCACAAAGCCCTCGCCGTAGCGACTCAGATAAGCCTGCAAAGGAAGCGCATATTAATTGCGAGACGTTATAGACACTCTTATAGACTATATATTGATTTTACATGCGCATCGAGCAGTATGTAGGCGTGGATCAGCTGCAGCACGGTGCGCAGATTCTCCGAGGACATCTCAATGATGGGCAACAGATGATCGCACAGCCTCAGCAGCTCAGGCGTCAGCGCAGTCGAGTTGCCAATCACCGCCAGCCACAGCATGATGCCATCCTCTATCAGATAGACGTGCGAACGTTGCTAATCGGGAGAGCGAGAGAAAATATGGCCAAGGATTAGTCATGCGAATTAAATTGACCCTAAAATAAGTAACACAAAAACTTGTTTAATAACCAAAAAAAAAAATAAAAAAATAAATAATAATAATAATAATAAATAAATAAGATTAAATAAAAATAAACTTAATGCATGGCAAAATTTTTTTAAGATTATTTTTCAATAAGAATACTAATTCTATCAGATCAAAGATGAGGATCATTGATTTATTAATTTTTGTTTGTATATATCAACAAACAATCTTTCTGATAGTTTTAGAAAAATTGTTTAAAGATATACAAAAAAAATTAATAATAAAAAATAAAGTACTTAAAATAATAATTAATAATTTAAATAAATAGTTTCAATAGAAATAAATAAAATAGGCTAGTCAATTTATTACATAACTATTAAACTAAAATAAAATAAATAAATTATTTTTAAATGCCTGTTTAAAGCTTCGATTCTGATTCGATCAATTAAATAAATAATAAAGGGTAGGATTATTTATTGATGTTGTATATGTGTATATATCTGAAAACTTGTTTAATAAAACATTCATGGTTTTCTAAGAAACAAAAGATTATAGCAAAACATGTATGACAGCTATTGCTTGCTTAATTTAAGAGAAAATTGCGGATAAATCGAAATTTTCGAGTTGAAGAATCGATTTGTTTCGGTCAGTAGATTAAAATTGGACGGTTCCGGACTAAATTTCAATAGGAAAATTTATATATTACAAAAAGTAAAATTTAAAAGCAAAAATAAACAAATTAAAAAATGTTCAATGAATTCTTTTATAATTAGTAAGTAATTCTTAGTCAATCACACTAACTCTTAGTTCAGCACAGGGATACGGACCTGTTTTGGGAGTTTAAGCGAAAATATTTACCTGCAAGTCGGTGCTCAGCTCGATGACGCTGTAGAGGAAGGGCTTCATGCTTTCTGGGACGTCGCGTATGGTTCGCACGAGCTGTTCCAAGGTGCCGATGATGGCGCACCGGAGCATATTGTACTCGTGCTCCTCGCTCTCGCGCCAGAGCAGCGGCAAGTAGGCAATGAATTGCAGGGCCTGCGGCTCGATGAAGTCGCTCATCTTCTCAACGAGTAGGGTCATCGTGCCCAGGACGACGATTTTAGTGTCGCAGGCGCCCGCCTCGCGCAGCAGAAGGAACAGCGCCTCGAACAAGGCCGAGAAGTACGGATGAAACGCTTCGGGCATAAATTCAAAGTCGTCAATCAAAAGATTCAGGGTGCGGGCGGCGGCCAGGCGTATGGGCATGTCCTCCTCCGGGCGCAGCAGATGCAGGCACGCCTCGTAGGCCAGCGGGCGCAGCTCGCGGGACAGCTGGACGCCCACCCAATTGCCCACCAGCCAAATGATGCGGCGGCGCAAGATGCGGAAATTCGAGGCCTCTATGCGCAGCTCGGCGAGCAGCTGCGAGGTCAGCCACGAGCCAAAGTCCAGTTTATTGAAGAAGTGAAACGAAGCCTGGCCAACCGCATTGTAGATCGCGTCCTTCAGCAGGATGGCCTTCAGCTCGGAGTCCTGCGTCAGCTGCAGCTGCTGGGCGCGGCGCACGAACTTGAGGACCTCATTAATCATGACATTCGAGTGTTGGGTGAAGCAGGTGAAGTACAGGGACTCGACGCAGGGACGCAGCTCGTATTTCCAGGCGTCGCCGCCGCCGTCATCCTGGCCATAGCTCTCTGGGTCCTGCTGCCACTCGGCCAGCTCGTCGGGCGTCAGCAGGAAGTAGTGCGTGACGATTTTCTCGCACAAGTACGTGACGCGCTCCACGCTGAAGAATTTGCTCTGTGTCTGGGATGCGGTCGCCAGCAGCTCGTCCTCCAGGGTGTTCGCCGTCTGGTCCTGGACAATGCTATAGGTGCCGCTCATCATGATGCCCTTCAGCAGATTGATGGCCTGAATGACGAACTGGCTGAAGTTGATCCGTTCGCCCGCGTCGAAGATCAGGGCGGTGCCCTCGTGGAATACATAATGGAAGCTGAACTCCAGTGCTACGGGCACGAACCGAGCAAAGGACAACGAGTGCCGATCCATGAACTCATACAGGGTCTTCATCATCTTCAGGATGAAACGCTCCAAGTCATTGATCAGCTGTTCGTTTCCCGACCCGCGCAATCGTAGCTCGTAGCGCAGCTCCAGGCACTGGCGCAGTCGCTCGAACAGCTGCTCAACGAAGTTCATGTGGTCGCTGGACTTATAGGGCTTGCTGCCGCAGCCGTAGACGAGCAGCTTTCTCAGTGTTCGCATCGCTATGTGGGCACGCTGCAGGCAACTGTGTGCCGCCGGATCTGTCTTCTGCAGCTGCAGGAAGCGCGTCGTCAACGTCGCCCAAATGTTCCAGGCCATGTAGCTGAAGAGTTGCGCCGACAGCTCCTCGAAGGCACGCTTTTCGGGCATGAGGCGACGCGATGCCAGCGCCTTGATCACATAATGGAGAACGAGCAGTGTCCGCTGCTGTTGCACGGGCGACTCGCTGCACGCCTGCAGCTGCTTCATCAGCGTGGGCAGAAGCTCGGGCCAGCAGTCCATGCGCGCGATTTTGCTGAGCAGAACCGCCACCTGCAGCGCCACTTGGGGCACATCCTCAGCGTCGTAGTGCTGCAGCAGGATCTCGCGTATTTGCTGCTTCTGCTCCGGGGCCAGCTCCTGGCGAGAATTGTGACGCCAATAGCGTTCTATGCCATTTTTCAGATACACGGCCGCCATCCAACGAATTTTCACTGAGTCACTAAGCGTTGCAGCTGCAGCCGCTGCAGAGGTGGCAGCAGCCGCTGCGTCGCTGTCATCTTGCAGCTTCATGCTGAGGCGTGCCAGTATGGGAAAGAAGCCCGGCTGCTGCTCCCATTCGCTAAGCTGCGCCTCAGCCTTTTGCACAATTTCATGATTGGGATTGGCAGCACCCTGTAAGGCGGCTGCAACAAACTGCTCCGCAGTGGCCATGGCTTACACGCAAACACACACACGCACACCGAGGGAACAGTGGACAGTGGACAGACGAGTTGAGAGCCACCAAAATCGGTGTACGAACTTGTCTGATACTGGTTTGCAGCAAACTTCGTGAAAATTATTGACGAAAAATTACATCGCCATTCCGGCTGAAGCGCTATTCAATTAGTGATGTTCAATCAAACATATCGATTGTCTACGATGATTTCTGCGTGAGAGTGAGCAATGTAATGGGTGTGTGAGCAGCGTACTAGACTTGAAAACAAATGCACTGAACATGAAAATTATATATGTTAATTCTTATCTTAATCATTTAAAAGTTTTTCATAGCCGTAATTGACTATATATAAGATAAGTTAGCTATGATAAAATCTAGATATTACATCGTATCATGCATATAGACTATATTTTGATCTACCGTAGTAATAAAATAAGCTGAAACACTTATTCAAGTGATTCATGTAGTAACTATATATACAGTAAAAAATACATAACTTTGGTTTACGTCCACAAATACACATGTCATACATTTTTCAGCAATCAACATACATATGACAACCGTTTTGAGAGCTTAGCGCCTTAACAGCATACTCTATACGATATCTTACAGCATGAATTGTAACTATCGCCAGCTTGCTGATTTCGTTGGCAACGCAGCGAACACAACAGCTGACAGTTCGGTGGTAACGCGATATCGATAGTTTATATATTGGCAACGTAAACAGAATTTGAGATAAGAGAATCATATGCAGAAGAAAAATTTAGTCATTTGCAGCTCAATTGCTTAACCTAAAACATGCTGAAAGCAATTATATTGATTGGCGGCCCACAAAAGGGCACCCGTTTCCGCCCACTGTCGCTGGACACCCCAAAGCCGCTTTTCCCAGTAGCCGGGCGCCCTCTGATTGCTCATCACATCGAAGCCTGTGTTCAAGTAAAGGAACTGCGCGAGATACTCATCATTGGCTTCTACCCGCAGACGCAGATGGAAGGGTTTGTCAGCGACATGCAAGCGCTCTACAGCAGCAGCAATATAAACATCAGGTGAGCCATATCTTAATATACCCTGTGGTCCTTAGCAGTGTAGGGTATATTGATTTTGAAGAGGAGTATGCTGTATTACTCGTTAGATTCGATAATATCGATTGTAATTAGATTACGCTCTTATTTTGTTTATATCCACAGTTTTCTTGACTAACATTATCCACATTTATGATATTGCCTTTGATTCATAGAAATTCAACCATCCCATAAAAATGGTTAACGTAGGGTGTTTAATGCATTAGATAAGCATTTGATTGATAGTACACAAGCTATTTCCATCGAAATTCTTGAAAACCGAAGCAATCATAATCTGATATCAAGTACCCATATATAGGGTATCTACCCTGCTCTTAACATGCTATAAAAGCTGACGTGTTCTGCCTTTGTCTTCTTTTAGGTACCTACAGGAGTTTACCTCGTTGGGAACGGCTGGCGGCATGTACCACTTCCGCGATCAGATACGGGCTGGCAATCCGCGCGCGTTCTTCGTGCTCAATGGCGACGTCTGTGCGGACTTTCCGCTGCAGGAGCTGTACAGCTTCCATATGGAGAGGCCGGCGAGCGCCTTGGTGACGATCATGAGCACGGAGGCGACGCGCCAGCAATCGCTCCACTACGGCTGCCTCGTCTTCGATCGTGCAAGTGGCGCTGTGTCGCATTATGTGGAGAAGCCCAGCTCCTATGTCTCCACGTACATCAATTGCGGCGTCTATGTCTGCTCCATGGACATCTTTACGAAGCTCGCGCAGATCTTCCATGCGAAGTGCGAGGAGTACAGCTGCATCAGCTACAGCAACGGCAATGGCAACGGCAACGGCAAGGATCAGGGTCACATTAAGTGGGAGCAAGAGGTGCTCACTCCTCTAGCTGGCACTGACATGCTCTTCGCCATGCCGGTGCCCAATTGGTGGTCTCAGATGAAGACCGCTGGATCGGCCATCTATGCCAATCGGCACTACCTCGATCTCTACAAGCGCACCCATCCCGAACGTCTCGCCAATGTGGGCAACAAGCGGGGCGAGGGCGATGGCAACCTGATTTGTACCGTCTATCCGGATGTCTATGTCCACCCGAGTGCTACGGTCCACCACTCGGCTGTGGTGAGTATGCTCTAAATATGTAGGAGGAATATAGATATGAAAACGATACCCTGTGCAGGCATAACAGTGAATTGGAATTCATTATATATTCTATATCAGATATCATCTATATTGCATACCTACATGAATCAGTTCCTATTGTCGATGTTGAATTCCAAATGTATATGGATATATGTAGATACTCTGTATGCATTGAAAACTGATACATATACATATAAGGGATGTGGGATCCATTGTTTAACTTAATCGATAACTATTGCTATTTAAATGCGATTAGAATCAGGTTGGTTTATAGAAGACTCTTTATCGTTGTTTTCTTAGTTTTCCTATGCACACTTCAATCTATAATATTATAAGTTTCGAATGATATTTCTAATATCAATCAAGTTTACTTTTTATATAATTTGAACTTAACACAAATTATTTTAATGACAGTCGCAAATATATCCTTGATTATTGGGCTTACACAAAGATAAATGCCAAGATTTGAATGTCTATTTCGAATGGCTTCAGCTCTCGTAATTGTTGAAGCTCTAATTCTCTAATTTCTCTTAGCTCGGGCCCAACGTGGCCATAGGTCCTGGAGTTACGATTGGGCCTGGCGTTCGCATACGCGAATCCATTGTGCTGGAGCAAGCCCAGATCAAGGATCACACGCTCATCCTTCATTCGATTGTGGGTCGTGGCTGCACCATTGGCGCCTGGACTCGAGTCGAGGGCACGCCCAGCGATCCGGATCCAAATAAGCCATTTGCCAAAATGGAGAATCCACCGTTGTTCAACAATGAGGGCAAACTGAACCCATCGATAACTATATTGGGTTTGTTTTTCGAGCTTAAAGATATGTTCAGATACAGAAGGTACTTACAAATGTTTCTCTGCTCCACAGGCTGCTTTGTGCAAATACCCGCCGAGAAGATACTGCTGAACAGCATTGTCCTGCCGCACAAGGAGCTCAGTCGAAGCTTTAAGAACGAAATTATTTTGTGAAAATTTGGTTGGATGACTTTACTTATTTATTTATATATGCAATACACATTATATGTTTTATTGTATGCTAATCTATCTTGGTGTTGTGCAATAATCCTTAAAAGGAAACTTCGCATTTGCCATTTCAATAATTGTTTTATGTTTCGCAACAATTTTACGGTATTGGAGCTTGTCTTAGTGCTGCATAATAATTTAATAAAATACTTTTAAACTCTACAAACTTTAAAGAACTTTATTTTATTATTTTTATTTATAGTTAGAGATTTTTAATTCAATTAAAGTAAGAAGGCTCCAGTCGAGACTGCTCGACTAGGGGATACCCTGAACCCTCCAATCTGATATTGTAATCATTCTGTACTTCTTTTATGCACATATACATACATACACATGCACGTATAACAACGAGCTCTGCTAACTTCGCAGTAAGCAGCGACTGCGCTTGGCCTGCGCTGCAGTGTGGGCAATATTATGACAATTTATTTGTTGAATGTCTTAATTCTTGACGTACAATCTCAATGAAACTTTCAGAACCTAATCATAATGTTCAAATGTATGTACACAAAGCACAAGTATTTAAAATGCGTTTTTTACAAATTGAGGGTGAAGGGGGCGTGGTATCCAAAATCTGTAAATTACAAAAGTTTTGTAATCATCATATGTATATACACAGTAAATCTGAAGCTTCTAGGTCCAATAGAGATCAAATAAGACTGAAAAAACAAAATCAATTTTTCGATTATTCTCGATAAAAAAGTTATGGGATGATTTATCGAAAAAATAAAGCCAACTCGTACTGCGTATTGTATACACGAGTATGCATGCGAAATTTCAGCTCTCTAGCTTTTGTATCTTCTGAGATCGACGCACTCATACAGACGGACGGGCGGACGGCTCAGCTCGTCGTCCTGATCAAGAATATATATTCTTTATGGGGTCTGTGATGATTCCTTCTGCCCGTTACATACTTTCACACAAAACCATTATACCCTGATTTCCCATTTTCAATGGGTTCAGGGTATAAAAATGATTCAAATACGATATTCGATATCCAATTAGATTACACGCAACGTGAAATAACGATAATTGTGTTCAAAGGTACAGTGAGCGTTGTAAGAGAAAAACCCATTTATTTTTAGTTTTCACAAAGTAAATATACTTAAAAACGTACTAAAACATCAAACTTTCGCCATGAGCGAAAAGTATATACATATATATATGTTTTTCATAGACCTACAATCATTAAATTTGTGAATAAATGCAATTATTTTGCTCTGCAATATGATTATTGAATTGATTAATTGTCTTAGATTTTTTAATTAGTTAAAGTATTTATTTTAAAAATTTTATTTTTTCTATATATATGTAAATACTTTACATATATACAGTCTTTGTTTACTTATTATCTATTATATCTATCTATCTATTTACTTATTATCTATTATAATTTAATTAAATTTATATCAGCTCGCGCAAAATGACGTTATTGTTACGATATTCACGCGATAATACGATCACGGTACTTCAGCCATTGATCGTTCAGATTGATGTCATGCAGCAGCAACCCGTTTTAGCATTGCATGACATGCACTGGCACCCAGGTAGGCAGCCCACTTAAACACAATCACACTTTTGCGCTCTCTTTCGATCTGTCCCTCTCTCTCTATTTCTACCTCTTGACTCTCGCCCATTGCCTTTCGACCAAAACGCGTTTACGTTCCGCGCTTTTGTCAGTCTGTAGCTGTCGCTTGTTGCTGTTAGAAGGAAGGAGAGAGATACGAAAAAGAGAGTAGAGCGCATTCCATATCCAAAAACGTTATTATTCGATAAGCAAATTCTTTCGATAGTTGTTTCCAATATGTAATTAACAAATGTTAAATTGTGAACATAAGCAAACGCAATGCAAATGCAAATATTAGGAAAAATGGCTGGACTGGAATTGGAATTTTACCGCTTGAAAAACACAAACAGGTACGTGGGCAGTTCTGTTGGTAATTGAGCAAGCTAAAGAAGAAGAAGAACCAGCAGCAACAGCAACACATATGTACACACACACATACGCTACATTGCTGCACAGGTGTGTACGCGCGGGGGCTGCGCGAGTGGCTTCTCGCAGGTAACTTCCAGAGCGCAACAGTGAGAGAGCGCAAAGAGAGAGAGAGAACATGTCATGGCTGAGCGAACGTAACTGTCTTTACTTGATTGCGTGTGTGTGCGTGCTTGACGTTGTGTGCGCAGCGTGGGAAAACTGCAATAAGCATAAGAGAGGGGCGATCCCTGCTAAAGGTGATTCTAACTACGCCACTGCATATTGTGAGTGTAGTGTGTGTTTGTGTATGTGTGTGTCGCGTAACTGTTGTTGCTTGAATTTGAGTTGTTTTTTCTTTTGATCTGCATTCATTCATTGATTCAATGGCAGCTTTGTTCTTGCTTTTAAGCTTGCATACCGCCAGGCTGATGCCGCGTTGCCAACCATCTGTGGGGACAGCCCATTGGCAAATCTAGTCAGCTTGTCTATATAAATGAGTTTTACTGTTGTTGTGCGTTTGCGTGTTGGAATCTTGTTTGGCATCAGCCACCAGCTAAGTGGCCCATACACCTGAGCTATGCCATCGACGCGCTCTCTCTTTATCTCTCTCTGTTTCGTAG
Organism: Drosophila navojoa; assembly: GCF_054131105.1. Lineage (NCBI taxonomy): Eukaryota > Metazoa > Arthropoda > Insecta > Diptera > Drosophilidae > Drosophila > Drosophila navojoa. Next base: position 23,365,210 of record NC_142893.1, on the reverse strand, counting down.
TATATGTCTTTCGCTCGCTCACTGTTTATTACCGCTCTCCACAAAGGTTTACACACACGTACACATGCACACCTGCAGGCAAGCGCAGCTCACTTACCTTCGTGGCTGCTTGTGGCCCACGAAGTTGATCAGTTGCTGTTTTAACCTGGAGACAGACGGACGCGGCCGTCGCAAAAGCAGCAAGAGAAAAGACAACTCATACACACAATCGAGCACTCACTCACACTCGTACAGCTTTTAGTCCAAAACTAGAAAGAAAACAAAATCAACAGTTAAAAAAAATATATAAAGACACACACAAAGTGGTAGAAGAAGCAGCCGTAGCAAAGAAGGCGAAAAAGTGACTTGTTTTTTGTTTGCATGTATTGCGCAGACGTCGACGTTGACGTTGACGCTGGCGTCAGCGTCGCTGCCCGTTTTGTACGTGTTGGTATTAAGATCGGTGGCGTCGTGTGTGGAAAGGCAAAACGGACAACGCACACACACTTACACAAATACTAAAATACGCTAGCAAAACTAACTGCTAGTCAATGTGACTAGCAAAAGAAACAGGCGAAGTACGCAGAAGAAGGGCTTACATACATGCATACGTACATGCGTACATACTAATACATACCAATACATCAGTGCATGTGTGCTTACGTACAAAATTGTTTGTCAGCATGTGTGTGAAAAAGAAAGTGCAATAATAATAAAAAAAAAAAATAAAAAAAAGAGTGGTGAAAAGCGTACAACAACAATAAAAACAACAAGTGCAATGTAAAGCTAAAAAAGAAGAAGAAAACCAAATAAATAAAATAAAATAATAAAAAAAAGTTCAAGCAAAAGGATCAACCTGTTGCTTAAGTCAACGAATAACTGTGCACAAAAGCTTTAAGCGCTAGCATTTCCCATTGGCTGCTGTAAGTTGTAAACTATTTGACAAATTTGTGACACACGTACATACATACATACATAGGTATGCCTATCGACATACAAACATGTATATATCTTTGTATGTGTGTGGCGAGTGTGAATGAACGAGCGAATGAACAACAACAACCACAGCAACAAAAGGTAGAAGAAGAAGCAGCAGAAGAGCAGCTCAAGACACGGTATATATGTACGTTAAAAGCAGATGCGCAAACATAACAAAGTGAAAACATATTTACAGTTACACAGACAAGAAATATTAAAAGAGCGCAGCGTTGCTGCTGCTCAAACGTTACAAAGCTTCCAAAGTAAACTGCTGCGGCGCTTTGAGAGAATCGTTGCTGCTGTTGTGGTTGTTGCTGTTGGTTTTGCTTCTGCTTCTGCTTTGAGCTCTTGTGCATTTTTTGTGTTTTAGCTCTTTGACATGCGCGCATGCACACAAACATACACACACACACACATACGCAGACAGAACCACAACAACGGCAACCACAACAATTGTTGCTGCACTTGCTGCTGCTGTGAGCGTAATGCAGAAATAAAGAGAGGGATAGAGAGAGAGAGAGATAGATAGATGTAGATGGTGCAGAATAACTTTGGCAATTGGCATTTCGCTCGCATGCAATTTTGTGCGCAATCATAAGTTTCCTGTTGGCAAACAAAAACAAAAGCACTAAGAGATAACGGCACACGCCAATTGCAATTTCAAATCAAATTCCATTGCGCCTTCCAGTCATTTTGACTGGAACAAAGCGAACTCTTGCGCAATTCATGTCATTAATAAATCAAAATGAGTGCAACAAAATAGTAATCTTGCCACGAACACATGGCAAATACCCTATAACTCCACCAACAAGATAAAATAACTTTTCATTAAAAAAAAAAAAAAACATTTCATATCATAAGATTGTTTGTTGGTGAATATACTCAGAAGAGGCTTGGCAGGTGAAAGCTTTTTAATGTTTTCTTAGATTTCTGAGATTGTTAGAAAACAATATTGATTAAAAGATTAATGATTACAATACATAGATACCAGAGGAAATACTCGAAAATTTATATTCCTTTTTTACTTTTCCAATTTTTTCTAATGGCTAATAATTAAAAACAATTTTATATTCTGTCGTACAGAATTATTATATTCTATAATTTTGCTTTCATTCTAATAGTTTCTTTAATCTGTCGGTAACTCATTTTTCATACTGGGTATTGGTCTGATTGGTTTACCAACTTATTAATTGCATTGCCTGGTTTTTGCTATTGTCGCTGCAGTTATTTCTCACTAATTTATACCAACGATATAATTTAGTATTCATTGTCTTTTCGAAATAACCGTAACATTGCTGTTCAATTCTGTTGTTTCTCTTTAATGAAGATTTCGTTGTCGTGTATCTGTGTCTGCTGCTTTCTTCCCGTTCTAATTAGTGCCCATCTCAAGCAGCAACCCGTTATTCATTAATGAGCTACTCGCTATTTATTGCCTAGTTTTTTTTGGTTTGTTTTTCGTTTGTCGTTTGTCACGGCGCGACGCATCGTCACCTCGAAAAAAAAAAAACAGAAACGCTTTTCCACACGTTCCAGTGAAAACTTCACAACTGGACCTAGGCCTTGGCTATCGGTCAGGCCTCAGTGAGTCTTCAAGTGTGAAACGAAAGGGAAATTCATCCACATCATCGAAACACAACAGGTTTATGAAGTGTTACGATCTCTAAGCATAAAACTAATTAAATTCATTGGCGTAATGTTTGTTGTCAAAACTCTGTCAATTATTTTTACATCAAAATCAAATCAAGTTATCAACTCTAATGTGGCTCATAAATATTTACAACGATTCCTTCGATAAACAAGCAATTTATGGAGCCATAAGTTGAAGCTGAAAAACAATAGAACAAGCTGTTGCAAATGTTTCGAGTGCCGCTTAAACAAATTTGCTTTAGATAAAAGTGAGCTTAAAGTCTATTCAATCGGTTATTTATTGAGTGGGAAATGGCACGCAACTGTTACGAGCTCGAAAGGTGCTCGAGCACTGATATTAGCTATTAACGTAAATGTTGAAGTTGGCGAAGGTCGATGGAAACTTTAGCAGTACAGGAATGTTTTTATAAAAATGTTAATTGTAGTAATTTTCAAGTGAAAAATGTTAAATATGGAATGTTAATTAGGAAATGGTAACAGGAAAATGAAGAAGAGAGGAGAGCAATTAAGGACAGAAACAACGAGAAAAATCCTTTTTTCATATTGACTGCCGATCATATTTGAAATCAAATGAGAGAATTATTTTTTGAGTCAAAATACCCTTTAAATCATATGTTTTTGAATGATATATATGATAACAAAGAATCGTAACATACGTTTAATAATAAACTTAACATAACTGGCTATACTTATCATAACTGGTTATTGAGTGCCTCAGCTGTTAAGCCTAACAGAGAGGCGCAAGAATCTTAACAGCTTATGATTATATTAGCGAAGCCTTTACAATCAATAAATAAATAAATTAGAGCATTAGAAAGCTATTTCCGTATTCATAGGCCATAGATCAGCAGAGAGTCTTTGAGAAACTTCTCTTTATTATTCAACAATTTGGAATGCAGTAGAATCAAGAATTTCTTTGCCTGGGAATAGTAGAATTCACACACTCTATGTACTCGGCTGCATAACGGCAAAAGAAACGAAGCACATACCGATAGATATAAATATTTCTAAATGTAGAGAAGGAGGGACGGAGTGCGAAAGCCCAGCATAAATTGCAATCGTCTTCGAAGAGCATAAACACAAAATACTCATTAAAAAACAAAACACACACACACACATACACATTGACCATTTCCCCAGCGCACGAAGCGGAAACTTGCAGCAAAAAAGACAAAAGACTGTTGCTCGTGCTTAAGTTTTTATTATATATTTTAAATAAGAAAAAAGTTATTAAATGCAAAGACGCAGAAACATGCATAAAACAAAACGAAAAATATTAAAAAAATGAAGAAAAAAGTTAAAAAAAGAAAAAACATTTCAGAGTTAAGAAACTGTCGCAAACTGTGCTTAAATCGGTTTAGCTTGTCTTAATTGCAAAAGCTTGGACATTGCTGGAATACCCTATAGGCACTTGGTGTTACGGGTATGCCGAAGCTTTCTGTTTGAATGCTACAACGTCAGTCATCAACATGTTTATTTCTAATTTTGAACTCAGATCATTGAACTATTAAAACATGAACTCCAATGTATGATCGGAAGCAAGCAGAAAGCTCCGCCTTGGCTCATAAAACAATACGAACTAATCAGAGGGTATCTGCTGGTTGGGCTTTTCTAATTGGAGTGCTCTTTCATGCCTTTTTCGCCCAGTTTTTCATTCTCTTTTTAATTACAACAAAAAATCATCATAAACGCGATTGCAAAAGCTTGCGCTCTGAGTCTTTGAGTGCGCCTGTGCACCTCGATTAACCCACGACCTTTAGTTCAGCGTGTGCTTTGAATGCCCGAACATCATCATCAACAGTCTTTCAGTCAGTCAGTCAGTCAGTCAGTCAGTCAATCAGTCGAGCTCTGCTTGATGCTGCTGTGTGTTTGCTGTTTTCATTAAAAGTAAAACTTTTCACATTAAAAATGCCCATAAAATTGCACTTTAATGTTTGCTGTTGGTGTTTTCTGTGTGTTTTTTTTTTTTTTATTTTTTGTTAGTTGTCGCCAGTGTTTCTACATTCGCCTTTTGCTCGACTTTGTCCAATCCACTTGTCGGAGCCGGGCTGACTGCTTGGCAACCGAATGAAGCACAAAATTAAATTTCAAATCGTTGCGCAGGTTAATAATTTCAATTTGACCTCTTTGCTCATGATCTTTGCGACAGTTTTTAGTGACTTCGTTTGTCAGACGTCGTTTTACTCGTTTGATGTCTCACTGAAAATTGGCAACGTTGCACACAGTGCTTGGCTTATGTAGATTTGGTAAATATCTAGAGAGCCTCTCAAGTTCATAAGTGTTTCCTTAAGTACCTAATTTCGTATCAACTGAAAATTGGCAACATCGGATCTTAAAATTTGCAAATTATTGCCGATGAATATCGCCTCAGCAAATGTGATGCGAATCCGATATGGCACTTCAAGTGTTTTTATTAGTTGAAATCTGGCAACGTCGCACTGTCTAATTAGAAACTTGCCTTGCGAATTGGCAACGTCGCTGCAAATTTGCAAATTTCCAATTGGCAACCATTTGGATTGCATTTGCTGCCAATTCGCCTTGGTTGGCATTTTCTTTGAATTGCATACGTAATTAGCTTTTCGTTTCGCCAGCTGTCAAGGGTTCAAAATATTGTATATGCAGCCACTCACCTCTAAACCCTATTCGCACCTCGCTCATCCATAATATTTGTTTCCTTATCCACTTCATTGTTTTTTTATTTTTTACTTCTTTTTTTTTAGCCATATCCAATGGGTATCTGAGCAGAGAATGCAGTGCCATCAACTACGCAGCGACAGCAATTGCAACTGATAGCAAATAGCAGAAAGCCAACTCAAGTTCAGACTCGGAGCGAGCCACCTCACAGATACCCTTTAATTGCGAGAGATCAAAGACAGAGATAATCTCATCAACAACAACAATAACAGCAACCACAACAACAACAATTGCTTCAATAGAAACAACAACAACAACAGCAACATGCAGGTGCCCGAGCACGTTGTCTCCCTCTACATAGCCACATGCGGCCAAAACGGACCCGGCCTTGGCTCGGATGAAAAGGAAATTATACTGATGGTCTATGTGCTGCTCGAAGTGGCAACGGGACAGGTGAGTTTACGAGCCAACACACCTGTTGACGCCACTGTTGAAGCCCTTCAGCGAGCGTTGTTGAAGCTCAGCTCTAAGCGCCGCCTACTGAGCGACGCCATTTTGTGAAGCGTGTGCGCTGTCGTCGCTTAATTAATGAATACCCGCACACACAAACACAAACGAATGTTTTTGAACACACACACACACACACACATAGACACGCAATAATACGTTATTGTTGTATAAGCTGCACTTTCAACTGTGCGCATTGATTATGTTACAACAACAACAACAACACAACAGCAGCAAAGACAACGTCAACTCGACTTTGATTCGTTTAAAAACTACAAGTACTTAGTGAGCGCAACTGAATAAATATAGACTCGAATATACCCTGTAGAGCAAGTACAAATACTTATACAGAACTGGTATCTTAACAACTCTGAGCTATACTTAGAGATATATGTTGTATGATGTGGTACATTGAGATATACTCGACTGATATTGAATCAGTCTTAAGTATATCCAGCCGAAGCCCTTAGTTACCACTGCTCAATTTTGTATCAAGATATGCTTCTGACTTATTTAGTGGGGTTGAGCTCAGTTCACATCTTATTAGCCATAATGAATAATTTATATTTATAATACTGCCTGAATTTAAATGTCAATAAATCTATATTCTAATGGAAACGTTTAAAGCTCAATATTAATCAGACGTACAATTATAAATTTGCATTATAATTAGTTCACTTTTATACCAAGAAAGTTGTTGAATTTTAAATTTGAAATAGCTAAATAGCTAAAGATATTCCAAATTCGAAAAATTCGAGATTTTCTAAGTTTTTTTTTGCAGTCGTTACAGTTTAGTGAAAGAATAAAGTTCTATGCTACTCTATGCCATCCGTCTACAGGGTATTCAATTGATATGAATGTTGAGCCTGTTGATTTCTGCCATTTGCTTGAGCAGTTCAGGGAGCATTCCATTGGTCTTTTCGATATAGTAATCAACGACAGCTTTGAGCTGGCAGTGAGAGATGGGGCGGAGGCAAAAAGGCGGGCAGCCCCTATCCGGCGACTATATAAATATAAGTATAGCCCATAGTCAGGCCGTATTTGCATATTTTGAGTTTGCCAAGCGATTGACACTAATTGTTTAAAAATGAAAATGACTAAAACGACGCATCGTCTAAGCTATATGGTGTGCTACCCATTGCGAAATCCCTACAAATAACCTCGCAACCCAGCGAAACCTATATGTATATATAAAAAAAAATATGACTTTGTGCAACACGTGTATTTACCTTTCTAAAAGCAACCGATTCCAAGTAATACTTCAGTTTTTAGCTTAGTTCATGTACTAAGAGTCTAAACAGCTGGAGGTTTACTATATAAATGTATATCGTTTTATTGCTAAAGTTTTCGTATTTATTATGCTGAAATATAATAATCAGAAACATTAAAAAGGGTTAAACTACAAAATTGGAAAAACTTTGTTTATTTTGAGCGTGTCAGGTTGGGGTTATTATAAAGCTTATTTTGCTTACAATATAAATCTCTAAAATATTATTAACACTTAACTAATTTTTGTTTATATTTTTTATATATCATAAAAAATTACACAATATAATATATATGATATAAACAGATGGAGATTGTGTATAACTGCATTATAGCCGCAAAATGTGCACCTATCATAGCTTTAGAGGTAGAAAGTATACAAATTGCAGATCAATTTATTGGCTATTTAAAAAGTTATTTATGCTTTCGTGCACTCAACATGTCGAATTAACAATTTATCAATAAATCCATATAAAAGGTGTAAAGTTGGTTCGAATTGCTGGGCATTACATTATAATCGGTTTCAGAGATGTTTAAATTATCCTTATTAGAATGAAAGTAATATTTTTATAAATTTATATAGTAAACAATTTCATAGGATTTTTATTACAAAATGATTCGAATTAATGGATGGAATATTCTTGACATTATTCAAAAATTTTTTTGTTTTTATCCACTCTTATAATAATTTGCTCCAAAAACTTTCCAACTAAAAATGTTGCTTATGCTTGCTATTTTCTCAGCTATTTTCATTACGTTGTCTTTTCAAGTGATTGCTTTTCATAATGGCTTTTCCATTGCATAATCAAGCTCTGCAATTTTCCATTCCAGAGGCGTTTACACATTTTTCAAATCAAAGCATTAATAAACGAAAATTGGCTTTCGCATGGGATTTCGCAATCGATTGTCTGCATTTGATTTGGGCACAGTATTTGACTTAGACTTCTCACTGGAAACTCGACAGTTTTATATTTTCATTTTATTATTTTTCCCTTGTTTTTCCTCTCTTTTTGTTTTTGCACTTTTCATCGCTTTTATTTGCATGCAAAACAAAAAGCGAGTCTTGGGCCAGCGTCTGGTCAATAATTTCCATATACGCAATATTATTTGCAAAATGCTTGACAGCACGTTACGTAGACAAGCTCTGCAGCAGCCCCTCCCTGCAATCCTCTAGCTGCTAGGGTATAGAGAGTTAGCTGCGTGTTTGGCAAGAAAATGGCTTGACAACATATATATGAGCCCCTGAGTAGATGTCTGTGCATCACTGGGCTGGCTGGGCCTGTATTTACTAGCATTTAACTGATGTTTGTCTGCCTCGCCATAGGCTTTACGTCTAGATCCGTCAGCCTGAAACTTTTGTTTTTTTACGACTTGAACACGCAATATACGTTTCTGTAAGTGCATCAGCATTTTTCTCTTTTTTCCGATTCGGATGACATTAAGTGCTTTTTAATGGCATTGCCTCTCGAGAGATGTTTTAAACGTCTCGGAATTATCTATGGATAGGGTTAGTACTCGGGTCTTTATTTATTTCGGGGTCTCATTATTAGCCACGCTTTTGGCCAAATTATGATTAATTTTCTAAACGCTGGTGGTAGTAGCAGCCAGGCAAAACGAATTCAAATTGGAATTTTTAAGTATATATATACATATATGTATGTATATATGTGTGTGCTTACATTCATATATACATACATTTAGACTTTCGCAAGTCGCAAGACTTTTCGGTTTACTCTTTGGCCGTTATTATGGTAATTTCTGCGGTGAGTCCCCGGCTTGGGAAGGCCAGACACACTAAAGTTCATCAAAATTTCATTAAAATCTGTCGCTGTGGAAATTTTTGAACGTTTTGTTTTTGCTTTTTAAATATTTATTTATATTTTGCGATCAGAGTTCGGTAGGTCAAACGCGTTCGAATAGCCAGCTGGCTGGCTTTCGAAACTGCTGAGGTTCAGGCTGGCAGGTGTTGGGCATGCGGTCCTAAATGGCGTGGAACAGCTCAGCGAGTCCCATTGTATAAGACTTGCCAAATTATAGTAAAACAGTTTTCGTTTGTTCAATATAATATTATAATAATTTGCTTATTTTTTGCAAAATAATATATTAAATTTATGCGAACATCGGGCTAGTTGGAATTTATTGTTGTTAAGCGGATGAAAGTTACCGGGTCCTAAAAGCCGATTAATAATAGCTGGGAATCAAAACTTTCTACGGACATGAATCTGCGCCACACACTTGACACACACACGGCTATATCTCTCGGGGCTATAGTACGAAAACTGAATTTTTATATTGTATTTAGATACGCCTCTATGGGCTGGTCTCATTTGCCGACTTAACGCCCAGATGTCATCCATTTGATTTGTAGTCCCTTAACTACATGCGAGAATTGCTGAAGTCTCTGCGCATAGCAAGTCAAAAATCAAGCTGGACTGTGACTCGACTAGCAGATACCTATCGTATATGAAGCTCACTTGAAGTTTAATTATAGAACTATTTATACTATGAAAGGCATTATGATCGAAATGGTTGTATATCCAAGTTCTCAATTTTTGCTTTTAACATTGCTCATAGCAGTTGGAGTTAATAAACAGGGCTTGGAATGGGGGCTGGATGAGTGAGTAAATTTTAATTTTTATTCTGTCAGTAACAACTTTCTTCACATATAAGTATACCCCGTCTGATCACATTCAACAAATACAGGGTATTGTGATACTAAAACGAAAACTCACTGAGCCACAACGGCGCCGTCATCAAACTGCTTTTAGCTGGCCACAAAGCATTAGTTTTAATGGCTTATGAAATATCTGTAAAATGTATACATAGAACAGCCGCCGACCATAACCGAAATGGAATAAAATTAAAAACCCTTTCTAATTACTGCAGAAGAGCTTTGATCCAGCTGTTGGCAGCTGACGCATGGCCATTGCCCAAACGTTACACAAATCCAATAATTGAGGGCCCCCAGCTTGACTCTATGTGTCTGACATTGACATGTCTATATATATCTAATATAGTTTCTTGATTTCTATATGCAATTAAACTGCCAAATGGAGCGCAAGCTTCACGTTTTGGGCAGAGCATATCGTTGATTAGCATTCAAATTTCATCAAAGAATATAATTAAACATATCGTATAGGCATACGTATGTGTATATCATATATATATATATATATATATTTATATATGTATATTTGTATATGTATGCAGTGCCCACAATGCGACAAAGTATAGAAATATTTGATATTTATCTTGATTTCGGTTTAGTTACTGGTAATATTGGTTATGTTGGCCCCATAGATCACAGAGTATTCTTACTAGGAATAATGATTGACTTTAGTCATCATATAGAGACGTTTAAAATACCTTTGCTAGTGATCTATAGTTTTAAGAAAGCATACTGTTAAGTAAAATCAAGGTTATTAATTATTAGAAATATCAATTAAATTTATATCTCCACATGTATATAAGTATATATATAATAGAAAAGATTTCCATCCAGTTCTTCATTAAAATCAATTGCAATAGTACAAAATATTTCTTTTCAGCGATATTTTTAATTTTAAGATGAGATCCTATGGTTATTTTTTTAAGCGTCTCTTGGCTCATCTTATTTCGAAGCTGCCGTTAGTTAAATGTGTGTAAATTGACGTTGAGTTCATTGAACCCGTTCGGACAGCCAACTGACCGAGACAATTTGTTGCTTTCTAAACTGAAAACGTAAGCTGAAAATCTGTCGAGAGTTTCCTTCCGTGCGAAAAACTTCCTCTCATTCAGCACGAATTTTCTCCTCGAGTGAAGTGCTATAGATTTCTTGCATCAGCAAAATTGCCTTGGATTGACAGATACTTACACTCTCACACACACACATGCACAGGCAGTTAGCGTAATTGGCATGTTAATTACAGGCTGGTTATGACTCGAATGGCAACAATTAAACTTAATTAACATTCGTGTGCAGCCCGGTAGGGGGGGTGGGGAGGGGGACTTTTGAAAATGACACAAAGAGTGCAGCTTTTGCATAGAGTTTTTATTGTTTCTCGCGAATTGAGCTGAGAGTGTGATTGGCGATTCAGTTTCTTCTAGGCCAGGCCAAGATGTCTGCATTGACACTCAGTTAATTTCATTGAGTTTTCACTTGGCTGAGGGGGCCACGGGGCCTATCACACGACACAGAACTGGAACTCTTGGCACGTTTTCATTGATCTAGAAACGGCGGCGTCGGCAGTGTTTAATAGATCGCTTAATCTGTATCACATATTCCGGTTTTGATCTTATCTATATACTTGTATAAATATATACTTGGCTTTTTTCAATGGGTCAATACGAAGTGGTCTAAATTTTCCATGATTGTGAATGTTTGAAGTATGACGAAAACTTTTTACATTTCTCTCCTCTCACTGACTCACTCTTTAACTTGCCTCTCTCTTTCTTCATCTCCCTCTCTCTCTCTCCCTCTCTTTCTCCTTCTCTCGTTGTCTCAGCTTTGTAGCGTATAATTAGCTTGCGGGCTTAACCCCACTTTGAACCCACCCGAAGGCGAGAAAATCGTTTTTTCCTTGCTTTCATTCTTGGGTTTCTGTTCTTGTATTTGTTTTTTCATTTTGTTGAATTTAACATCAGGCGACGAACTCATAAATATTTCATACACGGAATCCTACCTAGTGCGTGCATCGTGTTATATATTCAAAAGCTATGCAAATCGATGGCATCAGAAGTCAGAAATCAGTAATCCAAAAGAAAACAAAAATGGAAAATAAAAAGAATTTCAAAAACAGTTTTCTATATGTTTAGTTTTTGCTGTAGCTTGAGTCTTTTTTTACATTTGTTTATTTCCCTTTTTGTGTATTTTGCATAGCTCAGTAGCTACCTGCAATCGCTTTCGGAGTCGGTTCTCCATTTCTAATTACTAATGCCCCATTCCCGATACCAAATTCCGAATTCCAAATCCGATTCTGAGCACACATCCGCTGACGCAACCATCAACGTCTCACCGTAGGCCTGTTTCAAAGTAATGTGCCTCTAGTTCAGTTTTTTGTTGAATATGTTAAACAAATTTTGCACCTTGATTTTCATGAATCATGGGGAAACATAGAGCCCCGCAGGAAAGACCGTGGCACCAAGCTTCAGCTGAGCTCCGCTCACTAGAAGACTAGTCAGAGGTTCCCTATCTAGCGACAATATTTGGTGCTGATATTCATGTTATATATCGTAGCAAACGATTTTTTTTTCACAGTTCCCATTTAATCTAATAACAAGTTCTGCCTGCCCCACCTTGAGAGCCAACTGCTTATCAGGCGTAAGCAGGTAGCAAAGTGTTTATCTTACGATCTAGTGGGGATAGTGTAATTTAGCTGTAAACTGTGCAATACATTAACATTAGACATTTCGGAGTTAGAGCACTTTGTACTTATAGTAATTTATATCTCAGTTTAATATATTCTTATTTTGGTTTATGTTGTCTAATCTTTGCTCTTTTTTATCTTTCGTAGATCATTGGCACCAAACAAATACTCGTACGCCCTGATGGTTACTTCATTAAGGATCGCACCATATCTAGCTCATCGGACAACTCGAATGCTACAAACAACACAGCCTGCTCGCCGCCACTAGCCATAGGCTATGCCGGCGACAATAGCTCAAATAACAACAGCAACAACATCAATGCAACAAACAACATCACAAATGCAAGCGGCAGCAGCGGGAGCAGCGCCACGAATGGCATCTGCCTCAGCACCCTGGAGAACAGCAACGAGCTCATATTGCCCATCGCGGAGGCTCAGTCAGCTGGGAAGCCCCTAGCCGAAGCGATCGAAGAGGTGAGTAGGGGGGGAGAGGGAGAAGGAGAGCAGGAGATATATGACAAGAGATGCAGATGTTAAAATGGGAAAGGCCTGAGTGGGGAGCAAGGAACGCATTTTAAATGGGTCAAGAGATCGACAGAGAGTGAGAGAGAGAGAGAGACGGGTTTAAAGTGGATATAAATAGGAACAGTATAACTGGGTCAAAGAGGATAAACAGTAAGCAAGCAAAAGGTATGAGAACAAGAGCAGAGAACAATACAAGGAATGCGGACTCCTTAAAAAAAGAGGATGCAGAATGAAGACGGAATGATAGCCAGATGATAAAGTTAGAAATCTGAAAGATATTCGACATATATTGGGTAAAGAATGGCATACAAATCAGTCTAAGTGAACTGACTGTTCAAACATGCACATTATAGAAGGGGACATAATTCACACTTCACATTCGCAGCTATCGCGCGTGGGAGTCGAGTGAGCGCAGTAGATAAGATTAGTGTAAAAGAGGCATGCTCACAAGGGAAAGAGCGAGAGAGAGAAAGGGTGTCAGATTGAGTGTGATAAGGTAAGAGCAAGAGTAAAATTGACAAAGAGAGACAAAGAGAGAGTGATATAGAGTAACGGAGAGAAAGAGATTACCAGAGCACGCGCTATTCTATATTTCATTAACAACCCATGTGATAATCCCAGCTGATCTTCGAACCAGTCCGGTCGCTAGCCTAAGACTGGAAAATTCGTAGATCCAATGATAAGGGAACGCCATAAATTGTTCAATAACTGGAATCGTTGGGATGTTTCTTCTCGTAGAGTCATTGGAGATTGCATATGGTTTCGTTTTTCCCTTTCGCCCCTGGACAACGCCACTGATTGGGAGCTGTAGAAGCGTTCGACTCGAAATCTTATCAGACTCCCTGATAAGCAGTACGTTGCGCTGCTACTTGAGCACTTCGACAAGCTCCGCAGCCCCCCTTGTTCACGATTTCTCGTTACGGAAATGTAAACGCTTGTAGGGTAAACACTGATGTAGCACCAAGTAGATGTTAAAGATAAAGATTCTCTCGGCTCGGAGCATGAGTATTGTAAACTTGGGTGCAGCAGTCGGTGATACATTCACGTGTGTGCTATATGCATTTGAAATAAATTCCATGAACTACGTATATTAACTAAAATCAAAGCAACTGATTATGGGAATGACTAATTATGCATATCGCACATATAAATTTTAAGTGTTTCGCTATAAACCTAGATATCGAGCCGCTAATATTCGTTCACGAAGTGAAAGAGAGTCTACAAACCTGAAATTTGGAATGTTTGTCTGATAAAACTGTTTAGATGCTGATACACCCACTAGGGGCACGCCAAATGGTACAATACTATATCTGGTATCTTAGAATCGCAACTAATTAAAGGGAGTGATAACTTTGAATATATACGCTCATTGGCGAATATATGGTAGATCTTTCTATTCCCAATCGGCGTATAACTTTATCTACTTTATCTACAGTTTCAGTTTCCAATTCAAACATTTAGCACGTGAGTTGCTTTTAAATGCTTTGTAGCACATTTGTTTTTTCCTTCTCTATAACTACTTTCTTTTTATCTAATATCATGTATATAGAGTGGCATTTAGAGTATCAAGCATTGTAGCAGTCATGAAATCGAAGCCCATAATAAATCCAATACTTACATTTAGAATGGGGCTTGCGTGCGACCTCCAACAGAATACCCTTATGAACTCTATAATCTCAAAACTAGAGAGATGCCTAACTAACTTGGATCATTAAGACGCTGTTGTACTCTGCACCCGAGTGTCATTAATCTACTTTATGGAGTGTGTTGACGAATGTACGTCAATTAGATGTCATATTACACATATGTATGTATGTATGTGAATGCAACTTTGGCAGCCGATCCGATCCGTAAGCGACACGTGACGTAATGCCAGAGACAAAGAGAGAAAGAAGAGAGAGGGAGAGTAAGGGAAAGGGAAAGCGCGTTTAGCTGTCGGCTATTGTGAGCGTCTGCTTTGGCTGGCATACTAATTTGCCTGGTCAATACACACTTGGCTATTAAATGACGAGAACGCTGTTCTCGCAAATATTTGCCCAGGGGAGCGTCGCTGCATAGGGCCGGCCAGCTGAGAGGAGGCTCAAAGGCAAGCTCCGAGGCCGCTCAGGGCTAGCTCAGAGACAAGCTCTACTCAGAGATTAACCCAAGCTAATGCGACATAAAGCTGCTTGTTATGTTTACTCACGATGACATGACAAAAAAAAACTATAAAAACTATAGCTAAAGCGATTTGTTGTTGTTTCTGTTACTTATTTTCCATGTAATTGACAATAATTGCAGCAACAACAACAACAACAACAACAACAATAACAACAGCAACAACAACATCAATATCATCAGAAACAACAAATAATAAACGGGTTTAAACAAATTGCATTCGTAACCTAGAAAATTGCACCAAAAGAATTTGCATACAGCCAAATAATCCCCACAAACCTTTCGTCAGTTCTTAACCGTTGAACTTTGAGTTTTGACTGAGGTTTTATTATCATCGTCATTGCCATAATGTTCACTAAATATATAATATGTATATACACATCCATATATGGGGTACATATCTCTTATCGGGTTTTCACTCAATTAACAGTTAATTCATTTCGTATTAATGGAATATAGTATTTGTTAGGAATGTTTTTGCTGGTCCGTTTAAATATACAAAATATTAAAAGGCATTCGTGAAATTTATTTTTTATATTTTATAAATATTTAATTCAAGTCTAAATTAGAAAAACCCTTCAGTTATCTTAACATTCCTGCAATTTGTTTTTACGGCAGAAAATAATCTTGTCATTAGTAATAAATACAAAATAAAAAGACTTAGAATGGGCCATAACAGTTATTTGATCGATTTTTATGATTGATTATTATTATCAATAGTAAATCTATAAATAAATAGCTCGTATGTCACATTTCAAATTTCGTGGAGTTCAAATGAACGGTCGGACGGATCTAGATCAACCCAGCTTGATCAAGACTATAAATAGCTGTTGGGCTCTGCCACGCCCCCTTCTGTCTGCTAATCTGAAACCCTATTTTTAATGGGCTACATCTAGTTTATAAGCTAAATAAGAAATCAGTGTATTTTCCATTAATTAATCTGGGCTCAAATCAGGTTTATATCATAGAGCGAGCAAAACAAATTCTTTGGGTAATACCTACTAGTATAGTAAAGATAAATGTGTACTCGAAAGAGTTCTACTACCCGCTTTTATATATATACATATATGCGTATATATATATTGTATAAGTGTATCCATTGTATTATCTCTGGTTAAAGATTTTGTTTTATAAGAAACGTAAGTTCCATGAGCACTTATTAATAGACTTGGATAGATCGAAGATGGCAACATATCTGAAATGGTCCATTTACAAAATAATCAGTCCAATTGAATTTGATTTATATCCGTATGTTTTTTGTTTCAGTTCGATGGTTATCTACGCTCCTTATCGCTGCACGACACAGAGATCAAGCTGATCACCGACGGGCAGCTGCCGTTGCGTCAATGTCTGCATCGGGAGGCCTGCGCCAAGGATGTGGAGCTGCCTGCCTATTACAACAGATTCAGTGATCTGCGCAAAGAGTTCCAGCGCTACAAGTCGGGCGATCTATCGCGTGCCCTCGTTCCACTCAAGGACATCAAGAAGATGCTGCAGTCACCTGTGCTGCCCATGCCGCAGTCCATTGGCGAAATGCTTAAAGGTGAGTTTGCGTTGTTTTCCACTTGGCCTCGATTCGCTAATGATTTCTTTTGTATCTCCATTATGCAGAGCTGAATGCAACACCTGTGGAAGATAATGATTTCTATATACGCGAATCTCGCGATATGGTCACTGTGATTCAATCATTGCTTCAGGCGGGTGAGTTTAGTTTGGGTTTTTCTGCTTTTTAATTGAGAAATAACTTACATTTATTTATGATTTATTTTAGGTCATAAGTTCGATACTAATGAAGTCGTTAATCTTGTGCTGGAGCCTGGAATTTGGTAAGTTGAAATAAATTAGTGAGTGAAAGAAACACGATCCACCTTAGCCATCAGCTAGGCAAAAGTTGGGGAATTTTTTGATAATAAAGATTTGATTCTGTTATTCACAATCAAGAGATAAATAATAATTAAAATAAAAATCATAATAATAATGTTAAAAATTTAACAGTAATTAAATATTTTTTGTATTCGTATTTGAAAAAAAATTGAATTGACTTAAATATTTGATTGTCTTTGTATGTTCTGTACAAATGTAAATAATACAACAAATAATACGATAATGAAATAAGAAATGAAATAATGGAGCCGTAGATAGCCATGAATTAATTTGTAATAACTTTTTGAATAATGTTTATTGAACTATAGAGTCAATTCATATTTTTATTGTGAGACATTTCTGCCATATCTTTACTACATTCTACATTCCGCATTTACTTATGCCGAATTTAATTTGTTCATATGTAAATTGCTAATTTGGTATGGTACTCATTTTATATTTGTATATATAATTTATATTTGTATATATATATATATAAAATAATTCAAATGCTGAAGTATTGGAGTACATAGAACATCAATCTTATTCGCTTCGCACAGTAACATTGTCTACTGCTATCTCATGGAACAGATCAATTAGGCCCAGCCAGTTAGAATCAATATTATCTATCATGATCTGCATAATATTTACAATATCCAATCTTTTTATTGGAAGATATTTTTAATTTTATTTGTATAAAATATATTTAATTAGTAATAAAAGTGAGCAAGAATGGATTTTGAAGTAGATTTCAATTTCAAATGCTTACAAGATTTATATATTAAGATTTATATATTTATGAAACTCAAAATTGTATAGCTTAAGGAGAGACACACCTTATTTAGTGCATATGTATATGTATTAATGAACATTAGTTTCTCGAAATTTTTAAGTTCATTAGACTTATACTTACTTTGAGACTGGAAATAGTGTAGAGCTCCCAAGATCTCTCAGATCACATTTGTATATATATTAATATCTATATTAGTAAAAGGAACGAATATCAGTAAAAATACATTTCAAATATCATATGCGATAAGTCACATTTTACTTAAGGTAGCGCTGACTCAATTCATGTAAGAGAACTTCAGAGACTGATTCAGTACCTGCCTTCGCTCGACTGCACACTCTTTCATTCAGCGAGACTCACTCAACGTCTCACTCTCTGAGTGGCACTCAAGTCCGAGTCTCAATTTCAAGCAGAGAGTCATTCTAGACATTCAGTTCTAGAGCAGCGGACAGTCTTTTCAATGCTCCAGTTTTGTGTTAATGTCTGCACTATTTCAAGTCAGCCCAGCCCGAAAACACTCAACATGCATATATAAAAAAAAAAAAATGAGAAAATTATATATTAAAAAAAAAAAAAATGAAAATAAGACCATTCAGAAAAATAAATATTACTCAGGGCTGACTGTGAGCCAAGCGTCGCGACAAAAATCGTGGAACGGATCGCGGCTCAGTCGGCGATTGGATCGGTGCGCGATAAGAACTCGTAGCCGGGGCCCATCTCTCAAGTGTAGGAAATTAGAAACTCATCGAATTGTGAGAGTCCCTGATGAATTGTGACTATTGTTATCGCCGAAAGGAAGAAGAAGAAGACGGCGAAAAGAAAAAACAAACAGATGAAAATGAAGTGAAGTAGAAACACGTTTGCCATAATCTTTAGCTCGACGAATAAGTGTGTCACATAAATAGAGTAGAAGCTCTACTGGGAGGCAAAAACTCTGAAATAAAAACCCATTAAAAACAATTCCAATTAGCGCTCAGGTAAGGCAAATCAGTGCAAAACATTCACGAATACCATTTCAGATTATGTGCCACAAAATTATGATTAAAGTCGACTTTTTGTTCTTCAACATTTGTGCTGTCGCTGCTGCTTCTGATTATTCATGTTTTTGTTTGTTTGTGCTGAGACAGCCTCAATGTGTGTGTGTGTGAAAAGTCAGCAAAAATGTTTATGTTCTTGAAAGAACGAAACGTGACTTCAGAGAAGAAACTTAAAAACTATATAACTCGGTATACAAAATTCCACAGACGCCCAAGTCTATTACAGGGTACAGCTTTGGCATTTGTCAAATGTAGCCTCTATATAGAAACGAATACATTTATAAATATACATGTACATGTATGTATGTACATATATTTATGTGCCTTAGCTCCTCTTACTTTACAACGAATGTGTCTGAAATTGTAAACTGAAACTGAGCTTTGCATTCCTTCTGGTATTTCTCTTACAGCTCAATTGACGACGAGGTGGACGGCAATTGCATCGTGCGTGCTCGTGGTTTGCCCTGGCAGAGCAGCGATCAGGACATAGCCAAGTTCTTTCGCGGACTCAACGTAGCCAAGTGAGTAGCAGCAAAATGGAGCTGTTTTAGTAATCTAAAATGTGTCTAAATAGAATAGAAGTTTAATTACACTTAATGACATAGAGTGGACTGAATTCAATGAATTTTGATATGGTTGTTATATGATAATAGTCTTCTATATACACGGTGCGCTGATTTAACTGTATGTTAGATTAAATTGATTCTCTTTGTCATCGCATAAATAAATGCTCAATCAAAGCATTCGATTGATCGATGATCTAAGATTTCCAAACTGCAAAGTAACTCTGAGGTTGATGGTTTAACAAAGACTGAAACAGCTAAATTTAAATTGGATATATATTTAAAGAAAAGGGATTTTTAAAATTTAATCTGAAAGTGTTTTTTCACAGTATATGTCTTTTATCACTTTTATACCCTATAAATTTCAATAGAACTTTTTTTACATTCTATCAAAAGAGATCTTTATATTTGGGGGTATTTCAGAAACCGAAAAGTATTTGATACTCTTGAGAGTATGAAATTTATAGATAACAGTTGCCTTGCCATGTCTCGTTGTGAAATCATTGTACCCTCTGCAAGTGTATTCTCACAGGGATCGACGTAACCCATTGATAAGCTGTGCTCGACGCGCAGCTTATCAAAGTTCAGCGGGTCGGCGGCAGATTACGGCCGGCGACCAATGAAATTCTTAGCTATTTGCCAGAATTTTCTTTATCATATGCGCTCTTCATTAAACACACTGCACTCTTCGCTTCTCTCCTCTCGTCTCTCTCTCTCTCTCTCTCTCTCTATCTCTCTCCCTCACGTATGCACATGCAGAGGCGGCGTTGCATTGTGCCTTTCGCCGCTGGGCCGGCGCAACGGAGAGGCTTTGATTCGCTTCGTTTCTCAGGAGCACCGCGACATGGCTCTGAAGCGGCATAAGCATCACATCGGCTCGCGCTACATTGAGGTGTACCGCGCATCGGGCGAGGACTTTCTGGCCATAGCCGGCGGCGCCTCGAACGAGGCGCAGGCGTTCCTCTCCAAGGGCGCACAGGTGATAATACGCATGCGCGGACTGCCCTACGACTGTACGCCAAAGCAAGTGGTAAGTGTGTGGCTGAGACGAGATGACTCTCGACTAGCCTCCTTCGTTCCGAATGTGCTCACGTTCTCTCTCTCCTATTGCAGCTGGAGTTCTTCACCACCGGCGAGTCGCCCTGTCACGTGCTGGACGGCAACGAGGGCGTGCTCTTTGTGAAGAAGCCCGACGGACGGGCCACGGGCGATGCCTTTGTGCTGTTTGCCAACGAAAGCGATTCGCCGAAGGCGCTGGGACGCCATCGCGAGTCAATCGGGCAGCGGTACATCGAGCTATTCCGCTCGACGACGGCGGAGGTGCAGCAGGTGCTGAATCGATCGATGGACCCGAAGACCTACGAGTCGAACAACCACGGCCAGCCGCCGTTGATAGCACAGTTGCCCACCATGCAGTTGCCGTTGCTGCCGCAGGTGGGTGCCGCTGCTGGCCACGCCCTCAACCCGCTGACAGCTAACGCTAGCCACGCTAACCTGTGCCCCCCACTTACCCATGCCCCACAGCATCTCATCACCTCGGGCACCACCAAGAACTGCATTCGACTGCGCGGCCTGCCCTACGAGGCGATGGTGGAGCACATTCTGCACTTTCTGGACGACTTTGCCAAGCACATCATCTACCAGGGCGTGCACATGGTCATCAATGCGCAGGTGAGCGAACGGGATCATCTCGATCCATCTCTGGATTGATCCGAATGTGAAGAAGCTATCAAATAATTTCATATTATTGTCGTTCATATATATCGTGATCTCTTTCAGGGCCAGCCCAGTGGCGAGGCCTTCATCCAAATGGACTCGGAGGACTCGGCGCGTCTCTGCGCTCAGCGGAAGCACAATCAGTTCATGGTCTTTGGCAAGAAGTTCCGGTATATCGAGGTGTTCCAGTGCTCCGGCGATGATATGAACCATGTGCTGAATGGCGGCTTGGCCTCGCCAGTGGCGCCGCCACCTCATCCCAGCCACGCCCAATTGGCCGCTGCTGCTGCTGCTGCCGCCGCCGCCGCCGCCGCTGCAGGCAAACAACCTTCGCTGCTCTCTCCGGGTATGTTAGCTCAACCGCCGCCGCCACCCACCGGCGCTCAGGGCATCGGCTCACACTCGCACACACACCCACACTCGCACACACACGCGCATGCGCACGCACACCCACACGCTGCAGCAGCTGCTGCGGCGGCTGCTGCTGCCGCTCATCATGCATTGCAAACGTCGCCGGCTGCCGCGGCCGCTGCTGCCGCCAGCCTCATGGGCGCCACCTCCCACGCCCCGCTCACGGCGGGCACCGCCAGCGGCTTGGCCGGCTTTATGAGCGCCACGCCCCCGGCCACCCTGTCCAGCCACTCCTCGCTGTCGAGCAGTGGCCTGGCCCAGGGCGGCCTCACCGCCGCTTCGCATGCCGGCTATCCTTTCAATCTGCCGCTGCCGTCCTCTGCCGGCGCCGCTGCCGCTGCGGCTGCTGCCGCCTCCAATCCCGCGCTGCTCGCCCAGCAGCAGGCGCAGTTCATAGCGCAGCACAATCTGCTGGCCCGCCAGCAAGCAGCCGCCGTAGCCGCCGAGCAGCAGCAGCAGCAGCTGTATGCCAACGCCGCCATGCTGCAGACGCATCAGCTGTACATGCAGCATCCGGGCGCCGCTGCCGCTGCCGCCGCCGCTGCCATGGGCGGCCAGCCGCAGTTTGTGTTCATGCAGCGCCCCTATATGCAGCCCTTTCCCATGGGCTACATGTCCACCGCGGGCTATCCGTTCCCAGGCGCCTCCACAGCCGCCGCGGCTGCTGGGGTGCCAGCGGGCGCCGCTGCGCCGGGCGCTGCCGCAGCAGCGGGCAATGCGGCCCTCGCGCTGCAACCGCACTCCATGAAGCGCTCCTATGAGAATGCCTTTCAGCAGGATCCGGCTGGGGCGGCGGCTGCAGCGAGTGCTGCCAAGCGCGCCCTAACTCGACCGCCCAGTAGCGTTTACTCCTACTATAATCCAGGCATTTAGTAGCTCTCCATCATGATTGATGATTGATACAGAAATCTTTGTTATTGATTACTGGATGTACTCAATCAATTTTTATTCTGCTTCGATTATTTTTTATTGTCCTTCCATCAAAATTGAATGATTTTGAATTGATCACTATCTAAAATCAATCACGATTGATTTACTTGCTCGTAGAAGTTATTTTCTATTAGTTTTTAATTCACTTGGTCAATCAAATTGGATTGATTGTTAACTCTTTTCTGTCAATCATTCCATTCCTTCTTATTATGTAGTGATTGATACATCATTACACTTTCAATGGAACTCCGACTCTTCACATACATTCCACGGTTTTATACTCAAATACATTTCATACACTTAGAGGGTCATAGTTTGCCATCAATCAAGATTGATTGGCTTTCATCTTCGGCTCTTGCAATGCATTTTGAGTGGCAATATGGGTATATGGGGTATGTCTACCCTATGTACATGTGTATTTCATTGCTCATCTTGGCAACTCATACATCAACCCACTCACACATATATACACTCACACACTTATACCAGACATTTCTTATTGTAAATTTTTATAGTGAAATTTCGTAGTCGTAAGTCAAACGAAAAGTAAGGAATTTGTTTAAGGTCTAAGCATTACTTACATATATCTGTATATCTAAATCTATACACCGCACACGAACACGCACACATACGGCATACACCCTCCCCACACACAAACATAAACATAAACATACACACACACAGACACAGACACAGACACACACAAACACATCCCGGGCAAGCTAACAAATGTGCAAAGCAAAATTGTTTTCGTCTGTTTCTCGATTTTCTTCCAAATTGTTTGTAAACTAAAAAGTAATGAAGCTGATTCGTGAGCTATATAATATTTAACTACTAAGTGTAATGTGTATGTGCTTGTGTGTATGTATGTGTGTGTCTGCGGGTGTTCGTGTGTGTGTGTGTGTGTGTGTGTGTGTGTGTGCGTGTGCGAAGCGCTACTTCAACAACAGAGGCTAATGTCCTTCAGGTAGCGAGCGTTGGTTGCGTGCTTCCGTCAATCTGCCGGCAAGTGAACGTGTGTGTGTGGGTGCCACGCCCATTAAGTGCAATTCAAAAATTATTATTTAAGCAAAGGCACACACACACACACCCGCAAGCGCTCACTGCCTGAAGAGCATCAGGTGTTGGCTCATGCGTAAAAATCGAACCTAAAACAAAATGTGAAAAAAACAAAACAAAAATATGAAAAAAATCTTTTAGCTTAAAGACTAGCGTGTTACGTATATACCACATATATATACCATATAAAATAATAATAATAATAATGGAATACCTTAGTTTTAAGTCGTACAACTTGTAAAATTGGTTGGTTACACAAAACATTTTTGATTAATATTTAAAAACAACAAAATTAAAGTGGAACTAAGCACTAGAAAACTTTCCTGTGTCCACCTGTAGCTGTAGCCACAGCCACTGCATTGCGATCTGGGCAATAAAAAAGGCTCACACATCAATATCGTAAATGTAAACCCGATATACTTTATACTACATCCCACATATGCTCATTATGGGTTCGCGCAGATCGCAGTGCTCAGCTGTGGACGGTCTCTAACACTCAGAACTCATTTTAAATGGAATTTGAAACTTGATTTTGGACGTATTTTAAATTAAATGATCAACGCATAGACATAGCGAGTATATCGTATACCGTAAATCGTTATATGTATACCATTAGCCGATAAGTGTGCGTAACTGGTGTTAGTCGCATATTGGAAATTCTATCGATATACATATATATCAACTCTGTGTGTTCTCTGTCATCACTAATTTTAGTTTATAGTCAAAATCCCTTTTTATTACTCTCTCTCTCTCTCTCTCTCTCTCTCTCTCTCTCTCTCTCTCTCGTTCTATCTCTCTATATATCTGCCACTCTGACTTTTTACCAATCAGATGCTCGTATAGTATATACATATATAGTATTCGAGCTAATCCCAAGTTGCTTTTATATCATTTGTACGTTCTTAGCGCTTTAGTGTTTGATATATAATTAACTGGCATACATCTTTTAAAATATATATATATATATATATGGTTATGGATATTTTTTGGGTTTATGCTCTAAGTATATATCTACAAAATACGATTATATATAGTATGTCTGTCATTGTCTTTAAAAGGTAATTGTATATGTTCTTACTGGGCGCTATAGATCGCACTTTATAAACCAGAATTGTGTCGAGCAGAGAACCAAATATTAAATTTAGATATTTACATATATTTCTATACATCAAACAAATATTTACCGATCCTAACTCCTCTTCTGCGTCTAACAAACAGTTTTGCGCTGCTTCTTGCATTCCAATATAAACAAACCGATAAAACATAAAAAATAAAATAAAAAAGCATGGGAAAGATTTTTATAGCTTAGCATCTAAAATATTTTAATTGTTAGTTAACTCCTAGTTCATACGACAATCGAGTGGTTCCCCATGGGTTTTTTCTGCAATATACATACATTTACGATCTATGGCTTCCATATAAAAGAAAAAAACTCATAAGCAGCCACTTAAAAAAATATACAACAATTTGATTAATAACATTAATGATAATCAAATACATTTGGAATAACTTAAATAGCTTTAGTACCTAAAACAAATATTTTGAAATTTAGCCTAGAGACAATCGAACTTTTATTACAAATTTTTATACTTCAATAAATATACATTTCGCTACCTGCATATCTATGAACACTCGCCAATCTTATATCTCTTCCTATCTATCCCTCTCTTTGCAATTCTCATGTCACTTAAAGTCAACTTAAAATCTTTCTTATCTGTTTGATATTTTCACTATATTTCCTGATCAATTTATTATCGGCAGTCGAAATTGTTTAATCGATTTCCTTCTCTAGCCCTCTACAATCACGCTCATTTATCACTCATCACTCTCTCTCTCTCACTCATTTCTCTCTCTCTCTCTCTCTTTTGAGATATTTGTACGTATTTGTAACTCTCGGGTCTGGACTTGGGTCTAGCTTTACAAACATTTACAGGCGCATCCTCTCTGGGCTCTTGTCCCTGTGGCCGCAGCGGGTGCTTTATAAAATTTTTGATGGCGTTACGAGTTGCTAAAATGTTGAAATTGATAGATGACTACTGTTGGATTTGAAAATTCTATGGTCTATATACGTTCTTGTTTCTCTTGTATGTGAATGCAACTGCGTAACGTCTGATGGGAAACATCTAATAAGTCATAAGCCGTAAAATGTAAAACGTAATCTGTAATACCAGCTAGCTTTATTCTATAGACACACCCATTTTGTATGTAACAATGAAACGGTAAATTGGAAAGCTATCGACAAGCAATCAAATAAAATCTGATAAACAGTCAATAAGTAATCGATCAGCTAACTAACTTCATAATCGATAATATATAGGTGAATACGCAATCAATCGAGAAGTAATCGATAATCAAATCATTTACAAAATAACAATAGGATATCGATTGACTTTGTCGGTAGATAACTCGTAAGAAAAATAATTGGAAATATCTGATTGATAGCCAATCGATTAATTAGCGACAAGTGTTTATATAGTCTTCGATATATTGCCGATAACAATTCAAGCTGGTCTTCTGCTGCTTTTGTGTAACTCGTTGAGGAGCTGGTTGTGCTCTCGTAGACCTAACTGTAATTGAATATATACTTGTTTGTACCGTGAAATAACGATAACGATAACGATAACTCGACTCTCTACACATACGCCGTCGTTGTTGTCCATGGCCCAGCTCTCTTGCTCTCTCTTTCTCTGTGTGTGTGTACCTGGTTTCTATTTAATTTTTTTATTACATATTTGAAGGCTGGTTGGTGCTTGGATTAAACAAAAAATCAAAAATGCAAAAACTGAACGGGATAAAAACATGTTTTTAAGTTTACTATGTGCGCAAAATGTATCATGGTCTCTGGGTAAACTGGTAAATATATATGTGTAAATCTAAGTGGAAATATATATGTGTGTATTCATATATATATTGATGCTTAAATTTTACATGCATATCCTCAAAATCAAATTACAATTACTCTATACTACATGTCTACTCTACCATATTTTGCAAATGTCTAAACGGTGAGTGTTTTTGAATACGATTATATTTAACTTGAATAACTGTGATGAAACGATAAATGACTTAACAGATAAGAGCACTAACAGCGTATCTGAACTAACACTAACAAGTAAAACAATGTCTACTAAAACTCAACTCTCAACTCAAGTCTGAACTTTTTATTTCTCTTCTACATCTTGTGTGTTTGCTTTATCTTATCCTTACCGTTCGGTTCTTCCTCTTCTTCGAGACTAACACGCTATACCGCTCCGCTTATAATTGAAAAGAAAAATGTTATAGTATACCCAGCCATACTCACAACACTGACTTTCAATTATTTTATTCTTGATCTTTAAGTTTTATTTCGGAATTACGCTTTCGGATTTTAATCTATTCCATATTCCTTCGACAGGTACCACTGTGCTGGGCGCGCATTTCGGTGCTCACTTTCCGGCTTATGGTGCACCCCAACCGCCGCATCACTCTCCGCTGCTGGCCACGCCCCGCGCGCACCACGCCCATGCCCATGCCCACGCCCATGCGCATGCCCATCACCACCATCACCATCATCATGCCTCCGCATTCTATCCGCCTCCCCTCGTCTACTGGCCGTATCCCAGTCCACCCGTATCGCCCACCACTTACTACAGCCAGCCAGGGGCGCATTCTCCCTCACAGCATCAGGCTATGGTAAGTTGCTAATATATACAAATGATTGACTGACTGATTGATTGACCGTTAATGTACAAACGAAATGCTACATACAATCTTAAAGTTTTAATTGGATATGTTTTTGAAATTACATTCGCTGTTGCTAATTTATTTGTTGAATTTGTCTCACAGTATCCAATGGATTTTTTCCCACCCTCGCCGCTCTCACCGCCCAATGCCGGCATCATACTCACGCCCAACAAGAATGCCGTGCCATTTGTGCCACTAAAGCAACCATCCAACAACAACAACAATAACAACAACAATAGCAGCAACAATAACAACAAATTAACAGCCGCGCCAACTGTTCATACCGCCAGTGTATCGCATCAATCGACACCAGCGCCAATTGTGAATGGAGGCGAAGTAGTTGCCGCTGTCGCGCCGGCTCAGTCTATGAGAGCGAATTCAACACCGCCGCCGTTGCTTAGCCCGGACACGAACCACACGGCGAGTGTGCCAACGCCCGCATTGAAAGCCGGCAGCCCAAATGCTACAGTGAACGCCTCTCCCATTGTGAGCAACTCCTGCGTGGAGCTCTATATAACGTAGATACTCTTGCTGCCCTAAACACGCTCTCTCTTTATTTCTTACACTCTCTCGCTCTCACTCTCACTCTCACTCTCATTCTCAGTCGCTATCGAGAATGAGAATTTGTCTTGCCAATCGAAGAAACTTGTTTGTAGTCTAGTTTAAAACCTGCTGTAGATAAGTCGCGAACCACTAGCGAATTGCGGCACCAGCACTTAACGAAAGGAATCTCGCCCTATTCAAAAACCACAAATCAATAGGAAAAGAAAAATAAAAAATGAAATTGAGGAGAGAAATTCATGAATTTTTAAAATAGAATTGGTTTTAATTAATGCTTTAAGTAGACGCCCAGTGCAAATTGAAAAATTTATTTATTATTGAAATGCTGCATTAAATATATTTAATACACACAGATATATATTCCAAATATACATATTAGCGAATTAGAAAAAGAAAGCAAAAACAAAACAAATACTACAAATTTATCCCTAGTCAATAGTCAAATTATTTATATAAATATATATTTTTTGCAATTATCTAATTTTAATTGCGTGTTATGTCAAAAAAAAAAGATATGAAAACAAAAAAGACATGGAGAAATAACGAAAATATTGTGCAATTGTCAGTCAAACAATTATAATAATAAAACTAAAATAATAGAATATGCGTTGATTCATAATAATCATGTTTTGTTTAGGCTAAGCCATCAAATTTTTGTTACTTGTGAAACCAAGATGTCTATTTTTTTAATTTGTTAAGTTTCAGATCGAGAAACATCAACACGATATTATTAATTGTTTTCAAATCTGCAATTACTATCCCATAAATCAATAAATGAATACAAAATTTAAAACATCATTTTTGTGTGTTGTATACTCACTCTTAAGTTGCCTTGCCTGTAAAAAACCTCTACTGGAGTTCTTCTATCTAATTGGATTCAGCTCAGTTGCATGTGGCATTTCCTAACTAAGCGCCAGGCGAACAGCAAGAGCTGCTGCTACCTGCGATCGCGTTGCTCCTTCTGTTGACACTGCAGATGCCGCCTAATTAGCAGACGGCTGCGCAAAGCTGTCAGAGTAAAGCTCAGTCCAGATGACTCAAAATAAAATTAACTGCGCGCGGTGCTTTCAAACTCAGCTTTCACTCAGCTGTCATCCTAAACCAAAGAAAAAGCTCTTTGCTGTCGCCTCTGTTTGCCTGGTGTTTCACTTCAATAAATGCTGCAGCAAAACAACTTTGGCTAATTTAAATTTGTGTTTTTACTGCGCTTGCCCTGCGGATATTTTATTTCCAGTTGAATGTCAAATTTTATGTTGATTTGCTTGGTTTTCGACCAGGCGAGCAGCATTGATAATGCAGCTTCTGGCTATGGCTTTTAGGCACTGGAGGAGCGCGTTGCCTGTGCTTTAATTACGGTTACTTGAGTTGGCAAACCAAAAAAAAACACAACAAAAAAATCGCTCATGAGCAGCAATTTCTCGTCTTGCTCAGATCTTGTTTACTGCAAGGGCGCAGGCGTCTACAGACTGCGTATGAAAGAGAGCGAAAGAGAGTGAGAGCAATTGACAGTAGAACTTTTGGGCTCAACTCGAGAGCAAGAGTTTCTTTCGGCTCAGCTCTGTCAGCAACTTCACCTAAGCGCTCAGTAGTGTTCGGTGCTTTCTCTTTCTTTCCTTTTTCTCACCGTATCACTCAATGCCGCATATATTGGGAGATTGCTGAGTTATTAGGCTACCTGCGTTCATTGCTGACCTCAGCTCATCTCGGGCAGCAAAATAGTAAAGCCACAAGCACAGCTTTAGTCAATCAAATCAAGTTAAAATTTCATTTAGTTTTTTTTTTCTGTTCAAAGAGGCTTTTAACCCATTTCCAGCCCAACGAGTAATGAAACACATTAAATATACAAGTAAATTAGATAGCTTTATTGAATTAAACAGCACACAAACGAGCACATATTAATTACTTATTAATTATGAACAACAGTTGAAGTCATAAATAAACACCTTTGATTGCTGATATCTGATTTGCTGATAAATCGTTGACAAATGGCGTTACAAACGGACGAAAGTCCCACCGACCCGTTGAAAAAACTGTACGGTCGTTGTGAACCATCATCCGGTCGCACCGTACCATAAACCACATTTAAAATAGATTAAATTTGCTTTTTTTTTTATATCAAGCAGCTGCACCTGATGACGGCTGGAAAAGCTTCTCTGCTGATGTCCACATGATAATTTATCAATGGCTGCTGTTTTGGACATTCAGCTAACTGCTGATGTTTCATCTCTCTCACTCCTCTCTTTGGCCCACTCCTTAGCGGTCTCCGGGGCGCCTATCAAAAGTGCATTAGGCGTGGTCCTGCGGCGCGCCATTTGCGTTGACAACTTCGTCCAGGCCAAACGAAAAGAGCAAAGAAAATAGTTGGTTAATGCGACAAAAATGCAGGCAATATATGTATGAGAATATGTGTGTGTGTGTGTCACAGCTAGTGGGCAAAAGGTTTGTGGTGCGCGATTCGAACCACGCGCCGTTTGGCATTTTTATGGCCGCACACTCGAGTTGGCAATGCACTTCCTCTAATGCAGCCGGAAATGGCGAATAAATCTCATTTGTAATCGCCAAATATATGTATGAACACATATACACATTTTCAGATATATGTATGTATATACATGTATATATTCTATAAGCACTTTAAGCAGTGCGAAAAAAAGTTGCGAATAGTTGGGCGCAAAAGTTTTGCGTTTGCCACTCGAAAGTAAGTCAATAAAAATGCCTTCAACCAGCCAATGCAACACAGAACAAACAAAATAGTTCCCAAAAAATACCAAAAAAGGGTAAGAAGAAGAAGAAAAAAGAATGTCGGCATATTTTGTAGAGCTTAGCGACTTAGCGACTGTCGCCAACTGGCATTGAGAGCCGCGCAAGGGCACTTTCCGGTTCGTATTAAGCCATCGAAACTTTTATTGATTTAGCGGCTTTACTTTTTTCTATCTTTTTTCTTTGCTTTGTTGTTGGACTGCAATAATATTCAGTCAGGGCATAAATGAATAGCATTGAATACCATGAATCATGGGATTAGCTCCATTCGGAAATTCAGATAACAGGACAAGTCTATATCTTGAATGAGAAAGAGGCGTCAATTTAGACTAGTAGCCATAGTAGGCATGGAACTTCAATCACGATTTATGGAAAAATTGTGATGAGTAAATATTCTCCAAAATAAAAGAAGATTTCAATGCAGTTTGGGAAGAAACAAGTGGTTCTCCTCTATAAATTTTACGGTGACTTTGCTGGATCCATCTTTTAGCTCAGATTAGTACTTTCCACTCTCTGCGAATAGATATCAATTGAATACTATAAAATTGAATTGATAAAGGCTTGATAAAGAAGATGACTATGCCAAAGGCTTGTGATACTTCGGCTTCAATTTCCTTCTTTCCCTCTATTTGAAGATCTGATGAGCATATATATTACTCGTACAATAAATTCAAGTAACAACAGCGTGAATTTATATATCCAACTAACGGTTCAATTGCTTGACAGACACAGTTTGTCAAAATCTGGAATGAAAGAAAAAAAAGTGTAATAGTTAATAAATAGTTAAAAATTAACAATTAGTTCGCAACTAAATGTAAATCAGAGCACAAATACTAGAGTTTACTTAGGTTAGTTTTTTTAATATCTAATAAAAAATGAGATTAGACCTGTCACATTCGACACATATGCTTATCATTAATAATAAGAATAAAAAAATAAAAGAGTTTAAGAAACAAATATTCAAACATGCAACTTTGAAGTTCTTGGAGTCTCAATCTCACAGCGAATTTCCAGCTGCGTCTGGAGCTCAAAAAAGAAAAATAAGGAAAGAAAGGAAATGTGTAGAAAAAGTTCAAACAGCATTTCGACACCTTCACGAATTTTGACCAAATATTTACCCGCAGGATATGCACTCCAGCGACGTGTGCCTCCCCCGTCTGCCCCCTCTAAGAGCTGCCCCATTTGCCCCTGTTGTGAGGCTCTGTTGCCTGGTTGTCTGGCAAGGAGAAAATCAATTTCAGGCACATTACGAGAACACAACCCGAACGGAATTTCAAGTTGATTTTATTATTTACTTGTGCTTGGGATTTGTACTCCGTACTTTCGTATTTGTATTTGTATTTGTATTTTGTGTGTTTGTATTTGCTGTTTGACAGATTTAGCTGAATGCTCAGACAACAGAGACTTTAAAATTGCCCAAGGCAGGGACTGCAGAGGGCATGGCAGGGCGAAAAATGACTGCATTGCGTCCTTTTGGGACACGTTATAAGCTCTGCCTGCCTAAGCATTGAGGCATTCGCTTCCCTCGGCCGCCCTCCCCACGCTACTCAAATAAATCGAAATATTTCGAGTGCGGCGGCCAAGTGGGAGCTGAGCAGTGAGACCTTAAGAGAGCTGCTTGCGTGTCGTGACGTGACGTGACACGAATGGAAGCGTGTCGCAGAAGTCAATGGATTGAAAAGCAATCTTGCAAATATCTTAAGGCATAAAGGGATATATGTAACTAGTATCTTATCGATATTCGATATTCGATTATCAAAAATCGATATGTAGCCCATAATTTATTTAGTTTTTAGCATATGTGAGGTACTTTGATATAAGTGCTTAGCAAATCGATAATTTATCGATATACATATGTTGGATAAATTCATTAATTAAATAATACATATTAACAAAAGTCTTAGACTGTGCATTGTTGCTCAATTGATTGATTGAATTGATGACACTTTGCTAATCAAATATTTAGGCTAACATCTTAATTAAAAGTCGATTAAAATGGATGAGGATAATTTTAATAGTATTCTTTTATATTATACCATAAATGTATATGTATATTTACATAGACACGCGCTCATTCATAATTCAAATCAAATACAATATGTTGGGCTCATTAGGGTGGACCCAAACGGCGGCAGCTAAACTCAAATCTCGAGTCAAAGTTTTTCTTTTAGCCTTTATCCGATTTAAGCTAAACTACTTTAGGCAATTGATTGTCAAATGTGTGTGTGAGTGTGTGGGCCATTGCAGAATGTCTAGTGTCTCCCGCTCTCTTTCTCTCTATGGGTTTTTTTTCGTAGTGCGCTCCCCCTCTCGCTCCCTTTGCTGGCGGCGACTGAGCTGTCGCTTTTTGATGTCTGTCTTCAGCTTTTTTCAAGCCATTTTTTTCGCCTATTTTTTTGCAGCTCTTGTGCGATTTCATTTACTTTGTGTAATACACACACATACAACCATATCATAGGTGCATGTGTGTGTGTGTGTGTCTCGTGAGGCAATGAAGTGCATTTGAAGCACACTTGATGCACGTACAGCACGCAGCGCCTTTTTAGATGTATTGTAAAAATGACTGCAGTGGGCGGCACATTCGGGGGCGTGACGCTGGGTTTGTCGACGCGGTTCGTTAGTTTTGACACACACACACACACACACAGACACATACACATACAAACGGACAGACAGGAATAGGAAGTGGGCGTGTCTGTGTATGGCGTCTGTTTGATAAGTGGCAGCAATTTTTTTGCAGCTGCTGCTTCTTCATCTAGCACTCCTTTCAGCTTAGCCACTTTGTGTGTGTGTGTGTGTGGGTGTGTGGGTGGGTGAGTGTGTGTGTTGTTTTCCAGCCTGACATAGAACGTCAAGCAGGCATCCTTGCTTGATCCTTTGGCAAGAAATATAAAGAATGAATATAAAAAAAAAAAGGAAAAACGAACTGGGTCCACTAATGAAATTGTTAATTTTTGTTAGCAAAGTCACGTACACGATGTGTTGATGACGCTCGAGTGTGCCACGCCCACACGCCCACATGCCCACATGCCGCTGGCAATTGGCAAGGCGCCGCAAAGGCTGCCACAGACGGACGGGCAGGGCCAGGGGTTGAGGGAGTGGAGGGCTGAAGGATCTCATAAGCTGCAGCCTTTTGGTAGACAATTTGCGAGCTAAACTGAATTTATGTGCAACAGTTTTTCTTGTTACTTTGTTTGCTTTGCGAAAATCGAAAAGTTTTGCTCGACTGTGCGCTGTGATTTTCGCGTGATTTGTGTTGCAATATTTGAGTACAAAAAACAGTTATTTAGCTTATGGCACACACAGACACACACACACACAAGCACACTCATACAACAATACAGCACGTGCATGCAACGACTTGCCTCAAAGCCAAAGCCGAAAAAGTCGCATTGCAGCTAAATTTTTGTGTTACGCTTGCCAACTGCTCCCTGAGAGGGGGGTAGGGGAGGGGGCAGCTCGAGGAGGGGTGCTGACGAGGTTAGAGACGTAACGGGGTACTGGTTGCCTAGCCATTAATACCATTTACCTATATCTTGGCCTGCGCTGGCACGTAGCCCAAACACCATACCAGAACTCTCTCGCTCTCGCTCTCGCTCTCCCTCTCTCTCTCTATTTGTCTCTCTTCAGTTGCCCAAAATGTATATAACGTATACGCCAAAGTGGCTGACTGACTGCACACCCTACCCACCAGACTGCTGTACCCCACTCTAGCCCCTACCCACGCCCTTGTGGTGCCATTTTGCGCCTCGTCGCTTCTTGTGTTTTGTTGCAAGTTTCGCCTTGCATTTCATTCTATTTTATTCACGTTTCTTTTCGCTTTTCTTCGTTCCTGTTTTAGTTTTTTTCCCGTGCCCATTGTATTTATGCACAAGTGCAGAACGTGGCAGCAACAAAATGCCTGCGTTGCATGCAACATTTACTTTTTTATGGTTTTTATTTATTTTTATTTCTCATTTTTTGTTTGCTATATTTTTTGTTTGGCTTTTTTATTTTCCATTTTTATTGCCGCTTTGTTTGGCACTTCTTAGAGCATTTTCCATTGTTGCGGTTACATAAAATTCAAATGCAATGAAAATTCATTAGAAAACAAAACAAATTGTTTGCCATTGCATTATTTGCGGATGGAATGAAATGGGAGAAGAGTTGACAGAGGTGGGTGGGAAATGTGAGCATCGATCGAATAATAAACTCCATATATGTGGAAATACTTAGAATAGATAAATGGAAGTATTTGTGAGCAATACATAGGAAGTTTTCGTTCTGGTTATGGATGTATGTATATTATATATTCAAGGTGATAAATATAACTGAATCGATAAAGCAATTTCAAATTGGATTTACCCAAATTGACGTCTCTCTGGGCTAGATCCGATTCTCTCCGCTCCATCCACACAAATCGCACAGCAACTGGCTAATCTAATGTAATATCTGCGTAAGCTATGGCTATTAGGTGTAACAGCCTCTAAGCGCAGCTTCTGTTCCGCCTGCTGCTGCCATCCTCGCCGCCTCCGTCAATGTCCTGCTTAGTGCAAACATCTGGCAAAGATTACACAACATTTTCTCACCTGTTTTCACAATCAATTTGCGACCGTCATCAGCTGTAATCTTGGCCAAAAAGATGTGGGTGCGCCACATGGTCAATACACCCTCACACTCACACACACAGTTGCACAAACGCTTCAACATACTCTCTGCACACGCACATGTGGCGTATACGTAATCTGTTTAAACACACAATAAATAATGAAAAACTGCGCATATGCGAATAAAGCTGAAAGCGGAATTTGCATATAAAAAGCGTGGACGAGCGGGGCACGGCGAAGAAGCCGGGCAAAGAAAGCACAACAACGAAAAGCCGTGAGCGTAACATATAATGGCCAACAGGCCAGGGGTTGCTGAAGGGAAGGGAAGGGGGTGGGGGAGGATCTTTTAGCAGCGACTAGCTGGTCACGTTTATGCCAGAGGCAAAAGGGACCGCGTGCTCTGGGCGGTAGGTGTGGCAATCATGAACATGCCATAATGTTTGTGACCGCGACTATTAAATCAACACACGCGCTACCAAACACACACACACTCACACACACTCACACACACTCGCGCACACACACACACAAAAATAGAAGGAGGCGGGCGGTGCTGGGGTGGCGCGTGCATATTTCCTATGATTTATTATTATTTCGTGCGGTTTTTCGCTATTATTTAAATTTTAAATAGCTGTAAAGTGCACACATACACACACACACACACACGCACACAGAGCTGCACTCGCCCACTAGAAATTGTATTCGCAGGCTGGTCTCTGATTTTATTATAGTCCTTACAGCGCTTGCCTTTTAAAATCCTGGTTGCAAGTTGTTGTTGTTGTTGTTGCTGTTGTCAGTTGTTGTTGTTGTTGTTGTTGTTGGTGCTGGTATCATTATTATTATCGCTGTTGCCATTGTTTGTTGGCATGTTGTTGCATGGGCCATGGCTGCAGTTGCAGCTGTTGTTATTGTTGTTGCTTTCGCGGCGCTGCCATTTTGTGGTAAATAGAGTCGTTTAAATGCATACAAATAGTGCCCAATTCTCTCTCTCTCTCTCTCTCTCTCGCTCGCTCTCACTCTCTCTCTTTGTTTTATGACATTGTGTGCTTGTGGCAAGATTTTATAATAACATTCCATAATGCAACGTTCGCATGTCACCCTGCACAACATTAACAAGCCACGCCAATTATTATTTAATTTTTTTTTCGTTACATACATTCGGGTTACCATACTCGCTGCAATGGTCACCCGCACGGAGCTGTTAATAATTCAGTTGGATTGGCATTCGTCTGACTTTATCTGCAGAACTAAATGAGATTAGCGAAAGGCTGAAGCCATGAAATGTCGTTAAAGCAAACTTTATCAAGTAGCTGGAAGAAGAGAAGGAATCAACTTATCTATGTGCAGTTTTCATTTGAAGTGAGCGTTAATGCTTGCGTTTCATATCATTTCTATTACTTATGCTTTCTCAATTTCAATTAAATTTCGACATATGCTCAAATCTGATTCATTCCTGACTTTGTGCGGCGCTTCCTGCTTCATTCAAATCGCGAATAAAGCAAAGAAATGTCTATTTATCATAATGCTGCGAGTGCTCACAGCTGGGAAGAAGCCAATTGTTGGCCCCAAAATCCATGGCACATGAATAGAATTGAAATACTGCCGCAACACCCAGAGCTTCCGGGTGGCCCCGCCTCGAGTTGAGCTGAGCTGAGTTGAGCGGGCGGCTCATTAGATGTCACGAGTTGTCTGGGGCGCTTAGCGGATTTTGTGACAGGCGAGTGGCAGCAACAGCCAGTTCTATGTCAGCCACCCTGCCAACCCACTGCCACTGCCACTACCCGGACTCATGTCAAACCAATCACTTGTAATGCGGCTCATGTCGCGGGCTGAGGGCGGCGCGACTTGCGAGCTGTGAATCTAACTCGAGCCACATCGATTTTTTATGGCGCTAAGACAAAAGTTATTAGCAGCAAGTGACATTAAGTGACAACAGAAGCAAAAGCAGGAGCAGCAGGAGCAGCAGCAGCAGCAGCTTTATGCTCTTAAAATTCGTAATCGTGGCAGCTGCTGCAAAGTGCAAAAAGGGACATAAATGTAATAGTGCCGCGCTGAATAAGAGCGCCTTTCATTAACTTTTATATTTTATTATAGCTAAGCGATGCAGGCGGCAGGCGGGTTGAGAATCTGCACTTAAAATCACATAGCAAAAGCGACGTTAATAGAAAAACATACAATGCGAGAAGAGAGAAGCAAAGTCAAGAAAGAAAAGTCTGAGCAAAAGTTAAAATATTCTTATTACGTCGAAGTGATACGATGAATATCAAGTAAGGCCTATAGTTGGATCCGTTTCAGAAGGAAGAGAAGATAGGTTTAGCAAATAAGAAAGCGACGAAAGAGAAGCGAAGAAAAAGAAGGATATAATAAAGACTGGGGAAGAGAAGAAAGAAGAAAAGAAAATAAATCAAAGGAATCGAGAATATAAGTGAAGAAAAGAGAAAGCTCTCGACACAGTAAGTAGGAGCGAGGGCAAGAGTAAGAAAGAAAAAAGATGTAGATGCATATAGAAAGAGCGAGAGAGAGAGAGAGAGAGAGAGAGAGAGAGAGAGAGAGATAGCCAACGAATTTGAGCTATCGCAAATGAAATACTCGAAAGCAAGAAGCGAATTGCACTGAAGAGTGTGTAGTAAATATTCCCTATTAAAGTTTTTATGGCCATTCCAATAATCATAAAACAAATGAGCTTGCCACTGAATTTCCTTTTGGCTCAACTGCCACTCTTTGGCCCGATTTCCGGGCTTCGATTTGATTGATTTAGCCTTCTTTTTTTTTAGAGAAGTTTCGTGCAGCTGCCCAATAAATGTTACTAAATGTCAACAATGAAAAACGCCCGCAACGTTGCGTTGCGTTGCGCTCCGCTGGGCCACGCTGCGCTGTGCTGTGCCGGGCAAACTTGGCGTATACTTAATAATATTATAATAAATGTGCGCCAGTTGCATAGCCCGACGTTTGGCTCGGCTGCATAAGCTGACGTTTTATTTGGTGCACAACATTTTGGCTATGAGTGTCTGTGTGTGTGTGTGTGCACCGTTACTGCCAACATAACTGGCATTGTGTTCTATGGCTATGGCTGCGGCTGCGGCCATGGCTGCCTTTGTGGCTCGGTGCCACTCGGTGCAGAACAGCAAATGAAACTGGCTAAAAATGAAAACAAATAGAAATTTATTGCCTGGAATTTATGACAATTTACTTTTGGTCTTTTATGCAGCGTCCTCCTTGGTTAAACAAAAAATAAAAAGGAGCGAGGGGAAAAAAGAAAAATGTATATATGTATTTATGCATAATCTGAATTGCCCGAGAAAATCTTCAATGGGATTTTCTATTGTTAGCCATACATTAAGAAGTGCTCAAAGTGACTGTTGAATCTGAAGAGGATGGATATGGTTAGGGGTATGGAGAATTGAAATTTAAATTAACTTAATTGTATGTGAGAAAGCTTATTAAAGCTTAATGAGCTTTAAATGCTTCTGTGTGTAAAGGATACTACTCTGGAGTGTGCATAATAAGAAATATTTTAGATGAGGGCAAGCACTGACTGAAGCGAAGCTAAATTGCACAATTATTGAGCCCTTGAAGCTGGCAATAAAAATTATTTTAAATTTAAGAATAAAGTGACTGTTTAGTAAAAATTAAACAAGAGTTGGATAAACTTATATTAAGTAAGCATATTGAATATTTTCAAGATCAGGGTTTTCTATATAAATTTAAAAAGATTTGGTGTTTTTGTTTGATTTCAGCTAGTCGAATATGGGCAACCTTGTAGGGCTGCCAGATAGGTTCGTCGAATATGGAGAACCCTATATAAATAATTCTATTGCTCAACTAAATGAAACCTTTACTAAATCTTTTTGGTTTTCAACTAAGTATAGGCAGAATCAGTCTATATTGACCTGAAATTAGAATATCTCTTTCATATGCTCGATATGTTTAAAAGCATTTAAATGCATTCAACACTGAGATAAATTTGTGCCATATTTCTTTTTAATTTTATTTTATGGTTTTCTCTTTCTATTAATTTTCCTATTATTGGTTTTACTATTTATTTGATTATTATTAGTTGTTATGGCCTAGATTCAGATTCTGGTAAGAAACAAATAACAAAGCGTATAATATAAAAATATACATTATATTATTATAGAGCTATTTCAAGAGATATTTTCAAATGAAATGAAAGTATTGTATATATTCGACAACTGAATTAGTCTCTTGGAAATATTCTCTACAGACTGAGTTAAATATGAGCATTATTTGATATAGAATATTTCATTTATATATCTTGATTCCAGCCAATGTTATAGACTTATCAAATTAATTTGTTGGCTTTGAGCTCTGCTTAAGGCGCTAGCCTAACCTGAATTTCCCACAATTATTAAAGCTCGCCTTTGCTGGCAATGCTTTTATTGGTCTATTTAAACGTTTTGCTCGGAGTCTAGCGGGGCGCATCAAGTTCTGGCCCTAAGCGAACGTTTGCAGCCAAACACTGAGACCAACAACTAAAACAATAAATAACATTTGTTGGCACATGTTCAAAACAAATGCTAACGCTTAGCTGCTTCTTGCTTTGTCTTTGTATAATTTCATTTTTGTTGCAATTTTTTGTTGCCTTTCTTCTTTTTTTCCTGCTGCCTTACGCTCTAGCCGCTGGCACTTGCGTCAACTCGCTGCCCGCCGCGCGCTGCCTGCCACATGCAGCGCCTGCCGCTTGCAGCACTTAAAATGCATTTTGCTTTCTGCTTTCCCGCCTCTTGGCGCACTGAAATGCTGTCGGGGCCCCCGACGAAGTCTTATAGTTCTTGGTTTCGCTTTAGCCCCAGCTGCTGCAACTGGCTTTGCCTTTGCCTTTGCCTTCGCCTCTGCTATCTGCCGCATCTCTCCCGCTCTCTCTCTCTCTCTCTCTCTCTCTCTCTCTCACTCACTCGCTCGCCGCATATCGGTCTCCCTCTCAATGCGCGCCCTGCGTCTGCTTCTAATTCGATTAAAATGTTGTAAATTATTGCACTCACATGGCCAGCTTTGCATTACAAATGCAGCTGTCTCTGTCTGTCTCTCTCTCTGTGTGTGTGTGTGTGACTTGGCAATATTACGTAATGCTTTATTGAATTCGCCATTTCGAGTGCGGCCTGTGTGTGGAAATGTGTTTTCAATGAACGATTTCTTTTTTTTTTTTTGCCATTTTCGTTTTTGCATTTTTGTGCAGCATGAAAAATGTCCTTGTCGCACATAAATCTTGCCATATCCTGGGGCCATGTCGTGGCTGCGGCTTGAATTTGAATTGCACAGAAGGCGACGCTGGAGCAAATGATATTGCAAAATAAATGCGTAAATGATCGTAACTCGCAGACAAACGGCAAGAGCGGAGCGAGGCGGGGAGAGGTCCTGCCTGTGGGCCGTCCTGGGGTGGGGACCTTTCAATTGATATAAGAAACGTTTGGCAAAGTCAGGCCACTGCATAATGTATCGCCATACATTTAGTCATTTTGGCAACTGACGCATGCCACATGGGGCATATCAAAAATGTTATGCCTGGCAGGCAGCAGGTACGCAGGAGGACGCACATGCAGCAATCAAATGTGGCAATTTAATTTATTGTTTATTTGGCCAACAACCAAATGAGGGCAAAAGGGCCACAGGACAGCACGTTGCACGACGCGTGTGGCAGAGTCAATCGAAGGAGTAGTTCCAGGAGCAGCTGGAGACAAGTAGCTGTATCAAAGAAGGTGGAGTCAAAGTAGTTGGAGTCGGGGCGCACTCGAAGGGGGCAGGAGGCGGCACATAAAGTGGTAGAACGTTTGATGAGCGTAAGGATGAAGCAATTGGAGCAATCGAAGGGCAACAGCTGAGGCAATCAGAAAGGAGTAGTAGACGGGGCAGGCATAAGAGCAGGAACAGGAGTAGGAGCAGCCGCAGGAGCAGGAGCAGAAGCGAGAGAAGTGGCAGAGAATATAGTCAAAAAAAACATGGCTGAAGCAGAACTGAAGAAAAGTGGAGAAAGACATCGAACAATGCACAAACTGAGGATAAAGAGTGAAAAAATAAGGATAATAAAAAACTGATAGAGCAGAGTTATTGTAAAATTTCCAAAGAAGTAAAGTAAAAAACAGAAAACAACTAAGGAAGTCTTGAAGGAGAAGCAGCAGGAGCAGGAGACGTAGTACACATAGTGAAATTGGTATAGAAGAGCTATATTTTCTTGAGAGAAAACGAAAAACTAACTTAAACGGGAGGGGACAAGTGGATATGGTTAGATTAACTCTGCTGCTGATGCATTCGAACTGATGATGTTTAGAAGGCTAAGAGTAAAATTTCTGAAAGAGAGCAAAGAGAGGGGAGATCAAGAACAAGTCAAGCAATAAGAAACGCCAACTGACAAGAGCTGAACTAGCAATTAAACTGCAGGAGGCGGCAGATGGGCAAAGCGAGCAGGAGACTGACGCAAACGTAGAGGCACAATCGTGCCGCAGCACACGCTGCCCCAAGCACACAAAACGCACGTTAATAAATAATTTTTGTCTCTGCGCCGCAAAAGAGAGAGCAGAACCCTTCAATCATACGCACGACGCAAAGGGTCTGCAACCTGGAGAATGGCGCCCGGAGCCTGGAGCAAACAGACAAAATTGAAATTAATGACTGCGGCTCGTTGTACGCATGTAAACGGCGCTGTGCCCCACGGCCCGTCAATGGTGCGTGCCTGAGCAAATCAAAGCAAATCACAGGACAGCCAAGCCACGCTCCATCTGCGCCCATGTCGCTTGCTCTTCCTGGCCGGAGGGAGGCGAGATGCGTCTAGTGGCTGGGCGTGGCTGCCCCTTTATGTGTCCCTCGAGTGGCAAGAAAAGTTGCGGCTGAGGCGGCCGATTATTATGATTATCATAATAATAATCATTATTATTATTATTATCATTATTATTATTGGTGCTGCATATTTTTGTTGTTGTATATGGGCGTGGCTGGGCGTGTGGGTCACTTGCTTTGGTGGCCCGCAATAAAGCAAAATATAAAACGAATTCATTACATTTATTGTGGAAATTAGTTAAGCATTTGTCGTTGTTTTTTTGCTATTTGTTGTTGTCGCCGTTGTTTTTGTTGCTGTTGTTGCTGTCGTTGTTTCATTGCGGTTGCTGCTCGAAAAGCCAATCAACTTAATTAAAAATAAATAAATATGTAATTTTAATTAAAAATCAATCACAGCCCGCTCTCAATTGACATTTCTATGGCTCGAATTTAATTTAAATGCGATTAAAATACGCGATTAAGTGCTTTTCCGTTCTTGCTCTTTCGAGTGCAATTGACTGAAAGATGCTTTTACAGCACTGTCTGAGCAGGTGAGAGACGCAACAAGCTTATCCGTTAAAAAATATATAATATATAAAAATATATAATATACAAATATGTTAATATATATATTCAAAAAGTAATATCAACAAATCTACTTGAAGTAAATAAAAAATGTTGTTCTTCTTTGATTAATACTCATATTTATTTATATACTCATAAAAACATGGGCAACCTTGAAGGGTTGCCAGATGAGTTAGTCGAATATGGACAGCCCTGTATTCTTGTTATGTAAATTTCCATGTAAATTTCTTGCCTGGTCTTGGTCTATACTAAACAGAATTTGACCTGTATAAGAATATTATATAGGAATAATCTAGGGTAGGTCCTATCTCAAACCCTCGATTGAAGCAGTTTTTACACAAATTCCTGCTACTCACTCCAATATATTTATAAAATCTTATGGTTTCTATTATTTGCAATGAGTATTCAAAGACTATTCTATTAACAAAGCTTTTATGAATCACATTAAAAACATATGAAGCCTTATTTTTACGTTTACTTAAGTTTCAACTTTTATATACAATTTATATCAGATTCGCCTATGTCTGCTTAGCTAGGCATGAGAATTGTAATTTTGCCTCCTTTCTTTCGAATAGCTTGCTAATTCGGAATTGGCCATTATCTGTCCCCTCTTCATCTTCGCTCCGTCTCTTCGCTCACGTAACTGCACATGCAATTGGTCTCATTGGCATTTCATTATTCATTGGCCCTATGAAAGTTGCAAAATTTGCTTATAAAGCTCTGCAAAATGTCATTAATCATTTAATTGTTTTTAGACTTTTGCACCTGGCCAATTTCGCAGGCGAAACAAACAGTAATAATAAAAACTGGCCAAAACTGTTGTAATAAATGCGAGGGTGTGTGTGTGTGTGTGTGCAGCTGCCATAATTGTATGCGTACACAATATTTATTATTTATGACAACAGCAGACGGCCAGTGCAAGCAGGCCGTGTCCTGGCCGTGTCCTGGTTGTGTCCAGGCATTGTCCTTGCAGCCAACTGATAATGCGACGCGTTATAACTTTTAATTTTAATTTAAAATGCAGTTTCGAACAGCAGCCAGCCTTGACTGCCCGGCGAGTGCCTCGTCGTCTGTGTTTATACGCGAAATGGGTTTTAAATTAATGTGATTTTGTTATTTATGAGGGGCGACGCGTCGTATACGCAACTTAAAGCCACAATGCGTTGAGCGACATTTGGGCCAGTTGCAAACGGCACAAACAAATCAGCAACAGGCAAACAAAGCACACGCATTACAAATTTAAATTCACACACCCACACACACACACACCCGCACGCACACTCATAAAATATGCAATAGTCGGAGAGGAATTGACAACCCCTTCACGCTACATACACACACACACACACACAAACTCACTCACACACATACACTCACACCCTCACACCTGTCTGCTTAACCCTTAAGCCAGCCAGCCTTAGGTTCATTTGAAATTCTAATTGTTTTCCGAATTCATCAATCGCTCGGTCCCCCCTCCCCCCTCACACCCGCACCACCTGCTCCATTAATTCACCTCTTTCAATCTGCAATTGATTTAAATGTATGTCGTTTGATTTGCACTTCCTTTTGGGCTCGCATTTCATTTCGCATTTCGCATTTCGCATTTCGTATTTCGCTTTCGCATTTCCATTGAAATTGATAATAAATTGTAGCTGTCAATAATTTTAATACCATGTGTCTATCA
Organism: Drosophila navojoa; assembly: GCF_054131105.1. NCBI lineage: Eukaryota > Metazoa > Arthropoda > Insecta > Diptera > Drosophilidae > Drosophila > Drosophila navojoa. The sequence goes on along the minus strand of NC_142893.1, from coordinate 23,321,133 downwards.
CGCTCTCCCACGTCGAGCACCTCTGACCACGCCCCCTATCAATGAGTTGATTGCGCCCTGTGATTGATACCTTTGATTGATTTTTTCGCTGAAATATTGCAAAATGTGGCACAGTTGACACGATTTTATGCCCAGTTCTCCCCAGTGGCCTCCAGACAGAGCCCGTTTACAATTATAAATATGCAAACTGGAGCCCATCAAAAATATAATTGACCTATTCGAGAGGCTTGGGCGACTGATACGTTAAGTGTAATTGAAATGAAAATTGAATAGGGAGTGCGAGAAAATGAGGAATAATTAATTTATCCAATTAATATTTGTTGTGTACCGAGTCATAGTTAGGGTTAAGAAAAACAAATGTGATACCTACTTAATAAAAAAAAAAGTGGTTTGGATTTAAAATTATGAAAATGACAAAATATCACCATCACCTATCTGGAACATCTTTATGGGGCAAGAAAGGTAGTGCAAAGTGGATTGTGAGTAATTTATAGCTGCATCTATTCAATTTCTCGAAATATGCGAGGATACCTTAGTATATCGCATATAATCAGGCTATCAAGCAGGCGACAGCAAAAAATAATTACATCCTTTGGAGGGTTGCAGAATTAGATGAAGCCAAGGTACGATACGATTTGCATATAGAGTTTCAAACAACAGCCATAAATTGAATTGAATACAAACATTTCAATGGTAGCTGCATTCATCTCTGCTCTCATTCAGAAATTAAATAGTAGTCACATTAAGAACTCAACCAAAATATTGCCAATTGAGAGTGATGTAAACATTCTAAATCTATTTTGCATATACAAATCGATTGAAAAGTAACAAAGTTGTGTCCCCAATCTAATAGAACTGGAGTCATGCAAAATGCAAAAAATAAATAGAAATGGGGAAACAAATATTTATGGCGCATTGTTAGCACTCCTGGGGCCAACATCAGCACTGCCAGCGGATATACAAAATACGAACTACAAAAATAAGTAAGCCCCAAAAAAATATGTTTAGTTTACACCAATGTTTCACTGGTACAAATTAGTTCCCCAAGGTGACTCAATAATCGTTGCTTTTTTTCTTTCAATTTTCGGCGTTTTGTTTAATATTTACGAAGGGGAAAAAATTAAATCAAATTTGTTTAGGGCCCACGCTCGTTGCTTAATCAGCAGAATTTGTAACATATTTGCCAAAAGCTGTGGCACAATTCCAGGCGCTGCGTCATGGCAGGAGTCGGGGCAGCAGAGCTCGAAGTGCGTGCAACAAATGGGGGCACCGACTGGCGCAAGAGCATGATGACATGACAGTAAAATCTTAGTGCTGAGCGAATGGCAAGTGAATGCCGCGTGAGTAACGAGTGAATACAATGCGAATACAAACCGAGTGCCTAAATGCAGCCAGCTGCCTCAGCCTATGCCTCTGCCGCTGCCGCTGCCCCTGCCGCTGGCCACGCCCCATCGTTGAGGCCGATAATAAATCAAGCGCTGCCGCCGGACATTTCCGCTTCCGTTGCGCTTTGTCATGTTTAAGGACAGAGGAATAGAATAAGGACGGGGCGCGGGTGCGGGCGCAGCCGAAGTGGGCGAACTTCAAAAGCAAAGTCAACATTTAGCGGCCCATTTGACGCAATCAATGTTGCTGCCACAGCTGCCCCCTAAACAAGTAAATCAGTGAGCGGCCAAGCATTGAAATTTGATGAAGTCAACACATTCGCACACGCACGCACGCATTGCCATTAGTATGTGTGTGTGTGTGAGAGTGTGTGTGTGTGTGTGTGTGTGTGGACTTGCAAAGTCTCGGGAAAAATCTCTTATTTATAATCACTTAGATCCGACTAGCAAATCGCTTGGAATGGCACAAAGAGCGCCTCAATCTGGGTGCGAAACATACAGTTGCAATACCCTGTATATAGTGTGAGGCTGGGTGGGGTAGTTGGGCCAGAAATGGACAGCTGTAATGGAAAGAGACATGATATAAATATCTCTCAAGAAAATACATAAAATCCTTGCAGTTCAAGCGGAGTAAACATCGAGTGCATTAGGGAAAAGTATGAAAGTCTTATTAAAATATAATTTGTACTAGGCTCTTCCATATTAGTCTTCAAATTTTATTTCATTTATTCATTTACTCATTTTTATTTAGTTCAAGTTCATTTGAAATTAATATGTAATATTTTAGTTATATTCAAGAGAATAATTCTCACGATCTATCTGGGTTCCATTGAATATTTTATATAAAATCAATCTCTCACAATAGAAATATTTAATAAAATAATAATTATATTAAAAGTGACCTACACAAATCAAATTTGTTTATTCTCCCCAAATTAATGCCAAATTTTACAAGATATCGAGCCGCAATATTTGTTCATCTTCTACCAGTTTTTCTTGGCCTTCAGCAGAATGTTGTTGTGTGCGTGTGTGCGTGTGGGTGTGTGTGTGTTCTTTTCATTTTTTGTTGCTGCCTTGCCGCGGGCGTGTCCATGGCTGGGCAGAAAATTATATGGCAGTTTAATTTGCGTGCGGCCCGCTTTGTGCCTGGGCGCATTTAATGATGCGTATACGCAACGCTGACCCAGGCGACAGGACGCGGACGGCAGACGGACGGACAAATGCGGTGCATATCAAATTAATGGAGCTTAAGAGAGCGTACTGAAAAGAAAAATAACAAGACGACGAGCAAACAAAAAAAATAAGTAGGCGAGGCCAGTCGTCTGCTGACTTTGGCACAATAATTAAAAGCGATGCGGGCCCCAAAAAGTATGCAATGTCAGCGTGAAGTGAAACGAGAAAGAAAAGAGCCAAGTGCTGTAACGATAGCAGAGGCGGAGGCAGAGGCAGAGGCAGAGCCAGCGACTGAGGCAGAGGCAAAGGCAAATAAATGGCATTAAGCGCTTAAGCGTTGTCTTCCCAAAAATATCTTTGCCACACTTTGCACAACTCAGCTGCAACTTTATGCAATTATGTTAATAACAATGAAGAGCCGCTGCAGCGCTGCCCATCCCCCAGCTAGCTGCGAGGAATGTTGGGCAAACTTTGAAGGCGTCTTTATGGAAGATGCGACAGAAATAAAGAAAAACACGAAGAAGCTGAAGAGGAGAAAAGAAAAGTGTGAGTGCTGCAATTGCAACGTGGTGGAGAGGGTGGCGATGATGGCGCGGGTGGCGCGGGTGGCTCCAAGGTGGTTGGCTGAGACTGGCAGGAACTTGGTTTGTTTTAGGTCGCTTACATATAATGGAATAATTGCCAGACAGCAAAGGCATTTGCGTTGCAAACTTTGAGCACATAATTTAATAAGTAAACACTCTCACACACACACACGAACACACTCACGCATAGAAATCTATGTATATATTCAATTTTTGCGCAAATTTTCACATTTGCGTTGGCCAGGCTTAGTCTTAATTGCCGCCATAAACTTGGGCAGTCCGATAAAACTTGAGCTTGTAATGGAGCAGATAGCTGAGAGGCCTGCAGATGCCTAATAAATTGCAGAAATTGCCCAGAGAGTGGGGCCATCTCGAGTTGGGCTTACATATGCATTACATGTGTAATTTGTGCTGAGTATGTAACGAAATTAGAACTTTGGCTGCAGCAAAAACTTGTGAAAATCTCAAGGAAATGAACTGCATGACGATGCAAGGGGCGGGGCAGTGGGTGGGTGGTTGGGTGGTTGGCTGAGAGTGAGGGCAGGTTACTCGTTGCAGACAGTTAGCAAGTTGAGTCTATGGCGCAGATTAACTTGTAGCAAAGAACAAACATGAGAGGCCGCAGGGCCGTGGGGCGGGGACTGGCCCAAAATGCAGTTGAAGAAATTGAAAAAGTTTCCTTTTCTTTTTAGCTATCTTCTACTTTTTGTGCTTTATTTTGAATGCAAAGTTCATGCGAGTTGCTTGTCTGACAGTCTACGGTTCTGCAGAAACTCTGACAGTGAGCGAGTGTGTATGCGTGTGTATGTGTGTGTGTGTGTGTGCATTGAAGCATACGCTAGCGCAGCTGCAAAGCAGAGAGTTGTCTAAAAAAAAAAATCGCTAAAGTACAAACACAACACACACACATACATACACATTACATGCTGTAGTTGCATATGCGCCACGCCCACTGGCAAACATGTGTTGCTCAACGCCTCTTCTTGTAGCTGGCTCTTAAATTACACAAACTTGACTGCTATAAAATTCAAATTAACTCCTGCGCTGGGACGCTGTGTGTGCCTGTGTGCGTGTGTGTGTGTGTGTGTGTGTGTGTGTTCATGTGTGTGTGTGGGTATGTGTGCTCTGTTCGCTCTAATATGAAAAATGAAAACAAATCTTAATTAAAAATTATTGTTGACATTTCTTTCGCTTCCCTGCACTTTTCCCCGTTTCGTTTTGGGCACTTTTTTGCTTTTTTGCTTTTTTGCTTTTTTGCTTTTCAGCTTTTCGCCTCTCGCTCTTTGGCTGGTGCCACGCGGCGTATGCGTAATTCACATGAGCGAGCAGCACGACAATTAAAAATGTGCTTCCTGCCGCTGTTGCTGCTGCCATTCTCAACAAGTGTTTGCAAGTTTGTGAAGATTGTTAATTTATAAAGAGATTGCTTAGGTAAATGCAGAAGTTGGCTAAACAAGTTTCGCCGGATTGAGTGTATTAAATATTTAGATTTGAAACTTTTCTCTTTAAGGATTTTGAAGTTTCTACTTAGCTCCTTTCTAGTTAATTGGGGAAGTATTTTGAAGCAACTAAGGCTAAGGCCGTTGCATCAATGAAATGTAAATTATTAATAAAAAAGTTTATCAAATTTGATTAAATTTATATTGTAATTCGTAATGTGTTAATTGAACTTAGGGAAATGGGAAAAAACTAGAGACATAGACAGAGAGGAAGATAGAGAGAGAGAGCAAGAAAATGAAAGTAAAAGATAAACAAAGAAAAAGAGAGTAAAATAGAGTAAAATGGAGTAGAATAGACAACTATCGAGGGAGAGAGCGAAAGAAAACAGAAAAATGGGGAGAGATATGATAGATAAGAGATAAAAGATCGATAGAGTGGAAAACAACGACATAGACCTTATAGTAAATCTATTTCAAATAGATAGAGAGAGACAGCCTGCGCCATTTAGTATAGCTCGATTCCAAGTACTAGCTAATCCGCCTATTGCGAGCCTCACTTATGTCGGATATTTAACCCGGACTTAGAATATTTCAGCTTGCTCTTCTATATGCCAAATTAATTAATTTATTGCTTCACTAAGCGGGAGCTGGCTTAGAAAGTCACTCAAGTATTCATTCAAATCAGAAATTCGCCTTGAGTGGCGCTGCCTCGCCAGGCGCTAATTCCATACCTAAATACCAGAAGCTTAATCAAGTTGAGCTCTTAATTTATATAACGCTAAAAGCATATTAACAACAGATTTGATGAGGCGCACGAATTTATCGACTTCGCTTTCGTGGCCATAATTTGCACACGCAAGCCGCAAATGGAGCGGCTCCAATATTAGGCCACGCCCCCATTTCGCAAAGCTGAGCAGTTCGATGCGCGGGACACGTGCGCCGCCTTAAGCTGCTATCGATTTGCTTAAATTGCGAAACTGAGCCTAAGCCGTGCTTTAATAAAAGCCACACCCCTGCGCGGTGGGCGGTCAGCCATTTTGCACAGACGTAGGGCTTAAAGCCATATAAGCTGCGAGCAGTGTTGCAAAGTTTCGCGAAACTTTCATTTTAACTTTGTTACGCAGTTTTCTTGCTCGGTTTTTTTTTTATTTATTTATTTATTTGGATGTTCACTTTTTACGCGATATTAAGAACGCTGTTAACCCCTTGTTGCCGGCATGACTGCAACGACCTATTTTAAACTCCAGCCAAAGTTTTTCCATGCACACACACACACACACCCACACACTTGTACACACACACGCCTCATTGCATGCAAATAAACATTCAATATGTAAGGACACTGCAACATGTCGCAGGATAAAGTTCCTTTATTTGCGTGTGTGTGTGTGTGTGTGTGTGTGCGTGTGTGTGTCTCATGTACTTGGTTTTCCCACTCCCTCGAACTGGTTTCTATCAGCGGATTTTGATTTTGTTCTTGAACGAGTTGCTCAATTGTTCTGGCCATGTTGCAGAGAGCAGTTGCAACTAGTTTACTTTTATTGCATTGTCGTGCGGTTGCAAGTCGCCAAGAAGTATGCTTTTAATTTGCGAAAGTTGCATGTGCGACAGCAGTTGCCCAAAAACTTCCAAGTGCCACACAGACACTCAGCAGAGAGAGAGAGAGAGAGAGAGAGAGAGAGATAGAGAGGGGGACTAACTGCAGCTGATTAGAGCTGCTTGCCACACCTGACAAGTGTGTGTGTGTGTGTTTGTGTGTGTGCCACAATTTACAGTTAATAGCTAGTGTGGCCAATTAAAACATGTCTAAAAAGCGCTTATCTGGCCAATTAGTGCCAAATCATGCCGTGGCGTCTCCCCCTCCTCTATCATAAACTGCTAGTTGAATGTGCTCTTATTTTTTTTCTCATTCTTTGTGGTGTAACTAAAGTTTCGCACGTTTGGCACTCGTAAAAAATTCCGTGGAAACAACAACGGAGGCAGCAGCGACAACTCGTCATAAAAAGCAAATTAAGTGGAAAAGATTTGAGACGCGCACGCATCGAGCAATTAGTTTTTGCAGTTTTAAGTTAAACTAATTAAATTTAATTGCGAGCACTTGCCAAAAGCCACTAAGAGTAAAGAAACTTTTGCAAAAAAAAAAAAAAAAAAAAAAAACGAGAGAGCAAATAATATATATAAAATAAATGTCGGAAAGGGCTAAACTGGCTGAGAACTGTGGCAGTGGAAATACCCACGCTGAATGGCAGAGCGCGGTGTACTCACAGCTACTTGAGGTTATAGTAGTGGTAGTTTATGTGATGTGATAATATAATATGAGGGAGATTTTACTATGAGACATGTCACACAGATTTTTCTGGATGAAGGTAAATATTTCTATAATATTTTATATAAATTTGAGATTCATTTACTAAAAAGTAGTGAATGATTGGCGAATTGAAAGAGATGGATATTATAGTAATGAATAATTAACTTTGATTTGCCTAATGTATTTAATGTCATTAGATAAAGCAAATATGTAAATTTTAAAATTATAATAGTTTCTTTAAATTAATCGAGTCAAAGCCTAAATTAAAGTAGCTAATTTCTATAGTAAGGAAAAGTTTATCAAATGTTCATTTATGTTAGACTACCACACATTTATCTATATTATCTCTGGCTTTTATTTTCACTTTGAGACAAGCTTTCAAGTTCCCATACAGAATATATTTATTGTTATTAGCTTCGTGTATATGATGTTTATATATTTTTTAGGTACTGAAAAAGCTCTCTCAGTCTAATACTCTCTTGGAGCAAGCGTGGTGTGAACAGAGCAATTAAGAGCTATAATAAATAATATTTATAATCTACATAAATATTTACCTGAATCACAAATCGCGCTGGACTGTGCGTGTCTGCAAGAGAAAGAGAGGAAGAGAGAGATGGAGAAGGAAATTAATTTAATTATATGAATTTAGATAGCTTAAAGACTAGTAATAATAGGTTTATTACGAGCACTATATCATTTGCATAGCACACACACACACACAGACACACACACGTTCACAAATGCTGATGGCTTTTTGTGGCTGCCACAGAACTAGTTGCAAAATGTGAAAAATGTACAATTTCTGCTGCTGCTTTTCCACCTTATTGGCTTTCAAGTGGGCTTAGTTGGAAAAGTTATTCTTTTTATTTGCTGCTGCTGCTGCTGTTGCTAGTGCTTCTTCTTCTTCTTCATGCCATTGAGAACAGCCGCCGGCGCGGGCAACGAGTCTTCACTGTATCCAAGGCTCGTATAATGCCATGTCATGCCATGCAACTGTAGCGCGACCTTCGCCGTGTGTCTGCCTGTGTGTGTGTGAGTGTGTGTGAGAAACTGTGCACCTTGCAGCAGAAAATAGAAAGAGACAGCTAGCCAAAGCTAACTATAGTGCCCTAGCCTACGTCTAGCCCCTCGCCTACTTCCGGCTGCACAGAAAGCGGAGCAAGGCGAATTTTTATGCAATTTTCTTTCAGCTCTTTTCCTTTTTTTTTTTTTTGCCAGCCATGGCAAATGCCAAGGAAAACTGCGACGACAGCGGCTTAAAATTTAAATCGCTCCACAAAATCGAAATTGAAAAAAGAAGAAGCAGCAGAAAACTGTCGGACAAGTCACACGGCCCATTTACTTGAAAAGGAAATCAGGATATTAGAAACAGCCTATCGAATCGATAAGCAACAATTTGCATAATGAAATTTTTCAATATACAATTTATAGAGATGGCGAACTGTAGAAAGCTCCTATGATTTATTCATCGCTGATTGATATACATATATATTTATACATACTAGATATGTATGGGTTACTTTGTAATTGAATAGTTCAAGGAGCTAATATTATTTTCGTTTGATATAAATTATTTTATAGTCATATATTGATTCTTTTATATACATAATACATGTTATGTGTGTTATTACGTAGTTCTCTTATATCAAGAATGAGTACCTACTCTATATGCGAGCGCATTATGACTAAGATATGTACTTCAAATTCCGTTTAGTAACATTTTCAATTTTTATATTTGTCAATTGTTTTCACTCGTTTGCCGTCAGGGTTTGCTTTATCAATTTAAACATTAAGCTGAAGCAGATTTTTATGCCAGAAAAAATATTGAAAAATCACATTTTCGCATATTTTATTAAATTTATTCTGCCATCAACTTTTTAGCAAACATTCAGCTGAGAAATGACCTTATGCACTTTCAATGTTTGTTTCTAATCGACAAAATTCGCAACTTAATTTAATTGATTGCCTTCAATAAAAAACGAAATGCCATGGAATATTTCCCACTGAACGGCGCTCGAGGACTTTGTAGGAATATAATCAAATTGGCAGCATGCTGCCTGCCCCGTTGCAGCCACCTTGCCGGCATCGCTCGGCAGCGCCGGCAATTGATGTTGCAACACTTTTGGTATTTGGGGACTGCCACCAAATTGATGGCAGCATCTGCGGGCCGTGTCAATTTTGGTGCATTTTGTTGCTTGATTTGCGCGCGTGGCGCGAATTTTGCATAACAATTGTGAATAGGGCGGCGGGCATGGGCGGGGCGTTGCACTGGGGCACAATTGATTTAAATGTTTGCGCACATGTTTTCCAGCCAGCAGCATGCAACAAAAAGAAATCGAGGCGGGCGAGAGCGAGCGCAAAAGCGCAGAAATTGCAGCAAACGAAAAGAATTCACGTAATAATATGCAAAGTGCGGGGCAAGCGCGCTGGCGGGCGGGCGGGCAGGCGGCAGCCATGTGTAACGAGTGGGCGGCTAGGGGACTAGTCGAGGGGCGTGGCGGCTGCTTGCAATTGTCGCAGCATGTCGCGCCGAGCTGGGCGTCCGCGTCAACAACATTTTTCCAACTCAATTACCATCCAGCTGCGACGTGTGCAACGTGCAACGTGCCACGTAAAAAGCAAATCTCAAGCGGCAATAGAAGCTGCTGCTGCTGCTGCTGCTGCTGCTGCAAATAAACTCAAATATTGACAGGCAGCATTAGGGCGACTCGAAGGGGGCGAGAGGTCTTGTAGGGCTTAACTTTTGGCTGGCAGCTTTAAGCTGTGGCCAAGGAGTTAAAGCCTGCTCAGCTCTGTGGCCGAGGGCCTTGTGGCACGTGCAATGTGGCAGCTGTTGCAGCTATTTATATTTGCCTGCCACAAGCAGACAGACGGCATGACAGACACACACACCTGCACTCACACACACACACACACACGCACGCACTCACACACTAATAAATAAACACGGCAACTGTCAGTCAGCTGAGATGAGCCCTTGCCTTCAGCTGCAAACTTCTGTCAGTGGCTAATCACTCATATAAATAAACCCTAGCTGAGAATGACTGTGTGTGTGTGTGTGTGTGTGTATATATGTGTGTGGCTTTCCGCAGGTGCCTGCCAACAATGCGGCGCTCATTTGTTGTTGGTTTCTGCTGCTGTTGCTGCTGCTGCTGCTGTTGTTGCTGCTGCTGCTGCTCCTTGCTGCATGTTTGGCATATGTAAATTATGCCAGTGCCAAGTCAGCCACTTAACTCACAACCAGTCGCCCCTCCCCTACTGCCCACTTTATGCCCTCTGTCAGTCATTCAGTCAGCTTGAAAATTTGCCGCTCACCCATCAACGTCAGCGCACAGGCAACTGCAGCTCCTGCTGATTGCAAAAGTCAACTTTTTGGCTCCATGCTGTCTCCCGCTCTTTACCTCTCGCACGTCTCTCTCTATATTGCTGCATCTCCTTCTCTATCTTTGTACACACTTGTGTCATCTCTCTCTCTTTTTTTCGGGCACTGAGTGTTTGCACTATGCATACCCTGTACACATACGGCAGGGTAAGCTTGAAATCTTTTCAATTTTATTCTGTTCCTTATTTATTATTTTAGAGATATTTTGTTAAATTATTGCTATTATTCTTTTTCTATTTTTGATTATTTTATATGCATATGGTTATTATTATTACATTTATCATATTAAAAGTTGCACTTCTATAGATTTATTTACTTTTACATGGTATGTCATAGTCGGTCAGCTCTACACTTTATATGCAGACTGTTTGTATTTGCTGTCGTTATTGTTGTTGTTGTTGTTGTTGCTTCTTGCTGTTGCTGCACTCGAGTGAGCAAATACTTTATTAAAACTCTGTTTGGGCGCCGCCAAGCAAAATGTAAATCATTCATGTGCCACAACAACAACAACAACAACAGCAACAGCTGTTGTGAGTGTGTGTGGGCGTGGCTAATGAGCAGCTCTTGTGCACTTGTTTTAATTTTGGTTTACGGCTCAAGTGTTTGGCTTGAGCTGTAAGTTAAATATATGCCAGCTAGAGCAAACACACGTTACGTATACGCAATGTTTGCCAAGGCAACAAGAGACATAGATGATGATGATGCAGCGGCAAAGACGAAGACGTGGGTCTCAGCCCGGTAATTGATATGAGAGCTAATAGTATTACACAGCATATGTGGCCGGATGTTTGTGAAGGCCACTCGAGTGGCTATCAGCTAGCTCAGCAAATTGCTTGCATCGCCGAAGGACATGAAAGGACAATCGAACTGGACGAACAGACGGCGAGCTATGTCAAGGGCCGGCTTGAGTCTAACCCTTTTTGCCGGCTTTGATGTGCTCGACACCTTGACAAAAGCCGTCCAAAAAATGTCGAGTGTCAAAAGCAGCTGCCGTCTCATGCCAGGCACCCTCCCACCCCTTCATCGACAGCCATAAAATGTGATACTCGCGCCTGTGACGGTGCTATAAAAAGCTTCGAATCACGTCATTCGAATGTCAACATTTATGTATTTCCTCCACTTTTTGCTCTTCTTCTTTTACTTTTTTGGAATCATTCAATTGACTTGGGCGTGAGTCCATTTAAAGTTCGACACATGTTGGGGCTGTGTGTGACAGGCTGTGCTAGACTAGCAGCTACCCTGTGCTACACTTAACTTTTGTAATATTGCAGAACAAATCAATACTTGGGAAATTTCTAGTTGATTTACCAATATTTCAACCGCTAATAAAAATAATATAAGATAGTTTTCTGTATCTAATTTAGCTCGTACAGTAATATTGAGCAATCAATACCTGAGATATTTTCAGCTATCAATAGTTATGCACTATGATGATCTGGATCTATTTTCTATTATCCAACTTTAGTCTTATTCAACTACAATTTGCTTGCAGCAAACACCTCTATATATTCAATCGACTGCACTTCTATGTTAACTATTTACAGTTCATTTAAATGTAGACAAAAGACTTTTTAGCTATTCATATTGCCTGACTTGCCCGCTCTCGCTGTCTGTCCGTCCATTTCGCTGTGCCCGTGTCTGTCTGATTGTTCCGTATGATTTCTGAGTGCCTGTATCTCTTTCGTGGCTCCATTGCTATCGACTTGTCTATCTGCCTCGCCTGTCTGTCGCGCCACGCCCCCACCCGCCCTCGCCTTGCTATGCTATGCCTTGCAGTCATGTGTCAAACTCTTGATGTCAACTTCTGACATAATATTGACAGCTAAACAAATCCAATTATGCCCAACTCCTGCAGCCGACACGAAGCGGCTCAAGTGTGAGAGACTCTCGTAGCTTTTTGGGCTTCTAACTTTCGGAATATGCTAAATGTTGACCATGTTTGCTTTAGCTCTGCAAGTCTGCGTATGTGTGTGTGTGTGCGCATGTGTGTGTGAATGTGCGTTCAAGCGCTTTAAACGTTTTCCCAGTGCTGACCAGTGGAGCAACTGCTACGATATTTCAATATTCCGATAGGCTGCCTGCTGATTGTTGTTGTTCTTGTGCCTCCACAGATGTTGCTGCTGCTGTTGTTGTTGCTTTTGCTGTTGTGGCGCCAGTAAATTGCGTAGGTGTGCAATTGAATTATTGCAGTCAATGCACACATTCACACTGCCCCGCCCCCGCCCCAGCCTCTCTCCCGCTTTCATCTTCTCCTGGTCAGCCGCCGTCGCCTGCTATCATAAATATGAAATTTCGGGCCTACGCAGTAATGCAGGCGGCACAGCCTGCATATTATCCACAGCTATCCCTTACCCTTTCACGTCCCTCTCTTTCTCTTTCCCTATTTGTGTCTCTCTGCCAGCTGCCTGCTGCCTACTGCCTGCTGTGCTGGCCAAACTCTCAGGGACTGTGCCAACAACCATTTTACGGTTTATTTTTGGGGCATTGAATGCAAATATTGGCATAAATTTCGGCTGTTGTGGTTGGCAGCAAGGCTCTCCTCGCTCTCTCTCTCTCTCTCTCTCTCTCTCTCTCTTTCGTGCTCTGCGTGTGTGTCGCACAGCCTCCGATTCAGCTTGGCTATAGCCAAATTTCATTTGGCTTTTGCCACAAACACACACACACACTCACACATACACAGACACAACCTTCTGCCTGACTGCATTGTTTGCCCTCGGACAGAATGTAGTTGGATTTCGTATTTTGGATTTCAGATTTGGCAATTGGAAAGTTGGTTGTGCAGCTCGTTTCGGCCAGCAAATCGCATTTTGTGTTAACAAATTTGTTGGATAAAGGTCAAAATGTGCTCGGAATTGCTAAAGGAATTTTCAAACTAAAACTCTAGAAAAATGTTAGCAGACAAATTGAAGGGGAGGAGTCCTTGGAAATCAGAACATTTATGCTTGACAGCTTGAAGTGAACAGCAGTAAAGTAGATCCATAAAATCTGCCTCCTCTCTCGTACATCTGTAGATATTTTGCAGGCATATCTTAAAGCTGCGAGCTCATAAAAACTTTGGCTGTTAAAAGGCTGAGCGAACGAATCTAAAGATTTCAATAGCCAAGTCGGCCAATAATTAGAAGAATGTTTAGCTTTAACTTGCTGGCCAACTGTCACTTGACCCCGCCTCCTGCTGGCCGACGAGTCGGCCTACCCACGTGGCTGTTGATTTATGTGTTTGTTTTTGGTTTTTGGCCGCCTGCGGCACATTTATCAGCGCAACAACAAAGCAGCTGACAACAACAACAGCAACAACAACGGCAAGCAAAACAAAACAAACAACGGGCCCAACAAATGACAGATCAGCCCCAGCAGAGGACCCGTCGGCCGAGTCCTTGGCGAGTTTATTTAGGCAGCCGCAACTATTTGAATTCCTCTGCGAAAAGCACTCAAGAAGAGCTCGCAGCCAATTGGAATTCAATACGCTTGGCATTTCCAAGCGTGTCGGTTCAAAGTTCAATTAAGTGAACATTTGTGAACGGGGTAGCGAGAGTGAGGGGAGCACTCATTGTTAAGCCTTTGATTGCTATTTAGGGCAAACATATAAATTTGCACAGCTAGAACATGGCTGCGGGCAACGCCCAGCTCGAAATTCGAAACGCCTCCTGCCCAAAAATGGAGGCAGTTGCCTGCTTCTCCTTCTCCTTCTCCTGCTGCTGTTGCCCCTGCTGTTCATGCTGCTCCTGCTGCTACCCCTAACCCAAATCAATAAATTAAACGCGCCTTTAACTATATTTCTCTGTCTGTTTAGCCATCTCTCTCTGTATATACATCTCACGCTCTCAAATTTTGGTTGCGCCGTAAATCGTTTGCACGGGAAATTGGCAAAAACATCAAAAAACTTTTCTTGGCCCGCAAAACTATGCTACGGCGAATGTTTGGCTGCTGCCTAAAACTATGCTAATTTCCGAGTATTTTTCTGTTCTGTTTGCCTCAATGTTGTCCTTGCCCGTTACACATGTCCCACGGTCCTAAGCAAACCAATTTGTTATTTGTGTGTGTGTGTGTTTGTGTGTGAGTGGGCCTCGAAAATTCTATTAAAATGGCATAAATTACAAACTCGATTTACAGCTGAAGCGGCGCGACTCTCGGGGCGGATGGGAGGTGACAACGCACTTAAATACATTTTAATTAGCTGCCAGGGCAATTGGCAGGACACTCGCACCCACCCACACTCACTCGCCCACATTCATCCACCCACCCTCATTCACCCACACAGACGGCCAGCTCAATGGCGCTTTTGATTCTCGCCTCAGAGTGTGCTACACTCTCTACATTTTCCTTGCCTTTGCTTTCCGCTGTTCCTTCATTTTCCGCTTTTCATTTGCACAAAAGCTACTTAGACACGATTTTGCCCCGGTCCAGCAACAACAACAACTACAACAACAACAATGGTCATTGGTTTTGGTTCATGGCAAAATGATGAAAGGCATTTGGCTGTGATGTTTAGTTGCAAAACAATTAAGCTGAAAGCAAAGCTGTGTAGTCAAGTATGTGAGGGTGTGTGTGCTAGTGTGGGTGTAGGTGTAGGTGTGTGTCCAAAGTGAAATGAAATGAGATGAGATGAAATGAAATGAAATCGCTCTGAAGAAGATCAAGCCAAAGCAATTCACAATAAACGACTGCTAAATACGCTTTGCCAAGCATTCAAATTTCGTTCCCTTCACTTTCTATATTTAATAACATCATTCAATTATGTTAATATGTTGACTTTATACTCTCTGTATAAAGTATTGATATTAAAATATTAGACAAACCAATTCTCTGAAATATTTACATACATATATTTATACTTTTGATAATTTCTGGAAATTCTTTACTAGGGATATATTTTAAATTTAATCTGATTTGATTTAATCAAGTGTAGATAAATGCAAATGCTTAGCAGAAATTCTGAAAATTTTAGCTAGCGTAACACAAAATACATAAATATAGGCTATAGTAAGTATTCAAATAATTGTTATTTTTAGCCAAATGATTTGAATTCAATTGATTTAGCCTAAAAGCCAAAAGCCCAAAGTTTGCAATTCAAATTATATTCAGTCAACATATAAAGCATTAATTTCATATGGAATGGCCTTGAGGTTGATTTCAGCGAATTCCTTACATTTTATTATAATTTATACACTTTTTACTTTTCACCTTGCCATTAACAAATATGCAAATCATATGAAATATACCAAGGCATACATACATGAGTAAGGCAGGAGTTGAAAGGATTCGTGATAATGGAATAGAATGAGTTAGGGGAGTCGTTACACTTTTCTCTTCGAAACGCTCAAAATCTCTGGAATCTAATATAAAAATATATTATAGCTATATATAATACTTGTTATATATATGGCATAAAGTAATGAAAGTTGGTTTATTTCACAGACTTAGTCAAGCAGTTTGAATTAGAGTGCGAATACACTATGCCTATCCAAAGCTGTCACATAACCTCCCACTAGGTAAGTATGCCCTCTAACCTACTTGTTGTTTTTGTCGATAGGGTATGGCTGGCGTAAATGTTTCGTCATTGACAAATGTGAAGTGCGCTGGAGCGATGTTTCGACATTAGCATTAATAGTGTGGCATTAATTTCAAGGCGCAATATAGAGGTACACATTTCTATATACATGTTATGGCATTTCCATGTGTATTTAGAGGGACGCAATTATAGCTACAGTCTGCCCTCAATGTGTGTGCGTGAGCGTGCCGGTACGATTGTGTGTGTGTGTGTGTGTGTGTGTGTGCGGATGGGCTTTAAAGAGCGCATAAACACATTACCACATTACGTATACAACGGGGCTGTCAGGCCCCAGGCTCCATCAAATCCGCTTGACAACGACTTGAGGTAATGTTTGCATATGCCAGGATCCTAGCTATGTGCTCTGTGCCACGCCACGCCCCGCCCAGCCGCGCCCTGCGACCCCCTCGCACAGTTTGCATAAATAATTCATTTGAAAGGACGCTTTTAGGTTCGCAAAACTGTTGTAGACAAAACTGCTTAAATATGCATAATTACCTGAGACTTCGGGGGGTGCTGCCACGCCCCCCGCTCTGAAGCGAAAAACAGAGACAGATAGAGCGAGAGTAGCCAAGTTTTCTGAAGTCTCAAGTCAAGTCAAGTCTGACGTGCTCGTGCCGGAAGTGTGTGCTAGAGAACGCATCCCGGCCTTCATCCTTCGTACTTCGTTCTTCATCCTGCATCCTGCGTACCGTGTCCCGTCTCCTCTGCCCCGGGCACTTGGCATAAATTTGTGGCCTCTGTAAAACAAACAAGCATCAACAACAGTTAGAGTCAGGCGGGAAAACGGGCGGATTTTCTTTCGCCGCAATTTACACAATTTCCACAATTGCCACAAAATTGCCGCACATTAAAACAATAAAAATTGTTTACAAAATATTTAACTAATTGGGCCGTACTCTCGCTCGCCCGTTCGGGGCCAATCAAAATCTGTTCAAATAGTCAAAGAGTCAACGGCAAAAAATGTCAAAAAATATTTAAAAATATAGCCAGGTGTTGACACGCAACCTTGAGCCGAGCTATGGCCCTCCCTCTCGCCTGCGCGCTCCACATTCCGCTTCCGTTCGGCCATAAATATAATTACAATAATAAAGGAAATATTTACAACAATTGTAAATATCTCGACTCGACTCAACTGCGGCTTTCAACACGCACGGCCCCAAATTAATAAACTCCAATTGGCAACGCCTCAAACCCTCTAGCCTCTATCAGCCCCCCGCCGCCTCCCCATCCTGCAGGACTAACGGCCTGATTGCCGGCGCCAGCGCTTCCTGATGAGCGTGTGAGCTCATAAAGATTTCCTGGCCCTCTGGGCTGCAGCCTGTGCGTGCGCAAAGTGACACAAAGCAGACAAACTAATCGCAGGCTCAACTTGCTAATACCCTATAATATCAGTAAAGTGCTAGCTTTTGATTCTATGCAGACTTTTGAGGAACTAAAGATATTCAGTTTCATTCAACAAACAGATTCTTTCATTCATTTAGATATGCGAATTAATTCAAGACTAAAGACTTGAGCAATTCAGTTTTAATTATAGTGTGGGCCATAGTCGTAATGCCTCTAATCGATTTGCAGGGTATGTGAGTGTAAGGCGTGGCGCTCTGTGACACTTGCCCGCCCTTCGACCCCCTCCACGGGAGCTACTTAATAGAACTTTTACGTTTAACTGTAACTCGGACTCGCTGGCTGCTATCTGATTACAGTCGCACGCCATAATGTCATCATAAATTGTAGTTAGCCGGGTTAAGGACCAGGTTCAGACAGTGGCTCCGATGGCCGGCGCTGTATGCCAGCCAGTTGAGCCACTGTGGCTTTGTGCCAGCTTGCAAAAGCGTGGCGCATAGAGAATTGTGTTTAACATGCGGCACTTGAGCGAAATGAAATTTATGATTAAACCAAAGCCCTTGCCCCTGGACACGCCACGTAGTCAAAGGTAAGTGCTTCAGCTCCAGCTCCAGCTCTAGCTCTCGCTATAACTGTCCAACTGTGCTCAGGGCCGTATGCTAAAGAGATCTGTGTGTGCGTGCTGGAGGGGGAGCAGCATGGAGCATGGGGCATGGGCACTCGCACAATGGCGGCCGTTTACCGCAGGCCAAAATGCCACACTTAAGTGAATTACAAAAGCAGCTTGTCGAGCACTGTGCATAGGGCAACGGGCAGGGGCAGGGGGCAGGCGGGGCCAGCGCGGGGGCAGTCAGCGTGTGGTATGCGGCACGCGGACTGAAAGTCAGCCAGTCAACGCGTTGACAGCCACAACAAGCGGCTTAATCGCATTAGAGCCCCTCGCCAGCCCCAGCCACAGCCCCAGCTCTAGCGACCCAGGAGCCTGAGCCTGGGCCAAGCCCTTGAAGTGCCGACGGACGAGCAGCGAGCGACCGGCAACGTTATTCCAAGAGCCAAGTGCGACAAACTGATTGTGTGGCGCCACACAGCGCATAGAGTCACGAGTGGGCGTGGCATCTTACACCCCCTTCAACCACCCACTAGGCTAGCAGAGGCGCTAAGCTGCGCATTGTGCGCGCCAACAACAGCGACAACGCCAACGCCAACGCCAGCGCCAACGCCAGCGCCACTATTTATATAAAGAAAAGCCAGTCGAGCAGCTCCTGTGGGGACAGACAGCGGCAGGGGCAGCAGCAGGGGCAGGGACTGGGGACCAGTCATGGCAACTAAAGCAGGACTGGCAAGACGTGGCCGTGGTGCCAGGTCGCCTGGGCAATTGCTCTGCCACACAAAAGTTCACAGGCGGCAGGCAAAAATATATGAATATAAAAAAAAAAAAAAAAAAAAAGAATGAAATATCGAAGTGGCAAGAAATGTTTGTGGAGTTTGCCCAACTAAGAGTTACCCATTCTTATTAAAGCTGCACTTACTTTTAAAAGTTTATAATTTAAAATGTACATTGTTCTCATAAATATTTCACATACTCAACCTAAGCTGTATGATTTTATTGGTAAGTTTGTTTGACATTGAAGTATAGTAGAGGATAGCATACACTATGAAATAGTTTGTTCCAAGATTTTGCTTTTGTCCCTTCTATAAAAATTGTCAAGTGAACTATATGCCCGCTTTTTATAATTACAAGGTATACATAAAAAATGGAATATTTATATTGCACACAGAAAATGTAATTTTTCAAGAAACGTGAAAAAAAACGCAATTAATCTACGACAGAGCGCGTTTCAGGCTCAAAGAACTCAAGCAAGGAAAGCGAACAGTCACAGTCACAGTCACAATCACAGTCACAGTCACAGTCAGATTCGCGGTCACAGTTGCAAAGTCTGGCAACGCTGGGAGCTGCGTTGGAGAGAGCACAGAGTGCGCTTATACCCTGCTTCCTGTCCAGTAAATCCAATAACTTATCTTGATTTTATGGTTATTCCAACAAAGGCCGGAAGTTGTAGGTGCAGCAAAGACGACAGCGCACCCAAAAAAGGCAACACGAACGCAGGCAGGGCAGGCAGGGTAGCAGGGCAGCGGGGCATTGCTGGCACTCAAAAACATTGTGTAGTTATTCCCCGCCTCCCCGTGCCTGCCCGCCCGCCCGCACGCCCTTACGGAATGTGTTTTTGCATTTGACATGCCATTGTGTTTGTCCACAGGGTTAGAGGGGGGCTGAGCATTTAAGTTTGCTTGTCTGCTGTCCGTTACAATTCAATGTGTGTGTGTGTCTGTGTGTGGGTGTATATGTGTATGCAATTGACATATGGTTTCTTTAGAGTATTCGTTTGTCTATTCCCACCCTCGCTCTCACCCTTTATCTCTCTCTCTCTCTCTCTCTCTCCCACTCTCTGTGCTTTGTAAATTCTGCATGAAATATTTTATTTGAAATGTCCTACATAGTATTGCCGAGTCCTGCCACTTGTTTCTATTCCCACAGTTGCTGCAGCTGATGGGCATTTATTGATGCAACTCAGCCCCCGCCTCCCGCCCCATTGAGCAGAAGTCAAGCAGTTTGTAAGCTGACATTATCAAGATTAATTGAGGCTTCCTATATATTGTAGTATTTGAATATATAGAATTGCTATTCATGCGACAGTTACAAGGCCAGGCTGGGCCAGGTGCTTCCGTGTGCATTTGCATTTGACATTTATGAGCCGCATAAATCTTGCGACAACATCGGCTTTTCGACTAATTGATTAACAAGTTGCACACCAGCTCGCAACTTCTCTGGGCTTGCCGAATGTGTGAGGGCTTTACAGCTTGCAGAAGTAAGACAAGAAATTTCAATAAATATTTAAATTTTAATAATCAAATTATGTTGCAGCAATTACGAGGAAAGTAAATGAAAAACTGCGGGGAGTGCGAGTGCGCGAGCGCCCCAAGCACAGCCAAGAAAAATCAAATTGGGCAAAGCTGCTGCCGCTCCTGCTACCCCTGCTATCCCTGTTGCTTCTCCTGTTGGGGCACGAAAAGTTTCTGCCAGATTGGCATGCTGGAAATTTTTAGACGCACCCGCAGGAGAACAGCTGCCAAGTGCAAGGCAGAAAAAATAGCGGAGGAACAGATGAAAAGTAAAAGGAGAAGCTAGATAGAAAGTGTGGCAGAAGGCAGAAGGCAGAAGGCAGATGGCACAGACAATGATAATGATATTTTCGTTATTCCAGCAGGAGGGATGCTCCAAATTTATGCGCCAATGGTTTTTCTGCTTTTCGACCATATTACATATTCATTAAATTGCAGCGAACGAGCGGAGGCTGCCTGCCAATCTCGGTTGAAACGCTCTCAGTAGGCAGCTCAACTCAAGCATCAATGGCAATGCCCCCTGCCTCTCTCTATCTCTCTCTCCCTATCTCTGTCTATCTCTCAGCTAGTATCTAGTTTCATCTAATTGGTAATCATCGCGGCGCACAGCATCCGCAGCGGCATTAAGAAATCACTGAAATAATGTTGAAATCGAGCTCAAAACTCGTTTGTTCCAAACTGTAGCGAACTGTGTCGAAATTGAGACAATGACGCAATTCGATATTCGCTCATTGCACAAATATATATAGCATATATACTTATATAAGTTATGTATATATCGCATGCTGTACAATATATTGTTTGGGAGTCTCTGAGGAAATGACATCAGTGAATTGCATCATGCGCAGAAAATGTGGAGACATTAGAACATCGAACATGGATTCAATAGCTTGTCATCAGAATCAAAGCGAATCAACACCAAATAATTTTGATGTTACTTTTAATTTACTTTGCGTAAGTCAATATTTATGTGAGCTTGCAGTTAGTCTAATTGAAAGATTCAATCAATTCAAATCGGGACATTTTTACAAAGGTAAAGCAATTTTAATTTGCCCTAAACAAATGATTTAGTGAAACCTATTCAAAATTAAAGAAAATAATAGTCAAGTTAAAATAAAAAGATGACATAGTCAAGTTTAAATAATAAGAGTTATTATAATAAAATGGAATGTCAATTTAAGAAACTCCAATAAAAACCATATAAAAGTTGTGTATTTATTCTTTTTTGAAGATAATGAATTAAAACTAGTTTCAATTAATATTAAAAGGAATATGAAATAACGAATTATGTGTAATTTGTGTTTCTAACAATTAATTATAATAAACATATCTGGTTAATTTATGTTTAAATAATTAGCTGTCTAATGAAAAGCAACACATTGTAAATATATATTGATTATTATAGAGAAAAAACACATAATTAAATCATTATTTAAGCAAAACAAAACTCTGATGTTTACTCGTGGCATTTAATCAGCATCTCAGCTTCTGTCAGAGCTATGTATCCGAAATTCAACCAACAAAGCCAAAGATAATTACAACTCTTTACATCTAGCTTTTATACATTTAATAAAAAAGAACGAAAGCCAATAAATAAATAAATAACGCGAAATGAAATTGCCCTAATTGTATTTTTATTCGGTGTTTATTAAAAACAGTTGGCCAGCTGCCGCCGCCAAGTGTCAATAAATTCTAATAAAATGCAATTAAAGCGCACAACGCACAACGGCTTTTTAATAGCCGCTTTTATGTGGCCGCAGGAGCGTGCGAGCGGCAGGAGCAAAAGGACAAAGGGATTACAGACAAACGGTTGGCCCAGACCGCATATGCAAAATGCGGGGCCATCAGAATATGGAAAAATATAAATCAACGCGAGATCAAACGCAATGAAGCATAATTTGTGCGCAGTTCTATTTGCTTTAAGCTGGGACAGCTAAATAAATAAAGAGTTTACGAAAATGATTTAAATAAATACATAAATATTTGCGACAAAAGTCAACTGCGAATTATGCTAATTCATAATTGTGTCTATCAAAATATCATTCCGCAAGGCACAAATAATGTATTGCTATAATTGTGTAAGTCTCACCAACAAATATGCAAACACATTTTTAAATTATGCACGTCAATTGTTTGCGCAACAAAACTGTAAAAAGTCAATTTAAATTGACGCCGCTATAAAATCTATATATATCAATTTATGTGAAAATGCAAAAATGTGTAACGAAAAAACAGGACGAAAATAAAATACAAATAAAATAAATTATAAAATCACATGTGATTTAAATGGCTGTTGACGAAATTGTCGCGCTAATTTGTTTGCGGCTAGCAAGGAAAAAAAAATTAATAACAAAAAAGCATTAAGACAAGCACACGACTTAGTAATACTCTCTATTTACTGCTGCAATTAATTTAAATAAAATCATGAAAGACATATGGAATTATATCTGTATAATGCATACAAATTATTATTTTAATATCTAAAAATGATTCTCCATCTTATTTCTTAACTAAGAGCTATTAAGTGTGAGCTGCGAACCTAAAAAAGACTGATCCCAATTCACGTTCCATGTTCATTTTACTGCTAATATATATTTATCTACATTTATTAAGGTCTAAAACATAGATTTAATTTAGTTTTAATTAACAGATTCGATTCGATAGAGCTTCAATTTTAAATTTGCAAATATGCCAAAGAGGTGCCCCCAGGGATGCATACGAAATGGTTTGTTTTTCATAGAAAGCTCTCTTTTGTATATAAAGCATATCAAATTGCTCACTGTTTACAGGGTATTCAAAAGCTCTAACATATGGGGACATTTTTTCATAAAAAATATAATCATAGTCGTGGCAATAACAATTGAATAGCCAGCTGGGGGATAGGAAGGAAGGCAGCGCAAATGTCGGAAGTGCACGCAAAACGGGCGCAATTAAACAATCAGCACAACAATTACAAAATGTTGACAATGTTATGAGAGTGTGTGTGCGTGTGTATGTGTGTGTGTGGTTTAAATAATGGCCAAGCCAAGTTGATAAC
Organism: Drosophila navojoa; assembly: GCF_054131105.1. Classification (NCBI taxonomy): domain Eukaryota; kingdom Metazoa; phylum Arthropoda; class Insecta; order Diptera; family Drosophilidae; genus Drosophila; species Drosophila navojoa. The sequence goes on along the minus strand of NC_142893.1, from coordinate 23,298,032 downwards.
GTTGACAATGTTAGCAGCAAGTTTGTGGCATTAATTTATTGTAACCGAACGCACAATAAACTGACTGCAAGTCCAATTGTTGGATTGCGGAATTTATGAGGCACAAAGCCAAACAATATTCCAATTAGTTGCATGTAACAACTTGCCACAAAAGAGAGGCAGAGGCAGAGCAGGCGCCGAGCAGAAGGCGCAATGCATTGTCAACAGCCAAAAACCCATCGTAAGATTAACCAAATGTTTGCCGAGTGCCTCAAGGCACTCGTTCTCGAAGTTCTGCCACACTTGAACAAATACAAATGTGGGTTCAATCTGAATAAAGCCAGCTGTTAAGTTTCGTATATCTTCAGATACTTTTATTTATTTTTAGAATTTGATAAGGATTTGTAGCTTAGTTCAAGTATATAAAAAACTTAGTACTTAATTTAAAAAAAATGTGCAAAAACCATCATAAAACATAATTATTATCAATACAAACTGAGCAAAATTGAGAAATATTTGTAAATTGAATTTAATTTCGGTTACATATAGTTATTTTATATATTATCTGCATTTATTCAGGTTCTCTAAAGAAATTAGAAGCCAAACTCGTATGATTTTTGGCCAAGTGCAGGACTAGAGTCTGCTGCTAAGTTGTTTCAGAGCTGGGCTCTTCAAATGATTGATATGTTAATATGAAGCATGCCGCAGCAGCCCGAGAAGCCTCGGCAGCTTCTCAGCGCAGCCTGAGCATCAGCTACTGCTGCTGGCATTTGCATATAGACATCATATGCAAATATGTACCGCAATCTAAGGGATGTGCCTTCAAAAAGTATCTGCGAATTTGCGAATATGTCTGCGCAAAGTGTGTGTGTGTGTGCATGTGTTTAGGCATGTGTGTGTGTGTCTCTTTTAATGTATGCATATGCAAGATGGCGTCGCTCGCACACCATATACCTCATTGCAGCTTGTCTCATTTTCCATTTTCTACATTTTTCGCATTTCATTTTTTATGCTCGAAAATTGCTTTATTAGTCGCGTCGGCGACGTCAAAAAGTTCTTGGATATACATATGTATATACACATCTCCTTAAATGAATATGTATACACATGTATACGTATAAGTATATATTGCTGCCTAAATGCCTAACGAGCAGCTGTGTGGGCGTGGCACCGCCTCTGCTAGTTATACAGTCTGCTCCACCGACATGTGGCTGGGCGACTAGCTGAGTAACTGTCTAGCTGACGGACTTGTCAAAGGCAGCAGCAGCAGCAGCAGCAGCAGCAGCGACAGCGGCAGGTGAACTCCTTGTTGTTGTCCTGTGACAACGACGACAGCTTGACAAACGAACAGCAACAGCGACAGCAACAATATCCAGTGTAAAAAATGTTGCCTTTTGTTATTGTGATTTGCGCTGATTTGTTGCCCGGGCGCTGCGTCATGCGCCTTCTTTTTTTCCGGCGCTCAGGTCTTTGGGTCAGCGCCATAGAGAAAGCCAGGCGAAGGGGCGGGGCAGTCAAAAAACTTTCCTTACACACACACACACACATATATATAGTGGCGGCATTTCCTTTTTATGTTTGTTATGCCCATGTCCTGCCATATGTCCTTTGTATCAATGCGGGCATATAACCTATTTGTGCTCCTATGCCTATGTGTGTGTGTGTGTGGGTGTGTGTTCTTTGATTATAACGTTTTGGATGTAGCTGATGTGCCTTTGGCTGCTGCTCCTTTTATTTGTGTTGTTGCCTCTCGTCCCTAAGCTGATTTACGTGGATTGTCTATGAGTGTGTGTGTGTGCTTGCGTTTTTTGCTCTGCACAAATGGGCGTATGAGCGATATTTTTTTGTGTTGTCCTTTTTTCGTGTGGCTGGGTCCCTCTTGTCTGGCTTTTGTGCAGTGTTTAGTTGCTGGCAACAGTTGATTGATTGATTGAACGTTTTGATAAGTGCTGTCACTGGGTTAGCTACGTTTTTTATTGACCTGTCTGTGGTTGAGTTTTTAGACCGCATCCATCCACACATCCACACACTTGCATTCTATCTATTCAAAGGACTCTAAGCCTTATCCAAACAAAATTGCTGCACAGCTAGCTTTTCTTTTGCAGGCTCGGGCAGCAGCACAAGTCAAACATAATTGACCACAAGCCAAGGCAAATGCTGGCCAAGCAGAACCCAATGGGATTTCGTTAAAATATCATACCAATCTGTACAGAGATTGCCAAATAATATGCTACCTTTCCATTGCCAAGCCTCAAAGGGTTCAATTTGAAGTCAAATGCCAAATGTTATATGAGATTTTGAAGAAGTGAAACCTGACCTGAGATAAGTCTTAAAAATACATTTTATTGTACTTGAAGTTGAGCTTATCAGACAATCGTATCTCAAAGCAATTTTCTGCTCATAAAACAGAACTGTTTTTTTATTTACTGTAGGATATATATTTTAGTTCTTTACTTGAATTATTTCCGCATCTAATGCTTCTAAGCTTCTTCTTCTCTGTACTGCCGTCCTTTCTGCTCTGCTTAACCTACTCACGATCCTCTGTTATTGGCCTACTACATTATTTATTCACAAGTTAGAGTCGATATAAAATTACAACTAACTTATAAAGTGACTGTCTTGACTGCAATTATTATTAATTTGTTTCCTAGATAAATTATATTATTGAGCTAAAGGTATGAACATCAATAGATATGTTAAAAAGAAAGACTTAATTCTTCTCATTAAATTGAAAAACTTCTACTTCCTCCCCAACTCGTACATCAAACACTTTATAGCCACACGGCATTAGTAAGATGGGTCTGAAAAGTTGTTCCCAATACTTTAGCTAACAACGCTGTGCATACTAGATTAATAAACAGGGCTTTGTATTGCTAAAGTTTTTAATAAACGTGGGCGTGGTGCAGTAGCTTAATAAGCGTTTAGCTGAGCAACTGCAATCGACAATTGAGACATTGCCTCAAGCCCTGCCCCACTTGAGGCACATACTCGAAGGCAAAGACACATGCATAGGAAGACAGAGAAAAGATAGTGAGTGAAGGAGTGAGTAAAAGAGAGAGAGAGAGAGAAAGAGAGAGGGGCATTACTTACACTCGGACTCGCTGGCCAAGTGGTGGCAGGCGGCGTGCACTTAAGTAAACTGCACGAGTGCCTGTTCGACGTCCGCAAGATTTGTGGGACAGGGTGGCAACGCTCACAGACTGCACTCGAAACGGATTTCCTTGTTATGCACAGAGAGAGCGAGCAGGATAGACAGAGAGTGAGAGAGAAAGAGAGAGAGAGTGAAGGGAGGATAGGGTGGAAAGCCAACTCTTGGGCATAAACTTGTACGCAAAAGTTTCATTCATGCACTTGATAGCACCTAATGCAGTCAAGGATTGAAATTGAAGCGGCCGTTGCTGCCAGTGGGCGTGTCTGCAATGGGCGGCTGGCGCTGGGCGCTGCCTGCGAAGCGGCGCAATTAGTACGCATCGATAGACACGCGCGTGCACTCGACACCAGCGAGCACAACAAAAGCGAGCAATCCAAGCAAAATGCTAATTAAGTGGATGGACAAAAGCTTTTGCTTTAAGAAGCTGACTCCGTCTGCTGCTCCTGCCTGCCACACGTGCCACACTTGCCACACTTGCCAGTCGCACCATGCCATACATGGCGCTGAAACAGTCATATATCATAGTCAGCTCCAACTGTGCTCAAAAACCAAGAGCATTATACAAAAGCGCAAAAAAATTATGTATACGAGCGGGTCAGCTGCTGCCCGTGCGACCATTACAAATGTGAGCATTTTGCAACACTGGTCGATTTTCTGGTACTTTCAGCAGCACGCATGCCGCAACTTTCGGCACAATTAATGCATGCAGAATTTGTTTAATTGACGACTCGCATGCCATAACTTATATGCCAGCACACACACACACACACACACACAAGCACACACAACTGTAGACACAAAAGTCTGAACTTTTGGTCAGAGTTGGGCAGAGAAAGGGTATGGGCAGAGGGTAACGAGGGCTTGTTAATTGCATTGCGTTTGACATGCATGAAATGTCTTGGGGCTGTTTGCCTTGTAATACCCTGTAAAAACGGCTTTTAATGCTTAGCAAAAAACTTCTTCTTATTTAGGAAATGCTGAGATACTTCATGTGTGTGTGAGAGAGAGAGAGAGAGGTTTTCTAAATTTCATGTAGATTCCTTCAATGAATGCTTAATGTTGAGAGTTATAAGTGTGATAGAAATAAAAATGAATCAAACAAGAGCAGTTTTCATACCCGACTTTAAAAATAAATGAGATCTATAGCTATTATCGACAGATCTAGTGACTTATTATCACACTTTTTCTTTTCATTAACCGTTAAAGTGTTAAGGCAGTGATAGTTGGTTGTATGTATGTACGAGTAGATATCGTTTACATATATTTTATATCGTTATATTTCTTTCTCTATATGTTGTAAGCTGGGTATATACTAGCTAATTCAATAGCCATTGCCTTTGGGGCTGCAGTTGCCTTTGGCTGGAACTCAACTTTCTGGCAGCATGCACTTGGCCAGGAGGCAGCGGACAGAGTCGTCGCTCCTTTGGGCCGTCTAAGCGAATTTGCCAGTTAACGTTAAAGTTTTTGTCGCCTGTGCGTGTCGCTGCAGTGAATAATAAGGCAGGGCAGCAGGAGAGGAGCAGAATAAAGTAATATAAAAAGTAAAAGGAAAAAACAAGAAGAGCAAAGTTTTTAACGGCGAAGCCATTTCATGCTCATAAGCATAACTTTGCAATTTAAGAGTTTTGGAATTTTGGGAATTCGCATGCAAAAAGCACAGCTCGAAGTGGAGCGTGAAAACGTGTGAGGGCAGCCGAGGCGAATAATTTGTTGTTAGCTCGAACTAAGTTCTGGCTTAAAGTTCGTTTGGCTGCGGCCAACTTTGCTTTACAATCAATTATGAGTGCAGGTTGAGTGGAGAGTATTGTTAACCTGTCCGGCACACATTTAAATGCAATTTAATGCAATTTATGGCCTGTTGCCAGGCTTTATAATGCGTTAGCCAGCGCCACAGCCACAGCCAGAGTCAGAGCCAGAACAACAGCCCTTATTAAAAGCGGAAACAATGCGCACTTCCGCCTCAATTGTGCAACTGCAACCTGCACATGTATGTAAATGTGTGTGTGTGTGTGTGCCATAGGACACGCAAATGAGCACTGGTATAATGTGCATGCATTATTATTCATGTTGTTGGCGCTGATAAAGTAAAACAAAAAAAAAGTGAAACAAAAACAGCCACACGAACAAGAACTACAACAACAACAAAACTTAACAATTTATAGCGCTCCCCAGCCCTCGACTACAGCGAGGCACGCCTCTTTTTGGCTTTATTCATAGACTAAGAGAGAAAGAGAGAGAGAGAGAGGGGGTGGAGAAGACAGGGGGGGGGGAAAGAAACCCACTTGGCCGCGTTTAAATTACCAGCCATAAATAAACAGGGTTCAATTAATATGGCCAAAGAAAACTGTGTGTGTAGTTGCCTTCTGCCAGCCTTAGTGACGCGTTGCGTATACGCAGCGTATTCCATGAAAAGAAATGCGAAAGGCGTTGGCTGGGGCAGGCAGACAGAAGAGTTGGCACTATTATCATAAGCAGCCACATCAGCAATAAACAGCGCAGAGCACAAGGCGTATGCGATATGAATTTGAGTTCAACTTGAAATAATGCTCTCCGAAGGATATATTCAGCTAATCTTATCTCTGTTGTTTCGGGTCGGCTTCGTAATAGTGTGCTTTACTTGCAAACTTTTTGATTGTAATGTGATGCAAAGTTGAACAAAATTATGTAATATATGGAAAATATTTCATAAAAATATATATATATATATATTTTTTTTAAGAAAATGTACTAGATTTTTGTTAAAGTAAAATCCAAGGAAAACGTTTAAGCAAGTGACGTGAAGCATGATTTATTAAAAGTTGACAGCGATGACTGATTGATGATGGATTAACTGACTCTCTGATTGATGGTAACAGCAAAATCTATCATAGAAAACTGAGCTCTGCACTGAACAAATTTTATATACACCAATATATTTACTCTTAACAAATAAAAAATCTATAGGGTATTATCTATGCCAAGCAACAGTACCTCAGCCTTAACACACATATCTACATATGTTTATACATTCAGTTTATATACAAAAACTTACCTCATTTACAAGCATGTGTGCGGATTATTGTTGGGGAAACTGCTTCGTCAGCTCGTAGCCAGATCTGAAATGGAAATAAGTGAAATATGACGTTAAGTATTTGATCTAGAAATGTGTCCAACGAGAATTCTATAGTTTTATGCCATACATATACACATCGCTGCGTCTCATTTTTCGGCTTTTTATTCATTTTATTCCATTTCGAATTAACATAAAAGTCGCATTTATCAAATTGCGGGGCAAAACTTTAGAAAATAAGGAAACCAAACACAAGCGAGAAGGGGTTGCCGTAGTTGAGCAGCAAGCCGAACGCCCTCTGTGCTGGCCACGCCCACTTGTAAGACACACTAAAGGAAACTAGGTAGGGAAGTAGGGAAAAGAAAAAATAAACTGAAACGTTGTCAAATGTTTGCTTTTATCAAAGGGGACAGGACACTTTTAGTTGGCATTTTGTGTTGTGATTTAGATGAAAATTCGCATTTTCTTTGGTTTTTCTTTTTCCCTACGAATTTGTACGATTCGGATTTGCTCGGCCGCACTCTGAATGGGTTCAAGGGATCAAAGTGCTGTTTAAGCAGCCGTTCTAAACTCATTTGACCATTTTAATGTCGTTTTAAAGACAACAAACTGACACAAAAAGGATGTGCCTGCAATACACACACACACCCAAACACACAGACACACACACACACACGTACATACGAACACAGCTTGGTAAAACTTGTCGTTTGATTTTGTGTGTTTGGGTTTTGTGGGGAGAGCCAAATATGCTGTCATCACGATTATCCTTAACGTCGTATGGCTGCCAATACCAGTTGTTTCCTCTTCCGTTATAGCAGCAGCAGCACACACACACACACATGACACTGCGGATGTGTAAGAAATTTGTAAAACGAGCCACAGCCCGAACGTAAGAGATAGCAGCTGGAGAGAGACAGACAGTGAGAGCGAGAGGGATAAAGAGAGAGAGAGAGAGAGAGAGAGAGAGAGAGAGAGAGAGAGAGCTAACGCTTGGCATAAGCCAAAAGCCAGTACAACAGTCAACTATAGTCTGACCTGCCACGCCTCTGGCTTCCTGCCTCGACTTGTTCTGGCCTGATTGCCAAAATGTGCGTTACTCTAGTTGCTGGAAAAAAATAAAAAAAGTAAGATGAACGGGGCTTCCTACTATGCCGTTACTCTACAGCTCTCCCCTTCATTTCACTTTGTTGTCTTGCTAATTTTTGGTATTTTTCTGCTGCTGTTGTTATTGGTATTTTGTCAGCCTCTGCTTCCCCTTCTTCTTCATTTGCGTATTTTTATTCACTTGGCGAACTTTTGCTTTGCCGTTTCATGCATAATTTTTTTTTCTTTTATTTCATTTCAGTTCACTTTTGAATTCTTTTCTTCTCATTTTTTTCTCGGTTGCAAATTGAAATTTAAAATTTATGCAAATTGTGCTGTCAACCCCAAAAGGGTTCTCATGATGGTGCAGGAAATGGTTATTGCCACACACACACACATACAGGAGAGGTAGAGAGAGAGAGAGAGAGAGAGAAAGAGAGAGAGCGAGAGAGACATTACAGTCCGATTTCGAGCTTCAATTTTGCTGTCATTTAATGGTGTTGGTAATTGTGTGAGTCCGTCTGTCTGTCCGCTTGGCCATCTGTCTGCCTGACTTGGCGCACAAATTAATCGAAATTAAAGTTTCAGCTCAGTTTGGCTGTGAACATTTTTTATGGCATACTTTGTGGCGTCGCAGCGCTAACAAGCCACGCCCAGCCGGCACGCATTAGCAACGTTGAGCATGAGCAGGAGAAGGAGGATGAGGAGGTCAGCCTTATCTAAAATCCTGGCACGCTATTCAAGTCCACAGCTCCAGTGACCAGACGAGCCATTCAGCGACTTAATCACAGCACAGCACGCAGCCACGCCCCTCGCGCTGCAGTCCATGTGTTACCGCAGCAGGGGAGGGGTGGGGCCGTTACTTCAGCGTCGCCGCGTGCAATTAATTAAAAACAAACAAATTTCAGAAATGCACGGCAGTAACGCGCCTCGAGCCTCGCGCCGCCTCTCCAGGAGCTGTCGATGAACAATGGGGGGGCAGACATCGGGTACAGTGGGTACAAGCCGTTCAGCGTGGACAGCATGGTCAAGCAGGACACTGACCAGAGCGCAGCTCTGCAGACAGCAGGCAGTCGCCAGGCAGGCGACAGGCGACAGGCGACAAAAGTTGCTGCTCTAAGCGTTTTTTAATGCAGCGCAGCGCACAGATTTCAGCCTCTGTACCTTCTTCTCCTCTCTTACTCTCTCTCTCTCTCTCTCTCTCTCTCTCACTCTTACTCTCCAGTGTCCTGTCTCTGGTAATTTCGTTTTATTATTTTGCAGTTTTCTGTGTCGCTACTCGACGCTGTGTGCTCTACTTTGTAAATATTAAATTATGAACAGAAAAAACCTGTATATAGCCAGAAGAAAAGGCACAAAAAAAAGGTCCCCAAAGGCGAGTGAGCGAGCCAGAGTATTTTTATATTATTATTATTTTTTGCTCTTTTTTCGGTTTTTTATTTTTATTTTTTTGGCCCACTGTCAACGGCAGCTGCAGCCAACAAAAGCAAAAGGCAGCCAAAGAAATCAGATAACTGTTATGGTTATGGACCATAATAACTGCAATCCAGGTGAGACCAAGAGACACTGAGACTGTGAGACACGGCCAGAGAGTCGGTGTCCTCTCTGCACAACTGCAGTAATCTGGGCCTCGAGCAGTGCTTAGGCGACAGCCGCAGCTGCATCTGCTGCGTATACGTAACGCGCACTACGTATACGTATATGTATACGTATCGTATACGTTATGTGCGCCATTTAAACCAGCAGGAACTACAGCCTGTGCCCATTTGCTTTAACAATTACGTGACATTCGCAGCAACTAGCCATATTTCTATCTTCCTCTCTACTCTTCACTCCTCTATCTTTGTCTCTTTCTATGTAGCCCCTTCTCTATTTTGGTTTCTGCACACACATTTGGCACACCGCATTTAACATTCGCGCAGCATGTGCTCCAAATGACCAAGGCTGAGGCGTGGTCACTGTTAGAGCGCTTTTATTATGGCCACAACCTCAACTACTTTGCGAACAATATGCGTTTTATTCTCAAGAAAACAACATGAAAGCGATAGAGGAATGAGAACCTAGCAATGCTATCTTTACATATTATATCTCACAAGAAAAAAGAAATGTATTTTGTTTACTTCATATTATTGTTAATGACACTTATCCATTCAGGAAATTAATAATCTATAAGGAAACTTTACTTTTCTATATGCTTAAATACTTTTAATTTGAGGCATAATACTATATATTTCCAATAAAATACACATTTGCGGTTTACTAGCACGGGATTTGATTTATAAGTTTCTTACAAGTTTTGCCCCAATGAATTTTTTAAAAGACTAGAGAATGGATGAATAATCTATAAAATCTAAGTTGAAAACTGGCAGTTCTTTAAATAGTTTTCCCATTTTTACAAATACTGCCAGCAATTTCGCTCAGTGTAGCACCACATGATACGCCACTGATGACCATCGAGCTAACTGCTTTAAGTGTGTCGCTAGTTCTCGACTCTTCGTGGCTCTGGCAACGACTCTGACAGTAATACGTAAAAAAAATGCACAAACCAAAAATGAAAAAAAAAAAAAAATTGTAAAAACGAAAATTAAAATTGAAAACGACAAAAAGTTGCGACCGCATCCGGAACAGGCCGCGACTGTTGGCCCCGTCTCTGGGTGCTGCTGCTGCTGCTGCTACTGCCGCTGTCGTTTGTCCTTTGTCGCATGCAATAAGTGCTAGTTGAGTGGCGGCACTTGAAAGCAGAGCCACACCAAGAACACACACACACACACGTACACTCACACACTGACTGCTGGTTATTCAATTGGCCAGCTGCATGTGTTTCTGGCGGCGCTTCGGATTACAGTTTTTGGCCCCCGTTGGTGTCGGTGTCGTTTGTTGGTCTGGCGACCTGACGCCGCCATTTCCGTTTCAGCCAGCACGGAAGTGGCAACGAGCTGCCCGTTCTCGTACCCCCAACCACCCTCTACTCCACATCGTCACTCCTCCAATGCTTCACCCTTCTCAGGCATCCAACAGTTGGCGCTTCGTGCGGATTTGCTGCGGCCATTGCATACAAAATGTGTTGCATACATTTGAGCGCTTTGCAGTAGGAAAATCGACGCGAATGAATGAAGTAAGGACCAAAGGAAAAAAAACCTCACTTAGAGGCCGAGCGCCATGGCAATCAAAATGGAAATGGGAAAACGACAGCCAAACACATACAGCCCAGCAATATTTTATTGTTGTTGTTGTATAATAAAAATAAATACAACACCAACTACAATGATCCACATCAGTCGCGTCGTTTCTATTTAAGAGCCCAAAACGGAAGAGAGTACGAGCGAAGTGAAACAGTGGCAAAAACACGTAGAATTATCAAGGGATTGAGTAATCAGCAGGTGAATGGAGGTAATTAATGATCAGACTTCAATCTTCTGTATTACAGCAGCTATTGAGATTTGCCGCTAAAGCAGATCAGACTTATCCGTTGCACATAGACAGCCCTATCCTGTCAGTGGTTTCGACCTTGTATATGCTTTGGTTCGATTGAGTAAAATTGATTAGTAAAATACGACTTAATACCCAATCATCACATATTTTAATTTTTTACTATTTTTCCTTTTTCTTTTAGGCAGTTTTGCCTTTATCGTTGAGGTATTTGAGATTAATGGCTTGACAATGATAAAACTTCCCTCTAAATTAGAAAATTTATGTAATGATCAAATTTAATTCAAATAATTATTTTGTTTATGAATTGTAGTATTGTCTAAGAAAGTCCTCTATAGATAGCAAAAGGTTTGGATTGATATAAATCAACAATTCATGCTTGAATTCAGCGCATATTAAACAGAAGAATGTCTCTTTAAATCGCCTTTCAGCCCTTTTGACCCACTGTGCTTGGCTCCACATTTACAGAGTCGCATATGCGGCCTACACCACTACAAGCAGACAATAACAAATGTAATGTCCTTCAGTCGCCGAAAGCCACACTACGATTGCCTGACTCTGTTGCTCCAACTGCTTGGCCACCACCGCTGTCTCTTTCTCTGTCTTTCGCTTTGAGTGTGGGACCGCGAGAGCTGCCGCCATTTGCCATTTGGTGTTTCCGTTTGTGCTTAGGGCCTCGTTTTTGCCTTTGCCGTTGACCGTTTTTAACGGCTCGACTAACTTGGCCATTTAAGCACATTTGTCGTCATTGTCCTGCCCTGCCAGCCTGGCTTGACCAGCGGCTGACAGTGTGCTAATTAGAAGTCCTTGTTGCTTGTGGCCACAACAAAACAGAGGCCCGGTCAAATATGCAGGCGCACAAAACAATGAAAACTACTTTCGGCGCAAAGTCAGGACGTGTGCCAGAGAGAGTGTGTGCATGTGTGTGTGTGTGTGTGTGTGTGTGTGTGTGTGTGTGTGTGTGTGTGTGTGACTGAACGTGAGGCCAAAAAGTGTGGCCTTTTGTCTTCAATGCTATAAAATGCATGCCAGCACTGCCAGCTGTTGTCCTATCGTCCTTTAGTGCGGCACATTTTTATGCTTTGTTCAATTATTTTGCAAGGCTTTAATCAGTGGGCGTGGCCAGTTAAGACCTTTATCAAGTGCGAGCGAGCTGCTCGCTTAGCCTTTTATGGCTGCAAACCGCAGGAAGTACAAAAAAAACCAAAAAAATTAAGAAAAGAAAAGAAAAGAAAAAACAAGATATAAATAATGCCTTGCTTGCTCAGCTGTAAAAAGCGTGTGTGTGTGTGTATGTGTGTGGGGTATATAAACTGCTTAATGTGGCTGCCATTGTCTTCCAGTGCAACGCACATTTGTCCATGGTCCAGCTCCTAGAGCTGCGGCCGACCACAAGGAATGCCCGCCTGTTTATCATGAGCTGCTTCTTCTTGCTAGCCGCTGGTAAACTGCCTTACCATGAGGAGCACACACGCACTAACGAAATTTGTTTATTATGAAAGTCCAACGAGGCGGATATAAGCAACTGCCAAGCCAAAGAGCGACAGAGAGAGAGAGGGAAAGAGAGAGAGAGAGAGAGAGAGAGAGAGAGAGATAGCAGGAGAGTGTGCTGACCATGTTAATTGCTGTGGCTATGACTGGCTCTAGCTGTGGCTCTAGCTGTGGCTGTGGCTGCTGCTCAGCTTATGCCAAGAAATAAGACAAAAACGCTTGTAAATTATTGTCAGAGCTTCGTTGTTTGAGCCAAGTTTTAGCAGATATTATCTAAGATAATATCTAACAGCTCGTATCTGCAGCAATTCTCTGATTGCAAACTGCAAATTGCAAATTGCGCGTGCAACTGCATCTAAATAAATATCTGAGGAAATTTATATGTGCATGCGGCAGCTAAGGCAATTCCTCTTCTTTCGCAGTGGCAGGCCCTGCGCCCCTCTCAGACGCCTCAGACGCCGCCTCTGAGTAATTGCGACCCATAAATAATGTGTCTGCTCTGACGCCCTGTCACAGAGTGGCAGCGGGGGGTGGGTGGCGACAGGGAGGGGCACATGCAACACAAGGACTTGCAACGTTGCCAGCAATTTCTTTTGATAACTCAATGCGTCGTTTATGCGCTTTGTTTGCCCCGCGTTCAAGCGGAAATGCACAAGGGAGCGAGCGAGAGAGAGAGACAGAGAAAGGGAGAGAGAGAGGAAGCCGGAGAATGGCTAAAGCTAAGGAATGGCCATGGGGAAGGGCTTGCCAACCAACCTCGTTTCGTTTTCCCCCAGCTTAATATCTACACGATTTGATATACGCACGAACAACAACACTTTTATTGCCACTTAAAAGCTGAGCTATTCAAATGGCATTAAAGCTCCGGCAGGCTACGTGAGCTGCTATTAACGTAATACCTAATTTGTATGGATTGCAGCCTTTTCCGAAGAAGTTATTAAAAAGCAAAGAGCTTCGCAGCTCGCAGCTTGGGCTTGGGCCTATTATTGCCTAATGGGATGGCAGCACACCGGAATATAAACAAAAGTCGAATGGAAAGAGCTAACCGAGAATACTATTATCAGACTTAATGTCAAATCAATTTATTTTATTTTTCAGAAATGGTTTTATTTAATTATTTTTCTATTTCTTAAATTCTTTCAAACAATTAAATCAATAATATTAATAAATATTTTTATTATAATACTTAAACTTTAGCTTTGACATGTACATCCTATGTCTATCACATATTTTCTGTTATTTTGATTGAACCATACATACACACATATACTTAGCCTAATTCAATCGCATTATACCACATAAACAGTCGAAGGAAACTGTTTAAATCTCTTCAAATATGTTTTGCTTTATACTTATTAATGAATCACGTTCTCATTTTGCGTACTAATATTTTGGGTAATGAATTTCTCCAAACTCCAAGACCCATATTTACGAAAATACTTTCCAATAAACTCAAATATCGATTGGCAAACTGAAAAATACAGCAAAAGAATATCGGCTTATTGCTTTTGCCCCACACTTTACAAACAATTGAGAGTTATCGATGTTGATCGAGTTTACCTAGGAGCTCTATAATGAATGTATATATGCTAATTTGAGTTGAAGTCCGCAGACAGGTTCAATAGTAAATGGGTAAATAAGACTAGTTCCCATTAGGCTCTGATGAATGCTCAGTTTATCTTTTAATAAAATTCAGATTTTTCACTTATGTATATTGATTAACGACTAACAGCTACCAGTCTTACCCAGCCCAAACTCTATATCAAATGCAAGCTTCTCTCACACTCACAGTGCTTCCATGCAGCATTCGCAAAATGTAAATGCGAAATGCTCTGTGCTCTTTCTGTTGCTGACGCTGATGTAGATAAATTGAGTTTTTAGTTTTTCATTTGCATAAATCTGGGAATTTTCAACATATTCATAAATTATGGAGCCATATTTCAACTATATTATATATCACTGCCTGAGTCATGTTTTACTTTAATAAAAATCATATAAATATAAAAATCATATGAGGAATTGCTCTAAGCGCAACGTTCTGCACAAGTGCGTGCGAATGTAGGCGATGGGAAGGTTTTGAACTCCAAAGGATGAGTCAGTTGCTGTCAGACACATGAAACACACACAGATACACTCTCACACTCGCACATGCACATGGCAGTGTCACGCTTTTGAGTTGTTGCTGTGCGTTGTTAATTTCATTCATTATTTATGGTTTACCTCGTCGAAAACGCATCGGGCACAAACTGGCATTGCACCCGCTCTTACACCACTCGCTCCATCTCGCTCTCGCTTTTGCCCTCACTCGCCCTATCTCTTTCGCTCCGTACCTTGGTTACACTTTTAATTAACAAACGCACGAAAATGCTATTTTACATGAGACATGTCACAGCGTCAGGCGTAGCAACTGGCTCTGGAGTCGGGTTAAGTGGCATACGCTGTCTGCTCAGCTACATGTGTGTGAGTGTGCGCGAGTGTGTATGTGGGTATGCGTGCATGTGTGAGTGTGTGCATTGCATGAGCGCACTAATTTACAAGACACACACACACACAGACACACATACAGTGACACTGTCGCACGCATGCCACGACACAGTCGCATTTTATATGCAGCCGCAAGTCGACTTTGCATTACGCATACGCCAAGTGAGCCGACGTATTAAAGCGCTGCATATTAAGTATACGCAGCGTGAAAGTTCACCACATTCTTAAAGCCCATCTATTGTAGCAGAAAATTGCCAAATTATTATAAAAATATATAATTGAAGATTAAATTTAATATATTTAAGTCATAACAATTTAAAAGAAACCAATTTATGTAAACTTGTTTTTGTTTTGTTATTCATGACTTCAAAAAAAACCTATGAGAGTCTATAAATAATACTTCTTATGCGAATTTTAATAAATATTACGTTTATAGACCTATTGCAAAGCTGATGCAAATAACTATATCAAGATAAATTACTGTAGGTTAGGGTTTTGATAGGGTCTGGTAGGAATTTTATATTAATAACACACTATTAATAATAACACAGTATACAAATATTTAATTCTATTATTATTATATATTTTAGTTTTTCATCTATTTATTTTGTAGTCTTTTGTATTCATTAGTCCACTCCCGAAGATTTGTACTATGCTAAATTAAAAATACCGATATATGAAAAGAACTCCTGCTCAGTAATTCTCGATAATTTGAATTTCTGTCTAAATCGAAAAATAACTGAATCGAGTTATCGGGCTTCTACTGTACCCATAGCAACTTTTAGCAACAATTAAACTCGATTTAAAGTCTACTTTCTGGCGCTTTGAGGCTGACGCATTGTTTTGTGCTTTTCCATTTGGTGGTCTAGAAACTTTTTTTTTTATATTTTTGTGCCTTCTGCAATTAAAAGCGCGCATTAATCAACAGGCGGCGCGACGGAAATTGCAGCCCCTCCACCTGCCCCGCCTGCCGCCTGCCGCCTGCCTGCCTCTAAATAGTGCGGCGCTTCATTTAGGGGAAGTGCCGGCCGCACCTCTCCGCGCGCCAACTTTAATTTATTTAGACCAAATACAACGCAAGCGAAAAATGGCAAACGACAGAAATTTATCTCTCGCACGCCTTGTCGCATAAATTATGTCGAACAACCACACAGCCCCCTCCCACAGACCTCTCCCTCCCTCTAACTAAGAGCCCCCTCTACACTAGCATAGTGGCACAGTCAGCGGCGCCGGCGAAAATTAATGAAAGCGACGCAGCGGCAAAAGATGCCGAAGCAGCGCAAAACAAAGAACAAAAGACATTAAAATGAACTAAAATCAAATGAAATGTAGCCAAGGGATAAGAGGAGATAGGGAGAGGAAGAGAGAGAGAGAGACAGAGAGAGAGAGGGAGTGAGACAGGGGGCCTAATGACAACCACAATGAAGCAGCTGGCGAGCGGAAACGGAAATGAAAGCAACGCAACGCAACGCAATGCAGAATGAGAAACGGCACACGAATGATGCAGCGGCTCATGATGTTGCATGCAACAAATCAGAGACGTCGCGCGCGCGCTTTCTTCACAGCAAATGTTGCATGGCAAATGCGATTGTCAAGCAATGACCTCATTAGAGCAGCGGGCGAGACACTCACAGAGACAGACAGAGAGATAGATAGACAGAGAGAGAGAGAGAGAGAGAGAGAGAGAGAGAGAGAGACTGCCATAAGGATGTGGCAACTTCTCATGCTGCACGCAGCAACCGCAAGCAATTAAAGAATGAGGAGCAGAGGAGCAACAGCCATGGAGAGACTCAGCCTGCAGGCGAGCTGTCAACATGCATAGAGCGTCATATACGTCAACTGCCTGACGTGCAGCACAGGAGCAGCAGCAGCAGCAACAGTCAGAGCTGCGTCTAATGAAGGCGATAGACTCATGGATACTCTGAATAAAGAGCTGAGAGAATATTATATTGACTAGCTACAAATGAATAACTATTTATAAATTTAAATTTAAATATAACTATACTACTTTCCTATTACCTTGGTTTAATAAATAAATAATATTTAACTAATATAAATACAACAAAAATACAGTTTAATCCAGTCAAGGGAGCCTCGCAGAAGACGCTATATCCATATTAGTTTACTCAGTTAAAAATGCCTGGGGTTCAGAATTTTTGTCGTAATAATTTTATGGACTAGTTTTAACCGTTATAGCTAATTCAATGCCACTTACCAATTTGTCTGGCTCTAGCGCTGTCAGTCTTTTAGTTTCTGCAATAAAAGAATTGAATTTTAAAGGATTCATTAAAATAATCATAAACTTTACATAAGCTAATTTTCTTAAAGTTATGTGGTAATAAAGCTAAGTTCCGGTAGTTCCAGTTCCCATATATCCGCCCCTTTTCACATTTCATACAGCTTTTCATTACCATCAGCGCCTCTTTAAGGCCAACAATCACCAGCAGCTCAAGGACAATGACATTGCGCTTTAAGGCAACTTCAGCTCGCCCACTTTCAACTGTCACACGCAGTGCTCCACTAGCTGTCAGCCGCAATCATAAAGACAACACCCACACAACCGCACACACTCACCTTTTTATGGACGCACTCGCACACACTCACACACAAAGGCAGCTCAGAAATGAGAATGAACTGTAAGCCGTCACGTAAGATATTCTAAGCTCCTAAGCTGGCTTAGCCTCGACGTTGAGTAACCAAGCAAATTACGTCGCATTTAAGTTTCATAATATGCTTAAAATTAAAAGCGCAAAAAAGAAGAGCAGAGAGGAGAAAAACGAAGAAGAACTTTCTCAGCAACTACTACTAGTATTTGGTTGTTCCATTTCGCAGCAGGACTTAAAGGTAATGTTTTCTTTGGGCATTGTTCGAAACTACAAAGCACGAAACACCTGCCAGACAAAAGACAAAGGCGGGACACACAAAAACACAAAACAGTTGGACCATGAAAACAGTAACTAAAAGGAGCAGCAGACGTCACATTACTAAGCAAGTTGTCTCCGTCTCGAGTCTCTAAAAACTCTCTCTCTCTCTCTCTCTCTCTCTCTCTCTCTCTTTCTCTCCCTCTCTCTCTCTCTCTTTCTCACTATGTGTGTGTGTCAAGACAATGGACTGCGACAAGTGCGGAGTCTATAAAAATTACATGCATCCAGCGCGGGGGCGACACAACTACTACAAAAACTACAACTTGCAAATGCACAGCTAACAGCGGAGCTAACAGAGACGCGGCGAGACGAGGAGAGGCGAGGGATCGCCGAGAATAACACAAAAGAAAAACTTGTTAAAGGACTTCAGCTAGAGCTGCACATATTCTAAATACCCTAAACTAAACGTAGATATTATGTGGAATACAAAAATAATGGAATATTCTGTTTTATCTTCCTCTTCGTATAATAACTCCCGTTAACTTATTGAGTTTGCAAAGCTATATTGTCTTCTTTTTGCATTAAATATACAAAAAAAGGTTAGATATTGTCCAACTGTATTGTGACTAAAACTGATTTATTGGTTTATCAACTATATTGTCTAATTCTTGCTTAAAATATGTTGTAATTCTGCTGATCTACCTGTTTAGCTATATATTTTCGGACTTTAAAATTGTAGTACTTTATCTTCTTTTTCGTACAATATCTGCATCATATTCTTCTTAGTATGATATCTGCAGTTATATAAGGTCTCCCTCCCATTGTCTTACTTTTGTTTGAAAATGCATCGTCTTTTAATTCAATGCCTGTAGATAATAAGTTGGGCTCTTAATTATCGCCAGTACAATTTCTTGGGACTGTCTTCCTTTTGCTAATTTTATTGGGTATATATGAAATTTGATGAGGTCTTAATTAACTTACAATTCAAATCAAACTCCCAATGACAACGCGTTTAATAAAATCACTTATAGAAGGATTCTGCATTTTTCCTAGAAAAATGACTTTATACTAACATGGGCAGCAAATACCATGCCAATGGAGTTACTCAAGTTGAAAATGCTGATTGGCAGCCACTATTTACAGGGTATAGAAAACCACATGCCCAACATAAAAACTACAACCGCACAACTACAATGAAACTTTGGGCTGCTTGTTTAGCTCGACATGCACTTGTGCATTTGTATTGGACAGCTGAAGCAGCAGGAACAGCACGAGCAGCAGGAGCAGACACAACACAAGGAGGCAAAAAAGGTAAAGGAGACGAAGGACATGAAGGAGCTGTCGCATTGTCTATGCGTCGAGTTGTTAAGCACAGCGTTGCATTTTGTACTTGCAACAACAGCAGCAGGAGCAGCAGGAGCAGCAGCAACAGCAAGACAATAACCCACACCCAAGGATGAATGTGTCTGGCTTGAATTGTTTGTTGTGTTGTCTTTTGTTGCGGGAGTAAAGAGAAATCGAGCGGCAGCTGCTGCGATTTCTTCGTTCTTTTGCCAGGCAAATTTTCAATGCAAACCGAACAGAATGTGAAGCAGATTATTGACTTTCGGTTTAGCCGAAAGCTCGCGGCAGGCAGCACATTTGACTAGCTGGCAGGAGCTAATTGACTTGTTGTTGCCCCTGCTAGAGGACATTAATAAACATTTGGAGCCCCGAAGGCAACAAACGTTAATTGCCCCGAACTTTTGAACTTGTTGAGTTGCCAAGGAAATTGTGAGAGACATTCACAAGGGGAGCCAAGGAGCGAAAGAGCGCGACGCCCACGGCGCCAGCAAAATCATTTAGGGTACGAACGAGATATCGAAGAGATTGAAAACATGAAAGAAGAAGGAGTTTTTGAAGAGGTTGCAAAAAGCAAAGGCAAGCGTCACGACAAAAATCAAGAGCGAGAACATGGAAAATTAAAGTAAAATTTTATTCTGACTTTAGCCATTTAGAAATGTAAAATTGTAAAGAATATTAGTTTGAGCTATTCAAATTGAACCGAGTATGCATTGTTTTTAAACTGCCTATTCAAAGACCTGGACTAAAGACGGTATTAATGAATCAAGAGCAAACCATTATCAAAATAGAGAAGCGCTTTAGAGGTTCTTAAAAACGCAATTACCACTGTATATCTGAAACTTTACTTGAGCAGCTCCAAACTTAGTGTCCTCCAGGGAAAACTTGGAGAAATGGTGTTACGAGAATGTGTTCTATCCATTAAAAACTTAAAGTAGTTTTAAGTGTGGCGCGCTTCAAGTTTCGCAAGAGCAGAAACAAATTATGCGGCAGCTGATATAAATCATTAAGAGGTAAATCGGGGAGGGCTGCGGCTTTTGGGGCGGGGCAGTGATAGCCCAGTGCCTGCAACATACAGACACAGGCGACCACATGCGGCGCTTGGGTCACTTAAAAATTATGACAAGCAGCCAGCGAGCCAAAAACTGCAAAAAGACAGCCACAGAGAGATAAGAGTGGGAAAGAGAGAGAAAGAAAGTGGGAGTAGGAGTGGGAGAGGCAGATACTTGACTGGCATTGTAGTTGGTTATGCATGCAACACAGAAAAACCTTGCAACCGGCAGCTGGCAGGCAGCCCAGTGGCAAACGACTGAGAGAGAGGGAGTGGGAGGAAGAGAAAAGAGAGAGGGGAGGGCGTGCCGAGCAGCTAGGTCAGGCAACTAAACGAGTTTTGGCCACGGCCTACGCCAATTGGCAAAGGCAAACAAATCGTAGCGCCAGGCTATGGCCAAAAACAAGCAGCCAGCCACCTTGGCACCGCTGGCCCACCAGCCAAGCGGGGGAGTTATTTGTGGGGGGCCAAAAGGCGTGGCAGCTAAGCAGCAGCGAACACCAAAAAAAGGGGGAAGAACACGAGAGAAGGAGAGCTGTTGTTGGCAAGCCAAACGAAGCTCTTGGCTCGTTAAGGCCTATATTGGCACAGCCGGAGCAGGCAGTTGAAATAAAGGGGGAAAAACAGTTACAAAATCAGCTCCAGCTTCTGTGCTGCCTCACATATGCAGCAAACAAGCAAATCAACGAAATAAATATATAAATGTTATACATGTATATGCCACATATCAAAAAGCTGCTTGAAGTGGATGAGCCTTTCAAGAGGTGGGCGGCAAGAGGTAGGCGTGGCAGCATATACCTGTAAAGCCCCACCACGCCCACGAGCAGTCGCATATTTTTGCATATTTTTGCGCATATTAATTTGGGCGCATAAATTATGTCCAAAATATGAAAGGAAAATGCTGAAAACTTTTCTTCAACAGGCTCTAAACATTTCCGAAGCGCAGAAAAGTAGGCAACACGCAAACAGAAGCCAACAAAAAGAGGGCCAAGTCAGGCCAAAGTGTGTTAATAAAGTCAAGCAAACGTAATAAATTATGAATTAATAATAACAAAAAGGAAAATTCTTTTCTATAAAAAAGCAGAACCTTTATACTCTGTAATTTTTTTTTTAAATAAATGAAAAACATTTCTATTGAGAAAAATGAGAGCACACACAACATATAATATATAAGATCCAAAATGTGAAGAAGAAGTGGGAAATGCAGTGGACTTTATACTAGTAAATATATATATATATATATATATATATATAATAAATGGTTTCATTTGCTTATTGGAATCAGAATGTGAATATACATATTCAAATATTTAATATTTCTATATACGAAATATCTTAGGATTTGAGATATGCTGCATCATACACTGAAGAAATAAAAAGACTCTTATAAAACCCATATACCCTATGTAGCGTTTAATATTACGTACTTTTTGTTTGCCTAAAATATTTTTGGAGGCCTGGATCTGGTTCGTTCACATTTTGTTTCGCAGCTCTGATAAGCTGTCAAATAAAATGTTGCATAAAATTTTAATGCATATCAAATGATTTAATTTGACGCTAAAGAGCGCCACAGCTGGGCGTGGCTGTTCACACTGTATGTGTGTGTAAGGCGGAGGCAGACGCAGGGGCGTGGTCAGGGCTGAGAAATGAAAATGGCGATGGCCGCGGGTAATTACTTTGATGAAAAATGGCAGTTACAGTGATTAAGCAGAGAGTGTGGGAGGAAAGCAGACGGAGAGGGAGAGGGAGAGAGAGAGAGAGAGAGAGAGGGGGGCGCTACAATATAGTAGATTACACATACGCCATGTGGTGCCTGGCAGGAAATTAAGCTGGTCAAAACGGAAGCAGCCGGCCAAGGCAATGTGTGTGGCTATGTGTGTGTGCATGTGTACGAGTGAGTGTGTGTGCGGCGGCCTAATGATGTCAGCCATGTTTGCAGCGAACACGCAGTTGCCGCATTAGTTGTAATTGCGCCCCAAAAGTGAAGAAAAAATTACTCAACTTTAAAGCAGCCAAAAGGCCAAAGGAACTGGCAGCCAAAACGTGCCCCAAGGCATGCCACAAAAACGTTGCAAGCCGTCCGCTGTGTATTTTTTAACCAAAATATCGACAAAATATGCCAAGCACATAAAGCAGAAGGACCTTGCCGACAGACAGGCATAAAATATCTAACAGCCAGCAGCTTGCCCGAGCACGAGAGCAACAAATAAGAAAGAAGAAAGAGAAAAAGAACGAGATTGAAGTTGCAACAGCAACAGCAAAAGTACTGACAATAAATTGCAACAAAAATGAGCAATGAGTAATTCATATTGTAAGTTGCAAGCAGAATCAGCCCTGGACATGCCCCAACTCACGCTCCGCGCTCCGCGCTCCACGCTCCTGGCTCGAGCCAAAGCTGGAGCAATTCAACGCAACATCAATCTTCAGCAGCAGCCGTAGCAGGGGCCAGGCGCCGCAGCGTCTGCCACAATTTGGATGAATGCGGCAACGCGCTGTGCTGCCGCCGCTGCTGGGAATACTGAAAACGTGGCAGCGCTCAGTTTGAGGCATTGTGGCAACTACTACGTGAGCTGCGACGCCTCGCGTAATATGCTTGTAAATGCAATAAATTTTGTTAGCTTCGCTCCACAAAACTTTCAACGTTCGGACACAAAGTCAGACAGAAACAGACACTCGAACAAACTGCGTGCGAGAGAGAGCTGGAGTGAGAGGGGCAGCGAGCGGGAGGGTGGGACAGACGGAACACATCAGCAGCGACCATAAAACGCGTTTTTGATTTGCTAAATTTATGTGGCCACATTAAATCCAAAAGACAGCGCGGAGCAGGCGAGCAACGGCAACAGGGCGTGGAGCAACGTGTGTGGGGTGTGGCATTGGGCTGAGTGGGCTGAGGGGGCGGGACAGCAACAGGCGTAAGTGTGCTGCGGCAACAGGCGACAGGTGCTACGCATCTGACATGCTTAAGAATACGATTCGCATGAGAGCAACAATTACAAAACCATTGGAATTAATTTAATAATGGCGCAGAGATCATCATAAACTGTTGTTTAATCAATATGAAATCATTTTCAGATTATCTGATTTGATTCAAACGAATTCCTCACAATGATTGAAATAACAATTTGAACAATTCATAAAAATGGGAGTATTACCATTATAATAATTTCAAATAGCCAATATCGATTTCATTTCATATAATAAGAAATAATTATCATTTAAATAATTAATAATAATAGTAATTATAAAAACAAGACAAGTTTAATTTTTAATTACGTTATAGGCCCGTTCATTCCTCATTTTAATAATTAAATCTTTTCACAGAACTAATTCGAAATAAATTCGAAATACCTTCATATATGAATAAAACTCTATTAGACATCGTTAGCATTTTAGATACATTTTTTGAAAATTCCGCAAGCCCCGTTGTTTCTTCAAACACAAAATGACTCAGATCAACCATGAATATTTATGAAATTTAGTCTCATTCACTAAACTCTATTTAGATGCCAATCAAACTTGAGAGTTAGCTGCCTGCAAATGGAGTTCACAGAATTCCCAAATTGATATCAAGTAAGAGCGAAATATATTATGGAAAACTTTTAGCTAAATGAGCATAAACTCCAAACTAAAAGCGGGCTGTAAACAAGCTTATCATGAGGATAAATTATATACATGCATAAAAGAAATGTGCATAATAAATATAGATATGCGCGGCATATTAAAGCGTCGCCCACGCTGACAAGCTCTGACAAGCTGTTGCTGCTAGTCGCGTGTGGCATTTGAACCGAGTTGCCTATTTGCAACGCGGGGGGCAGCTGGGGCAGCTGGGGGACTGCAGAGATGGCGGCTGGGGGTGGGCTAGGTGTCAACGTTGGGTTTATCGTCATCGTAGCTCATGGCTCGTGTCTGCCGTCTGCCGTCTGCCGTCTGCCGTCTGTTGATGTTGTTTTGTTTGCTCTCAGTTCAGGTTTTATTTTCATCTGCTTCTTCTACTCTTTTTTTTTTTTTTTTCGTTTTGCTTTTATTTGTTTACAGGCAGTTTTTATGTATCGCGAATTGCGTATTCGCACATGCGAAAGCGTACGCCAAACATGTGGGCACTGCCTGCATACGAGCATGAGATAGAGTATGTATCTATGTATCTACACACGTCTGTATCTACAGCAGCAGCACAGCACTACGAGTATCTCTCGTTCAGTACACTGACGTAATGCCCATGAAAATAGCCGCACATACCATAATGCGTTGGCTAAACAGCTTTTGCAAAATTCGCTTCTTTTTTTTTTTTTTTGTTTTGGCCACATTTCCAGCACAGTTTCAACAAAATGTATCGCTGAATTTTAAGTGGGCCCCAGAACTATGCTACAAGTATTACAACTATTACAGCATGACTGGACAAAAACGTTTAGCTATGCTAAACTGAGTGCCCGAGTCGTAAATATAACAGCTGTGCTGCCCTCGGTCCTCGAAACGTGTTTGGCTTAACAAGCGTTTGCAGGCACGCGCTGATGAGACTGTGGCGAATAAATAGCTCAGTAAATTAGCCAAATTGGCTAAGTAAAACGTTTAGGAATCGCTGACAAAGCGAAATAATATATGATTAAGGA